>NC_064838.1:58950000-60200000 GCF_024166365.1 Elephas maximus indicus | reverse complement strand
CAAAAAACAGGAGCATGCTGGTCAATCAGTGACATGAAGGTATTAAGAGCAGGAGACTGGTTCGTTGGTTGGTTGGTTTTCACCCAGGGTGGCAGAAAAGTCCTCTGTTTAGGTAAATGTTCTGGAGGCTATGCCAGGCTGGTACAGTGCAATCTATTTGGGTAGAGTCTCCCTCCCCTGTGTTGTTCAGAAAGTCATAGGACTATCTCCAAGGCTAGGCAAACAATGTTGTACCTAAGAATGGGAGAAGGCGGATGTGATCCTAGTCAAAATTGGATCCCAGCGTAGATAGAGCCATCCTATCAGGTAAAAAGGAAGCACAAGAGTGGTTGGCTGGTGAGCCATTTCTTTCCCATCCCCACCCACCCACTTAGACACTTGAGGCCACATGGTCGTGCTTCCCATTTACACTTGCAATTGCATTGTACGCAGAAGACTTTTAATTACTCTTCATGGTTCAAGAGGTCGACACGATTAAACAGCACTGGAGAAACTCCACGAAGTGGGGTTCCCACAGCCCATATTGTGTTTGGATGAGCTCCAGAAAAGCTTGATTTGATCCCAGCATTGTAATGCATCACAGACTTGCCCCAGATCGAATTGCTGAAATGCAAATGCATTGGTTTGTACTGCAGACTTACTCTGGAATAAGCTGTCCCAATGGTAGAATCCAGCCACATCTCTATTTATCTTTGACTTCAATACAAAGTGTCTACAGTATGTTCTAGGGAGCCCCTTTTCCTAAAAAAGAAATACTCAGATTCCGCCCCAGCAAGCAGAGGGCAAGGCATTCTCATGGAGGTAAAACCTGAACTGCTCAGTTTTACTGAAATTATTTTCCTCTTAGTGGCCAAGTAATTGGGCAGAACACTAGTCTGCTGTCTTTGTCTGGCAATGTTCCTTAGTCTAGGCAGCTGCTGCCTCAGTCCCAGTACTCGGGGAATCCACTAGGTTTGCCAGTTACAGTTCAAAATTGCAGTCAAAGATTGTACCAAAAACCCATTGCAGTCTAGTAGATTCTGACTCATACCAACCCCTGTAGGACAGAGTAGGACGGCCCCATAGGGTTTTCCAGGAGCACCTGATGAATTCCTACTGCCAACCTTTTGGTTAGCAGCCGTAGCTCTTAACCACTAAGCCACCAAGGTTTTCAGTTGCCATCTAGTTAATCTGGCTCATGGTGACCCCACGTGTATCAGAGCGGAATGATGTTCCATAGGGTTCTCAGTGGCTGATTTTTCAGAAGTAGACTGCCAGACCTTTCATCCAAAACATCTTTGGGTGGACTCGAACTTCCAACCTTTCAGTTAACATACAAACTACCTTAATCATTTGCACAGCCCAGGGATGCCAGGTATATAGTAAGAGCTCAAAAAAAAAAAAAAAAAAATTAGGTCCTCCCACTCAAAACTTTGAGTACAAAAACTATCACGAAGAGCAAGAATCCTGCAGTCATTACACCTACACTTGCATCCTTTTGAAGCAATGTCAGCCCAAGAGCCCCCAAAATTTATACAGCACGTCAGCTGGATCTCCTTTTCCTCCAAAATACAGTCTCCCTGGTGGCCAACATCCTGGGAGAACTCTTCCCCCGCCCCCACGCACATCCACTCTCTCTACTTTGCTGGTGGTTCTGAACATTCTTAGAGGCAGTAATGAATAGGTTAAAGTTGAGGGGATTTCAAACATGTCTAATCCAATAAGAGGCTTGGTAAAACATGCGTTATCACTTAAAGAATAAATGTTTAAAAATAGAGCACAGATGTGAAATTTGAATTAAAAAAAAGAGCAAGAAAGACAGCTCATGAGAGATCTTCTTGGCATGTGTGTGCTATTCTTTGTTTTGGTCACCTTCAGCTAAGCCTGTTATTCTACTGTGCTCTGCCAACTGCTGGATACTGTGGGGGTGCTTCAAATTACTGAAGCAAAGTTGGCAAATGGCTCTGAAACTTAAAAGTCAGCCCCATCTCCTCTTCTGTGTATGTCTAAAAGCAGGAGAATACAATGATAAGTTTGTGTTTTCCAAATGAAAAGTTAAAAAGCAAAGAGTGGGCATTTTCTATAACTAGCAACGCTGAAACTAGAATCCCTGAAAACTTAAGAGGAAGCATCATGGTTGGGTAGGTATCTGTCACAAAAGATAGGCTGCCGATTGGCAATCAGGAAATTCACAGGGATTCCTACTTCTTCTGCAGGAAGTCTTCCCTGATCTCCCAGCAAGCAAAGACTTTTGAACTTCCTGTAACACCTCTGCACCTCTCCTGGTCTGACACTTCAGAAATTTCCCCTGTTATCTCTTTCATGAGCTAAAATCTTGTTAGGGGTGATAAAAACCCAAGGCTCAAGGGCAATGTCCACCTCTCCTTCTACAGACCAAAAAGGCCCAACAAACCCCTGCCAGTGGCGTTCCATGCAGGCTCAGGAAAGGGAACTAAAGTGGTCTGCAAAATGCGGCTTCCACCAGAGCAACTCTTTGAACGAGAGACTCAGAAAATTGTCCGGTAGAGGCAGCTTGATGACCTGCGAAGATGCTCTTCTAATTGGGATTCGAGACATGTATGGAATCACAGAGAAAATTTGTTGCTTTCCACTACCTTTGGAGCCCAGGTTGTGCAATGGTTAAGCATTCGGCTTCCACCAGGTGCTCCTTGGAAACCCTATGGGGCAGTTCTACTGGGTTGCTATGAGTTGGAATCGACTTGACGGCAACGGGTTTGGTTTGGATTTTTTTGTATACCTGAGAGGTCCCTGAGTGGCATAAACTGTTCATGCTCAGCTGATAGCTGAAAGGTTGGTGGCTCACACCCATCCAGTGGAACCACAGAAGAAAGGACCGGCAAGCCGCTTTCGTAAAGATTATGGGCAAGAAAACCCTATGGAACATTTCCAGTCTATAATACATGGGGTTGCCATGAGTTGAAATCAACTCAACAAAAGGTTTGGTTTGGTTTTTCTATGTACCTGGCGCTGGGCTAAGGGTTTTAAATAGATTATCTCATTTCATCCTCACAATAACCCTGAAAACCAACTAGTATTCGTCCCATTTCAGAGGTGAGAAAACTGAGGCTCAGAAACTTGGCAAAGATGCCACAGCTGTTGAAGGGTGGAGCCAGAGTCCAGTTGTTCTCACTCCAAAGCCTTCCACGCTCTTCCCAGTAGATGTCCACAGGTTGGTGTGTTACCTCCTTTAGGTCACAGCCCCCATTAATTAGGGCTGAAAAGGAGCCTAAGAAAGAGGCATTATTCTGTGACCCTGAGTGCCCACTCCAGCCCCTCCGCCCTGCCCCAGCAGGGCTCCTGCCGTGACCTGAGGTCGCTGTGTGCAGGTCCTAGGGGGACTTATCTCTTCCTGTATCTCCAGGCATAGCCCACTGCTGCCTCTGGGGGAGAAGGGATGAGGGGCTTTCTTGAGTGTGGTACAGTTTATGTTTCCCGGAAGAAATGTTGGGGCTTGCCTCTGGTCACCTTTGTGCTTCATTTTCAAGGTATCTGCTTGAAAGCCTCTCCCCTTAAGTTTTTCATTTTCTTCTTTATTATTTAGCATATAAAAACAAGTTTCTCCTGGTCCCTTTTTCTCTCCCTCCCCCCTTCCTTCCTCTCATCATATAATTAAAAGTCCTTCTAGGCTGTCTTCACCTTATCATTTCAGATGAATTGAAAAAAGATCCGACTTCCTACCCTTCTGTCCCCCTGATGGGGAATTTCAAAATGAAAGAAAAGCCCTTTTTCCCTCCCTTTTGCCTTCATACTGCCCCTTAAATAACTGTTAAAACCAGGCTGGTTTTGCCATTGATCAGCATAGTAGTGTAAAATACGTTTGCTCTTGCCTGGGTTCAGAATTTCTTCTTCTCCTTTTTCAAATAATAATTTCACAGAAAAGACTTCTTTTTTTTTTAACCCTCCTTATCGTGATTATAGAAAATCATTTGTCAGTGACAGAATTTAAAATCTCTGGTCATTTCTCTTTATTCCTACTATATTTGAACTTGAACTCCATATTCTTTTTGGGAAGGAGCCACTTTGTTCTGTTCATTCTCGGCCACTCTCTGGCAGGGTTATAAATTCCCAAGTCCCCCATGTTAGTTGTTCTTTAAAAATATTATTCCATGATAATGCACCGTATTAAAAAGTAGCAAAGATTTAACTTTATAACCATTTTTATTACGTAAAATATACTTTTCCGTAGTTGAAAGCATATAAATAAATGTTTTATCATAAAATAATGCATGCTCATTATAGAAACTTAGAAAAATGTAAATAAAAAAACTAAAATCACCCATAATCCTGCCACTCAGAAGTAACTGTCATTAAGATTTATAGTTTCCCGTATCCTGTTGTCTAGATACATACTTGAACATGGGCAGGGCATACTGCATGATGAAGTTTGTAGCCTTTTGAACATTTAACATTGTATGCATTTTCCCACGTCCTTGAAAGTCTTCAGAAACATATTTCTTGGTTGTGTGATTTCCATCATTGCCAGAATTAATTTTGTCCTTCTCCCCTTGTTGAGGTTTTCATTTGTTTCTAGTTTTTCTCTTTCATAGTCACACAATGACGAACATCGTAATATATAAATTTTTTTTCCCTGTTATTTTCCTTAGGATTAGTATCCAAAAGTTGAGTTATTAGACTTGTGGGTGTTTGTAAGGACTTTAGGTAATTAATATCTCTTTCCTACAAAGTACTTGACATTTGTAAATTTTTCTGTCGCTGTCAATGGCTCGCGTTAAGTTTGTCAGGCTATGCCCTGCTGAGGTACCACTGGTGGACTCCGGGCAGAATTAACTCTGTGCAGTGCGAATGGTCAATAAGCTTAGAGAGCAGGAAGCAGAGAGAGAGTTAAAACTTCTTTGGAGGGTGGGCATGGGAAGTAGTGAGCACTTCATTCCTCCCTCCCTCCCTCCCTCCCTCCCTGCATTCCTTCTTCCCTCCCCCTTCCTCCCTCCCTCCCTCCCTCAGTAAATATTTGTTGAGCATATACTATGTGCCAGGTGGCTATTCTGCACACTGGAGGTACGGCAGTGAACAAAACAGACAAAAATCCCTGCCCCAAGGGAGCTTCTATTCTAGTGGAAGGGGCAGACAAAAAACAAAATAAAGACATAGAATCTATAGCCAGTGAAATGACAGTAAATGCTGTGGGGAGGGGAGAGGGGGAGTAAAGCAGGGCGTGGCCAGAGCACATTCTACCAGGGGTGTGAGGGATGATTTTAGGTGGAGAGGGGTAAGAATTCCTACCCGAGAAAGGGATGTTGGAGCAGAGACTTGCCGGGCTGTGCAGGGTGAGCCGTGTGGAGGACAAGGCAAGGAAGGAGACCCAAGTGGGGCAAACCACAGCCAGGAGGTGGACTCTGTTCTTTTCAGGTCCTCTTGCCAAGTGCAGTTGCTGAGTTGACAAGGTGGGGGAGCCAGAACCCCACAACACCAGTGTTTAGATGAGATTATTTAAAAAATACACACAACCACCAAAAACCTCACTCTTTTCTCTCTGCCCTGATACGGCCATTGGGAAGTGCCCATGGGACAGAGCCAGCACATCTTCAGTCCGATGAGCTGTAACACAGTCTGGGGATGGAACTCTGCACAGAGGTTACAAGCTTAGATTGCACCGAGAGGCAGTCATCCCAGAAAACAGTGAAAACTCATGGAACAGGAAAGGCCACTCAGAAGGTCTAAATCTAGGGCCCTCATATATAACCCAGATTGCCAGTTCACTGAGCATCCCTGACTGGCTTATTCCATCTTTCTCATGGCTCAGCACTCCTAGGGTTGCACACTTTGCATAGAAACCAACCAGAGACCCTGCTTGTTTGGCCTTCCTGGCATATGCCAAAGCCCCTTGGGGTGCTTGGGGAGGAAGGAGGTTCACGCTGTCACAAGCCCAGGGAGCTTCCTGTTCTCAGTCTTTTTGAATATGAGACGCCTGCCAGCAAGCAGCCACCTTAAAAGTACGAAGTTAAATGTTTAGAAAGAACAAAACAAAGGCATTCTACCCCTCCAGGGAAGCCCTGGCAGGTAGTAGAAGGTGCAGGGTTTGAGAGTGGACCTGGGAATCAGAATCGTCACTCAGCGCTGGCCCCAACACACTGAGAAATTATTTTGTTCTCTCTTACAGACTCAACTTCCCTGTCCATAAAACACAGGGGGAACTGACAGACCCCTAAGCCCCTTGCAACCTTGATAAAATAGTCTTAGAGTATTCCAGCGTATTCACACACACAGCATGTTGTGTGCTTGATCTTCGCCAAGGGCTTTGAGGAGGTACAAATGGCAGAATTTGCTTTCATGCAACCTACAGTCAAGTTGCTGTCAGCTGCTGCCAGGTCACCCCCAACTCATGGCAACTCCATGCACAATGGAACTTGTCATCCGTAGGGTTTTCTTGGCTGGTTTTTAGAAGCAGATCACCAAGCCCTCCTTCCTAGCCTATCTTAGTGTGGAAGTTCCACGGAAACCCGTTCAATATCATGGCAACATGGCAGCCTCCACTGACAGATGAGTGGCGCTTGTCCCTGAGGTGCACCGGCTGGTAGTGGAGCCCAGGTCTCCCTCACGGCAGGCAAGGTTCCCTCCACTGAACCACTGCTGCCCCTGTATTCAAGGAGGGGAGAGGTATAGTTCAGCAGACTGTTTACACAGCATATTGAAGAAATGATTTGCCAGAGGTAGAGTTATACTTTTGTTATTTTATTACAGTTCACACCAGAACTCGAAGAGGTAGTACCATCATTATCCCTTCTTTGCAGATGGAGAAACTGAGTCACACTACTGGTGAGTGGTAGATAGGATGGAAACTCAGCGATCTGCCTGTAGGGGCAGCGCTGTTAGCCCCTTTGCTGTTTCCCAGCAGTGCAGTTGTCATCTTCCCCAACAGGGAATATTTGGAGGTTTTGGATAGACTACCAGGAAGAATTATGGTGTTGGCAAAGGATATTGAATATACCGTGGACTGCCAGAAGAACAAACAAATCTGTCTTGGAAGAAGTACAGCCAGAATGCTTATTGAAAGCAAGGATGGCAAGACTTTGTCTCACATACTTTGGACATATCATCAGGAGGGACCAGTCCCTGGAGAAGGATATTGTGATTGGTAGAATAGAGGGTCAGTGAAAAAGAGGAAGACCCTCAATGAGATGGATTGACACAGTGGCTGCAACAATGGGCTCAAGCTTAACAACATTTATGAGGATGGCGCAGGACTTTGCAGTGTTTTGTTCTGTTGTACATAGAGTCGCTGTGAGTCGGAGCTGACTTCAGAGCACCTAACAACAGCAACAACAATCAGGAAGAAGGAAAACTCCAAAGTTTGCTCACTTGGCAGGTGTAAATCCTGACTCATCTCTACTCACTGGTTGTGTGGTGATAAGCAGGTCACTTTACCCTCCTATAGAATTTTTTTTTTTTTTTAGAATGGGTACACCGCTTTCTACCTATTGCACCGAGAAGCATTATTATGAAAGACCTCTCTGGGACAGGGACTTTAAGAACTCTGTGGGCTACACAAATGTGCAGGATGTTTGTCTCAGCTCTGAAACGCAAAAACAGAGCTATCTTATTCTTCCCCAGGAGGAAGTACTGTGTTTCAAGGGATGATGGCCCCAAATCATCTCTGATTACAGACCTTGACACAAAACCCTCTCCACGTGACTTGTTCCTTCTGACCAAGGAAGAAAGCACTCGTGTGATAATGTTCATAAGTAAGGCCTACCCTCTTTGGCTTTTCTAGGAGGCAGACTCTGATTTATCGTTGAAGGAAAAGAAATAACACAGAAGGAGGAAACATTGACTTGAAATAATGGCTATGAGTTCAGACATTTTCCTTCCAGACCCCCCAGCCCAGGTCTTGCATGTCCAAGCTCTTGAGATGTTGCTGGGGCCAGGGTCTTCTGAGGCTTCCAAAGATAAGGTTGGGCTTTAAGGGAAAGCCTGTGTGTTCCTAAACTTTCTGAGTGATGCAATCCTTGGTGGGGCAGGGAAGCAAAAGCTGATATTTTAGAGGGGGAAGAGCATCTCCATGGAATTATTTTTTATGAACTAAGGACACTCAAGTGTTGCCGATTTATCTTAATAGCAGATACTGTGAGCAAATGTCCCAGTTGCCTCTTTGTGCTTTTGGCAAGTGTGGATGAGAAATGGAATGGAGCAGACCCAGCCAGAGCTGACAAACCCAAAGTTGAAGAGTCCTAATTTTCCTCACTCCAAACATGTAACTCAGGATTTTCCAAAGTTTTCCAAGTTGCAGGTGGACACCAGGCTTTGGCCAGAGACAAAGCCGGCTCCATTACCAGGTTTTCTGCTTCCAGAATATTTACCTTGGGCTTCAGAGGGGAAAGGTTTGTACCTCCCCTGGGTAAAAACAAACAAACAGAAGTTTCCCTCAAGTCAGCTGTGACTTATGGCGACCCCAGGTGTCTCAGAGTACACCTGTGCTCTGTAGGTTTTTATGGCGACCCCGGGTGTCTCAGAGTACACCTGTGCCCTGTAGGTTTTTATGGCGACCCCGGGTGTCTCAGAGTACACCTGTGCTCTGTAGGTTTTTGTGGCGACCCCGGGTGTCTCAGAGTACACCTGTGCTCTGTAGGTTTTTGTGGCAACCCCGGCTGTCTCAGAGTACACCTGTGCCCTGTAGGTTTTTATGGCGACCCCGGGTGTCTCAGAGTACACCTGTGCCCTGTAGGTTTTTATGGCGACCCCGGGTGTCTCAGAGTACACCTGTGCCCTGTAGGTTTCTCAGCAGCTGATGTTTTCAGAAGCGGATCACCAGGTCTTTCTTCTGAGGGGCCTCTGGGTGGACTCCAACCTTCAGCCTTTTGGTTAACAGCCGAGCACATCAACCACTTGCACCAGCCAGGGATTTCCCTGTGTAGTTAGCTCTTAAAACAAGGTGAAAATGTTCTGAGGACACTGCTTCTGTGCAGAGAAACCTCTGGACATACTAAGAGGCCCCTTGCTTGTCATACTTGTGATGGGGAGGAGCTCGAACCCAGTCAGGGCTGAGAGCAGGCAGAACCGATTCTCAGAAGGAAATGGCATACCGTTCTTCGTATCCTCCTGTATTGGGGCTGGAATGATGACTACGCCGAGCCTAACACCTTAGAAGTTGTAACAGAAATTATGTCAAAACCATATACAGTGTTGTAAGATTTGCTAATCCTTATTAGAGATGGATAAACTGTCATGGCTTAATTTGGCATGTTGAAGCCAGTTCTCCAGATTGTCTTTGGGGACTAGAAAGGAAACGCGCAACTTTGCTATAATTTTTCTTCTTGTTTCTTTAGAATAGGGCGCTGTTTTTTATTGTTAGCTGGTGGAAACTTTGGTGAATTGTGGCCAACTGTGGCTCATCCCCACAGGAGGAAAGCATCAGACTTTAGCTGAGAACATACTCTTTGAAACAAACCAGAATATTTGATTTTTGAAATGTCTTTCCACTTAGTAAACATGCTATTCAACAAATATCAATGCTCCGACCAAGACCAGGAGCGCTGAGGAGGTAGAAAACTAAGGTTGCTTCCTGAGAAAATGTTTAGAGTGATGTGTGACGCTTTGCTTAATAGTCACTCTTCTGAGCATGGCAGACGCAGGTACAGCCACACGAATTCATGAAGCACCCTCCTGGCCTTTGGCCCTCACTTCCTCCAAAGTATGAGCCAGGTGTTGGCCAGAAATCAGGTATTTCATATTCCCTTTTCAAGTCACCCACGTATATGTGACCCTGGGCATATCCTGTCATTTTATTTCCTTTTCTGGAACTTGACCCCAAAAATATAGCTGATAATAGACTGTTGCTTTTTACTACCAGTTTTATATTGAAAATCATGGTCAAGTATTTTAAATTCCTTGGGTTGAAGGGTGTTGTCCTGTTTTTTACATTTCTAATGTCATCGCGCATAGTTTGGTGCTCAGGCATGCTCCCCAGTAACCACCTTTAGCTGACTCAAATCTTGTTAAGTTTGACGATTCTGATCAGGTTTGGGGTTATTGAATGAGTTGGCGTTACACCTTCAGAATTACTTAAATGGGATTCTTGTTCTGTTCATAATTGCAAGTTTGTTTGAACAGATAGATCTCTTTTGCAGATTTTCATGAACGGGACTCCTTCTGAGCAAAGCTGCCATAAATTCTCAATGGGAGTGAGGGGGTGAGTTTTCGTGTCTGGGGTGCTTTGTCCCAAGAGTTGTCACGTAAAAATGCAGGTTCTGCCCTCTTGGCCACACCAAATTTGCAGCTTCTGCTGAGAACAGGACCCCAAATCCCCCCCACATCCCCTTATGAAAGTCTGTTGAAAAACATTAGTCACTGTGCACTATGCAAAAAAGCCAAGTTACTTCTGGAACGTTCACTGGAATTCTGGGAACCCAGATAGGGATCAAGGAAACAGCCAAATGTCTTCTTCCCCCTCTTCCCCTTCCCTTTGCACGTTCCTTGACTGATTTGTAGATTAGCCTCCTCACCGTGAATTGTCTGAAGTAGTCTGGGGTCTAACTTGGGTTTGTTTATTCATTTATGTTTGTTTATTCGTTATCATTTCTTGTTCTCAATCAAACTGTGAAATGCTATTAAAAATAAAGAACAGGACAATACCATTCAACCCAAGGAAAGAAAAGTCTGGGGGCCTGGGAAAGTAAAGGCCTCATTCTCCAACCAAATGTAATGTTCTCCTGTCTACTTGCCAGGATATGAGGATGTTTCTCAGATCTCTTATTCTACTGAAATGCAAATCAGAAAAAAAAGAAAAATCAACCAGAAAGCACACATTGAGGAGCAGAGTTGGTATCTGCTCATGCTGGTTTTCATCCCAGAGGCACGAAAGCTTCCCAGAACCTCAGAGAGAGGCAGAGCTTTTCCATATTCCAGGGAAGAAGTGAGAAAACTGGAAAGGGGGAAGAAGAATGCCTTTAATGGTTATTCTTCAGCAGAGGCACTCTGAGGAGAAGTGAGTAACCATTGACTTTCCTGAAGCGTAACCCTGGTGGCATAGTGGTTAAGTGCTATAGCTGCTAATCAAAGGGTTGGCAGTTTGAATTCACCAGGCACTCCTTGGAAACTCTATGGGGCAGTTCTACTCTGTCCTATAGGGTTGCTATGAGTCAGAATAGACTCGATGGCACTGGGTTTGGTTTTGGTTTTTTTATGGTGATTCCCAGCTTGGAACCCCCAAAAGCCTTAATGCTCTGCCCTGTAGGCTGATGCTAAAGAAGGGAGGCTACAAATTAAAAAAGGAAATTAGAAGAAAGAATTATAAAAATGACACAGATTATTGTTTTAACTTTTGGTTCTTTGGAGTGTTTCTAGCTATCTTATGAGGCAAAATCCTCAAAAACAATTAAAAAAAAAAAAAAAGCCATTGCCCTGGAGTCGATTCCAACACAAAGTGACCCCATAGGACAGAGTTGAACTGCCCCATAGGGTTTCCAAGGAGCGCCTGGTGGAGTCGAACTGCTGACCTTTTGGTTAGCAGCCGATCTCTTAACCATTATGCCACCAGGGTTTCCCCAAAACAATTTACGTGTGTCTTAATGTTTGAAAGTATTACCTGCAGCAGCAGTTCCTAAGCCTGGCAGTGTTTGGACATTGCCTGGTGAGCCTCCACTCCACTGTTGCCAGTACTGACTCCAGGGCCAGCCTTCACACCCGTACACTCAGAATCTCGGAGGAGGGACACCAAACAGCCAATGGATCTGGTTGGCAGACTAGCATTTGGGAAGCAGTGATGTAGTGAGAGAGGTCAGAAACCTGCAAAGGTGGGAATCCCTGGGCCCCCAAATGCTGGCTCTCTATACATAAGATAGTTTTGCAAATTCAGATATTATAAATATAAAATTACAGTCGAGATTTGAGATGGCTTATAGCTGCATTTGTGACAAGGAAAGGTGTAACTGGGGCTTGTCACAGGACCGTGTAACAGAAAGGAAGATGGGAGCAGAGATAAGCCTACCAGCACAAAGCACCTCTTCTTCAGGCCAGTTACACAGTGCTAATGGGTAAGGGGGGAGCCTAGTGGCAGAAACAGTTAAGCGCTTGGCTACTAACTGAAAGGTTTGTAGTTTGAACCCACCCTGCGGCTCTGTAGGAGAAAGACCTGGCAATCTGCTCCCGTGAAGATTACAACCTAGGAAACCCGATGGAGTATGCTGCTCTGTCACATGGGCTGCTATGACTTGAAAATCAACTTGAACATGTGTAACAACAACAATGAGTAAGAAAGACAGTTGGTCGACAGAGTTTGTTGAGTGCAAAGAGGGTCCTGAGCCTCATCTCGGACATCCCAGGGCTGTAAAAAGGAATTAGAAGGTACAGAAGGAGCTCAGGTGCCCAGACTACCTCTCTCGATATCCACCCAGCCTGCTGGTGCCATTTCTACAGAACCAGAGAGGTTGAATTTGATGGGTAGTACACGGCCACTCAGTGACTTGATTTTGATCACTTGATCCAAGTCTTCTGATAGCACTTCTGGTGTCCTTTACTCTCCAGGATGCTTCTGGTTATGGAAACTTTCTTAATGGGGTGGATTTGGAGCCCAGCTCTGATGGAGGTTGAAGGACCTGGTTTTGTAGGGAGGGATTATTCCTAGCTAGGGAATCAGTGGGGTGAAGATGAACCTGTTTATGGGGAGGCAGGGATTAGATATAGACCATCTTTGGGAAGAGTTTCTGTGGAGGAAGCAAGGAAGAGGTAGATATTTCAGGAGGAAAAGGAGAGGTCGGTCTTGTCCAGAGACTTAAGTGTCTCTGTGTGATGTGCAAGGCAGTAGGGAACCACGGTGTATTCTTAAGTGAGAGTATGATATGAAAACTGTCAACACAAAGCAAACTTGGAACTAGGAGTCTTTTATTATTATTAACATTCAAATGGCTTTTAAAATTAGCTTGCTTAGTCATTTCTGCCCCTGAGAGCTTGCCTGAGTTTGATGAGACTCAGGCACCTCCATGGCGTGTTCTTGTTTTCTGCACCTATTATGATTTGGGTCTTTCATTAATATGCCCTACTACCACCACCACTCCCCCAAGGATAAAACAACAGCTTCCTTCACTTATGTAGCTTAGGGCACATAGAAATTTTAAGTCTTTGCTCTGTGGCATAAAATTCAAATAAAGTGTCTTACCAAGCTTCAAGGTCGGAGATATCCTTGCGCTATTAACTTTAAAATTCTGGAACTAAAGGCCTTACTTTGCTGCCAGTTTCCAACTCCTGTGTGTTCCTAAATCATCATTATGGTGCATTATTTTTTTAATGAGTTCTTCCTCCTAGTAATAGAGAGCAAAACAACAAAAAGCAGCCTACCGTTTGATTTTGGATGCTCTTTTTGGTTGTAGAGCCTGGCCTGAAATGTCCCCAGTTACGTACTATTTCTGAGCCATAATTATGCTTTTTAACCCACTCCTTTATGTTTTCAGTGCCTAAGTAATTACCAAGTTTGGTGTGTGGGAATAAGACAAATATTTTTTGCATGAAACTTTAGCCTGTACGTTACTGCAATGCCATATTATTACAAGATATTTCCTGAACTTGGAGCTGTACTGTTAACTCTCTCAACTTGAAAAGACCCAGCCAAAAGATACTCCCAGTCTCTGGCTCATGATGTGAAACTCAGATGGAGAATGACTTGATGCAGCTGAGGTCCCAGGTGCTTGGGGGAGGATTTGAATTTGGCACTATTACACCAGTCCAGAGTGTGACAGGGACTTGGGAACCTTTCCTTTACCTTCCAGCTGTTCATGCATAGATACAGCCCTGTCTTTCATCACAGTTGTGAAGTACGAGCGTTCTTCAGTATTTGAAAGGGGCTGGGTATGTTAGCTGGGCTCTCCTGATGGAAGTCACTGTGTTAGCTTACTGAATTATAGGGAGAGTGTGATGCTGGCTGTTAAGAGTAACCAGAATTTTAGATGATCTGGCTGAGAGGAGAAAAGCAGTTGGCAAGCCCGGGGCTCCATTTACCTCCAGGCTGTTTACCCCACACTGGAAGACACCAGGCCCCCGAGTGTCCCAATGTCAGATTTGTCAATCTTAGGAGTATCCTCCCCCAAACTAAAATGGTTTCAACACCACTGCTTCGTAAATTGAGAGAATTTATATCTCAGCATCTTTGCATATGGAGATAGAGAAATCTTTTTATTTATTTTTTTTATTTCCAGTAATTTAGGGAATATTCGAATAATGGAGAAAGGAATACAGGAGAATGTAAATTCTCTCAGATACAAACACCCAGTGATAGCCACTATTAATATTTTGTTCACATCTCTCTGAACCTTTCTCAGATGTATGTATGTATTCATACACACTTACACATACGTGTGTTATTGTTGTTAGGTGTCATCAAGTCAGTTCCAACTCATAGCGACACTGTGTATAAGAGAACGAATCACTGCCTGGTCCTGTGTCATCCTGACTATCTTTGTTATGCTTGAGCCCGTTGTTGTAGCCACTGTATCAGTTCATCTTGTTGAGGGCCTTCCTCTTCTTTGCTGACCTTGTACTTTACCAAGCATGATGTCTTTCTCCAAGGACTGATCCGTCCTGATGACATGTCCAAAGTATGTGAGATGTAGTCTCGCCATCTTTGCTTCTAAGGAACATTCTGGCTGTACTTCTTCTGAGACAGATTTGTTCATTGTTTTGGCAATCCATGATATCTTCAATATGCTTCGCCAACACCATAATTCAAAGATGTTAATTGTTCTTTAGTCTTCCTTATTCATTGTCCAGCTTTTGCATGCATATTAGGTGATGTTATACAAACCTACAAATATGGTCATGTGTAGATATTTATATATCATTTTATATGAACACATTGTTTTATAGTCTGCTTTTCTTTCCATTCAGTTAGATGGTATGATACCCTTTCCTCCTGATGAATATAAATATACGTTACTCTTTTTAATGGCTTCTGAGTATTCCGTTAGAGGGATAATGGATATTTAATAATTTGTTAAATCAAATCCTGGTGAATGGACGTTTTGTTTACTTCTCATCTCTTGCTACTGTCATCAGCAGCCAGGGAATATCCTTTTCTGCTCCTCCCTGTCTACCTCTCCAGCCTTCTTTTCAGAAAGAGACTGCTGGATCCCAGGGCACACAGATTTTGAATTTTAATACATAGTGCTCAATTGCCCTTGGGAAAGTTTATACCAATTTACAATCTTGCCAGAAGTGGATGAAAGAACCTAAAGAATAAGGAAACTACCTTTCTATTTTTTGAGGCTCTTTCCGGAACTACACCTCTAAATGCCTAAAAGGCAAATATGGTGTTTTTAAAGTACTGTAGGTTTGACATTGATCCTCACCTAGATTCCAGAGTCAGCCCTCCAACTCATGGTCACCTATACATGGAACAAAACACTGCCTGATCCTGAAGCATCCATCCCCATAATCAGTTTCAGATCAGACCACTGTGATCCCTAGGGTTCTCATTTTTTCTCTAATTTTTTGGAAGTTGATCCCCAGGACTTTCTTCCTTCTTCATCTTAATCTGGAAGCTCCATTGAACCCTGTTGACCATCACAGCAACATGCAAGCCTCCACTGACAGATGGGTAGTGGCTGCCAGTGAAATGCATTGTCCAGGAATTGAACCCTGGTCTCCCATATAAAAGGCGAGAATTCTACCACTGAACCTCTAACCTATCTGTAGGCACCTCAGATGATGGGATGTTTGATGCTGTTCAGACTACAGGAATAGAAAATAATACCACAGTACTTTGAGATGAGAAACTAATGACGTGTGGGCAGGCCTGTGTTATTTCAGGTAACGATCATCAAGGATTTGTCTGTGCATGCAAGCCAAAAGGGATAGCAGCTGAGGACCAGGGGAAGGTCCCTGGGGCCAGCAGTGGAGAAATCTGGAGTTTTCTCTTGGGTGTGTCAGTGACTAACCTTCAACCTCTCAGAGCCTCTGTCTCCCCTTCTATAAGATAGCGACCTTGGATTCAGTGACTTAAGGTATGGCCCAACAATAACATTTTATGAATTTGGATTGTTCTGGGAAGCCCTCATTTGTAGGGGAGAGATTTGAGAGCCCTTGAAATGCTCTAGAGTCTTCAAGAAGATTATCTCAACTTTCCAGGTACCCACCTTCTTCTACTGCTGTGTGGGAATGGCAGTTACATACTTTAGTGTTTGTTTTACTTTAAAGGTGAAGCACATTTGGATATTATGTACTTAGGCTTCAGTAGGACATTTTGTACTTAAGTGCAGTAGTACCTTGGGATATTTTGTACTTAGATTCCTCAAACTCCAGGCTTTTTGGATTCTGTTTTAAATAGGTGACTAAGTAATTGTTTTTCTCAAAATGTATCCATTTGATGAATTTAATCTGGTGTGTTGAAAGACCAAAAGCAAAACAGCATAATTCAATATGGTGGGCATTTCCACATGAAATTAGAATGGAATTTTATCCTTTCTGGAAATCGGATTTCTTTCAGATCCTCAGACCTAGAAGTTCTGCTTTTCCTTTTCTTTGGGGTTAGGCTTTTGGAGAGGAAAAGGTGGTGGTTGTAGGTAGGTTTTCATGTTTGTGTGCCAGCAAATATTAGCTTGCAGGGGCATGTGAGGAGGCCCATGGAGGACCTCCCTGTCTGGTTTGCTTGTGTCGGTGGGATGGGGAGTTTCATGGTGACCGTCTCTTCTAAGTGGAATGTGTGACTCAGACTCTCTCCTTCCACATAGAACTAAGTTGGCCTTGGTTAGCGTAAGTTGAGACTATCGTGTATAAAGCTACTGTTAGGTGCCATCCAGTCAATTCCAACTCATAGCGACCCCATGTGACAGAGTAGAACTGTCCCATAGGGTTTCCGAGGTTGTGCTCTTTATGAGCAGATCACCAAGTCCTTCTGAGGAACCACTGAGTGGGTTTGAACCGCTGACTTTCCATTTAACAGCCAGCACTTAACCGTTGTGTCACCAGGGCTCCTTATAAAGCTGTTACGGGTATTGAAATCTAAATAGAAAGTGGGGACAGTGCAGCAAGCAACCAAATGAGAAGACAAACTCTGGAGCGAATGTTTCATAGATTTGGTATTTGGGACACTCCACTGCCATTTCTCGTCTCCACTTTGTTTTTCAGCTGATTGGAAAACTACTAATGAGTATGTTTACATTTTCTCCAGTTGCTTTACCCAAGTGTGAGACCAGCTGGGGAGAGGGATTTGTTCTTTGTCCAAGGCTCTTGCTGTCTCTCCCTCCGTCTTCCTCTGGCTCTCCCAGCTGCCAGCCCCTTCCCCTGCCAAACCTCTCCTCCTGCCTCAGCAGCCCTCTCCCTGGGGTTCTCCAGGGCTCAGCCAGCCAGCAGCCCCACCACATGTTTTGCATTGCTTACACTCTCTCCTCTCTCCCCCTTTTGTTGTCATTTGTTTTGTTTTAAGGGGGGTGGGGTACAGGGAAGGTCTTGGGTTTATGCCCTTCCACCATGCTGGGAGCAGTCCCAGATTGCTTTTTTGACCACTTCCATGCTGAGGTCAGAAGCCCCTGCAAGGGCAGACAGTTCTTCCAGACACAGTCATTCTTGCTGTGCCGCTCCCAGTTTCTAGTCTCTGCCTTCTGCAACACGGTCAGTTCTCTCCTCATTTGTTCTGCCCTTTTGATGTTGATGTCTCAAGCTTCAGCCATTTTGAGGACCATCTTCACAGTGTTTTCCATGTCCACACACCAGAGCCATCATTTCCCTAAAATGTGCCTTTAAATCTACTCACTTGAACCCCAAGCTAAGACATCATTTCTAGGAATCTTGTCTGATGTGCTCGTTATATTTTTTCTAATACATTGTAAAATAAGTACATAACTCATAAGAGTCCAAACCAAAAAACCAAACTCATTGCTGTCGAGTCGATTCCAACTCACAGAGACCCTATAGGACAGGGCTGAACTGCTCCATGGGGTTTCCAAGGCTATAAATCTTTACTAAAGCAGTCTGCCACATCTTCTCCCCTGGAGCAGCTGGTGGGTTCGAACTGCCGACCTTTCGCTTAGCAGCCAAGCACTTAACCACCTGGGCTCCTTAACTACCACGAACCGTTACTCCCTGTAAGCATTTTGCGTACCTCCAAGGATACGGGGACACTTCTCTTCCTCGTCGGTACTTTGTCTCTTCTTGAGCCTGCTGCTGAGTTATTCAGCCTCTCCTGGTTCTCTTCAGTAACTTGCCAGGTCTGTTTCCAGCCTCCCCTGGGGGTTTATTTCGTTCAGTAAATGAGTAGATGATTTGATGGTGCAGGATCGGCCTAAAACCAAAAACCAAACCGGTTGCTGTCGAGTCAGTTCCAACTCATGGTGGCCCCACGTGTGCAGAGAAGAACTGCATCCCACAGGGTTTACAACAGCTGATTTTTCAGAGACAGACCTTTCGTCTGAGGCACCTCTGAGTAAATTAGAACCACTAATCTTTCAGCTGGTAGCCCAGTGCTTGGCCGTCGGCACCGCCCTTGGATTCCGCCAGCTCTGCTTAGACCAGTGATAATCAATATTTGTTAAATATGAATTGAATGAAGACCTTGGACCTCCCTTGTCAGCACAGTTTTAAATTCCAAGTCCAAACTTCTGCAAATAGCATCATCTCTTTTCCTTTTCTTCTTCCCTTCTCCCTCCCTCCCTCTCTTTCTCCCTTCTTCATCCCTCCTCCCCTCCTTCCTCCCTCTATTCTTCTCTTCTTTTCCTCCGTTCTTCCTGCCTACCTCCCTTTCCCTTCCTTTTTTTCTGGTTACAACGTTGGGATCTGATTTTGAACATTGCCTTTTAAAGAAACTCCTAATAGGCCACTCACAGAATGCTTCCACAGTTGAGTAGGAGAGTCTCGGGCTTTCTTCAGAGACCTTCTATTGACTGTGGGTTGAACAGTTTAGACTCCACATAAAATATGTGTTGTTTACCCAGGCTCTTCATGCTCTGCCTACTGTTACAGTCCTTGAAGAGCTTGTCAGTGACAAGTAAGATAAATGAATGAAGAAGACTTTACAAGTGTTTAAAAGCTAAGTATAGCTTGCGCTGCCCACTGCTTAATTAAACAGACCTGGCTTTAACTAAGTAACTTTGTGGTGGAAACTTCTAGCACCTTCCCCCTCCCCCAGGCCCCACCACCTCTGGCAGTGCTCAGGATGCTAGAAATTCCTTGGTTGTCTGCAGTTGCTAAAGTCTTAGCCTAGGTTCAGAACTGTCTTGTTCCTTGAAGTACTGAAAGTCCGTGTGGGTCTGGATAATGACTTTTGAATTTATGTTAGGTTTGGTTAGCAACATGGACTCTTTGGGGGCTTCATCAGGATTTTGTGTCTGAGTTTCATTTTCACAGAGAACTGTAAAATCAAGGGTGAGCTGCTTCTCTTTTAAAGCTCTGATTGGAGTCAGTGTCAAGTCAGAGCCCATTCCCAGTTCAGTCTTGGTTTTTTATGAAGGGGTCAGTCCTTACAGACCTGAGCAATCACGTGCAGTGATTACATAGGAGGCCCTAGAGTCAGAGACCCAAATCTACCAATGTGTGATCTTGGGTAAGTTTCTTAGTCTTTGCAAGGCTCACTTTCCTCATCTGTAAAGTGGGGCTAATATCTGCCTCTACCAGGGCTAATATTCGGGGGATAGGTATTTGAGCCACTCTTGGTTCTTACGGTTTCTGCCCCTTTCACAGAAGCTGTTAAATATTTTGAATTCCACCCCACTCCAGCCTCTGTCACAGGGTTGGTGGGGCTGACTGGATGAAAGGACGCCACAAAGGGCTGTGCTTGTCAGTAAGCATCGGCTGTTGGTATAGATGTGTACATGTGGCTCCATATCATGGTGGCAGTCTAATTTCTGCCACCATTAAGGATCCTAATCTCCATGATTTCAGGAGGGTACATAGAACTCTTGCTCTATTAGTAATTCTCCCTCCATGGCAGCATTGACCGGTAGCAGACTAGGGAAAATAATGCTCCTGGCTACAGGTGTCCCTAGCCCTTTAGGTTCCTAGGATGGTAACAGGAAGGGATTTACCACAATAATTTTCCTCCCCTGATTTTAGCAGAATAAAGAAAAAATCTGCACAGAGTTTGCAATAAAAAATAAAAACAGTAGACTAGCATCTGCCTGGGTAGAATTTGGTTCATGCAGAAGACACTCTTCCCTCTTGTACCCATTTTGTAGACACTAGCGCTTGCTTTGGTCAGAGTTTCAGAGTGAATATATAGCAGAAATAGAATTAGTACTGGGCCTGTATTACTTCCCTAAAGAAGGCAAGAGATCCATCTCCCTAAGTGGGAGGAGCCCTGGTGGAACAGTGGTTAAGAGCTCGGCTGCTAGCCAGAAGGTTGGCAGTTCGAATTCACCAGTGCCCCCTTGGAAACCCTAGGGGGCAGTTCTGCTCTGTCCTGTTGGGTCACCGTGAGTGGGAGTCAACTCGACGGCAGTGGGTTTACCCATGGGAAGAAGCCTGCTAGTCACAGGCATGTGAGTTTCTACAAAAGTTATGTGCAGACTCATTAATCATCCAATAATGGTTTTAGCTGGGATTCCTGGGGGAAAAAAAAATCCAGACCCCAAGACCCCTTCCAAAATACCCCAATTAGATAAATTCTTCTGAGAAAGAAGGTGACTTTTAATCACCTGGAACATGTTCCCTGCTTTCCCCACATCCAGTAAAGGAACAAAGAAAATAGTCCCCTTCTATTGCATGCTCTCTAGGCCAAGGATTCTCAACTTCAGCGCTCCTGACATTTTGGGGTGACTAATTCTTTGCAGTGGAGGGCTATCTTATTGCATTGTAGGATGTTGAGTAGCATTCCTGGGCTATAGTAGGAACCCCTTAATAGTGATAACCAAAAATGCATCTGGACCATTCCAGCTGTTGTTTTCTGATAAAGATACATGGTAGGAACCCAAATCCTTTTTTTTTTTTTTTTGATAGCAAAGAAACCTTCAAATACAGAGAAAGTACATGGTGAGGAGTGCTGGAATCCCCAAATCCAGGTCATCATTTGCATTGTATTCTTTGGGATGGATGCTTCCTGAACGGTCCAGTGGGCAGCCCTTACCCTGCATCTATAGGTAAAAGAAATCTCTTGATGACGTGGCCTCAATACCAGCTTTTGCTTGTAACTTGGCTGGCTGGCTACCTGGTTCACAGGCTTTAGGATCAATTTTTTTTTTTTTAATGAATTCTACTTCTCAATTATATTGACAGAGGTAAACCATTTCACACTAGACCCAGCCAATGAGATTCAATCTCCCACTTGGTCCTTTGTCATCTTTCCCCTTGAAGCCAAGGGCATTCGAGACCCTCCCCCCCAACCCCCGTGTGACTCCAACTGCCTTTTCCATCTGCTGTGGATTGAATTGTGTCCCTCAAAAATATCTGTCAACTTGCCTAGGTCATGATTCCCAGTATTGTGTGATTGTCCACCATTTTGTCATCTGGTATGATTTTCCTATGTGTTGTAAATCATACCTGTATGATGTTAATGAGGCAGGATTAGAGACAGTTATGTAATGAGGCAGGACTCAATCTACAAGATTAGGTTGTATCTTGAGTCAGTCTCTTTTGAGATATAAAAGAGAGGAGAGAGCAGAGAGACAGGGGGACATCATACCACCCAGAAAGAAATGTCAGGAGCAGCATGCATCCTTTGGACCTAGGGTCCCTGCACTGTGAAGTGAAAGATTAATGACAAGGATCTTTCCCAATAACCAACAAAGAGAGAAAGTCTTCCCCAGGAGCTGGCACCTGCATTTGAACTTCTAGCCTCCTAGACTGCAAGAGAATAAATTTGTTAAAGCCATCCATTTGTGACATTTCTGCTATAGTAGCACTAGATAACTAAGATACCATCTAATAATTCTGCTTTTCCTAGTACCCACCTCCACACACACACTCATACAACGCATGTGTTGGGTTCCAGCATTGCTCATCAACCTGTTTTTCCTCTCAGGGTGATTAGAGGGTGAGTTTACTATGGAATCTCCCCAACCTACTCTTCCTTGTGCCAATATCCAAGCCAACTTTCAAATCCTAGCTCAAGTGGCATCTGTCCCATGGAACTTGAGGGGATCTGTCCTGCCTCTGAATATCCACTTAAACCATTCCCTTCTCGCCTGCTTCCCTTTTGATATTATGTCCTCTTTAGCTTTGCTTCATCCCATGCACCTGGCCTGGAACCTTCCCCTTCATATCACAGGATGTTTACATGGAACTCTGATTTGACTCAGAAATCTAGCTGTCAGTCCTGTTCCTAGCCGATCATGGGCTTTGTTTCCTCATCTGAAAAAGAGGGCTCCTAAGAATGGCCATCTTAAAACTGAGTAATAAAGAAGAGCATGCTGGTCGAACACTTCGCCTGGCACATATGTGACATTGTCCTTGTGGTTCCAGATGTACAGTAAATGTTGCATGTATTTCAGCACAATGTACATAGTAAAAGTCATCATTGATTCTTACTTACCCCCATAAAGTTCTTCATTGCAGCACATTCCTCTAATAGCTTCTTCTTCCGTCTTGCTTTTGTTTTTGTCCTCTAAGAGTGACCCCAGCATTGGAGCCCAGATTCTACCCAATCATGATTCATTGCTGTTTGAGCCCAGTAGAAGTTCAGGAAATCCCTCCCCTCCCCACTGCCCCATTGTTGTCTGGTTTCCCCATCTTTTAGTTGGAGACAAGAACATTCACATTGCTCGGATTTGGCGGAAATAAGACCAGTGGAAGAGTTCTGGAACGTTTCGGATTTCACTGATGGGAAAGTAGGAGAAAAGAAAACCTGATAGAAGAAAGTGTAATTGCTATTGTATGGTATTATCTGCATATCCCATAGCAACAAATCTTACTATATTTTTTCTGATTCAAACCATATTCATGAAGGTTTTATTGTTAACTTGATCCAGATGACTGATCAAAGCATAGTTTGTTATTGCCACCTTGCTAAAATATTTTTAAAGGCAGTTTCAATATTACACTTTTATAGCTACATATTGCCATTAAGCTATTGAGTCTATTACTAGTCAATCAAGGATTTTCATTTTGTTTCAAGAGTTCCTTGGATAAACCCTTCAGAAATGTCAAAAGAGATGGAGTATCTGGCACCTTTTCACAGATGTTGTTCATCAGGGATTTTAGTTAATGGCTAAAGTTTCAGTTTTCCATGGTTGAGATTTGGGGCTAAAAAGAGTATAAAACTAGCAAAGGTGACTGACTTACGCTCTTCTAAAGCCTGTAAGATAGTAAGGAAATGAACCTCATAGCACCCCATTACCCTTTATTCTTAATGGGGTAAGTAGGGGGAAAGGTGGTGGAGTATTTCACAGGGTCCAGTTTACTAAGGCATGGACTATTTGGTGTGACTTTCCTGACATCTCCCATACTGTGCGTTTACTCTGCCCTCCCCACGCCTGAGAATAACGATGATAACAACAAACGAGCAAAAGCAAATATACAGCAGGGAGACTTAAACAAAGACGTAGAAACTCACGTAACTGAACTGGCTCATGCTGAGCTCTCGTTGTGTGTTTTGCCCTCCCACCTGTTCCCAAGTGACTGCATGCAGCCTGTGAGCTCTCATTCATTTGTTTGTTCATGCATTCATTCGACACACATCAACTTGCTGTTTACCTGTAGTAGTGTACATCAAAAAAAAAAAACCGACCCCATTGCCGTCGAGTCGATTCTGACTCACAGCGACCCTATAGGACAGAGTAGAACTGCCCGAAAGAGCTTCCAAGGAGCAGCTGGTAGATTTGAACTGCCGACCTTTTGGTTAGCAGCCACAGATTTCCTTATATATCAGACTTTGCATTAGGTGGTGAGTACAAGGGTAACCCAGACAGAGCTTCTGTCCAAGGATTTGTAACCTAGTGGACATGTGTCATTAATTGAATTGAGTGCTATGATGGAGGGGAGGCAGTTGTAGGGTTCTGGGCAAGAGTACTTAATCCATTCTGGGGTGGGCTTAGGGAAGACTTTCACGGAGGTGACGGTGTTGGAACTAAAGCCAGAAGAACTAAGGGGCATAACTCAGGGGAAGGGGTGGAGGATGAAGTGCAGGACAGGAGCAGAGAACGGCATGTCCCAAGGTACAGATACGTGAGGTGCCGTTGGAGAGGCAAGCAGTAGCCCCCTCACAGAGCCTGGTACGTATGTCCTGAGAGCTGTGGGAGCCTCTGAAGGACCTGAAGCCAGAGAGTAACAAGGAGTCTGAAGTCACGCCGGCTGTGGAATGCCTCCAGTGGGAGGCCAGAGTGCGGAAGGAGAGCTCTTAGAAGACTGTTGCCCTAGAGAAATACGGTGGTGCCTGGAGGAAAGAGGAAGTAGAAAATGAAATCCGATTAGATTTGTTTCAGCCGTCGTGACATAATATAGTAAAAAGAATATAATGCAGTTAGCTGAAGGCAAAACTGTCAGGTCAGCAGTTTGGTAGACGTGGAAAAAGAAATAAAAATGGGCTTCAGTGGATCATTAAATGAGTCCAAGAGTTCCCAAGTGCTGTGCTTTGTGGAAAGCTATCATCCCTCAATGCTATATTAGTTTTCCCGTGATTCCAGTTTTGACTGCCCAAAAGATTTGCTGTCTAATGCTTTGTGGTGGGGGCACCTCACATGTCTGATGGCTACAGGGATATGGTCTGAGGCACATGGAATCACCTGGTCAAACGTCTGGAGTTACTGGGACAAGTAGTATCCTTGTTCCAACCCTTGTTACAATTTTTTCTGCAATTTTCCTTCCATTGACTTTAGGGAGTGTTATTCATGGCTTCCAGTCCTTCCTGATCATTCTTTGTATGTTAGAAGATCAAAGTAATGGGTTGAGGATGAAGATACATAGTGTGGATTAAAAAAAAAGATGAAAGAGATCCTTTTTGAACTTGACAGTTCAGGGCACAGGACTGGTCAAACCCTTTTCTAGAAGGGAAAGCTAGCAGCCAGCCTGTAAGAAGTCACAGTTCAGGGGATATGTTACAAGCAAGATAAATAAAAATGGTCTAGGGTATCAGACCAAACTCTCATTTTTCATCTCGGTTTCACACTCTTCTCTTCCAGCCCAGACTAATCAAAAGAAGCCTCTTCCGCTCACAATTGCTGTGTGTACATTTCCCCCAGATCTGGTATTCACATGAACAATGAGGTTTATTTATACTTCAGCACCAAATTGGAAAGATGACATCATTCATTTGCAGTCTTTATCCCATGACATGCCTGCTCTCCAACACCTCATTGCAGCAGACACATTTAGGGCCGCATACAGCATCTTGTTTAGCTTGTACATTCCTTTGTGGGATACAGTTCAAAGGTAGGGGACTTTGGGCTTGTCACTGCTAAGAAAATAATCTCATAAAATCACAGGAGCTTCCCCAAAGGATCAGGGCATGATGATGTTTACAATAGCAGGGTTATTATTTGTTCATTTAGGCCCCATCGTTCATTCGGGGCAAGTCCCTTCCTTCTTGACCATGGCGGATCTATCTCCCAGCTTCCTTCAGGCTCTGAGAATTCTACTAGAAGAAACAATTCCAGATTTGTTATTAGGTAGTCCACAAGTTCAAAAGTAGAGGCTCCTGATAGTACTGGAATTTTAGGTGTGAACGCTGCATTTCAGAATCTTGTGTTCAAGGACAGGCAGATGAGGGGGGCCTTGGTGCTTGGTCTGCAACAGCTCCTCTGACCTGCTCTTTCTCACAAGAATTAACTTGTGTGTTGGGTCTTTTGACACTTTAAGTGGACAAGTGAAGGATGGAAATGCTATCAGCTGCCAAAGGTTGCCTGGGATTTTTTTAATTTAATTTTTAAGTGGATCCCTTCCTCCAGTTTTATTGTTTTTTTTTTTTTTATTTACGTCCACTCTGGGGCCTTTCAAATACTGTACACATTTTAAAAAAGTGGACTGAGTAAATCACGAGGCATCCTTTGGCAGGTAGAACTAGGATGTGAGGTGTTTCCAAAATTTAGCAGAACTGGAGAATTTATGGGAAAGCCCTGTCTACCTGTTCAGCTGAGTGCCTTTTCCACTAGCAGCACAGTGAGGAGAAAAGCCTAGAGACTGAGCATCGGAAGACCCAGAAGTTCTCTGAGTTCTATGTCAAGAAAGAGACTCTGGGGACCGAAATCTACGCCTTAATTTTCCAGCTGCCATCCCATATGAGGGTAGTAAAAATTCCTCCGAGGAATGTTTTGAGGCTATTAGATTGCATATGAAAAATATTACAAGAATGCACTAGCTTAGGTCCAGAATGCTCTTTATTATCAGAGTTTTGTTTATTTTACGTACTAAAGCTCCAACTGGTTGGAGGCTCCACCAGCCCCTGATATCTGGCTCTCTTAAAAAACTGATGGCTCATTGTCTTCTCCAGCCACCAAAGGGACTTTTGTGGCAACTCAGAAGCTGTCCCTAACTTTCAGTGACCTTCCCTGGCTATGAACAGACGTGCAGCTCATCACCAGGGTGGCAGCATCCCTCAGCGTCATGGCCCTCTCATGCTTCCATTCACTCATCCCAGCAGCATGCATTGCACGTCCATTGTCTACTAGGTCACGTACTAGATTCTGGGGAGAGGTAGATGGAAGAGATCGTGTCTGCCTTCAGTATGCTCAGGGTCTACAGGTAGATGGACAGGTAAGTCCATGGGTATAGAACAGAGGTAAGCAGGAACACATGTCTGCTGGCCTCAGGAAGAAGCACCTAGAGAAAAACTGTGAGTTAGCCAGACCCAGAATTTAGAAGCAAGGAAAGGGAACAGGTGAGGTATCACAGATAGAGGGACAGCAACTACAGAGAAGGGGAAGTTTCTTATATAGAACAATAAAAACAATCATAGTAATACCAGTATTAGGCTTTTGTTGTGAGCTCATTATACACCAGATACTGGATGGACACTTGAAGTTCATCATGCCACTCGGTCTTTATAGCAACTCCAGGGAGGCAAGTACTATCACGCCCATTTTAAAGTTGAGCAAATCGAGACATACAAGCAGTTAACTTGTCCTAGAGGTGGATCAGGGACTTCGATCCAGGCAGCTATCCCCAAACCCACATTCGTCGCCTCTATATTATGTGACTTTCTGAGCTGGATCTTTTTATCTGTGTTTTTCATGGCCTCCTGATATTTTTCTAAATTCTGTGACCCCATTCAGTCCATTCACCCCGTTTCCATTTCTTGCCCTCCATAATAAAACAATGCAATTCTATGACCCCAGGGGTTTAACTATGATACCCAGTTTCCTCCTGGGACAAGCAGCATGGGGCGTAAATTACAGTGGTCAGTTTTTTTCCATCGACTTTGCTTTTTTGTGCAGTTTCCCTGAGGAACAGTGTCGATTCAGATGGTCTGCAGAGAGCCCATTCCCTAGAAGTCATCACAGCAACAGACCATTCCTATCTCTGTTTTTGCATTCACCAGCGTTTAGAAGACACCACTGCCTTGTCCCATGAGGCCATAGCGTGTCTGCAGTTCTGTGTCTCCACCAGCCCTTTGCCACCTTTTCATCCAGGGCGTCCTCCTCTCGCTTGCCCTAGAGCATAGGATGTGATTGTTGGCAGTTTGTGGCTGCAAGCTTACTCTGGAACCCTGCGAGTGCTTGATGAGGTAAAGCAAAGCACTTTACAGTGTGTCCATTCCCCCTTGAAATCACAAATGTAACTTCAAGAACACTGTAGCTTCAAGGATGTGACGAAGCCTCTTTCACCGAAGCTAATGGCAGGGTGCTTTCTCTATTAGATTTCAATTTGACTAAAAATAAAAACGTCTGGATTAGGGACAAAGGAAGCCCTATAGGTGCAGTAACTATGGCCCGAGTCTCTTTGGCTGGTCTTCTAGCTCCTGACGGACTCTCCCCTGGCTTTTCTTCTGTGCAGACCCAGAACAGAATGAAGCTGATGGCCGACAACTATGATGAGGACCATCACCATTACCACCACCACCACCACCACCACCACCACCGGTCTCCTGGGAGGTCGCAACACTCCAACCACAGACCCTCTCCAGACCAGGTCAGTCTCATCGCTGCTTACCTCCAGGACCCTTTACCCTTTGGATATTTTAAGACAAAATAAATAATCCTGAAGAAATAATAAACAGCATAAAGTGATACGTTCTTTGAACTGAAACTAATAGCTTTGGTATTTATTTCCATCACTCAAGGAATCTAAATGTTTTCCTTTCTCTTTCCTCTTTAAGGTTTTGTCTTTTCTTGTTTAGGTTATGCATATTCTTTCTTCCCCTCCTTCTTTCTTTCATAGATACATAGTCTATCTCATGGCGGGTTCCTTTGGAATGTCTCTTTCAGAGTTTGAAGAGAAAGCACTTTGTTTCCATGAGCTTGGCAACCAGAGAAGCCTTCAGTTTGCTGAGCACTTTCCTAGAAAATTCCTTAGTGATGCAAATTGACAGCGGAGTAAAACAACAGGGGCAGGAATCGGTTTTGCTTTGCATGTTAGTCAGTGAAGTTAAGGGGTCTGGTTTATTTGATTTGGACCCATCGTCTCCCTTGACTAAGTAAAGGAACTGAAAAGATGGATTGACAAAGCAAAACCCTCCTGCAGGTTTTCGGTGATGTTTGCATTCACCCACCAAATGCAAAAACTGTTAAGTGTTTAGCAGGAAAACTCCTGAAGGTGAGTTTCATGGAAATTATGAATTATGAAATTAAATGTAAATGAGCATATACCAACGTAGTTAATGTTAGCGGCATTTCTTCCTTTGTTGTACTATGTCCCCATCTTTGTGTTGCTAACGTAACTTATTCAATCAATTTCACGAGGTACGTGGCAGTAGGGAATGGAATAGAATCATCAGGGAAAATACAAATGCCTTCGCCATGTATTTCTGGATATGTGAGGGGGATGACTTGTTGGAATTACCTGTATGGATGGGGGTGGGTTATTTGTTTATTGGGCGAAGGGTACTTATTATGCTCCTAAAGCGCTTGTTCCAGTGACTCTGTTTCCTCTTCACCTCCTCTCACTAGCATCCCAGAGTACTAAGATTCCAAGTCTCCAAGCTGTTTTACCAGGAGCACAACTCCAGGGCAGTGCTATTTAACAGAGCCCCACAGAAGAGGTGCCTCCTGGAGCTGTGCAGTGAGGTGGCCCTGACCAGGAGGCACCCCAACCCCTGAGCTTGGCCCTGCTTTTGCACCTGGAAGCATCTACCCTCAGAGACCCCAACACTGTAGAAGGTTTTCACATAGGACATCCAGATTCCTGAAGCCAAGTGCAGAAAGGCACCAATTTGTGTGGTTAGCGCTCAGAAATGGTTCTTGGTTTGGAGAGCTGGAAAGTGGAGAGAAATATTAACTTTATATCATCATCTTGTAAGTCTGCGTTTTGGTTTGGTTTTATTTATTCTGTTCTCACCCCTCATCGCCACCATCACCGCCCCACACATACCTGACCCAGTGCTTGGCATCCTCCTAACAAAATCCCTTCCTTCTCATTCTTGGTCCCTTCCTGCCCGTTTACGCCTTTACATTCTTGAATGAAGGGTAGGTGTGAGGTTTTATTGGTCGAGGGTCTACAGAACCTACTCTGGCTGTTCCTGGGAGCCACGCCTCTATCTGGCCACCCTGGGTTTTCCCACAGGAAGACACGAAGAGAGAGCACTATGGGGACAGAAAGAAGGATTAGAGGCAAATTCAAATCACTGTGCTATCTCAGCAGGTACTTGGAGGCAAATTCCTCCAAGTACCTGCTGAGATAGCACAGTGGTTTGCCTCATCACAGAGACACCTATGCTGACTTATTCTGTTGGAGATGGGGCACCTGATCAAATAGACCAGCCTTGTGAATGATATTGCTTACAAAAGCTGGTCTCCTGCTACTTTTCCCACGATCTGTAATCTCAAACTAGAGTGTCTCGTCTACTCTGTTGACCCTTATGCTTACCCACTGACGCTGGAGGTGGTCATAGGGCAGAAATGATTGCTGAGGGGCGAAGCCCTTCCCAGAAAAGCTAACATTCTGTGGGGAGCGGTTGGCTCAGACCATGTAGCCAGATGTCTGATAAACCTTTCTGAAGAGTGCTGTGAAGAGGATGGTGATGGCCTCTATTTTCATGTTCTTTATCTCAGTGAACACTCCAAGCAACCCATGAACACAGACCCAGATAGCCTCATCCACCTCTGCAGATGAAAAATCCAGGCCCTCCAGAAGGGCTTGAATTGACCGAAGACTTGGTACTAGTTATAAGCTCATTCAGCTAATATTCTGATCATCTGTTTTGTGCCAGCTATTACACTGGGCTCTGGGGAGAGTGTGATGGACCAGGTATGACCCCTGCCTTCAAGGAGGTTACCGTCTAGCCCTAGGACAAGAATCTAAGTCCTCGGTTATCTCATTCAGTTATTTGATGACCATTTGGGTCATGTCAATCAAAAGAAGACAGATAAGAGGTAATTATGACTTTATTAGGGGTCCATGACTTAAGGACTTACTTTGCAAGTAGGGTTCACTGTGAAAATGAACTACCCTTAACCAGAGAGATAATTTTGTGGGTTTCAGTTGATGTCAACAAGGCCAAAAGGCTCCTTTGCTGCACTCTTTCAATTACAGACTAGGGAGAGTTAAGCAGGAAGCCATGGTGTGATATTAGGTTGACTCTGATGATAGAGATGGCTAGAACTCCTGGACTAGGTGCACTTTCTGACTAGGCGTCCCAGGTCTATGACAGTAATGCCCTTTCGTATACTGGAGACTTGAGATGTAGTTATCACTAACAACTTATTTATCAATATGTGCATTGTAACATGTCTAAGCCTCAAAATGTAATAGTCACTGAAAAGCTAAGGAAGTCTTTCCCAATTGATTACCAACCCTACAGATAATTACATACACACCAGTACTGTTATAGGTGGGGTGGAGAAGTCTGAGGCTGCTATGTGTGGGGTGGAGCTCCTTCTTAGGAGAGAGTCTCAGCCTTACATCAATATATGACAACATGAGGTTCTGAATAAGGGTTTGATTTGGATGAGACCTAAACTAAATGTCTGTAGTGTACCCCCATTAGCCAAATGGACTTAAAGGAGAGAGGTCTCTTCCAGGGATTCCTGATTCCCTTCCCATGAACCTTCCAAGCCTGACCTTCTGTCATCCTCAGAGTTGGCCGACTGTGCCTCCTGGAGCAGGGGGTGCAAAATGTTGACGTTGCTGCTTGAGCTTCATTAAGAGATAAGAACACAGGAAACCAAGAAATGTGAAAAATCAGTCAGTTTTCCTAATTTTCCAGAGAAACTCCTTTTTCCTTAGGAAGTTCAGTTTAAGTATTGCCAGGTACTTGTGAATTAGATTCTTTTTCAACTTCCTCCCTGTCCTCTCCTTCATTATAATTTTTGGTTCTACTTGAGAGAAATGGAATCCAAGGACTATAAGTCTAGACTAGTATTTCCTAAAGTAACTTTTGGAACATTAGTCCCATGAGGAAAGCCTTGAGACAAAGATTTGGTGGGCAAAGGAGTTGGGGAAAATGCTGCATATTATAACTCTCATCGTGGAGAGTCCCAATGCGATTAGCAGATCAAAGGACCTAGAAAGGCATACAAGAAGGAAACCTCTCCAATTTTATTTAATCCAGCATTTCCCAGTCTTATGTGATCAAGGAACTTTTTCTTTCTTGTAACATCTGTGCTCTGGGAAATACTGTTCTTAAAGAGTATCAGGTGGAAAAAGAGGCAGCTGATCCCATTCCCAGTAGTGTTTTAGTTCGGAAAGTGGCTTTCAGGCAGTCGCCCCTATGCTTTGCACAACAGAAAGTGAAAGTGTCCCTTTGGTTCATCTCCTGGGCTACCTTCTGGAAGGCTGAAACATCTGAGAGTGAGTTATCCCACCAGGAACCAAATAAATCTGAACTAAGGGAGCCATTGTAAGGATGAAGCTTATAATGAATTTCAGTAAAATCTATCCTACTTTGATTTATGTACCAAAGTTTAATTGAATTATCACTTTACTGTCCTTGTTCCATGTGCCCCAGCTTTCATTCTTTATTTCCGTTTTTCTTTTTTGTGACAGTTGTTTTAATTTCCCCCAATTTTGTCTGTTCCCCTTTACTCTTCTCCCAGTGCCAACCAAAATGAGGCTTCCTACAGCTCCCCCACTGCTATGGAATTGCCAGAGGGGATTCGTGGAGAGTAAGAGACTGGCGCAGAGAGGAGGAAGTTGCTGAGATTACAAGGGCTCTGGCTGTGGGCTGCCAGGACCCCTTCTCCTGCTCACTCACCCATGGGCTTCCATACTCTTGAGGGCCTGGAGCCAGCCAGGCCCTCGGAGTGAAGCAGAGCGTGCTCCAATCACCCAGGGCTGCCATTGGACTGGCCAGGGCACCCACCTGTAGCAGAAGCTGGGATTTTCATTCCAGATCTTTAACGTTAGGATGTCCACCTTGCTAATCTGCTCCTAGAAAATTGATTTTCCTCACCCCTAAATATTGCCCACTCCACTTGGCACTTTGCAGAATCTGTCTGCAGGTATAAATATTCTTCTCTTGTCTTTTCTGTACTGCTGCCAGTTACTAGGTGGTCACAGTAAGTGTCGCCCCTCAGCCAAGATGTGAGCTTGTACCACTGGACACATTTTGGACCACTGAATAGCCACTTACATTTTCTGCTGAAAAGCCCTGTAGAACACATGCCACTTTGACACAAGCCATCAAATTACTTGGCCACTAAAGAACCCAGACCTAGATTTTGCCTTCTTGTCCTGGGACCGTTGCCTTCTAATTATTATGAGACAGGTATATAGATATAATAAAATGATGCCAGAGACCCAACCCACAACAGGTGGTAGACAGACTTTGTTTTTCTTTTCTGAGTGTGGACTCTGAAGTCTTACACGTAGACTGATGCTCAGAGGGCTGAACCTATGCCCTGCTTCAAGGAGGCTGTAGCACTCACTCTGTTGGTTTTGAGGTTTCTGGTCTCAAACATGCCTTCTCTTCCTTCTGGCAAAAGAACCATAAGTTAGAGTTAGCTCTGAAAATAAAAAAAGGTTTTTGCCCTCCCAACCATTAAAAAGTCTGCCTATCTATGCTACACACCTGAGCCTTGGGCACCTGCTCCCAGGTGGGATTTGTCAGTGTTCTGTAGCGCTCCCTACAGGAGGAGAACTTCCAGCCATGCTGCAACCAGGCCCTTATGTGAGGGTGGTGGCCAGAGGCAGGTGACAACATCTTCAGGCCCCAGTATGTTTCTTGGCCCCAGATTCTGTCTGGGAAAATCCCGCCTGCTTTATTCCTCTTCCTTTTTTTCAGGGGAGTTCCCAGGAGGGCCAAATGCATTTTGCATTTGCCTTTGCTCAACCAGGGCTTGGTGGGCTCTCCCTGTCCACCAGGAGAGTGATGCCATCACAATGACCCCTCCTCAGGTCCTGTTACTCCTCAGCCAGCTTTAGGCCTTGGGCTCCCCATGCACTCTCCGCCCACTCCATGAACCGGCGGGCAGGGTTTTGTGATGAATGCTCTGGTTTCCTTGCGCTTTCTCACTGACAGATTAGCCAAAGTACAGCCCTTTGAATTCTAACAAACAGACCAGGGGTTTAACTTGCTCCATTGCCCCCAGAAGATGAATTCTGTGTATAGAATTGTTATTCCTAACTTTTACTTAAAGAGGGGGAAGGAAAAAAAGGAATTTATTTTATGTTTTGAGGTTAAATGAATGTGGAATAAATGTATATATAGCGTCCCGTGTGTGTATATGTATATATCGCTATATGTCAGACGAACTGAGGACTTTGCCACATATGGAAGAATTTCTCAAGATCATGTTGAACTAGAAATTTCTCTCCCTTCCTTCCGCTGGGTGCATGTTTGAATATACATTATATATATATACACACATATGTATGTTTCTTGTGTGTAAATACATTTCCATGTTTCCTCCATCGAAGAAAAATGAGCCACCCCATATCAGAGTTTGCTAAAGTTACACAACAGCTAGAAATGAAACAGAAATTTTTAGTCCTCATGACAGTAACCTGATATAAGAAAAGTTACATATCTTATGTTTGTAAGATCACTTTCCCATCCAAGCTAGTATGTCTCAAGCTTGTCCGAAAATGAGACGATAGATTTTGTGCATTGCAAATCTAATTTCATGGCCCACTTCTTGGAAAAAGCCTTGGGTTTTGGCTTCACATAGAGATGAAGCCTTCAAACTTTAAAAAAAAAAAAAAAAAACTGTAAAAGACCATGAAAACTCTTGTTGGTGCTGAATGTCGATTAGATGGTAGAAGCGTTCAAAGCTTCTGCCCGTTCCCAGTCCTGGGCCAGTGGTCTCTGATCTAGAGCCTGGACCACTGAAGTGGTCTTTGAACTGGAGCCAAGGGTATCCTGGGGTGCATTTTGAAATGCATTTTGTGAACCACCTGCCTCTTTTCTGGGACACCTTTTGTCACCAGCAGATTGGAAGATGTTACTTTTAAAACTTGGCAGGTGAAAGTACATGGAATAGAAAGATAGCACAGGTGCCACTTCTGTTTTTTCTTTATCCTCCAAAAACTACTAAAAATGCCCAAAGCTACTAAAACGCTAGCCAGAAGGCATAAGCTATTTCTCACCATGGGGGGAGGGAGTTGTTTATTTGTTTGCTCTTTTTATTTTGTTAAGAGCAGAAGCTCTGGATTGATCTTGTCACAGCTCTCTGTGAGGCTACAGGTAAAGAAGGAAATTAGAACAAATGTCTAAGGTGGTGTGGGCAGTATTTAACTGCCTCCTTCCTCTGCCAGCAGTTACATGCTCACCCAACCATTACAAGCCTCGGGAGAGGCGAGAGATGGGTGACCCGGCAGTTGGGAAGCTGCCTTTGCAGATGGGCAGATTCCTGCCAAAGCTTTTTCATCTGGGTGTGATGTTCATTCCTTCCATGTAAGCACATGAGGCCATGATGTGATAAACCCTGCCAGGTAGGGTCTCCATGTAGGGGTAAGGGGGAAGGCAGAGCTGCTTAACATATCAGGATCCTCCAGTGAGGAAAGGAGGTTTGAGCCTACTGAAGATTTCAGTCTTATTCTGTTTTGGGTAAAGCTTCTTCCATCCCCCCCACTGTATTTACTGTTCCGCTAAGTTGTAAACCTTGTTTGCAGTATTAGAGTTTCATTAAGAGATTTGTTGCAGTATCTTTTGAGTCAACAGGGCTTTTGAGACCTAGCATACACCCTCCAACCTGTAGACGTAACTCATCTTGGCAATGTCGAACGGTTTATTCCTTTTCAACTTGCTGCTTTAATCCAGTCACATTTGTCTAAGAGGCAGCACTCCAGCTCCCCCACTGAACGGGGGTGGCCAACCTTGAAATGTCCGGAAGCAAGGAAATCCATTTTATTTTGCTAAACACTGTTGCCTCTCTTTTCTTCTCAAGCTGGTGCAGTAAGGATCATGTTTGACTTCCACGCTCCAGGCACTCAACACACCCTGAAGATAAGGGAACAGCAGAGGAAAGAGAATGGGAAACAGCCTTCCAGTGTATACTGCGCATGCTCACAAATTCTGTTAGTTCTTTCAGAGCACCAATTTATGGAAAGATAGCATTTTCAAAAAGTCTCCTTTCAACATCTATAAATTAATGATCTGAATGAACTCTAACTTGGAAGGGCCCAGAGACGCCAGAATATTTAAAGATGGTTTTGCACATTCAAAGATCCTTTTCATACGCACATTTTGCCTTTGGCCTGAGCGCAGTATAAATAATTTGGTGTAATAGCAACAAACTATCCAATGCTAACAACAGCAATGATGTGGCCAGTCACATTTGTATAAACCTGTGACATCGGCACAGCGTTTTAATTTACATTCCCCAATTTAATTCTCACAATAACCTGATGAAATGTCAGGGCAAGGATATCATCACATTTTCTTTTTTAAGCAACTGAAGAAATGAGAGGTCAAGAGGCTAGGAGATGTGGTTGCCCACTGGTCAGGAAATAGCAGAACCAGAGCCATCTTAAAAACTCACTTTTCACCGTGTTAACGAAGCCAAGCGTTAATGACTGATGGGTGAGGGAGCGAAAATAAGGCCTATCTGCAGCCCCACCCCTGTTTTATGGTTATCGGGCAATTGCTCAGTTTTTAGCAGATTTTGTTGACTTTGGGCTCTGAAGCAATATTGTCGGCCAACCTAGAGCCTTCCAGAATTTTCGTCTTCCACTGAGTATCTTATGTCCTTCAGCTGAGAGAATTGGCACCATGCACCAAAGACTGGTTTGTCAGAATTACTTCTGCTTGAAGAAAATAGAAAACTGGCTCCAAGTCACCCCACAATGAGGTCCCTCAATTTTTTTTTTTTTTTTGAGAAAACACCCAAAGAATGCTGCATAAGAAGTGAAGAATAAAGCCCCTCCACCGCAAACCTCTGTCATGTGCTCAATAGCCTAGCAAAGAGCCCTCAGATGGCTGCTCTGCCTTGGGGTGTCCTGGTCAGGTGGATTTCCGGAGAAGAACCAACCCAGGCTGCACGGGTCTCTGTCCAGTCTCTCCCTCTCCCTCAAGAAACTCCCCACAGTGTCTTTTAAAATATTGTCATCTCTTGCCATGTTCCCCTTCTGCCAGTAAAGCTCAGCTGTCACTTAAGTGGGAGTTGGGGGTAGACGAATAAATCAGGGATGCCGGCTGGCGCAGTGAGAAGGAGGACCGAGTCATTCAGAGGAAAAACAAGTCGACACAATCTGGGCAATCTGAAGGAGCTCTGGAATCCAGGCAGCATTCTCTCAGAGGAGTTGAGCCTTTCAGGAAAGGAAGAACCAAACCTTACATGTTTATTCATTTAGAGGTGCCTGTTGTGTTGTGAGGCAGTGTGAAGAGAGTGAAGGTGCTGCTTTTCCCTTAAAAAAAAAAAAAAAAAATTGTAGGGACCTGAAAATGTGCTGGGGTGATGTTGAGGCACATCTGAGGGACAAGAGCTGAGCTAAGCGGAACAAACAAACTCCTTTTGGGGTCAAAATGAGCTCTCGTTTCTGTGGCTTCACACCTTATGTGGCATTGCTGGGAGGGTGTGTCTTTGTACTCACACAGACTGGAATTTGACCCTGGCTCCGTAGGTGCTGGCCAAGTGCCCCTTGGCAAGCTACCTGGGCTCCCTCCCTGAGCCTGCCTTTCCACATCTGCACAAAGAGCTGTCCGACACCTGTGTCATGGGCTGTGGTGAGATTCAATGAAGAAACATGGAGAGCTGTCAGCGCTCTCTCTAACCTAACCCAGAAAAAAACCCCAGGAGGTCCTAATATGTGCTGGCTCTTTCCTGGCCCAGGTCAGAACTGAGTGAACATTTATGGTTAAGCAGAGCAAGGAATGGGTATCTGAACCTGGGTAGGACTTCCCTATTTCTTTGGGGGAACGTTGTAAATGGGCCCTGCTGACTGTAACAGATACAAATCATGGCAGCGTTTCCAGCCATACGTGCCCTCGTCATCAGAGAAAGACATCCATCCGTGGGGTCAGCATCCCAGGAGGCTGGAGAGAGTGATGAAAGACACCAGTGAGAGGTCTCTGGAAGCAATGTGTGGACTTGAACCTGAGATAAAACCTATTAGTGCCCTAACAAGGCTTAGCACCCCTCTTTTCCAGGCTGATGCATGTTGTTTTTCTTTACACACATTGGTCTTTTCCAGTTCTGGCCAAACCTGCAACTGGAAATGCCAAGAGAGGAGCCGCTTTTGGCAAACCCAGGCCCAGGGCAAATCATCTCTCCCACACGGCGGTCCTGCATTTGTGACTCGTACAGCCAAAGTTTGCAGAGTCCTGGGGTTGAGATTTTCAGAAATTTCAGAGAAGCCATGAAATAGAGTTGAGATGGCAATGGTGTCAGTGACTGTCCACACCAGACCCTAATATGACCAGAGCAAGCACCTGGCACCCCTTCCCACAATGAAGCCAGGTTGAACTTCCTGGCAGAGGTGGCTGGCTCAGCTCCCACAAGACACTGGGCTAATTTGAAAGTGAAGCTTTCTAATTTCACTCCCTTTTCTGGTCAGGACAGGTGTGACAGTAGGCCCCCACTAGGATCCTTATCCTCCAATTGCTGCAACAAAAAAGCCAGCTATCAATTCAAAGATAATTGCAGGTGGATTTAACAACATCCAGTGATGGGCTGGGGCTTGCCTGCTGACTGTACCTAATACTTCCAAATAGAGACCAATTCAAGGTTTACACCAGGGCATTTATCATGTCAAATTTACAGAGCTGCTTCCCAGAGCGGCTTAGCTGGGCTAATAAATGCCCCTCACGAGGGCAAGTCTCTTTTGCCCTAGATCTTGTCATCAGCACAGCCTCCGTGAGTAGCCCATCTGGTGAGTTTTGTTTAGAGTCGGAATCAACTTGAGGACAGTGGGTTTGGTTTTTTTGGTTTAGTATTTAGACAATCCCATTAGGGCCTAGCATCTGTGACTGCGAGGTTTCCATCAGGTCCTCTTATCCATCACATCATCCCAGGATCTGTTGGTACATCCTGAGGTTATTTGATAATTAAGCCTCCACCCTGCAAAATTCGCTGCATTTGTAGTCGCTGTGCTCTGGGCTTTAGTCCACCCTTGGGTGTTCCCACCTCTGTGGACAAATGCATACAGATGACCGATGGGCTAGAGGCTTTCCTCCCATCCGGCTATTTTGGCAACTTCTGGCAAAGAAATCACTTAGGAAGGAGCCACAAGGGAGCAGACACAGGCAGTGTCCAGGAAAGCCACTGCAAAGTCGATTTGGAAACAGAAGAACATAGAACGAAAAACAGATTCACACAGGCCTGGTAGATACATGTTGAAACTCCCAAGTATTTCTAAATAACTTGGCATGAGGATAGAAATTAGGGGTCAAGTGGTGTTTATCTGTTTCTTATTTTTTGTGTCCCCAAATTTACATTGCTATGTGGCAAGGTTGCTGAAGAAATTAATATTTGCGTACAGGGACGTAGGCAGCCCAGGAGGCAAGCAGCTGTGAACATTTGGAAGTACATGAAGACCCTTCTCTGATTAGCTCCTGCAGTTTTTTTTCTCTATTTCCCAAATGGACACTCACTCTGACCCAGATCACTTGGTGATTGGGGTCAATTCAAGTCGGAGCTTTGAAGACTAGAGAAACCAGAAACGGCCACCACTTCCCTTTCTATTTTCTTTTCAAGGACTTCAAAACTTAAAAAAATGCATAATATTCCAAGTTCTCTAAAGGAATTTATCCACATTTCTGCTATGCTAAATGTTAGCAAAGTTTATATTGGACTGTCATATTTCTTTACTTTATTCGCCAGCATACAAGACGTCGATCTTAACATCTGGTTTTTAATAACCCTCGACATCTGGGAGCTCCTTTTTATTCCTATGGTGGACGAGGCACAGTAGTGATATTGGCAGTGTATATTTGCAAGCTACAGCTCCTGTCTGTTTCAATCATAATTAATTACTACTTTCTAATATATTTAATTTGCTAAAAGTGATTTGCATTAGACCACATTTCACTGTTAAGATAACAGTGGTGGATTTTGAAGGCAGTGGCTTTTCTTTCTTATTGTTTTCTTTCCTCTTCTTTGACATTTAAAAAAAACAAAAAACTTTATTGCCCAGCATGTAAATTCAGTATCCAAGCATGTATTTACCACATAATATTGTGAAATAAGGTTATCAGTGTCAAATAACATATTAATTTTCTTTGCTTGCTTCTATTCATGTCTTCATGAACAGATGTTCATTTTTCCTTCCCAAAATGTTACATGCCACACTTGAGGCAATGAAGAATACTAACTACTGTGACTAAGGACCTGAACATTCACCTACAGCTACCTATAGGAAGTAACTTTTGGTCCCACTTGTAACATGCATCTGTGGTCCTAGTGGTTTCGTCATAGCCATCCTCTCTGACAAATTTTTAGAAAACGTTTATTACGATGACCTTTATATATCTTCAAACCTCAGGCCTCCTTGCATCCTGAAGAGCCCAGGTACGGGGCCCTCAGGCTCTGCTGCCGACACCTGGCGGGTGGCAACTGGTGCCTCCAGCACCCTCCTCGTTCAGCTCCCCCCCCCTTTTTTTTTAACTTTAAAACCCTCTGTGGATGGACTCAAGACAAGACTGAGTGTATACGTGCTGTCGGGTTTTAAATGCAAGATGGAATAAACTGCAAGGAAAGCTATTTACAGCCATTTAAGAAACGGTCAGCAGGGACCGTAGGCTACATTTTCGGGAAAGCCTCTGTTTTTTGGTGACTTCGGCGTATCATAACATCTCCTTGTGCCTAGAGTTTCCCTATAGCAGCGATTTTGGGGGTCAGGAACCTTTTGAAGAAAGCTAGGGCCTCTATCCAGAGAAACATGCTTACACATACCCACAACATTCTGCACTGAAGTTCAGTGGGTTTCTAGAGTCTCAGAAATCCTCTTGTGTAGATTTTCCTTCTTTCTTAACAGGAAAGAAGACATCAGCTTTTTCTTCAGGGACTGAGAGGAAGTTTAATGAATATAAGAATACATTTTTCCAAAGTCATGTAGGGAAAAGGGAAGTTTACTGCCAGGAACATTATTAGACTATTCAGTAGCAAATAAACGCAGGTGAATTTTACATGAAACAGCCCAGCTAAATTGATCAGTTGTACCTTATTTTTTTGTCAGAAAATTTCTACCTAAACTTTTATGTGCAAATCCACACCAAGTTGTTCAATTCAGACTCTGTACAAATCACTTGATTGACTCAAGTCCGTCAGAGTTTCTTAATCCTTTTGAGTTGTGGCCCCTTTCGTCCGCCTGGGGAACTTCTAGACCACTTCTTAGAAAAATGTTTTTAAACGTATGAAATAAACTACCTAGGAATACAAAGGAAACCGATTATATTGAATCGCACCTAAAACCCCAGATCTAGCTCCTTAAAAGTAGATGAAAATCACCTTGACCCATTGACTGGATTTTGCTAACCCCTATGCAATTTTTTTTTTTTAATGCAATAGCTGTTTTTCTGAGTAAAAAAGGTCAAATATTGGCATTTTCTTACGATTCAACAACTCAAGCAATCAGGATCCAGCTAGTGAGAAAATGTTCCAAGTTTTTTTGTTTTTCCTGCTCCTGGTTTTCAAAAGAAAGAAACAAATCCTGGCAAAATATGGTTTCATTGGAGATTTGTTAAAAGACACGATTCCTCAGCCCTGTGGAAGAACAGGATATGGGCCACTCAGTCTTGTATTCCATGTTTGAATCCTTGTGGTAAACAATAAGAATTCTTGTTCAAAACAGGGAGCTTGCGATGGTGGATATAATTCTGTCTTCCAAGAAAGAAGCAATTTCCCTGCATACCGGCCAGTCCACCGAGCGAGCAACGAATATAGCCAGGGCCTTTTGGAAACATTTCCAACAACAAGAATTCAGACCAAAAAAAAAAAAAAAAAAGGTTCCGTTTATTCCCAATTGAGCACACTTTTAAGTTAAACAAAGCTTTACCGCAAGCATTCTACTGAGTTGAAAGTTTGCTCCCTTTGCTTTGAAGCTTACTTGATTGTAACCCTATCTTCATCGCGTGGGGAGCTCATCCTTTTATTCTGAGAGCAAAACGGAACCGACAAATCAGGAAGTTCCAGCATGTTTGGGCCTTTGCAAAATAGCCAATGCGAAGTTTTTTATGCTAAAAAAAGTTTGTTCCACCCAAGTAGAGGGAGTTTTTTTTTTTTTTTAATTCTTCTTCAGCTTTTATTGATATTTTCAGCCTAAGAGAAATTAAGGGTATTTGATTACTGTAATTACTTCTCTGCAGACTTAAAGGGTTTAATCTACTCTTTAAAGGCACACACAATTCCGATTACATGCTTTCCAAAAAAATAATCATCTGTTAATGTAGACTAATTTAAATCTTCTAATCCAATCTTGACACAGAGGCAGAGCCAGGTGGGTGGAATGTTTTTGTGTGGGGGTTGCCATAGATACAAAACTGGGTTATATATTTGACAACTCGGTGATGTGGAATTTAAGTTACTGTGGATTTTTTTTTTTTTTTTTTTTTGTCCTTGCTCTTTAAGATTAAGAAACAAAGTCAAGATCAGTGTGGCTTTGCAGTACATCACGTGTGACTAACCTTCTCTTCTTTCATTCCGGTGCTCCCCCCTTCTGTGCGCACCTCCCCACCTCGGGCCGGCCGCAGGATGACGAGGAGGGCATATGGGCATAGCCGGGCCTGTAAACCAAAGTTCCAGTTTTGTTTTGAGGGGTGAGAAACCATCTTTTATATCCTACTTTTTAAAAAATTGCATTCCAGTGTTGTGTTGTGTGCGTGCTCAGTTGTGCTCGCTGATGTCCATGACTGTGCTGTGTTGGCTGCTGTGTTCTGTGAGCGTGGAATGTCTGCCTCACCACCCCCACCACCAAGACCCCCTCTACCTCCCCCCTCCCTGTCCCCCAGCCACATTATTGCTCTGCCTTGTGGGGGTTGGGTTGAGCACCATTCAAATGTCTCTGTGTTGTTGAAAATGAATGTAAATACTGCCCTGACCAGGAAGTAGACCCATTTTTTAGGCGTGATTGTGGACTTAGAAACCGTCACCATTGTCCAGTCGTGGTATCAGCCAGCTGCTTGCTTTTACCAGATATGCCAGTGTGGTGCGAGTCTCAAGTCCTTCTGGTTGTGTCTCATGTTTGGCAAGGCATAAGGAACATAAAACTCTGTACCGTCATGGAGCTGAAGCTGTCAACTCTGAGAAGCCTTCCTAACAGACTACGCTCTCTCACCTATGGTAGTTCTGAAGAAATAAACAAGCATGAAGGTGTAGTAATGGTGAATGCGGGACTGTAACTCCTCGAATGAGTTAGAATAGAAATATTCATATTAGCAACTCTCGTGAGTGGCATTGTGTCTGTTGTTCTTTAATAACTACCCTTCTGTGGAACTTTGCATGATAAATTACACACGTTACATTTTTCAGAGGTTTTTGCTCTTTTAAAGGCTGATGTTTTAGCTGTTAAGAACCCACCCCTTATTTCTGTCACCTCTGCATGTTAATTGAATAGTGAAACGTTGTAATTTCCACCTGGTTAAAAATGGAACATTGAACCCCAGCAATTTTTGTTGCTGAGAATCTCACCTTTGCAGGGCACTGCAGGCTATTTACCTTGAACCCCAAGTCACAGACTCCCTGAAGCTGATGCGACCTATGGTTACACGGGATATGCTGTTGAAGCTGATGGCTTTGCGCGTGCCATTTTGTTCAGAACCAGGAATGTAGTAGATTGTGGGCTATGGTGATTTTTAATGGTCGAAAAATCTTGATACACAGTTCTTTTTAGCGCGATAAACGTGAAATGTCACCGTGCTGGGAGTCAGCATGCCTGGGATCAGAGAGGTGGTTCTTTGGGCTAACTCGGCATGTGTCCCCTTCCCTGTCTTGCCTTCCTGTAACAGGGCAGTGGTCTGGTGAATATTAAACCAGTAACTGGTATTTTTCCCATGGGCGACAGTTCCATTGTTATGTTTCACTGCTGGGTAGAACCTGTCTCAGGTCCCATCAGTGGGTCAGATGACTTAGCTTTATCCTGTGGGGAACACATAGGGGACTAGTTTTTAGATACGTCTTTCCATATTATAAAGACGAAACGCCACCCGGATCCATATGCTGCTGCTAGGACCTGCTTCGTGTTCACGTTGGAATATCTAATCTATCTCCCTTTCCCGGTTCATGGGGAGAATGGCACTGGAATTAGCACTTCCTGATGCAAAACAGTTACAAAAGGATGCTTGTCAGTATGAAAAACAAAACAAACAACAACAAAAAACTAGTGTTGTCAAATCCATTCTGACTCATGGTGACCCCTTGTGTTACAGAGTAGAACTGTGCTCCATGGGGTTTTCTTGGCTGCGATCTTAACGGAAGCAGATCGCCTGGCCTTTCTTCCACAGTGTTGCTGGGTGGGTTCGAACCACCACCCTTTAGGTTAGTAGCCAAGCATAAGCACCTTGTGCTACCCAGGGACCTATCCTCAGAATGAAGAGGTGGGGCAGGCAGAGAATTTCCTGAGGTTGCTTCTGTGAAACGCTCTCCCTGTCTATGAAAAACTTTAAGAGAAACATTGCATTAACTCACACAGAAAAGCAAATAAAAGTATAAATTGGACTAAAACAATATTAAATGGGAAGGAAGGATTTTATAAAGTTATAAAACAAACACGTGAAACATGTCCAAACCAGCATGGAATAGTTAGACAAAGGAAAGTTCTAAGAGCTTGGAGGTTATCTTGAGAAGTGTAATGTGCCTACTTCGGGCTCTTTTATTCCTTAGTCCTTATTCCATCATCATCAGTGTTATGGCACTGGGATATATTTGGTTTTCCTCCCGAATAATCAAGATTTTTATTGGTCTTTCACAAGGCTTATGACATCCACCATGTCATCCCTGAAATATGAACCTTGTCATCATAAGGATGGAATTGACCCTAGAGACCATAGAACATCTTGCTTTATTCAAGCCAAATAGAGACAACCATGTTAGACCCTTACCCCTTTATTCCTTCATGAATTTCCCCCCAAGTACCCTGCACCCCAGAAAACAAATGTCTTCTGAAAATCAGTCAATATATAATCCTACTTTAATATGCTGTAATAAATTTTATAGGCTTCTAAGGAAAACTGCTTATCTTTCTTTATGACTCCTTTAAACAAGTTTGCTCAGATACCCTCAGGCTTTTAAAATCGTATCTTTAAGGATTTAAATAATGAGATACTGGGGGAGCATTCTGTTTTTGAACAGCCATTCGTGTCTCGAATCGCATTACAGTCCGTGAGGTCTAAGGAGACATGCAATTTACAACTAAGGATGGATAATAGTGACGCATTAAAAATGAAATGTTTTGAATGTTTTGATTTATGGCCCTTACAAAAGAAGAATTACAAGAGGTTATTTTACTAGGCATCAGTAATATGCTCATAATTGTATCAGAAGTCTCTGACTTGAATCTGGAGTTTTGGTGCTGAAATGAATCATAATTTAGGAAACATCATTCTAAAAATTACAACAGATTGGAATTAACATAACAGTCCCAACAGCTCCTCCCTCTTTTGTCACTGCTAGATCCCGAGAGCAGGCATGATTTGTCTCTCTCTGGTCATTCAAGGGTGGTCTCTGCTGAGAGTGGAGTGGTCTGGGGAAGTTTGCTTCCTAGAGTTTTGAGAGTCCTTAAACCAGTTGCCTTTGAGTAGACTCTGATTCATGGAGACCCCATGTGTGTCATAATAGAACTGTGCTCCACAGGGTTTTCAGTGGCTAATTTTGCAGAAGCAGATCTCCAGGCTTTTCTTCCAAGACACCTCTGGGTGGACTTGAACCTCCAGCCTTTCAGTTAGCAGACAAGCACATTAACCCTTTGTACCACCCAGGGACCACTGACAGCCCCGAGAGCTGGCCTTTCCCACCTTGGACCTTGCACCCAGACATGTGACCTGTGCAGTCCTCAGGGCCCTGTGCTTAGCTCCACTCTTGGTTTAATGCTCTCTTGTCACTTTCTTGAAAGTCTTAATGATTTTTTTAACAAAAGGCCCTGCATTTTCATTTTGCACTGGGCTTTGCCAATTACATAGCAGGTTTTGTGTAGACCTACCATGTATTCTTACTTGCTGCCTGTAACTTCCCTCTACCCCCTTCCGGATTCCCTCGTTTCCACTCCTGATTTTCTAATGCTTAGGATTTACCTGTGGCCTGCCTCATTCTGAGGAGCCCTGGTGGCACAGTGGTTAAGCGCTCAGCTGCTAAACTAAAGGTGGTGGTTCGAACACACTAGCTGCTCCACAGGAGAAAGATGTGACAATTTGCTTCTGTAAAGATTACAGCCTTGGAAACTGTATGGGGCAGTTCTCTGTCCTATAGAGTCTCTATGAGATGGAATTGACTTGATGGCAATGGATTTGGTTTTTTTTTTTTTTTTTTTTGCCTTATTCTAGAAGTCTTTCAAAACTCCATTGGGTCATGTTTCCAGGAAATTGTTCCCCTCGTGGACTTGCCTGCAATGCACATCTGAGCCGCTGTCCTCTCCAGCCCCTCCACCCCCATCTTGATTGTCAAAATATGCTCCTGGAGCCCTAATTATATTCTCTACCTTACCTTGCAAAACACAGGAAAAGCAGCTGGTTAATTTTTCTGTAACTTTCCTTTGGGAAGATCCATTTGATGTGAGTGTGTAGGCACTTTTTTGTCAGCCGATAACTGTTCATTTCCATTGAATAGCGGTTCTTTCCTTGGGCCCCCAGAGGCCCCTAGGCTTGTGAATACTGGAGGAGCAGAGGTGGGAGGGGCAGATCAAAGCCCCTTGTGAGATTTAGTGTCATATCCCTGACACATTTGCCTTGATATCTGTCAGAATGTTTGAGCTGTTACTGTGAACTCTTGTAATTGAGCAGACATAGAACGCAAGACCATTCTTACTGCTTAAACCACTCAAAAGGAATAAGTCTTTTTGGCTTGAAAACATATGCACATTTTAGGACCTGATTCATAAAAATACAGACATGGGCATTGGCATGTTCTGACCATGAAGCTAGTAGATACATTCTGTTCAGAATGAAGAACTGTAGCTGTGTGCGCCAGAGGAATACACAGAGAAGCAATGCTTGAAGGCCACTGGAGCTCTGGGCATGCTTCCCCTCAGGAGGAATGAGGAAGGAATTATTTTGTTGTGGCTGGGAAGTTGGACCTTCCTTGCCTTCTCTTAGCAGACGGGGTCTGGGCACTAGGTCTGAGCTTGTCCTAGAGCAAGAGAAATCCAACTGTTGGGAAAGAAGTCATGGAAGGAGCCCTGGTCTCTGTCTCCTGAACTAAAGTCTTGGTGAACTTTTCTTTTTATGACTCCTGTACAAGAGTATGGGCTAATGTTTTTAAGTCAACTTGGATCTTATCACGGAGGATATGACACATCTCTTCTTTGTGTAATTGCCTACCAAGACTTTTCTCTTTCCCTCCCTCTCTCCTTGGCTCCCTTTCTCCCTCCCTTCCTTCCAACTACCTTCCCTCCTTATTTATTCCCTTCATTCATTCATTCATCTATTCTTTCATCAAATGGAACATTCTGGGTTAGATGCTGGGGAAACAATAATGAGAATGATAGATGTAGCTGCTGCCATGTGGATCTGATGATCTCATTGAGAGAAACAGACCAGACATGAACAAATGAATAAAAACCTTCTACATTTTGTTCATTGCTTGGATGGAAACAAAGAAGATACTGATATTAACAAAGAGGGACCTATTTAGAAAGGATGTTCAGTGAGCATCCTTCCAGGGAAATGGATTTTAAGCTGAGCCTGAAAGGGGAGAGTCTGAAGGTGTCTGTACCAGGGTGTATGTTGGGGAGATGGTTCCAGGCAGGTTTGCAGAGGGCTGGAGGTAGGAAAGAGCTTTATGGATTCAAAGAGCTTAAAGACCATGACTCTGGGTAGAGCACACATCAGTGAGGTGAAGATGGAGAAGTGGGAAGGGGCCAGTTCATATAGGACCTTTTAGGCCAATGCAGAGAGCTTGGATTTTAGCTGATGAAAAATGAGCCAACATTGGAGGATCTTAAACAGGGATGTGACATAATTCGATTTATGTTGTAGGACAACCTTGGCTGCTATATAGAGGATGAATTGTCATAGCAGGAAGACCAGCAGCAGGGACTCTTCCATCAGTTGTGAGAGGATCAGTGGCAGCCTGACCCAGGGCGGTGGTGGTGAAAATGCAGACAGGAGGATAAATTAGAGCTATAACTAGGAAATGAAGCCAGTAGGACTTGGATGGGGAGGCAAGAGAAGAAGAAATAGAGAACGCCTCCAGGTTTTTAACTTGATCAACTGAGTGTTGAGGCTGGGACAGGCCACGGTTGGAGGGCAGGAGTGGGTGGGTTAGGGAATCCAGTATTTCATTTTCCCCAGATGTTTGGTCAGTTCTGGCCAAGGCAAAGGTAGGTTTACCATTTGACCTGCTCTCTTCCATTTGCCTGTATATCAGCAAGGGAATCTCTGGCCTCTTACTGCCGTGATGTGCAGACTGTCGAGCATGGCTGAAGTCCGACTTCAAGAGTATGAGGCTTCTCTGACTCACAAAGAAAATGAGAGACCTTGAACATCAACAATTGCAAAGAAAAATCAGCAGTCATTGAATAGAGAGAGACATGGGGGTTAGTGTCTGCAGAAAAACAGAGGTCTGTTGTAGGAGGTTGGAAGGACCTAGAGAGAGGAGGAAGGTGTCACCAGCTTTCTCAGTGCCCCCTGAGGTTCCCAGGCATCTAGAATGTTGTCTACTAAAGAGTGCCTCATGAGCTAGTGGCTGCTCATGATGACTGGCTTCTCATCTTGAGATTCTGAGTATATTATTTTCTCTAAAAGAAGCTTTGAGTAGCCTGTCTCTAGGGCTTAAAATGAGAAGTAGCCAGAAGTAGCTACCAGACGTTTCAGATCTGCCATGACAATGTCTCTATTTCTGATTGCAGAAATGATTCCTGGGCAAAGGGGGTTGTTTTTTGCTTTATCTCTGTCCTCACTGCCTTCTTTTTCTGCTTTTCTGCTCATCTGGAAGTTATCTGTATATTTATATCTTCTTTTCAGGCTCGTAAAACTACCGTTCAGAGCTACAGCTTGAATAACCTACCCATAGTTCTTACAATTGGTAATTCATTCAAAAAATATTTATTACTCACAGCACTGGAGTCAAGGCGGTGAACAAAGTACAGTTCCTACCCTGAGTGAAGTTAGAGTAGTACTCAGATTCTTATGGTGGTCCCACGAGCCCCTGAGGGTCTGCAAATTCCCTGAAGTGCTTAATAGATATATGAGGGTGTCTGCACATCCACAGGGAGAGCATCTGTGGCCCTCTACAGCTACTCAAAGGGGCCAGTGACTTAGAAAAAGCCAAGAAGCACTAATCTGTGGGAGGCTGGGTGGCAATGTAGCAGGGCGGCTAAGAATGTGGTCTCCAGATTCAGACGGGCCCGGGTTTGGATCCTGGCTCTAGCACTACCTGGCCGGGTAACCTTGGATAAGTCACTTTACCTCTCTCTACCTCCATTTCCTCCTTTGGAGAAGGTTGTGCAGACCTCACAGGACTATGATGAGGAGAGGGGAGATGAGGGAGGAAGGTGTCTAGCCACGCCTGGCACGTGGTGAGTGCTCAGTGACTCTAACTAGTTGTGAGGAGCTGACTCCAACTCATGGTAACCCCATGTGTGCCCAAGTAGAACTGTGCTCCACAGTGACTGAATTTTCATAAGTAGAAGGCCTTCCTTCAGAGGCACCTCTGGGTGAACTTGAACCTTCAACCTTTTGATTAGCAACGTACGTTAACTGTTTGTACCACCCAGGGGCTCTGAATGCTCAATGCATATTAGAATATTAGTATTGTATTATCATTACTGCTGGTCTCAGGACAGTAGACTCCACCTGCCAACTGAGGAAAGTGGAACTGGAGAATCTGGGCATGAGAGAACAGGTAGATGTAAAGAAAATCCAAAGAGGAAACCTATTCCCATGACCATGGCTACACCCAAGCCACCTACACATTTTCTATCAGGTCATAAATTATGTTAGCCCGAAAAATACACTCTCGTCAATTACCTGTGCTTTTAATGACACCTGGTACAACCAAGAAGGATTTGATTGCTGAAGGGTGTGGCTTAGCCTCTGTTTTTAGCAGGGGTTTCCTTCAAGTAAGAGAAAAATCTAGTGAGTGAGGGGGAAAGCCAATGAATATTTAACAAGCAATGGTGAGCTGATGAATTGGAAGAGAGAAAAGGGATAATAAGGTCCCAGTCCACCTCTTCCTGCTCTGAAGGGTAGTGGGCTTAAGGGCTGTATAGAGTCTTTTAAGCAGAATCGCATGCAATAAATAAGTTCTGTGGGCTTTTCTGAAGCTCATAAGGGTTACCTGGCACAGCAGTGCACGTTGGCTTGGAGACAGCCACACTCTCATGGCCTGGAATCTGGCTGAGAAATCGTAAACAGTGGTGATAGATGACAGTGGGCCAGAGGCAGCAGGCGTCTAGTGGAGCGTTGTTGTATTACACTAGCTGCATCCTGTGCCAGGGCTGGTGGGAGGCAGCACCCTGGTCTCTCCCACCCCCTTGTCATTTGCTGTGGAGTGCGGTGCTGGCCTGGCCTTGTTTAACCTCTTTATTAATGGTCTGTAAAGGGGAGAAAAGAACACGGGAAGGAAAGTCGCAGATGACACTCATTTGGAAGGTGTTGGAAAACTGGCGAGGTTAGAAAAATCACACAAACGGCCCGAAGAAGGTTAGGAACAGGGAGGGAAAATAACAAAGCTTGGAGACGTTCAGACATGAACATCTGGTGAAAATCAATCTGAGACACAGATATCAGTGGAGGGGACGGGTGTGGAAAACTGAATAAATACTAAAAAAAAAAAAAGGCTGAGGGGACAGTGGGAAATCCAGCCCAAGAGTCAGCCTCGCCGAGAGCAGGGAGAAGTGGGGTGGCAGTAGCACTGTTGGGTGCTGGCAGGAGCCAGAGAGACGGGCACCACTATTTGTGGCAATCCTGGCCATAGCTCGTGTCTTACTTACACTTGGCACATTACAGTGTTACGCACACTCATTCCCAGAGGGTCGCCCAAGCTGCCAAAAAGATGGGAAGGGTTTTTAAAGAAAGCAGCCACTGAACAAGAACATCTTTTAACATTGGATGTAGATCCAAAACTCCCAGCACCTATCAGCATTTGAACGTACAGCCGGAATGGCGTTTTCAGGGAGAGTACATGGAATTCCTTTTGGGATATGTAAACGTGGACTGGAGAAGACTCGTAGGTCTCATTCCTAGTCTTGTAGACTGACTGTAGATACTTCTCAAAGGTCTGTTGTGGGAGCCACCCAATTGGTGGGACGACTTAAGAGGCCAGGTTAGAATTTTCTTAGTGGTTCAGGAAAAAAACACTAACCCCATCTCCTTCCAACTATCTCCAAGGCTACAACAAAAGGGAAAAACCAGGTAGTAATGTCCAAAACGGCTGTTGCGTGCCATCAAGTCAATTCTGACTCATACAGGTCCTATAGGACCTCTTCCTGCTCCATAGGGTTTCATATGCTGCAGTCTTTACAGGAACAGGTCACCAGGTCTTTTCTGGCACAGAATGACTGGTGAGTTCAAACCATCAACCCTTCGGTTAGCACCTGAGTGCTTTGACCATTGAGCCACCAGGGTTCCTTATCCAAAATGACAGCATATGTTAATGGCTACCACTGGATGTATCAGTTAAAATGGCTATATTTTTTTCCTACCACTGAGACGTCACTTGGCTGAGGCCCAGTGGCCACACCCAGATGTGTCTTAACTCTACCCTCTGACCTCCCCCATCATGCAGGTAACGTGACCCCTGCTAGAAAATGGCTATCCCCCCCGCCCTCCAGTAGCTACCAGGCGGTCCCATGAAGCAAGCACTGTGGTCCTCATGTTGCTTGGGTGACCACAAGGTACCTTCCCCCTGAATGTGTCCATCAGAAACTTCAGGATGGGAGTTTATAGTCCCTCCAACTTTGTTTTCTAGAATATGCAATGTGGATGCCAAGAACAACAGCATGACCAAGAACTTCCATTATGCCAGGCCTGAGGCTAAGCAGCTCATGTGTTAAATCATTCAATCCTGGTTGGAGGTGGGTCTGGGTGTCAGGCCTCCAACTGTCTCAGCAGGTCCTGTCCTCATAAGCATTGGGCCAAGCTTGCCTTCCTGGCTCACAGAGATGTCCCCATGGTGAAAAGATACCTGAGATACTCAGCCTGAAGAGGTGCCCAGCCATTCCTTTCAGCCTTCATAAAGCTCCCTGGAGACTGAGGGCCAGTCTTGCTTGTTTGAGGCCCTACTGTGCACCCAATAAGTCGGGTCTGTCCTGTTAAGCCTATGCCAGCTGTGGCATGGACAGCTTAGGAGCAGTCCTGTCCTCAACCATTTCCTCAGTGCCTCAGTCACTGTGAGTGTGAGCGTGAGCGGTGGTAGAGCAGCGCTCCTGGGAGGATGGAGAAGAAAAAAAAAACTGCGTTGTGTGAAGATCGTTTCTGGTTTAAACCTGTTAGACCCAGAACAAAAAGCCAAATGTCTATATGTGGCTGAAGGTCCTTTGTTATACATTTTAACTTTGCCCATCATAGGAGAAAGCAAGCTGAAGCTCTGAAGTAAAAATCACAAAGCTCTCTTTCACTAGGAAACCTAAGCTTCTTATTGCCACCATTTCATCCCTCTCCCCATTACTTTTCATGCTAGTTGTAGAAAACTTAGGAAGTTTAATAAGGAATCAGCAAAAAGTTTTCTTAAGATCCTCACTCCCCAAGAGTGCGGATTGAAGTTGTCAAGGATTTCGTTTTACTTGGATCTACAATCAACACCCGTGGAAGCAGCAGTCATGAAATCAAAAGACTCATTGCACTGGGCAAGTCTGCTGCAAAAGACCACTTAAAGTGTTTAAAAGCAAAGATGTCACCTTGAAAACTAAGGTGTGTCTAACTGAAGCATCATATGCATGCAAAAGCTGGACAATGAATAAGGAAGACCAAAGAAAACTGTGAATTGTGGTGTTGGCGAAGAATATTGAATACACCATGGACTGCCAAAAGAACGAACAAATCCGTCTTGGAAGAAGTGCAACCAGGATGGATGCTCCTTAGAGGCAAGGATGGCAAGACTGCATCTTACATACTTTGGACATGTTGTCAGGAGGGATCAGTCCCTGGAGAAGGACATCATGCTTAACAAAGTACAGGGTCAGCGGAAAAGAGGAAGACCCTTGATGAGGTGCATTGATACAGTGGCTGCAACAATGGGCTCAAGCGTAACAACGATTATGAGGATGGCGCAGGACCGGGCAGCGCTTCATTCTGTTGTACACAGGGTCGCTATGAGTCGGAACCGACTAAATGGTACCTAACAACAACAGAGAGTGCCGTTTTAAACCTTTCCGCATTGATCCTGGTAGATTTTTCCAGGATAGATAGGGTCATATAAGTATAAAATTGGGGGAAGCTGCATCCAACTTTGCATCATCTTTGGTACAGAGTGGCCAGTAAGTACCCAGGCTCTACATTTGCCCAGATGAAGTTCAAATACTAGCTCCAGCACCTTAAAGTGCTGGTTAAGTCCTTCAGGGTAGCCGAGGCTATTATTAGGGAGCAGTGGTGATTCACTGGTATAATTCCCACCATCCACGTGCGAGACCTGGGTTCCATCCCAGCCAGTGCATCACAAGTGCAGCCGCCACTGGTCTTCAGTAGAGGCTTGCGTGTTGCTGAGCTGCTGAGCAGGTTTCAGCAGTGGCGCTCCCAGACTAGGATGGACTGAGAAGAAAGGCCTGAGGATCTACTTCAGAAAACCAGCCACTGAAAGCCCTGTGGTCACAACACTTCAATCTGCAGCCGATCATGACGATTGTGCAGGACCACGCCGTATTTCATTCCGTCGTGCTTGGGGTCGCCATGAGTCTGTGGCTAACCTGACAACAGCTAAAAACAAACAAACCCACTGCCGTCAAGTCAATTCCGACTCATAGCGACCCTGTAGGACAGAGTAGAACTGCCTGGTAGAGTTTCCGAGGAGCGCCCGGCAGATTCGAAATGCCGACCTTTTGGTTAGCAGCAGTAGCGCTGAACCACTACGCCACCAGGGTTTCCAACAACAGCTAACAGCAAGGCTATTGTGGTTGTTTACTCAGTGTCGCATGGTTGTCTTTCCATGTGGATAAATTGACTTCTGTTTATTTTGATTTCTGCTCCACATCAGGCATTTGGGGGAGCCGCGGCAGGCTGGGGGCAGCACACCAGAGCTTGGGGTGGGGAGTGGAATTTAATGGGCATATGTAGGGCACTGTCCTAACGCCGCTGAGTGGGTTCCTCTTGGCAGTGGTTTGAGGCTTCATTGTTCTGCACTCAGATGTCAGCTGAGGGAGCCCAGATGCCTCTGGTTGCCTGGAGTCAGCGTGTGGTGGAATTAGCAGCCCTGATGACCCTCCAGTGTCCTTTCTTCTTTCAGCACACCTTGATCTCTGATGTAACTGCATTATTTGAGAGGAGCTTTTCTGTACAAATCCTTCTACAAAAAAAAAAAAAAAAAAAACAGTAACAATGAAACAAAACAAAAAACCCCTTTGAGATTAAAAAAGGGCGTCTCCCCATTGCCACATGGCGCTGAGTTGTGAATAGATTCTGCTTGCTGGACTTTTTGCTGCTGTTGTAGTGGGTTGGTTTTAGGGTTTTATTTTTATTTTTGTACTTGTATCCCCTGGCACCAGTGTTGTACCCTTGGGAGCCTGATGAAAATCATGTTAGAGAAAATCCTTCTCCTTCCTCTTTGTCTGCAGACAGGTGACATGGTAGGAAATTAGAGACCAGCCTGTTTTCTTTGGAAAAAGGAATGGTTTGTAGGAGCAACAGGGTTTCCACCAGCTGATCTGAAGCCTATTCAGCCTCACAAGTCGTTCAGCACAATTGACCACAGAGAAAACTGTTCATCCCTCTCATGGAATGTGGAAATGAGACAGGGGGAACGAGGAAGTGTTCCAAGGCCCAAGAGCAATCTTTATCCCTCCTTTTTTTTTTTTTTTTTTTTTTATACAACAGGCTGGGGACTCGGCGAAACCCGATATATCAGATAAGGCAGCAACTGTGTGTGAGGGTGCAAGCTGAGACGCGCCAGATGAATTTTCTCGGTGTTATTATTTTTAAAAATGACGAACGCAGGGAAACGTTTGTGGAGGCCAGGCTGCTAAGCCATTATCACGCTTCGTGAGCAAGTGCAGGTGCCTAGGTCAAGTCAAGGCCTGGGATCCCCCCCCCTGCAGGCTGCTGGGAGCTTTATGTAGCCCCCTGTCTTTCCATAGTGCACCTCGCGCCCCCTGAGTAGGGCCTGGGGACAGGGAAGGATGGGCTTTCTCCTTTGATCCCTCCAAGAGCACTGTTCTCCATCCAAACAACAGTGATGGCGGGGCAGCTCAGGGAGGCCTTCCACCACAGGCTGTCTGCCTCACCCTCTCATCACTAGGAAACGTCTTTAAAGTTCTCAGAGCTGGCATTGCTACTTCTCTCACTTCGGTCTCACGTAGCTCCCTTTGCAGTTTAGAGAAAATGTCCTATGTCCCCAATTTTCATTTGATCTCCCATAGCTCTGTGAGGCCTGTCACCAAGGCTGTGTTAAGAACAAAAAGCTAAGTTGCTTCCCTTTAACCCATTTCTGCTCAGACTTATTTGACCACAGAATGCTTTAATTTCTTTCTTTGTTTTTAATAGCATCTCTTCATATCCAGTGCCAGTGCACCAAAGGTACTCTGAGGAACACCCTAGGGAATTACTTCTGCAAAGGAAGAAGCAGTTGATCAAGAGATGTTTGAAATGCATGTCCTAGTTCACCAGTATCCTATCTCTACAGCCCTGGGCAAAAAATAATAACGGAAGCATTCTGTGCTCAGATAAGTCTAAGCAAAATTGGGGTAAACAAAATTAAATAGGCATGTTTATCACAGACTTTCTCAGAGCCTTTGATCGGCCATTGTCCTCAGGCCAGGTGTCATATCCCAAGAGAAAGATTGGGGTTTCCAAGGATATTGCTCATGGATTCTTTTTTGCCCTAGATCCTCACACAGAATTAGAGTACGCAGCATATACGTTTGAGGACAGCTTTGCTGCAGTCTGCCTTCTCTTTGGTCTTCAGGACGGGCCATGTGCCCAAGCAGGTGGAGCTACAACCAGCACTTGAGGAGGTTAACTAAAAGCACTTCAGAACACCCCATGCCAAAAAGGACCGGTGGGCCTATAAAGAGGAAGGCCCAGCACCATCATTAGGCTTTTATTTTCCTTACTACTTTGGGAAACTGTGCCTTGCCCAGGACTAACCTGGAATATGATGGACATAAAAAAAAAAAAAATTTTTTTTTTTTTTATATATTCAGTGTCCAATAAGACAGAAGTATAGAGAGGAGTAGGGGTCCTTTTCCCAAGTTGTCTTTGTGATGGCAATGGTGCAGGGGCAATGACGTTGGTGAGGGTGAGAGCCAGCATGTCCTTTCCTATGCCGTTTGCTACATGCTATACGTGGCCCTGAGTCAGGGCTCAGCAAACTCTTCCTGTGAGTAGCCAGGTGGCAAATAGTTTAGATTTTTGGAAGACAAGAGACAAGCTCGGTATATTAAGTAGGTATTTATATAGCAAAAGAGAAAACAAATTTTTATGAAATTTTTATTGATGAAATTCAAAATATAATAGTGCAATTCTTTGCAATACAGGTCTACCAATGAGAAGAATGGGATTCTTTTTTGGGGGGGAGGGAGAACATCCTGCTTAATTGGGGTTCAAACTTATCATTTTCTGTCATCAAAATCTATTGCAGCCCCCAGGACTAACAGCCCCAAGGAATCACAGCCTTCTCTAACCTGAGAACAGAAGAACTAGATGGTACCCAGCCACCACTACTGACCACTCTGACCAGGGACACGATAGAAGGTCCCTGACAGAATGGGAGAAAAGTGTAGAACAAAACTCAAATTCCTAAAAACGGCCAGACTTACTGGACAGACAGAGACTAGCGGAACCCCTGAGACTCTCGGCCTAAGATAACCTTTGAACATGGATTTGGGACTATTTCAGTAGTTCACCTTTCAGCCAAATAATAGATGGGCTTATAAAACAAACAATACCACCTGCGAATAACTGCTGCCTTAAACAATTAACTGCAGGAGACCAAATGGTCAGCATTTCCTGAAAGCAAGATGAGAAGGCAAGGAGGGGAAGGGAAGCTAGATCAATGGAAGTAGAACAAACAGAATGGAAATAATAAGAATGTTGACACATTGTGAAAATTGTAACCAATAGCACAGAACGATTTGTATAAAAATTGTAAAAAGGGAACCTAATTTGCTGTGTAAACTTTCACCTAAAACACAATATTATTTTTAAAAATCTATTGCAAATGTTAATCTGTAATGAGATTTTATGTATTTCATCTTTGAAAATGTCTTTTTCAGACATTTGCGTACATGTGGCATTAGAAACACCGTCAAGTTATACTTGCATCACTGTGATTTGTAGTACTCTGAGCAGCAATGCAAAGGAATAGAGTGCCACATGGGATCTGTGACAGTTATGTGTCAACTTGGCTAAGCCATGATTCCCAGTGGTTTGGTAGATATTATGTAATCAGCCTCCATTCTGTAGTCTGATGTGATCAGCCAATCAGTTGAAAGGGGAGTTTTCTTGGGGGTGTGGCCTACGTGTAATATATATAGATGTTCTGGCAGAGCTCACCCTCTCTCAATCCTGTGTCGAACCATCATCCGCTGACCTCTGCTTCTTGGAATGTGAGCCAGTAGCCTGCCATCTGACCTGCCAGTTTTGGGTTCATCAAGCCCCTGAAGCCATGTGAGTCAGGAGAAGCCTCTAGCCTGACCCACAGATTTGGGACTTGCCCGCCTCCACAGCTGCAGTGCAAAAACAGCCATAGACAATATGGAAATGAATGAGCATGGCTGTGTTTGAATTTCATACAATTTTCATATACCATGAAATATTATTCTTCTTTTGATTTTTTCAACTGTTAAAAAATGTAAGAGCCAGTTTTAGTTTACAAGCCATAGGAGGTGGACCATATGTAGCCTGTGGGCTGTAGTTTGCCAGCCTCTGGCCTAAGTGCTTTCATATCTATCATCCTGTTCAATCCTCATATCTCCCCTATGCGGTTGTTACTACTGTTATCCCCATTTTCCAGATGAGGAAACTGAGGCACAGAGAGGGGCAATCCCATCCCCAAAAATGTCAGAACTGGGATTCAGACCAAGTGTGTCTGATTCCAAAGCTGCACAGTTAGAACTTTTGATTCCCTATATTGACCCATTATAGGAGTCCCTGGGCAATACCTACCCGGAGGTGCCTCGGAAGAAAGACCTGGTGATCTCCTTCCAAAAATTCAGGCACTGAGAACCCTATGGAGCACAGTTCTACCCTGACAGACATGGAGTCACCATGAGTCAGAATCCACTCAATGGCAGCTGATATTCCCCACAGTGACCCTTTTAGGTCTCTTTTTCCATCTTCAAGCTCCTCACCCCCTCCATGCAAAGGAAAGACAGGCCTGTTTTTCCAGGAATCACAAAGACAGCCAAAAGGGTCTCTCTTTTCCTCCTCTTCACCTCGGGATTTTTCTCCCTTGGCCACTTCTTCCTTCTCTTTACTCCTCCTTTCACCTCTTCTTTCTCCTCTCCTTCTTTCTTCCCTTTTGCATGAATAAAATGTCCATTCTACCTGTTGGAGCTCACGGTAGGGGCTCAGCACCCCAGCTTCACCCCTTACTAGCTATGTCACCTTGGGTACATTACTGAATTTCTCTGCACCTCAGTGTTCTCATCTACGACTGTTACCTCCCTCACGGGGTTCTTGGGAAGATCAAATGAAGTAATGATGCTAAACACTAGGCTGGTGCTGGTACACAGTGAGCACTCAATAAATGTGGCTCTTGTTTTTATTTCCCTCTCCACTGCCATCTCTTCTGATACCTATTACATTGATCACCTCGCCCCCCCCACCCCCCAGTCTTCCAGTGTCAGTATTTTGGTAATAATTTATCAAGTACCATCTAAATATGTATTCAGTTGATGTTTCCTGAATCATTTTGAGCACTGACTGCCAGTCTACCCACCATGACTGCTTTCCATTGGCGCCCATTACCAGAGGAACAAATGGAATCATTTCCCTGAGGATCTTCGTGCGTCAGACCAAAAGCCCCCTGCCTGGAATGGGCTGGCTGTAACTCTCCTAGATCAAGCAAATGGTAATGGTCTAGGAACAAAAAATTCCCTGCAAACTCAAAAGCCCTCAACACATAGCCCCAGTAAACTAGCCCAGTAAATAACCAGTTGAAATTAGGTACGTGAAGAAGCTTAAAACTTTTCAGCCCTTACAAGAAATATCACCATGTTTTGGAGTCATTAGAAACTCTGACAGAGTCCACAAAGCAAGCGAAATTACAAAAATGCTAAGCTGCCTTTTCTCTAGATGTCTGTATTCTCTTATCTTGGCCGATCCAAGAGAGATAAAGGAAATATTGGAAGCAGCTTGCTGAGAAAGGCAATGTTGCATCTTCTTTGCCTGCAGAAGAGCGTGTACACGCTTGCAGGTTTTGGCATATTCTTAGAGAGGCTCGCGAGGCGTTGTGCAAGCCGGGTGTACTCCAGGAGATTACAAGTCCTTTGCGTTTCGTGTTTCCTGGTTGCCAGCAGCTGGCATCTTTCAGAAATCACATGAAAAGCGGGCAGGGCTCCTTGTGCAGACTTCGGAGCAGAGGGTTGAGGAGACTTTGTGCATAACTCTTAATCTCACTGGGAAATTTTAGGGTGAAAAATGTAATTACACCGCAAATGCTAACAGCCAAGGCCAATGAATGCCTTCTGTTTGGAAGGTTCTTTGTCGGTGAGATTAAAAACTCAGCTTTCGTGCTCTTGCCTACAAATCATTCAGATTATTTGAAAAGAAATGAAAGAAGACACCAGGAGGGAGAAAGCTGCATACCACATTGTGTAGCACTTAATTCCCACTCACCGTTTAGCAATTACTTCACCAATTGTTTACCGCGTGCCTAACCCATTGCCATCGAGTCGATTCCAACTCATAGCGACCCTATAGGCCAGAGTAGAACTGCCCCAGAGGGTTTCTGAAGGAGTGGCTGGTGGATAGGAACTGCCAACCTTTTGGTTAGCAGTCAAGCTCTTAACCGCTGTGCCACCAGCTTACCTGTTGAGTGCCTACTATGTGCAAATCAACAAAAACTAGGTAGATAAGGTCCTGTTCTTGTTGAGTAAGTTTACTCAACTAAGGTATACTGTCATCTGTCAACATAAAGAGCTGATGAGAAGACAAATTGAAACCCAGGCCTGACTTGAAGGACTGTGCAATCTCGCCCAGGGCAGACTAGTGCTGCATAATCTATATTGCCATCGAGTGGGTGTCGAAACAGGTTAGCATGGGCAAGTTGGCTGGCTGACGTGGAAAGCAGAGGGTCATGTGGTGTGGCCAGCACACAGGTGCTGAAGTCAGAGAGAGATGACATCCCAAGGAACTAAAGGGCAGGTAGGCGAGTGACTCAGCCACACTGAGATGTGGAGTTATAGTCAATGAGTAGAACCCAGCGATGCGCAGGGGTAAATCCAGCTCAGCCACCCTCCAGGTGTGTGACTTTTATGGGGCAGCTCAGCCTCGTGAGCCTCAGCTTCCTCACTTCTGCCCATGCCTGGCAGAGTCCACATGAGGAGGCTATGCAATGACGCTCACAGAGCCCTCTGCCCAGCGCCTGCTTCCTGTAAGTCCTCACTCGCTGTTAGCGCCAAGAGGAGGCAGATAAGTGCGGCAGGGCCCTGTTTAGTCATCTCCCACCTTGACATTCTATGAACTTTTTTCTTTTTTTTTAATTGTGATAAATACATAGGTAACAAAATGTTAACCATTTCTAAAATATTTACATGTACAGCTCAGTGACGTTAGTTATGTCCCTGAGCCCTGTTTATCAAATGAGCTCTGGTGGCACAGTGGTTAAGCGCTGGGCTGCCAACTGAAAGATGCTCCCATAAAGCTTTCTAGCCTTGGAAACCCTACGGGGCAGCTCTACTCTGTCTTAGAGGGGGGGTTCCTAGGAGTCGAAATCAACTCGACAGCAATGTTCTTTATTTCTTTTGGTTATTCTTTAACCATCACCATTAACCGTTCCTGAGCTTTTCCATCACTTCTAACAGCTCAGCGTCTCCTATCTATGATTCTTTTTAAGGTTTCTCTCAGCTCCGAATTCCATGAGCATTTATTGAGGTCTGAGTAGCTTGGGACAAATAAATGAAGCCCTGGCGGCTGTGGAAAGAGCCCTGTGTCAGGAGTCAGGACATGTGCCACTCAAAGGAAACACCTTGATTTTTTTTTACTTAAAAAAAATTTTTTTTTCTTCTTTGTTGCACCTTCTCTGCCGTGGAGGGGTGTAATGATTACAACCTTCTATCCCTTCCTTCTCCTCCCAGAATACTGTGTGGGTTGAAGAAGTGTGTGGCTGCAGACACCTTGAAACTCTCAAGGCTCTGGCTGCATTGTTATTACCCGTTGCTGTCGAGTCGATTCCGACTCATAGCAACCCTATAGGACAGAGAGAACTGCTCCATAGAGTTTCCAAGGAGCACCTGGTGGGTTCAAACTGCTGACCTTTTGGTTAGCAGCCATAGCTCTTAACCACTACGCCACCAGGGTTTCCGCATTGTTATTATCTTCATTATTTCTAAGGAAGAGAGCAAGATGCGGTCTCCCACGTGGGCACTGTGTTCTCAGGGCCTCGTTTTTCCGTCACTGCCTGCCTCGCCCCATCATACAGGGATCTGCTGCTGCTGAAGTTTTCAAAAGCTTCGTGTGTTGCAAGATTTGAGCAAACTTGATCTTCCAGGTTTAACTTAAATATTGTTTCCATTTGAAGTCTGTCATGTGGGTGTGCCACAAAGAGTGCTGGGCTTTCCCCGCCAAGCCCTGGGCCGCAGCGTGCAGGCAGTAATAGAATACTAGGAAGAAAGAGAGCCTGAAATGGATCCCTGGCTCTTGGCCTGTACAGAGACGAAGCAGGATGTAAGTAAAACCATTACTTCTCCCTCCTGATCAAAGGAGAGATGGTAACCCCGTCCCTCCTCCCCACCCACCCAGCAAGCAATTAACACAGCCTGGGGACTTCCCTCCTGTGATGAGGGCTCTCGCAGGACCAGTGGTGGCATCCCTTTGCCCAGGTTGAAAAATGCAGGCATTTGTGAATGAAATACATTACAAAACTCTATGCTGGTGGAAGCATATAAACCGTCCTTGTTGATGGATTGCTTTTTCATCTGGTGCAAACGTCAGATCAGAATTTGCCGGCAGAACCTGAAAGGAAAATGTTAAACTCTCAGGAGCCAAGGAGACTAGAGCCTGTTGGGTTTTACAACCAGGTGGAACCTTGTTAAACACAGGCTCTGATTCTGCGGGTCTGGTGGGGTCTGAGATTCTGCATTTCTAACAGGCTTCCAGGTAGAGTTGCTAGGTTTGGGTGGGGGCAGGTGGAGCCTGGATGCTCAGTTAAACTTGAATGTTCTACGTATTTCATATTTCGTCTGGCAACCCTGTTCCCAGGCAATGCGGATGCTGCTAGCGTGTGGACCACGCTTTGAGTGGCAAGGGTGTACATCACAAAAACATAGAATTTGATGAAAGCACACGGCAGAGTTAGCGGATGAGCGTCTGGTATAGCTTAGACACAAGCTCCAGGCTTACGGGACAGCCACACTGCAAAACGCAGCTCAGTTATAGGCAGAAAGGAACCAGCAGCAGCAAAAACCATGCATGTATCTCCAGAAATGAGGTTCTTTGCGTTCCCAGGCTTAAGAGTTCTAAGGCCAGTGTGGTGCCCATGTTTGCTTCATGTATTTCTCTACTTAGCCATGTATTTAATATTGGTGTATCCAGAGTGGAGTTATGGCTGTAAAAAAACAAACAGGCTTTGAAAGAGCTAGGAACAATGCAGTTTTATCTGGAGGGCCCTAGGAAGGGCCTCTTGCCAGTTTGCCTCCCTCTCCAGGCTGCTCTCTGACATGAAGGGGCCACCGTGACTCCTCTAGCAGCTCAGTCCTTGACAGGTGATCTGCTGAGGAGGTGGGGGCCGGGGCTCAGGTTTACGCTGACATTTGACATGCAGACCCAAGACTCTGTTCCTTTGAAGCTATAGGAACTGACTCCAGCTCCTTTGAGGCTCCTGGGCCACCGGAGCTGCCACTTAGAGATGCCAGAAGGTTGGCGCTGGAAGGGAGCTTAGCGATCCTTTCTTCCAGCCCCCAAATTCCACAGATGAAGAGGTGGAGCTGCAGACCTGTTCCTCCTTCTCAGAGTCCCTTCCTCCTTCACTGGCTGCTCTCTGGCTAGCACGCTCTGAGAGCTTTAGCCCAGGGGCTGCGTAAGGTTAGGGTCTGGTTTTCAGGATCTGGTCTTTCAGAGGTTTATTTGTTTGTTTTATTTTAAAGTACTACAGGACTGCCTGCATACCACATCTTTCTAGCCTGTATTCTATACTGGAAACCATTTCTCTTTTGTCCATACATTCTTGAGGTTGGGTTGAATCTTACATAGACATACCGTATATTTGTGCAAATAACATGTACCTTCTACAATTGTTTGCTAACCTCGCCCTCCTCTTCCCATGAGGTATTTTCATAAGTGAACTATGCTAATTTTTTTTTTACAGCAACATGTAAAAAAATTGGCATAGCAGCATTTATGAAAATACCTTGCAGGGTGGGCATGGCTGGAAAACAAATGTAGAATGAGCGCATTATTTTTGTAAAAATATGCTGTACCAACTATGATTTTAATAGGCAGATGCCATACATTCCCAAGTTCAATAGTGCCATTTCTTTTATTCTTCCAGTATTTATTGAGCACCTACTATGTGCCAGGTTTATGAAAGGTCACAGCCATCCAGAAACTAGAGACAAATTAGCCAACCTGTTGCCCAGCCTGTTTTATGCTTGGCTCTCATGACATTCTCAAAGTGCTTAGAAGTTGTTCATTTTTACTTTGGCAGGCTTTTATTTCTGAAACATTTTCACATGTTTCATTTTTCCAGTCCCATTTGTAGAAGCTCTGCATGCCCTCTACCCATCAGTGGCACGTCCAACATAATTTTTATCCAAGTTTTTTAGCTTGGAGGTTTTTTTTAGTTCTTCAATTCTCATTATAAAAGATTGAAGCTGTACTGAAGTATACAACTTAAAACCTGAATGGTTTCACTCTTTCACTGTTCACACTCTGCCCCCGAACTCCACACTTCTCCCCAGAAACAGTACACTGCAAATAATTGGTAGGTGTGCCCTTCATAGGCATTTATAAATGTATGTACATGCATCGTTTGTAACACAAATCAGGTCATAGTATACATATTCTTCTGTGATTTTCACTTTTCACTTAATTGTATGTCTTGGTAGGCCTCCCATTGTTAGCACATAGGAATCTACCTCATTCTTTTCTCACAGCTACAGAATTCCATGAAATGCCTGCGCCAAAGTTTACTTTACCACTCAGTTGATGGCTATTTCGAATGTTAGCTTTTTTTTTTTTTTTTTGCTGTAGTAAACAATTTTGTGTATAGGTCTTTGGGCCTGTGTGTAAGTATTTCCATTGAATGGAAGCCCCAAATGAGAATTTTCTACGTGAAATGGGTCGGAATAAGCCAATGAGAATAGAACTGGTTGCCAGTTGGTGAATGCATTCTGGCCTGAGTCTGGAGTTTCTCAGCCCATGCTGGTCCTGTTTGAATTAATTCAGGATTGTCCAAGATTCTTCCCTGTTTGGACCCTGCTATCTGACAGTTTGAAAGCTGGAGTCAAACTTCATAGATAAAAGCCTTACCTGAAAATGCTATGGGCTTTCCTGAGCAGAAAGTGGAAAAGGGGACAGTCAAGGGAGTTTCCCTGGTAAATGTTTTAAAAACTCCGTATGGAACAGAGATTAGTCTCTCAGGAAAGGAGGTGGGTCATTCTTTTTGAAAAGTCTGTTTTCATGTTTTTCTTCCCAGCTTATCCAACCCTACAAAACAGCCAGAGCCAAGCACCTGATCTGCTGTGTTGGTATGGCTTTTGTTGCAGATTTTAAGGTGCAGCTAGCACTGTAGATGGCACCCCAGATGCCCGTTCCCCAGTTACTCACTCAGACACTTAACTAGGTACTGCCGTGAAGGCATTGAGGTTACCAGTCAACTGACCTTAAAATAGGAGAGTAGCCTGGATTATCCAGGTGACCCAATACAATTACCAAAAACCAAACCTGTTGCCTTCAAGTCGATTCTGACTCATAGTGACTCCATAGGACAGAATAGAACTGCCCCAGAGGGTTCCCAAGGAGTAAAAAAACCAACCTGGAGTGGCTGATGGATTTGAACTGCCGACCTTTTTTTTAGTAGCTGAGTTCTTAACTACTGTGCCACCAGGGCTCCAGTGTAATCACAAGAATCCTTAAAAGCAGAAGAGGAAGGCAGAATAGTCAGAGAGATGTGGTAGAATAAGAAAGAGGAGGAGGAGGAAGAGAAAGTCAGAGAAATTTACAGGTTGAGATGAACTTGACCACTGTTGCTGGCTTCGAAGATGGAGGAAAGGGGCCACGAGCCAGGCAATGCAGGCAGCTTCTTGAAGCTGAGAATGGCCCCTGGCTGATAACCCATCAAGGAAAGTCCTACAACCACATGGAATTGAATTTCCCGGTGACATGAAGGAGCTTGGAAGCAGATTTGTCCCCAGAGCTCCAGAAAGGAATGCATCTGTGCTGACACTTTGGCCTTGGCCTTGTGAAAGCCGGAGCAGAGAACCAGCTGAACCACACTATGGAATTGTGAGAAATACCTGCATGTTATTTTTAGCCAATAAATGTTTGGTAGTTTGATACCGCAGCAATAGAAAACTAATACTCAGGGGTTGTGTATTGGACACAGCTCAATGGACCCATCGGGCAAGCAGGCGTATTTTGAAGTTCAAGCATCTGATGCAGGGCAGGGTCCAGTGTTGTAACAAAAAGAGCCGCCTGCATTTTGGAAGTGCTTGCCACGTGTTAGGCATTGTACCCATTGCTGTCAAGTCGATTGCAACTCGTAGCAATCCTATAAGGGCACAGCAGAACTCTCCCATGGGGTTTCCAAGGAGCTGCTGGTGGATTCCAACTGCCAGCCTTTTGGTTAGCAGCCGGAGCTCTTAACCACTGCGCCACCAGGGCTCCGTTAGGCATTGTAGTGGATGCTTTATATGCGTCCTCTACGTTATTCTTCACAAGAGCTCTGTAGGGGTCGGTGCTTTTATTGTTATACCCATTTTACAGATGAGGGAAGTGAGATTCAAAGAGGTTAGGTATCTGGGCCGTGGTCATATGACTTATAAATGGTAGATCTGGGACTCAAAGGAGCCCTGGTGCCTCAGTGGCTAAGCCCCCCACTGCTAACCAGAAGGTTGGTGGTTCAAACTTACCAGCTGCTCCATGGGAGAAAGATGTGTCAGTCTGCTTCCAGAATGATCATAGCCTTGGAAAACCTGTGGGGCAGTTCTACTCAGTCCTATACGGTCACTATGACTTGGAATCAACTCGACGCAGCCGTGAGTTTGGTTTTGGGACTCAAACCCAATCTGTGGGGCATCACGCCCAAGTCTGTGCATGTAAACAATATATTTCATAGCGTACCACCTATTTAAATAATGTTGTTATTGTTAGGTGCTGTCATGTCAGTTCTGACTCATAGCGACTCTATGTATGACAGAATGAAACATTGCCCGGTCCTGCGCCATCCTCACAGTTGTTGCTATACTTGAGCCCATTGCTGCAGTCACTGAGTCAATCCATCTCATTTAGGGTCTTCCTCTTTTTCACTGACCCTCTACAATTAATTAAATAATAGGTTCATGTATTTCTATATGCAAAATTCCTGATATTGAAACTCTTGCTAAACGCTCACAACCAAAAATGCCTTTCATCACATAAAGCCCCTTGACCTTGCTTTGATGTACTTGGAATACTACACCACCAGATGCTGAGCAAGGAGGAAAAAAAAAGAAAAAATTCGAATGGTCAAGGAAACAGGAGACTCCCAGGCTCCCCAAGCCGAAGTATAGTGCACACTCTTATATTTCTCTTCAAATCCTTGGAGGTCCCACTTGTTCTAGATTGTATCAAAGATAATGCCCTCTTCCCCCCACCAAGCATCAATTCCTGAGGTGAAACTTGTGATAGAGACATTTTTAGACCTTGGATATAAACATCAGGGGCCAAAAGGAATATTAAGTAGAACAAACGTGGTACATAACTGACATTTTATCTGGGGGGCTGACGTGCCAATCTGATCTGAGTTGTGTGTTCAAAAAGTGGGCCTCAAATCCAGCCAGTGAAAAGTCTGTGTGTGCAACAAGCTCGTTCGTGCATTGATGCATTCACACATTCAAACATTTAACAAATATGAACTGAGCTTCTATATTGTGCCAGGGTTTGTATTGGAAGCTGGGCACATACACTAATGAATATGACGACAATTTCCATGTCCATAGATGTTCCAGACTGGCGAAGGAAGCATGGATAAACCATTGCAGGTTAGTATAGTAAGTGCTGTCATGGAGGAGATACTGCATGCCATGAAAACATGTGAGAGATTCAGAACATCAGAAATCATGGATTCTCAACTGGGGCATAAAGCAAAACAGGTGTTAGCCAGATAAATAGGGAGTTGGGGAAAATGTCCCAGGCCAGTGAAATGTCCTGATGTAGGTCTGATCTAGAAACATATATAGGTCCATATATTTTTATGGAGTAGGCAAAGAGGCAGATAGAAAGGGACGAGGCTGAAGACATCAGCAGTGACTGAGGTTGGAAAGGCCTTGTACTACATGAAGGAGATTGAACTTTATTATAAGGGAACGTCAAAACCATTGAAAGATTAAGATGAGCAGTGACCTGAGCAGATGTGGGTGCGTTAGAAGGATCCCTCTGAGGGAAGAGTCAAGAATGGGTAGAGGAGGGCCAAGTGGAGGCAGAGAGACTGTTGGGAGGCAGAGAGGATGATTGTATGAAGGAAGGGTGGGATTGGGAATGGAGAAAGGTGGTAAGTTCCAAGATATGAGGGAAGGAGGACCACTGGGATTTGGCCATTGACCAGCTGTGGGGTGGGAGAAGAAGGGGGAGTCCAGGATGACAGCCAGGCCTGACTTGGGAAATCATCATCCAAATACGTTCTGGGCTGACTGGCCCAAGTCGTGGTTGGCAGGGCCAAGACGGGATTACACAGTGCAATTTGTGAAAGTCCTGAGGAGTAGAGGGTCAACCAGGAAGCACAGCTTCCTTCTGTACTTCATGGAGCAGCAAGAACACCTCTGTGGATGCGTGTCTTGGGGATTCCAGAGCAAGGAACTCCTCTTGGTTGTTTTGAACATGCTGACAGACGAAAAAAAGCTTTCAAGAAAGAAAAGCCCCAACCGCTTCGTGAAATGGGATGATATACAGTTTCAAATGCTCTCTTTCTTCCCCAGGCCCTTGTTTTCCATGGGAGGAGAATGCCTTTCCTGCTGAAGGTGGTGGATGCGGGTTGCTCTGTGGATCTGGGCAAGGGTCAGTGCAATTGTAACCTGGCCACCCCATGTACCCTGAGGCACTGTGATGTCTTGACAGGTGTCCTGACTCTTGGCCTTGAAGTGTCCATCAGCTGCCAGTCAGCTGGGACCAGGCTGTGGGAAGAGCCTGCGGGCCTGGGGCTTGGTAGCACTTGCTTGGTTAAATGCCTGTGGCTGCTGTAAGCCCACGTCTAAGCCCATTGCGGGCTGACAGTCAGAGTTCAGATTGATGTAGAGTACAGTGATAGTTCTCTGTCCTCTTCTTAAGCCCATGGATGTGCAGCAGGAGAGAGAAAGATTTTCGCAAGCAAGTGTGTGAATTGGTATTCAGTGCCTGCCAGTGGTATACAGCTGCCTCCTGCTTTGGTCTGCCCATTAGCCATCTCCCCCTCTTCTGATACCAGCAGCCAGATTTTCTTTGGGATGTTCCTTTCAATTCCCATAGTTGTAATGGGTTGCCCTTTCTTCAGTGCCGTGTCAGGTATAGGCACATGGCTCAGGCCAGCCAATCAGAGTCCTCTAGTCCCAGACTTGATTACTCAGAGGCCACTATTCCTTTGGCCACAGTGATTAGTTCAGAGGTGGGCACATGGCCAAACTAGACCAATAAGTCTCAGTTCTGAGACTGTATTGGGACTGTTTGGAAAAAGCAGTACTCATTCTGTGGAACTGGAAGCTGGGATGATGAAGTCTGGGGTACCTGAGGCCACAGCATGAAGAGAGACATGCCTGAGAATGAAATCAAAAAGAGAAGCAGACGAGTGATGGAGAGAGAGAAGAGACAGACCCCTGGGGACATGTTTGAGCCCCTGAAGCCAGCTGTGCCCAAAGTTAGCCTGTTATTGGGTACCCCCAGTCGATTCCAGCTCACAGTGACCCTATTATGACAGAGTAGAACTTCCCACATAGGGTTTTCTAGGCTGTAATCTTTACAGGAGCAGATCGCCAGGTCTTTGTCCCATGGAGCCTTTGGGTGGGTTCAAACCACCAACCTTGCAGTTAGCAGCCAGTGCTCAACCTTTGTACCACCAGGGCTCCTTCAAAACCACCCTAGCCCTGATATTTAGTCGCAAGACCCAATAAATGCTTTTTTTTCCTTAAGCCAGTTGCAATCCTGATACATAGAAATTGCTCCCATTATTGAGTCTTGTTTCCAATCAACTCAGCAAGTATTTATTGTGATCTGTGGTGGGAGGTGTCATTCAGAACTGTAGGAGGCACCTGAGGTATGATACAGTTACAGTCATTACTCCTATATTATCATGGTTACAGTTATTGAACATCTCTTCTGTTACCAGGTGCTCCTCAGCACTGTATACATGTTATTTCATTTGCTCCATCCAGCAACTCTTTGAAATGGAAATAGCTATTGGCATTTTACAGAAGAGGAAGCTGAAGCTCAGAGATGCTCAGAAACGTGCCCAAGGTCCCTCAGCTGGTCAGCAACAGAGTGAGGATATGAGTCACAGTCTACTCTGGCTCCAAAGTCTGTCTGTAACCTCCCTGATTTCTTGTCTCCTTCGCTTGGGTGGCTCATACTCTGGAGAGAGAGGATACAGAGGGGTCCAGCAGGGCACATGAGGTTACCCATGCCTACCCCAAGGCTTGGAAATAAGATTGCACACCATGAAAACTGCCTGGACAAGCTGTCCAAGCGATCCGGGGAATGGATCAGAATAGAGATTTGCCAAGTCCCCTTGTCTTGGTCATCTAGTGCTGCTGTGATAGAAATATCACAAGTGGATGGCTTTAACAAAGAGAAGTTTATCCTCACAGCGCAGTAGACCAGAAGTCCAAATTCAGGTGCTGGCTGCAGGAGAAGGCTTTGTCTCTCTTTTGGCTCTGGAGGAAGGTCCTTGTGATGCATCAGGGGAAGCCCTGGTCTGGGAGCATCTCAGAGCAGGAACCTCAGGTCTGAAGGGTACGCTTTGCTCCTGACACTGCTTTCTTGGTGGTATGAGGTCCCCAAATCTCTTTGCTAGATTCTTTCTTTTATATCTCAAAAGAGATTGGCTTAAGACACTATCTAATCTTGCAGATCTCATCAGCATAACTGCCACTAATCCATCTTATTACATCATAGTGACAGAATTTACAACACAAAGGGAAATCACATCAGATGACAAAATGGTAGACAATCACACAATACTGGGAATCATGACCTAGCCAAGTTGACAGATATTTTGGGGGATGCAATTCAGTCCATGACTCCCCTCAAAGAGCCAGGATGGCTCCCAGCCAGCCAGACTAGACTCCCAACTGCCGGAAGATGGACCGCTTCCTTGAGGGTCTGGCAGTAGGGAGGGGACTGTGCTTGTCACACGTAGACATTCCAGATTCTGCAGTGATGGTTTAATGTCGTTGAAACTTAACAAACTGCATTTAGAGTGTGATTCGGCTTCCCTTGTTGGCTTGCCTGCAACGACAGACTGGGTTCATCTGAAACTGGCAAGCCTTCAGTCCACACATCTATGAGAGTTCTCTGTGTAAATTATCACAAGGCATTCTGGCGTGCAGTGGTAACGGCACAGGAGCTAGCTACATGGGAAGCTGCCCTGTTGGAGACAGAGGCCCTCTGTGTGCTGGCAAGGCAGGTTCCAGAGCCTCCTAGGTTCAAGAGCAGGCCTGGACGACAACATAGCAACCAACTAAGGTGCGTTGTGTCTTTAAGGCCTGTTGTCCCATGCACACACCCATAGCCCTTGTGAGAGGGTCTAGGCACCTTTGCAGACAGAGCAGCACACAGTTTGGGGTCAAATGGACTTGAACTTGAGTCCCAGCCCCACCATGACTAGCAGCATGGACAAGTTTTCCATTTCTCTGAGGCTCAATTTGCTCGTGTAAAACGTGAGAATACTGACAGGAACTACTTCATAGGGTGGCTACAAGAAGTAAAATGAGGAAAAGGATGCAAAGGGTTTAACAGGCCACCTGCTGTAGTTGTACTCATTAGCCGTTGTTGTTAGTGGCTGTCGAGTCGGCCCCCCACTCATGGCAACCCTATGCGCACTGGAATGAAACGCTGCCAGTCCTACACCATCCCCGCGAATGATCAGTTGCCGATCAGACCATCGAGCTCCGTAGTTTTCATTGATTGATCTCTGGAAATAGCTCACCAGGCCTTTCTTCCTAGTCCATCTTAGCCCGGAGGCTCTGCTGAAACCTGTTCAGCATCATAGCAACATGCAAATCTCCATCAACAGACTGGTGGTTAGTAAGCATGAAGTGTATTGTCTGGGAATCAAACCCTGATCTCCCACATGGAGTGCAAGAATTCTACCTCTGAACCACCAATGGCCTCAGTGGTACTTAGCAACTGTCTTTGTTGGCACCATTGCAGAACACACCCTTCTGCCTGCATGTATTTTCTATGTACAGTCCAGCCCTGCCTGTCCGGTATACAGTAACACAGGCCCTCAGGAAGGCAGTGAGGCTTGAAAAAAAGAGAGCACCTGACCTTGCAGGTTGGGTGACCCAGCTGTTCAGAGAGTCCAGCATGGAAATGTCAGTGAGGAAAATGGGCCAAGCTGGGGCAGATTGGACTGGATATCAGGCCTACCTAAAGAGACACCTCAAGTCAGCTCCAACCCAAGTTGCCATAGAGAAATGAAGGCTCAGTATTGCCATTTAAGCTGATCTTTCCCCAAAACAGGAATTTAGATTTCTTCATGAAATCTCCCAGTTTTTCAGTGATTGTAACTAATTCAAGTTCTTCAAATTCTGTAGACCAAGCAATTGGCCTGCATGCTAGAATGAGCCTCAGGGTTTTAATTTATGATCTCTACCTTAAAATGTTGGCAGGATTTGGGTGAGGGAGTGTCTGAGTTTGGGTTCCTCCAGAAGCAGGTCCTGTGACCAGGATCCAGTGCAAGCAGCTTATTTGGGAGGTGATCCTGGCTAACATGAGGGTGGGGGGTGGGGAGTGAGACAGAGATGGGAAAACAGCCAATAAACGGGGTGCTGTCAAGTCATCAGAGTCCCCAGGTGGTACAAACGGTTACCACACTCAGCTGCTAACTGAAAGTTTAGAGGTTCAAGTCTACCCAGGGGCACCTCAGAAGAAAGGCCTGGCACTCTCCTTCCAAAAAATCAGCCACTGGGAATTCTATGGAGCACAGTTCTATTCTGACACACAGAGGGTCACCATAAGTCAGAACTGACTAGGCAGCAACTGGTTTTGGGTTTTGGGTTATCCAGTCACCAGCGTGGGCAACGGGAGCTGATCCCACAGGGAACTCTGGGAGTCAGTGCAGGACACGTGCCTCAGGCATCTGATGGGCGAAGGAACTGGGACACTTCACACTGACTCCTGCCAGCCATCGACTGCGGGCTGCTCCCGGGGGGGCAGCAGTACCCTTGCAGCCCTGGCCTTCCACAGGCCTGTGCGGAGGACGCTTTTAAGGCCGGAGAAGCCCTCAGGCAGTTGGAGGTCAGGCTGCACGCCCTGAAGTGGTAACCCTGGCAGGATGTGGACGGGGCACCAACAGTGTCAGCGGGAGAGGGGCAGCAGGTCGCAGAGTCAGCCCTGGCCACTGGGTAAACGAGTGACTGAGAGTGACTGAGAGAACCTTCAAAACATGCCGTCTGCTCTGTTACTTCTAGTGGGTGGCGAAGCTCCTCCCTCTGGTCTCATTTATCCCATCAGATGAGGCTTCCAACACATCCCCCTGGTTTCCTTCCCAGGCCAAAGCAGGAGTTCGCGCTGGGAAGAGATGGCAGCTGCTAATAGGAATGCCCATTTGTCGTGCTTGCCTCTCAGGCTCTGCCTGTCAGTTCTAGATGGATCTGTGAGATTCCCTTCTCCTCCATGGTCTTCCTCCAGTGTCTCCAGTGGCAACTCTGCAACTGTTTTGTGAGAGCGGTTCAAATTGTTTTATATCCCCTTAGCTGCCAAGCACCATGTCATATGCAATAAATAAATTGTTGGCTTATATGGAAAGCATATTTTGTCCAGATGTGTCCTTGAAACTACAGCCCTGAAATATGCAAGTCAGATAGGAAAGCACATTCTCAAAGCTCAGGAGGAGGCGGCTCACACGGAAAAGCCGTGTGATTGGCAGGTGCTGCCACCCAGCAACCCCAGTGCATCCTACACATAGGTCAGGCAGCGCACCTCCTGGAACCCCGAGCGTGCAAGGTGGTGCATCCCACCAGGCCCGTCTGCATGCTTAGCGGGGGTGTCCCAGCAGGACAGGTTGGGACCAGGGGAGAATCGAACTGGGAGAGTTACTTGGTTGAGAAGCCAAGACCTGTGTGTTCCTTTTAATCTCCTCTTGACCAGCCTGGTTGGAGCAAGTCTTCTTCAGCAGGAGGCGAAGTTCAGCACCCTTGTCTGGGGTGTAAGCCATTCCTAGCTACCTTGGCCTTGTTGCATGCAGAGTGCAAGGCCGGGGGATGTGAAACCTGGAATAAGGAGGGAGAAGAAGGACACCTGGATGGTGCAGAACCACAGAGAAAGATGTTTGGTGTGTTTTAACTGGCTTAACCTGCCCTGAGACAGAATGGACATCCCAAGACAGCACCTTACCAGCAGGTAGATGACCCAGGAGAGCAGATGGGGCCACGATGGCAGGGACCACCATGGAGAGCTCGCCAGTGGTGGCTTGGCTGCCTGTGAACTTTTAAATGTCATCTTTATTGCTTTTTTAAATTGCAAGTACATGCTCATAAAAAGTTAAACAGGCTAGAGATGCATGAAGTGAAAAGCGAAAGTTCCGGCTTAAACATCCCCAAACCCACCCCCTCTGTGGCCTCGCGGAGAGTTTCCTGGTTTATGCGCACACGCACGCGCACACACATGCACAGTTTTACAAGAAACGAGCTTGCACTATACAAATTACTCTGTAGCTCACCTTTTTGCACTTCATGTCTTGTGGACATCCTTCCGCACCAGTCTAATCTTTGTCAATGCTTTGTGGTGTTCTTTTGATGGATTACAGTAATTTGTTAAAATTTTCAAGGTGACTTCGCAGATTGCTTCCCAAATTCTCAGCCTATGGGAAGCAACTAAAACTAAGTTAATGCTGTTATCGTTATTGCTAGTAAACCAAAAACCAAACCTATTGCCGTTGAGTCGATTCTGACTCATAGCAACCCAATAGAACAGAGTAGAACTGCCCCATAGAGTTTCCAAGGAGCGCCTGGTGGATTCAGACTGTCAACTTTTCTGTTAGCAGCTGTAGCTCTTAATCACTATGCCACCAGGGTATCCATTATTGCTAGTAGAAGTGATCTTTTATCTTCTTATCTATTGAATTCAACAGAATTAAAGTGAACAGTGGAAAAATTTATGAAAAAAAGTGATTACAGGAATGGTGATATTGAATATGTATATACACATATGAAATATATGTATTTTTAACTAACCCATTGCCATCGAGTTGATTCCAACTCATAGCAACCCTACAGGACAGAGTAGAACTGCCCCATAGGGTTTCTAAGGAACGGCTAGTGGATTTGAACTGCCAGCCTTTTGGTTAGTAGCCAAATGCTTAACCACTGCACCAACAGGGCCCCTATTTATACCTAAAACCCATTGCCGTCGAGTCGATTCTGACTCATAGCGACTCTATAGGACAGAGTAGAACTGCTCCATAGAGTTTCCAAGGAGCACCTGGTGGATTAGAACTGCGGACCTTTTGGTTAGCAGCCATAGCTCTTAACCACTACACCAACAGGCTTTCCATTTATACCTAAAGTGTAATAAAATTCAAGAGAGAGAATGGGTTTTCTGAGTAAAACCAAAGACGTCATTTCAATACCTCAGTGACTTTTCTTGAACGGATTCCTTTACCCAACTGCCAAGGCTTAATTTTAGGCTTGTGTGTACTCCTTGGCTGACAGCCCAGCTCGGTAGCTAAAGTGCAAGGCTACTGTGAGATACAGTAGATGGTTAAGAACACTGGCTGTGGAGCTCGGGTACCAATTCTGGTACTTTGCAGTATGAGGTCTTGTTCGGTGCACTTAAACCCTCTGTGCCTCAGTTTCCTCATTTCCCAAATCAGAATGATAACACGCACTTCCTGGGGTGGTTGAGATGACTGAAGGAGAGAATGTACGCGAAGCCTTTAGCACGAAGTACATGCCCAGCAAACGGTGGTGACTAGACCCACTGCCGTCAAGTCGGTTCCGACTCATAGCGACCCTATGGGACAGAGTAGAGCTGCCCCATAGAGTTTCCAAGGAGCACCTGGTGGATTCAAACTGCCGACCCTTTGGTTAGCAGACGTAGCACTTAACCATTACACCGCTAGGGTTTCCACGGTGGTGACTGGTAGTATGAAAAGAAGTGGAATCACCAGCAGCCAGCTGACTTACCTGGTGAATTAGGGTAGATCTTGTCAGGTGTGAGCCTCAGGGACCTGGTCTGTAAGTATCCACCTTTGTAGATGTCCCCAGTGTTTTCTCCTAGCCAGGTAGCTGAGCCAGAATAATGAAAAATAAAATAGATATAATTTTTTTTAATTAATAATCAACTAAAACTATCCTAAAATGCCTCAGAGGTTGTGGCAAACCCTCAGCTATTCTAACCCAGAACAGAACCTGATTTTCAGTTGTAGATGATAAATAAACACAGCACACTGCCCTTCACAATGAGTGGCTATTTTTTTAACCCATGCAGATGTCTCCTATTTACATTGAAGCTGTCATACAAATTAGCAGAGGCCCACAGACTGAAAGAAGGCAGGCGTCAGCCCCGAAATGTTGACAGGAATGGAAAGTGGCTTATCCCACTCCTCAACATTGTGGCATTGCAGTCCGGGCAGGGGTTGGGAAGAACCGAAGAGCTTTTCCAAGCTGGCAGAAATATCTGCTGACCAGGCAGGCTGTGAAGTCAATCCGCCACGCTGGGTAAAATGAAATACAGTGGAGTTTGGAGCTGCTGTGATCTTGACACTTTTGCAATCCAGAAAAAGTTCCGTATCTTTGACAGATATGAAAATCCACTCCATTTGGTACAAGTGCATACATGGCAGATGGAGTCAGGATTAAGACACCAACCAGGGGGTAACAGTTGATCCCCTGTTTTTCTGAGTGCAAGATTTTCTTGGCAAAATATTTGTTTGGCTACCCTTATCACATATACTCTTTATCAAACTGTAAGTATGGGCTATTCGAAGGGGGATATTGAGAGCTCAGCCACAAAAAACAAGTAGAGGCTGGGAGGATATTCAGATTTCAGGTTTTTCAGACCCTTAACATATCCTAGAGAGGAACCCTGGTGGCCCTATGTTTAAGTGCTTGCCTGCTACCTGGAAGGTTGCCGGTTCGAACCTACCCAGCAGCTCTTTGGGAGAAAGACCTGGCAATCAGCTCCTGAAAAGATTCCAAAACCCACTGCCACTGAGTAGATTCTGATTCATAGCGACCCTATAGCACCAAGTAGAACTGCCCCATAGGGTTTCCAAGGCTGTAAATCTTTATGGAAGCAGACAGCCACATCTTTCTCCCACAGGGCAGCTAATGGGTTCAAATTGCCAGTCTTCTGGTTAGCGGCCAAGTGCTTAACCACTGCGCCACGAGTGCTCCTTCCTGTAAAGATTACAGCCTAGAAAACCCTATGGGGCAGCTCTACTCTGTCACATGGGGTTGCTATGAGTCAGAATCAACTCGACAGCACTTAACAACAACAACAATATACTGTAGAGTGATAATTAAGGTTGAGAGAGGTAAAAGGACCAGCCCAAGACCCCACTGCCAAGGCCTGAGGATAGAACCCAGGATCCAAGGCTTCCACTAAATGTTCTTCCCACTAGACCCCATTGCCTCCAGATGATTTTCTCCTGGGAGATACCCACAGACACAAACCTGTAAAAAGTTTGAACGTAAACCTTGAAACTTCTATGGCCAATCTTTTCTGGAGAGGAAGTGAATCCCTATTGTGTGAATAGGGAGGAGTGAGTGGCTGATTCTCTTGGCTCCCCGGAGGACAGGCAGAGGGCCAGCCTCTGGCCAAGGCCGAGGACTTGCCGTGGTGGTACACACAGGTCTCTACCTGAAACAGTGAGGACAGACTCACGTGCAATCTCTAAGGGACGTAGGCGCACAGGGATATGGGAGTACAACCCAAGAAACCGTTGCACTTGAGTCGATTCTGACTCACAGCGACTCTGTAGACAAAGAGGATGACATTTCAGTTCTGCCCCGACCATTCAGGGAAGGCTTTATTTGACCTGGGTCCTAACAGGATGAGCAGACTTTGCCCCGGCAGACCATGCATTTGTTTATTTATTCATTTAATTGAAATTTACTAAGCACCTGCTTTTTGCCAGAGTCCCTGGGTGGTGCAAATGGTTAGCACACTCAGCTGCTAAACAAACGGTTTGAGGTTCAAGTCCACCCAGAGATGCCTTGGAGCAAAGTCCTGGTGATCTATTTCTGAAAACTCAGCCATTGAAGACCCTGTAGGGCACAGTTCCACACTGACACACGAGGTCACTGTGAGTTGGAATAGACTTGACAGCAGACGGTGGTGCTGCTTCTTGCCAGTCTTTGTACCGTTACACTGATTCTGACTCATTGAGCCATAGGGTTTTCAATGGCTAATTTTTCAGAAGTAGGTCGCCAGGCCTTTCTTCCTGTGCCAGGTAAACAAGCAGTAAATATATAGCAGTAAACAAGAAAAGGCTGTGCTCTCATGGGTTTTACATCCTTCTGGGGAGGGGGGTCAGAAATTACACAGGTGAATGAATGGATGAGGACGGTGATTTTTAGAGAGTGGTAAGTACAGGTGGTTGCTGTGAGTCAGAACCGACTCGATAGCACCTAGCAACAACAAGCACAAAGAAGAAAATGAGGTGAGGTGGTGGGAGAGACCAGGGTGGGGATGCTACGGTAGATAAAATGGTTGATGGCTGGTATGAGAAAGCAACATCTGGTCTGAGAAGCAGCTGCACAAAGAAGGCTGGGTGGATGGGGGACCGTGGTGGGAGGGGAAGGTGGAGAGGTGGGCAGTGCCCAGGCCTGTAAGTAAACAGAACTTTCTTCTAGGAGAGCTAGGGAGCATCGGGGGGAGTGGGGTAGGGGAATACTGTGCTGCGTGAGTTAGGAGGCAGAGAAATACGGAAGTCACCAAGGTGCACGCGGGACACGTAGCGGTGGATTTGGTGCTCCCCAGAATGCCAAGGTAAAGCCAGCTGCCGCCAAGTCAACACTGACTCATGACAATCCCTGTGTCTCCAAGTAGAACTGCACTCCACATGGTTCTCAATGGCTGATTCTGCCCAAATAGGTCTCCAGACCTTTCCTCCAAGGCACCTCTCATTGGACTCGAACCTCTAACCTTTTAGTTTGTAGCTGAACACATTAACCGCTTCCACCACCCCAGAACTCCAGAATGCCAGGTGGTGGTTATTGTTGTTGTGTGCCATCGAGTCAATTCTGACTCATGGTGACCTTACAGGACAGAGGAGAACTACCCCATAGGGTTTTCTAGGCTTTAAATCTTTACAGAAGCAGACTGTCACACCTTTCTCCTGGGGAATGGCTGGTGGATTCGAATCACCTTTCTCCTGCCAAGTGGCTGGTGGGTTCAAATCACAGACTTTTTAGTTAGCAGTTGAGCACTGAACCGTTGCACCACGAGGGCTCCTTAGAATACCAGGGAGTTGATCTGAATTCCACCAAGTCTTTTCCCTTTAGCATCACAATTAGAACTAAAATACAATGCAAAATTCTGTTTCACAACAGGGAAACTGAAGTTTGGAGAGTCAGTGCTTGTGGCCAGCCTCCCTTGGCAGCGGAAGGGCCCCCAGACCCGGGGCCTAGGGTGCTGAGTCTGTGCCCCTCCCCTGCCTGCTTCCTCTGCCGCCTTCCCCACCTGCATGTCTTCTGGCGCCTTGGATTTAAAATCTGTTCCCCATCAGACACTTCAGAGAGAGCTTTTACAGTTTGTTTTCAGTAGTGTGTTAAAAGGCAGTCACCTTGAATGACTTCTGCTTGACAGATGTGTCAGCGTTGTCACCGCCCACTCCAAGGAGCAATGGCACATGACGGGGGTGCCCTGGCTTCATGGGGACCATGAGAGGAAGGCAAAGAGCTGCTCACCAGAGCTAGGATTCAGGCTCAGCTCTGCCCCTGCTTGGTTGAGTGACCTTGAGAAAGCACCTTCTTTGCTCTGGGCCTCCTGGTCTTTATGTATCAAATCAGAGGACTGGGTCAGAGGCATTGTTCAGAAACAATGCCATGGTGGGAGAATTCTGAACTAACCTAAGTTAAACAGATTGTTTGCTGCAGGACTTCTCAGAGCCTTTAATATGCTAATGAATACTTCCAGACTCTAAAAAGAAAATACAGTACAATGCGTATCTCAAAGATATTGTCGAACTTGGCCCTGGAATCCTTTTAGGAAGGACACCTCCTGTCCTGTGAGCTCCTCAGAACACACTTGGGGAACCAGGCTGTGAGCTCAGCCTGAGGTTCTGAGAGATGGGAGACAAAAGGGAGCCTTCATTCACGTCCTTGCTCGGCCTTGTTCAACAGCAGCACAGAGTAACAGATTGCCCAGTGTCTCTGAGGCACGTGTCCCCGCTTCCACCCCCTCTCCAGGGCCCTCAGGTGACCCCCGGCTAAATGGCTGTTGTTGAACAGGGAAGACTTGTATACAAACAACAAGATAAAAATGCAAAAAGTGAAAAGTCCCCCAAAGGAGGTCCAGAGGGAGCCCCGTGTGAGCTGGGGTGGGAGGTGGAGAAAGACTGCTAGACCTGGACCTCTTTCCCCAAAGAGTAAACCACTTATCATCCTGCCCGGGCTCAGAGATGTGGCTGCCATGGTCCAAGCATGGGGCAGGGGATGCCTTTTGAGGGGCTTGAGCACAGCCCTACGAGGTGTTGGCACGTTAATATTCCCACTGTGCAGAGGGGGACACTGAAGCTTTCCCAGAGTAACCCCAGAAGTCCCACAACTGGGGCTTGGGGGGCTGGAAGTGCCACTGAGGTCTGCCTGTGTGTTTAATTGCTGTACTGCATTGCTCTGTTGTCATGTGAATGAGCAGAAGAGGAATAAATGAATGAGTGAATGAATGAAGAATCACCCCATACTGCCCCAGCTTCAGGAAGCCGTCCTGGCTGTGAGGGAAAGTGGCCAAGCTCCTGTTCGAATGAACACCTCCTTGGTCTCTCTCTATTCCGCTGCCCCCGACTCCCTAGCCCCTTCCAAAACCTCCAGGGTACAAGTGGGCACTATCCTGTTTCGGGGGGCCTGGTAGCGTCCCACCAGCAGGCCACGTCTACCCCACTCACCACCACCGACACACACCCCAGAGTGAGGCAGCCTCAGCTGGAACCAGGTCTGCGGGGCTTTCAGCTTGTTGTGTTTCTTGCAGTCCCTGCCTGTTCCTCACCGAGAGGAGGGCAGCTGTCTCGGGATTGAAACATGAAGAAAGATGGGCTGAGATCAGATAAGCATCCCTTCCCTGGTAGACGTCCCTCCCAATTTACAGGCCTTTGTCATGTTACTAGCAGTTAAGGAATGTTGAAATGGAGCTCTAGCCTGGATCTGAATTATAATCTCGGAAGCTATATTTAAGTCTACCTAAAGATATTTCAATTTGCTATCTCTTTTTTTTCCCCTCTCCTTGGCGCAGGGCATGCTTATATCCTGCAGAACCCAGAAAGCCAGGGAGTATTTCTTAATGTTTTACATTACAGTTGTAAGTCCTTCTTATCCTTCCATAATCATATTTTAACTTTTCATCAACGTGCTTGTGGGTGTGCCTGTGTGTGTGTTGTCTATAAGTTCACATTTATACCAACAGCATTAGTCCCTTTTATCTTTTTCCCCCCAAAGCCACACTTGTGAGACTACATTCAGCAGCGGATTAATCCCCAAAGAACTTAGTTCAGCTTTCGCAGCTGCTGCCAAGTAGGCTCTCTCTCCCTGGCAGTGGAGACTTCAGTGGTTATAATTAACAATTCACCGCTGGGGTGGGAGGGGGAGGGTTGTAGCACAGCAGGAGAATGAGAACTGGGCAGGGGAGGTCACCAAACACCAGTGAATGTTGTCAGTGGGACCCCCAGAGGATTTTGGGGAGGAGAACGGGTCAAGGAGGGGCTGGGTCACAAAGATGTGCCCTTCAGCAGTTGGCCAGAAGGTGAGCTCAGGTGGCAGGTGTGCTGGGGGAGGCCTCTATGTGAGTGTCTACCTGGGTGTGAGGGTCTGTGCCTGTGAGGGTGGGGTGCATGTGTGTGTGTATATTGGGTGAGAGAAGGAGCAGACTTTTTGAGAGTGTAAGATTTGGCAATTGTGTTTGAAGTCTGATTTCTCACTTATTACCTCTGTGCCCTCAGGCAAATTGCATATGATTGCCTCTTCTTGCCTCAGTTTTCCTACCTGTAAAATGGAGATTCATTCCTTATTCAGCAAATATTTTGAGGTTCCCTGCCCTATTCCAGGCACTGCTCTAGGCACTAGGGCTGCAGCAATAAACAAAAAGACAGAAAGCCCTGCCCCAGTGAAGCTTACATTCTAGTGGGGATTAAAACAAACATACACACCAACAAAGCAAAGGAAAACAAAAACACATTGCAGTAGGGTTATTATAAGCGTTAAAGTAGGTTGTGCACTTAAAATGCCTGGCACAGTGTCTGGCACATGGTAAGATGTTGGTAAAAAGGAGCAAAGGTTGGTATTCTTACTCTAGGTAGTATCTGCAGAGTGACAGAAGACTTTACCGCTACCGGCACCACCCTAGAAACACCCATCATGGGGCTACATCCCACTATTTCATTTTACAAACGGGTTTTTCTTTGGGAAGTATCATAAGAGTACTTTGGGAAAAGATGCTCTGTAAGTGTTTTACCAGCTCAGTCAAAACAGCCTCTCTCTGCACCAGGCATCTTGAAGGCTAGAGGTGCTTCTTGAATGGATTTTAGCGAAGGAAGGTCAGCTCTCAGATGACAGCCCAGACATGACAAGCTAGAACAATGCAGAAAGGAATGTGTGAAGGGGTTGGATTAAGAATTGCAGGGCAATTACTTTCTGCAAACTGATATGCTAGAAGGAAACACAGTCATACCTTGTTATCCAGAAACACAATAGGCAAAACTTCACTATTACAGAATTGCGAGATAGGCAACCCCCATGTAAAATTGGGTTGTTATTTTACAAAGGGGGCAGAGGTTGTAAAATTGGTTTGGAATGTGGACCTCATTTTCCACTAGAGTAGAGTCCATGGACTGATCCTCAAGGGCTTATTCAACCTACCCAAACCAAACCAAACCCGTTGTCGTCGAGTCGGGTCCGACTCATAGCAACTCTATAGGGCAGAGTAGAACTGCCCCATAGAGTTTCCAAGGAGCCCCTGGTGGATTTGCACTGCCAGCCTTTTGGCTAGCAGCTGTAGCACTTAACCACTACACCACTAGGGTTTCCATTCAGCCTACAGTTGCCCGAAATGTATTATTTCTCCCTCACCAGTCACCATGCACCAACTGGCTTTTATGGGAGAATGCATTAAAGGGCCTTTCTTATCCCTACACCAACGTGTTACCAGCATTGTACTGACTCTACAGGGGTTCCCCCTTGGGTTCACCTTACCCACATAGTCATTGCCTTAGGCCTGGTGGTTAAAACATTGCAGGAAAGCAAAAGTTGTCATAACGTTAAAACAGCCATGAATTAATTGACCACTTATCAAATCATAGCCACCCTATAGGACAGAGTAGAACTGTCCCATAGGGTTTCCAAGGAGTAGCTGGTGGATTTGAGCTGCCAAACTTTTGGTTAGCATCTGTACCTCTTAATCAGTGTTCTACCAGGGCTCCATAACAGTAGAAAACGAATGAATTAATTGACCACTTATCAAATGAGCCCCACTCAGACATCCTTCCCATTGAACACCAGGCCTCCCACTATACTGGGAGTTGGCTCTTTGTGCCTCTTTTTTTTAAATATTGATCTATGGTTGTTTCTGGCACCCGGAAATACTGTGAAAATAGATTGCACATCAATTGCAAAATGAAGTAGCCAGTCTTGCAAAAGAAACAGGGTTTTATCAAGTTAATGGAAGTAATGCTGGAAGCTGGGTTTGTGTCATGTGCAAATTCTTTAACAACAGTCATTTGTTATCAGTTGAAAAGGGAAAAGTCAATAAGCATGATGACTGTAAAGGGGCTTGACGGTTAAGTGGCTGGATGTTAGAGGCTTATGACAGGTTCTTGGGACAATGGTAAAAAGTCTTGAATATTTTTGCCGAAGTCACCTTCTTAGTGACTACTGATGAACATGAAGGATGTCACATCACATCCTCATACCATCTGATTAGAAAAAAAAGTGCCAAATAAATCAACACTTATTTTATTCTTTGTTCTTTGTATGAACTAGCATGTCATTGAAATGATAACCTAAATTTTATTTAAAGGAAGATACATAGATACTCATTTCTGAAAATTCTAGCCTCAATTTTAAAGTCTCAAATCTCTACCCTGCCATTTACTCTGAAATTTTGGCCCCTGTCAAGGGAGGTACACCTTACGTGCCATTTTTCAGGTCCCAGTTTTCCTCTAATAAGGAAGGAGATCCCTGTATATTTGCCTTGGAGACCTTCTCTCTCTAGCTGGGCCACCAGTTAGCCATTCTGAATTAGGAGCAGGAGGAAACAGGAACAAAGTATCTGTCAGTCTAACCATCTCTATCTACACTGGTGATGCTGAATCTTTCTAGGTCGTGGACCCCTTGGATGGAGAACGTGATAATAAATAAGACCCTCTCCCTAAAAAAAAGGCACATACACAAAATAAATTTCAAAGGGTTCACATACCCTCTTGATGTCTACTTAGGGACCATAGATATGAGGTCATAGATTGAAAAAAAAAAAAAACCTGATCTATACCCCTGATTCCTAATCACATATTATTTACCTATTATATGCATCATAGGGGCCCTAGTGGCTACTAACTAAGAAGTCAGCAGTTTGAATGCTCCTTGGAAACCCTGTGGGGGCAGTTCTACTCTGTCCTATAGGGTCACTATGAGTCAAAATCAACTCCATGGCAATGGGTTTGGTTTTCTTTTCTTTTTTGATTATATATATATCATATATTTGTATACATATGTATGCAGAAACATATGTGTGTATGTATATACAATATATAGTACACACACACACGTTTAAGCACCTACTAAGTGGCAGAGCGCTTTATATATTTTTATCTTCTTTGATTCTGACATACTCTATAGGGTATGTGATACAGTCCTAATTCTGTAGGTGGAAAAACTGGGTCTTGAGGAAGGCTAGGTAACTTGGCCTAAGTTCCCATGAAGTGCCTTATCTTTCATTTCACACACTGGGGTTTTCTAAGGCCAAAACCTCCAATTTTTCTGTCACATCGTGTCAACTCTATGTGTTCACATATACCGCACTGACTTTTTTCTTAATAAGTAACTTTTATTACAGAGTCTTTCCTAATTACACAAGACATACATGTTTATTATAGAACTATTAGACATTCTAACTTTTAACTTTTGAAATACCCTCAGTTCTTATTTTAAATTGATGAAAGAACGGGTGGTGTTACTCTTTTTTGCCCTCTTCAGTTCATTTTTTCTCTAAATTTGTTGTTACTGTTGAGAATATACACAGCAAAACGTACACCAGTTCAACAGTTTCCACATGTACAATTCAGTGACACTGATTACATTCTTTGAGTTGTGCAACCATTCTCGCCCTCCTTTTCTCAGTTGTTCCTCCCGCATTAACATAAACTCACTGCCCCCTAAGCTTCCTGATGATCTTTCTAGTCACTGTTGTCAATTTGATCCCATATAGATAGTTCTTAAAAGAGCACAGTGCTCAAGGCAGACCTTTTTTACTAGTTAAGCTAAACTTTTGCTCGGTTTTAAGATGACTTCAAGGGATATTTTTGGTTTAAGGTTTAAAGATTATCTCAGGGTAACAGTTTCAGGGGTTCATTCACCCTCCATGGCTCCAGGAAGTCTAGAGTCATGAGAATTTGAAATTCTGTTCTGTATTATCCTTCTTTTGATCAGGATTCTTCTATGGAATCTTTGATCAAAATGTTCAGTAATGATAGCTTGGAGGCATCCAGTTCTTCTCGTCTGGTGGCAAATGAGACCATTGTTCATGGAGGCAGTTACCCACACATTCCATATCCTTCTCCTGTTCCTGACTCTCTTTCTTCCTCTGTTGCTCCAGGTGAATAGAGTCCAATTAGTGTGCTTTGGATGGCCACTTACAAGCATTTACAACCCCAGGTACTATGCAGCAAGCTAGGAGGTAGAACAGAAACACTAAACACGTTGTTAGGTCAATTAACTGGGATGTCCCATGAACCATGACCCTAAACCTCCAAACAAAGGAATCAAGTCCTGTGTGATGTTTGGTTATACATAAGCAGCCTCAGCGGCTGCTCTTTGTTTGTTTGTTTGTCGCCATTGTAAATATATCTATCACACAACTTTTGCCAATTCAACTTTTTACAGGCATATAACTTACTGAGAGCAATTTAATAATCTACTCTACAATCCTACCCTTAATCAATGCAATTTTTCCATCACTGTTAGTCCCCTTTCTCCCCTCTCCTGACCCTGGTAACCACTAAAAAACTTTGGTCTCTATGTATTTGCCTTTTCTTACCTTTTTATATGTGAGGTCATACAACATTTGTCCTTTTGTGATTGGCTTATTTCACTCTGCATAATGTTTCCAAGCTCCATCTGTACTCTGGCATATATCAAGACTTCATTTCTCCTCCTGGCTGAGTAGTATTCCATTGTATGTATGTACCACTTTTTATTTATCCATTTCGTCTGTTGTTGAGCATTTAGGTTGTTTCTGCCTTTTGGCTCTTGTGAATAGTGCTGCAGTGGACATTGGTGTACAAGTCTCTTTTTGAGTCTTCGCTTTCAAGTCTTTTGTGTATATACCTAGGAGTGAACTTGCTGGGTCATGTGGCAGCCCTGTTTTTAGTTTTTTGAGGAACTGCCAACTCTTTTCCACAATGGCTGTATCATTTTGCGTTCCTACCTGCAACGGATAAGGGTTCCATTTTCCCCACATCTTGACAACATTTGTTATTTTCTGTCTGTTTTGTTTTATCTTTGCCATCCTAGTGGGAGTGAAATGGTATCTTATTATGGTTTTGATTTGCATCTTTCCGATGGCTAATGATGCTGAGCATCTTTTCGTGTGTTTGGCGGCCAGCAAATGTCCTCTTTGATGAAATGTCTATTCAAAACCTATGCCCATTTCATGATTGGGTTCTTTGTCTTTTTGTTGTTAAGTTGTTGAAGTTTATATATATTTTGGCTTTTAGACTCTTGTCAAATATATAGTTTCCAAAGATATTCTCCCAGTTGGTACCTTGTCTTTTCAGTTTTTTGGTAAAGTCTTCTGATGAACAAAATTTTTTTAATTTTTATGAGGTCCCATTTATTTATTTTGTCTTTTGCTGTTTGTGCTTTTGCTTTTATATTAGTAATCCATTGCTGAAAACTAGGCCTAACAGTGTTACCCCTACTTGTTATTCTAAGAATTTTATGGTTTCATTTTGCACATTTAGGTCCTTGATCCATTTTGATTTTGTTTTGTTGTTGTTGTTGTTTTGTTTTGTTTTTGTGTGGTGTGAGGCATATATCCTGTGTCATTTTTCTGCATGTGGAAATTCAATTTTTGCAGCACCATTTATTGAAGAGACTCTTCTTTCCCCATTGAATGGACTTAGTTAGCACCCTTTTCAAAAATTGGCTGACCATAGATGTGTGGGTTTATTTCTGGACTCTCAATTTTATTCCATTGGTCTATGTTGCTATTGTTATACCAGTATCAGGCTGTTTTGATTACTGTAGCTGTACAGCATGTTTTAAAATCAAGAAGTGTGAGCCCTCCTACTTTGTTCCTCTGTTTTGACGTTGTTTTAGCTATTCAGGGCCTCTTGCCATTTCATATAAAGTCAAGGATTGGTTTTTCTATTTCTGTAAAGAAAACTGTTGGAGTTTTCATTGGGATTGCATTGAATGTATAGATTGCTTTGGGTAGTAATGACATCATAACAGTGTTAAGTCTTCCATTCCACGAACATGGAACATCTTTCCATTTATTTAAGTCTTCTTTAATCTCTTTCAGCTGTGTTTTATAGTTTTCATTATGTAAGTTCTTCATGTCCCTAGTTAGATTTATTCCTAGGTATTTTATTATCTTAGATGCTACTATAAATGGAATTGTTCCCCTAGTTTCTCCTTCTGATTTCTCATTGCTGGTAGGTGGTGGTGGTCTGATTTTATAGATGGTGAAATGGAGGCCTTAAATGTAAATGATCTGCAGTTGGCAGCTCACTGATGCTTTACCTACGGTAACCCAGCAGGCCTCGGGGTCTGCTGCATTGCCCTCTCACACCTGCCCTATTCTCAGCATTTCTTTGACCCCCTTCACCATGTCCACAAAGACCCATTACTATTAAAAGCCCATAGTCACGTTTTAATCCACCCCAGCACTGCAGAGTCCTGGAGGGCATTGGTGAGTTTGGCTCTCATTGTTTTTTCTACCTTTCTTGAAACCCAGAGAACTAATATTTATCATGAAAGCTGCTTTGCCTTAATAATTCAGAGCCTCAATTTTATTTATAATTTAAGACTTATTTTTCTTTAAATATTTTATCTTCAAAATTAGATGCTGTCTTAAGTCTGATTTTACAAATGGGAGCCACAGTTTTTCCAAAGATATAATTGTCCTGTAATACATCGGAAAGTAATAAGGAAATAATTGTAGCTAATGGTTTTTTAATTATTAAAATCACAGCTAAGTAATAAAAAAGAGTTTGTTGTATAAATATATTTATTTAATCTCTATATTGATCTATTAGGAATTTAATGGAAAGGTAAAAATTCAATTTTACAAGATGACATTCTCTTTTAAAATAAGGGTCACTTAGACAAAAAAAAAAAAAAGTTGTTATTCTATGCCAGACACTATTCAGTACTTTATATATATTTACTCATTTAATTCTCACAACAACTTTGTTGTTGTTGTTGTTAGGTGACATCCAGTCGGTTCCGACTCATAGTGACCCTGTGTATGACAGAACAAAACACTGCCTTGTCCTGTGCCAACCTCACAATCATTGTTATGCTTGAGTCCATTGTTGCAGCCACTGTGTCAATCCATCTCGTTGAGGGTCTTCCTCTTTTTCTCTGACCCTCTACTTCACCAAGCGTGATGTCCTTCTCCAGGGACTGGTCCCTCCTCATAACATGTCTAAAGTATATGAGACATAGTCTCACTATTCTCTCATTTTTTTAAAGAGTATACTGGCTATATTTCTTCCAAAAGAGATTTGTTCCTTCTTCTGGCAGTCCATGGTAGATTCGCTATTCCTCAATAGCACCATAATTCAAAGGCATCAATTCCTCATACTTCCTTATTCATTGTCTAGCTTTTGCATGCATATGAGGGGATTGAAAACATTATGGCTTGGATCAGGCACACCTTAGTTTTCAAGGTGATGTCTTCACTTTTTAACACTTGAAAGGGGTCTTTTGCAGCAGATTTGCCCAATGCAGTACACCATTTGATTTCTTGACTGCTACTCCCATGGGCGTTGATTGTGGATCCAAGTAAAATGAAATCCTTGACAACTTCAGCCTTTTCTTTCTTATGATTTTGCTTATTGGTTCAATTTTGAGAATATTTGTTTTCTTTATGTTGAGATGTAATCCATATTGAAGGCTGTAGTCTTTGACCTTCATCTGTAAGTGCTTCAAGTTCTCTTTACTTTCAGCAGGCAAGATTGTGTCATCTGCATAATGCAGGTTGTTAACAAGTCCTCCTCCAATCTTGATGCCCCATTTTTCTTCATATAGTCCACCGTCTTAGATTATGAGGTTGGAATTACTATCATCTCCATTTTACAGATGAAGAAACAAGCGCAGAGAGGTTAAGTAACTTGCCATAGGTTGTAGTGCTAATAAGGAATTTGCATACAAATTCCTTCGAGTCTGGTAAAACTCAGCTTAGATAATAGCAAGTCCCTTGAAAATAGAACCACACCGTAGAAGAGCATCTGGAGACTCTATTTTATCTAGCATTGTGTTTGCCAGAATTCTGTATCCCACATGAAGATAACTGATGCTCATAATGACTACCTCGAGGCAGAATACAGTTTTGAAAAACCTTCTTAATCATCCTGGAAATGTCAATATCAAGAAAGCACCAATCCAGGAAATGTCAGCCTGGCTTTTTGATTTTTTTTTAAAGCTGCTTTCTAGATGATTGCTGATGCCATTTTTTAAACTTGTGTTCTGTTTCTCTGAAAGACTTCTTTAAACAAGTCACCTTGATGCGATTGAAAAAGAATTTGTTTCAATATGTATATGTATGTATATACTTAAACTCTGTCTTGATCTATTAAGAATTTAAGAAAAAAGTGAACATTCAACTTCACAAGATGATATTCTATTTTAAAATAGTTTTAGTTTGGGAAAAATTACATTATTATTAATCAAAATATAAAGCATAAATTCTTTGTCTGGAACTAGAAGATACCCGTGGATGGAAAAAAAAGAAAAGAAAAAGCAAAAAAACTCAGAACTGTCTTGTACCCTGTGACAAAAACTACCTTTTGCTTAAAATACACACTTCCAGACAAGCCGTAGCCCTGTCAAGAAGACATGCTCACAGAGCCTCCCTCCCCCCCAGCCCCTCACCGGACCACAGGTAGATCAGCACTTAAAAAAAATTTCTCCTAACCAAGCAGCCACTCCCTATAAAAATTATGAGAGTAAATTTCTGTGGCATGTTCACCCATGAAAATATAAACTCAGGTAAAGAAGTTGATAACAAGAATTCACAATTGTTTCCTCTTTAGGCAGATAGATGCATATATCCCCCTGTGACTTTCAGCATAAAATATTTATTTTCCAGTCAGGGAAAATATCACTTAGCCCTCATCTATTTCTCAACCACTTGGTCTTGAGAGTATCAAAAAAAAAAAAAAAAAGTTGCCATCAAGTTGACTCCAGCTGCGGGAGAGACCCCATGTGTGTCGGAGTAAAGCTGTACTCTACAGGATTAACACTTCTAAATCCATATGCAGATGAGGATTTTACAAGAAAATTGCCCCTCTCCCCTTCTTCATCATTCCTGATGGGCTATCTAGTACACTTTGGGATGGCATGGTAATGGCATGGTATCCTTACGTGGGAGAAAGCGTATCATTCTGTGAGGGAGAATTAAAAGAATTAAAGCTCAGATACGCTGAAGACGTGTGAGCCAGGGAGAAAATATGGGGTAAGCATATAGAGCCTGAGCTTAGCAGCTCCTTTCGGAGAGAAAGTACTCACAGATGACAAAGGAATACAGTCCTTCAGGTTCCCCATGCTTTCCTCTTTACCTGATAGTTTAAGGAGGATTCCCTGCATCACCTATATATATTCCTCATTTGTTCATTCAGCAAGTCCTGAGGGCCCACTATAGGAGCCCTGATGGCACATTGGTTAAGCACTTAGCTGCTAACCAAAAGGTTGGCAGTTCAAACCCACCCAGTGGCTCTGTGTGAGAAAGACCTGGCAATCTGCTTCCATAAAGATTATGGCCAAGAAAACCCTATGGGGCAGTTCTGCTCTATCACATGGGGTCACAGTGAGTCAGAATCAACTCAGCAGCACCCAACAACAACTCTAGGCCAGAGGAGTCCGTGGGCGGTGCAAACATTTAACGCACTTCGCTGCTAACCAAAAGATTGGAGGTTCAAGTCCACCCAGCAACACCTGGGAAGAAAGCCCTGATCTACTTCTGAAAAGTCAGCCATTGAACACTCTATGGGCCAGAGTGTTAGTCTAACATGCACGGGGTTGCCATGAGTCAGAGCTGACTAGGCAACAACTGGTTTGGTTTGGTTTTACTGTAGGTCAGTCCTGTGGTAGCGTGTGCTAGTGTGACAGAAAGTGTCTATGCATCAGTGATGCTTCTCCTTCCTGAGTATAAAGGAAGGTTTTGTTTCCCTGCTTCCCTTGCAGTCAGATTGTGACCATTGGACAAGGTTCTGGCCCATGGAAGTGATAGGCTTCCGCTTCTATTCCTTGCCATAAAATACTCCTCATGATCCTCCTTGTGCTCTTAAAAGAAACTTAAGATATTTAACATAAATCAAGGACCTTGATGGATTAGCAAAGTATGTGGAAAGGGTGGCTGGAATGTTCTGATGATAAGTATGCAAGTTCACAAAGACACCAAGACACTATGGAAATGTCCGCTCTTCTTTTGACAGGAAAAGAAAAAAAGTCATAGGAAGAGGGGGATTCAGAGGGAAAAATCCTATGTTCCAAAGAACAGGAACCTACATACAGTACCTGAATGTAAACGGACATTTAGTAGTTGGGACTCTTCATCACTCCAAACTAATTTTATAACAGGAAGAAGGGGAGTATATTGGCTCTTCCATCTGAAAAGTCAAGTCAAGGTGGAATGGCTTCAGGTATGGCTGGGTATGTCATTAGGACCTGGTCTGTGACCGTGTCTTGGCTTTGCTTTCCGCTAAGGGCACTTCACTATCAGGCTTCCACCAGAAGGTTGACCATAAGAGAGAAAGGCAGCTGCTAACACCTCAGGTATTTATATAACCACATAGATATCCCAGCAGTGAAGAAGCTCGTAGTTCCAACAAAAGTCCCGAAATGAATTTTCATTACACCAGCCTTTGACATATTCCCATCCATGAACAATCACAGTGTAGCTAAGAAATAGGACATGTTGATTGACTGGGCCCTTCTCACTGCCTGAGAGTTGGGAGGAGAGTGGTTCACCAAAGGAAAAACGAAGGGACTATTACGAGAAGAAGGCCTGCTGGGTAATGAGCAGGCACAAAGAGCAGATACCTGCTGCAGGGGATTTCCACAGAGTTGAAGGGCTGGAAGCAGAGCCAGCAGCACAGACTGGTTTGAGAAAGTGGAAAATCAGGATGTCTGTCTTCTGTTTGCTCATGTGTTCTTCTGCCTCCTCTCAGCCAGCTTCTTCTACCTTCATCATGCCCATTTCTATGGCCTGCTTATCTCCACAATGTTATCATAGGTTGACTCAGTCTCTTGGAATCCCTCTTAATCCCTAGGGGAGGAAGCTTATTGGTCTATCTCAGAACCAGGCCACAAGCTACAGGTCATTGGTCAGACTTATAGATTAGTTCACCAGAGGCAGGTGTCTACCTTTGATACAGTTACCTCAAGCAAGTTAAGGCAGACCAGGTTGTATGCGGGGTTTCTCCTCTCAGGGCTGTGAGTAAGGTAGGATCTGTAGAAAGGTATGCTAGGAAACCAATAATATATGTCAAGAACAGGCAGAAACTTGAGTGGGAACCAGACTGAAAAACCATTCCTAGAATGTAAGCCTTGTTGAAAAACCCGGAATCTTATTCTTTGGCAAAGATGGCAGACAAGGAATGGACTGTCAAGAAAGCAGAAAGGTAAAGTTAGTTATCAAGAAGGCAGACAAAGAATCATAGCAAAGGCTTGGCTGCTGCAATACTGCCATAGCTTTCTTCTCCTAGGGAGGACCTGTGCATTGTGGCAGCACAGAATTTCCCAGGCAGCCCTCCTGAAGTTGCTTCCTCCCTATTTGACATGGCTGTCTATGGGTCTATAGGCCTCTGTGGACTAGTGTCCTCCTTATCAGTGGCAGCAGATGCCTTGAGTGATGTACCACCTCTGCTGTCTCAGCCTTGGTTCAAGCCTGGAAACATCTGCTTCCTGCCCTTGGTAAACTCATTAGTAGACCATGGGTTTAAGTGAGTCAGTTAACTAGAGTCAAAGATTAAATGTCTGTACATGTGTGCACATACGCATCTGTACACACACACACACACACACATACATACCTGAGGAAACAAAAGTACCATAAATTCATGCAAGTTGGTGAATTGGGTTTTGAGTTGGGTTAAGAACAAGAGAGAGTCTTCATAAATACCAGTGTCTAGTGAGCCTTGGTGCTATATGCAGCCAATTTTTCCTGGCTGATACAGATTTAAGTTGATAGAGTTTTCAGGCCCAGCAGGATCTTTAGTCTTTTGCAATCATCCATTTGTTTGTTCATTCGGTCAACAAATATTTATGTCTATTATGTACCAGATTCTGCAACCTAGCATCTTCTCCCCTTTTGGCCCCAGCCAATGTTCTTTCTTTTCTCTCTGGTTGGTATCCTGCTCCCTAGCCTCCTGGGTATGAATACAACTGTCATTCCTGGCCTTAGAGATTCTTCTCCTTAATTTTTGTTTCTGGGTCCCTGGGATTCATCCCTGCAACCTTGATGTAGGTCTCTTCTCTGTCCATTTGGTCTGGGAAGATGCTAATATGACTTCTTCCCTTGAACGAAGCTGGTGTTCCTCTCCTAGCACCCAGTCTTATCTCTCTGGAGGAGGGTACCATGTTTCCATAATGTCTAGGTGTCAGATTCTGGGCAGCAGCTGATGCCTTCTTCTGACACACCCTATGTGTGCCTGTTTTCTTTTTGAGAATTACCTCCTCTTCGAAATTCATTGACCCTGGGTCCAAAGAGCAATTCACCTTGCTTTGAAAGCATTGCTCCAGGGTGTTCTCAGCTCTCAGGTGTCATCAAGGGAGACACAGTAGACAGCGCTTTTACCAGGGACCATTCATTATACTATCTTTGAGGAGAATATAGTCTGCAGCAAGGTATGGGGGCAGGGTGGTGTTTTGTGAAGCTGCAGTGCACTGCTTGCTGTTAACACTATTCTAATATAGTTTTGTGAGTAAAAATGAAGAAAAATATTTCAAGTTTTCCCGATTTCCTTTAAGTTTTTAAAACAAAGTGGTAGTGATTAGCCAGCCCTATCCACCCGTAAGGAAGTCAGTTTAAAACCTGGTAACCTGCCAGTGACATAAAAGTATTCAAATGTTGTGTATTTATTAATGTATTTACTTGGGGGATGGGCAAGGACTCTGGTCCCTGTTCTCATGGTGCCCTTTGGCAAAAAGATGAGAAACTCTAACGTGAATCTCTCTGAAGTAGTAAGTCATTCATGGCCAAACTTTTAATTGAAGGTAATAATAATTCCAGTAATATTATTAAGAATCACCATTAATACGGGAAGGACTGAATTCACTGACATCATGCCCAAACTATGCCTAGTGAGAGCTGCCTGGCTGAGCCCCCGGGGGGAAGAATTTTCATAATCCATTGAAAAGTTATGAGCTCCTGTGCTTGCATCAAGGAGAAAATCAGTGTTAACCATTTGGGAAGCCATGTAAAAATGGAGAAAAAGCTACTTGTGCTTTTAACAACTTAATTACTAGAGTTAATTCTCACAAAAACCCCATGGAGGAGGTGGGGGGGTGTGGACAGTGGCACATTATCCTGGTTTTATAGGTGAGGGCAGTTTCCAGACGCTCGGAACAAACGTGGTCGCGGAGAGAGAGAAAAGATGACTTACTGTTGTGGGAGGAATGAGGTCCTGAGCCAAAGGGCTCAGTGTCTGGGTTAAGACAAGGGGGATCATTGTGTGAGGGGAACTGAACAGAATAAGAAGAATCTGGGTTAAGAGCCTAACGGAATTGGGTTCAATTATTGCTTTTGCCAGTTATTAGCTTTCTGACCTTGGCTAGAAGGGTTAACCTTTCAGAACCTTAGTTTTATCATCAGTAGAATGGGAATAATAATAGTAACTAACTTACGGGGTTGGAAGGGCTAGTGAGATAATACAGTAAAACCTGCAAAAGCTGGAACCTGTATTAGGTGGAAACCTAGTGGAGAAAGAAAACTGAAATAGAGAGCAAAAGAAGCCGTGGTGGCACAGTAGCTCAACGCTTGACTTCTAACGGAAAGGTCAGTGGTTCAGTCCCACCAGCCACTCCATGAGAGAAAGATGTGGCAGTTTGCCTCTGTAAAGATTGCAGCCTTGGAAACCCTATGGGGAAGTTCTACATTGTTCTATAGGGTCACTATGAGTCAGATTCGACTTGACAGGAGTGGGTAATAAAAAGCGAAGGAAAGGGGTAAGACTGCACCCTGATAAAGACAGAAAACTTGCAAAATCCAGAAAAATAAGGCAACCCTGTCACATTCCAGCTCTTACAGGTTTCACTGTATAATGTCAAATTCTTAGCCCTATGACTGGCACATGGATAGTTACCACTATCTTATATCCTTATAATTATTCTCCTTTAATTAACTCTATAAAAATGCCATAATATGCCAGGGGCCATGCTAGATATGGAGCCTTGGTGGCACAGTGGTTAAGAACTCAGCTGCTAACCAAAAAGTCAGCAGTTTGAATCCACCAGCCACTCCCTGGAAACCCTGTGGGGCAGTTCTACTCTGTCGTGTAGGGTCACTGAATCAGAATTGACTCGACAGCAATGGGTTTGTGGTTTTTTTATGCTAGATATAGAGATCAGTTCCTTTCAAGCTTATAGTCTAATGAGAGAGGTAGCAAAACACAAGTAAACACATCAAGAAGTAAAATACTTGCAAATTGTGCCAGATTCGAAAGCTTGGCTCCAATGAGCACTCAGTGGTATAGAGCTGCCATTTGTACAAGGGCCGGAGAGTGGTTTTTAATACCTTGGGCTTTCGAGTTAGTCACACCTGGGTCAGACCAGCTTAGATGCCAGTCTCTGCTCCAGTGCCTTTGGGCAAGTTCTTCATGCTTTCTGAACTGAGCCTCCCTCTACGTGGGGTGGGTCTCAGCAGTGCCTGGCACATGGTGGGTCTCAGTTGCCTCAGCAGAGCCCCACCCCATCCCTCTAGTGGCTTAGGCTCATGCCTTTCCATCTTCTACAATATGATTCTATAGTCCCCATTTGAAAAGGACTATGAAAGGCAATTTCAGTTACATTTCTCTGCTTTGATGTGGGTGAGAAAAGGAAATTTCCATCTCTGAAGTTATCATTGGTTTGAGTAGGGAAAGAAGGGGAGCATTACAGAAGGGTCATTGGCCTGGCAGGGGCTTGCCACCACACATCTGGTCCTGAGGAGGAGCCGGGTACAACAAGCTGGTTTATGGAATCGGTGACTCCCCAGGAGAGGGATTGGGAGGCAAGAGTGTCCCAGCCTGCCCCTGAGATCACAGCAGGTCCCGGCAGTGGCAGGGGTGTGGCTGGGGCACAGCAAACAGTTGGAGTGACGCTGAGAAGAACCGACTTCCCATAGCCTCCCGTTTCCCCTTTGCATGATTTGACCTAACACTGGCTTCCTAAAGCCATGACCGCACACTTCTTTTGAGAGGCAGGCTGGTTTGTCATTAGCAGGCTGGGCCGCTAGAACAGGAGTCTACAAAGTACGGCCTGCAGGCCAAATCCAGTCCCCATCCTGTTTTTGTGAATAAAGTTTTACTGGGAAGTTTTAAGTAAGTTTTTGTAAAGAAAGGTTTACATAAACACCTGTTTGTTTATGCATTGCTCCTGGCTGCCTTTGAGGTACAACGGCAGAGGTGGATAGTTGTAGCAAAAGCCATATGGCCCACATATCCTAAAATATTTATTGTCCGGCCCTTTGTAGGAAAAGTTTTCCAGCCCCTGATTTAGCCCATTGCAGTTTTGGGGGGAGCTGATTCTACCATCCATCCATCCATATAATTCTCCATCATGTAATACGCTCTATAGACAGTGTCTGAGGAGCTATCCTCAGTGTTTGCAACAGCTTTGATGATGTTATGATCCCATCTTGCAGATGGTGAAATGGAGGCTAAGAGAGCCTTTGTGGCCAAAGTCATACAGCTAGCAAGTAGCAGAACCAGGACTGACACCAGGACTGTTAGTCTCCAAATCTCATGCTGTCAACCTCTCTCAGAATAGTTGTTGTGTAGTGACCCCATAGGACAGACTATAACTGCCCCAGAGGGTTTTCCAAGCTAAAATCTTTATGGGAGCAGATTGCCAGGTCTTTTCTCCCACAGAGGCGCTGGTGGGTTCAAGCCTCTAACCTTTCAGTTAGCAGCAGAGCACTTAACCATTGCACTACCAGGGCTCCTTCTATTCTTGGAATAATTTGTTCTCTTCTGTTGTGTTAGTATGGATTTCTGTGAGAAGGAAAGAAAGATAAAAATGTTAAAATTTTTTTTTACAGAAACCTCTGACGGAAACTCTTGCTATTTAAAGTCATGGGTGAGTGAAGTTGCTGCTTACTTGGCAAAGCCTCTCCTGAGTTGAGACACTTCTTCATTGTGCATAGACCTGAACCCGCACTCTAGTCGCTTTAAACGATATCAAAACATCATCGGAAAATGCTTCCTCTTGTAATGGCATGATTTCACCACTCATGTTGATCAACATTAAAATGACGGAAAGTGTTTCCTGTTCCAACCTGAGAGAGATCTTGAAGGATTTGTCTAAATATTAGCATACCTTTAAAATAATCAGCGGGTGATTATCTGGATAAGAGGTCAAAAAAAGGATGTTTGAAAAAATAAAAAAGGAAGCAGGTTTTCCTTTTTAGGGAGAGAGAAGAGCTGCCAGTCTCTTTGAACAGGTTCTAAAAGAACCACAATTGGTGACCAAACATGAGATTTCGTTGTCCTTCTTACACTCTTTCCAGACACTGCTGCCGCTAGTCCCTCCATAAATGCAAACCAGAGCTTCTAACTGGAAATAAGAGAAGAACATTTCAGCCGAATGGACCACGCTTCCTTCTAGTGACAATTTATGAAGATGGTTTAATCTTACGGTCTAAGTAGAGGTTCTACTGACAAGTTCTCATATGAACTGATTAGGCTTTCCCTGTAGACATTTTTATCAGGCTGATTCATTCCTCTGGAAGAATGTTGGGTTTTTTAGAAGAGATTCCAAATGGCTTGTCAAGATTACATCTTGCATATGAATCTCAGCCAGGATTATGTTTCAGCCAGGACTGACAATAATAGGCAGAACTCAGGCAGCAAGGATCGGAGAAACAAAGCAGCCTGGTCCCAGTAAATAGCAGGAGCGTGGATGTCTGGTGTGCACACAGCCCATGTAGCTGTAAGGTAGCTTGTGGATTGGATGCCCTGGGAGAGTGTGTGGATACATAAAATGGAATATTCAAAAGAAATAAATTATCTCAACTTTTGTCTGTTATTTATGGCAGAAGCAGATTCTTATGAACCATCTTCATGTCTGGGGAATTCCACGACCTGAGTTCCTAAGGACCCCTTCAGACCCACTGTAAAAACCACATACTGGGGGGACGAGGGAACCAGACCCTTTTGTACTAAGCTGGCCTCATGCAGAGGTCTCGGCTGCTGTTGATAAGTGCTGACAAACTCCCCATGTCTGAAGGGGCTCCTTTGGAGTGGCAGGTTCCCTGGTCTCGGAACACAGATGGTGCCTCTAGCAGCCATGAGGGAACTGGGGGAGCACGTAGCCTTTCCCATCGGGAGCGTTGACTCACAGGCATGGTACATTTGTGATGAGGCCATGCCCTGGCCAGTCCTATAGTCAGAAAGGAAAGGGGCCTGGAAGGATGTAAACGTCTGCATTATCTTTGTATTGATTAAGAAGAATCAAGAGCAAAATTCTCTCAGGCTTAGCTTTCCTTCTGAACGATGGATTGAAAGAAACGCATTCATCTCCCCTGAACTCAATAGAATGTAAGCTCCGTGAAGGCAGACACTGCACCTGTTTTCTTCACTGCTGCTGCTGCATTGCCTAGACAAGGGCCTGACACATACTAGGTGCTCAACAAATACTTGTTGAATGAATTGAAAGGCCACTGAAAGTTATGCATATATCTGCTCCATCAACACACATTGAGCACCTACTGTATACAAGACTCTGAAATAGCAAGTAGCCACTGAGGACTCCATGACCCAGTAGAGGGAGACAGACATGCCAGCCAGTGGTTCCCAGCTTTTCAAAGCTCTTGTGAGCAAGGGACTTGGAGTAATGTTATAAAATCCCCACATGTAACCCCTCCCTGAGTTTGGTGTTGTCCATAGTTTAAGGAGGCCTGCAGTCTGTCCACAGAATTGGTAAATAAATAACATAGTTGATTATTTTTCAAGTATATGTACATCTGAGGTGCTTGATAAAATACAAAATGATTTAAAAGGGTTAATGAAAGCCTGATGCTTTTTTGTCATTGTGTAATGTCTCATCCATAGATAGAAGAAATATCACTGGGAGATGGTCATGAACTTTGTGGTATATAAATGGCTGGCAGAATGGCATAATGGAAAAGCAGTCTCAGTGTGTACCCCAATCCCACCTGGGCCAGCTGGTTTACCATGAGCAGGGCAGCTAAGGGCCCAGCCCTCAAAGGTCTCGTGATCGTTCCTATCGCAAGCCTACACACGTGCTGTTCCCATTGCCTGGATTGCTCCACCCAATGCCAGCCCCCACCTGTGCTCACCTCCTTAGTCCAGTTAACTCCAACTTATGCCTTCCTCTGTTTCCTTGGGGAAATTTTCCATGGACCCAACCAGGCAAGTCTCTTCACTGTATGTTCTCCTGTAACTTTAGCCTCTCCTTCTTAGCCCCTCTTGTCCGTTATCACATTTGGGTAATGAGTCGAGAAAGCCCCATGAAAGCAGAGGAGTGTTGGTTTTACTCTTCTTCATACTTCCAGTGCCTGTCACAGGCCTGGCATATCATAGGGCTGAGCCCGTGGATAGAGAGAGGAATAAATGAAACACTCAATACAACAGATTTTTTATCTTTAAAACTGTGAACCAACCCCCAAAACCAAACCTACTGCCACTGACTCAGTTCTTACTCCTTCAACCCTATAGGACAGAGTAGAACTGCCTCATAGGGTTTCTAAGGCTATAATCTTTACAGAAGCAGACGGCCACATTCTTCTCCTGCAGAGCAGCTGGTGGGCTCAAACCACCGATCTTTCATTTTCTTCTGCTGAGTGCTCAACCACTGCACCACCAGGGCTCCTTAAACTCCTTAACTCAGGGAGGGGTTAAAGGTTAAATAACAAGTGGCATGTCTAGCTTATAGCTCTGAAGAGTAAAATCTATTATTTTTATTATAACTATAAACGTGACTATGATGATAAAGAATTAGCATGTGTATGACAGAGTTCAGAATGACATATGTGTGGGGACTGAATATTCCAGGGTGAGAAATACCACCATAGCTATCTGGATATCTTGAGTTTTCCCTGGGATCAAATCGAGGTTCCGGACTAACTCATCCAGATCTTGGATGGAGAAAACACGTTGAGGTGCCACAGGAACTGTGGTAGGGAGAGCCCAGTGCTGTTTGCGTCAGTGAACCATGTCATTTCTCTGGCCCTCGGCTTCCTCCTGTACCGAGTGGGTTCAGAGCCAAGCCTTGCCATGCTGACATGACCATTTTGAAATCACATTTTTTTTAAAGCGTGTGATACTAGTCTTATAAAAGTCACTGTCCCTCAGATTTGAACCATGCAGAAATAGTGGTGAAAGGACCAATTAGGTGTGCGGGGTGCAGAAAGTGAGCCGCCTCCTCACTCTTGGCAGGAAGCATAGCGTGGTGGTTAAGCGCACAGACCCGGGGGTCAGGCTGCCTGAGTGGGAATCCCAGCCTGGCCACTTTCTAGCTATGTGACTTAAGCAAATTCTTTAACCTCTTTGCCTCTCATTTTTCTTGTTTGCAAAATGAGTGATAACATTACCTGTCTCATACGGTTATTATGTAGCTTTGGCTGGTGGATTTGAACTGCTGACCTTTTTGGTTAGCAGCAGAGCTCTTAACCACTGCGCCACCAGTGCTCCTAATATTTCTAGGATGCCAAAATAATTTCTGGTAAATAGGAAGTCATAGGTAGAAATATCAATGACTGGGTGGGTGGGAGTGAGGGAGAGATGGATAGATGGATAGATAGACTGATCAGTAGATAAAATAAAGAAGCTTGCAGTTAGGCCTGATGGTAGGAATTGCTCATGTTTACTGCACATTTACCTTTATCAAGTTCTAACTTTCCCAGCAACCTAACGAGGTAGCTACTATTATTTTCATCCTCTTTCAGAGCAAGAATCAGAGAGGACAAATTACTGACTTGCCCATGGGCCCAGGATGAGTAGGAGAGAGAGTGGAATTCCAGTGCAAACCTTTCTGATTCCAGAGCCCTGCAGTTGTAGCTCCTGGACTAAGACCTCCTAGACAAGGTTGTGCAAAGGAGTCATTTCACCACAGATCCCATTGCCTACTGTTGCTGAAGCCCGGCAATGCAGACTATGCCAAACTACTTATGTTTGTTCATTCACTCATCCGTTCATTCAATCAATCAACAAGTATGGAAGAGTGCCTTCTCTGTACCAGGCACTCTTCCAGTCGTTAGGGTGTTTCTAGCTTCTTACAGTTTTCCTTGAATTATATCATCTGGTTGTTTTCATGCACCTGCATAGCAAACATTTGTCAAGTGTTTCTCTAGGCACTGGATGCCTGACTCAGAACCCACAAAACATGAAAGTTATTCATCTTTGCACTTTGCAATGCCTAGCAGATAGTAGGCAGTAAGGGTTCCTTCGATCGGGTGGATAGATGGACAGACGGACAACTAGTGGGTACACAGGAGATGATGGTGACATGATGATATAATGGGAAGACCACGTACTAGGAGTTTGGATACTTGTATTCTAGTCTTAGTTCTGTCGCTAAGCTGATGACCCTTAGTAAGCCATGTAACCTCTTGGAAACTTAGTGAATTAACGAACTTCCTTTCATCCTTCTTTCTTCTCTTCCTTCCTTTCCTCCATAGAACTTTTTTGAACATCTTGGTTGTAAGGTGGTGGTAATTGGCAAAGAGATACTATTGGCCTAAATGATCCCCGAGAGGCCTGTCGTCTCTAGATTTTATGATACAATGATTGCTTGTTTGAGTTACACCTTCTCTTGAGTAGTCACTCAAGTTCTAAGTTAGGGCTGCAGTTACCTCAGTCTCCTTAGGTGGAGTAGGGGAGAGTAGGGGATAATTAACGCATGGCCAAGCCAGGTGCCTTTGGACCACCTGTTGGAATTCCACTGAAACCAAACTTAGGAGAATGGAGGGATGTGAATTTGGGCCACTAGACTTGCCTCCTTAGCTCTCTCTCACCTAGTTCCTGGGCCTGTGCTTCCAGAGCCTGGTGGCCTTTTAGCAGTGGATTGAGTGAACATGACCAGATTCCAGAAAAATGGGTTGAGCTTCAAAGTCATCTGTACCCTGGGCCTCCTCACTTCTCTTCTCGAACTAGTTAGCTCTCAGGTCTGACTCGACTGGGAAGGAAAGCTGGTCCACTGGTGGGGTGGTTCTCATCACTTGCCAGCTTTCCAGCTTGGTATGCAAATGGGCACAGAGCAACACATTTCCTCTGAGGCTAAAGGACAGGGCTTCCTCTGCTGGTGTACATCAAGAGAGCCAGCTGTTTGGCAATCCATCTAGCGCATTCACCCAATGGGAGTTCATTTAAAGAGTAACTCAGCACAGTATCAGGCGTCAGCAAGAGTGAGTGCAGGCTCCAGGGTCAAGCATCCTTGGTTGCAATCCCAGTCCCCCACTTTAACAGCTATGAGGCCTTGGGCAAAGGACTTCATAACTCGAAGCTTCAGCTTCTGCATATGCTCCATAGGGGATGGTAACAGCACTAAGCGCTCAACGTTGTTGTGAAAGTTGAACGAGATAATATACATGAACACCATACACATGGCTGATAACACAGTAGATACACAGTCAACGGAAGCTCTTTTTATTGTTGTTATTGTTGTTCTCTGCAGAATTCTCTCAGGAGCCAGTAGCGTGCGTTCTCATAATAAAAGCCCCTACATCTCTGTCCAGCTGCTGGCCAAAAGCTGTCTGTTTGCTCATAGCATTCTGGAAGGAACGCTCTAACCACTCTTCCTACCTCCTACGTTTTCTGAGACTTTGTTTTCATTACTGACAGCTCCTGACTTGAAAATAGGAAGAGATCAAGTGAGAGATTAGTTGAGCATGCACTGTGAAGATGGCCCATTTAGTTGGCAGAGCTGAAGTCTTGGAGGGGATGTTTGAAAGACAAGTTTGTAACTTCTGGTGCCAATTTGGAGGCGTGAGGTAGTATTTTTCCTTTCCTCCTAGAAGGTCCTTAGCCTCCCTACAGGGCAATCTCTTGGGTTTCACTGAATTAGCTGTTAGGTTTGCAAACCAATGTGTGCTTCTGAGCATTTGACTAACCCTTGCTCTCTTTCAGCCTTTCTCCCTTTTTTCAATATTTAGGAGCCTTGGCCAAAACAAAGAGTTCATTGTGTCCCTGGTACAAGCACCAGAACTAAATTAAACATTCATTGAGTCTTAATTAATTGTATTAAGGTTGGGCAATTCTCAGTGCTTGGGGAAAAAAAAAAAAAAAAAACCAAATAATTTACTCTCGATGTGGTGTGTGTGTCCCCTAGTATTGAACTAAACCACCATGAGACAATCACTCACTTAACAGAAACTGGGGCCTTGGCCCAGGAACTAATTAGCCCCTCTTTCTCTATATATAGCTATCTTCACTACCAGGACCATCTGGAAGTTGTTACCTTCCAAATTCTTTCCATCTATTTTTTTTTCCAAACCGATCATTACTGCCATGATTCTTTCTTTCTTATTTTTAAGTTATGTGATTTCCCACTCTTAGATTCTCCAGTGTTATCTAGATAACAGCCCTGCTGCCCTGAATGTTTTCTCTCTGTTTAATTTTCAGGTGGCACAACTCTTTTTATATACTTTTCCCAGTGGCAAAAGAAAACAAAAACAAATTTTATGTATATATATATATGTGTGTGTGTGTATATGTATGTGTGTATCTTTGTGTAAAACCCAGAGGCAGAAGCAAGGATGATTGCCAAAGGGTTTGGGCCTACCCTATTTGACTGTGTACCTACCAGGGAGGCCCCTGAGCTCTGGGAAGCTCCTACAGTAGTGTCTTTGATGGTCAGAGACACATGGGAAATTCCTGGAAGAACCTGGTTTCTTGCCCAATTCATTGAGCAAAAAGCACCAGTGTGAGATGCCCTTTCTTTGACAGGGCTTGCCCAAATCAGGGTCTTCTATGCTTTGAGAGTCGGTAAAGAAGTAAAAAGATCTGCCTTAGCTGACCATCTGTTTTAGGAGAGTGCCCTCAAATATTTCTTGAATATTTAGTCCAAACTCCTTATTTTGGCTCATGAAGGCTCCTCTGGTCTGATCCTGGCATCTTTCTCCCACCTCATCTCCTACCACCAGGCCCTGGTTCACACCATTCACAGAATCCCAGCTTTCTTCCTTTCCCCCAACACATCAAACTTATTCCCAGCTCATCCAGTACCAGTTGTCATCAAGTTGACTTCAACTCATGGAAACCCCATGTGTGTCAGAGTAAAACTGTGCTTCGTAGGGTTTTCAATGGCTAATTTTTTAGATCCACACAATTGAATGCCTTTACACAGGTAAACACAGGTAAACATCCTTCTGGTATTCCCCGCTTTCAGCCAGGATCCATCTGACATCAGCAATGATATCGCTGGTTCCATGTCCTCTTCTAAAACCGGCCTGAATTTCTGGCAGTTCCCTGTTGATATACTGCTGCAGCTGTTTTTGAATAGCCTTCAGCAAAATTTTGCTTTTTTGTGATATTAATGATATTGTTCTATAATTTCCACATTCAGTTGGATCACCTTTCTTGGGAATAGGCATAAATATGGATCTCTTCCGGTCAGTTGGCCAGGAAGCTGTCTTCCATATTTCTTAGCATAGACGAGTGAGCACCTCCAGCGCTGCATCTGTTTGCTGAAACGTCTAAATTGATACTCTGCCAATTCCTGGAGCCTTGTTTTTCGCCAGTGCCTCCAGAGCAGCTTGGACTTCTTCCTTCAGTACCATCGGTTCCTGATCATATGCCACCTCTTCAAATGGTTCAATATTGACTAATTCTTTTTGGTATAATGACTCTGTGTATTCCTACCATCTTCTTTTGATGCTTCCTGTGTCGTTTAATATTTTCCCCATGGAATCCTTCACTATTGCAACTCGAGGCTTGAATTTTTTCTTCAGTTTTTTCAGCTTGAGAAACGCCGTGGGTGTTCTTCCCTTTTGGTTTTCCATCTCCAGCTCTTTGCACATGTCATTATAACATTTTACTTTGTCTTCTCGAGAGGCCCTTTGAAATCTTCAGTTCTTTTACTTCATCAATTCTTCCTTTTGCTTTAGCTGCTCGACGTTCCAGAGCAAGTTGCAGAGTCTCCTCTGACATCCATCTTGGTCTTTTCTTTCTTTCCTGTCTTTTCAATGACCTCTTGCTTTCTTCCTGGATGATGTCCTTGATGTCATTCCACAAATCGTCTGGTCTTCGGTCACTAGTGTTCAATGCGTCAAATCTATTCTTGAGATGCTCTCTAAATTCAGGTGGGATATACTCAAGGTCATATTTTGGCCCTCATGGACTTGCTCTGATTTTCCTCACTTTTAGCTTGAGCTTGCGTATGAGCAATTGATGGTCTGTTCCACAGTCGGCCCCTGGCCTTGTTCTGACTGATGATATTGAGCTATGCAAAGGCATTCGACTGTGTGGATCATAAACTATGGATAACATTGCAAAGAATGGGAATTCCAGAACACTTAATTGTGCTCATGAGGAACCTTTACATAGATCAAGAGGCAGTTGTTTGGACAGAACAAGGGGTTACTGATTGGTTTAAAGTCAGGAAAGGTGTGTGGCACAGTTGTATTCTTTCACCACACCTATTTAATCTGTATGCTGAACAAATAATCCGAGAAGCTGCACTATATGAAGAAGAATAGGGCATCGCGATTGGAGGAAGACTCATTAACAACCTGCATTATGCAGATGACACAACCTTGCTTGCTGAAAGTGAAGAGGACTCGAAGCACTTACTAATGAAGATCAAAGACCACAGCCTTCAGTATGGATTACACCTCAGCATAAAGAAAACAAAAGTCCTCACAGCTGGATCAATGAGCAACATCATGATAAACGGAGAAAAGATTGAAGTTGTCAAGGATTTCTTTTTACTTGGATCCACAATCAACAGCCATGGAAGCAGCAGTCAAGAAATCAAAAGACGCATTGCATTGGGTAAATCTGCGTCAAAGGGCCTCTTCGAAGTGTTGAAGAGCAAACATGTCGCCCCAAAGACTAAGGTGTGCCTGACCCAAGCCATGGTATTTTCAATCACATCATATGCATGTGAAAGCTGGACAATGAATAAGGAAGACCAAAGAAGAGTTGATGCCTTTGAATTGTGGTGTTGGTGGAGAATATTGAATATACCATGGACTGCCAAAAGAACGAACAAATCTGTCTTGGAAGAAGTGTGGCCAGAATGGCAAGACTGCATCTTACATACTTTGGACATGTCAGGAGGGATCAGTCCCTGGAGAAGGACATCATGCTTGGCAGAGTACAGGGTCAGCGGAAAAGATGAAAACCCTCCATGAGGTGGATTGACACAATGGCTGCAATAATGAGCTCAAGCATAACAACGATTTTGAGGATGGCGCAGGACCGGACGGTGTTTTGTTCTGTTGTGCATGGGGTCGCTATGAGTCGGAATCGACTCAACGGCACCTGACGACAACAGCAACAATTTTTTAGAAGGACATTGTTAGGCCTTTCTTCCATTGAACCTGTGGGTGGACTTGAATCTCCAATCTTTCAGTTAGTAGCTGAGTGTGTTAAACATTTTCACCACTCAGGGACATTCCCAACTCAGGACCAAGCTTATTACCGACTCAGCTTGCTGTCTCTGGTGCCAGGAAACCATTCCTCTGGATCTTTGCAGAACTGGCTCCTTCTCAACATGTAGATCTCAGCCACGGTGTTACCTCCTGAAGAGGCTTTCCCCAAACACGCCATGGAAGTCTACCCCCTGCTCTCCAGGCCTTCTCTATCACATCACCGTGCTTTATAATCTTGATGGCACTTGTCACCATGTGAATTATGCTATTTATTTGTTAACATGTCTCATGTCTTCAGCAGAATATTCATCCCTGAGAAGTACCTTATCCAGTTGCTTTTCCATTGTGAGTCCGGCCTCTGGCAGAGTGCCCAGCAGTGTAATTGGTTGTTTAACGGAATAAATTATCAGGGAGCTATGAGTACCTGAGTCCTGTAGCTTCCTGGGTATAATTACATAATGTAAGTGTTCAGGATTCTTTAGCCATTCAGAGTTCAATCCAAAAGTAGCAAGAGGCAAAGACTATTACAAGAAACCTAGAATTACTCTGCTGAAGTCCTCCGAAAAACTCAGAATCATGGCTAACTTTACCTAATGTGCTCTCCAAGTCACCGTAAGTTTCAGTGTGTTTCAGGTTCTTTCTCTTTATTTCTGGCATTTTTTAAAGTCCCCTCGGGGGTAAGCCTCTCTCCTTCCTCCCAACCCCAGGCATCAAAGAAGAAACAGCCTGAGCTTTCCAGAGTTCATTGCTCAGTGGCTTCTGATCCATCTCTGGGAGCCGCCCCCCCCTGCCCCCCATCACCCCGCTGCCCTGGCATTCCTCCTGATATTGAGTGTCACAATATATATTACGCCTTGGCTCGAAGTGGGCAGCGAGGCTTTGGGGACTGGAAGCATAATGAATTCTTATTTTATGGAGGGTGGTTCTCATCTTCTGCCTGGAGATGGGCTCCCTGCAGACAGAGGTGGCTCTCTTTTTGTCCTTTCATGGTGGCTCTTCTGCCTCTTTTTCCTGTTGCTTTGACCCCCACTGCTTGGCCCCCAAAGGTGGAGATCCTTGGATAGCTAAGCTCCTGGTTCTCAACTTCACTTATATTAAAAATTCCCCATATAAAACAGGCCTGTGGTGGCCAGATTTCACTTGCAGGACCCTCTCTACAAAGTATCATGTGTCAGAGCCTTAAGTCCCAAGAAGGAATCCAGTTACACGGGAGTTCAAGTCCACAACCTGCTCTTCAGGCATTTTGATTTCCCTTTCACTGTCACTTTGGATTCAACTAATACATTTTTCCAAGGAGAGAAAATGTTCTGAACAGTTAGGTTTCTGGCTTGGCTTTCATCTGGGAGGCCTTTGGCTTTTCATCTTCTTTTTAATCACCTTTTCACAGCCCGTCTTCTACTGAGCCTCTGGGACTTGAATCTAAGGAAGAGGAGATTGAAGCCTCAGTGGAACCCTGCTCTAGCCTGTTTCTTGGCTGAGGATTGGTCTTCATAAAAACCCTGAGGATAAACATAAAGAAGTAGAAGGAAGGATATCTTAAAGAAAAAAAAAAAAGGCAAAGGCTCTGGTAATAAAATAGAAAATATCAACAATAGTAATAAGAGATGATCCAGAAAATCAAAAGCTGAACCTTTGAAAAGACTATATGTAGGCCTGCCTGTCCAATATGGTAACTACTAGACACATGTGACTAATTCAGTTTTAATTAAAATGAAATAAAAGTAAAATTCAGTTCCTCAGTTACAGTAGTCATATTTTAAGGACTCAATAGCCACATATCCCTAGTGGCTGCAGTATTGGACAGTACAGGTCTATTCATATTGTGCAATGCAGATAATAGAAGATTTCCATTGTCTCAGAAAGTCTGTTGGACATCTCTGCTATAGACTAACCTTAATCCAGATTAAACAAGAAAAAATAAGTAGAGAGAACACAAAATGCTTCATTAGGAAGAAAAGTAGGGCTATAATTATAGATACAATAGGGACTTTTTTCTTATAAAAGGTATTATGAATAACTTTGTGCCAATATATTTTAAAATTTAGATATAAGATCAATTTCCTGAACAAATAAACATTTCCAAAATTGAATCAAGATAGATTCAACAGAAAGCAAGCCTGAATATGTTAGTAAACGGTGAAAGAACTGAATTAGTAGCCAAATTATGTCCCTACTCCCTTCCGCACCCCTAAAACATGGCTGCAGATCCAGATGATTCTACAGTCAAGTTCTACCAAAACTTTAAGGAATAGCTAATCTCTTGAATTAGAAGAGGCAGTGGCCAGAAAGAATTAGTTCCAGAGAGTCACCAATGGTAGTTGCCCAAAAGTCCCTGGATTGAGGATATTAGTCCTGCTTCTTCTATGACCTGTGGCCCATGGCAAGACAGTTTCCCTCTTGGAGTCTATACCATGGAGCAGCTAAACTAAAAGGCTTTCCCAGGAACTCCAGGGTCCCATGGTTCCATGACTACAGGTTACTTGTTCTCTTACTAATCTTGCTAAACACTCTAGAGCTTCTAAGTGTTGAAATGGCAACATTGGATCACCTGTGTGGCCGATCTCATCTGCTGTGCTGAAGACAGTTGTTAAATGCACCCAGAGAAAAGGGAAATTTCTAGAGAGACAGTTGACTCAACAGTATGATGGAGCTGAAGCCAAGTTTCTCTTTGTTCTTGTCTCATTCAGGGAAGATTCCCTCACAGAAAAGTTAATTTACTCGTAGCCCTAGGTGACAACACTATCCAGTGGGGTAGAGGCTATGCTTTTTTTGACTGAACATTAATAACAATAGGTAACATTTACTGAACAATCCCTACATACCAGACATAATCCTAAATCCTTTATATGCATTAGCCTGCTTGACCTGAACAACTTCCTGTGAGATGGCTAAATATTGGCTCCGTTGTAAAGGCTAGGAACTAAGTCTTAGAGATGTTCCTTTCCCAAGATCCCATGGTTATTCTGTGTTGGGCAGAACCTGATCCAAGAGACCCTACAACCTGTGCTCTTATGTAGGGATAGCAAGTTATGGGTTTTTGTGGAGCTTCCATGATGGCCAAAGGCATTTCTCTTTTGGTGTTATTTCTTTGGTAAGAAGTAGCAATTCTTCTTTATCATGCGTCTGTTAGAAGTTACTTTTGTGATGTCAGCTCATCCAAAGGACTCTGAGAAGCAGTTTGGTTTTTTCTTTAACCAAAGCAGTCACTGGCTGTGGCTTTATTCAGTAAGGAAGCATGGTTGGCGGGTAAAAGCGCGTTTATGTTGTAATGTTAGCCAATTGCACGTGTTAAAAGAGGGAAAGAAAAAAAATTGCTCGAGCATTGCATGGTCCAGGTTGACTGGAGGGTCTTTTCCTCAGCAAATATGCTTTAGCAGTCTTGGGGAATTTATTCCATCATGTCTCCCTTGCTGGTTTCTTAAAGGGACTTCAGACTGTGGCCACTGGTGCTGATTATTGGCACCGTTCAGTAACAGGCCATTTTGCCTGATCTCTGATTTTGTGGCCTTTCTCAAGGCTTTGTTTCCACCTACCTCACAGCTTAACAGGAGGCAGAGGCTTGCAAACTCAGGGCCATCAAGGACAGTTTTGCAAGGGTCAAAAAGGCATGCTGAGTAAGAGTTTCCCTGTGTCACCCACTTCCTTCGCTTTTCACTATAGACTTTCTAGGTCAAGCATGACCTCCCTCTGCAGTACACGTTGTGCAAGATGGACTTGGGGAGACTTGGGTAGATGAGAAACATTTTTCAGGAACTAAAACACAAGTACATTCAGTTTCGTTTCCTTGGAACACATCTACCTGAGATAATAGGGTACTTCTTTCAGAGTTTTCTGATCCCACCATGAACCTCCTATAGAAAAGCAGACAGGCCTTTCTGTCCCCTTGATTTAGTACAGGGGCTTAAAGAATAATGCCTCCTGGATTTAGCCTTGGTTTAAGCCTTTGTGTAGCTGACAGGGCTTAAAATGGGCAGGTAATCACTGGTACAATGTGTCATCGTTTTTTCCTCCCTCTTCATATGAAATTAAGTGCAAATTATTATTTTTTTTAACTTAAGCTATTTTTTTTTAAATGAGGCAAAGTTATCACCCTTTTCTTTTGGCCCAATTTCTTTATGAAGACTTGGTTTCTATGGAGAGATGGAAATGGATTACAAAAAAAAAAAATCCCATTGCTGTCAACTCAATTCCCACTCATAGTGACCCTATAGGACAGAGTAGAACTGATGCGTGGGGTTTACAGGGAGCGGCTAGTGGATTTAAACTGCCAACCTTTTGGTTAGCAGCTGAGGTTTTAACCACTGCAAAAAGAGACCCAGTAAACAAGTCTCCATTCATACTGACTCCTCGAGGAATTAAATGGCTGATATTGAATGTTAACGAGACCTCCTGAAGAGGGAGCTGGGTGGCCAGGCCTGTGTCTCAGTCACTGGGTCAGGGACCAGGTGCAGAACCTCAGATCTCCTGCCTTTCACTTTGACCTTCTTCCTACCGTGCCAATACACAGAAATGGGTACCTTTTTTTTTTTTTTTTAACTACTTTGGGATGAGCCAGGCATTGTGCTGAGTGCTTTTCGTCCACATGAAGAAGCCAGGTAATAACCACTTGCCATCAAACAGATTCTGATTCATGATGACCGCATGTATGTCAGAATAGAATCGTGCTCCATAGGATTTTCAATGGCTGGTTTTTTGGAAGTAGATTGTCAAGACTTGCGTCCAAGGAACTGCTAGGCTGGACTCAAAACTCCAACCTTTCATGAAGTAGGCTCTCTTATTTCCAGTTTGCAAAGCACAATGTCAACCCTGGACCAAGTCAGTGCCCTGAGCCACACAGCCGGTGTGTGGCAGAGCTAGGCCTCAAATGCCTTCTGTCTGACTCTAGGTCTTGTACATTTAGGCCTCATGTCTACTCACAGACCAAGGCCAGCCAGCTCTTGCCACCAAGTGCTGCCTCTCAGCCCCATCCTGGTGTGGGCCACATCACTGCACCCCTCCGGCGGCCCATCGGTGGTGTCCCTGACTCAGAGCTTTCCCGGCCCCCACCCAACCTGTATCTCAGCCAGGATCAGCTTCCTGAAACACTTCTTTCTCTGAGTCCCTCCACTGATGACAGATTGCCAGTTCCCCCTGTTTCCAGCCCCATCGAGTTGAACTACACCTGCCTGCTCCTCTGATTCCTCCCAAATGGGGCCCCCTGAGCAGTTTTTATGAATTTCCTACCTCTCCCAGATAACAGGGTGTTTTTTCCCTCTTCTAAGAATATATAGTACTCATTCCTCTTTCCATGTCTTCATGACTAGTGCTTGCCATTATCTGAAATGCCCCTTTATCTGTCTAAATCCTGTCCCTTGGATTCCGCTTAGAAATGCCCCTTAAGAGCCTCTTCAAAAATTCTGAAAATGTAACTGTCTCCCTCTATCCTACCTCCTAAGGCTGTGAGGGCACTTACCAGTTTTACCCATAATCCTCTTCTCTCTGTCTCCACCATGGTTTCTCTTGTCGTGATGTTGTCTCCAGCTAGACCCTAACCCTCTTGACCAAACAATGGTCTGTACTTCTGTTGTCTCCGAACTTAGTAGAGGACTAGAAAATAAACCAGTAAAATAAATAAATAACAATTATAGAGCACTTGATATGTGCCAGGCATTATTTACATGTATTAATTCTTGCAACCTTCACAAGAATCCTCTGAGGTAAAGACTTATCGTTAGCTGCATTTTCAGATGAGGAAATGGAGGAACTGAGAGGTTAGGTGACTTGCCCAAGTGGTGAAGCTGAATTCAAACCAAGAGAGTCTGTGTCTCATGACCGCACTGTTGGCCTTAGACCATCTTCTGGGTCAAATACGCGTAGATACAGATTTGGCATCGAGAACAAATGAGGGAACTTGACTTCTTTATCTGGGATTTTGTTCAGCTGATAAAGCTCTTCCTTTAGAAGTGAGTTCTCAGCTCCTCCCCTGTTGCCCAGCGCCTGGAGAATTGTAGTGTTCAGTCAGGATATTCTGTTTTAGAAAAGCTTTTCCCATTTTCATAGCTGAAACCAGCTCAGCGTTTGCATGGTGGATGTATCTCAAACCCTCTTTCCTCCCAGCTCCAGTAATATGAGGCTCTTCTATTTGGTATTAGATGCTTTAATCCTTCTTGGAACAAGGTAGAATATAAACAAAGTTGGGTATTTTACATTTCTAAGAGGAGCAAAAACTTCCTTAACATTCTTGTTTTTAATTAAAAATTTTTTTAATCATGGTGAAAATACACACAACTGTAAGACCCTTGAAAATGAATCACAATGGCATCATTTTGAAGGACTTGGGACAGCTAGCACTGACACTGTCACATTCTGACCCTGAATCTCTGTGGCACATTAAGCAGCTGACCTGGGAAAATTGCTGGTCCCTGGCATTTCCCATGTAGCAGACTTTCAAATGCTGTAGAGTATTTTTCACACTAGTTCCCTCTATTCACCTAGTAGACGCTGTGCAGATTTTTTTTTTTTTTAATTTTCTGGTCAAATTCAACTGATTTATCATCATCAGAAGTGCAAGAAAAAAAGGCCTTCCAGATGTTAAAATCCAGGGGTATCACCATGTGCCTCAAATTTATACTGCCTGCTGAGACCACGCCTTACCCACCATGTTCTGACTCATCCCCAGGACAGCGCCTTGTGTGGAGTCAGCACTTAATACATGTTGGCCCTGTGGGATTCTGGAGGCTTTACCTGGCTTCTACCAGTAGTGTTGTTTGATTTTCAGAAGCAGAGCTCTCCACAAGGGAGGTGTGACTGGGGTTTCAGACAGTATGTTTCTCAAGTTGTTGTCCTTCTTAAGTGCCGTTAATTTCAACTCACAGCAACCCCACGTGACAGAGTAGAACTGCCCCGTACGGTTTTCTAGGCTGCAGTCTTTACAGAGCAGATAGCCAGGTTTTTCTCCTGCAGAGCCATTGGGTGGATTTAAATGGCTAAGTTAGACCTGGGGATTTCACAATACCTGTTGTTGATGGAGGAAACCCTGGTGGTGTAGTGGTTAAGTGCTACAGCTGCTAACCAAAAGCTCAGCAGTTCGAATCCACCAGGCACTCCTTGGAAGCTCTATGGGGCAGTTCTACTCTGTCCTATGGGGTCGCTATGAGTCGGAATCGACTCGATGGCACTGGGTTTGGGTTTTGGGTTATCGATGGAGGCATGGAGCAAACAGACTTGGGTGAAAATAATCATTCAACTCTTTGCAGCTGGTTTTGTGAACAGGGTGCCGTTATACCAGCTCTGCTTGAACGAGAAAGGTAATAGCCTCTGTAACATGAAGACACCGCCATGAAGGATCTTTCCCGTCTTCCCTGTCCAGTCTTAACTGTCACCACGGCACATCAGGGATGCGAGGCTCTGGAACACCAGTCTGCTTGACGTTCCCCATACATCTACATTCTCCTCAAATCCATGTCTTTGTTCTTGATCTCCCTGTTGGGAGTGCTCTTCTCCCCTAGTCGGCCTAGCTGTCTCCTCACACTTCGTAAGCCTCAGATTAGGAAGTCTTTTGCCCAAAGAACCTCCTTGACTACCTCCTTTCCTCCAAAAGTGAAAATGATGCCACTTCTCAGTGCTTCAGGAATTTTCTGTGCATGACTCTCTCGTGGCTCATTAACACTTTGTGTTATAATTATTAACGTGTCTGTGTCTCCAGCAGGCCTAGGAATTCCTGGATCTCTGTGTCCCTGTATTCCACAGTGCCTGGAATGTAGTGGGTGCCCTGGGGCATTGTGGAAAGAAGAACAGAGGGACGGAGGCGTCTCTTTTTGGTGCTTGGTGGTAGATGAGTGACGCTCTACGAGGGAAAAGGAGAAGCTATAACCCGTCTGTGCCGAGTCCCCAAGTACATTCCACTCTTTCTTTGTTGTCAGCCTATTCTGCCTTCCATGAGGGAGCAGTTTGCCCATGTGAAAAGAAAAGCCCAGTTGTCTTCAGGTACATTTTATGCGTGTGGGAAGTCTGGCATTTCCTAGCTGGGTGTTTGGCCTGCTCACCACTTGGGAGTTTTATCAGTGTCTCAGGAGGTGTTATCTCTCCTCAGGTCTCTGGATGAAAAAAGGTGATCAAACGAAGCAGCTCGGGGAGGTTTTAGAGCCAAATGGTGGTTTTTATGGATAAGGAAGGGCTCTGAGCTTCCAGAGACAGAGTGGAAATGGGGTATGGATGATCATACCAAGGGGGAAATGCTTCAAGGGCCTCCTGGCCATTTTTGTAGGCAGCCATCTTTCATATCCCTATGAGATAAAATCACCGTAAAGGGTCATAAACCACTGTCAGAGTATTTGACAAGCCCCATAGGTAGTTGTTCCGAGCCAGTAAAAGCATCTTAATTGACCTAAATGACAACAGTTATGTTATAAATATCTAGAATTTATGACCTGAGAAGGCATAATCACGTCTTCCATCGGTTAAGTTTGCATAGGAGAAGCTTGAGGATTTAAGATAGGGCTGCAAGTTGGGGAAAATCTGATTAGCTTTAACTTTATGACAAACACAGAGCTAAGTGAAATCGGAGTGCTTTCAAGATCCTGATCCCTGGGAGTTAAAGGCAGTGGTGTTTCAGCGTCGGTAAAAGCCACCCGTCCCCACCGTGCAGCTGTCATTTTATTGGCCTTGTAAAGTCTCACGTTCACCGTGACAAATCCAAGACCATATACCTGCAAAGAGGAGATGTTTTAGATTATGGGGTGCAGAGGAAGCAGACGGTAGGGTCAGAGGGTGGAAGCAAGAAGGCTGGCTTATGTGTTTACGCTGAGTCCTCTTTGGAATGTGCAGAGTCATTGTGAAAAGCCAGTAGATGCTGTTCCAAAGAGCAGACCAGACACTGATGAGATGCCTCATTCTCCATGGGAACTCAAGGCAGAGTTTAAACATGGGTTGATGGATCTGAAAACTCCACATATTTTTCAAGTGGGTTGAAAATCACACTTGAATTTTTAAAACTTGATAGATTAATTTTTTTGTCCCCTGGCCATTAATATCAAGCAGTCTTGCATCTAAAGCAAAAAATCTTAACAAAGCCAATCTATGAAGGGATGGCATTTCAAATTGGCAATATTTATCAGTAATATAAATTGTTTCGATGAAAGATTCTATAGAAAAATCCTGACATCATCCAGAGGACACATTATAGAGATAAATTTGATGTAAGTAATCAACCAGGTGATTGTCTGAGGACTCAGTGATCAGTGGAATGGAGTCATCTTCAAGGTAGAAGGCAAACAGCCAACCTAATCCCAGTTTGCAGAGTTTAAAAGTGAGCAGTAATTTTGCAGGCAATGAAGAGCTCAGGTTATCTATTTAAGGCCATAGTCTGTGAAGTCAGTGAAATTTCCTTAACGAATCTGAGACCATACCTTCAAAGATATCTCCAATTGAAACTCATAGGGTGGCCAGCTCCCTTTGAACTAGAGAGGTGAAGTTTATCCTAGATTAACCTGATCTTTCAGTTTGCTCTGTTTTGCAATCTCGGGGCAGAGTTCTGGATTTTGAGAGTAGCCTTCTAGTGCTTTGACAGATGTGTGTAACACTGCTGCCTTATGGCACGTAGAAACCCTTTTAGCTTCTCACAGTTCCACGCATTGATAAAGGGGTCTTCCAACGATAGGGTCTCTTTTGCTTGTGAAGTCTTTTGTTTACTCATGTGTCCATGTTCTAGCAATTTCTGAGGGTCAGATGGGGCCTGAGACATGCATTCAAGTTGTTACTGCTCAGTGGGTTTGAAACAAAACTAGGATTTTGGGTTTCTTTTTGCCACAATTTCCACTGTACTTCCATACCCTTAAACCTTGCATCTCCGAAATCCAGAATTTTATGCCTTATGATATGGAAGAAGTAGTGAAATCTGGAACTGATTATGAAATTATGAGGCAGGGAGATGCAGAAGTGTGTGGGGATAAGTGTAGAAATGTGTAAGGCTTGATGCACACAAAGCCTGGTGTGAAGGACCCGTCATTTGGGGTTTGAACCTTTGCCTTCACATTTCAGCGTAATGCAAACTAGCATTCACTCTGTGTAGTGCTTGGGGAGCTTTTGGTGTTAACAGATTGTTTTTTTTTTTCCTAAAAAAATTCCCCTGGATTTCTTCAGAATTTGTCCAGTTTCCAGGTTCCAATAGGAAAAACATGGATGAGATTTTAATACAAAAATAGTGCTCCAGATTTTTCAGTTGGCAAGTAACCCACTTTAGAGCTGCTCTTGTTTTATTAAGTGGAACAGGTCAGCTTAATAGAGGAGCCCTTGGCTGTACCCTGATTTAAGGGGAGAGAGAATCACGGCCACCTGGGCAATATACCCTGTGGGCTTTTGAGCCCACTTGTAAATTCACCATTCAGTCTCCATCTCACTGGAGGCAACACTTGAACACCAGATATATGTGCTGAGAGAAGTCAAGACCAAATCCTTTCATGTTCTTCTCTCTTGCCTCCTTGACAAAGGGAAGCTGGGCCTTCCACAACATCATTTCAGATATGATTCTCTTCCTGTCGATTAGGGAAGTAATAGTGGCAGGATGTTTTGTTTTATTTTTTAGCTTTAGTGTTTTAACTGATTTCTGTAGATAACACATTTTTATTCCAAAAAAAAAAAAGAAAAACTTTCAAATAATTCCAAAGGCTATGCAAAAGGAAATGAAGATCAGTTTGATTCCACCATCCAGATATATTGTTAACGTTTTGGTGAACTGTATAGCTTTCTAGTCTTTTTTTCTACTTAGCTGCTTTAAAAAAAAAAAAAATGGGATCAATTATAAATGCTGTTTTATATAACCTGGTTTTTGAAATTAACATTGTATTTTGGACATTTCCTCATCAATAAATATATACTCACGGTCTCATTCTTATACCTGCAGAGCAGAGAATTTTGCATTACATAACCAGTCCTTAATGATAAAGATTTTGTTCTTCTTAAATGCTCCCTATTTGAATGTTGCAACTCCCACGCTTAACCTCTGTGCACTTGTCCAACAATTTCTTTGGAATAAATTCCTAAAAAGCCAAGTTGCACATTTGTATCACTGATAAATATTGCCAAACGGCCTTCCAGAGAGGTTACACCCATTTACCCTACTTTCATGTCTTGAAATGGCACCATTTCTCTTGCAATGGCACCCCCTCCTCTCTATCCCATAATCCTTCTGTTCTTTGTTTTCCAATTTAAGTCCAATAGGTGCAGAGCTCTTAGAAATTTTCTTCAGGGTTATAGTGCCCAAACCAACAACAACCAAAATACCAAAATCTAAAGTCAGTTCTGGTAGAGATAAAAAAAATGCCCAGAAGACCAGAAGAACAGGATGGTGTCCAGCAACCATTACTGAACATTTTGATCAAAGATTCTATGGAAGAATTCTTATTAAAGGGGCGGGGGTGGGGTAGGAAGAATGTAGAATAGAATTTCAAATTCTCAGAATCTAGACTTTCTGAAGCCAGGGAGGCTAGCTGAACCTCCAAAACTATTGCGTTGAGATAATCTTTAAACCTTAAACCAGAAAAAGATCCCCTAAAATCTTCTTTAAACAAAATAATTCTTCAGCTTAACTAGTAAAAAATGTCTGTCTTGAGCATTATGCTCTTTTAAGATCTACAATGGGATGAAATTAACATCAGCAACTCGAAAGATCAGATGGGAACTTCAGGCAGCCATGAGTTCATGTTGATGGGGGAGGAGCAGTTTGGAGAAGGAGGGTTAGAATGGTCGCACAATTTGAAGAATGTAATCAATGTCACCGAATTGTTGCATTGGTCTGTGTTTCACTGTGTATATTCTCAGCAACAATAATTTTTTTTTTTTAATGTCCTCACAGAGGTAAACATGATACTAAACTTGATCAACGAAGACACTATTTCCCTGATCAGCTGGGACACATATATGGTTTGTCATCTGTCAGTACAATCCCCTGACTTAGATTTTAAGGTTTCAAGGTGATCTGCCTTTCCCGGTTTCTTTGCGAGGATGGTTTTCTTTATTAAAGGGATAGATTTGTAGGCCTTGGTCAATAAAAGGGAAATGGTGGGTGCAAGAAACGGAGCGAGGGGCCCCACTTTCCTTGATCCAGACCTTAAAAAAAAAAAAAAAAAAACACGTAAAACAAAACCCAGCAGAAACGTGGTTGCACTAATGGGTTGATTTTGTCTGGGCATACGTTTTGAATCTAGGGCTTCTTGGCCATTGAGGGATCCAAGGTTTGGGGTCCTTTTATCCTTTTATTGGTGAATTCACTGATGTGTGGGCAGACAGAAAATGTTCAAGTGGCAGGCAGATAAACTTGTTAAATCCCTGGGAGTCTTTCCTTCCTTGCTCTGGGAGTTTATCATCTTGGTGGAGTTAAAAGGCAATTAGGCCTGCAGGTCTTTGCCGGCTTGTTTATGGGCGTTTCACACAGGGGTGTTGAGGAGACAGGGCCATATTAAACATTCCTATCCTGCTGGCCGGAGGGGAATGAGACCTCAGCCCAGTTCAGTCAGTCTCCTTGAGAGAGCGCCTTGCCAAAAAGCTTGAGGAAAATCGTTTAAATATAGTACCTGTGCCCCGAGATGCTCATTGTAGCTGGAAAATTGCAGTCAGCTAGCTCCATGCTGTGTTACATTTCCTGGGAAATGGTTTTATGGGAGGGTGTTTGATGAAAAAGTTCATTCCTGCTGTAATTGCTAGCTGCCCCCACGGTGTTAGTTAAGGCAGAAGCAGACTGGAAATGTTTCTTGCCTCAAATCTCTAAGGCAGGTCCATTCATGAGAAGGGAAGGCTATCAGTCTGAAAGGGAACAGGGATAGACGTCCACTAAGCCAGCTTGTCCTTCTGGTCCTCAGAGTCTCCCCAGGCAGGATGGTCCTGGGCAAACTATGAAGGAGCTAGGCTTTGGGTTTCTGCAACAGTTTCTCCCTTTTCTCACACCCTCACCTCTGTCTGCCCAGAGCCTTGCAGGCAGCCCGCTGGGCTCAAGAGACAGGGTTGGAATAACCCCTAATTCCTTCACACTCAAGTGTTAGTGAAGAAATCTGTCTCCCTACCTCACCACCCCTCCCCCGCAAGAAGATTGCATTTTGTAAGGGTCAGCTTGGGCACTCATCTCCATGGAACTGGTGTCAGGAGACTGTTAGGGCTCCGTTTGTAACGGAGGTTACAAATGGGCTCAGGAGGTAGGCAGACACCCTGCGTTTGACTTCTGGCTCTCTCTGTGGTTCTAATCCTGCTCTCACCTCAGTTGCTGTTTTAATCTGTATAATAGGGATAAAGACAGTCCCTACCTTGCTGGTTTGTTGAAATAAAACATGGAAAATGCTTAGCATAGTGCAAGAACACAATAAATAGTAGCTTTTATTATTATAATATTATTAATGTTATGCTTTGTTTAACACATACACGCTTAGTTGAGTGTGGCAGACAGTTACATTTTTAGACAAAACTTGTGGTAATTTAACAATTTTTATTGATATTTTACCAATCTAGGGTACTGAAACATAAAAACCCATCTGGATACAATGAGAGAACCCTAGCTTATCCAGAATACCTGGAATGTAAGCACTAATGTTTTCCACAACCGACCGTTGTGCTCAGGGGTCAACGGAACCCCTTTCCTAAGTGGCTACTAACTTATCCAAATCATGGTTTCTTAAGAGCTAGGCACCCTGCCTTAATTTTCTCAACGAAAGAAAACACATTAGATAGCTGCAGCTTTTATTCCCAATCTGACCTTCCATGTTCTGAAACTCATTTGCCACAGCGTCTTGCCAGCGTCTGTGCAAGGACTTCCTCTAGCCGAGTAATGTGGTTCTGATTAAGGAGATCTTTTTTTTTTTTTATAACACCCAGGAGGATCGCCTGGGAAGGAAAACGGCCTGAGACACAAGTGAATTTCCATCCTCCAGTCAGATATAAGCTATTGAAGCCGAGAAGGTATATGGAGCTTATCCTTAGGAAGACTCAGAAAGAGAGTCAAGGCAAATGGCTGACAAATTGGCTGTCTTTTATGCAAAGTTGACAAGCTGCCTGGCTTCTTAGGGAAAGAGGATATGCAGCCCTCAGGCCAAATGGCTCCAGTCAGCAGGCTTTTTGAAGTCCCAGCTTGCAGGCGACTTCTTTTAACAACAAGGCCTTGACTGAATTGCCTCCTCATAAAGACATGAAAGCTTAATTTTTACCTAAAATACGATAGTTCCAACAACAATGATAATTCATTCCTCTTGGCGCGTGCAATTTTAGGGTCGATACCTGTGTTACGTACAAACAGGATTTTTTTTTTTTTTCCTCACTGCTGTTTTATGAATTGGAGCCCTGGTGGCGCAGTGGTTAAGAGCTACAGCTGCTAACCAAAAGGTCAGCAGTTTGACGCCACTCCTTGGAAACCCTATGGGGAAGTTCTACTCTGTCCTATAGGGTTGCTATGAGTCGGAATCCACTGGACAGTAATGGGTTTTTTTTTTTTTTTTTGGTACAGGTTTTATTAATTGGGTCATAAGTGCTAAACCTTTCTTTATTCCACGGCATGCTAGGGTCCCACAAGGCTCCAGCTCACCCGAGTGATATTCAGGAGCCTGGAGGACCCCACTTGCTCCACCTGGATACCTGGAGGCTCTGCACCATGGGGAAAAGGGAGAGTGGTGGGGAACGGGCAGTGCAGTTTGGGAAGCTTGGAGCTTCTTTACCAAACATCTAAGAATCGACTAGTAGTTGTAACTCTAATGTGATTTTCTTGTTAATCTCTGTCAAACCATGAAATCTGATATGTTAACCATGACTAAGCCGTGAAATTTGTCAACTTCGTCTGTGATTTACACAAGCTCTGTTTTCAAAAAAAAAAAAAAGAAAGTTTTAACCTAGTGCGGAACGTTAGTTCCCAGCATGCTTTTCTCAGCATGCCACTGGTATCTTACGACAACAGGGAAGAACAAAGTGTACGCATTTTTCTTGTGCTGTTTCAAGACCCAAGGATGGATAAGATAAAACCTGCACAGTAAATAATCTATTTTCCTTTCCAATGATAAATAAATCTAAAACCTAAATCATGTATTTCCTTTCAGATGATAAATATAAAACTAAATATTTTCTCCTTTGAGGTGATGAATATGAATATAGTAGATTTAGTTAGCGGGGATGGTGTTAGGTGCCGTTGAGTCTGTCCTGACTCATAGTGATCCCATATACAATAGAACAAAACACTGCCTGGTCCTGCACCATCTTCACAATCATTGTTATGCTTGAGCCCATTGTTGAAGCCACCGTTTCAACCCATCTTGTTGAGGGTCTTCCTCGTTTTCAGTGGCCCTCTACTTTACCAAGTATAATGGCCTTCTCCAGGAACTAAGCTGTCCTGATAACATGTCTAAAGTATGTAAGACATAATCTTGCCATCCCTGCTTCCAAGGAGCATTCTGGTTGTGCTTCCTCCAGGACAGATTTGTTCATTCTTTTGGCAGTCCATGGTCTATTTAATCTTCTTCGCCAATACCACAATTCAAAGGCTTCAGTTCTTCAGTCTTCCTTAATCATCACCCAACTTTCTCATGCACAGGAGGCAATTGAAAACACCATGGCTTGGGTCAGGTGCACCTTAGTCTTCAAGGTCACATTTTTGCTTTTCAACGCTTCAAAGAGGTCTTTTGCAGCAGATTTGCCGAATGTAACGCGTCTTTCGATTTCTTGACTGCTGCTTCCATAGGTGTTGACTGTGGCTCCAAGTAAAATGAAATCCTTGACAACTTCCGTGTCTTCTCTATTCATCATGATGTTGCTCATTGGTCCAGTTGTAAGGACTTTTGTTTTCGTCATGCTGAGGTGCAATCCATACGGAAGGCTGTGGTCTCTGATCTTCACCAGTAGGTCCTTCAAGTCCTCCTCACTTTCAGCAAGCAAGGCTGTGTCATCTGCATAATGCAGGTTGTTAATGAGTCCTCCTCTAATACTGATACCCTGTTCTTCTTCGTGCAGTTCAGCTTCTTGGATTATTTGCTCAGCATACAGATTGAATAAGTATGATGAAAGAATACGACCTACACGCACACCTTTCCTGACTTTAAACCACACACTATCCCCTTGTTCTGCTCGAACGACTGCCTCTTGATCTAGGTACAGGTTCCTCATGAGCACCATTAAGTGTTCTGGAATTTTCATTCTTTGTAATGTTATCCATAGTTTGTTATGATCCACACAGTCAAATCCTTTTGCATAGTCAATGAAACATAGGTAAACATTTTTCTGGCATTCTCTGCCTTCACCCAGGATCCATCTGACATCACCAATGATATCCCCGGTTCCACACCCTCTTCTGAAACTGGCCTGAGTTTCTGACAGTTCTCTGTCGGTATACTGCGGCAGCCGCTTTTGAATGATCTTCAGCAAAATTTTACTTGATGTGACATTAATGATATTGTTCAATAATTTCTGCATACAGTGGGATCATCTTCCTTGGGAATAGGCATAAATATGGATCTCTTCCAGTCAGTTGGACATTCCAGATTTCTTAGCATAGATGAGTGAGCATTTCCAGCGCTGCATCCATTTGTTGAAACATCTCAACTGGTGTTCTGTCAATTCCTGGAGCCTTGTTTTTCGCCGGTGCCTTCAGTGCAACTTGGACTTCTTCCTTCAGTTCCTGATCATATGCTACATCCTGAAATGGTTGAGTATCAACCAATTCTTTTTGGTAAGTGACTCTGTGTATTCCTTCCATTTCTTCTTCTGATGCTTCCTGTGTCGTTTAATATTTTCCCTGGAGAATCCTTCAATATTGCAACTCGAGGCTTGACTTTTTCTTTAGTTCTTTCAGCTTGAAAAGTGCCGAGCGTGTTCTTCCCTTTTGGTTTTCTATCTCCAGGTCTTTGCACATGTCATTATAGTAGTTCACTTTGTCTTCTCAAGCTGCCCTCTAAAATCTTCTGTTCAGCTCTTTTACTTAATCATTTACTTAGTAGATGTCCATATGTATGAAATAAACATTGAAAATAGTTTTAAGTTTCATATAATTGGGCATGATAATAATATCAGTTGCCTTCCAGTCAGTTCCTACTCATGGCAGCATGGTAATAAGCTTGCTCAAAGTGCTGTATTACTTGTTTTATAATTTTTTTTTTAAGTTTCAGGTTGTATAACTAATCTTTTCAACATAACATAGTAGTTACTAAGGAGCCCTGGTGGTGCAGTGGTTAAACATTTGGCCGCTAACTGAAAGGTTGGTGATTTGAACCCACCCAGCAGCTCCATGAAAAAAAGACTTGGCAATCTGCTCCTGTAAAGATTACAGCCAAGAAAACCCTAAGAAGCAGTTTTACTCTGAAATATGAGGTCACTGTGAGTCAGAAATCAGCTTGACAGCACCTAACAACAACAGCAACATAGTAGTCATGAGTATAGGATCTGTGACTTGAAATCCCACTTTGTTATTGGCTAGCTTGGTGACTTTGTGTAAGTCACTTAACCTTTTTTTCTCCTCAGTTTTCTCTTCTGAAACAGGGAAATGACAGTACTGGGACTTACTTTGTAGGTGGCTCTGAAGCTCAAAAGTACAGAGCTAGACACATCCTTAATCTACAGGCTACTATTATCATTGGCAGAATAGTGTATAACATGGTATAATAGATTGTTGGGTATCCTTGTCACCCAAAGGAAAATTGATTACATTCATGCAATTGGGAAAAAAATGATTTTAAGGGAGGAACCTGGGCAGGTTTTGGAAAAGCATCACGCTATCTGTAGGATGGGAGACAGCGCAAAGGAATGAAGAAGTGTTCCAGAACTAGAGGAGTGGTAAGGGCCAGGTTGTCTTTCTCTCTTATCTCTGTTTTGGTCTCCAGGAAGAGAAATGCCCGTATCTTTTTGAACTGTCTCCTGACCTCTACTTTGTAGAATCTAGAATCAGATAACCCAGGTTAGTTAGAATTCAGAGTACCTTGGTAACCTCAGTGACCAGGTAGAAAACACAATCTTGTGCAAGGCTCCAGAACCTTAAAGGGCCCTTCCCAGATACTTCCCAGCTAAATCTGTGGGACATAACCTTTGAAAACCCTGTTGGGGCAGATCTGTTCATTTTACAAATGATGAAACTCAGGCCCATGGAGTTCAGACAAGTTTCGCCGCTGATGGCTGATAAGGGCCTGGCCAAAACTTCTTGCCTAACCCAGTTCCTTTGCCATTACCTCAGACTTCCCTTTCCACACAAACAATAGGAAAAGGAAAGCAAGGCCTAAGACTTCAGGATGATTCAAGTCAACTTTCCAAGGCTCTTTACGTAGTGTCTTTGGACCCTTGAAGGGTCTGTGAACAATGTCATGGACTCTCTGAACCTTTCCACCTCAACCCAACTGCCAAAAAAAATTGTGTGCAATATCCTGTGACTGTATATATGTGACTTTTCCTATGGAGAAGGTCCATGAATGTCATCAGGTTCTCTCAAAGGGAGTTGTGACCCCAAAAGTGTTAAGAATGATTCACCTAGAATGCATGTCCATAAAAGTCACATTTCCAGTTCCGATAGTGAGTTGCAAGGTTAACACTTACATCCATTTTCTTAACCTTTCGAGGCAAATGTAGCATATAATCTTACTGAGGCCCAGGCTTGCTTGTAAAACAGCAATGGGGTCTTAAATTCTTCTGGTTGTCTTCCTGAAGCTTTAGTTCTCAGCCAGAGTTTTAACTAGAGCTAAATTTTAGCTCCATTCAGAACCCAGGTGGTTCCGTTGTCGTTGTTCTTGTCAGTTACCTTCAAGTCTAATTCCGACTCATGTGACCCCATGTGTGCAGAGTAGAACTGCCCCATAGGGTTTCCAAGGCTGCGACTTTTCAGAAGCAGATCACCACACCTGTCTTCCTGGGTGCTGTGGATAGGTTCGAACAGCTGGTAGTCAAGTGCTTAATTGTTTGGGCTAACCAGGAATTCCTAGATGGCTCTAAGTTGGTAAAGCAATGGATGTTTATTTACATGGCACATTTATTTCTAGAAATGAATGTTTATTTACTTGTTAATTCTGCTTTCATCCTGGATTAGAGTTGCCATATTTAACAGATAAAAATACAGGCCATCCAGTTAAATTTGAATTTCAGAGAAACAACAAATAATTTTTTAGTACAACTCTTGAGAAGGAAAATAAAAAATGGATCCACTTTGCATATGTGGAGAGAAAGAGCCTTCTTTCATCTTTCTAACTTTTGTTGCAAAAATAAAGGGGGATTTGCTATAACAGGCGTAAGGGGTGATGGCTATGTTCTGAAACTGACTGCTGGTGATGGTTCCACAACTCTATAAGTTTATAAAAATTATTGAACTGTACACTTAAATGAATTTTATGGTATGTAAATTATACCTCAGAAAAGCTGTTTAAAAAAAAACTTAAGGGATAGCTTTATACCAACAGTTCCTTAATTTTTTATTTTGAGTTTCAGACCACTTTGGAAATATGATGAAAACCATAAACCTGCTCAGAATACAGCATATAAGCTGCTTTACCAAATTTTGCATAGAATTTCCTGACCTACTGAAGCTCACACCTGGATGCCAATTCCTACCTTAGCCTGGATTCTATACACTGTTCAAATCCTTTTCTTGACCTGGGCATTAAGGGTTATCCCTGGCAAAAGCAAGAAGTTATTGTTTTTGGAAGTCTTCTTCAGTTGCTGACTATGAGGGGGACCTCTTGTGACACCTGTCACCCCAGTGAGATGTCTCCCCCCCACTGCATGCTGAGAAGGAAGTTGGGTGGGGGGGTTCCTTGCCTTATGGTGTAAGGAGAACCTTGGTTTTTTTTTTTTTTTAAGAAAGAGTGGCACATCCTGCTCAAGCAGGCTCATGTTCTCACCTGGACTGAAGTATTTGGTACAAACAAAATGTTCACATGCCATTGTGTAGACTCGATTATGAGACATCGCCATCAAAACACACAAAACCTACTCCGTAGTTTTAGTGCCAGCCAGAATTGGGATGTGGTCTACCCTTCCCTTTTGTCTCTGAGGACCTACCCAGGTATCCTGAGAAACATGCAGGCCAGGATGATAATTTCAGTAGGGAGGGGCCAAGGGGGGGGTCACTTATCCAGAGGACGAGTGCCCTGAGAAACTCATTTTTAATTCAAGATTTGAAGAGTAGCTTCTCCGGATTTAAGACTAAATTCTAGAATGAACAGTTCTTTACATAGCACATAAAGAGTTACCCTGCTAAAATCTCCGAACAAGTACTTCTATTTTTCTATTATTGTGCTTTCTAAATATTACCCCTTGACCAAAACAACCAGCAACAAGCCTAAAAGAAAAATTAGAGGGCCAGTGACCCTCAGAGACTCTTCATTCTTGCTCTTTCCCTACTTGAAACACTGTCAAACCCTAGCAATCAGATTTCACTGTGGCAGGGGGGAAGAAGTGAGGGCGATTGGAGAATGAGGGGCCAAGAGAATGGAACTGCTGGGATACAGTGGCCCCCTGGGAATGGAGGAAGCATTGGTGTCCCAACTCTGGTGATCTGAACTTCCCTTATATACCTCTTCGTTCCTGGAGGCATTAGAACTTCTAGTGAGAGAAACTGCTCAAATCTGAGCATTTTCACGCAGTGAAGCCCCCCAAAAACCCAGTCTTCACACACAAACCAATTTAACTCTTCTGAATGACTGGATCAGAAGTCAGTGCTCTGAAGTGCAAAGAAGTCTGTATCTTGAAGCAAACCCCACTACTCTGGAATTCTTGGGGCTGGCCTCAGCTCCAGTCTCTGTGAAGATATAACTAATTAGCTCGTGAAGTGGTTAAACTTATTCAGAACCCTTCTTTGCAACCTAACCATGAAAATGCTAATTCAATGAATATTTCTATCTGATTTCATTAAAATAGATCCTGAATGTAGCGCTTCTGCTTGCCCACTCTTTGCTACTGTTACTATTTAAAAGACAGCAAATGCCTTTCCTTGAAAAATATTCTATAAATCCATCCGTTTTGCTTATTTTAAATGTCCTTGCTCACATTTGTCCAAATACATGAGGCTTTATTTTCCATTTTTGGCATTTTCTCTTCTCTTAGAGAGTGGGTGTCAGGCCTTTGCTGGGGGTATAATTTCTGTTGACCCCAGCCCATGTTTCATTTTACTTGGATCCACAATCAACACCCATGGAAGCAGCAGTCAAGAAACCAAAACACACATTGCATTGGGCAAATCTGCTGAAAAAGACCTCTTTAAAAGTGTGGAAAAGCAAAGATGCCACCTTGAAGACCAAGGTACGCCGGACCCAAGCTATGGTGTTTTCAATCGCCTCATTTGCATGCGAAAGCTGAAGGATGAATAAGAAGATGGAAGAATCGATGCCTTTGAATTGTGGTGTTGGTGGAGAATATTGAATATACCATGGACTGCTAAAAGAATGAACAAATCTATCTTAGAAGAAGTAAAACCAGAATGCTCCTTAGAAGCAAGGATGGTGAGACTACATCTCACATACTTTGGACATGTTACCAGGAGGGACCAGACCCTGGAGAAGGACATCATGCTTGGTCAAGTAGAAGCCCATGGGAAAAGAGGAAGACCCTCAAGAAGATGGGTTGACACAGTGGCTACTACAATGCATACCAATAATGATGAGCACAGCAACAATGATGAGCATGGCGCAGGACTAGGCAGTGTTTTCTTCTGTTGTATATGGGTCGCTATGTGTAGGAACGGACTTGACAGCACCTAAGAACAACAACAACAGCCCTTGTTGTTGGCTGCCTGAATCCAAGAAACCCAGCTACAGTCTTAAGGTTCCTTTTTTTTTCCTGTGGAAGTAAGAAGCCAAATACCCACTCTGAAACTCACCTTACAGATGTCTGCTCTTCGTTTCTGGTTTTCTCCTCTACATCCTTTTACTCCTGGCCTTTTTCCACTCCAGTTCTTAATGGGTCAGTGAGACTTATGTGGCTTCATAGCCCTCATAGATGGCAGTATTGCTGTCTTGTTTTTTGTTTTATTTTGTCAGATCCCCTCAGTGGACATTTTACACGACTTTTGTAAAGTTCTAAGGAGTGAGTGGCTATTCCCCCACTCCTCACACTTTAAGTAGAAAGCACCATAATACAACAAAGAAATGATGTTTTCAAAGATTCTGTGAAGAAAATCCAGTACCTCAAATGTTCCATTAGAACAGTAGTTCTCAACCAGAGGAGGTCTTGCTGTGCTCCCCAAGATTAGCTAAATCTGGAGATGTTTTTGGTTGTTCTACTTGGGGAGAAAGGGGTTGTACTGCATCTAGGGGATAGAGGCCCAGGAGCTGCTAAACATCCTACAATGCACACAAAGAATGATCTAGCCCCAACATTCACTTGGGCCACGGTTGAGAAACCCTGAACTAGAGAACTTTTTTATGCCTGTTCTCAAGGTCTGGGAACAAAGAAAGAAAACACTCCATTTTGGTGATGAGTGCATGTGTTCCAACTTCATACATCCCACACGGATCCAGGAATTGGAGAGCATAAGGGTACCACTGAGCAGGGCAAAGTGCAAGGTTGAGACAGGTCTCTTCAGCTCCAACAGCTGTCTCAGCTCCAAGGAGAGACGACTTTGACAAAAGCAAAGGACCAAAAAGTTACAAGGATGTTTAGTTTGTGATAAAAATCATTTTGCAGATTAAAGTGCTTCCTCCTGCCCATAAAATGGTATGTTCTTTAAATAACTCAAAAATAGGAGGCATTTAACTGTGTAGCAACAAGGGGCGCAACTGTTGCTCAGAGCCGTAGCCGTTTCCATCCTTGTAATCAACCCGAGCTGTAGGCAGTGGCGCTCTACGTGTTTTCTCCAGGGTGCTTTTGAACTACTGCATGTTCTAAATGCCCCTAATTTCTGCCCCCCACCCCCATGAAGGATTCAGGGGGTGTTTCCTGGAGCCATTTACTCCACATCTCTTGGCTCCATTCTCTTTTACTCCCTTGGTGGTAGCAAGATGGCTGCTCAACCACCTGAACTTAACTCCTCTCACTGGTAAACCCAGATGGGAAGAGTGAGACCCTCTTCCAAGATCTACAGCAGAGTCTCATTAGCTTTGATTGGGTCACATGCTTATCCCTGAACCAGTGTAGTGACTGGGAGCATGTTAGGAGCTTGTTGGCTCATGAGGTCTAAGTTATGCTGCACTCTTAAACTGGGGTGGAGCCTCACCTGAAGCTCCTGAGCTGAAAATGGGGCAGATGTGTTGCCTAGAGACAAATTGGGGTAAGGCAATCAAAAGAAGAGGAATAGATGCCCAGGAGAACACACACACACACACACACATACTGCTTTGTACCAAGAGACTTTGGATTCTGAGGTGAGAAACTCACTCAGGTCTTTGCCCCAGCTTTGCCATTAACTAGCCACTAAACTTGAGATGGAGTCCCTGGGTGGTACAAATGGTAAACACACTTGACTGCTAACCAAAAGGATGGAGGATTGAGTTCACCCAGAGGCACCTGGGAAGAAACACCTGGCAGTCTGCTTTCAAAAAATCAGCCATTGGAAACGCTGTAAAGCACAGGTCTACTCTGACACACATGGGGTCACCATGAGTCGGCGTCTACTTGATGCCAAGTTGTTTAACTTGCCTCTTTTTTTCCTCATCTGCAACATGGAAACAGTAATCCTATCAGGAGGGTTATGAAAAATCAAGCATCTTGGGATATTGCAGACAAGAGGTGGTGCTGGTGTTAGATGAGAATGGATTCAGTTCAGCTTCTAGAGTGCAGAATCTAGACCAGCTACGACCCACCCAGCTAGTCCATGCCAGCCTTCAGAAACCAGTGTCTAAATTTATCCCACTTTTCATTGTTGTAGGTCAGTATGGGAAAACTTTTGAGGTCAATGACTGAGGTAATTGGCTTGCCTTGTATCTTGAAAAAGTCTCTCTGTTAAATGACATAATTGGTTTTAATTGCATAATTACGGCATTTAACGTGTGGGGGGTGAAAGGTTACTATTATATTTAGAAGTGAGATCTCCAAAAGATGAGCTCCCCCAAATGATCCCTGGGCGGCTAAGCCAGGGTCTCTTCAGATTTCTGTATTTTTGCAGAGGGAAACCAGAGTAGGCTGGCCTTGGCCCTGGAGATTTGGAGATGATTATCCCACATGAGGTGGTGCTGGGCAGCTCCAGCATCACAGGAACTTTTGTAAAGGGGCGGAAATGGCTTCCGTAAAGACCTCACTGCGATCTGAAGTTAATGAGCAGTGGAAACGCCGACTGTCAGCAATTGAACCTGGTTGGGCAGGGTAATTACGTGATTGCCTCTGGTGTCTGCGCATGTACTGGGATATTTTTATTGGAAAAAAGCTAATTGCTTACTTACTTAGTGGAGGGAAAACCTAAACAAATTTGTGTTGTCATAGGTTAAGAAGGCATCCTTTCTTTGTCTCTAAAATAGCTGCCTGCTCTGCTTCTTAGAAGCAAGGGTCTGTTTCTGTGTTCGGTCAGGGGTATGGTATTTACAGGACTTGGATTGTTTCATAATAGTAGAAGGTAAAGCAAAGCTACTTTGGACTGTGTTTTTGGTAAAATGGCCATGTGCTTACTGCCGTGTCTTAAACCATGCCCCACAATGGCTTCTTTCATCATGCAGGGCAGCTAGAACCCTGGGCAACACTCTTGCTACTGGGACTTTCACAGGCTTTTTGTTTTTCTTCTTTCCTTTCCTTGCCCACCTGGAGGCCCTGAAGAGACTGGCGTCGTAAGCTCTCTGGCTTTCCTTAGTTGCATGAGGCACGTGGGAGGTATCATGTCTGTGGTAGCATTTTAGACATAAAAACACCAAGGGTAAGAGGAACAAAGAACTCCCTCTGCAATTTCCTAGGTCTTTGCGGAAAGGGAAGGGCAAAGTGGGAGAGCCAGAAGGAAGAAACCCAGTGACTCCATGTTGGTGATGCCAAATTGAGGTCTAGCATCTTGCCTGTTTCAATAGGGCTGATGCTGGTGTGCAGAAAATGGCTTTCTGTAATTGGGTCTATTCTATAATAGTTCAACTCAGCATTATTCTTTTTTTTCTAATTTATTTCCTTTCTGAGATCCCACAGGAAGAGGTGGAAACGCAGTTGGATTGTGGGAATTGGAGGAGCACCTTGTGATGAGGGCTCCAGACTCTAGGTCCAGCGTCCCTGGTTGGGTGTAGGATTATGAGCTGTTGGATGGCTGGGAACAAAGGGCTTCAGCTCAGGAATGTTGCATGTGCTGACCCACCCCAATCTTGCCTGGCTAACTCCTTCGGCTCAGTTGCAGATGTCACTTCTTCCAGGAAGCCTACCCTGACCACCCACCCCCCCAGTCTGGGTTGGCTGCTTTTGCTCTGTGCTCCATGGTGCCCTCTAGGGTCCCTTACCCCTCTGCCTTGTATTTATTTGTCTCATTGTCACCCTCCCAAACAGCCCATAGGCTCTATGAGGGTGGAACCTATGTTTATATCTGTCACTACCACATTCCCCGAGCCTGGCACAGTGCTTCATGAGTGTGTGTGGAATGTCTGAATGAGAAAAGGAATGGTTGCAGTGTGTCCTCGGAAATGGAGATATGTGCTGCTTGGGTTTCCCTACCCTTGCTGTTAATACTGCTTTCTTGTTGCTTATAATTCTCATTGCCCTAGATGATCCAGCTCTGTCGGAGGCACGTAGGCACAGCCAGATCTCATGCTGTACATTGACCACCTGTCCAACCTTTGCCTAGAGTGGGAGCCCCCAGTTCCTTCAAGAGATCCAACTTTACCTGTCTGTAAAGAAGAGGAGGAGGGAGACAGCGGGGAGGATCCTGTGGCAGTTTAACACCAGAGCAGGTCCAGTGTTTACTTTTACCCTTTTGGAGGTGGGTAATTGCAAATGCCATGCGGGGCTGGCTTTCGGAGAGACTGTGCATATTGACCTTGGATTTGGGGGCTCACGTGTCCTTTATCTTTTGCTAGAGTCTAGGGGTTGCTATTTTTGTACGTAATTCACAGCCAGAGTGTTCCATGATTCCTGCCAGTGTAGATGAGAATCCAGGTTCACCATCCACATCATGTAAGTTGTTGCCTTGACCTCATGGTGGCCAAACAGCCTTGCTACAAGGACACAGAGGAGGGTGCATTTACTGGTTCTTATATAATGAGCATTACATTAATAAGTATTACATTTATTATTTGCTTTTCAAGGCCTATGATTTTCAACAGCCTTTCTTGTTTTGCTTTCCTCGTTTTTGATGGTTTGATATTCTTAATCTCTCCACCCCCAGTCAACCTCTTAGACCATGAGATCCAGAATAGTGACTGAATAGATGAGATTTCACTGTTGTACTTCATGTAGATTATACTCGATGCCTATTATACTCGGCGCTTAAGTATGGCCCTCCACAGTCCTGGGATGTGTCTAGCCAGCGTTTTCTCTAAGCAGAACCTGAACCTATGACCTTGTAAATCATGTGGAAGAGGGCTACCTACTGAGCTATCAGGCCCCCCACCCTCCCTGGGTTTTGACTACCCGTTGTCGACTGGAGTGACTAACAGAGATCAGTATGGATGGATTTTTGCACGTGGCAGCCGCAGCCTCACATGTGGTGTGGTGGGGTACACCTGCAGAGACCACAGTGCCTTGGCCTTGTGTTTCTTGTACAGCTGTCTGCACCCAGCTGCCCTAGGTCTGCGGTCTGTTCTCCTTGGATCAGCTCTGAGTGTCTCCAGTTTTCATTCCAAGCTATTTCTTTGCATTCCTGAGTTGCATTTCTGCTTTGGCATAATAACCACACAAATTGTCATCTTTGGAAGTTTCTTCTAGGAATAGAGTTTAAATCAAATTCTTCTTAAAGCAGGTATGTTCACCAACACCCTGTTCTTTGAACTAAATTGGGCTGGGCCGTGGTTAGCTTTATACCTGAGTTCTAAGGAAAAGTTTAATGTTCAGTTTTGGAACAGCACCAAAGGCCGTCTCACCACCTTAGATCCTTTCTGAATCGGGCAGGTAATCACAACTGCACAAATAAATCACATACTTGTGCAAAACAAAACACCCCCACCAACAAAAAATATCTTTGAATAATATTTAATTTATAACTAAACTTGACAATGTCGTCTCCAAAGTGGCTCATCGTGTCTAATCACAACGATCTGTTTCCTGGCAGAGTATCTCTGCACGCATTGGGTTAGTCCTTTTGTCGTTGTTGCGTAATATGGGAAAGAGAATACTTAAGAAAAAAAAAAGAAAAGAAAAATCAGAATAAGTGGTTGACATGTTAGGTCAAATTCAAACCACTGACTGTTTCCACTGTTTTAAAAACCTTTCCCTGTCCCTTCATTGATAGATTTATTCAACAACCTGATTTAAACACTGGTTCTGTATGGGGGGGTGTCTGGTCCAGCAACGTCCACATCACCTGGGAGCTTCTTAGAAAGGTGGATTCTCGAGTCCCACCTAGGCCTGCTGAATCAGAAACCCTGGGGATGGGGTCCAGCAAGCTGTGTTTGAGCCAGCCTCCGGGTGATTCTGATGCTGGCAAAAGGTTGAGAACCACTGGTTTAAAATACTTGCCCAGTACTGTCTGTGGGGATGATGTTAATGGTGAACAGTCCTGCCATCCAGGAGCTTGTAGTTGAACCAAGGGCACACGGTACAAATTCATGAGACAGCAAAATGATCTTCGTAAGATGTCAATTACATCATATAGTCACCTCCTAAACCCCTCCAGGCAGGTCCCTTAGGTAGTATAGATGCTTGGCTGTGGTCTAAAGGCTTTGCAGGCTCTCCACTGCCTACCTTCCTGTGATACTTCCGCCCTTCCCCCAATGTCCTGCCACACTGGCCTTCTTTCTGCTCCTCAAACACGCCCCGAGTGTGGTGTCTGCCAGAATCTAGAGGAAAGGAAGGAGAAGAGAGAGAACTTCCAAGTTTAAATAATAGACTTTGGTTACCGGAATACTTTCCCACACAGTAAAATATTTTCTAAACCAATGTCCCCATTGGTTAGTGTATAATACGTTACTATTTTGGTGTTTCTATATATATCGATGTGACACTATATTGATGTGATAATCAATATTGCTGGTGTCTTCTTGTAGCAACGTCTGAACGGACTTCCTACATCATGAAGAAAATACTTAACATTGTTTAGATTAAGCTTGGTGTCATGTATTTTATTGATTTATCTCTTTGAAAGTTGGCCCAGCACAGTGCTCGACCACATAGTGGGAACTGAGATGCTGGGTGTGAAATGGCCTGTGTTGCCCCAGAATGTTGATGGAATCAGTGTGTGCATCCTGCTGCCTTCACCATAGTTTCAGGGAAGATGGTGACCACGTCCATTGGGTTTTGTCTTTTAAAAAAACTTATCGTCTATGAATGCCACATTTGCTCTTTTGGATATTAAACGTACCATGTGATTTGCGAATAACGCAGCTGTTTGGGTTTCTCGTTGTGAGGTCAGAATGTGAATATATATATATATATATATATGTATATATTTTAGGATTCTTTTCATAATGAAAAAGGAGAAAACATGTTTTTATACGACTTATTAAAGAAGTGAGTTGGAGTTGAGGCAGAGGGGTTCTTAAAGATTGAGAACTTCTGGGCCCAAGAACAAGGTCAACAGTTTTTTATTTTTTTACTACCTACAGCTCTAAGTTTTGCAGTAACGAGCTGTATTAATTTATAAATACACCATTTTTGGTTTGGGCTGTTGTTCATTCGGAAGTCTCTCATTTGAGATCTTCAGCAGAGGAACTAAGTGGCGGTTTGGAGGTGCCATCAAGAAGTGTAGGGGGGAGAAGTGTAGGTTCCAGCCTTTCAGCTTCACCTTGTCTTGGAAAGATCCCCCCCAGGAAGGAGGAGGGAGTCCCCTGACCGCCCTAAGCTCCATGATGTGTGATGTCTGTTGCCGTTGAGCTGATTCCATCTCAGCAACCCTATAGGATAGAGTAGCACTGTCCCGTAGGGTTTCCAAAGCTCTAATCTGTCCAGAAGCAGGCTGTTACATATTTCTCTCATGGAGCAGCTAGCGGGACCGAACCACCAAACTTTCAGTTAGCAGCTGGCTGAGCACTTAATGACTGCACCACCAGGCTCCTTGATTTGTGAGGACACCCTTCCTGTCTGGCTACAGTGAAGGGAGACTGCAGTCAGTGGTGGGATGCACCTGTGAATGAGACCAAAGGCGGGACTGACTAGCGAATAACCGCAGAATGAAGACCCACGTTCAGACTCTGATTTGCGCTCTGCAGGATGAACGCAGATTGCTGAGCGGTCAGAGAGCCCGGAGAAAAGCTCCCTCCACGGCTGGCCGAGATGGTGTCCTCATGGACACAAGGTTGAGGCTGAGAGCTGCAGGATGACCAGCATTTACGAGGGAACTTGTCTGTACTGGGGATGTGGGGGAGAGTGTCCAGGACAGGCGGCACACCTCCACACTCACTGTGATCCTGCCCAGAGAGGCTGCCACAGCAGAGGCCTTCAGTAGCAGCCGAACAGGTAAGTACACCTCAAGGCCTGCTCCAGAGTGAACTCCAGGGGCAGGGCGCTTCTCGTGCAGAGAATGAGATTTCCGAGTATCCATTAGCAACGACTGTAGGAGTCCCTGGGTGGTACAAACAGCTGCTAACCAACAGATGGGCAATTCCAGTCCTGTTAGAGACACTTCAGAAGACAGCGCTGATGGTCTGCTTCCAAAAAACCTGCCACTAACAACCCTGCGTAGCACAGTCCCGCTCTGACACGGGTGGGGTCGCCATGAATTGGAATCGACTCTTCGGCAACTGGTGTGAAGAGTGATACCAGCACCTTGGTGACTATTATTGTGTCCTCCCACTTTCCTGGTGCCTCACTCTGAGATACCTCCTCTTCCAGGCAGCCTCCGCTGGTCTCCTCCTTGACAGCGGGGCAGAGGGGACCATGCACCAGCCCTGGAGGGTGCTTAACGTGGATTTCAGGGAGGAGCTATGAGCATCTTCAGTCTTCTCCTGAGTGGGGAATTGCCTTTTCCCCTCCCTCCTTGTCCCAGGGTCGTCTCTAGGTGTGTCTCACCTTTTCTCCTGGCCAGGACCCTCCTGGAGGCCAGGTTCCCCATCTGCGTCCTTCTTGGTGCTTGGCACGCTGGCTTTGCACAGACCCGGCACCCAGGAAGAGTTGACAGATGAAAGAAGACATTTTGCGAATCTAAGTGTCCTTGTAATGCTGAGACAGACAGATACCTGATTCATTCATTTCTGCCTTAACCCTTCCAAAAAAGTTCCCGAGGGCTTACCATTTGACTGTCCAGCTGAAACACAGCGCCTGGCACAGAGTAAACTCACCATCGATGCTGGCTGTTCTGGAAGAAGTAGAAAACTGACTCTGGTATCTGAATGCCTTTGTCTTCCTGTCCCATTGCCTTTCCCAGAAGCGCCACCTGTTCATCCCTGTCCTGTCACTTAGGAGTGACAGCTGCATGTACCAGGCTCTGAGTGTGTCTGCTTCTCTTCAGAGAGGCGGAACACTCCCATGGGGGGAGCAGTCGTTTCCTGAGCATGTGGCCTGGGCCCTGGTGTTTCAGAGTGCCTAAGGACAGACAGCCCCTGGTTGTCTGCATACAGCCACGGAGAACATGAAATGACAGGGAGCAGCTGACCTTCAGGGCGGTCTGAGCAGCTTTAAAAAAAAAAAAAAAATAACAAATTAATGAAGATAGTCATTTGGAGCATCTAGGTTTCTACTTGCTGAAAAAAAGCACAGCCTGTTTCTGAGGAGAAGGGGGATTTTTTTTTTTTAAGGAAGCTAAAGAAAAAAACCAAACCTGTACCTGTCGAGTCAATTCCAACTCATAGTGACAGCATAGGCCAGAGTAGTACTGACCCATTGGGTTTCCAAGGAGTGGCTGCTGGATTCGAACTGCTGACCTTTTGGTTGGCAGCCAAGCTTTTAACCGCTGCGTGAAGAATTTGAGCCAGGGGTCCCAAACTGAGCCAGCAAGTCAGTTCTGCCAAACTGGCATTTTGTTTGGCCCACCACAGGATTTCAAAAACCCGAAGATCACATACAGTTCTTACTTTCTGGATTTTTGGGAAAAATCAGAAAACCAGGTTTCACTTTCACGGATTCCCACAGCAATTTGTCTAGCCTGGCACACAGTTTCCAGTTTACTGGTCACTAAGTTGAAAAACGGTAACACATTCCGCTGCTACCCAAAAGGTTAGAGGTTCAAGACAACCTGGGCCACTTCCGAAGAGATGGGTCTTAGGAACTTCATTTTAATTAAAGCCTCAGATGATTTTAGGAATCGACTAGAGGGCAATGGTTTTTTTGTTTGTTTGTTTTTTGTTTTTTAATGCTCTAATGGTGCAGTATTTAGACTCTCAGCTGCTAACTGGAAGGTCAGCACGTCAAACCCATTAGCCATTCCTTGGGAGAAAGATGTGGCAGTTAGCTTCTGTAAAGATTACAGCCTTGGAAAACCTATGGGGAAACCCTGGTGGTATAGTGGTTAAGTGCTACAGCTGCTAACCGAAGGGTCGGCAGTTTGAATCCGCCAGGCGCTCCTTGGAAACCATGGTGCAGTTCTACTCTGTCCTATAGGGTCGCTATGAGTTGGAATTGACTCGACGGCAACGGGTTTGGTTTTGGGTTTTAGGGTCGCTATGAGTCAGAATTGACTCAATGGCAATGGGTTAATGTTTGAGAGGATGGTGCAAAGGGCCATCACACTTGACTGCTAACCAAAAGGTTCACCTGGCAATCAGCTTCTGAGAAAAAAAAAAAAAATAGCTATTGAAAGCCCTGTGGAGCACAGTTCTAGCCTGATATATAGGGTGTTGCCATGAATCAGAACTGGCTTGGTAACAATTGGCTTAAAGTCTACCTTCCTTGCATCTGGCTCCTTCCCTTGTTCCTGTACCTCCCTGGCCCTGGCCACTCTGGTTTGCACCTGCAGAAGAAGGCCTTGTGGTGGGCTTGCTGTGGTCAGCAGCAATTGTGAATGCTGCTCAGGTTTGCCTTTCCAGCCCTCTGTCCAAATGCCATGTGGCAGGGCTTGTTGGGGGTCAGTCACTCACCACCTGGGCTACTCATAACAGCCACGTGGCGCCCTCACCTAGACCCGACCTCGGATTCTGAATGAATTGTTCAGGGGCGAGGGTCTGAGGCTGTGTACGCATAGACAACTTCTGAGGGCTTGCAGTGCAGCCCGTGCACTGCTCACCTGCTCTCTGGGACAGGTGTTCTGTACCCATTGCACTCCTCTGCCTGTCTTTCTCTTCCTGAACACGTCATGGGTGTTGCCAACCACTGTCGCAAATATGCAGAGAAGAGCATGGACAGCCGAAGTGGGTCTTTAAAATAAAAGGATATGGTGCAAAAAACAAAAATAATGTCTTGGCTTAAAATCCCAGAAACATCAACAAACCTGGGACTTGGGTGGGGAGGACGGTAGGTAGAAGTAAGTGCCTCGTGCTGGGCGTGGGACTGGAGAGGTGCTTTTATAGCTGCTGGCCCCCGAGGCTCCTTGAAGACAGCCTAGTTTCTTACTAGATGCAGGTGGATTTTTTCTTTATGTAGACAAGTCAACAATTTTGCTGGACTGTATCTAGTGTTTGCGTGTACATTTTCATAGTATTTGTGAAGCCTTTTTAACCTGCTTCATGTGTTTTTCTTCTGCATAAATCTAGTGCCTCTTTTCTTAGTTTTGGCTGTTTCTTCTGGAGCACCTGTTACACTCCGGTTCCTCTTCCACCTCTGCTTCCCACCTCCAGCATCTTGTCCCTCAGAGAGCACATATCACTATCCTGGGGTATTCTTGTCCCTCCGAGTTTACACTTGATTTCACTGATAATATTTTCTGCAGTGTTGGTTCAGCTCTGGGATGCTTCTAATGCTGATCTTGAGTCCATTATTGCATTATTAGTGGGTGTGGCATGGTAGCAGTAGAGGTTCTCTCACTTCAGGGGGAGAGACAGGAATCACCATCAGCATCAACCCAAGGCTGACCCCTGTGAGGTGGAGATGGGACATACCTCCAGTCTCCAAACTTCTTACCAATTCCAACAGCAGCTGTCCTTCTCACGGCACTCTCTACTCCCTGCTGGGCTAGAAAATGTGTTGCAATGACCACACAGAACTCATAGATCATACTTACGATTATGGGGTTTATTGGGAAGTAACAGGTTATAACTCGGCATCAGGATCAACTTGGAAATAACAGGAACAACTCAGGAGACAGGATAAAGTTTGTGAATATGGGCAGCTTCCAGCTAAGATAGCTCTCAGCTCCTTCTCGGCCATGCCTGCTTGGGCAAGTGTTATAGCTCTGTAGCTCTGCTGTTAAGTGCCTGGAGGCGCCCCACTCTGCCAGCAAGCCTCCTGCCCAAAGGCAGCCAGTTCTCTCACTCTGTTTGTCCGTAAGCCCAGCCACCTTGGTCTGTGGGCTGGAAAGCCCACTGTACCATCTCACACTGGTTTCCTGGTTCTCACCACTCATGCCCTCTTGTGCTGTGTTATGCTGTCTCCAGTGTTACAGCTCTCTCTGTCTCCTGGGCCTAGGAGGTCCTCAGTGCAGGGACCTTGGGTTCAAAGAACACACTTCACTCCAGTCACTTCTCCTTGATGGTAGTGAGTTCCTACTCAGCCTCTGCGGGATTGACTCTTTTAAGGTCACATAGTTGGTGAAAGTAGGACTGAGACGTGGGTCTCCTACCAACCAATCCAGGGCCTTTATATCCCCAATACTCTAATTGTCGACCCTGAGGTTCAAAGTAAATAACTAGATAGGTAAAAGTGATCATCACCAACACCTAATCAAAACCTCACACCTATTAAGTGTGAGCGTCCCACCTGAGAATTTCTTACCCCATATTCACCCCTCTTCTCCTGCAGCATAGCTTCATTAGAGAGCTGTAACATGGAGTACGTTTAAAGCAGTGGGTTTCAAGGTCCAGAGACATTTTTAATTGTCACGACTTGGGGGAGAAGAGCTGTGCTACTAGCATCTGGTGAGTAGAAGGCAGGGATGCTGCTGAACACGCTGCAATGGATATGACAGCCCTCCTCCCCAACAAAGAATTATCCAGCCCAAAATGCCAATAGTGCTGATGTTTAAAAACCCTGATTTATAGGGAACAAATTTTATATTATACATCAGTGGCTTCTTAGCTACGGACTAAAGATCCATGGGAGGTTGTAAATAATTGTTGTTGATAGTTACCATCCAGTGGGCTCCAACTCGTGGTGACTTCACGTACAGTGGAGTAAAACATTGCTGCCTCCTGCTCCATCTTCATAACTGTTGGTATGCTCAAGTCCATTGTTGTAGCCACTGTGTGTTTTGATGCCTTTCAACCTAGGAGGCTTATCTTCTAGTGCTATATCAGATGGTAGTCTGTTGTGATCCATAGAGTTTTCATTGACTAATTTTCAGAAATAGATTGCCAGGCATTTCTCTCTAGTCTTAGTCTGGAAGCTGTGCTGAAACCTGTCTGCCATAGGTAACCCAGCTGATTTCTGAGATACTGCTGGCATGGCTTCCAGCTTCATAGCAACACGTAAGCCAGCCACCACAGTACAACAGACTGACAGATGGGTGGTGGTGTAAATAATTACAAGGCCTCAAAAATATACACATATACAATACACACACACACACACACCCCCACCAAAAAAAAAAAAACAACCAAAAAACCCAAACCTGTTGCCACTGAGTACATTTTGACTCATGGTAGCCTCATGTGTTTCAGGGTAGAACTATGCCCCATAGGGTTTTTAATAGCTGTAATCTCATGAAAGTAGTTTGCCAGGCCTTTTTTCCGTGGTATCTCTGGGTAGATTTCTAACCGCCAACCTTTTAGTAGCTGAGCACAAGCTGTGTCCCCCAGGGACCCATACATATACAGTCAGCCCTGGACGGAATGGAGTGCCTCATGAATACATGTGTGACAATTTCTCTGATACATGTATAGACACTACTGTAACTTCTCAAATAGAAATTCATTTAAAAATATTATTGAATTCCTAGGAGCATTTGGTCATTAGGTATTTTTCTCAACCAAAGAGTAAGAAAGAAAAATAAGATTATTTTCGGGTGGAGGGGTCTGAAAATTTTTTTGATATTTTAAAACTCATAAAAAAAAATTGTGCTGCTCTCACCGTCACGGTAAACTTGCAGTTTGGTTGTGCTTTTCTTCAAGTCATTCCCAGCCTAAAGGGAAATCCTTAGTGCCTGGTGGCTCTCACCAGTGGCTATAATGTTTGGGCAGATCTGGCAAGCAGATGTATGTGGCGGAAACTTTCCGTTCTAGAATGTTCCTTTTGAGGAAGGAGGAGGATTAAGTCAGAGAAGAATGTCCCCAGACAATTTGCCCCTTTGTTAATCAGCGCTGTCATCTTGGCTGCCCCTCCAGAAGCCTCATCTTCATGAAATCTTCAGTAAAAAGGCCATTGAACAAATACATCTGGCATTGGCCTGGATTTTTCTAGCTTGGCTTTCGCAACAAGGAATGGATTTAATCAGATTCAAAGGAACCCGAAGACTCATTTCATAACAGGGTTACATCTCCGGAAGAACTCCAGAAAGCAAATTATCAAAGACCAAAGTTTCTTGAGCCAAACTTGCAAACAACGAGGACAAAATAATCAAGTTGACTAAGTAATGGTTCTGAAGTCTTTGTGACATTTGTCAGGCTCACTGGGACACCTATTGTATCCAGTACTTTGATAGAGTAACCACTTCATCTTCATAGCCACCTATGAAGTAAGCACTATTACCATTTTATAGATAGGGAAACTGAGGCTTAGGCCCACTAAGCAACTTGCCCAAGGTCACACAGTCATTCCTTTTTCTTTAACCTGATAATATGGTCACACCGTCGATTTTAAAAACCTTGGTGGCATAGTGGTTAAGTACTATGGCTGCTAGCCAAGAGGTCGGCAGTTTGAATCCGCCAGGGGCTCCTTGGCAACTCTGTGGGGCAGTTCTACTCTGTCCTATGGGGTCACTATAAGTCAGAATCAACTCGAAGGCAGTGGGTTTGTTTTTTTGTTTTGTTTTTGATGATTTTAAGCTCTATCCCTTGTTTCTACAGTTAAAAATGCAGCCCTGATGTAGGTGTGCAGTTATTATATGAAATGATTATTTGAGTCAGCTTTACTAGATTCGGAAAAAGCTAGTAACCCTGGGTGGTACAAATGGCTAACGCACTCAGCTGCTAACGGAAAGGTTGGAGATTTGAGTCCACCCAGAGGCACCTCAGAAGAAAGGGCTGGTGATCTACTTCCAAAAAATCAGCCACTGAAAACCCTGTGGAGCACAGTTCTGCTCTGACACGCACGGAGTCACTATAAGTCGAATAGACTGTGCAGCAACTTTTTTTTTTTTAAATATCCATTTAACCAAAGCAAAACCAAACCTATTGCAGTTGGGTCGATTCCAACTAAAAGCGACCCCATAGGACAGAGTCGAACTGCCCCATAGGGTTTCCGAGGCCGTAATCTTTACAGAAGCAGACTGCCACATGTTTCTCCCACAGGGCTGGAACCACGCATCCTTTGGTTAGCAGCCAAACACTCAAGTATACATTTAATAGTGATAGAAATACCAAGCTTGGCGAAAAGGCATTTGCAGGTGGTCCTCTGTGTCCTGATTCACAGCCTCCACACATAAGAGAGGAGAAGATGTAGAGGCAGCTTGGAGGGGAGAGAGCAATGCCCGCAGTCAGAAATAAGGCCCTTCCACTAATAACATGTGACCCTAAGCAGATTCCATGGCTTTGCAAGGTTTCAGCGTTCTGTCACACAGGGGACGTCGTTCGTTTACTTTACTGATTTATTAATCGTTAATCATTTATTGTTATCTACACAGTGCAGATGTGATGACAAGCTCAATATCTCCTACTGAGACTGTGTCACAAATAACCCCAATGTAATGTCATCAGTTGGAGGAGAGAGGTCTGAGCCAGGGGCTGTGAGCTCTGTAGGCTTCCAACTCAGGCTTGTGTCAGCAAATGTTTACTGAGAGCCTACTATGTGCCAGGCTCGTTCCAGAAGCTAGTTCCAGGAGCAAGTACGTTGCATTTTAGTGAGGAAAGAGAGGCAGTAAACAAGAAAACAAAACAGAGAAGCTGATTTCAGAGTTTCATAAATTGCATGAAGAAAATTCAATAGGGTGATGTGATAAAGAGTAACTGGACATGGAAGTAGCTATTTAATCTAAGGGATCATGGAAGGCTTCTCTGAGGAGGCAACACTGAGATAAACCTTCAGAAATGACAGTTTTCTAGGCATAGAACTGGGTGGGATGCCCTTGAAGTGTAAGGTTCTACAATTTCATTACTCTTTTCACAGAGAAGTTCAGATATCAGGTATATGATACTGCATCTTGGGATTTGTTGAGACTTTTTTTATGGCCACGCACATGTTCAATTTTTGGTAACTGTAAAAATGGCATGGCGAAGGCTTCTGACCTCCTCTAACTTCACAAGGGGAAAGGAGAATCAAGATCAACAGCCATGGCTGATTCCTGTGAGATGAAGGTCAGACAGGCCTCCTCTCTCCGCCATCTTTACCAATTCCAGCACCAACCATCCCTCCCACAGCACTCTCTTATTTCTCTGCCGAGTTCAATAGTTCATTGCAATGGCCACACAGAACTCACAGACCATTTTGATTATGGAGTTTATTAGGGAAATAAACAGATAACAGTTCAGGTTTAGGAACGCTGAGGATGCAGTTCTTCCATCAGGACAACCTCTTCTTAGCCATGCCTCCAGGCACAGGCACGCCGCTGTCTGGCCCCTTGGCCTCTGCCCTGCTTGAGCAAGTGTTACAAAGCTCTTTTAGCTCTGCCAATAAGTACCCAGAGGCACCCCACTTTGCCAGTAAACCTCAGCCCGAAGGTGCTCAGCTCTGGCTCCATGGATCACAAACCTAGCTCACCAAGTGCCCAGAGGCACCTTATCCCACTAGCAAGGCTCCTGCCCAAAGGCATTCAGCTTTCTGGCTTCTTGGGCCAGGAAGTCCACCAAGCCATCTTCTGTTGGTCTCCTGCCAGTCTCCTGGCTTTCCTGCCTCTGCTGCTGCCATTTTCTTGCCGCTGCTAACCACCATCTTGCTGTCTTTGGTGTTAGAGCTCTCTCTCTGTCTCCTGGTCTAGGAGGGTTTCAGTGCAGAAATCCCAGGTACAAAACATGCACTCTACTCCTAGTTCTTCTTCCTTGATGGTGGCAAGACCTTCTCTCTGCTCTGGAATTGGCTCTCTTTTAAGCCCAGAGGGATGGCAAAACTGACCAATCCCTGTGGTGGGCCAGGATTTACCTTATTTGCACTGGACTATCCAATCACTTGGGTGAGAGTTACAAGACCATAGCAAGAAAGGCCACACAAAAGCGATCCATTGCACCATAGTGACAATTCCATGTATACTTAAAGAAAATATGTATTCTTTCTTCAGATGCGTGTTCTTTGAGTGTCTTTTAGGTGAGGCTTATAAATTATGTAACTGAAAATTTTTAAATCTCTATTAATGTTTTAGCTGTTTAATTTCGAGAGATAAGAATTAAAATCTTTATGATAATTGTGTACTTGGTCATTTCTCCTAATAATCCTACCATTTTTTAAAAAATCTATTTGTAGACTATGCTCTTAACTGTGTGAAATTTCATTATGTGATTTGTACCTTCCTGGTTAGTTGTTCTTGGTTTCGTTAATTAGCATTGTTTATCCTTATTAACGCTTTTACTTGTAAATGTTATTTCGTCAGATAGTAATTGCTATAACATCCTTTTGGTTAATATACATGAATGTGTTTTTTTCTGTCCTTTTATTTTCAGCCCTGTGTGGCACTGGTCCATTTTATAAACAGCATAAAATTGGAAAATATGGTTTTCTCTGTCTTTTCATGAGTATATTTAAGCTGTTTATATTTGTCGTAACTATCCTATCTGGACCTAACCTATTTTGCATGCTTTATCATCATCATTTTTTTTTTCCCCTTCGCTTTCTCTCCACTTCTGCCCTATTTGAATTGGCTGTATTTTTTTTTTTTTTAATTTTCCCCTTTACTGGTTTGGAAGTTATATATTCTATTTTTCTTCTTTTGTGGTTTAAACAGTATCTAAAGAGAATTTGGTAAACACTCAGAGGCTCTAGATGTATCATCATAGGTTGGTTTAAGGGCTTTCTCTAGTATCATGGTTTCTCAGTGGTTGGGTCTTTGATAGGATGAGGCTTAAATGAAGGTACAGAGCATAGACACTGGAATGATTGCATCTTGGAGTATGGATTTGCAGTTTACCTTTGCAAAGACCTGCACCCTGCTGCCCAAGGGTACCTAGTAATTGAAAAACCAAAAAAAACAAACCCAGGGCCCTCGAGTCGATTCGGACTCAAAGCGACCCTATAGGACAGAGTAGAACTGCCCCATAGAGTTTCCAAGGAGCGCCTGGTAGATTTGAACTGCCAACCGTTTGGTTAGCAGCCATAGCACTTAACCACTACACCACCAGGGTTTCCACCTAGTAATGGACCAACTCCAAATCCCTTATGGGCTATGGGTAACTTGGAGGCTTCAAAGCAAGGAGTCACTTGGCTTCTTCTGTTGCCCTTCCCCTTGTCTACATCTGAGCTCTCCTAAGTGATGATAAATGTTAAATAGCTCCTGTAAAACTGTTGAATTGTCAGTTTTAAAACTGCATAAAACACTGACATTTTCATTAGATCCCAGCCCTGAGGAATGTCCGGCTTTTATCATAACGGGTTTGTTTACTTCTGCGGAGAGTCTTAATGCGCGGCCTATGGGAGAGATCTTACTGTCACCTGCTCTTAAATGGAAAGTCTTTGTTCAGCCAAAGAGTTTTGGAAAAGTGTTTGCAAGATGGCTTTTTCACCTCCCACTTACTCCCCCACCATTTTCCAAAAGGGTAAGGGATGGGGAATAGAGTCTTTGAAGAACTTTGGTATTGGACAGGAAAAAAAAATTCAATGTAAAATAATCCTGCAAAGTCCATTAGGAGACAAGATGCTGGAGAGATGCTATTAAACCACTATTTAGTTTCAACATATCCTGTTAAAGATAAGCAAGTCATATCTATGTCTTTTTGACCTCAATCCTTTGGTCTACATTTAAACAGATATCTTGATTTTGGATTAATAAACTCCCTTGTGTATATTAGTAAAGAAAACATTTTAAACTGCTGGTTCCTTCTAAGCAAATAAGAAAAGAGAGGACTTTTATCTTCTGATCATTGCATTAGATTTTCAACATTTCTTTTTTGCAGAAGATGCCAAATTCTTCATGAACAAATGAGGAGTCATCTCAGTTTAACAAGCTGGAAAATGTGTGCTGAAAGACAAACTTGTCTGAATACAATGTTAACTCTCCTGGCATCAACATGTTTGCAATTTATGGCAGGATTTCTCATTTATGTTTTTAAAAGGGCCTTCCACTTCTGCGTTAGCTTGTTGAATATGTCATTGGCAGGTTTATCTATATTCACATTTCAAAAGAGGTAGCCTGGCATGGAGAAGCAAAGTCTTTGAATCGCCAGATCAGCATTTGAATTCTGGTTCTAGGACACACTGAGCAACCATGGACAAGTTCATGAGCCTTTCTTAGCTTTGTTTTCTCATCTATAAAATTGAAATAACAAACTGACTTTGCAGGGTTGATGTAGGCATTGTTGGTGTTGGTGTTAGATGCCTGTGAGTAGGTTCTGACTCATAGTGACCTCATATACAACAGAACAAAACACTGCCCAGTCCTGCACCAGCCTCACAATCGTTGCTGTGCTTGAAGCCATTGTTGCAGCCACTGTGTTAATCCACCTCATCAAGGGCCTTCCTCTTTTTCACTGACCCTCTACTTTACCAAGCATGATGTCCTTCTCCAGGGACTGATCCCTCCTGATAACATGTCCAACGTACAAGAGATGAAGTCTCACCATCCTTGCTTCTGAGGAGCACACCCGATATGTGCATTAAGTGAGATAATGTATGTGAAGTGCTCAGCAGAGAGCCTGATACATAGTAGGGGACCATTTTGTGGCATGTTGGTGATGATGATGGAGGTGGTGGGGATGATGGTGATGAAGATGATAAAGGTAGTGAGGAAAATTATAATAGTGGCAATGAAAATGTTGATGATGATTGTGGTGGTGGTGGTAGTGATGATGGTGAAAAAAATGACGATGATGAGGGTGGTGGGGTGATGAAGGTGTTGGTGGTGCTCGGTTGGTGGTCATGATAGTGGTAAAGATGATGATGATGGTGGTAGTGGTGACAGTTGGATGTAGGAGTCTGTTGAAAAAGCCTAAGAGAGATTGTCATGTAGCCAGAGAATCTGAGAATTAGTAGAATTGTTGATTACTACCTGATCAACAGTCCCTCCAACCTCTACTTGGGAAGTTCCAGTCCTCAGGAGGTCCTTTTGTAGTGAAGTTTATTATAGACAGCAAACAACAAAGGGTTAGTTCATTCATGCAGTTGTTTTTACAAGCCTGGGTTTGTCTTAAAGAAGCTAAGAAATGTTACTGTGAGTTACTGATTCTGTTGACATCTATAAAACCTTCTCCTTCCTTGACTTCCGTGACATTGGAGGCTGTTTCCTGCCTCTGTCATTTTGTTGCTGGCTTCTCTTTCTGTAGGCATTTGAATATTTGGATACATGAGTGTGAAACTCAGAGAAATCTGTGCAGAAGAAAAAAAGGAACCAAACGCAAGGTTGGGACAAAACCTCAGTATAGTATCACTACTGTCACAGAAGCAGAGGAGACAGTTCTAGGCAGAGGAGCAAGATCAGCAGGTTTTTTAATGTAAGACTGAGGCTGAAGGTGAGAAAGACTGGGCAAGATCATTTGTTTTGACCACTGAAAGCTGACTCTTGGCATCTGAAACAAAATCAACTGGGATGGGGGAAGAAGAAGAGTTGAGTACCTGGGAAGTGAAGGCGTAGAAGCCACAGATATCGAGTGTTTCTTTTTTTAGGAAGAAAAGGAAGGAGAGAGAGGAGTTTGCAGAGTGGAAAGACTTTTTTTTTTATTTTTGGATAGGGGAGAAATGAGCCTATTAGTAGATCAAGAAGAAGGAGCCCAGAGGAAGCTGAGAGTTGAGCTACAAACAAGAGAATTCAGGTATTTGGTGCTGGAGGAAACAGGAGAGGTGGGAGGAGGAACTCACTGAGCTACAAAAGCACCTGCCACATTCCTAGCTGGAAAGGTGAGGAGACAGGAATAGTGTAACCAGTGAGGCTCATGCTAGATGACTTTGACTTTCTCTTAAAAGGAGGTGAGGCCTCTGTTGAGGATGAGAGATGTTTGGAGACTTAAGCAGCTTGGGAGAAAGTTTAGCAAGAGCCCATGTCTGAAATGGAAGAGGGAGTCAGTGAGTGATGATTAAAAGACTTGCCAAAGGACATGGTGAAGAGGAGATGGGGCATGTTTCTAAATTCCTTCATACTCTTCTGGCTTTGGTTTCTATCCCTAGAATCTTCTTTGCACCCTGGAATCACATGGGTGGGCCTTGAGTGCTCCCACTCTCCACATGGAGCCCTCCCTCTCCATCTCATCACGCCCGGCCCTGCTCTCAGATGGCTGCCACATACAAATGAACCAGTGGACAGAGTTATGCCAAGGTGCAGATGGTTGCTGAGGTGTAATGCCCTATCTCACCCAGATGTTAGTGTGACAGGTAGTCAGGTGGAAGGAGCATAGGATCAGGAGTCAAGGCCTTGGAGGGTAGTTCCAGGTCTAGTCAGTTAACCTGCTATTGTGCCTTCCTATTTTATAGGCAGGATGCCATGTCTTCTTTGCTGGCCATTGTAGCGCCAGCATATAATCCAGTACCTGGCACACAGTAGGTGCCCAGGGAATGTTTTCAAATGAGTGAATGGGGAGAGATATGGAAGATCTTCAAACACCATTATCCTGTGCAAATGTGAGGTGTTATTATTCCTACATGCATTTTTACATGCAGAATACCAGCCCAAGGAATGGCTTTCTAATGGTAAAATGTTAGCTATTTATGGTGCAGAAGTGAAGGGCATACTTTGAGCAGAGCTGGGTGTGGACTTTCCAGAGCTGCTCAGATTTCACCACCTAGATGTCTACACCTATTGGTCTGGCTTATAGATAAATGATCTTCTTTCCTTTCAGTAATCTGACCCAAGGTTATTTAGTCATTTCTCATTCTTGCTGTTGAAAACAATGTACTTTGTCTTTGTAGACAAGAAGCTGAAATCCAGACAGGGCAAGAGAGATGGAAATGGGTTTCAAATAATGAAGCTGATCACTCTTCCCACTGCTTCTTTCTCCCCTCCCCTCCTAAACGAGATCTTTCTCTACCTTTCCCCAGGACTCCACCAGCATGGAAAAATCGATTGTCAACCAAATCCCAAAAGAGTAATAGAAAAATATCTCCTCAGAGGGAAAGGGCAGAGGGGAGCGATGGTAGCATCAGTAAAGGCTGAGGGAATTGGCCTAGAAGGTGTGGAATCCAAGAGGGTGTTTACTTTCAAAACAAAAGCTTACCGATCAGGTACTTTTCAACAGATGTGAAAAATGGAATTTTCAAAGATTGTGTCTGGGTATGGGGGCATGCCCACAGTGGCCTGAGCCACTGAGTCAGCAAAAGTGACTTTTGTTCTTGCTCTGGCGGCAGCCTTGAGTGAGCAGGTCTTAGTGCCAGCTGTCCCTAAGCCTAGAGAAGTTTGTACCTAGCCCAGTTGCCCTTCCCGTTTTGCTGGGTCATCCGGAATCCCAACTTCCTTTGAAACAACCCAAGGAAGCCTCACCAGCCATTGCCTTGGCAGGCAGCCTGATAGGATTGAAAAGATGTCCCTCACAAAGCCCGCTTTCAGCTGGCATCTTCTCGGGTACTGCCCTTTTCCACAAATGTTTCTTATGCAAAGCCTTTGAGATGGGGGAAGTACTTTTGTCTTTAGAGCTATGTGTCAGAGCATTGGACAAACATAACTGGATTCATAATCTGCCTCAGCTACTTACATGCTGTGTGACCTTACCTGGTTACCTTCTCTGAGCCTGTTTCCTCACTGCTAAGGCGGGATAAACAGAGTGCAGTAAGGACAAGGATAATGGAGATGAGGTGTCTGACAGAGGGTCTGGCAGAGAAGGTCAGTGAGTGGCACTGAACTTGGCTGGAGGAAGACAGACACCTGGGTCCCTCCCTAGATTTGGACATGTTTGTCCTCGTTGTGGGTGTTTGATTCAGGCCTCTGTTAGCTGCTGCTTCAGTCAGAACCACACGGGCACTTGAGTTCTGAGTGGTCATTCTCTTAGTAAATAAATAGCCCCTGGTCTGCATCAGTTACAACTTTCAGCCCTGCCTGGGCCCTGGGTCTCAGTGTAGATTCAGTTTTCTTTCATTTGAACCATCTAAGCAGTTTTATTCCAGTCCTGATGTCCAGGGCTTTCTGCCCTCAAGATCTTGCTTCCTGATCACAGTGGTGGGGTCCCGCAGGGGTGGAAAGATGAGGTCATATGTGATATAAAGCAATCCTGAGTAAGAGCAGGGACAAAAGAGAAAACTGCTTCTAAGCATTTCCCAACTATTCTATGACCTTTTAAAAAAGTGTTTCAAAAAAAACACTGGAAAACACAAACCTACTTCTTAAAGTTAAAAACAAAAAACCCTGTTGCCATAAAGTCGATTCTGACTCATAGCAACCCTATAGGACAGAGTAGAACTGCCCCATAGGGTTTCCAAGAAGCAGCTGGTAGATTCAAACTGCTGACCTTTTAGTTAGCAGCCAAGCTCTTAACCACTGCTCCACCAGGGCTCCTAAGTTTATTTAAAAAAAACAAAAAAAAATGAAGCCTGTTGCTGTCCAGTCGATTCCAACTCATAGCAACCGTATAGGACAGAGTAGAACTGCCCTGTACAGTTTCCAAGGAGCACCTGGTGGATCCAAACTGCCAGCCTTTTGGTTAGCAGCTATAGCACTTAATCTCTGTGCCACTAGGGTTTCCAAAGTTATATAAAGATGTAAAATAAGAAGTCAATGCACCCCGCCCCCTTTTGACATTTTGATCACACCCCTGGTGTTCACAGTTTGGTGTATATCCTTCCCAATTTGTTTCCTGAGTTTATTATACAAATCCATGTATATATATATACATGTATACATAAACACATAATTTTTACAGAAACATAATCATGGCCTGCACTTTGCATTTTGGGTCATTGTTGTTCAGTTGATACCATATCAAGTTCATTCTTCCAGGTCAGTATATACAGATCTCTTATGTTTCACACCGCATGTTTTTCCATAGTAGGGAAGAACCCTATTTATTCAGTTATACCCTTCTGATGGGCATTAAGTTGTTCCCAGTTTTTGTTGGCACGAACAGGACTGCCATGAACATCCACTTCTGTTTCATGCTGTGTTCTGGGGCTTTTGTTTTTGTAGAATCAACTCCTAGAAGTATGATTTCTGACTAAGGGGGCCTGCTTTCTTTAAATTTTAATAAAGATTTCCAAACCAGGGCTTCCAACTGGTTCATGCTGGTTCAGAACCCCTACTAAGAATTTGCATTTCTAACAAGTTCCCAGGAAGTTATACATAAGAATCACCTGGGGATCTTATGAAAATGTAAATTCTGGTTCAGTATACTTAGGGTAGAAATGCAAGTTCTCAGCAGGGGTTCAAGCCGAAGGAACTGGTTTGAAGTCCTGTTGCAAACTGATGTCTAAAATATTTGAAAGCACCTTTTTTTTATACACCCACCAACAGGATGTGAGAGAGCCCATTTCACCATAACCTACCAGTTTGGGATATCATCAGCCTTTTAATTTTTTTTTTTTTTAACCAATCTGATGGGTGGAAAGCTGTCTTACTCTGTTTTAATTTTTATTTATGTTACTGAGATTTAGCTTATTTTCATTTGCTCACTGGCCATTTTTGTCCTGTGAATCATATCCTTGGCCCATTTTTGGAGTGAATTGTCTTTTTTTTTTTTTTAAAGTATTACTTTGTTTTATAATTAGTTTAAAAAGAACAATAAAGTGCTTTTGTAAACGGTAGTCTGAATGTAGCTGTTGGGAGGCCAAGGGTTTCATGGAGCAGAGATGGGCCAGCCAGAGGTGGTAATAACTCCTTCCATACACCGGGTAGTTAGTTGATGGGGCATTTTTTTTCCACGTATATTATTGCCCCCATCTGCTCCTTAGCACAGCCCTGGGAGGTAGACTGAGCTCTGAGTGACCTCCTGGCTGTCAGACTTTCAACTTGCCCCTGACTGATGAGGCTTGCCTCTTGCGCTTGACCTGACCACCAGCATCCTGTGGAATCCTGAACCCTCAGCCCGCCTACTGAACCCTGAGCCTGCCTACCTCCTGCTGGGACTATTGCCTGACAACTTTCCCTCCCCCTCCCAGCCCCTGCTGCTCCCAAGCCCCCATCTGGGAGCTGTGCACACTTCTTGGAGGCCCAGGAACTCATTTCGAAGCTCCTTCAGGAACTGAGTGCCATCTGAAAGATTCCTTATAAAGCCCTTGGGTGGTGATGGTCCTTATTCTTCTAATAAAATATTAGTTACTGTTTATCAAACACTTACCATGTGCGAGGCTGATGTGTATGGTTGTGCAGGCTGTCCACTGCACAACTCCAGGGGCACCACTCACCGCATGGTCATTGCAAATTTTCAGAATTATTTCTAGTAGATAGCCATTGAGTATCTTGAAGAAGGGTGCCTTTTTTTCTAGTTTGCAGAGAATCGCCATAGTAGCCAGCAGCAGGGTTACCCATGTGCCAGGTTCTGCACTAAGTACCATAGATTAAAAAAAAAAAAAAATACATTATTTATTTTCATAATTACAGCAGCTTGCTGAGGTTTCTGAGACTACTTCCCTCTCTACAGCTGAAGAAACAGTCTCAGAGAGGTTAAGTCACTTGCCCAAGCCACACAGCTGATAAGTGAATTCAAACTCAGGTCCAGCTGACCCCAAAGCCCATGCTTAACTCTCACCCTGCACTCCTTCTGTATTGGGAGCCAGTTATCCCCAAAAGAGTCCTCTGCAGCACCCCAATCCTTGGTTATGGTACAAATACAGGGTTCAATTTGCCTGCCAGTGCTCACTTCCCACGACACTCTAGAAGGGCTAGTGTGGCCAGTAGGACTGCTCCACTCAGGATGAACTTAAAATTACCTACGGGTCTCTTAGGACCCAGAAGTGCCTTTGTGGTAGCTAAATGCCAAAGCACCTGAGCACAGCTCCTGCCCTGCAGCAATCTTATCAAAGAGGCCAGCATCTCTGGGTTTTTATGAGGCTTGGGGGAGCCCTGCTTTCTCTGATACGCTCTCATCCTGAGTCAGGAAAGGTCTCTCTGTCCCTGGGTCCACCACACACAGATGTGTGGGTAACCATGCAAAGGTGCTAAGAGTTGGAGCAAGCATTTCTCATCTTCTGCCTGTGGTGCTGATGGATGGAGGCCAGGTGAGAGGGTTTTTCTGGAATTGATTCATCAGGCCAAGGGGGTTTCCCTCGCAGAACCTGCTTTCATTTCTGGAGTTCATGTGTCTTTTTAACATTTTGTCAGCTTAATGGGACCTATGTTGAAAGTTGTCGTTAGGACCCATTTGTCCTGATTGAATTGCTGAGGCTTTATGTTGTTCCCTCGCTTGAAAAAACGCTCCAAATGGCCCTTATGAGTGATGCGGTCTGTGCTCCCTGACGGATGGCTGCGAAGGCTTGGTTGGAGGACTGCTCTTGGAAGGAGGGGCTGGGGTCTGTGAGCATCATTGTAGTTGGGCTATGCACATCTAGGACACCTGCTCTTGATGCCACCCAGCTTCTTCCTGAGCCTTCTCTGGCCCCTTGGAGAAAACCAGTGAGGAAACTGTCCTGATATTTCTGCTGGCTGAAAGTTGAGAATAAGGGGGCAGCCCTTACCCATTTTTTAGCCACTTGGGTAACTTTATTATTTCCTATGGCTTCAGATCTTCTGTCTATGTATTGGAAAAAGATATTTGTGCAGTTCTGAAGGCAATGATATTTCCTTTTTAAGAGTTCTGGAGCCAGACAGAGCTGGTTACTAATGCTAACCCCACCACTGACTGTCAGATTGACCCGCTGCAAACGGTTTCCCTTTCCAACCCTCCGGTTCCCATCTGTGAAATGGGATTGGTAAGACCCGCTTTATATGGTCATTGTTTGCACTGAGTAGCATAACGTGTGTGGCTAGCTTAGCCCAGAGTCTGGCACATAGAAACCACTGAATAGAATCACCACCGGCTTAGCAGACAATGTAAATAATACTCTACACCAGAGAAAGTGGTTGCCCCAGCTGCTGGCGTGGACTTCACAAGCGCTGTGGAGGGCAATTCGGCAGTATCTCATCGAGCTTAAGTTAGATGCTCGCTGTGACACTGACATAGCAATTCTTCTCTAGGTCCATGCCATTGGGAAACGCTTGAACCTGTGTACAAGAGAAGTGCAGTTAAGGTCCCTGGAGATTTAAGTGGCAAAATTTTGGAAATAATCCAAATGTTCATGGATATAAATTCTGGTATATTTACGGAATAGGATACTTTACAGCATTTGTATGACTCGAACCAACTGCGTTAGCGTGGAAATCCCGCAAAAACATCATGGTGAATGAATGAAGCCTGCTATGTAGCGATAAATGCAACATGATGGCATTTATGTGGAGTTTAAAAACTTGCAGATTTATGCTACATCTTATTAGTAAATGCATAAATTAGGTACAGTAGCATTAAATGTCTAACAGACATGCAGAGGAATGATACCACTCGGCTTCAGCTTAGTGTTTAGGGTTAGGGAAGGAGGGGACTGTTGGGAGCTAGCTTAAATTACACCGGTATTTTTTGTGTTTAAGATAATCGATTCGAAGGAAATATGGCAAAATGTTAAAGATGTACTTTAACATTATTTCAGTTTACCCTCCATGTCTGAAATATTTCACAATAAACAAATGTTTAATAAGTGAAATTCATTTGTCTTGTGGCAGAGAAGACCTGGTAAAATTACAAAAACACTTCTTTCAAGGAGTGTTCCCACAATAAAAGGAGTTGAGGGTTAAGGAGCTTCATGTTATATCACTAATGTGGAAAAGATTGAATCACTCAAAGATTAAAAAAAGTTTAAAAAATTATTTGGTTAAAACAACCATAAAATCTTTTTCTTTTTTTTTGAACAGTTAGAAAATATGGTTATTTTAAATGCACTTATTTGAAGAAATTAATAGTGATTAAATAGGTCACCGACTGGGTCACCAACTCCGATCGTGTTTCTGAGTTTGTGAAGTCAGAGCGGGGAAATCTCCCAGGAAGATGCTTTCAGTAACTCTAGTTGCATTTTTGCTGTGGTACCCAAATCCAGTAATGTAAAGTTACACTTTAATTATAAAATCTTCTTACAGAGTACAGCGACATCATGAAGAGAATTTCTCTACGAGTCATAGCAGGACTTTGGAATTTGCACTGAAAATGCAGAGAAAGACCCACAGCCCAAGTGCTGCTCCAAACACCTCTTCCTTGGCCTCTGGGAGATTTAAATGCCAGGCGCTCTTTGCATCTGAGAAGAGGTTGTGGTCCTCTGCTTTTCCCTCTTTGTTGTTGCTGTTGTTGTTGTTAGCTGCCACTGAGTTGACCGCCTGACTCATGGTGACCCCATGTACAAGGAAACCAAATGCTGCCTATTCCTGTTTCGGATTAGACTGTTGTGATCCGTAGGGTTTTCACTGGATGATTTTTGGAAGTAGATCACCAGGCCTTTCTTTCTAGTCTGTCTAAGTCCAGAAGCTCTGTTGAAACCTGTTCAGCATCATAGCAACACACACGCCTCCACTGACAGATGGCTGGTGTCTGTGCATGGGGTGCGGTTGCCAGGAATCGAACCCAGGTCTCCCTCCCACACCGAAGGCAAGAATTCTACCACTGAACCACAGAGAAAAAACCCGCTGCTGTAGAGCCGATTCTGGCTCATAGCAACCTATAGGACAGAGTAAAACTGCCCTGCAGGGTTTCCAAGGAGTGTCTGGTAGATTGAACTGCCAACCTTTTGGTTAACAATCGAACACTTAAACTGTGAACCACCAGCTGCCCCCATATTTCCCCTCCTAGAGGCACATTTTTCTCCTCTTTTGGTCCCATCCATCCAGTCCTCTCTACTTTTGGGGAATATCAACACCTCCTCCCTTGATTTCCTCTTGGTTCTTCCCTGCCGCGGTCTGGGGTCATCTCGGGTGCACCAACGCGCCTTAAGCGTCCAGCCTGTTGTGGGGGCCCCTGGCGGGAACCAGGACCAAGCCGGGGGCTCCCAGGCTTCCCTTGGGGAAGCCCTGCTCTCAAACACTGCCAATTACACAGCTTCCTCCAGCCTCCTCTCCCGTGGCTGCAGGCTGAAGGGAAAAAAGAATTTTCTTTTTTTTCAGTCTGGGTTTTTGATTTTCGTTCTGCGGTTCTGCGCTGCCTTGCTTTGTTTATCAGCATCAAAGCCGAAACCAGCTGTGTTTGTTTGTGGACCTTTCATTTCCATGAAACCTGCAGATTTTTCTAGGTCACTCTGTGTTCTTAATAATCAAGAAGGTGGTTCACACGGCCGCAAAGGAAGGACTGGGGTCAAAAAAAACCCAATCCCACAGAGGCCTCTCAGTAGCCCTGTGCCTGGCCTGGAGACCTGGGAATAACAATTAAACATACTGAAAGGATTTTGTTATTTCTCAGGACGCAGTCCCCCCAAAATCTCTCTCTAACAACGGAATTCACATAGAAATCTGGCTCATTTTTTAGCAACAACCTATGACAAATATCTGGATTTTTTTAAAGTCTGGAGCCCTGGTGGCACAGTGGCTTAAGAGCTCAGCTGCTAACCAAGAGGTCAGCAGTTCGAATGCACCAGCGGCTGCTTGGAAACCCTAGGGGGTTTCCAAGTGTCTATTAGGATCACTATGAGTCGAAATCAACTCAACGGCAATGGGTTTGGTTTTTTGGTTCTGGAACTCCTGTATCTGTGGAGGGGAGGGAAGAGAGGGGTTTTGGGATTTTTTTTTTTCACATCTGGATCACTGGACTTTGAGTTGAATTATTATGGGCCCAGCAGCCACTTAAGGTCACAGTTGTGGATTGCTTGTTGGGAAAGCATTTGGCCGAATGGAGCCCAGGCTTACTGGTGGCAAGCCTAGCCATTTAATGGGCCACTTGACACCCAAGGACAATTACTGGTACAAAAACTGTAAGCCCTAAAACAGAAGTAGAAGACCGGATGGAGGCCCCTTTTGGACATTTAGTCCTAAAGCTGTTAACCCGTCTAAGTGCTACCCAGTTTACAGCACAAACAGCTGTGGAGACCATACTGGGTGCTGTTTATCTTAGGAACAAGCCAGAGAATATAGGCTGAATAGGTGGCTTTGTTGTTGTTGGTCTCTGTCAAGATTCTGACTCATGGCAACCCCGAAGTGTGCAGAGTAGAATTGCTCCACAGGGTTTTCAAGGCCCTGACCTTTTAGAAGCAGATCACCAGCCTCATCTTCTGAGGCACCTCTGGATGGCTTTGAACCGTCAACCTTTCAGCTGGTGGTTGAGTGCTTAACCATTTGCATCGCCCGGGCCACCTCCGAATAGATGGCACTGTTTGAATTTTATAGTAAACAGGAGAACCCAGACAAGCGAATCTGGGGGAACCACAGCAGAAGCAGCAGCCAGCCCCAAAGAACCCAGTTTCCTCCAGGGGTCCTCCCCACCGGATGGACTGACACGCATCAGGCTCCCGAAACAGCAAAGACAAGACCGTATTTGGATTTGTAACTCCCTAGGTATTTTGCAGGCAGGTCTGGTTCTCGTTGTCCATTGACTCTGCGATAAAATCAGGGTCTCTGCTTAGCTTGAAATAAGCCATTCGTTTGGACACCCTCCCTCTTAGGACGAGCATACCCAAGTGCTACATGGGCAATTCCAATTTGCCGGTGGGGCGTCCCTGTCAGTCTTCACAGTTCAATAAGGGGTTGCTGCTGTCTGTCTTACGTTATCCTTCCCACGCTAGTCCTTCTGATCCCACCCCACTTTCAGCATCTCCTGAGAAAGGCAGTCTTGGCAGGGAGAAGCAGACCTTGGCTGCTTCCACCCACCAGAGCAGAATGGCACTGCTGCAAAGAGCAAGGATTCATATAGCAGACCCTCTCCCCTTCCCGATTTAAGCGATTTAAGCAAGCAGGACTCTGGCTTCTTTGTGTCTCAACAGTCAGTCCCTGCCTCAGTGTCTCCACAGCATAGTGCATGAGTAAGTAAGAGAGGTGCAGCTCCAGAACCTCATCTAAATGATGATTCTGAGGCACTGCGAGGGGATTGCTCAGCAAGGCAGGAGTAGAGCCAGAACTGTTGTTGTTGTGTGTACATTGAGTCGATTCTGACTCATAGCGACCCTATAGGACAGAGTAGAACTGCCCCAAATGGTTTCCAAGGAGCCGCTGGTGGATTCGAACTGCCGACCTTTTGGTTACCAGCCTGAGCTCTTAACCACTTCGCCACCAGGGCTCCAGAGCCAGACTAAACCCAAAATGAAACCCGTTGCTGTCGAGTTGATTCCGACTCATAGTGACCCTATAAGACAGAGTAGAACTGCCCCATAAAGTTTCCAAGGAGCACCTGGTGGATTTGAACTGCTGACTTTTTGGTTAGCAGCTGTAGTGCTTAACCACTACGCCACCAGGGTTTCCCCATTTATTGAAAATGGTGATAAAACCTGCATAGCTGTGAAGGCGTCATGCCTGTTAACTTTTTGAGCCCACATCAGAGCTCCAGGAGGTAGATATTGTTATTGATCCCATTTTACAGATGGAGAAACTGAGTCCCTAAGAGGTTAATTACTTTACCCAGGTGTCATACAGCTAGGAAGTGGCAGGCCTAGGCTTCAAACCCAGGTCATCTGGCTTCAGAGTCTCAGCTCTCCCTCTTCTTTGGGTCCCATTCATTCCACTGAATTAATCGATAGTCTACATTGTGGGGTCTCTGAGGCTACTATTACTGTTAATAATAATAATGGCCATCTATCAAGTGCTTTCCCTGTGCCTGGCACTATTAAAAAAGCATTTTCCATGCATGTGTCCTTTAGTCCTTGCAGCAACTCTCTGAGGTTGACACAGTGCTTATTACTGTTTTACACATGAGAAAGCTAAGGCTTGGGGAAGTTGAGTGACTTGCCCAGAGTCACCCAAGTAATATGTGGAGGAGCCAAAACTCAAGCCCAAGAAGTCTTGAGAGCTTAGAGTTCTAACACCTGTGCTTGTCTCAGGAACTGGGGTGGGGGCTAAGAAGTGGGGATATGGTTGGACTGACTGGCCAGGCCTCCTTCTAGGCTCTCTGTTACCCTCGGAGGGCTGCAACAGAAGGAACCACTCAATGGGCCTTGGGTACATGGGATGAGCTAGGACTTGCCCATTATGTGCTTGGCTGATGTCATCACCTTCACTGGAGCAGATCCCCCAACTTTCACCAGCACATGTCTTACACCAGCTTAGCACTGAGCATAGTTGCTGGCATAGAAGTGTACTCTGTAAGTTATTAGGGAAGCTGATAGAGCCCAGTACGTACCCTTCTTCCCAGCATGAATGAATGAATGCTTCCATATTGGAAACTAACCAGTAACTAACAGATAACTGACTTTACACTGTGATTTCTCTAGATTCATATTCACTAACCCAAAGAAATAGAGTCCCTGGGTGGCGCAAATGGTTAAGCACTTGACTACTAGCCAAAAGGCTGGCGGTTCGAACCCACCCAGAGGTGCTTTGGAAGACAGTCTTGGTAATCTGCTTCCAAAAGGTCACAGCCTTGGAAACCCCAGGGAGCAGTTCTACTCTGCACACATGGGGTCACCATGAGTCAGAACTGATTCAATGACAGCTAACAGCAACAGCAGCAACACTGCAGAGAGACTAATGGCCATCTTTTGGTGGGTAAGAATGAGACATTTTGCTTTGACCCTGAGGCCTCTGTTACCGCTAAGTCCTCTCTCATTAGCTTAGCTGCATGAATACCTGTCTCCTTATGTTCTGGTCTATATAGCATTAACAACAACTATGAGGAAAACACAACAACTAGTACAGTATCTACTGAGTACTTTCTATGCATGGTCTCTGTGCTAAGCAGTCAATATTCTTGCAGCAAACCTTTATTAGCCCCATTTTGTCAAATGAGAAAACTGAGGCCCACAAAGACTAAGTAACTAAGGTCATACAACTAGCAAGTGCTGAGTCATCATTTGAACCCAGAGCTTCACCTGCAAAGCCCCCTACTCTTTACCACCATGCAGTATGTTGATCATGCAATGGAAAACTGAGGCTCAGAGACACTAGAAGTCTTGTCGAGGTTCTGCAGTTGATTTTTAATAAAGCCAAAATTCAACCCAGGCTCCCAGTGCCATCCTACCTGTTTTAACAAACTCTCAAAGTCAGGCTCAACATTTACTCCTTTAGGCAAGAGAAGGTAGTGCTTAAAGGCCTGCAGAAAAAGCAAGGTACAGAGTTGTGAGGACTCATGTAGCACAAAGGTAGTCAGGGGTATGGGTTTGGTTAACATTAGGAGTGGGAATCAGTTAGCTGTGTAAATTTGGTCATTGGGGTAGATCAATAATTTTTTTTTAAAAAAAGAATATTCCTTCTCAAGAAATTAACAACCAACTTCTGGGTATAATTGGAGTCCCTGAGTGATGCAAACAATTAGCACACTTTGTTGCTAACCTGAAGGTTGGGGGTTTAAGTCTACCCAGAGATGCCCCAGAAGAAAGGCCTAGAGATCTACTAACAAATGATCAGTCATTGAGAATCCTCTAAAGCACACTTCTACTCTGACACACATGGGATTGGCATGATTCGGAGTTGATTCAATGGCAACAATTTTTCTTTTCTGGGTATAACTACCCAGGTTTGTCACAACAGGAAGTTGCAGGTCATAGTAGACTACTTAGTATAGCCTGGCCATTGGTTGACAAGGAGAGCAGATTGGTATCCAGAAGAATTCGCCTCTCTGAGAAGAATCATTCGTCAGGGCAGCCATCCACCCATCCATCCAGGTGTATATACCAGATATCTACATGTGCAAGTTTCTGTCCAAGGGAGAGAACCCTACTTGCTGCCCTCACAGAGATTGCATTCTAGCAGGGAAAACTTACATGAAACCAGAAGTCACAGTGAACTCTGGTGCAGTATAATAGAGGTAATATGGAAGGCAATGGACACCCATAGCCTTATCTAGCCACCAGGAATGGCCTTCCATAGGAGAGGCCGTTTTAGCTGAGACCTGAGCGATACATCAGAGTTAGCCATGTGAAAATTAGGGAAGGGTGTTCCAAACTAAAGGAACGGCATATGTGGAGCCCAGGAGCCAAACGAGAGCCTGTGTACACTTGCAGGACTGGCTGATGCTTGGGCTGGGTGAGGTGTAGGGAGGGAAGAGTGTGTGTGTGTGCATTCTTCAGTTCTTGGGTATTAGGTTAATGGTGTACCTCATGAGTCTGAATGAAGACTTGTGTAATACGGAGATAGTAGTTATGATCTCCCTGATAAATCAGAGGTCATCTGCTAACCCATTTGTCCCAGAAGAGAAGTGAGAGCACAGATTACCCCATGGGAGGTCAGTGGTTCCTCATTTTGGGTGAGGTCATGAAAATTTCTGAGAAGCTCTAGACCGTTTTCCCAGGAAAAAGCACATAGCACATATGAGATGTTGCGTATAATTTCAAGAGGTTCACAGGCATCTCCTGAAGCCCATCCTGAGGTGGGGTTCCAAAGACCACTGGTCAGGAACACTGGGTGCTTCCATGCTCACCTGGATGCCCACCTGGAAACTGTGAGCCACCAGCCATGAATCCTCTCTGTACAAACCCAGCTGCTCTTTCCTGCACATGCAGACTTCTGTTACACATCTGGAGCTCCCGGCCTCTGGGTGACTTCCCTGGATTAAACAGCCATTGACGTGATCACTCAACGAAGTCACATAGTCTGTAAACTCACCTTGAGGGATGCCACCCCGACATCTCGCCTTTTCTCCGCATAGCAGGACAGAATGATATTATTGCATGGACGTTTTCAGACACACTGGTTTCATTCCCACGTACTTTCCTCTTTAAACAAGAACAACAGCAAAAAACAACAAACCCATTGCTACTGAGTCAATTCTGACTTATAGCAACCCTTATAGGACAGAGTAGAACTGCCTCGTAGGGTTTCCAAGGAGCAGTCGGTGGATTTGAACTGCCGACCTTTTGGTTAGCAGCTGAACGCTTAAGTGGAGCTTAAGACTTTGTAAAGGAAAAGATTGACAGCACCTTTGCTTCCTCCCCTCTAAGCTGCTTATCCTAAAAGTGACTTCTCCAAGGGTCCATGGGCATCATTCACTGCTGCCTCCTGGTGAGATAACACAGCCTTAAATATGGTGTCATACAAGGCCCCTACACAATGTGTACCCTTCTCTCCCATCCCTGTCGTCTTTCTGATATAACCTCCCACCACTCTTCTCCACCACACTGGCCTCAGAAATACCTCCAAAAGGGCAGGCATCTCCTGCCTCAAGGCCTTTTCACTGGCTGTTCTCTCTGCCTGGAATTCTCTTTCCCAGATAACCACATGGCTCACTCCCTCACCTGATCCAAGCCCTTGTTCACATCACCTCATCCAACCACCCTGTATAAAAATAAACTCACCCCTTTCACTGGTTTATTTGGCATTGCCATCTAACATAGCATGTTAGATGTTATGCTTGGCAAAGTAGAGGGTCAATGAAAAAGCAGAAGACCCTCAACGAAATGGATTGACACAGTGACTGCAACAGTGGGCTCAAGCATAGCAACAATTGTGAGGATGGCACAGGACTGGGCAGCATTTTGTTGTACATAGGGTCGCTATGAGTCAGAACCGACTTGACAGCACCTAACAACAACGTAGTACATATTTCACTATTAATTTTGTTTATAATCCCTATGCGGGCAAGAACGTTGGCTGCTTTGTTCATTGAGCCTAGAACAGTGCATGGCACATATTAGCAGTATTCAGTATGTATCAGTTGAACAGATGGACAGATAATGGTCCCAGGTGGCTTTCAGGAATGTGGGCATCTCAGGGATCATAATATGCATGTAGTCAATCAAAAGGCTTATCTTCCAAAACTCAAGCAACTCTCAGGCCTGGAGAAATGAGAACATCACTTGCCAAACTCTTGAATTCTGCTCTAGCCAGCACCCTTATGAAATCAATTAGCACCTTTGATTTGGAGAATGGATTTCGAGGCTCTCGTGGGAGTTAGTAATAATCTGAGGATTCCTGATGCAGGCAGTGATTTCCAAAGGAAATGAGCTTGGCCATTCTTGGTCTCCATCCTTCCTCTTTTCTTCCAGGTTTCCCTGATATTGAAAAGCCATTGCTATTTTTGTGGCTGAAGTAGGGGTTTTGCCCTCAGGTCGTTAGCAAAGTTATAATCTTTGTTCCTTGGCCAGCAGGGTTGGCAGCACTGCCCTGACTGCAAACGGAACCCTGTAGAATTTAAGCTTGCCCAAGAGAAAAATGTCGGTATTGCTCTCGTGTGGCATTTACATTTACTTTGGCAATTGTGGCAAAACTCTTCTTGCTTTTTGGTCTTTTTGGCTCAGCTCAAATGTACAATTATCCCCAACCCATTATATATCACCTTTTGAGCTCTATTCCTGCGTCCCTGAGGCCATGGAACTCTATTGTTTGAAACCCCTGCCACTGCCGTGGAGATATTAAATTAAGCATTGCAGATTAGCATGGAATGTGTAGATACTTGAAGCGGGATTTAAAAGACATTTTGATTTCCTAGAAATGTAATAGTATATTGCCTTGGAGCAGAGAGCAATGCAGAAAGGAGCCTCCTCTTCCAAGACTGAAGCTGCTGCTCTCCAAAGCAAAGGAGGTTAAATCATGAGCCGAATGCGGAGCATGTGAAAGGTTGAGGATGTGTTCTGTTTAGGAGACCCTGTAAACGGACTTGTTTTGCTGGGTGAAGGAATGAATCATTTCAGCCGTGCACACCAGCTGCAGCCTGTGGAAGTAAACCGAGGGCTTTCCCACAGCATGCGCTGTATATTTCATTGTTAGAGCTTTGCATTTTGACAGGTAGTTCTTATCCTTCTGGAAAGAGAGGTCTGAAGCCAGCAGCTGGAGGAAGACCTGGCAGGGTCTGCTGTCTAAATTGAGACCAAGCATGTGCAGTGAAACCTCATTATAACATGACCTGTTATTACGTGGATTTTGATATCCCATGGGACAAATATGTCTCCTAGCCTAGAACAACTCCATAAGGCAGTTGCCTGTTGTAACTTGTCTAACCTGAGCACAGCCTTGTCCCTGAATCCAGGGTTATAAAGGGATTTGTGCCGTTTTTTCATTGACAAACACACCAAAACCCAGATCGTGAATTGCATGTGCCACGTAAGGGAACGGTTAAAGCAGCGTATGGTGCATGGTAAAAGCTCATTGAGATTCTCTCTTTCATAGAACTTACACTGTGGAAGGGAAATTATTAGGTTGGCTGAAAAAATGTTCCCAATTCCTCAGGACCGCTATACCTATGCTCTTTGCAATGTGACTTTGCAGGTTGTTCCATAAAGTGGTGGGATTCTGTTTCCCATCCTCTTGAATACGGACTGGTCTTGAAACCTTCTTTGGCCACCAGAACGTGGTGGAAATCACAATGTGCCAGTTCAGAGCCTGAGCCTCAGAAGACCCTGTGAGCTCCTATTCTTTCTCTAAACTCTAACTAGCCACATGAAAATGAGCTCAGACAAGCCTGCTGGTAGATGAGAGGCCAGTTAGATGAGAGTCCAGTTGTCCCATCCAAGACCTTTCTAGACCAGATCACATCCAGCAACCCCTAAACATGCAAGAAAGCCCAGCCACGATTAGCAGATCCACCTACCTAATGCATGCAGACACATGTGTGAGCCCAGCCAAGATTGGCAGAGCCACACATACTAATCCCTGTAGACACTTGACTGAGCCCAGCCAAGATTAGCAGATCCACCTACCTAACCCATGCAGTCACATGAATGAACCCAGTCAAGATTAGCAGATCTACCTACCTAACTGCTGTAGATACATGGATGAGCCTAGCGAAGATCAGCAGAGCCACCTACCTAACCACTGTAGACACATGAATGAGCCCAGCCGAGATCAGTAGAGCCATCTACCTAACCTGTGTAGAAATGTGAGAGAGCTCAGACAAGACAAGGAGACTCACCCAGCTGACTTGTAGACTCATGAGCAAATGGTTGCTATTTTAAGCCTCTGGGTTGTAGGGTACTTTGTTACACATCAGTAGCTAACTAATACGGGGAGACTGGCAATATGTAAGTAAACAAATAAGCATGTAAGAAAAATTCTACTGCCTTGAAGGAATTAAAACAGGATTACATGACTGGGAGTGCAGGCTGCTTTAGATAGAAGCTAAGTAAAGCCCTTTCTGAAGAGTAGGCAGGTGCACCAAGACCTGAGTGGGTGGAGGCTGCTGACAGTGGAAAGAACCAAAGTAAGAGCTTTCCAGGAGAGAAAAGCATGTATGAAGTCTCCAAGGCAGGGTTCGAAGAGTAATGAACTAGGAAAAGAAAGGTAGGAGAATCAGTCTTGGACAGAGTCAGGGGCCAGGCCCTGTGGAGCCCAAAGGAGTTTGGATTTTGGTTCATGTGCTGGGAGAAGCCATTGAGGACTTTGATGCAGAGAAGTGGCATTTATATTGGTGAGACTCTCCAGCTGTTGTGTGCTGGCAAGAGTGAATGCAGGGAACTCCCCTGGTAGACCACTGAAGAGTCAGATGAGAGATGCTGATGACTCAGATGAGGATGACACTAGGGTGGGCAGATGCTCCCTCTGCTAACTACAGCACTCACCATATTCTTCCTTCTCTTAGGGCCCACCATTTTACCAGTCTGTTCTCCCAGTTGGTGAGCTACCTGCAAGGAGGGCCATGTCTCCTTTATTTCTCAGTCTCCAGTCCCTTGCACGTAGAAGGGCATTAGTAAATGCTTGCTTTAGTCAAACTCTACCTAAATTTTCAACCATAACTCATGCTTTGACTTCCTACCCAAACTCTCTGTTGCCCTTCACTCAAGTGTTCCCTCCAATAGATCAGGAGGGGCACTCTTCTCTCCCAGCACTGTGGAGGCCGCATGAAGCACTTTGCAGGCTCGAGACATGGTCTTCATTATTACTGAGCATCTCTTAATGGCCTGTGGCCCCCACCCAGTGAGTCCCTCTCCAAGGCCCAGAGTGCGTGCCTGGGCTCCATTTGGGGTTTAGCCTGACTCATCGGTGACCGTGGGGAAGTCTTTAGGCTTTTTGGCGCTCTTCCTCCAGCTATAAAATCCCTCTGGTTTGTGCTTTCCCCCCACCCCACCTCGAAGTCCTATGATTGCTATGATTCGGTGTTTATGGAGCACCCAGAGCGATGGAGGCAACTGTTAGGAGCAGATGCTACATCTGGGAGCCTGCCCTGATGAGCTAACGTTCCCCAAGTGCCTTGGGAATCACAAATAAAGGAATTTATGAGGATATAACCTTATTATTTTTACTCCGTCTCTTGCTGCCCTTTTATTAGTAGAATTATTTGGGGTTGGCCTTCTCCTTTCAACTGGCATAAATTTTCTTTGACTCAGCTGGGCTTTTTTTCTTTTTTCCTTTTTCCTAGGGAGGGTGGGTGGAATTTAGAATTAAAAAGTAGCAATGCGGTGGGAATGCAGACCTGTCTTAAATTTCACAGCAGTTCATGAACTTCAGGAAATCTGAACACACAGCATGCAATTAAGAGCAGGAGGGGATTTTTTTTTTTTTTAATCAGTTGTGAAAGAGAAGGTGGCTGGGTGGAGAGGGGCTGCTTGCAAGTGAGCTTCTGGGACCTGGAAGGCAGCTCTGGGCAGGGCAGTCAATAGGCAGTTGGCAAGCCAGAAGCCTTGGCTTGCCTTTTGATCTTTTAGCACCCAACCTGCCTTGGATGATGCCTGGCAAGTCCTTCCTCTTGTGGGAGACATGAGGGCCATGGTCTGAGCGCTCCCAGCAGGGCAGCTTGGGAAAGAAAAGGAAAGAGGGCCCTGAATGCATGACCACATCCCCAGAGGTCTCCCCACCCTGAGCCTCGGGTATGCTGTTGACTAACTCATGTCTGCACTTCAGAGCTTCAGTTTTCTGACATGGTGCGGTAGGGCGGAAAGCTGAGGGCTAAGAACCAGGAAGGGGCCATCAGAAGTGGCCATAAAGAGCCCGGAGAAAGCCATAAGGCAGCGGGCGGTCAGCAGGGTGGGGAGGCTAATTCCACAGCTGGGTCTTTATCTCTAAGCTTGGCTCAAAGCTGAATGCAGAAAGCCATGCTCCTGCTTCTGCTCTGGACACACACTGGGGAGGCCTCAGTGTACAAAACAGCCCAGAACGAATGCTCCAGAGCCCCACAAACCTGGGTCCAAGCTGCTGCATCATTGACCTTCCCTTCACCCTTCTGAGCCTCAGTTTCCTCATCTGTAAAATGACATCATAATAGCAATTTACCAGTTGTCATCAAGTTGACACCAGTTCATGGCAGCCCCATATGCATTAGAGTCATACTGAATGGCTGGATTTTGGAAGTAGGTCACCAGGACATTCTTCTGAGGAATGTCGAGGTGAACTTGAACCTTCAACCTTTTGGTTAGTAGTTGAGCACGTTAACCATTTGCACCACCCAGGGCTTCCCTGCTAATACGTATAAACTGCCTGTAGTTCCTGGTGTGTGCTAGGGACTCCATAAATAGTTTTGACATAGGATTCTGTAGAGGTCAAGCGTATGAGGCAGTAGATTCCCACAGACCTAGTTTTGAATCCCAGCTTAGTTGTTAAATAGCTATGTGGCCTTTAAGCAAATCACCCAGCTTTTCTAAGACTCAGTTTACTCTCCTGTCCAATGGGACTAGTAATAGTACCTGCCTGATCATTTGTGGTGAGGATCAAATGCAATCATATATGTCTAATGCATAACCCAGTGCTTAGCACAGAGTTCCTGTCAGAGTTTGGCAACTCTTGTTATTCTGGATCTTTTTTTTTTCTTAGTCTACCCTTGGCCTTCTCTGGGTTCTTTTTAAATTATATTGTGGTAAAATTTATATAGCGAAAAATTTGCCTGTGTAACTGTTTTTAAGTGCACGATTCAGTGGCATTTAATTACATGCATCATGTTGTATAATCCTCACCACTATCTATTATTTCCAAAGGTTTTTCATCATCCCAAGCAGAAACTCAAGGTTATTCTGATTTTCATCTACAACTAGATTGCTTGAGCCAGAGGACCTTGTAGAGGGAGGGTAGAATTCAGGCTGGTAATATTCTTGTGGCTCACATGCCACTTGCCTCACCCCACCCTGATGGGGTCTAGGGAACTCTTGAGCCAAAGCAGCCTGGAGGGCTCATGGTTGGGTGTTGGGGGAGACCTCAGGGCCAGGAATCAGGCCTGGCATCCTGGTTGGGGAGAATCAGAATAATCATTAATTTCTGCGTGCTACCTACTTTATGTATGTCCTCTTCAAAGAATTTTTATAAAGTCTTGCTAGATGGTTCCATTTCCATCATTGTCATTTTTTCAGATGCGGTAAGTGAGATGTTAAATAATTGTCAAGAGGTCGCATCAGCCAGTCAGAGTGTGGCAGTGGACGTTGGAACTCAGGCAGCCTGACTCCAGAATCCCAGTTTGAATCACTGTACCCTGCTGGCCAGAAGAACCCTGGGTTGGCCAGACAAGGAGGGGGGATAAGAGTTGATGGGGAAATGCACTGTTCTGTGATCCAGTAGTTCAGAAGAGGGAGCCAGACATTGGCATTCTTTTGGTATGTGGTTTCTCTGCCACAGACCAGTGGGTATTTGTGTGGTGATGGTGAGAAGCTAAGGCCTTAGAACTGGCCCCTAGGGAAACAGAGATCCTGTTCTAGCCTGTATCTAGGGGGATCTTGTGATAATTAATCTAAGCTCTAAATCACTGAAGAGAAGTTATGGGACTTTGGAACTTGAAGGGACAGCCTACATGATCTACTCAGGCCCTCACAGTCACAGAAACTTAGCCACCATCACTGAGGCTTCCTACATGAGGGTCACTCTGCAGACATCTAGAATCCTCTAATGACTCTATGAGACTCTTGTCCTCATTGTACGCATGAGGAATACTGAGGAAATGGAGTCATCCAAGGTCACACACCTGGTGGTGACAGACCTGAGATTTGAACCAGAATCCCCAGCTCTTTCCAAGGCCACAGGACTCTTCCTTGGAACCTGTGTCATGGGGCATCTTCCTTCTCTTACTTAGACATACAGTCATCTCTCAGTGTCCAGGGGAGATTGGTTCCAGGAACCTCTGCAGATACCAATATATGAGGACGCTCAAGTCCCTGACATAAAATGGCACAGTCTTCACATATAACCTGTGCATATCTGCTGTGTACTTTAAATCATCTCCAGATTGCTTATAATGCCTAACACTGTAAATGCTATGTAAATAGTTGTTTCGTCACAATTGCAGACTTGCTGTGGAAAGGAGACTTTCTCTTCTGTGAGTTTCCGGAGCTCTTCTGGGAACACACGTGCTGCCTGGGCCTCAGCTGATGGTTCTGGAGGCTGGAGAGCTTTCCAGAGCTAGCCAGCCATCTCTTCCTAGCCTGACACTCCTTCTCTCACCCTCCTCAACCCCTCACACTGAGCCTCGGAGGGATGGCTTTGAGCACTCCATTACTTTTTAGGGGCCATTTTTCACAGAAACAAAGGGTGCACACAACACAAGGAGCAAACGAACAGGACACGAGGCGAACAATACTCAGACAATGAGTGCTGGAGAGAGACCATGGGCCTCTGAGATGGCGGAGGCTACAGCAGGGGGTGTCTGCACATCACTGCATTTGCGTGCATTCAGCGGAGTGCTTGGCACTGCACGGCAAATTCAAGTTTGCTTTTTGGAACTTTCTTTTTTTTTTTTTAACCAAATATTTTTGATTCGCAATTATCGAATCGGAGGGCTGACTGTATATGGTGGCAAGACGCTCACTGCTCATGGGACCGTCCATTCTCTGCCTTCTTCTATTTGGGTTCAAGCATCTGCCAGATAGGAGATAAAAGTTTGTTTTATGGCAACATTTTCTTAAAGGACTTTGGCAAAGGAAGGTCCTGTCAAAGATTTCATCAGGGGATTGAGAGAGAAACACAAGTACTAAATGACGTGGATGAAACAGGAGGGATTTGGGGACCAGGCAGACCTGGGGTTAAATTCAGGCCCTTCAGCTGTAGAGTGAGAAGCCTTGGGTAAGTTACTTTGCCTCTATGGGCCACAGTTTCCTTATTGGTCAAGGGGAAATAGCAGAACCTACTTTTCAGGGCATATATATGGATTAGAAATAGCATGTGCCAAGTCCTGGGCCAGGGTAAGAACTCAACACAAAGGAGCTGCTAATAATAGTAATAATAATAGTAGTAGTAATAACTAATAATAATAGTAATAACTAATAATAATAATTACTGTTATTTCTATTACTGACCCTAGCAGGGCAGTGTTTAACCTCTGCACAAATGCAAGCTTAAGTGAGCATATTTTCTCAATTCTAAACGTCTCCTTTGACAAACAGATCTTTGGTAGTAAGGAGAAACTTCCCTTAAGTGCCCTCATCAGCGTAAGCTCTATTGTCACATAGGAAATTCATGCATACCAGGACTTTTGAGATTCATGTCTTCTTACCTTAGAGAAATCTGTAGATAGAATCGTTCTGATTTAGGTTGATGATATGTGGCGGGCTTTGTTACTCCCTAAGCTGTGTCCAAGTCCCCGGGTGGCACAAAGAGTTTGTGCTCGACTTCTAATCTAAAGGTTGGTTGTTTGAACCCACCCAGCAGTGCCGTGGAAGAAAAGTCTTGGCAATCTACTTCCATAAAGATTGCAGCCAAGAAAACCCTATGGAGAAGCTCTACGCTGTAACACATGGGGTCACCATTAGTCAGAATCAACTTGACAGCAACTAACAACAACAACAAGCTGTGTGTGCATGCAGACTGAATATGATGCAGGAACGTGGGGGCTCAGGGAGGGGCGTCTGCAGCAGCCCAGGCAGCAGAGGACTCTGGCAAGTGGAAGACCAAGGGGAAGACGGACTTTGGGTGTGCCAGTGGAGGAAGCAGGCGTAAAAGTTGTGCGGGCACATGACGGGCGGCCCAGCCCCTCATCTAGCTTTTCCTTTTATGGCCTGCTTCCAACTAGCCGTGACATTGCCTCCTGGCGCTGCCTTCCAGCTCGCTACCAGCTACTGCTGTGGACTCCACCGTCCTGACTCCCCTCGCATCTGTTGCTCTTCATATCACCATTCCAGATGCAGGAGGCATGCAAAGAATAGAGGGAATCGTAAAGCTCAACGATCACATTAATGGCTAACATTTATTGAGTGCTTGCTGTTGGCCCAGCTCCATTTTAAATACATCAAGTCGGGCAATCCTCTGCTAACCCTATGAGGCAATTACTGTTCATCAGTGCCCATTTTAGAGATGTGAGAACTGAGGCACAGAGAAAGCTAAATATTTTGCTAGTAGTAAATAAACCCAAAAAATCCAAACTCCTTGCTATCGAGTCAATTCTGACTCACAGTGACCCTATAGGACAGAGTAGGACTGCCCCCCATAGGGTTTCCAAAGAGCACCTGGTGGATTCAAACTGCCAAACTTTTGGTTAGCAGCCAAACTCTTAACCAAAAATTTAGTCTGTCCAATACCAAAGCCCATTTCTTACCCAAGCCTGTATGAATTATATCAGAGTGTTTACCTTGAGACAGGAATGCTGGTGGAGAATGTGATGTTCAGGTGGAGAATTCCTGGAACAAGCCTGGAGGTGTATAATCATACCTGTTTGGGAACTATTGTGGTTCCTTTTCTGAGACTCAGAGCAGTTAAGCAACTTACTCAGGGTCACACAGCCTGTAAAAGAGGCCTCAAAGTTCTTGCAGTTTCCTCAGCTCCCAGAGGAAAACCTGCAATGCTTTGAAGTGATGCTTGTTGACTCAAAACAGGAGAACAAAAAAAGCCCCTTGGTGGGATCATCTGGGGCAAGGCCTCACTGTGCAGAGAGGGAAACTGAGGCTCAGAGTGGCCACCCAGCTGAGGCTTTTGAGTGCTTAACAGAATGTGGCTGTTTGTGGGAGGTCACCTAGTGTAGTGTAGTAGCCAGACTTAAAGCTAGAGACCGTGAGTTTAAACCTGGCCCCACATGCCACTAGCTGGGTGACCTTGGGTAGCCCTCTTCACCCAGTGAGAATCCACATTCCCATCTGAAAGTGTAGGTAGCCATACCTAGTGGCTGGATTGTTGTCAGACTTGGCTGTCTGACAAATACAAAGAACTCGGCGTGGTGCTTGACATGGAGTAATTGCTCACTAAATAGCATTAGCTATTATTATATTCTCCAAGATTCCCAATATCCCCCGGGGTCAAAAAATGGCTGCTGATGTATTTGAGCCTAGGATTGCTTCAGTTCCTCCTTTCCGATGCCCTCGTGAGCCTATCTGGGAGATGTGCAGGGGTGAGGAAGACTCATTGCCGAGAAAGGTTTTCCCTCAACAATCACATTCTCACTTTTGGGTCCCTGGATGTCTTGCTGGACCAGCAGTGCCAGCCAAAGGACCGGTGGCTGAGGTACATGTAAGTGGTGACCAAGCCTGCCTGGCCCCCAGTCTATTTCCTAGGCTGTCCCTGAAGTATTGCCAGAGCTGCCCCGTAAAAGGCAAGGCTCCCTGCCTGCTGTCTTTGTTCCCTTTGCTCGCTGGAATGCCTCATGATGACAGGCAGCCAGGAAAAGCCTCTCCAGTGTCCCAACCCCATCTTCCTTCAGCAACACCACAGGCTCATCTTAATGAGCACTCAACCCCTGTGGGTGGTGGGAAAGCAGTGCTCTCTGGATGGGAGGGGGCTGCCTACATTCTTACCCAGGTAGGGGGCCTGGTGTTGAGATGATCTTGGGAGGAAGGAGAAGGCCTGAGGAAACAATAGCTAGGGAGTTTTTATGGAGCTTTGAGTCTGGAGGAAGGGCTGGGAGTCATTCACTCATTTAGTCAGTCAGTCAGTCACCTGGAGCACCTACTGTGTGCCAGGCACTGTGCTAGGCTCCAGGGGGACAGTGGTGAGCAAAGCAGACTCTCTCTTCATGGAGCTTTGGTCTCTGACAAAGAAGATATCAGATTACTGATGAGTGTAAAATGTGTCAAGGGAGGCAGTGGGGAAATGGCAGGCTTCTGTGGAATTTTTTGTAAGTGATTATTATAGATAGCCTGAAAGAGCCCTCTACACGAAGATGGGCGTGGAGAAGGGAACATCAATTCTCATTATGGATATTCATCAAAATTAAATAAACTGATTAAGATTAATCTGAGCGGAACATGTCAAAAGTGAGGGGAAAAAATGGAAACAATGCAGACTGGTGGTTGCCAGGGGCTGATGAGGGGAGGGAGACCAAAGAGGACCTGTTAATGGGTTCTGATTCTTTCTGGAGCGATAAAATGTTTTGAAATTAGATTATAGAGGTGGTGGCTGTGTAGCATTGTGAATAGAGTAAATGCCACTGAATTGTACACTTTGATTGGGTTGTTTGTCTTTTTGTGGTTGAGTTTTGACAGAGTCATGTAGATTTTAGAGATCAGGCGCTGGTCTGAGATGTCATAGCTGAATATTCTTTCCCAGTCTGTAGGTGGTCTTTTAACTCTTTTGGTGAAGTCTTTAGATGAGCATAGGTGTTTGATTTTTAGGAGCTCCCAGTTATCTGGTTTCTCTTCATCATTTTTGGTAATGTTTTGTATTCTGGAATTGTACACTTTGAAATGGATGATTTTATATACATTTGGCCTCAATCAAAAATGTAAAAAAAAAATTTTTTTTTTGAGGAAAAAACAAGACTTGTGTAGGAGAGGAGCCAAAAGAGTGGGAAATACAGAGAAGAAACAAGAAGCTCCAAAGTTAGAGACTTTTCCTTGAGCTTTCCGGTGGCTTATCTGACCATAGGCCATTTGCTTCTGTCCGGGCATGTCGGTGGTGAATTGGAGAACATCATCAGAACCCTTTGAACTCCTGGGAAAGAGGTCCTCCAGAATAGGCACCTCTTGCAATCTGTGCGTCATCTGGCTGCTGCAGCCCCTCCCGGCCCTCCATCAGCACTCACCTTCCAAGCCCAGACCGTTTGGAACCAACCTGGAAATCATTATCTCGTCAAGTTACATTGTCACATCAGCAAGTGGGAAACTATAACCCTGGAGATAAGGCCTGGAATTTGCTTCTCCTCTGGCGGGGATTCCTGCTGTGCCCACAGTGCTATTCCAAGGTCCAGCAGAGCCTTCTTCTCCTGCTCTGGCCTGTGGGTGATGGAGCTGGGCCAGGAGCAGCAGGACAGGAACCATTTCAGAGCCTGGAATGAAAAGGCAGGTGGTTCAGGGCGCCATGAATCCTTGCGAGGAAAGGGGAAAGTCAATGAATATAAGAAATGAAGCCGTCTTGGAAACGCATCTTCAAAAAGTAGAAATGTGTTGGCTGTGTTTCTTTTGATCCTTAAACTTTGGGCACCATGAAATGATAATCAAGCCCAATTAATGGCTTGTCTTGTCATAAGAAAAGATGAATAGCGAAATGTTTTTCAGTTCGACTTAATTGAAATCAGTGTTTATACGACTTGCCAAAGTTTTAAAAAAATGTGTGTGATGGCCTAAAAATGTTAGCGTCCGGAGAGTTTCAGGCACATCAGATGCAAAAACACTGAAAACCATTCGTCTAATTTAATTGTCAAGTTGTGCCAAAAACGCTAACGTGATATCTTTGAAGAGTAATTGGTACAAAGAATATCCTCAAAGAGAAATATTTCCACACGTCTGGCTCTTATCTCGCCCTCGTTAAAATTTTTTTCCTCCTTCGTTGGCAGAGTGAGCCCCTGCTCTTCCCCTGCCCCTCTGTGCAGGGACCAACTAGTTCTGCAGATTTTTCAGCCACTGAACTTTAACATGTCATCAGAATGAGTGCAGATTCCTTCCTCAGATTTGGCCCAGATAGTCATGGAGGAAATTTTAATCCTCTGTTGCCGCCAAATGCGGTTTTCTCATGTATTTGCTTAATCAGACACGTTGGGAAGTTGCTGCCTGCTCAGCTCCTTGGAGACAGGGGTACCTGCTCACTGAAGTATGATGAATTCTGGGGTTTTGGTGGCATTTCCTTGAAGTGGGTCCAGAGGCAGCTTTTAGCCCCTCCCCTCAATCACATTATCCAGAAGTTCTGGAAAGGTCCCAAGGAGAGATGAATTAAGGGTGAGGGAAATGCAGAGCCCATTCCATTTTCACTGTAAAAGGGAGAGGATAAAAAGAAGCAGTGGTACCTGAGCGTGGCGATGAGAAGAGCCACCCATAGCATCCCTGGAACACTAGCTCTCCATTCCACCTGCCTGGGCTGCGGGTGACCCAGTCTGTACCACCATACTCCTGTATCATATGCCTGCACGGTGATTGTATTTGCCATATCCTGTCACAACAGGCCCGCCTCCAGCCATGTTCCAGAATCCCCTTACTCTACTCTGTTTCATTGAAAGATTTTGGGCTGGTGTTTGTCATGACATAACCTCATTTTGATGGGTTTCCTCTGGCTGATTTGTTGAGAATAGACAGGAATGGGGTAGGAACGCTCCAGAAAAGAGAGATTGATAGTTTGGACCAGGGTGGTAGCAGTGGAGGTGGTAAGAAGTGCCTTGGATTTTGGATAGACTTTGAAAGGAGAGATGACAGTATTTGCAGACAGATTGGATGTGGAGTATGAAAGAAAGAGAAGTCAAAGATGGTTCCAAGGTTTTAACCGGAGCAGACGGAAGAGTGAAACTGCCACCATCTGAAATGGGAAAGATCCCAGGAGGAGCCAAACTGACGACAATTAGGAGCTTGTTTTTGATGTGTTAATTTTGATATGGAGTCTGTGGGTGGTGCAAACAATTAATGCGCTTGGCTGCTAACCAAAAGGTTGGAGGTTCAAGTCTACACAGAGACAACTTTGAAGAACGGCCTGGTGATCTACTTCTGAAAAATCAGCTATCGAAAACTCTACGGAGTACAGTCCTGCTCTGACACTCATAGGGTCACCATGAATTGGAGTCAACTCAACAAGAACTGTTTTTTTTTTTTTTTCTTATCGATTTTGAGGTACCTACTAATGGTTGGGGAGTGCTGGTGGAATAGTGGTTAAGAGCTTGGCTGCTAAACAAAAGGTCGGCAGTTTGAATCCACTGAAATCCTTGGAAACCCTATGACGCAGTTCTACTCTGGCCTGTAGGGTTGCTATGAGTCAGAATGGGCTTCACAGCAACAGTGTTTTTTGATTTACTAATGTTTGGTAGCTGGTGATTCTTCTCCAACCTCCTTGCCACTCTGAGCTTAGATTGTGTGGATCCTAGCTTTAAAAGCATTGCCAAGTTAAATCAGGGCAACTGTTTAACTAGCACTGATCCACTGTGAACCTCTTATACCCAAATGCAATTCATCACAATTCAGAGGGCAGGTCTCTGGGAGATACCAAGAGAATATGAGATTGCTCTCTCAATAAGAACTCACTGTTATGAAATGAGCTTGGCTAGCAGGGCCTATACACTTGTAATGAACTGAGCGTAAATTCAACTGAGCTATAAAATGAAATAATAACTATTTTAATATAGAGCATCTCCCTGCCAAGACAGCTGAAGGGAAGCCTATAAGCAATAAAATTAGTCCAGAGAAAGGAATGAAAAAAAAAAAAATACTGAAAACAACCACCTTCTAAGAGGAAACAGATTAGAAGGGCCCAGAGAGGGAAACCATCACCAGGAATAAAACTCACCAGATAGTGATAAAACAGTTGTGAGGGAAGAGACCGGAAGGAAATTTTCCAGGCTACTCTCTGTTGTCCACTGATCACCAAGTGACATCATCCACCCCTGTGGTTTCCACTTTATCCCTGGGTGATGGCCCCAAAGCCCGAAGCAGCCTTTCACTGGCTCCAGACACTGCCTCCATTGGCCTCTGGGAAATCTCCTTCTCGGTGCCTCTACCCTCATTCAGACCTAGTCCTCCTCCTGGACAACCTTGGGATCATCATCACCTCTTCCTTCTCTCTCACCTCCTTTACCCAATATGCCAGCCCTACTGCTATCTGTTTCTTACCATCTTGCCATTTCTCACCCCAGTCTGAGCCACCATCCTCCTCTGCCTGGACCACAGCAGCCCCCCAGCTAGTCATCCTGCTTGCACTCTAGCTTCTGTATGTTCAGAAGAATCAGGTTTAAAATGGAAGATCAAGCTCTCCCTTGAAACCATGCAATGGAATCTCATCAGGGATTTCCAAGCTCCACATAGTAGTGGGCTTGTCCACCTCTCCAGCCTCACACCATGCCACTCAGGGAATATACCAAAACAAACCCAGTGCTGTTGAGTCGATTCCGACTCATAGCGACCCTATAGGACAGAGTAGAACTGCCCCATAGAGTTTCCAAGGAGCACCTGGCAGATTTGAACTGCCGACCCTTTGGTTAGCAGCCGTAGCACTTAACCACTATGCCACCAGGGTTTCCCTTAGGGAATATATATATATATGTGTGTGTGTGTATGTGTGAATGAAAATTTAATAATACATGTATGATGTTCCGCTACTTTGTTCCTTGCATATCAAACGGTACCTGGCACGTAGTAGGTACTCAAAAAACTTTTTGATGATGTATCGGTGAATCTAATTTTCACTGCACCCCATTTTGCCGATGAGAGGTTATACATTTACCCAGAGTCCCACAGTTGGCAAGTGGTGAAGCCAGGGTTTGAACCCACCTAGTCAGATTAGAGCAGAAAGTCTTGACACATAGCCACATAGCTCAGTGAAGGGGCATCATAGAGTGCAAGTCAAGTCTTCTCAAAGCCAGAGCCAGACAACTCAGTAGCAAGGATAATTTTTCCCCAGGCTTAGAGACTCTTGTCTCTAGTGCTATGGATGTAATAATTTCATTTGTAGCATTAGGAAGAAGAAGTTTGGAATTTGAGAGAAGTGTATTTTTGAATTTGAAACCTGACAGCAAAAGACTTTTGACTGCCCCTAGTTTCAGTTGCTATTGAATGTCCCTGTGAAGGCGGAGTATTTACATTAGCCCAGTTCAGCCCACAGTTCAGAGTCTGATAGCAAATGATTATTTCTGAAAGTATTTTATTTTAAAAGCCTTTGAGTGACAAATGATTTAGCAAGTTTTCAACACCATGCTTCATGTGGTTTTGGTCGCTGAAGGGTGACTTACGGCCAAGCCTGGGTGCTCTAACGCAAGTGAGCTTACAGGGATCCAGGCAGTCACATCTTTTTTTATGATGTTTAATAAAGTTTAGCACTCTTTCCTCTTGAAGCGCTTAATGATCGTCCTGATGGCAGCATCTCAGCAGGCTGGAAAGGAATACCAGCTCGGTATCACACAGGGCAGGGGCACAGACAGAGAGTGGACGTGCTGAGCCCGCCCAGAGCAGACTTGTATGCACAGGGCAGGAAGAGTTAACTCTCTACCCTCCCTGTGGCCTGGACTCCTTCCCGCCTTTCCTGGACAAACTTCAGATACCTGTTGGCCACTAAGTTCTCAACTGGGGGGATAAAGGTTTTCTGAACACAGGTATCTGGTTATTATTGTGAAATACCTCATTTTACTCAATATCTGCATGTCTGTAATGTTTATGCTGGGCGCTTTACGTGCATATCTATTCGCTCCTTAAACAGCGATTTTAATTAGAACTGGATTTACCTGAGAACAACAGAAATTCTAAAATAATAGTGAAATTATTATTTTTTTTTCTCACACAGAAGAAATTTAGTGGGAAGAAGTCAGTGTCAGGGAGGGGGTGTCATGGTGTCATCAGAGACCCTGGCTCCTTTAACTTGCTACTCCGTCATCCTAGGAAAGGGATGAGCAAACTACAGCCTGCAGCCCACCGCCTAGTTTTGTAAATAAAGTGTTTTTGGAGCACAGCCACGCTCATTCATTTATGTATTGTCTGTGGCTGCTCTTGCACTACAAAGGCAGAGTTCAGTGGTTGCCGTGGAGACCATATGGCCAGCAAAGCTGAAAATATTTACTCTCTAGCCCTTTACAGAAAAACATTTGCTGACCCCTGTCTTAGAATATGGCTTCTGCCTTCTGATCCAAAATGGCCACTGGAGCTCCTTCAAGGCTATATTCTAGACAGCAGGAATGAAGATGGTGAAGAAGGTCCCTCTTCCTCCCTTTCTGGATGCTTCCTGGAAATCTCACATAACCATCTTGTTTATATATCGTTAGTCAACATTTTGACAAATGGTGCCATGTAGCTGCAAGGGAGGCTGGGAAATGCAGCCATTGTTCTAGGAGTCATGTGCCCAGCTAAAAATGAAAGATCTGTTGAGAAGAATGGCAAGCAGAAAATGGGTTGGGATGGACAACTAGCAGTGTTTCTGTCACAAGGATCCTGTAACATGGGTATTGTCATTCCCACGTTACAGATGGTGAAACTGAATCTCAAGAGCTTAGCAGCTTATCATGAGCCACACCCCAGTTTTACAAATGGTTAAAACACAAGAAAAGTATGCCATTTAGAATTTGGCAACTAGCGTACACCAAAGAAGCAGGAACATTTTGTAATCTCTCTTTAATAATTTTCTGCTCTACTCAAATATTATAACTGGACCTTCCAACTCATATCCCCCCTATTTTTTTTCTGCCATTAGGCCTTGCTTACCTTCTTTAAGAGCAGAATCGTGCCCATTTTCCTTCCAAATAACTACAAATCTTACCCCTCTTCAAAATACCAAGAAGGAAGTCACCTCTTTGCTCGACAGGGAGACCCTTCCGGATGGAACCTGTGTCATATTCATCTTAGAATCCACCTGGACTTCACACAGGCCTTGGAACCGAACAGATGCTTAGCAAACCATTGCTGAACTGAACACAATTAGGTTATGAGTTCCTTTGAAGTAAGAACCGTGTCATCCCTCTCTTTTGCCCAACTTCTTTTATGGTCTTGATCATGCTGCACATATCGCAGGTAACTGTATCAGTCAAAGCTAGTTCAGTTCCAAGTGGCAGAAGCCCAGATCAAACTGGCCAAAGCTGAAAAGAATGTTTGTTGGCTAACGTTACCGAGAAGTCCAGGCAGGGGTGGTGTGGTTCTGTTTGCAGCCACAGCTATATCTCAGATCTCTGCTCTCTGTCTCCATCTCCCCGTCCATTTTCTTTAACCTTTTTTCTGCTTCACTCTGCATGTTAAATTAGGAAAGGTGTGTGTCAGGGTTGTACCCTTTCACCATACCTATCCAATCTGTATACTGAGCAAATAATCCAAGAAGCCAGACCATGTAGAGAAGAATGCCGTGTCAGGACTGGAGGAAGACTCATTAACAACCTTAAAATATACAGATGACATGTGACAGACTGACTTGATTTGTAAACTTTCACTTAAAGCACAATAAAAATTATTTAAAAAATACATATGACACAGCCTTGCTTGCTGAAAGTGAGAACTTGAAGCACTTACTGATGAAGATCAAAGACTACAGCCTTCAGTGTGGATTACACCTCAACGTAAAGAAAACAAAAATCCTCACAACTGGACCTATAAGCAACATAATAAATGGAGAAAAGATTGAAGTTGTCAAGGATTTCCTTTTACTAGTATCTGCAGTCAATGCCCATGGAAGCTGCAGTCAAGAAATCAAATGGCATATTGCATTGGGCAAATCTGCCGCAGAAGACCTCTTAGAAGTGTTAAAAAGCAAAGATGTCACTTTGAGGACTGAGGTGTCTGATCTAAGCCACGGTGTTTTCAGTCGCCTCCTGTGCATGCGAAAGCTTGGTGATGAATAAGGAAGACCAAAGAAGAACTGATGTCTTTATATTATGGTGTTGGTGAAGAACACTGAATATACCACAGACTCCCAGAACAAATCTGTTTTGAAAGAAGTACTGCTGGAATGCTCCTTAGAAGTGAGGATGGTGAGACTTCGTCTCAAGTATTGTGGACATGTTATCAGGAAGGACCAGTCCCTGGAGAAGGACATCGTGCTTGGTAGAGAGTCAGCGAAAATGAGATGGATTGACACAGTGGTTGCAACAATGGGCTCAGTCATAACAATGATTATGAGGATGACGTGGGACCGGGCGGTGCTTCGTTCTGTTGTACATAGGTCGCTATGAGTTGGAACTGACTCGAAGGCATCTACTAACAACAACAAAGAGCTTCCTTTATATGGCTGGAGAAGAGGTAGCAAATTCTCAACCTTCCGTAGTTGTTGCAGCTTGGGATCCTGGAGGGAAAGGGTGTCTGTCTGTATGTCTGCCTCTCTGTCTCTCTCCTTCTCTCAGTCTCTCAGGTTCGCTTATCAGATCTTATAGAAGACTCAGATGGGGCACATGCCCATCCCTGAACCACTCACTGTGACCAGGGCTGAGCAATATGATTGGCCAGGTTCCAGGAGTGGGTTGCTGCCCAAGCTTAGGACAAGGTGTGGGGAAGGGTCAAGATGTCAGATACACGAAAGCAATCTCAGTACTCTTTTTGTTCCTTTAGCAGACATGGGCCTTGAAGCATATATATGAAGGCCGTATACTCACCTGTTCTTTAGCAAAATTCAGATGGCCATTCAGGGGAAAACAGTCCACCCTACCTATTGCTAAGGAGGGGTTATTATTTCCTTTCAAGCTGTCTTTAAGATTTTGGAAACTCAACCTGCAAACAAACCACACCACACGTGTGCTTTCTGTCTGGTATCTGGAGTCATTACTCAGGGCTCCTTGTACATCAGTTGCTGTTTATTTGGGACTCATGCGTTTCTTTGACCTTCCATGCAAGGTTGATGGATGAGTTTTTAAGCATCTTTAAATGAATTACAATATTTGCCAAACATATATTTTTGTAATATTTCTGCCAAACTGGACTAACAGTGGATGGCTTATTTCCACATTCCTCTGGAATGTGCTTGTTCATAAAATTTTACGCCTGTCAGTTGGTAATTTGCCAACATTCATTTGCTATCACATCATGATCATTTTTTTTTTAAAACAACACAAAAATGTAAATGCAGGTATTGGCATGGATAGAAATGTCTTCCAATAGCATGTCATTTTGGAGGTCTTGGCTGGAGAAAGATGAGCTCCATTAAAGAAGGTGCAGCTGGAAAGAAATGTAAAAAGGGATGGGAGGGCAGCCTGGCTGGGTGAGCTTGGCATTCCTTGGTGTTGCATAAACCCTCAGGCCACCAGCCCAGGAGGTCCTTTCTCTGCCTGCAGGGTATGCAAAACGCTTGGACTTTTCTCATGTGACTTTCACAGACTGAATTAGGCTGTATTTACTTAGTCCATTAGGTGAGACTCTTTTGGTTTCAGGTGGCAGATATACAACTCAAATTTGCTTAATCAAAAAAGGAGTAGAAGGATTTTCCAACTTAAATGACTAGAAAGTCCAAGGGTCCGTTGATTTCAGGTATAGTTGGATCCAGCAGTTCAAATGATGCCATGGGAAGGCTTTCTACATCTCTCAGCTCTGCTGTCCTCTGAGTTAGATTTGTTTTCATGCTGGCTTTTATCATAGGTACCAGGGGTTACAACTTCAAAATATCTTTTTGCGGGGCACAGTTCAATCCATAGCAGCTGGCTCGAGCCTTGTGCCCATCCATTGTTGAACAATATGTCATGGCCATGGGTATGCTGCATTTTGATTGACCAGGTCTGGTCATGTGCTCCCACTCAGATGGGGGCAGGGGAGTAGAGGAGGGATGATTCCCCTAAGAAAATTTGGGGTGTTATTAGAAAAAAGGAATGGCTACTGCCCACCTTACTTACCTTTCTGAAAGGTGCAGTGAGGGAAATAGATATACAGAATGACCCCCACTCCCCACCAATTTTAGGAGTAAAGAATTTAGGGATGAAGATCCTAGAAGAACCGTTAAAAGTCATAAAGACTGGTGGAGTACAGACATGATTCTGGCTTTCATTTTCAAAATAAATGTTCCACCAAATGCCAGTAAATTGCTTTGGATGAAGTGAAGTTGAAGGACCCAGAGCCCAATTGGCTGAGTCATCCCTTTTATCCTCTTCCACCCACATGAACACATGCGCAGCCTCAGAGGAGGTTCTGTGGACTTCTAGGAACTATATATGAAAACCTCTGAGCTTGTACAAAACCATAATGGACAGATGGAAAAGCAAAAAAGCAGAGATGTAAAGCAAGTTTCCCAAAGCCACACAGCTTGTCACCTTCCAAGGGGACCAAAAAAAAAAAAAAAATAGCTGGTACTAAATCTCAGGATGTCTGATTTCTAGTTCAAAGTTTTTTTTTTTTTTTTTTTTTTTTAAGAGAAAGAAGCAGTAGCTTGGTGAATGTTCTACCAGAATGGTGCCAACTTGCTCTGAATTTTTTGCCCAAATTAATGAAGCTAAGTTTGCCTTTAGCCATTGATACAGTGATGAGCCAACCTCTCAAGTTTCCCTTCCCTAAGCTTTGGGGAGGAGCTCCAAAGTGCCCTCCAGCCTTGCCAGGAGGCAAGGTTCAGCATACTCAGGGAAGGGATGTTAGGGGCTCAGTGGGCCAACAATCTTCAAAGACTGTGATCTAAGTACTCTGCTTCAACAGTGGCTTTCTGACTATTCAATTCTCCTTTGATCATATTTCTAACCTGTGTTGGTAAGACTTTTGACCAAATGGTACCATATTCTCATTCTTCTCTGTAATTATTCTAAGCACCTCTTGTTGCATAACAAACCACCCCAAAACATAGTAGCTTCAGCAACCATTTCATATCTCACAATCTCGTGTGGCAGGAATTCCATCAGAGTTAAGCTGGGCAATTCTGTTCCATGCAATATGGACTGAGGCCACCCGGTGATGTTCAGCTGGTATCTGGGCTGGTCTGGCAACCCAAGATAGCTTCAGTCATATGTCTGGTTCCTTGGTGGGATGGTCCTTATTGGGATGGCTGGAAGGCTGGAATAAGCTGTGCTCCTCTTTTCCACATCCTCGAAGAGTGTCTCCCCTGTAGTCTCGCCATCTGGCTAGTCAGAGTCCTCATGTGGTGACTTAGGGCTCCAGGTGTCCAAGACAGAAGCTTCTAGTCCTCCTAAAGGCTGAGCCATAGCATCAACATCCAACATACCTCTGTTGGCCAAAGCAGTCATAGGCCAGCCCAGGTTAATGGATGGGAAAATTGGCCCTCCAGTTCCCTTAGAGTAACTGCTGTTGCAGTTTGTGGAAGTCCCTGGATAGCAAAAGGGTTTCCCAGCTGTAGCGTGGGATTGATTTAAACAAAGCAGTGTCCCATGTCCAGTGCAGGGGGTCTGGTAGCAGCCCCCCTGGAGGGTACAGTAATATGTCTTTCCATATTGGAGGACCCCAAAGCAGAGCTACCCTTACTTTGCTGACATATGCATCACCTGGGGTCTTATTACAGTGCACATTCTGAGTCAGTAGGTCTGGGGTGAGGCCTGACGTTTTGCATATCGGACTGTCTCCCAGGTTATGCTGATGTGCGTCCCCAAGGATCACACTTTGAGAACAAGGACTCTGAGTTACGGTTTCGAGCTGTTTGTATAGCTGAGTGTCCCTGAGTGGTGCAAACAGTTAATGCTTTTGGCTGCTAACCAAAAGGTTGGAGGTTCAAGTCCACTCAGAAGAAAGACCTGACGAGTTACTTATGAAAAATGAGCCATTGAAAACCCTGTGGAGCACAGATGTACACTGATATACATGGGTTGTCATGAGTTGGAATCAACTAGATGGCAGCTGCTTTTAGTTTTTAGCAGCTGAACCCATTTACAAATGGGTTTCTGGTAGCCTCACGTATTCCTTGGCTTGTGGCAATAGCACTGTGATTTCTGCCTCCGTTTTCACATAGGGACATGGGGATCTCCTCTCTGTGTCTCTTCTCTTCTGATAAGGATAGCAGTCGTAAGGAGATTAGGGCCCAACCTAATGACCTCACCTTAACTTAGCTAATTACATCTTCAGTGACCCTATTTCCAAATAGGGCCACATTCACAGGTACTGGGGGTTAGGAGGAAACCCTGGTGGCGTAGTGGGTTAAGTGCTACGGCTGCTAACCAAAGGGTCAGCAGTTCAAATCCTCCAGGCACTGCTCGGAAACTCTATGGGGCAGTTCTACTTTGTCCTATAGGATCGCAATGAGTTGGAATCAACTTGATGGCACTAGGTTTGGTTTTTTGGTTTGGGGGTTAGGACTTGAACCTGACTTTTGGGGGGACACAGTTCAACCTATAACAGTGACTGAGAGTGTGGACTATCAGTCCCTGGGCAGACAGCCCAAGGGTTTGAATCCTGGCCTCTCCACATGTTGGCTGACTTGGATCCACCTAGCTTTGCTCTAACATGGGGGTAAGTGGTACCCACCTCATAGGGTAGTGATAAGGCATGCTCTTAGTTATGTGCATTCAAACTGCCAACCTCTTGGTTAGCAGCTGAGCTCTTAACCACTTTGCTGGCAGGGCTCAATTGTTCCATAGGACAGCACTAAGCATCCTTGCCTGCAGATGTGCAAACTGAGGCTGGTTGACCTTGGGCAAGGAAACTGTTGAGAAGACGCACACAGCAGGGTCTTTTTAAGTTCGTTTCACTCCAGTAGTTCTCAACAGGGGGCCATTTTTCCCTCAGGGGACATTTGGCACAGTCTAGAGACATTTTTGACTGTCATGTGACTAAAGGGGGCAGAGCTACTGGCATCTATTGGACAGAGGCCAGGGATGCTGCTAAACAGTGCACAGGACAGCCCCCATGACAAAGAATCATCTGGCCTAAAATGTCAGTAGTGCCCAGGTTGAAAAACTCTGCTCTGAACTGATAGTCTAAGATCTTTTCTTGAGCAGGATCTATGTCAGGCCTGACACCAAGGCAGAGGGCAGCAAAATACTGCCCATACGCCAAATCCAGCCAACTGCCTGTTTTAGTAGATAAAGTTTTTTTGGAACACAGCCACACCCACCATTTGCCTGGGGCTACTTCCCGGTTTAGAAACCCTAGTGGCCTAGTGATTAAGAGCTACAGCTGCTAACCAAAAAGGCTGGCAGTTCCAGTCCACCAGGTGCTCCTTGGAAACTCTATGGGGCAATTCTACTCTATCCTATAGGGTCGCTATGAGTCGGAATCGACACAAAGGCAGTGGGTTTAGTGGGCTTTCCCGGTGCAGCGGTGAAGTTGAGTAATAGAAGTCTGCAGAGCTCTCGACCACCATGCTGTCCTCCTGCCCAAGAAGAAGAGCTGGGCTGCCAAGGTTTGCCTGGAGCCAAGGGGGGATGGGTATCAGCATTCTCCTGGTACTGCTCGACTCAGGGAGAGAAGCACCTCACCTCGGGCTGAAGTGCCTTCAGCAGCAAAACTAAGATAACGCTCCTTGCCCCCACCTTGCTCCTGAGGGTGGGGATGGATGAGATAATGTCTGAGAAGCCCCAGTGGGCTCCCGTGAGATAGGACGGCCATCCGTACCCTGTGGGACGGTGCCCAGTTCTCCTGGAAACTGATGATTCCCGTGAAATATGGCTGTGCTCTGGGAGGAGCTGAAACAGGCCAAAGCCCAAGGTCAGGCCCTTGCTCAAAAGGAAGGATTAAAAAGAAATTAATCTCTCTTGTTCTTTCTTTGTTTGCCATCTCCAGGGGAGAGAGGCAGATGGCAAGGAGGACTTTGATGGATGGGTTAAGGATGCGTCCTCTGAGGCCTCTCTGGGTGGAAATCCCCCCTGAGCTCATTCCACAGGCCACATCTCTCAGGACTCATGAGTGTGTCTGGTGTCACTGATTTGATTTCCAACACTGATTTCTAACCACTTGGCTAATCAACAGACATTGAGACTTAAATGTGGTAACAAAATAGGACACTGGAGCAGTGGGAGTTCAGGTTGGTGAGGTATACAGGACTGGATTTTATAGGTGCCGAGAGCTGTGCTGGAGCCCTGGTGGCACAGTGGTTACACTCTAGGCTACTAACCAAAAGGTTCGCGGTTCAAACCCACCAGTCTTCCTGGGGGAGAAAGATGTGACAGTCTACTTCAGTAAAGATTACAGCCTTGGAAACTAGGGGGCAGTTCTGCTCTGTCCTGTACAGTCACTATGAGTGGGAATTACCTTGAGGGCAACGGGTAGAGCTGTGGCCTGTGTGAAGTAGTGGTGGTTGAGTGGCAGAATTTTCACCTTCCATGTGGGAGACCTCATGAGTAGCCACTACCTGTCCATCAGTGTGGGCTTACGTGTTGCTATGATGCTGAACAGGTTTCAGCGGAACTTCCAGACTAACATGGACCAGGAAGAAAGGCCTGGTGAGCTATTTCTGGAAATCAACCAATCCAAAAATCAGCCAGTGAAGACCCTGTGGATCACAATGGTCCAATCCCATTGTTCAGGAGGTCACCAGGAGTCAGGTCAACAACCGAGGGCAGCTAACAACAGCAACAAGAGCTGTAGCCTAGGGATGTGGAGGTGGAAATATGTGGGTATATACTGGAACATTTCCTTCTTCCTGTAAGTAAGAAGCCATTGTGAGGGGAGGCTTGTGGCTCACAGCAGCACTCCATGGAGGCCACATGGAATCAGAACCTCAGAGTAGGAGGACCATGTCTTTCAGGAAGGCAGAAAGATACAGAAAAACTTTCAGGAGCTTGAACTCTCAGGGAAGGAAAGCATCTTTGTGGTTCAGACCTACAGAGGTTAGAGGAGTGAGCACTGCTTGACTGACTCAGAGGAGTGGGGCAGGGAGTAGGGGCCAGTGAGCCTTGTAACTCCAAAGGTGAAGTTTCTAGCCCTGACTCTCCAGCCCCTGTGCCTGTCAGTACTCAGCTTCACATCTGCCTCTTGAGACCTAGAGGACGAATTCAATGCCTTTTGCAGAGGGAAGTGCTAATGTCCTCCCTGCAACCCAAACCTACTTTTGGTCATTCACATCTGAATTGTCCTTTCTGGAGGACCACAGAATAATAGTAGATCAAGTGATCTACAATTGATGTCCCCCGAAACCATGGACCCCGGGCTCCTGCCTCTGCTACTCTGTCCCTCAAAGTGTTTAGTTGTATTCAGGAAACTTCTTAGCTTTTGGTTTAGTTCGGTGATGCTAACTTCCCCTGTATTGTATGTTGTTCTTCCCTTCACCTAAGATAATTCTTGTCTGCTATCTAGTTAGTGAATTCACCTCTCCCTTCCTCCCCACTTTCATAAGCATCAAACCATGTTTTCTTCTGGGTTTAAACCTTTTTTTGAGTTGTTATAGTAGTGGTCTCATATAATATTTCTCCTTCTGCAACTAATTTCACTCAGTGTTTGACATGGAAACCCCAGTTTACCCCTAGATCTATAACGTATTCCATACTTCAGAGATCTAGCACGGATCTCAGAGGAAAATTTGGCCCATTATATGGTCTGCAATGCATATTAAAAACATATTCTTGTAAACTCTCAGATAATGGCACTGCAGAGCAAAGCATAATATTATTTAAAATCTGGGCCAAAGGTCAGAAACACAGAAACTTCCCTGGAACTGCTTGGATTGTGGAAGAGGGGTTGTAGTCATTTGATGCACATTAGACAAACTTCTGCTAACTTCAGTGTTGCTTCTGGGTGAATGGCCACATTTTACTTGGAGCATTGTGTCTTTTTTTTTTTTTTTAATTTCTTTAGGTGAAAATTTACAGCTCAAGTTAATTTCCCATACAAAAAATTTATACACATATTTTATATGACCCTAGCTGCAATCCCTATAATGTGACAGCATACTCCCTCTTTCCACCCTGGGTTTTCTGTGTCATTCTACCAGCTCCTATCCCTTTCTGCATTCTCATCCTGCCTCTGGACAGGAGCTGCCCATTTAGTCCCGGGTATCTACTTGAACTAAGAAGCACACTCTTCATGAGTATTATTTTATGTTTTATAGTCCAGTCGAATCTTTGTCTGAAGAGTTCGCCTCAGGAATGGTTTTAGCTCTGGGTGAACAGAGAATCTGGGGGCCATGTCCTCTGGGGCTCATCTAGTCTCAGGCTATTAAGTCTGGTCTTTTTACGTGAATTTGAGTTCTGCACCACACTTCTCTCCTGCTCTGTCAGGGACACTCTGTTGTGTTCCCTGTCAGGGTGGTCGTTGGTGGTAGCTGGGCACCATCTAGTTCTTCTGGTCTCAGGCTAATGGATTCTCTGGTTTATGTGGCCCTTTTATCTCTTGGGCTAATATTTTCCTTGTGTCTTTGGTATTCTTCATTCTCTTTTGCTCCAGGTGGGTTGGAACCAATTGATGCATCTTAGACGGCCAATTGCAAACTTTTAAGACCCCAGACGCCACTCACCAAAGTGGGATGCAGAACATTTTCTTAATAAACCTTGTCATGCCAATTGACCTAGATGTCCCCTGAAACTATGGTCCCCAGACCCCTGCCCTGGCTACTCTGTCCCTCGAAGTGTTTGGTTGTATTCAGGAAACTTCTTAGCTTTTGGTTTAGTTCGGTGATGCTGATTTCCCTGTATTGTGTGTTGCCCTTCCCTTCACCTAAGATAATTCTTGTCTGCTATCTAGAAAAAAAAAAAAAATTTCTTTTTTTTTTTATCTAGTTAGTGAATTTGCCTCTCCCTCCCTCCCCACCCTCATAACCATCCAACAACATTTTCTTCTGTGTTTAAACCTTTTTATAGAGTTGTTATGATAGTGGTCTCATATAATATTTGTCCTTTTGCAGCTGACTAATTTCACTCAGCATGATGCCTTCCAGATTCACCCATGTTGTGAGATGTTTCTCTGATTAATCATTGCTCTTTATCATTGCGTAGTATTCCATTGTGTGAATATACCATAATCTGTTTATCCATTCATCTGTTGATGGGCACCGAGTTTGTTTCCATCTTTTTGCTATTGCGAACAGTGCAGCAGTGAACATGGATCTGCATGTATCTATTCATCTGACGGCTCTTATTTCTCTAGGATATATTCCAAGGAATGGGATTGCTGGATCATATGGTACTTCTATTTCTAGCTTTTTAAAGAAGCGCCAAATTGATTTCCAAAGCAGTTGTACCATTTTACATTCCCACCAGCAGTGTATAAGTGTTCCAGCCTCTCCACAACCTCTTCGACAATTATGTTGTGCTTTTTGGATTAATGCCAGGTTTGTTGGGGTGAGATGCTATCTGGTTGTAGTTTTGATTTGCATTTTTCTAATGGCTGATGATCATGAGCATTTCCTCATGTGTCTGTTAGCCACCTGAATGTCTTTGGTGAAGTGCCTGTTCATATCCTTTGCCCATTTTTTAAATTGGGCTATTTGTCTTTTTGTTGTTGAGGTTTTACAGTGTCTTGTACATTTTAGAGATTAGACCCTGATCGGATGTATCATAACCAAAAATTTTTTCCCAGTCTGTAGGTTTCTTTTTACTCTTTTGGTGAAGTCTTTTGATGAGTATAAGTGTTTGATTTTTTAGGAGCTCCCAGTTATCTAGTTTCTCTTCTGGCATTTGTGCATTATTAGTTATGTTTTGTATTCTGTTTACTTGTATCCATTTTTAAAGAGGAAATGAATTGCTCGAGGGAACTCAGTGGCTGGACATTTTCTGAAGCCTGTTTACTTCCTCTTTGAAACCACAGATATTTGTAACTTCAAGATCTCGCTCCTGAGTTACTTGGAGAGAAAGTTTCTTGAGGTCAGAGTTTCTGCAAGGTATAAGAATATTTGGAACCTCCCTTTTTTTCCACCCTGGATTTATTTATTCATTCTTGAAATATTTATTAAGTATCCACTATACACCCGGCAGTATACTAAGTGCTAAAGATAAAATGGTGGGCAAAACTAGACATTGCCCCACCTCGGCAGGTTTTCAGTCAATTGGCAAAAACAGACGTTAATCAAAGGATCACACAAATACATTAAAACGCAACTATGAAGAGGCAGAGAAGCGAGGAATTTGGCACTCTAAAGTCATATGAAAATGGCTTACATTTATTTAGTGTTTATTATATGCCAACACTATTGCCATCATTGAGCCTCTCCATTATGATATCAATATTACAGATGAGAAAACAGAGGAACAGAAGCTCAGAAAAGCCATACACCTAGTAAGCATTGGAGCCGAGATTAAAATTCAGGTATTCTGGCTCTGGAGCCCTTGTCCTTAATCCCTATACCAGGAGAGCTTCCATGGGGGAAGTGGCAGTTGAGCTGTGATCTGAAGGATGAGTAGGAGTTGATTGGGTAAAGGGTGGTGATCCAGACAGAAGGAAAAGCGTGTGCAAAGGTCCTGTGCCTGGAGGCCAAAGGGGTTGCAGAAAGCAAGGAAACCGTGGAGTGAGAAGCGGTTGGCAGGAGACCACACAAGGTATTGACTGGCGTGCTCCTTGCCATCTTCTCCTAGATGGATTTCCTGCTCACGTTGTGTGGCTTTATGCTGGAGGCGGCCTTTGGGGTATATCAACTGAACTATTTAATTTTCAGAGGTAGCAGAGTACACTTGACAACCACTCTATACATAAAGGCCAGAATAAGCAAAAGCTAAAATTCTTTGTAGCCTGAAATCTGTTATAGAAACCATTGCCTCCAGCAGCCCAAGATGGCAGAACTTCAGCCATAATGGCTACAGAATGGTGAGGATCCTGGGTGTGTGGGGGGGGGGCAAGGGGGAGGTGCTCTGAGAGGGAGGGCCAAGACCCTACAGAATTCCCATTGTCTGCCCCTGCTGTCTCCCCTGATGCTTGTCTGTTAGCCATTCCAGAGCACGGCTTCCTCACCTTTACTCCGTCAGGGGTACCATCTGCCACATCCCACTGCAACTTCTGCTTGTAAAATCCCAACTTTCTTCAAAGCAGTGCTAAAATGCCGTCTCTGGGGACCCTTCCCCTGGGCCATTAGTCAGAAGTAAACTCTCGCCCCTTGTGTGTCAGTAGAACCTTTGATCCCACTGTCTCAGCATTTGTTATGTTTTTCTTGATATGATAGTCACTCAGGCCCATGTCTCTTCTCCCCTAAAGACTGCAAACTCTGTGTGTGTGTGTGTGTGTGTGTGTATCCTGGTGTCCCATCATGCATTCAGCACAGTGCTAGGCACAGTGGAGGCTTTCAGCAAATATTGCTTGGATGTTAATAATAGGCTTTGTGTCTTTGAACTTGTGAAATTGCAAGATTGAGATCTGCAAGCGTGGCAGGATCCCAGGGCTCAAATGATGTCGTCGGGACCTGGTTTCTCCCCAATTCCCACCCCCAGGCCTGTGCTGTCCTGTGTGTTTGTTGCTTCCTCAGGCTTCTCCTCCTAGCAAGGTGGCCACCAGACATCATCCTTCCAGATTCAGGTCCACTGGTGAAGAGACAGAGTGCCTCTCTTCCCATAGTCCCAGCAACATTCTCAATTCGTCTCCCTGGGTTCCACTGAGTCACTGTGGGCCAAGGAGGGTGATACTGTGATTGGCCAGGAGGGGTCACATGCTTTATGTCCAGAACTGGGGTGGGGCTTATAGACAGGAAGTGGAGGAGGTGGGAATTTGGGCTTCCTTCCTGTAGGTAGTACATGGATGCCATAGGGTAAAAACCCAGGCCCACTTAATACCACCTTCTTTTCAGTTACAAGTAATGTGGCTTCATTTGGGGGCACTGGAAGGGTGGACTGCTTTGTTATTGAAAGGCCACTGTTGACACTATTAGACAGGGGATATTCAGGGAGTGAAAGAAGGAATGATTCAGCTCCAGATTTTAGTTCCCAACCCTCCTCCCCAAAGTCCTACAAAGGAAATCCCCCAGTTTTTAAGTCTGTCTGAGAAGTTAGAAAATACAGTCAAGCAAGCCCCTAAGGCGCCTTCCCTGCTCTGCCCTTCTCAGCAGAGAGGAAGTGTCTGTCTCCGAGGGAGGAGGACTTCCATATTTGATTAAGAAGGCAGAGACTCCCTCTGTCCTGGGAATTTCCGCAGCCCCATGAGGCCATCAGCACGATGGCCTTTTTGTGCTGTGAGCTTCGGCTTGAGGTTTTGCAGGGAGAGGCACTGGAGGCTTCCACACATTCTTGAGCATGGTCATGTTGGAACTGTTGCAAGGGCGGCTCTCTAAAACCGTCCTTTCTGACCCACTTCCTGAGTTCAGCATGCAATTTCAGCAGCTCTCTGAGGGTATTTACACGGCTGCAATGGTGATTCAGTGGTAGAATTCTCACCTTCCATGCAGGAGACCCGGGTACCATTCCAGGTGAGTGCATTTCAGGCACAGCCACCAGCCATCTGTCAGTGGAGGCTTGCATGTTGGCTATAATGCTGAAGAGGTTTCTGAGAGCTTTCACACTAAGGTGAACTGGGAAGAAAGGCCTGGAGATCTACTTCTGAAAATCAGTCAGTGAAAACCCTGTGGATCACAACTATAGGACGCAACCGATTATGGGGATGGCACAGAAGAAGGCAGCATTTCATTCCACTGTGTCATGAGTTGGACCCAGCTCGATGGCAGCTACCAACAACAACAAGAAAACAGGGTGTTTCCTGAGGAGTGTGAAAGGGCATTGAAATTGCTGCCAGGAGATACACCAGAGCTGGGCATGAACACTTGAGTAAAGTTCCTTCTCTGCCTGACTTAGCCAGCTTTATGAGGAGGGAACCAGACCAGACTGGCTGGCCCTCATGCTCAGGGCTTCATCTCACTGAACTGTCACAGTGATCCCTGAAGTAACAGAGACTCAGAAAGTTTCCTTTGCTAGGGTCGCCCTAGTGGTAAGCGGTTCAACCAGGTTGTCTGGTTCTAGAACTTCTGCTCTTAACCACTTTGGTGGGCAGCCTAATCCATTTCTGACGCATCTGTGACCCTCTCCCCAAAATGGTAGCACCTCTGATACCATTTGTCTTTCTGGAAGATTCTCTGGGTGTTTGCTCTAGACTCATTTGAGAGGCTGGCTATGGTGGAGAGATGCCATTTGCCAGCACAGGTCTGCCCAGGGTGGAGCTTCGCTAGCAGGTCTGTGTCCTTTCTTAATGTAAAGCTCAGATGTGTTGAAGCTGGGGCTGATAGGGCTTCTCCACTGGTCGAGACAACGAAAACACATTTCTGGCGTGGTTTGAATTAAACGAGAATTTCCCGTTTTTCATAAACATTTACAGTAGTTGTGTATGCAGAGTTGAAAGGTTTAGGGTTTTGGTGTTTAATTAGAAACAAATGCCCTTTATGGTCCTGTTAGCAAGGGCAGCGTGCCTCAGATTATTAGGATTATTCCTGTTATTCCGGCCTGCATTTTGATTTTTTCCTGAGACACCCAGTGCAGATCCCCCAAGGTGACTGTGTGTGGTGGTGGGAAATGGGATCCACAGAGAGGGTGAAGCTTCTGTCTGGAAGCCAGGGTTCTGGGCCGGCTTCACGCCTCACCTTCTTTTCCAGGGTGTGAGATGAAGGCCCAGCAGGCAGAGCAGCTGCAGCCTCTCCTGGGGCCTGGGTGGACGGAGGTCTGATGGCCTTGAGAACCCAGGTACTCCGAGATGAGGGTGGCGGTGCCCCTGGACTCAGCCTCAGCTCTTGGTTTTGAACGTGAGCAGCCACAGCAGGGGCCACGTGCCTGTATGCAAGCCCAGCCCCCTGGGAAGCAGCAGAGAAAAATCACAACCATGCGGTTTCTAAGCGGCTTTGTTTTGTCTTTGAGGGAGCTTCCAAGGCTATCCCTGCAGGAGCCAGCCTCCTTCTCGCTTGCCTTCTGAAGTGCTCTCTGGTGGGAGAGGAAGAAGCACATCAGAGCATCCTGGGACCCTCCCTCCCCTATAGAGGGTGTCTCCTGAAAATAAAGGCCTGTGTCTCCTGTCTCAGCCCCTAAGAGGCCAGCTGCAGCCTGGCTACTAAGTCCTTGGGTGTCCTCACAGCACCCCTCTTGAAATCCCTAATAAAAGGGTTGTTGTTACACTGTCAAGTCCATTTCAACTCATAGCGACCCCATGTGACAGAGTAGAACTGCCCAATAGGATTTCCTAGGCTGTGATCTTTACGGAAGCAGACTGCCGCATCTTTCTTCCATAGAGCTGCTAAGTGGGTTCAAATCACCAAACTTTTGTAGGAAATACCTAAAGATCCTTCCTACCTATTAAGGCTATAGTGCGCTCCCATAAAGCAAGGCCTTTGAATATTTGATGACAGAGAGGCCATCAAGGGTATTTCATAAGCAATTAAAAGGCTTGTAGAAGTTTACAAAGAAGCCCTGGTGGCACAGTGGTTAAGCGCTCAACTGCTAAGGACCGAAGGATTGGCAGTTCAAACCCACCAGCTGCTCTGCGTGAGAAAGATGTGGCAGTCTGCTTCCATAAAGATTACAGCCTTGGAAGCCCTATGGGACAGTTCTGCTCTGCCTTGTAGAGTCATTTTGAGTCGGAATTGACTCAATGGTTATCGGTTAGGTTAGGGTAGGTTAAAGTTTATAGCCAGAAAGGTCCTTAAAAGCCATTTCAATTCATTAGTCTCATTTTACAGATGAGAAAGGTGAGACATGGGGAAGGGAAGAAGTTTCCCTGGGTAATCATGGGTGATGAGGTGGACATCCATCGCTAGCCCCAGCCTCCTGCATCCTAAAATACGGCATTCAACTGTACCATGTGAAGAAGACCGCAGAGATCCATGTTCGGTCCTCTTAGATGGATCTGCAAACATTATGGAAGACACCCAGCCTTTCCTAGATAAGCCAGGCAGGATTACCCTTTACTTTTCCCACAAAACAAAATAGGAAAACAATATGCTGTGATTTGTGACAGAAAATTTAAAAAATTTAATGATACTTAAAGAAGAAATTGAAATCGCCAACATTCGTATTCCTAGAGACAATTCAGTTACTAATAACCTAGTCAGTATCCTATCCTATTTTTTACTTACTAGTTACCAGTGAGTTACCAGTGAGTTCCTACCAGTTAGGAAACCCTGGTGGTGCAGTGGTTAACAGCTATGGCTGCTAACCAAAAGGTCGGCAGTTCAAATCCACTGGCCACTCCTTGGAAACCCTACGGGGCAGTTCTACTCTGTCCTTTAGGGTCACTATGAGTCGGAATCGACTCGATGGCAACGGGGTTTTTGGGGGGTTTTAGTTACCAGTTGCCATCGACTCAGCTCTGACTCATGACAACCCCATGCATGTCAGAGTAGAATTGTGCTCCATAGGGTTTTCAATGGCTGACTTTTCAGGGGTAGATCTCCAGGCCTTTCTTGCAAGGCGCCTCTGAATCTATTCAAATCTCCAACCTGTCCTTTAGCAGCTAAGCCTGTTAAGTATTTACACGATCCAGGGACTTCTTCTTTCCTCTTTTAACTTGTTGTTGTTAGGTGCCGTTGAGTCGGTTCCGACTCATAGCGACCCTATGCACAACAGAACAAAACCCTGCCCCGTCCCGCGCTAACCTTACAATCGTTATTATGCTCGAGCTCATTGTTGCAGCCACTGTGTCAATCCACCTCGTTGAGGGTCTTCCTCTTTTCCGCTGACCCTGTACTCTGCCAAGCATCATGTCCTTCTCCAGGGACTGATCCCTCCTGACAACATGTCCAAACTATGTAAGACGCAGTCTCGCCATCCTTGCTTCTAAGGAGCATTCTGGTTGTACTTCTTCTAAGACAGATTTGCTCATTCTTTTGTCAGTCCATGGTATATTCAATATTCTTCGCGAACACCACAATTCAAAGGCGTCAACTCTTCTTCGGTCTTCCTTATTCATTGTCCAGCTTTCACATGCATATGATGCGATTGAAAATACCATGGCTTGGGTCAGGCGCACCTTAGTCTTCAGGGTGAACATCTTTGCTCTTCAACACTTTGAAGAGGTCCTTTGCAGCAGATTTGCCCAATGCAATGGTTTCTTGACTGCTGCTTCCATGGCTGTTGATTGTGGATCCAAGTAAAATGAAATCCTTAACAACTTCAATCTTTTCTCCATTTATCATGATGTTGCTCATTGGTCCAGTTGTGAAGATTTTTGTTTTCTTTATGTTGACGTGTAATCCATACTGAAGGCTGTGGTCTTTGATCAAGTCCTCTTCACTTTCAGCAAGCAACGTTTTGTCATCTGTATAACGTAGGTTGTTAATGAGTCTTCCTCCAATCCTGATGCCCCGCTCTTCTTCATATAGTCCAGCTTCTCGGATTATTTGCTCAGCATACAGATCGAATAGGTATGGTGAAAGAATACAACCCTGATGCACACCTTTCCTGACTTTAAACCAATCAGTATCCCCTTGTTCCGTCTGAACAACTGCCTCTTGATCTATGTAAAGGTTCCTCATGAGCACAATTAAGTGTTCTGGAATTCCCATTCTTCACAGTGTTATCCATAGTTTGTTATGATCCACACAGTCGAATGCCTTTGCATAGTCAATAAAACACAGATAAGCGTCCTTCTGGTATTCTCTGCTTTCAGCCAGGATCCATCTGACATCAGCAACGATATCCCTGGTTCCACGTCCTCTTCTGAAACTGGCCTGAATTTCTGGCAGTTCCCTGTCGATACACTGCTGCAGCCATTTTTTAATGATCTTCAGCAAAATTTTGCTTGCGTGTGATATTAACGATATTGTTCTGTAACTTCCACATTCGGTTGGATCACCTTTCTTAGGAATAGGCATAAATATGGATCTCTTCCAGTCAGTTGACCAGGAAACTGTCTTCCATATTTCTTGGCATAGACGAGTGAGCACCTCCAGCGCTGCATCTGTTTGTTGAAACGTCTAAATTGATATTCCATCAATTCCTGGAGCCTTGTTTTTTGCCAATGCCTTCAGAGCAGCTTGGACTTCTGCCTTCAGTACCATTGGCTCCTGATCATATGCCACCTCTTCAAATGGTTCAATATCGACTAATTCTTTTTGGTATAATGACTCTGTATATTCCTTCCATCTTCTTTTGATGCTTCCTGCGTCGTTTAATATTTTCCCCGTGGAATCCTTCACTATTGCAACTCGAGGCTTGAATTTTTTCTTCAGTTCTTTCAGCTTGAGAAACGCCGAGCGTGTTCTTCCCTTTTGGTTTTCCGTCTCCAGCTCTTTGCACATGTCATTATAATACTTTGTCTTCTTGAGAGGCCCTTTGAAATTTTCTGTTCAGTTCTTTTACTTCATCAATTCTTCCTTTTGCTTTAGCTGCTCGACGCTCAAGAGCAAGTTTCAAAGTCTCCTTTGACATCCATCTTGGTCTTTTCTTTCTTTCCTGTCTTTTCAGTGACCTCTTGCATTCTTCATGGATGATGTCCTTGATGTCATTCCACAACTCGTCTGGTCTTCGGTCACTAGTGTTCAATGCGTCAAATCTATTCTTGAGATGGTCTCTAAATTCAGGTGGGATATACTCAGGGTCATATTTTGGCTTTCGTGGACTTGCTCTGATTTTCTTCAGTTTCAGCCTGAACTTGCATATGAGCAATTGATGGTCTGTTCCACAGTCAGCCCCTGACCTTGTTCTGGCTGATGATATTGAGTTTTTCCATCGTCTCTTTCCACAGATGTAGTCAATTTGATTTCTGTGTGTTCCATCTGGTGAGGTCCATGTGTATAGTCGCTGTTTATGGTGTTGAAAGCAGGTATTTGCAATGAGGAAGTCGTTGGTCTTACAAAATTCTATCATTCAATCTCCAGCATTGTTTCTATCACCAAGGCCACATTTTCCAACTACTGATCCTTCTTCTTTGTTTCCAACTTTTGCATTCCAATCGCCAGTAATTATCAATGCATCTTGATTGCATGTTCGATCAATTTCAGACTGCAGCAGCTGATAAAAAATCTTCTATTTCTTCATCTTTGGCTCTACTGGTTGGTGCGTAAATTTGAATAATGGTCATATTAACTGGTCTTTCTTGTAAGCGTATGGATATTATCCTATAACTGACAGCGTTGTACTTCAGGATAGATCTTGAAACGTTCTTTTTGACGATGAATGCAACACCATCCCTCTTCAAGCTGTCATTCCCAACACAGTAGACTATATGATTGTCCGATTCAAAATGGCCAATGCCAGTCCATTTCAGCTCACTAATGCCTAGGATATCAATGTTTATGCGTTCCATTTCATTTTTGACGATTTCCGATTTTCCTAGATTCATACTTCGTACATTCCAGGTTCCAATTATTAATGGATGTTTGCAGCTGTTTCTTCTCATTTGGAGTCATGCCACATCAGCAGATGAAGGTTGCAAAAGCTTGACTCCATCCACATCATTAAGGTGGACTCTACTTTGAGGAGGCAGCTCTTCCCCAGTCATCTTTTGAGTGCCTTCCAACCTGGGGGTCTCATCTTCCAGCACTATATCAGACAATGTTCTGCTGCTATTCATAAGGTTTTCACTGGCTAATGCTTTTCAGAAGTAGACTGCTGGGTCCTTCTTCCTAGTCTGTCTTAGTCTGGAAGCTCAGCTGAAACCTGTTCTCCATGGGTGACCCTGTTGGTATCTGAATACTGGCGGCATAGCTCCCAGCATCACAGCAGCACACAAGCCCCCACAGTACGACAAACTGACAGACACGTGGGGGTCTTTTAACTTAGGAAATTAGAATTCTAACAATGCAGAGGTTTGGCTGTGAAGTTTCCTAGCTCAGTGACATGCTACTAACCTGCTACTAACTTCACAAAGCCTGCGTGTCCCCTGGGGCTGTTAGGAGGGTTAAACAAAATTATTAATGTCGGGCGTTTAGCACGATGCTCAGTGCATTTTAATAACTAGCTGTTATCATCGTAAGAAAAATAGGAAAATCTGGAAGTCCCACAATGATAACAACGTGAAATTATTAAGTTACAGAAGCCAAACAAAATGACCCTGAAGCAGAAGAATGATTACAAATTGACCACTCAACAAGAAAAGAATGACTTCAGTTGGTCAGCTTTTAACTCTAGTTCTTAAATCCATTTGGACAATTTAAAAACTAGACTTTGTTTTAAAGGAGGAGGTGATTAGAAAGCGACATAAAGTGAGTCCCTGCATCTTTTCCCTGAAGGAAAGTGCCATCCAGTGTTTGTAAACAAATAGAAATTAGGAGGATGTTGATAGAGAATTATGGGATTTCCCTGCCAGCAAGAGCATGTGCAGGGGTGCCTTGTTTTCCCCCTCTCTCCCTTTTTTTTTTTTCCCACAGTCTCAGGTCAGGTTAGTTACACCAGGCAATTTTCATAGAACAAAGCCATGTAATGAACTTTTTCACATAAAGTGCATTTTTTCCATGATTCATTCACCGTCTTTGTCTATGCAGCTTGTAAATATGGTAGATTAAATGGGTCCCATTCTCTTTTTTATTCTCTGGTGCTTGAGAGTCCAGACTCCTCAAAGTGGGAGGAGAAGGAGGGGGAGGAGGAAGGAGAGGAAGAAGGAGGAGACAGCATAAACAGGAGGGGGAACAGGCAGGCACAACTTGAAAATGAAACTCATGCATGGCCATGGGAAACCCGAGAGTGATTTTCCAGAGAAGGTGCGTGCTGTGATCCCTGTCCCCTTCCCTGCCCCTGGCCAGCATCAGCTGATCTGTAGACTTGTTGGAGCATAAAAGAAACTGCTTATTAAAGCCATCCTCACAATCACACAGACCAGACCTTCCCTCCTTCCTCCAGCCCCTTGGCGCCCCATACCCCAACCCCTGTCCCCCTGCAGTGCAGATTGGGCCCCAGCGCTGAAGCCTCTTCAGTGCACCTGGAGAGGGCAGGTTTCTCTCTTTCTCAGAGTCAGAGACGGGAGCCAGCTCTTGGAGGTGCAGGGCTGTGAGCATGCTTACAGTTGGGCAGGCTTGGGTTCTAAAGTAGATAAGGGTATAACCATATGGGGTTTGGAGTATGGTTCAAAATACTTTAGCAACAGAAAAAAAAAAGGGATGCTAGGAGGCCTGGAGGAGCCCTGTGGTGCACTCCTTAGGAGTTCGGCTGCCAAACAAAATGTTGGCAGTTCAAATCCACCAGCCGCTCCTTGGAAACCCTGTAGGGCACTTACACGCTGTCCTATATGGTCACTATGAGTCGGAATTGACTCAAGGGCAACAGGTTAGGTTAGGTTTTTTTTTTAGGAACCCTGTTGGCGCAGTGGTTAAGAGTTCGGCTGCTGACCAAAAGGTTGGCAGTTCAAATCCACTAGCTGCTCAATGGAAACCCTATGGGGGCGGTCCCACTCTGTCCTATAGGGTCACTATGAGTTGGAATCGACTCAATGGTTATGGATAGCTAAAGCAAGCGTGGCACATTCTTGCTAACTGTTGGATGTGAGTGATGAGTACATGGAGGTTTACCATATTATTTTCTCACAGGGTGTGTATTCGGAAATTTGGAAATCGGGCCAACTGTGGGTGAACCCTACCTCGGTCTGTTACGAGCTGCATGAACTTGGGCAAGTCACTGACTTTCTCAGAATCTCAGCCTTCCCATCTACAACAAGGGACAATTTATAGCAGCTGTCACATGGGGCTTGGGGAGGAGAGAGTGTGTGTAACCTAATTTACAGATTTATTTATGCATCAACTCTACCGATATTGACTACACACCATCCCTGGTGCTGGAGTTACGATGTTGAATATAAAGAGATGAGATGCTCGCACTTGAGCAGCTTAGATTTGAGTGTGTAAGATGGAGCTCAATGAAATGATCACAAACTGGGATAAGGGCTATGGAGGGAAGGACCAGAATTCTATGATGATCATCACAAAGGAATGACCTAGCAGGGGCTTCCTGGAGGGCTTCCTGGAGGCGTTGACCCTCTGACTGAGGGAGAATAGATAGTACAGAGACCCTGAAGAAGGAGAGAAGGAGGTGCGTATTACGGCAAAATGCCCGTGTCAAGAGAGAGGGAGCACAAGGCCAGTGAAGGTTGCCAGGGTGGATGTGTGTGTGTGAGAGAGAGAGAAAGAGAGAATCTGATTTGCCTTTTGAAAAGATGACTCGGATTTTAAGGTTTAGTAGGTTGGTAAAGGAATCCCTCAGTGTTGCAAACGGTTAATGTGCTCAACTGCTAACCAAAAGGCTGGTGGATTGAGTCCATCCAGAGGCACCTTGGAAGAAAGGCCTGGTGATCTACTTCTAGAGTAGCAGCTGTTGAAAAGCCAACGGAGCACAGTTCTACTGTGGCACACATGGGGTCACCGTGCGTCGGAATCAACTCCATGACAGCTGGTTAACTGGTTAGGTTGGTGAAACGGGAAACAGGAGCCCTGTGGGCAGCTGCAGCAGTTCCACAGACAAGAGGGTAGTGCCTTGGGGTAGCTGCTGCTTATACCGTTATCGCTGCTGCTACCAAAAGTAATGTTTACCAAGCAGCTGTGGCTGCCTCAGTGCTCGCTGAGGGCAGGGCCCTTTGTATTAAGCCTGCATTTAGAAAGGAATCCCTTTTGCAAGCCGCCAAACCACCCAGAAAAGATTACCAGTGGGCAGCAGTCTAGGCCGCAGGGACTCTGTCTCGTGCCACTTCCTTTCTCTGGGATTGTAGCCCAGTCACTCTGATCTCCAAGCCTCAGTTTCCCCATCCGGCGTGTAATTATACCTGTTGTATCAGCCTTGCAGGGCAGCTGTGCGTTTAGTGATATCAGAGCTCATGAATGTGGAACAGCTTTGAAAAGTTACAAAAGCACTAGGGGAAAAAAAAGGTAAGGCGGTGTTTGCTCACCATCTGGTTTCCATATTGTCTCCGGCATCTTGGTTTGGGAGAGCAGCCTCGGAGATGGCTGCTTAGTTCCAGGTTTAGGCCCCGGGGTCTCCAGTGTGAAGAGAAGAATTTGTAGATAATGAGAATAACCAGGGCATGGCGCTCTACCCTTCACGAGTGCCTTTGCAGAAGGGAGCCTGATTTAATCCTCACGCCGCACCAGTGGAACAGCCGGACAGGTATCACACCCCTGCTCCGTAGACAAAGAAATCAAGCACTGGAGAGGACCTGTTCTCTGAGCATGTGGTGAATCCAGGGCTCCAGCTCCCATCGTGTGCAGCCAAATTCAACTCTCTGCCTAACACACACCTCTGCTTTTTTCTGGAAGAGAGAAGTGTGGGTCATGGACTTTTAAAACGGGGTACTTTAGAGATCAGCAACTGGATTTTATTTGACCTGCGTGCACAGCGTCTTAAGCATCTGATCCTGTTGCCAAGATTTAAGAATTTGGGAGTTTGCATACAAATTGAGATTTCTAGTTTCTCTTGAGAAATGGAAGATCTAGCCCCTGTGGTCTTCATTTCTCAAAAATGAAAAACGACAGTTGGCTGGAGCAGAGATGGTGGCTGCCCCCTTTCGTTGGTGGACGGTCTCTTCGTCAGTTTGCCAGTTCCCTCCACTCCCATGACGGTTGCCTGCCTAGTGCCCAAGTGAAGACTGTGCATTTGTGACCCCTCATCTAAGGCAAAGGTGACCTGGTGGCACAGTGGTTCAGCACTTGGCTGCTAATTGAAAGGTTGGCAGTTCAATTCCCCCCGAGAAGCTCTGCCAGAGAAGGAGATGGTGGTCTGCTGCTATAAAGAAAAAACCAAACCTGTGCCGTCAAGTCGATTCTGACTCATAGTGATCCTATAAGACAGAGTAGAGCTGCCTCATAGGGTTTCCAAGCCTGTAAATCTTTACCGAAGCAGGCTGCTGCATCTTTCTCCCTTGAAGTCACAGGTGGGGTCAAGCTGCTGATTTTTTTGGTCAGCAGTAGAGCCCTTAAGCACTGCACCACCAGGCTCCTTTCCCGTAAAGATTACAGCCTGGAAAACCCTATAGATCAGTCTACTGTCATGTGGGGTTGCTATGAGTCAAAACAACTCCAGGGCACCTAACAACAGCAATCTCAAGCAACCACCTAGGTTACAGATGGGAAAACTGAGTCCTGGAGAAGCTGAGTGACCTATCAAAGGACACAAAGCTTTTTTTTTGTTTTTTTATTGTGGTGAAAATATGCTTAACAAAACATATGCCATCGCAACAAAGACACACAGCTTTTGAGTGCCAGGGCTGGAATGGAGGGAGAATTTTCATGCTTTTACTTCCAGCTCAGCCCTTTTCTCATCTGGGCCCCATATCACCTCCTTGCTGACATTTGTATGTCAGGTCCACATGAAGGCTTCAGCATGGGCAGTTCCTTCCCACTCTTGTCTTCCAACCAGAAGAAAAGAGCTTAAGCGAGAGCAAGCATGGCGGATGGAATGACAGAGAAATTAGAAGCAACTGTATAGACACATTTAAAAGTCCACATTGCTTTTGTACAAAACTTAGATCAATCAACTATAAACCAAAAAACCAAACCTGTTGCTGTTCAGTCAATTCCGACTCACAGCGACCCTATAGGACAGAGTAGAACTGCCCCATAGGGTTTCCAAGGAGCGCCTGGTAGATTCAAACTGCTGACCCCTGGTTAGCAGCTGTAGCTCTTAACCACTACACCACCAGGGTTTCCTAATCAACTATACATAACCCTTTTATCTCCTGCAACAGTGGACAAAACAATCAATTGATAGAGTAGTGATGAAATGACTTATTTACGACGAATATATGCTAACATGTGTATATCCGGGAAGAAGCACAGAGTCCCTTTCTTCCAGCTGTGCTCTGTCATACATTTCCCAAGTCGCATGTTTGCAGGGGCACCGTCTCCCACACAGGCATTCATATCACCTGGTAGGCACCCGGAATGCCAGGGCCGCAGGCGTCTCAGCCCAGCATTCGAGTGCATACATCTAAAATCCTTGGGTTTTTATTCAGAGGCAGTCTCCTCTGTTTGCCAGCTGCTGCTTCCCCAGAGAGGTTGGCCCCTGCTGCAGACCAAGCAGATCTTCTTCAGATTCCCCCGGCCTGGAGGAGGCCTGACAACACGGAGAAGGCCCCCTGATCCTGTCTCCTGAGCTTGAGCAGAAACAGCTCTAGATGGAACCTTAGACAACTGGCTTCTCTTCCCAGCTCTGCCCCAACTAACCCAGCTCTGCTGTGTGGCATTAGCTCTGTTTCTTCACCTCTTTGGGCCCCAAATATTTTTTGAGAGGCAAGAGGCTTATAGAACACCCCCTTCTGCAGCAAATATTCTTTGATTTGACAAGAATTCGCGTGAGAGGAGACAGGGAGCCCAAGCTCTAGTCCCTCCATCTGCAGCATGTAGAATGCCCAGGCCTCATGCTTCCCTTCCTCCCTAGTAGAGACTGTAATTGCCTTTTCCCGTCTCTGAAACATCCTGGGCGCTGAGGCAAGCTCTCCTGCAGCCGGGGGTGTAGTGTGCTACCCCACGGTGGGAGCGTTCATCTTCATTATTTCCAAAGAGGAGCTGCTGGAGCAACAGTGAGACATTTTATGAGAAAGAAGACCTTAAACTGGTTTTCATTAAATGTGGCTTGATGGAGGTGAACCGGAAACATCCACTGGAGCAATGGCAGCCTTTCAAAGCCCCCCTGCAGAAACGATAAGCTATAAAAACAAATGGCCCAGCAACAGAACAAAAAACAAGGCTCCGGGAACATTTGCTGGGCTGCAAACATGGCCTGCTGGGCCCTACCCCGCCTCTCGGAGACTGAACCGTCCTGGACCTGGTGGATCTGGAGCCTAACAGGAGCCAGGGGTGCTTCCCCACCCCAGGACATCCAGTGGTGGAGCTAGACAGACATGAGGAGTGGGGCATGGGGGAAAACTGCCCTGGGTGTCAGTGGCACCTTTGGGAACGACTGCAGTAATGACAGCTAACGTTTACTGGGGAGGCATTGGTGGTTCAGTGGTAGAATTCTTGCCTCTCGTGCAAGAGACCCGGGTTCAGTTCCCAGCCAGTGCACCTCATGCTTCCTCAGCACCCATCTGTCAGCTGAGGCTTGCACGTTGCTGTGATGCTGAGCAGGTTTCAGCACAGCGTTGTGTTCCATCATGCGGGAGGTTGCCATGAGTCAGGGATCACAGCTAACAACGTTTCCTTTGTGCCAGGTGCTGTAATACGCCCCCGGCATGCATCCTGTTGTCTCGCTGACACCCCTATAGATATGCGCTCTCCATTTTGCAGAAGAGGAAAGAGGTTCATAGATGTTGAAAAGTGTCCCCAAGGCTACAGAACTGAGTGGGCAAAACAGGACTCAAACTCTTGTTCCAAAGGGAATGCCCCAAGCCACCTGCAAGCCCACCTGTGAGGAAATGAATATGGTCTTAAACTGGGTTTCAGACTTGAGGAGAGAGACCCTTAGAAACCACCAAGCTGTAGCTCCTCATTTTCTACTTAAGGTGGAAGTGATGGCTGCGGGGGTGGGGGGGTGGGCAGTAAGGGTGTTCTCGGGTGTCAGAGACCTGGGCAAGCAGGCATCTTCTAGATGTGCTTAGGCAGTTCCCTTACCCTCCCTGAGCCTCAGTTTCCTCATCTGTGAAACGGGAAAAGCCACAGCCCTAGTTTTCATTAGTGTCATTGTGATGGTTAAGTAAGATGCATTCAGCAAATGTTTATCGAGCAACTTCTGTGTGCCCGGCACTGTGCTTGGCCCTGTGGATGTAACAGTGGGCTGAACTGGCTAAAATCCCTGCCCTCATGGGGCCTCCATTCTGGTGGAGGAAACAGGCCATAAATAAATAAGGAAATGATGCTGTGGGTCAGAGACGATGTAAGCACCTTGGAGGAAATGAAGCAGGGAAGAAAGGCAGGGAGTGTGGCGGGGTCAGGGTAGGGTTAACAGGGTGATCAAAAAGGGCCTCAGTGGGAAGTGCTTTAGAACTAAGCCTTGATAGGATCCTGTGGGGGAAGAGTCCTCCTGGCAGAGGGTACAGGGAGGACAACGGCCCTGAGGTGGGCGCAGGCCCGGCCTGTGAAGGAGCAGCAGGCCGGGGCGGCTGGAATGCTAGTTATCAGGTGTGGTCTGGTTGAATTGACTCATAGCAACCCCCTGTGACAGAGCAAAACCGCCCCGTAGGGTTTCCTAAGCTGTAGTCTTTATGGGAGCAGAATGCCAGGTCTTTCTCCATCGGAGCCACTGAGTGAGTTTGAACTGCCATCCATCATTTCAGTTCGCAGTCAAGGGCTTAACTATTGTGCCACCAGGGCTCCTTCTGGCTAGAATGGACATTGATGTAAAAAGCTTTGCACAATACCTGTGTCCTGGCTACTGGGTCCTCACTTCCTTCTCTACCTTCTATCCACCATTCATTCCTTAAAAGTATTGAGTATCTCCGTGTGTGCCAGAAGCCAGCAAATGCTAAGAAGACTCTAAGGAAGGCATGCAAATCAGGGTGAGAGAATTCAAGGCCCCTCAGTGGGGTTCTCTAATGCCTCTTGGATTCCTCTAGGAACAGTGGGGGCACCCAGCTGTCCAGCCCAGCCATACCTCTGAACCACACCCCAGAACTCTGGGCTTTCTTCTTACAATCCAGGCAGGAGGACCCCAGCCCAGTGGGTCTTACCATCCTCTGCTTGGCTGTGCTTCTTTTGGTTCCTTCGCCCTATGCCACTCTTCGCAGTGTTTCTGCTCGCTGTGACACACGCAGAAACTCTTTCCCGGAGTGTAGAGATTTGTGGGTACTGAGCACCCCTTGGGGCCAGCAGTTGCCAACAGGAGCAGATTAGCCCTGGGAGCCAGAGGCGGGAGGGGAATGAACTGCTCCTCGGAAGCTCAATTCTTCCAGAGTCCTGAGGCCTCACCCATTTCTGTGATGAAGCTTTTGACCTGGTCCTGTGCACAGCAGGCCGGTGCTATCTGCAGCTCTGCAGAAATGTAGTAGAATATCAGTGTTTGCTGTTTGTCCTGGGGGCTCTGCTGCTTCTCACCACTCCATCCTTCTAGAGGCCTTCCCCAAGGGGACACATAATTGGATCTACCTCTTGGAATAGGCCCTCTGCTTGCTCTTTGGAGACTGGATGTGGAGGCTGGGGAGACTGGAGTTAGGGAGTGCCGTTTGGAGGTCATGGCAGGAGTTAGGAGAGAGATGTAGCAATGGCAGTGAGGATGAAGAATGGAGGCCAGCTTCCCGAAATATTATGTAGATAAAAGCAGAAGGACGTGGTGATTACTTAGATGGGAGAGAAGTCTTTTGGAGAAAGCACTCATATAGCCAGAAAATGATAACCGATAGTACAAATGAATACGCAATACAATAGGTGAGAAAAGCGGGAGCTATATGACAATCATGTAAGAATGATAGCCTAGCACTAGCTGTAAGGTCTTGATCAAGTTAAACTGAGGCATCTTTCTTCATCTGTTCAATGGAGATAGTAATGGGCCCTGTGTCCTAGAGTTGTTTGAGGATTTGATGAGGTAATACTGTTAGCACAGTGCCTGGCGCTTAATAGGCACACAATTCCCAGGGGCCATTATTATGATGGTTCATGTATTGTTGGGCTGATTGATGGTGACTGTTGTGTTGTCTCGTTCCCACCTCCTCCCAGTGAAGATCTCAGAAGTGCCTCGACTTGACTTTAAGCTATTCCATATTATCCTCAATTCTTAGGGAGCTGAGTATCAAACAAGAAGCCAGCATTTGGCAAACAAGTTGGAATTCAGATTTATCCTAAATGATTCTGATAACTAGCTGCTGTCCAGTAGATGCCGACTCATGATGACCCCATGTATTGCAAAGTAGAACTGTTCCATAGGGTTTTCTTGGCTGTGACCTTTTGAAAGTAGATGCCAGGCTTTTTTTCCATGGTGCCTCTGGGTGAGTTTGAACTATCAACCTTCAGTGGGAGGAAAACAGCCTCCCAGGAGGCAATTGATAAAAGGCCTACCCAGGTGATTGCTGTGGGATGGGGGTTGTGGCAGGAATCCTAGGTGGTGAAGGATGAGTCTGTAAAGGATGGATATGGCAAAAGGGCAGAAGGGGGTGGCAGGGACAAATGGCACATAAGTCACAAATACAAGGCGATTGTTGAGGCCCCATAAAGCCAGAAGGCAAATGTGTGAGTCTGGTGGTACCTAAGGGCTCACATTACTTTCCAAAGAAGCCTTCCGCATCCATAGCATCCGCTGTCTAGGTAGCCATGTTTAGTCCCATGCTGCTCTGCCTCGCCCTCCCTCCCCCCAGACAGCACTGATTGGATAAGGGTTGCACACCCGGAGCAATAGCAGCCAGTCTTATCACCTGGCTGATAACCTGAGAATTGGCTTCCAAGAATGGATGAAATGGGCCAGTCAGGTTCTTATTTTGGAGAATTTGAACTCGGTGAGGTAGAGTTGTTTGGCTCTGAGAGTTAAGGCTGCAAGGTTGTCATGGCGACAGGGGTCAGGGAAGCTACAGGGTGAGGTTGTGATGAAACAGAAGACAGTCAGCAGGGGGAAGTGAGTGGCCTGACATGCAAAGCACACAGAGAAAGCACATCAAGAGAGGGATTCCACACTGCCCCAGTTCCTGATGCTTCTCCAGAGCCTACTCGCTGCCTGAATCCTTCCCTAAACTCCTATTTTCTTGATTGAGCTCAAGCACCTCCTTGAGTCTCACAACCAAGAGACATACAGGGTGAGGTTGACCACAGCTGCATCATCTACACAACCCACCTCCGTGGTCTTCTCTGAGGAAAGGGAAGCTGGATGGAGGCCAGCCTCAAGCCCTCCCGAGGCAGCGAGCCCTTGTTTACGACCAAGCTGGAGCCGAGCTGTGGGGAGCGCAGCAGAGGCCTGGCCACGCACTCATCTTTATGAGAACATCCCCCACGTGGGAGCCTTCCCTTTTCATCAGGATGTTTTTCTTGATGTCCAGCCGAAACATTCCCATTTTTTATTTCTTCCTATTAGTCTAAGCTCTGGCCCTGGATATTCCTGGCTGATATAAGCCCCGTCTCCCTCAAACTCTCCCTCCGAGTTCAGATACTTGACTGCTTACGCGTGGACAGCCCTTTGCTGCCACTCCCTTTCCAAGCAACTCCTCAACAGCCCCTCTTGTTTTTTCAGCCTTGCTCCTCCATTCCCCCCCAGAAAGGAGGTCTGGTGGAGTTCAGGGACATATGGAAGGACGGATTAAACACAGCAGGCACAGGAAGTCAGAAAGGCAGGCGAGGAGAGGGGAGGCATTCAGGCTTGCAGAGGAAAACGGGAGTAGAAGCTTCAAGCAGGCATGGGATTTAGAAAATGATCCCACTGGCCAGAGCCCAGGAAGGATGCCTGCAGAGGATTCTCTTCCCTAAGGGGTAGAAGCCAAGAGTGGCTATATCTGATCTCGTAGAAAGGTTAGAAGCCTTCACACATGGATAAAGGAGCAATCCACTCTACTGGCAGTGCGTTTGATTTTTGGTTTAGAGGAGGCAAAGGGAAGGTAAGTATTGGCCACAGCGGAGTCTGTTAGGAGGCTTGGAGAAGTCTTTGAACATTCATTGTGTTGTCAGGCAAGAGATATCAGTCTACTGTTAGGCAAGCTGTGGGCCACACAGAGTTAGACAAATTTCGATGGAAGAGGTGATCCAGAGCTGCTGTCAATATTGTCAGTGGCAAAAGGAAACAATGTGGGGGACACTCAGGACTCTTCATTTTTTTGCATGAAAAGAGATCTGCACCTTTTTCTTTATTTCTGTTTTTGAGTATTTCATTGCTAGAGTTAAGTCCTTGGGATTCAAATCCTGACTTCACCGTATACCAGCTCTGCGACCTGGATAAGTGCTTAGGTTTTCTGAGCCTCAGTTTCCCCAACTATAAAATGCATTTTAAAATACCAGCTATGCAGAGTTACTCTGAGGATTAAAGACGGTGTATGTCAGTGCCTTGCACAGCACCTGGAGCTTGCAGAGTAGATGTTCAATAGGGGGTAGTCTGGCAAAAAAAAGGAAGAAAATTGCGTAAACTCTTAAAACTCTTTCTAGTCTAACCACTTTGCTTAGCATCTGTTTTGGACTGAGCTGATTCCGACAACGTTGACCTGGCATATCAGCACATTGACTTGCCTAGTTTCAATGTTTGTGAAACTAACTAGGGAAAAATCATTCTTACTTGGATTGCTCCCTGGAATCTAGTGGCAGTCCTTGTTTGGCTTTTTAGACAACTCATTTTGTGTGGACACTTAGCAGCATAATTTTTAGATGATGTGGATGGTACGTGCTGAAAACTGACTAATTTTTATGTTGCAGAAGGCAACATAAAGATTGTGAAAGTTGCTCCTTATGACTCATTGAACTGTCCTGTGTGAACTCTCCTTAGCAGAGATCATCAGATGCACGGCCAGATAGAGGCCAAGAATTGGAATGACCGTTCCTGGCTTTTATTTGTAATGAAATTCGATGGCTTTTGCTCTAAACACCCACCCCACCCCACCCCACCCCACCCCCTCCTTCCAGGGCTCTTGTCAGCTGAGATGCAGGGTCCAAACCCCAGCGAGCCCCCAGAGTGTGACTTGACAGTCTGAGCGTCTCGTCAAAGCTGTTGTTTTGCTGGGACCTGAGGGGGAGCTGGACTGTTTTTGGCTGGGTCTAGGTCTTTGTAAAAGTAAGTTGTTTGTCATCTTAATTTCTAAAAACATGGAATTTGAAGTTCTAGCCAAAAAAAAAAAAAAAAAATCAGTCTTGTACATTGCATGCAGCTAGCATAACAGACTGCGGTCTGGGAGGTTGATGTTTTCCAAAACTTGATGACTACACGGCTTGATGTCCTGAATGAAATTGTTTTCTGTCAGATAGCATTTCAGGAATGGGGACTTTTGTTCAGGAGGAAGACCTGAGCTGAACCTGAACTTTGGACCTAATTTTTCCAGGTTTCCGAAATTCCCTTCCAAAGAAAACTTTTCTATACACATGTATATATTTGTTTGCTCCAGCACATCTGCCCCACTTGCTTGCTTTGTTGGGAGTGGGAGCCAGACTATAACAAGAGAATCTGTTATCTGCAGATCTTGCAGTGCTTGGGGATTAAGGAACAGCCAACCCTTCTAGGGCTGTGTTAGGTGCCTCCCAGGAATGACAGAAGCTTTGCATAAGCATTTGGTCTCTGGGGTGCTGGTCTGAACTCAGACCTTGCTCTTAAAAGGAACAAAGAGCTTTCTTTGCCAGAGAAGAGGATTTTGACTTTAAAAGCAGCTGTTCATGGTACAGTTATTATGTGAATGTGACTTTGAGTGTCACTCCCAGGAGAGAAGGATAAAGAATGTTCAAGCTGGAAGGGACCTTCAAGAGACTAGGGTCCACCTCCCTCATTTTACAGGTGGGGAAACTAAGGCCTGGGTTAAGAAGGAATATATCCTGAGCTCAAAAAGCAAGTTCCTAATAGCTAAGTTTTGTATTTTCTTTCCCCAAATGACTTATCAGCCATCTCTTTCTCCCTGCTCGGCCACCACCACCTCAGCATCCACATTTTTAGCAAGGATCAGCCTTGAAGAACGGTGACCAAGTTCTTCAAACTCTACTGGAATCTTCCTACCATGCCAGGCTGTCAGCCAGACAGAGGGGCAGGGTGTGCAGTAATTCACAGGAATGCATGTGGGTACCTCCTCTGATGAACAGCCACCCCAGTCTCTCAGTTGACCATCACCTCACTTCCTCAAGGGCATTCCGTCTTCTCACATGAAAAGTACCACGTTTTGAAGATGTCAAAGACAGGTGCATTGACGTGTCCCGGTCATTGACTTGAAGCCCTCCCAGTCTGCGTCTCGCCTCTGTGTTCTCCCCTCTCAGCTAGGACATGATGCGTGGAGTGATGTTTAATCTTGGGGCATTGGCTTAGGAATTCAACAATCCACCATTCTCTTCTCCCAGGAATCTCCGAAGACACATTTAGGATCGTCGACAAATCCTTTTCTCTCTCTGGGTCTCAGTGTCTTTGTTTATAAGGTGAGAGTATGGGATTAAATCAGCTTTTCGCGAAGTGTATTCTGAGTGACACGGGTCCTACAGGATCTTAACCAGTTGCTGCTGAGCCTCTCCCAGCTCATGGCCACCCATGTGTGTCAGAGTAGAGCTGTGCTCCATAGAGTTTTCAGTGGTTGATTTTTCGAAAATAGATCACCAGGGTTTCTTCTGAAGCACCTCTGAGTGGACTCGAACCTGCAACCTTTTGGTTAGCAGCTGAGCACGTTAACCATTTACACTCCCCAAAGACACGCCACAGGAGCTTATAAAGTAAAAAAAAAAAAAAGTTGCCCCACGGGATGTATGAAATCATTACTATTTAAAATAAATACTTAAGATATCTTTAATTTACTATTTTAATAATCATTACTTAAATAATTATTCTTTTTTTAAAATCCATAATCGCTTAAATGTGGCCATTTCTGGACTAAAAAGTAAGCACCCTGTGTCGTTGTAGAACTGAACAGAGGCTTTAGTATGACAATGTGCATTGTAAAATCTCCAAGAACCTATGAAATAGACAGTACTTCTCAAGCGTTATTTGACCACAGCGGTCTTGTTTAATCAGGCGCCCTGACTCAGCTCAGCAAACACGAGCCGGGGCATCGCAGACCACGCTGAGCGCTAACTTTGTGCTTCCCTGACGTCCTCTTTCTTGGTCTGTCTAGTAGCTCTGTTTTCTAAAATAATAGATGGACCCACTTCCAGGTTTTTCTCTCTGATTATCAGTCTGGTTCTGTTTGCATTTTCTCAGCTTATGTTTTTTCAGATGCAGAAAATTATGTAATTAGCTGTGAGGTCTCAGGCCATAATTTGGGAAACATTTCCCACCTAAATTAAAGGCTCTGCAGCCCACCCAATCCGTAATTGTGTGGATCTTTCAAAACTCTCTGTTGGCTTCATTTAATTGTTAAACATTAATTTAGTGGAGGGAAATCTTCAAAGAAGGAGTAGAGCGATAGAGGAAGCGTGGCTGGTAGGACGAAATATTAATAGGTGGTTAAAAGCAAAACAGTAATTCTTCCCGTCTAAGCTTGCAGCCTTCGGTCGAGTGGAAAAGAAACAATTGGCTCTTCTGGCATTATATAGGTTTCATTGACCTACAAGCGACCAGAGTGGGATTTACTTTGCCTTTATTTTTTTGCCCGAGGAGACAGAAAGAAAAACAGGGTTTTGTGTTTTGAATCTGAAAATGCCCTTTTCCATGATGGTTTCCAAAAGTGTTCGTTAAAGACCACGATGCTGTTTCACAAAGACCAAAAATTTAAAACGGAAAAATCCCATTTTGCCAGCGGTGTTGCGCCTATGGCCGTTTAGCTCAGCAAACTCCAGCCTATTCCACGGTGCCGGGCAGGACTCAGCACCTTCTTGGGTGACCGCGCCGAGGCTGGAGATGTGCAGAGTTGTCATGGTGATCGCCGTCAACAAAGGTTACCCCTGGTGGAACCTCTTTGGCCCTATGACCCACACACAGATTTGGAATAATAGACTCTGTAAGGAGCTTCTGCTCTGCAAATAGAGACAGGGCTGGAAATCAATTATTAATGAGCTGGATGACATTGACATTCATCCACATTTAATGAGCACAGCCCAGCGACTGGAAGGGAGCTGGGTTTGCCAGCAAAGTCCCACGGGTTGGTAGGGAATTCAGAGAAAAAGAAACAGCAAAGGCACAGAAATCCAAAGAGTAAGAGACGATAGCCTATAGCCCATAAACAGATTTTATTTAGATTTCTCTGTTTGACGTTCTTCTAGATGCCAATTTTGATCCTAAATGAACCTAAAGGATTTGACATGACAATCGTACAGAGTATTTCCTCTGTGCCTGCTACCTCCCACACACCTACCAGAGAGACAGGTCAAGGGTGATGGGGCTTGTCCACAACTGGGAAAGGGTTGCAGTGTTCTGATGGGCTAATGGGCACAGCCTTCGTTTCAACATTAGTTCAGTATCCCTTCAGTCAACTTTTGGATTCTTTGCAGAAAAGCAGAATGCAAATGAAATTAAAAAAAAAAAAAAAGATGTTGAAATGTGTCTCCATGCCATGTTCTCCACACACGGTCAGCAGGACTTTGGTTTCTAAGTCTTCTGCGGGAATTACTCTGGTTTGTCTTTTTCATCTCCTTCCAAAGAAGTCTATGATTTCTTTGTACCTGAAATAATGGAAAGCTGCATTCATACTGAACTAGAGGCTGGCAGAAACCACGCAGCCTTCCTAAGAAGAAGGAGCCTTGTTTTATTTAAAAATATGCCTCTGCTCTAAAGAGGGCCAAGACACACATAGTTTTTAGAACCACTTCACAGATTGGTAAACTAGGACACAAAGAAATGAGCTGGTGGCGAAATTTGCTCGGCTGACTTTTGAATTAAAAATGTCACCCGGCCTCCCTTTGGCCCAGACTTTCTCAAGCCTCAGATCTGGAATCTCACCCTTTGATATTCTAGATGCTTTTCTGGAGTCTGTCACTGGGGGGTGGCGGTGGGGGTGGGCACCATCCTCCCCCTGTATGCTCCAAACCATGTCCCGGCTGCTAAGATTATTCTTTCAACGGACTTGTCCTTTGCAGACATCGATTACTTGTAGCACCCAGCATGGGAGTGAGGAGGGATTTCTCTGGGAAATATGCCTGGCTGGCTGCCCGATCTATCTGCAGTAAGTTACTGGAGTCTGTAGAGCCCGTGCCACCTCCCAGCACACCGACAAAGGAGCCCAAGGTGCTCAGCAGAGACTGGAGTCAATTAAAGGCTGTGACTTGGGAAAAGCCCTCCTTCCACCTCCCTTTATAATCTGGACCCTTTACCTTTTGATATTCTAGATGCTTTTCTTTTGCCCTCTGTCAGCACAGAATTTCTGACGGTGACTGATGTCTCAAGTCAATAATTACGTGTGGCAAAAGTTCTTAAGTGACAGGCTTCGATGCCTCTAATTTCAACACAAAAGCTGGGGTTTCAGTCTCTTCCTGTAGGCAGGGTTGAGGCATTGGATGGAGAGTGCCGGGAGGCCATCAGCATGCAATCAGGAGCCGTCAAGGGCTTGTCTCCATTTCTACTAGGGTCTCTTGATGTCTGAAGGTCGTGGTAGAGGGTCCCCACCCTTCAGCCATTTCCTATACCGCAGTGTTTAGTGTGGCACAAATAGTTTGACCTGGACTACTAACCATTTCAAGACCAGTGGGACATACAGTGTCTCACCCACTTTTTCTGCCTCTGGAGTTTTTTGGACAGAAGGTAGGCCGATTTGAATTTGTTTAGCCTTTTGAAATGGGTGAAACTCAAAAATCCTGAGTGGGAGTCTCATTTTTGTGTAGATTGAGCATTGCCTTAGGTGATGGCTCCCCGATGTGTGAATTTTCTAAACTTTTGACAGGTTTGCCTTTATTTCTGTGAGATAAGCCTCCTCACTCTGTTTCCCAGTTATGAAATTCTCGAGAATGTACTTATCGGGAGAATAAGCTATTGCCAGTCTTCGTTCAGTCATAGTGGCCATTTTCTCCTTTATGCCATTCACTGTTTCCCAGTGTTACTGGCTCCCTTCTTTTCTAGCTTCTGAACAGTAAATAATGCCTTTCCAGTAACGAATAAGGCATTACAGTGGTAGTTCTCAAGAGACGGCGACTCCTGTAAGTTAGCCTCACCATGCCCTCAGTTTCAGGGCCCAGTTATTGCTTCCACGTGCAGCAGGTAGAATGCACCACCGTAAGCGGTTCCGCGGTATTTCAGGGCAGCGGTTTCTACTTCTTAGCTGTTAGTACTGCTTTTGTTAAAATGAAGACTACAGAGTAGTGGTAATTTTCCTGAGATTCAGATTCCTTTAGTTTTCTTTATCCTGCCTGTAAGTACTGCTTTTGCAGCAATGAAGAAAGCATCGTACCATGTTTTGAAAAGTTTCATGAAAAATGATAAAAAGGCTAAGAAGAAAAAAAGGAGACTAAAATAAAATGTATGTGCAGCCGTTGCCAGGTGAGTTCGTGATTTTTAACCTCGTGTTTTGCAAATTTTCAAGAAATACAATTAAAAAAATTAAAAAACAAAGCAATGTTATCATTAACTCATATTCGCAGGATTTACATCATCCGGGGGCCCGTGGGATACATGTGATCCCAGATAATAAGTATCAATATCCGTAACTCCTAACAAAAATTCTGAATTGGTACTTTAATCAGCATGCCTTCATTAGTACAAACACATAGTATCAACATTTCAAAAGAGAAAATAATTGGGTATTGAAAAGGTAACCTAAAGGTTGGTAGCTTTGAATCCACCTAGAGGTACCATGACTCTGGCCTGGCGATAAGCTTCCATAAAGATTGCAGCCAAGAAAGCCCTGTGGAGTAGTTCGACTCTGTAACACGTGCGGCTGCCATGAGTCAGAATCGCCTCTGTGGTGATGGTCTTGGCTTGGTTTTTGGGTGTGTGTTCAGTGTGGCCCCTTAGTGAGAGGTAGCAGGAGGTAGGAAGTTGAGATTCATTGCTACCAAAACTCTTTTTATCTTTCCATTTTCCTTTTTCACAATTTCTCTAAGCTCCTTAGACAGAGACAGACAAATTTGGACCCTGTAAGGCCTTTTTTTTTTTTTTTTTTTTTTTTTTTAAGGCCTTACCTCGTGGCGTAGTGGTTTAGTGCTACAGCTGCTAACCAAAGGGTTGGCAGTTCAAATCCACCAGGCGCTCCTTGGAAACTATGGGGCAGTTCTACTCTGTCTTATAGGGTCGCTATGAGTCGGAATCGACTCGACGGCACTGGGTTTGGTTTTTTTTTTTTTTTTTTTTGGTTTGAAGGCCTTACTCAAGGCCCTATATCAAGTCAGCTCAATCACAAATATTTATTGAGCACACTTGTGTATCCTGGGTGTAAGTCTTCTACTCTGGTAACACCCCTCATTGTAGACTTCTACTTTATTCCTGGCCCCTACCCCAGCCTTTCTTTCTAAAAATAACATTCCCGGGCTTGCACGTGCTTACGCAGGCTCTTGGCTGTCGTTGAATTTGGAAGGTGGTCATGTGGTAGAATTCCGGCAGGTTGGCTTGAGGTATCCATTTATTTTTGTAAAGTAAGCTCCTGCTTTCCAATATTCCAGAAGATATTTCTTCTCCTGTCACACAGCAGAAGTGCCTGGTGAAACAGCCAGTCGGGCAAGGTGAGGGAGAATGTGTGTCAACCCCACTTAAAAACCTGGTTAGGAAATGCAGCTCCAAGCCACTGAAATAACACGCTCGACTCACACATGATGAAATATTACAGGGGGATGAGTTACAGCCACGCTGGGAGCCCTTACGTTGGAGCTAGCAGCCATGCTGACTTTTCACCTGGTGAAAACCAAACCGTGGAGGTGAGTGATGTTCAAGTGCCAGCTGCTCCCAGACATTTTCAGGTGCTAGAGTCCAATTACTGGGTTCTTTAAGGAGACCTCACCTCTCCACCATTATGTCTTCCCATGGCCGTGATGCTTCATTATTTTCTCTCCAAAGCCATGCAGTTTCCGGTCTTTTTGGGTCCTACTTTGGAAATAACAGGGGAGCCTCTGGGCATCTGCTCCTTCAGCTTGTAGTCTGACTACAAAAACACTGCCACTGTTACTCTGTGCCAGGCTCTGTGTTAAGTTCTTTAGTATACATCTCATTTAGTTCTTACATCAGCCCAGCACGGAGTTCCTATTACCCTTTTACAGAGGAAGAAACTGGGTTTAAGAAATGATGTAACTTGCCTGAGGCACATAGTGGTATTCAAAGCGAGAGGTTCAAACCAGGATGTATCTGAATGCAGAAGGCACATTTTTACCGGCTCACTATGCCAGCTCTCACCAGGTGGTTTTTACCTTACCCACTATCAAAATGCAAACCCTGGTGGCATAGTGGTTAAGAGCTATGGCTGTTAACCAAAACATTGGTGGTTTGAATCCACCAGGTGCTCCTTGGAAACTCCATGGGGTAGTTCTACTCTGTCCCATCGGGTCAATATCAGTTGGAATCGACTCAGTGGCAATGGGTTAGGTCATCAAAATGATGTAGAACCCTTAGTTCAAATGGAATTGTATGCTGTTGTGTGCCATCCAGTCAATTCTGACTCACAGTGACCCTATGTGACAAAGTAGGACTACTGCATAGGGTTTCCTAGGCTGTAATCTTTACAGGAGCAGGTCTTTTCTCCCACAGAGCAGCCAGTGGGTTTGAATCACTGACTTTTTGGTTAGCAACTGAGCGCTTAACTACTGCACCATCTGGGTTCCTTTGGAATTGTATAAACCAAAAAACCCCAGCTCATTGCCATTGAGTTGATTCCAACTCATAGCGACTCTATACCACAGAGTAGAGTTGCCTCTTCGCATTTCCAGGAGCAGCTGGTGGATTCAAATTGCTGATTTTTTGGTTAGCAGCCAACCTCTTAACCACTGTACCACCAGGTCTCCTGGAATTGTGTAAGTAACCTCAAAATTTAGAGAAGAGAAATGCAGAACTTTCCTGGTTGAAGTGGGTATGTGCAAGTCAGGGGTAAGCAGCAAGAGGCCCCAGGAAAGAGCCCTGGTGGTGCAACAGTTAAGTACTCAGCTGCTAACTGAAAGGTTGGCGGTTGGAACCCACCCAGCAGCTCCACGGGAGAAAGACCTGCAACTTGGAACAAATGAAACATTGAATTATTGCACAGTGAGGACTCATAGCGACAGGAACAGGACATCACCTTCGTGTCATTGAGATAGTGCAGCTGCAGAGGGCTAGCTCCGTCACTGAAGGCCTGTGTGGCTCTGAGCAGTTTTGCTGACCCGTTAGACCCTCGGTGTCCTCGTCTTACAAACAAGAGTGAAAAGAGTGTGTACTCGCAAGGGGCTCAGGGAGAAATGGGATGAGTTAGCCTGTAAAAACAGCCTTAGAAACAGCACTTATCACCTGGTTCGGGCTCAGTGAGTATCATCATTGTTACACACAACATTCGCAAGATACAATTTGATGGTGAGGTATGTTTGCTTGTTGGCTTGGGGGCAGGGGTGGATCTTACCTTAGTTTTGTACCCCAGTACTAGCCCATGCATAGAATACAATGTTGTTGTTATGTGCTGTCAAGTTGACTTACAGCAACCCTACGGGACAGAGTAGAACCTCCCCGTAGGGTTTCGTAGGCTATAATCTTTATGAGAGCAGACTGCCACATCTTTTCTCCTGTGGAGCTGCTGGTGAGTTAGAACCGCCAACCTTTCCATTAGCAGCCAAGTGCTTACCTGCACCACCAGGGCTCCTGTAGAACATAACAGGAGCCCCTATTGCTACTGATTATCTGTGATTATAAAGGGAAAGCAATCATACTGCTTTGGTCCTTAGGTCAGCAGGAGAGACCTGTATAGCTGGAGAGGTCCTGAGGAAGGCATTAAAAAGTTAAATAGCTTAACTAAGGTTACCCTGTGCAGTATATGTTACAGCTGGCACAAGGACCTGGGTCCAGGAAGGACTGGAAGTCATCCCAGTCACCTCTCCAACCATGTGGGCAATTCTCCTCAGTCATAGACACTTGTACTGTTTTTAGTTGTGTTTGACTTATGCCAACTCCACGCATAACAGGATGAAACACTGCCTGGTCCTGTGCCATTCCCATAATTGATCATGGATCAGACAGCATTCTAATATGATCCATAGGGTTTTCACTGGCTGTTCAGCATCATAACAGCATGCAAGCCACCACTGACAGTTGGTGGCTATGCGTGAGGTACATTGGCTGGGAGTTGAACCTGAGTTTCCCGCCATCGCCCTAATTATCTTTAAGCCACAAAGGAGGTGTGGAAAGCCTGTGGCCTGGATGTTGTGGCTCAAGCAAAAGATTCTGTGCAGCCCTGGAGTCTTGGTATGGTGCTGCCTGAATCTGGAATATCAGCATGGAAAAGCGGAAGCCAAAGACAGTTCCTTGGGTTTTATCTGCCGGTCTTTCTACAGCCATAAGTGACTGAAATTTCCCAGTCTTTTGTACTGGCAAGTGGGAGGAGCCTTCCAGGTTTGCTTTGTACCTTAAATCTCTTCAAATATGTTGAAGCTGGAAGGAGAGAAGAGAGAGACTGTACCCCAGCATAGCCAGTGGTGGTCTAGGCAGCCAGGCCGGGGAATTAGCTTCTATCACTGAGCTAGGATACTGGGCCCAGCTGAGCATTCCCATCAGCAGGTTGATATCAGGGGTTGAATTACCTCCTCTCCTGACTAGATCATGAGTATCCATGATTTGTGCGTGTGGTTGCGCGCCAAGCCACCCTTTATCATCTTTTTAAAGGGAACCGAAAATCTTTGGGGACCTCTCTGTGCTCTGACATTCTGCTAGCAGGAAGTTGGGAGTCATTACTATGAAAAATGGCAGCAAGAACACAAATGCACGTGAGGGGCAGACAGTGGGCTGAGCAAACACATTAATGTTCAGGGGGCAAGGGAAGGTGGCTTGTCATGGGGAGGCACCAGCTTCCTTTCCCAATTACTGCTTTACAAGATGGGAAACTTTGTGCTTGCTTTGGCAAGGGTTCCTGCTTGCGACTCGAGGGTTGCATCAATTCATTCCAAATTGTGTTGGTTACCGATGGGAGTCTTGCCTTCTGGAGAATTACTGCTCCTTAAAGACATCCTATCCAGCAAGCCCAGCCCAAGGAGTAGCAGGCCAAGGCCCCCAGGGTGGATTATTCACTTAATAATTAGGTCTTTCCTCCGCATTCCCTCCATGGCTCTCCCTCCCCTCAGCCTGTGCCTCTCTATCAAGGCAAAAATCTAACCATCAAAGGAATGCAGGGGCACAGGGACTGGGAAAAATCAGAGAAGGGATCGACTCAGAAATGCAACATAATGAGGTTCTCTGAGCAGACTTCAAAAGGTCAGTTGGGCTCTAGAGCCTCGTGTGGTGACCTCACGATCAAGCTATTCATTCCTTCACAGTTCTGTTAGCATCCAAATTATGCGCATTGTGAGCCAGAAAGGTGTTCTGATGGGAGAAAAGCCCACCTCCACCTCCACCTCCAACTGCAACTGCCTGCAATAATTGGGCACTGTAATTCTCTTAGCGCTTGGATTCGATTTTCCAGGGGGACGAGCCAAGTTCCCCATGCATGGGTGCTCCATTTCCAGCCATCCCTTCCTTCTAATTTCCCTGCTCTCAAGGCTCCAGCCTAATACAGGGAGACAGTGCGGCTTTGATACCAGTAATCTTGGAGATCTTTGCTCCTCGACTGAAAACTGGGCTCTTGAAGGGAGCTATTGGTCGGCTCCTGCTACAGGAAGATGAGCGGGGGAAGAGATGGATTGTTTCTATTACAGATAACTCAGGAAGTGGCTGTGCTGCTCTCCAGACACAGAGTACCAGGTCCTGGTCAAGATGGAGAAGACACGTGTCAGATTCTTCAGGCCACAGCAGGGGTCGGCAGACCACAGCTCATGGCCATATCCAGCCTGCCGCCTGTTTTAGTCTTATTGGAACAAAGCCATGCCCATTCATTTACTGTTTTCATGCTACGACGGCAGAATTGATTAGTTTTGACAGAGACCGTAGACCTACAAAACCTAAAATATTTACTATCTGGCCTTCTACTATTCTCCAAACCTAGTCCAAACCATGGCTTCAAGAAACCTGTAAATTGCTGATGTCTCAGAGTAAAGTAGAAACCTGATGGTTAAGAGCTACAGCCGCTAACCCAAAGGTGGGTGGTTCAGATCTACCAGGTGCTCTTTGGAAACTGTATGGGGCAGTTCTACTCTGTCCTATAGGGTCGCTATAGTCAGAATCGACTTGACAGCAATGGGTTTAGTTTTTGGTTTTCAGAATAAAGTATCCTTGATAGTCGATCAAATAAGACGGTGGAGCCAGCTAAGTGCTTCAGTTGCAGGAAAGCTACACTCTTTGATGTGGGATACATCAATTCATTTCATTATTTGTTGGCTCGTTCATCCATTCTGTGAAGCCTGCTGTGAGATATCATCATCATGAACGCCGTCATCTCCATCGTCCCTTCCCCTGAGGAACTCCCAGGCTCAGAAGTCGTACCTGTTGCAGAGAAGACAATACTTCTGGGAAATCATTAACTATTGAAACAAAAATGAGTCCTTTTTTCCTCATATAGACCAATTACCTAATTTTACAGGTGAGGAAACTGAGGCCCAGTGAAGGAAACGTCTTACTCAGAGTCACACAGTGAGTTAGTGGCAAAGTTGGGACTAAAACGTAGGTCTTCTAGGCCAGGGTACTTGAATCACAATACAAAAAAAAAAAAAAAAAAAAAAGCCTGTTGCTGTTAAGTCAATTCTGACTCATAGTGACCCAATAGGACACAGTAGAACTACCCTATAGGGGTTTCTAGGCTGTAATGTTTACAGAAGCAGACTGCCCATCTTTCTCCCATGGAGCCGCTAGTGGGTTTGAGCTGCTGACCTTTTGATTAGCAGCTGAGCGCTTAACTGTTGCACCACCAGGGTTCCTTTGGATCACAATAGGCGACCATATTACTTCTCCCATGTCCTTTTATTCTGTCAATAGCAACCTGGTGGCCCTGGCACCATTTTGGGGAGCAACAGTTGACTGCGTGACTCAGCAGTTTGTCCTTCTGAAGAGCACACGCCTGGTTTATTCTTCCGTGCAGCTGATTGCAGTGATTATTCACGTAAATTACACCTGTCACATCTCTGCACAATGCTAGACCAGGGGTAATGTGAGCTCCTTGTAAGACGAACCTGTTTTTTTCAGGGTGATTATAAATTAGATATGAATGTAGGCTTAGGATCCTGGCAGATATTCTCCCAAGGAATTCTTTATCTTGCATATATTTGCAGAGCAACCTCTCCCAAGGTTAGGTTACTCTTGGAACTAAAACACAACATTGAAGCTTAAAAATCCCAAGATATTTTGGGAATATAATAAGCCCACTTCTCCTTCCTCTAAGACTTTCTGTATACCCTTGTTGACTTACTGTTTGAAAGAGTCAGAACATGAGCTGTTCTCCAAAGCATGACCCAGGACCTCAATGGAAAATTGACTTATAATAATATGCGAGGATGTCTTTGGTTAACTAGAACATTGGTTAACTAGAGCTTCCTCCAACCTTCAATAATTAGATGTTTGTGATTGCTGTGATTTGGCAGACATGGAAAGAGAAAGTAAAAGAATCCAGAGGTAGAGTTGAACCTTGGATATGCATTGATAGTAAATAAGACAGTATCCCAGTGGCTCTGGCCTGGGAACACCCACCTTCCAGATGTCACCACCCAGAAACAAAGCAGTGTCAACTTCAAAGGCCATTACTGCCTTCTGCATCATGCAACTCACTAGCAGTACAACCTTGGACTTCATCTCTCTGAGATTCACTTTCCTCATCTCTTAAGACAGCACTTCTCAACTGGAAGCAATCCTCCCCCCCGCCCCCCGACTGAGGGATGTTTGGCAATGCCTGGAGATATTTCTGGTTGCCACAGCAAGGATGGGAGTGCTACTGGCATCTATTGTGTAGAGAACAGGGATGTTGCTAAACATCCTATGATATACAGGGTGGGTAAGCAAGAACTATTCAGCCCAGAGTGTCAATAGTGTTAAGGTTGAGAAACCTTGACTTAAGGAACTAGTCCTTGTTTGTCATTGTGTCTGAACCTGGCACATAATGAACACTCGAGACATAGCTGCTGAACAAATAAATGAATATTATACCTTTATAAAATTGTTCTGAAAATTTACTAAGTATAGTGTCTTATGCACAGCTCTTAGGACAGCTCCCAGTACACAGTAGGTATTCAGTAAATGGTAGCTCATGGTGATGCCAATAACGTTTACCTGAATTTGTTTCATGCTTATTTTAAATAAGAATTCACTTGTTTTCATCCTTTGCCAAGATAATAGGCAGTATGCACAGGCAGAAAGCCCAGTGGGGCTTTTACAAATATTGGTTTACAAAGAATCTTTTTCATCTTCTGTTTTCCAGATAGGTAAGCCAAGGGCCACTTGGTTGGGCCTTCATTTCCGCTCCCTCTGGCAGATTCTTCCTAGACTGGGTTTTGTTTCTCTAAAATCATTGTTTCATGGCTTTGCTGTTCTGAAGGAACCTGTTGGTTAATATTAACGCATTTTTGTCTTGGACCATTTCCTTCCGGTTCATTTTTACAACCCACCATCATATTTTGCTTTATCCTTTTTAATATCAGTGCTGCCTTCGGGTCCCTTTCATGTACAGTATCACTTCTGAGCCTCAGAACAAGCCTGTGGGGATAGATGGGGGTGTCACCATCTTCATCTGGCAGATAAGGAAACTGGGGCTCAGTAGCTCCTCTTTATTAACTCCTTCTAGGATTTCAGACTAGGAGTCCTGGTGGCGCAGTGGCTAAACGCTTGGCCAAAAGGTCTGTGGTCCAAACCCACCAGCCGCTCCTTGGGAGAAAAGACCTGGCAATCTGCTCCCATATGGGTTACAGCCTAGGAAACCCTACTCTGTCCTATGGAGTTGCTACAAGTCAGAATCGCTTGATGGCACACAACAACAGGATATGAGAACTGGAAGACACTTAGGAATGAAGGTCACAGAAGGGACAGGAGGTGGTGCCTGGCCAGGACTTCTTATGTTTCCATCTTTTACTAATTTTCCCACTTACTCCTGAGAATAATTTTGCAATTGAATTTCTCCTTTATTCACCCAGTGAGAATTCATTGAGTGCCTCCCTGTGCTGTGTTGTGACGTCACAGGTCCGGGTTTGGGTCTCCTTCTACAACTTTTCACTTGAAAGCATTTGCCTAAGTTACTTCACTGCTCTGGGCTTCAGATTCTCTTGTCACCAGTGGAGATGACAGCTTTTCCTGGGTTGCAGGTTGTTGTCGTAGCCAGTTGAGATCAAGGGGTTTACCAACTGGATTCTTACGAGGATTGTCTCCCTCCTTTCTCCTCCAAGTCTAGAACTGCCATATATTAACACTTTTGTCACATTGGCACATGACTGAAATTGAAAAAAATAAAAAAGTATAATTATAGTGATGACTAAAACTGGTCATCTACTATTAAAAATCAGCCAGTGAAAACTCTATGGATCACAACAGTCCAGTCTACAGCTGATCATGGGGATGGCGAAGGACCGGGCAGTGTTTTGTTTCCCTGTGCATGGAGTTGCGGTGAGTCGGAGGCTAGCTCGGCGACAGCTAACAACAACAAATACTTACTGAGCCCTGATTACTCTTGGGCACTCCACTCAGCGCTTACATATATGATCTCATTTAATCCTATCAACACCTCTATGGAGTAGATATTTTTAGTGTCTCCAGATCATAGATGAAGCAGTTGAGACCCAGACAAATGAAGGTCCTTATTCAAGGTTACATAGCTAACTGTGGGCCAGGCCAGGATCGAAATCAATCCGTTCATTCATTCGACCATATTTTATAAAGGCCCTTCTCATGCCAGGCACTGTGCAAGGCACTGGATAGCTATGTGGATGCTGCCTGCCCTCCTGCTACCCGGGCCAGAGCCAGGGTGGCCTTGGGACCCCCTCCTCTCCAGGAGGTGTAGGGAAGGTGTGCTCCTGATGGCCTGCAGTTCCATCAGCTGTGTCAGCTGGTATCCCTGGGAAGCAGATGATATTACGGCTTCCAGCTGGGGTCGGCTGATGAGCACAGAGGGAGGGCCTGCGAAGCTCACACTGCGCTGCACGCGGAAGTCCAGCCCAGCCCACCAGCAACACAGGCGCAGCAATAGTGCCCCGAGCCCCCTGAAGACCTTGGCCCGAAGACCAGCCCCCTTGCACTTCCTGAGCTGCTGCTTGCCAGAGCCTACTGTTTGGGACTTTCATCCCTTCTGGCTCATCTTCAGGGGTTTCTTTGGGACAAGGTTACTTCATGGGCTACATGAATTGAAAACTCTGGAAAAAACCTGTTGGGGCTTTTGTAGTGCAAACACAACTGTTCCCTGTGGACAAATATTGACTTTTGGTGCTAACTCTCTCACGGATGGCCACCCTTGGGAGAACCCCAACTCAGGCCTCTGAGCGCAGGTTGCTCATCCAGGTCAGAGGGGGCCAGAGTCAAGGGGAGATGTTTCCTGGTTCTCAGATGGCCCTCCCCAAGTGGGACCAGGCAGGCCTCAGCACATAGGCCGCTCAGAGCTTCAATGTTGCTGAGAGCACTACACCAAGACTCCATCATGATCCCCATGGGGTATTCATCCCTTAAAGAAGTATCACGTGCTTCCCCACAGCTTCAGCCAGCTGCCACACAGCCCTGAGGGACCTTACTGAATTACACGCCTGGCCAGATCACTTCCCTCCTAGGGCTCCCCATTGTCCTCAGGGAAGCGTCCGATCTCCTTAATGTCACCACGAAGTCCCACCTGGCTGGCCTTGCTTTCCTCCCTGCACTGTCTCTACCAGTCCCTCCTTGGCATTCTGTGTTCAGGCTCTCCTTGGTACTTGTAGATTCCACCGTGGGCCTTGCTCTGTCTCTGTTTCAAGGCTTTACACACACTGCTCCCTCTGTTGGGAAAGCTCCTTCTCCCCTCTTCCCCTGGCTACCTCCCACGCAGTATCCCTCATGACTCAACCTGGAGATCCAGTGGGGAATCCTTACTGACCCTCCCTGACATTAGGTGAGGGCCTCCCGGGCTCCCCCATCACCCTGCTGCCTGTTAGCACATACATCCCACTGAAGTGCAGGAGTCTCTTCACTCATCTCCAGGCCTAAGTGTCTTCCAGTTCTCAACCCCTAAGATCTGGGTCTATGTTCCACCCTCCATTGAATCTCCAGTCCTAGCTCCTGGTTGGCAAAAGTAAATGTTTGCTGAAATGAATAATGGATTTAGTGAATGAATGAATGAATGAGAAAGTAAGCAGAAAGCAACAGTAACAGTAGCCTAGCTGCCTTCCTAATTTTGTGGAAATTACCCTCAGCCCTTTGAAAAGGAGACTTTTTTGCCTTTCTACCAATGACTGCCTGCCACCTAATTCAACCGGGGACAAATGCCAGAGAAATGATTTTTCAGAGATGGTTCTTGCGCCAGGACTGAAGAGAAGCCAGGAGGGCAGCTCCTGCAGATGGATGGATTTGTGGTCAGGGATGCCCAGCCTTGGACCATGCTGAAGGTGACGGCGGTGCCTTTGGCCTTCTGTTGAGTTTGGGGCCCCATTTCCTTTCTCAATAAATGTAGAAGGGCAGAAAATGTGGTACACCCACCTAGCTTCTTCTGCTTTGGCACATGTGGTGTGTAGCTCTTCTGCATAACTGAACACTCTGGCCCACTGAAGAATAAAAGCTGTAATTCCTCTTTCTCTTTCTCTATTTTTTTTTTCATTGTGTTTAGCCAAAACAAGCTGTGAAAGAATGTAAAATATATCATTTTGTTGGCACCCGTTCACAAGTGAGTCAGTTCACTCGCATTTACAACTAAAAATGGATCCTAACCTTCCAAAAATTTATGACAACTGCTCCTTCTTGTGGCTTAAATGTTGACGGATAATTAATTTAGGATTTCTTCCCGAGACTTCCTGTCCAGGTTTGTACCTGCCACAGAAATATCCTTGAAAGTTTATCTAACAGCTGGAACCATGGGAAAAAAAAAAAAACCCACCGAAGCTTCGTAAAGTGGGGTGGACTGTGCCAACAGGAAGAGCCCAAAGAGAAAGGGCCAAGGCTGCCAAAGTGGCAGCTGCTGAAGGTGCTCCGGGTCGAAGGCTTGGAATTTGGGGGGAAGCTTTGGGTCCCTTCTGCCACTGGACTTCCAGACCCCTCTGATGTGCCCTCCTTTGTTCTGCACACTTCCCTTCGTGAGGATGACCAGGCATTGGCCCCGCTCATCAGTAACCAAGGCACCAACACCCCAGGGTGGTACTTTCTGCAGTCTAGAAGGAGCTGATCCTGATGGCCAGCTGTGTGGCTGGCGAGGAGGGTGAGATGACATGAGCTGCCGGTAAGTGGCATCTATTACATATCAGGCCCTGGTCTAGGAGCTTTCTAGGCAGAGTTTATTTTATCTTCCCAACTACCTTGTTGTTGTCGGCTGCTGTTGAGTCAACTCTGACTCATGGTGACCTTATGTGTAACAAAACGAAATGTTGCCCTGTCCTGTGTCTTCTCCATGATCACTGGTATATCAGAGTCCGTCGTTACAGCTATTATGTCAGTCTGTCTCATTGCAGTTGTGGGTTTGTCCCTCATTTTTTTGCTGATCCTGTAATAAACATGATGTCCTTTTCCAGTGAATGGTCTTTTCTGCTGGCGTGTCCAAAGTAAGCAAGCTGCAGTCTTATCGTCCTCACTTCTAAGGAGCATTTTGTTATCTTTCTTCTAAGACTGATTTGTTCATTTTTCTGGCAGTCCACAGTATAATCAATATTCTTTGCCAACACCACAATTTGAATGCATCAATTCTTCTGTTTTTCTTTTTCACTGTCCAGCTTTTGCATGCATACGAGGCCACTGGAAAGTCTCACCTTGGTCTTTGAAGTGACATCTTTGCTTTTTAACACTTTAAAGAGTTCTCGTGTAGCAGATTTGCCCAGTGCAATGCATTGTTTGATACCTTGACTACTGTTTCCATGGGCTTTGATTGTTTAGAGAGGTCAGTTGTTATGTTTACTTTGGAGGTGAGAAAACTGACTCAGGGTAAGTGATTGTCAGAGGTCACAAACCAGAAAGAGGAAGAATCCTTGGGTGGCTCAGGTGTATGGAGCTCCTGTTAGGCTGTCTTGTGCCCTTACCTTTAGTGCTCATGGCAGCCCTCTGAGGTGGGTAATGTCATCCTTCATCTATCCTTGGTTACGAGGACTGAGAGTCCAAGAATGGAGCTGTTAGAGCAGGTGGGGAAAGTTAGGTGGCGCCTTAGCCTGGACTGCCACCAGACTGATCCAACCCCAGGCCCAGGCTACATTCCTGCCATGACACCAGGCAGGGAGACAAAGTCTGAGTCCCACTTTCCCTACCTCATTGCAGTCAGCCTTCTGCATCCCTAGGAGTGAGGGCCCTTGACCTCCCCTCTCTGGTTCCTAACAACCCTGCCCCTGGAGGGCCTGAGAGGCACTGGGGGCTGACCCAGGCAGAGAAGCAGTGCCGGAGCAGAAGACATGCAGCTCCCTCCCATGCATGAGGGATCCTTCCAGGAACCCAGACCGGACACCAACAAAGGGCCCTGGGTAGAGAGAGTTGAAAAACGCAAACCAGGGAGGGCTACAAACAGGAGACATATTTACAGGGTAAAGGTGAGAAAAGCCAAGTCCCAGTCCCACATCAGCTGCCTCCCAGCTCTGTGACCTGGGCCAGCCCTTTCTCATCCCAGCCCTACTTCAAATGGACAGCCTGAACTGCCCGGCTCCACTCAGCTTCCTACAAGTAATAGGCCTTTGGGCAAGTTACATAAGCATTCTGGGCTTCAGTCATCTCCACTATAACATGAGGAAAATAGTAGTGGCCAATTGATGCGATGGTTGTGGAAATTAATTTGATTAATACGTATACATGAGTAGCTCTCAACCAGGGCTGTTTTGGGCCCCCAGGTGGCATTTGACAGTATCTGGAGATGTTTTTGAGCACCATGACTTGACCGAGGAGTGGGGGGAAGGTGTCACTGTATCTAGTGGGTAGAGGCCAGGGATGCTGCTCCACATTCTGCAATGCACAGGACAGCTCCCACAACAAAGACTTACCCAGCCCTAAATGTCGGTAGTGCTGGGCTGTGAGAAACCTTGTTGTAAAGCATTTTGAGACCGTGCCTGGCAGGCGGTAAGCATTCGATAAATGTTTGTCATCATCAATGGGCTCAGCTGTCTCCTTAACCCATTTAAATATGTACTGAGCACCCACTGTGTGGCAGGCATAGGGGGAGTACCACGGTGAGCCAAACAGACATAGCCTGTCCCCATGCAGGGCCACCTCAGGTGGAGCCAGGCATTAACCAGATGCTAGCACAGCTCCATGATGCCCAGATGTTCAGAAGCAGGAGCACGTGGGGGCAGAGGATTGGGGGGATGCTCAGGGAGTATTGGGAAGGGGACAGATGGAGAAAGTGCTCCGGGTGGAGGGAACTGTGTGTGCACATGTCTGAAGGGCACCCAGCATGTGCCTCCTGCAGGGGGAATCCTTCATGGCACCACCAAGCAGGGATTTCCTACATCTCGTCGGGGATTTGCAACACCATGTGTGCAGCTGGATCCCAGAGAAGTAGTCTGCAGCAAAGCTGAGTCTTCTGTGGGTCATGTGGGGGGTTCCAGAGGACTTCAGGGGCCTACTGCTTGTGGGCTTCGGCAGTGACTGCAAGAGTATGCCCCAGAACCCACTGGTGTCACCTTTTAGGTGCCCACTTAGTCATCCTCCAGCCCCTTGGTGTCTGGGCCAGTTCACTGCCCTAAGGCATTGCCCAGCCCTCAGAGGGATGCTAGGCCTGTCTTGGAAGAGTTAAACCCAGGCCCTCTCCCCAGGACCTCAGGATTTAATAGGGAAACTTCCAGCTAGGTTGTGTATTATGAAAATGTATTTTCCCCTCTTTAATCTTCAAAGTGGCCAATGACAAAAGCAGGGCAGGAATTCCCTCTCAGGGCAGCCTGCATCTAAGTTGGAACCATTTCTGATGGCCAGAAGCCCCATAAAAAAACGGGAGAATGGACCCACCTGAGGGGCAAGCACACGGTTAACTGTCTCAGTTACACACAGAGCCCCCCGCGTCAATGACAATGACAGAGTTCACTTATACCTTGCATGGGAGCTGGAGTTGAGAGACCCTGGGTCCTTGTGCCTCACGCAGACTTACGAGGGCTGACTTTGGCATGGGATTTAAACATAAATTCAAACCAGAGAGCACGTCTGCTTTTTGGCATTGTGCAAATGTGACTGGCCTTAGATTCCCTCTGAAATAACCTATGCTTTCCCAGACTCCTCATTTTTTGGAGAAGGACGTCATTGTTTCCCCTTAAGGTAGTCCTTTTTTTGTGTGTGCAGTGGACTTCCGGAGCTAACTGTGTGCATGTGTGTGTTTGCAGCTTTGGAGGCATCCTGTTCTGTGTGAGCATCTGAAAACCTACACCACATAAAGCACCTTGTTGTTAGTTGCCGTTGAGTTGATTCTGACTCACGGCAACCCAGGTGTTGGGATCTACCATTATGGAATGAGCCTGGACTTGAGGACCATCTTTTTTGACCCTTTGGCAGCCTTGATTCCACCCGCAAGGCTAGATAAGATCCATGATTCCGTAGACAGTCCAAAAACCTTGTTATAGAGCACCGTGGCCAATTGTGGCCTGACATGAAGAGATCATACTGATGTCCTGTGTGGAAACTAAAATGGCAGCTACCTTGCCAATGGCCTGACCCAGATGGCCCGGGAAGGTGCCATTTTTTCTACACTATCGTAGGAATTCCTTTTGAACAAGGCAGCCTTAGGTTAAATAGAAATCCCATGGATGAGAAGTCATATCCCACCAATGCCAATGGATTCCACGTGAAGGTATTCCCCCAGGCCTTTCAGGGTTACCTATGGAAGGTTAAGGGCAGAAACGCAAGATTCCATGTGTGGGGATGGAGGAGTGGGAGTAACTCAGCAGCAGACATCCTGGCCATTGCTGGGGGAGGTTCTCATTTGAAGCAAGTCAAGCCTTGGAGCTATACTTTGCCTGAAAAGGGAGACCCTCCCTCAATAATCTTTTTAGCATCCTACTCCTTCAAAGACAACTTGGACCCCAAAGACCTCATGTAGCCAGAAGACATGTGAATATCCCATCAGCTGCATAGAAGCAATAGATTGGAATCCTCCAGATAGTTCACTCAATCTAACAATGATAAATGATCAATCATTGCATTCCTCCTAAATGAAATTAAGATGTTAAGATATATTGCTTGGGGCTCCTGAATGGGATTTCTGCAGTTGAATCTCCAACAGAAAATGTATTGCTTTGGAATCCCTGGGAAAGGGAGACATTCTGGATCTAAGTTAAGGCAAAACGCTTGACAGCAGGGAAGAATGCGTCAGACATGTTAATTTTTTTCATATTTAAAGGTGATTAATCATCCCAAATACCACAGAGCCGGAAGGCCATAATGCAGACTCTTCCAGGGGAGCAGGATGTCCCTGATTTGATGCTACAAAGCAGAGACTTTTGAAAGAGGCTGAAAAAAAAAAAAAAATTTTTTTTTTTTTTTTAGTAGGTGAGCTGCTGTTGGGAGGAACAAACCCACCAACCCAGTGCCTTGTAGTCGATTCCTACTCATAAAAAGCGCTGACTAAAAAAAATCCATTTGAAAAGACAGAACGTCTCTGCAAAGCCCTAGGAATGCATAGAAAGCCCCAGACTTTTCAATTAGTGCAATGGCCTCCCCTCCCACCCCCCTCCATCACCAAAAAAAGAAAAGCCGCTCTCTCCTGGTATGTATATGTACACCACTGGAGCTTGTAACTGTGCCTCTATGTGCCTGTTTCTGGAGCTGTGTAATGGGTTCCTAACAGCAACCTTTTAAGGGTGTTGCAAGTTAAATGTAATAAAACCAGCAGTATCTTTGCTCAACTAATGTTGGTGGGTAATTCTCCTCCTTGGTACTTACTGTGACTTTAGTTAATTAATCAATCACATGTTCAGTTTAATTATTTGTTGAATTTAATGTCTGGTATGCTCACTAAATATGCATTCTATGAGGTCAGAACTAGTACTGGTCTTGTTGATTCACATGTCCCCAGTACTTAGCATGGTACCTGGTAGAGGCTTAGAGATTGTGGGAGGGACGGAGGAAGGAAGGAAGGAAGGAAGGGAGAAGGGATGGATTCTTGTACTTTTCATAAATAGCTTGTAGAGGAAAATATAAAATCCAGACTGAGTTGCCTTCACGTCTCATTCAAGAACTCATTTCACTTTCAACTCTAGATACCAGAACAAGGTGGCTTTCGTCTTGTATCTTTGCAGGTGGATGAGGATTAGAGGCTCAGATACCCTGAATATCTTCAAAAGACCTGACTTCACCCAGCTGGTTGCTGGCTCGTGTTTACATATATATTTCCCTTTCCATCTACCAAAAAAGGCTGTTTTTTTGTTTTGTTTTGTTGAAGAGAAGGTTATTTTTGTTGCAGGAGATTCTGAATTGATGGTTGCTTCAAAAATGCAAAGAAGTTTTGCAGCAAGTTGAAATCACAGTTAATCAAATGCAAACTCCATGCAGCCCCTATCTGCCAAAAATAAATCGTTTAAAAAATGAATTTCAGATACTGACAGTGATGACTGCGTTTATGGCATGTGGGGCTGCCTGCCTTCCTCCGGCCATCGTTGTCGGTGTGCACCCAAATTTAGAAATTAAACAAAAGCACATAGAACTTGCTGCATTAGCTGTTGCCACATCAGAACGCTAATGGGCTTAGTGACCACAACCCACCAGGCCAGAGTGTGTCAACGGCCAAAGGACCAACCTCAGTTGCTGTTTTTCCTTTGCCCAAGTTGTTAAAAGTTTAATTCTTTGCAGCTTGCTTTCCTTGCTGTTTTGGCCTCTCCCGACCTTGTCTTAAAGACGGGAGCAGCCAGCTTAGCCTCATCCTGCAAGGCCACAGAGGCCCTGACAAGAGGTCTGCAGCTGCAGCTTCTCAGCCTCTTGGGCCTGATGGTGGGTTAGTTTAGGGCTCCAGAAAGTGCCAGTGACTGCCCTCCCTCTCGCTAGTCACTTCCAAGGCGTGTTCTGGAAATGCCCAACCTGAAGCAAATGCAAAGAGCCTCTCGTCTTGCCACTCACCTGGAAAAGCCTTAGAGGTGGAGTCTTCTGGCCTCCCTCCCCCTGCAAGAAAGTATGCTGCATTGTGTTTGCACCTTGAAGGCCCGTTCTCTGCATCACACCCAGGCCTTCTGCCCTGCTGAGAAACAAGGTCAAATGTCCCTACTTCTGAGCAGCCAAATCAAGCAGTGCATTGCAGGACCTTGGTGCTGAAGAGGTTAAATTGCTCAAAAGGCAGGATCTTTGGTTTCCTGCCCACACTTGCTCTGGCCCAAGGCAGTGCCTGCTGTTTAGGGAGGGGGAGAGGGAGGCCTCGCCTGGACCCAGGTGGCCGACAGGCAAACCATGTTATTAAGAAGCACAGATCGCAAAACCTTGATCTTCAAACGAGACCCCTAATTAGTCGCCAGCCCAAGAGTAAATGGCATTCCACCTCTGCCAGGCGGGAAGGGCGGCTTCAAATCCTGGGGATTAATTGCCATTATTGGCTCTATGAAGATCCTGTTGTAAACACTTGTCATTTGAGCCACTTCTGTTCGGTAAACTTGAGATATCAAATTGTTCCTTCATGTTTCAAATTTTCCAGAATGCCTCAGTGGCCCCTTTTCTAGGAGGGGCCATTGCTTTCCTAAACATGGCGGCTTTGTTCAGCACCCGGTGGAGAGAGATGATGTCCGTCTCTCTTGTTATGCAACATGAGAAGCTCATCCAAACATGGAACTCCTTCTCAGGAAAGGACTCTAAAGATCTTTTACCTTATTCTCATTTGCATCTAAGAATCTCAGAAATAAACCTCCACTGCTGACAGAAGGGAGTTACCCTAAAGCTAATGGAGCTTAAGTTCCAGGCCTCTCTAAGGCCCCAGGAGGGCTCGAGCAGTGTGTTCATGAGACCATATATTTTTGTCAAATTTGGAACGAATCAATTTTTTGCAAATTCTTTTCTGCAAATAGCTGTTGAAGGTTCAGGTATAACAAGAGGCACCTCGGAAGACAGGCCTGATGATCTGCTTCTGAAAAATCAGCCATTGAAAACCTTATAGAGTACAGTGCTACTGTGATGCACATGGGGCCTTCATGAGTGGGAATCGACTTTTCTTAAAGAGGGTCCACCAAAGGGCATAAGCATCGGGCCCCACAAAACCAAGACCCACTCTGTAATATCCAAGGTGTGTTTCTTACCTTTTGTGTCTTGCATTCTTGTTGCTTCTGGAGATAAATGTTTTCTTCCCACTCTTAAACTTCTTGCTTCTTGATCTTGTTTGGCATTTGCAAAGGGAAGGCAAGCTACCCCAGACCATGTGCAGGGTGCTAGGTTTTGTCTAGGTTTACTTTTGAACTAGGACACTGTTTCAAGAGCTTGGGACCCAGAGGCTCTGGATCAATTTCATTGTATTAATCTTCAAGGACAGCCTGGGTCATGCCAAACTCAGATGGCAAAAGACGTCGGGACAAAGAGCAGCTTGGAAGTCACGGGGCTTTTGGCTTGGTGCTCTCAGGACCACTGTTATCTGGACATTTTGTGGCACTGGGCATGTTGAAGTGAGAGAGAGGGAAAAAGTAGTAAATAATTTCTGAATAATCTTGTGAAAGTGTGAATTTTCGGTTCCCCTTGAGTATCAGCTTTTAGCAAGCATCTAGGTTTCTGCGATGATAATATTCCATGCTAACATCACAGCAAGCTATGTCGCAGAACGAAATATCATACAATGCCAGATAGCCCCTTTCTCTCAAAACTGAACTTCAGAACCGTTTCTTCAGCGGCTAGGGAGTCACCATTACTCAGCAATAATGCTTTTGTGTGAGCAGTTCAGGGAGGGTCAGGAAGGCTGCCGTTCTGTGAACAAGGCTTAGGATATTTGCTCATAGGATTCCGTTGTCTCCTGGTGTAAGCAATGGTTTTCTTGATACAGGTAACCTGATAACCCCGGACAGCTCTGAGGGCATGAAGATACTGGCCTATAGGAGTGGGGTTCCCCAGAATGACTTGGGTGTTTGTCCCTACTCCAGGACGCTGGTGTTCTGTTTGTTGTACCAGCCGTTGTCTCACATGTCATTTGTAGCACCCCCAAAGATTCCCAAAGCATTATTTTAACCTGTATGTCTCACTGATTTGAGATGTTAGAAATTGTATGTCAAACTTTTGGTTATTTTAACTAGTTCAGAAAAAAAAGAGAGGCTAACATCAGTTTTGACAACAAACAAACCAGTTTTTGTTCTATCAGTTATGTTTAAAAGGGTCCAATTTCAAACCAAACACAATGTGTGGTTATTCTGTCGCCATTTATATAGCCACCAGGGCGCCACGGTTACACACTGCATACATCATTGTATTTTTAAAATGTACTTAATGAACTTTTTTTTCCTTTTCTAGTTACTACTTCATTGCCTTAAATGAATGCATTCCAATAGAATTTGTAACAAATGACCACTTTGTGTTTGCATTAATGCCAAACACGTTTAACAAATTTTTAACAAGGAACCCTGGCAAAAGGCCAAACTCCTAGAGGGACATTGAAGGAATGCTATAAATTTAAACTAGATTTTACCTTTTCACTTAGCACAGCAAGTGTCTTAGGTGTCTGTCTCACTATCTCAGGATTGTGGCGTTTCTATTTTCTGTCAGATAAGTTGTACATTTTCATTAACTTTATTACTTAGGTTGTACCTCTTTCCACAAGACTTTAAAATCTATGAAGCCATGTCAGAAATAATATGATGGCAGCTTAGAACAGGACAATCTTTATTTCTGAAAAATTATATCTTGAATAAGCTGGTAGGTGCATGTAAACATGTATGTATCTACCAAAGTATCACCATTTTTAAAACAGCACAACTATTGATGTACAAAAGCAATCAACTAGACCAATGTTTTTCAACCAGGGGCGATTTCACGCCCCGGGGGACATTTCACAATGTCTAGAGACATTTGTGGTTGTCACAGCTTGGAGGGAGTACCATTAGCATCTGGTGAGTAGAGGCCAGGGATGCTGCTGAACGTTCTCCAATGTCCAGGACAGCCCCATAACAAAGAGCCATCCAGCTCCGTATACCCATGGCGCCGAAACTGAGAAATCCTGGAAGAGAGCAACAGAGGCTGTTCTTTAGTTGACGGCCAGTCTCTCAGGTTAAAGAAGGCATTCTTATAAGAAAAAAATCACAATTAACCACAATTGTATTCAACCAACGTTTTAAAAATTACATTGAGTCCTTAATGCTGGTGATGAGAGGCAGGTTCCCGTTTTTACCCCTGCAGTCTGCCCCTGACAGGGAACCAGGAAAGCCCAGTCCACAGTCCACTGGCCTTACTAGACTGAAATGCACTGGCAATGGCTGGTGGCTGGAGTCAGTGCGAGACCGGCTAACACGTGCCCAGTGCGGTGCCCTGGAAAAGGCCATAGCTGGCCGGTGGGAGTGGTTTCTGAGGCATGGCCAGTGGAAGGCAGGGTGCACCACATCCGAGACGTAGTTTTGGCTGTTTCGTGGACCAGCACTTTTACTTCAGTAGCTATGCAATTGTTCTGCCAGTTTCCCAGCTTCCTTGTTTCTGGCTCATGGCGACCCCATATGTGTCAGTGTAGAGCTGTGCTCCATAGGGCTTTCAATGGCTGATTGTTTGCAAGTACACGGCCAGGCCTTTCTTCCGAGGTGCCTCTGGGTAGACTCGACTCTCTAACCTTTTGGTTAGCAGCCATGTGCACTAACCATTTGCACCACTCAGGGACGCGTGAGATTATTATAATGTGTATTAAACAAGCATTGGCTGTATTGTAGTATTAAAATAAATCTTTTCTAAAAAGGAAACTTATTTAAGTTTTTGAGGAAACGATCTTAAAAGAAAAATGTTGAGTAAATTGTACAGCTGTGAAGGACAGGGATCAAAACTCGGAAAGGTAGAACACGAAAGAGCAGAGCTTAGAAAACCTTGGCCTCATGGTAGGGTGGGTGGGCTCTGGTGGCAAGAAGATGTAGGTTCAAATGAATAAGCCCCTGGAAGGTGGAAATTTAATCAAAAGTACCCGGTTCCCTCAAGTTTCAGTTTCTTCATCTGCATAAGCCTCATGGTGCTGTCAGGCTTGCGTGAGATAATTCACCCGAAAGCACTGAGCTGTGTGGCAGACAGCCTATCGTGACAGTAAACGTTAGCTCTAATACTACTGAGCCCAATAATAATGACAAAAATAAATCCTATAGAGACATGGCCGTATGTGCTGCCAATTTGACGTACACATTGCATATCCACCTGAAGCTCTTCACCTAAAATATTGTGGGTGAATTGCACCCGGCACACAGAAAGCAAGAATAAAATACGAAGTCCCTGAGTTGCCTCTGCTTGCAAGCTCTGTCATCCCTCAGCCCTGTGCACTTCTGAGCCCAGCGCTGGCTGGAGCCACCCCCACACCCCAGCCCTTCGGGCTCTGAAGTGTTACATTTTATTGCCCTGTGGAGCTGCAGGAGGCCACTCGAAAGATAGAATGTTGCTCTCCACTCATATTTTTGAATTATGGCTTCAAGGTGGTTGCTCCGATCAAGAAAATTAAATGATTTAACATAATTTGTTGCCACTTTGATCACAACAATAATAAATAAATCTTCATGAGGAAAACGGGAAACCCATTCCACCCCGTTTTAAAAGATGTTAAGTCATAACACAGATGTAGTTACAGTTTTTTTTCTTCCCCCTTTTGAGCAGAAACGACTCTATTGGGTTTTCCTGTGAGCAGAGTCACTTAGTAGAGCTGCTCTGCAAGATGCTCGCTCCCCGAAATGAGCCTCTTCTCTTCGGACCCTTGTGAATTAGCCTATCGGGGGCTCGCCTTTTATGTAGGCACCATGTGCACTGTTTTAGGAGCGGGCATCCAAAGCCCTTGTTGAATGGGTGTCTGTTTTTGTACCTGGGGGCACGCTGCACACACATTTGGAAAGCACATGGAGCGTAATGGACATTAACCCAGATGTCAAAAATAGCCTGCATTTTACTACTGTTATTAAACAGTTTCCCCTTTAACCCCTCCGTGTTTACCAAAGACCCCTTTCTCCCAGCCTGTTTCTGCAAATCACTACTGAAAGGGCGGGAGAAGAAAGCCATAATCGGGCAGGTGTCTTTATTCCAAAGAAAAACAGTCTGAAGGAATATTTGTGAGACACCACACATTTATAGCCTGCTCTCCTGGGGCCGCTTGTCCAGGGGCAGAAACTTACTGCTGGGTGCTGCTCTTCTGCCCCACTCCCCACGCACCCCAACCTCTGCACAACTGATAGAGGGGTTCCTATCAGAAGAAGCAAGTCCAGAGCATTGATCCCACCTCATAACAGCTTTTTTTCAAAATAAGAATAGCTTTATATTTTAGTATTGTGCTTGTTATTGTTAGCTGCCATCGAGCCAGCTCCATCTCGTGGCAACCCCATGTACAACAGAACAAAACGCTGCGTGCTCCGATCCCATCTTCATGATCATCGGTATGCCCAAGTCCATTGTTGCGGCCACAGTGTATTTTGAGAGCCGTCCAACCAAGGGGACTCATCTTCTAGCACGGTATCAGACAAGATTCTATTGTGGACCACAGGGTTTTCATTGGCTAGTTTTCAGAAATGTATTGTCAGGCCTTTCTTCCTAGTCTGTCTTAATCCAGAAGCTCTGCTGAAACCTGTCCACCATGGTTGACTCAGCTCGTAGTTGAAATACCGGTGCCATAGCTTCCAGCATCATAGCAACACACAAGCCATCACAGTACAACAGTCCGACAGATGGGTGGTGAAGGACTATGCCAGTTATAGTATATTATACATTCTTTGGTTTAAAAAATCTGAAAAATGCAAAAAAAAAAAAAAATTCTAAAGAATAAAATAAAAGAACCACACAGATAAATATTACTAGTATTCTGATCTATGCATTTATAAATATTTGTGTTAATGCAAAAATGGCATCAAACTATACAGACAGAATTATAGCCTGCTTTTCTCACTGAAGTATTATGGGCATCTTCCATATTAAAAAAGTAGAGATCTACATCATAATTGTCATAGATTCACTCAATAAATCTTGAGCATCTCGATTACAGCTCCCTGTTTATTTCCTTCATGGCACAAATAAAACAGAACCTCATTCATTTATTTGTGTATCTATTTGTTGTCTTTCTTCCCCCTGAGAACATAGACTTCCTGAGGGTATAGACCTTGTCTGTCTTTTTCACCAGTACATCCCTGACGCCAAGCACATTGCCTGACACACAGACGTGCTATATTAGTTTTCTATTGCTACATAGGAGCCCTGGTGGCACAGTGGTTAAGAGCTCGGCTACTAACCAAAAGGTCAGTAGTTTGAATCTACCAGCCACTTCTTGGAAACCCTATTGAGCAGTTCTACTCTGTCCTGTGGAGTTGCTGTGAGTCAGAATCGACTCGATGGCAACAGGTTTGGTTTTGTTTTTTTTATTGCTGCATAGCAAATTACCACAAATTTTGTGGCTTAAAACAACACCCACTATTATCTCACAGTTCTGCAGGTTAGAAGTCCAGGTGTGCTGGACTAGGTGGTTTCCAAGCTTATTAAGGTCGTTGGCAGAATTCAGTTCTGTGCAGTTACAGGACTAAGGCTTCCATTTCCTTGGGCTGTCGGCTGGGGGTCTCTCCCAGATCCTAAATGACGCTCTCAGGTCTTTGCCCTGTGGCCCTCTCCATCTCAGCACAGTGAATCCCACTCACGCTTTGAATTTCCCTGACTTTCTCTTCTGCTACCACTAGGAGAAAACACTCTACATTTAAAGGGCTCCTGTGATTAAATTAAGCCCATTCAGATAATCTCCCTTTTGATTAACTCGAAGTTAACTGACTAATAACCTTAATTACATCTGCAAAAAATCCTTTGTGCCATATAATGCAATATAATCATGGGCCTAGATATATTCACAGGAAATATTGGGCGTAGATCTATTCACAGGTGTGATTTTAGGGTTCTGCCTACTGTAGGTGCTCTGTAATGTTTGTGGACTAGACAATTGAATCAGTCTCTTCCAGGAACTGTACAAGGCAAAGAGGATGCTAAGTGAGCAAGACTGCCTGTTTTCTGCCCTCAAGTAACTTAGAGTCTAGACGCAGGGCTGTCCAGTAGAAATACAATAGAAGCCATATCTGTGATTTTATATTGCATACATAGTAGCCACATTAAAAAGTAACACAAAACAGGTTAAATTATAATGACATATTCTATTTGATCTAATATGTCAAAAATATCATTTCAACATGAAATCAATCTAAAAATTATTACTAAGATAATTTACAATCTTTTTTATTAATTAATTACTAAATCTTCAAAATCCAGTGTGTATTTTATACTTCAGAAACATCTCTGTTTGGACTAGCTGCCTTTCACATGCTCAGTAGCCACATGTGGCCAGTGGCCGCCATATTGGACAGTGCAGGTCTGGACAAGTCACCAGGAGGGGACCATGCAGTATGTATGACATTTCCTATGCTACAGCCCAGCCTTGGGAGGTCAGGAAAGGCTCCCTGAGGAAGTGACGTCTAAGCTGAGCCTGAAGAATAAGTAAGAATTAATCAGGTCAAGAGTTGGTGTAAATGCATGGTAGACAGGAAGACGAGTTTGTGAAATGAGGAGATAAGAAAGCTTTAGAGCCACAGAAGCCAGTTCAACATAGGTGGAACATGAAGAGTTGAGTGACAGTCAGAGGTCAGAATGGAGCTGTAAAGAAAAGCCAGATGGGGCCTTGTCAGCCATGGCCAGGAATCTATCCTCCATCCTGGGGGTAATAGGAAGCCAGTGAAGGGTTTTAAACAGGGGGTGCCCGCACCATCGACAACACTGTGAGAAAGCAGAGTTAGGTGCTGATAGAGAGAAGGCATGGAGCTAGGTCAGGGCTGCTTGACCATCCAGTGCCTGGAGCCGGGCCTGGGCTGCTTGACCACCCAGGTGTGGGCGGACTGGTCAGGGATCATCTCATAGTGGGTAGCTGCCCAGATTGCCTCATTACTGGAAATGAAGATTACTTTTTGTTTGTTTGTTTTTGTTTTTTAAGTAATTTTTATTGTGCTTTAAGTGAAAGTTTACAAATCAAGTCAGCCTGTCACGTATAAGCTTATATACACCTTACAACATACTCCCATTTACTCTCCCCCTAATGAGTCCGCCCGCTCCCTCCTTCCAGTCTCTCCTTTCATGACCATTTTGCCAGTTTCTAACCCTCTCTACCCTCCCATCTCCCCTCCAGACAGGAGATGCCAGTACAGTCTCAAGTGCCCACCTGATACAAGCAGCTCACTCTTCATCAGCATCTCTCTCCAACCCATTGTCCAGTCCCTTCCATGTCTGATGAGTAGTCTTCAGGAATGGTTCCTGTCCTGGGCCAACAGAAGGTTTGGGGACCGTGACCGCCAGGATTCTTCTAGTCTCAGTCAGACCATTAAGTCTGGTCTTTTTATGAGAATTTGGGGTCTGCATCCCACTGTTCTCCTGCTCCCTCAGGGGTTCTCTGTTGTGCTCCCTGTCAGGGCAGTCATCGGTTGTGGCCAGGCACCATCTAGTTCTCCCGGTCTCAGGATGATGTAAGTCTCTAGTTCATGTGGCCCTTTCTGTCTCGGGCTCATACTTATCGTGTGACCTTGGTGTTCTTCATTCTCCTTTGATCCAGGTAGGTTGAGACCAATTGATGCATCTTAGATGGCCGCTTGTTAGCATTTAAGACCCCAGATGCCACAGTTCAAAGTGGGATGCAGAATGTTTTCATAATAGAATTTATTATGCCAATTGACTTAGAAGTCCCCTTGAGCCATAGTCCCCAAACCCCCTCCCTTGCTCTGCTGACCTTCGAAGCATTCACTTTATCCCGGAAACTTCTTTGCTTTTGGTCCAGTCCAGTTGAGCTGACCTTCCATGTATTGAGTATTGTCCTTCCCTTCACCTAAAGTAGTTCTTATCTACTAACTAATCAGTAAATAAACCTCTCCCACTCTCCCTCCCTCCCCCATCTCCTAACCACAAAAGAATGTGTTCTTCTCAGTTTATACTATTTCTCAAGAACTTATAATAGTGGTCTTATACAGTAGTTGTCCTTTTGCATCTGACTAATTTCACTCAGCATAATGCCTTCCAGGTTCCTCCATGTTATGAAATGTTTCACAGATTCGTCCCTGTTCTTTATCTATGCGTAGTATTTCATTGTGTGAATATACCATAATTTATTTAACCATTCATCTGTTGATGGACACCTTGGTTGCTTCCAGCTTTTTGCTATTGTAAACAGTGCTACAATAAACATGGGTGTGCATATATCTGTTCGTGTAAAGGCTCTTATTTCTCTAGGGTATATTCCGAGGAGTGGGATTTCTGGGTTGTATGGTAGTTCTATTTCTAACTTTTTAAGAAAACGCCAGATAGATTTCCAAAGTGGTTGTACCATTTGACATTCCCACCAGCAGTGTATAAGAGTTCCAATCTCTCCGCAGCCTCTCCAACATTTATTATTTTGTGATTTTTGGATTAATGCCAGCCTTGTTGGAGAGATGGAATCTCATCGTAGTTTTAATTTGCATTTCTCTAATGGCTAATGATCGAGAGCATTTTCTCATGTGTCTGTTAGCTGCCTGAATATCTTCTTTAGTGAAGTGCGTGTTCATATCCTTTGCCCACTTTTTTTTTTGTTCCCAGTGTCCACCTGATTTAATTAGCTCACTCTTCATCAGCATCTCTCTCCCCTCCGCTGACCAGTCCTTTTCATGCCTGATGAGTTGTCCTCGGGGATGGTTCCTGTCCTGTGGCATCAGAAGTTCTGGGGAGCATTGTCTCTGGGATTCCTCTAGTCGCAGTCATACCATTAGGTATGGTCTTTTTATGAGAATTTGGGGTCTGTATCCCATTGGTCTCCTGCTCCCTCAGGAGTTGTCTGTTGTGCTCCCTGACAGGGCAGACATCGACTGTGGCCGGGCACCAACTAGTTCTTCTGGTCTCAGGATAATGTAGGTCTCTGGTTCATGTGGCCCTTTCTGTGTCTTGGGTTCTTAGTTGTCGTGTGACCTTGGTGTTCTTCCTTTGCCTTTGCTCCAGGTGGGTTGAGACCAATTGATGTATCTTAGATGGCCGCTTGTTGGCATTTAGGACCCCAGGCGCCACAATTCAAAGTGGGATGCAGAATGTTTTCATAATAGAATTATTTTGCCCATTGACTTAGAAGTCCCCTCAAACCAAGTTCCTCCGACCCCAGCCCGTGCTCCGCTGACCTTTGAAGCTTTCATTTTATCCCGGAAACCTCTTTGCTTTTAGTCCAGTCCAATTAGGCTGACCTTCCTTGTATTGAGTGTTGTCTTTCCCTTCACCCAAAGCAGTTCTTATCTATTGATTGATCAATAAAAAGCCCTCTCCCTCCCTCCCCCCTTTGTAACCACAAAAGTATGTGTTCTTCTCCGTTTTTCTGTTTCTCAAGATCTTATAATAGTGGTCTTATACAATATTTGTCCTTTTGCCTCTGACTCATTTCGCTCAGCATAATGCCTTCCAGATTCCTCCATGTTATGAAATGTTTCAGAGATTCGTCACTGTTCTTTATCGATGCGTAGTATTCCATTGTGTGAATATACCACAATTTATTTACCCATTCATCCGTCGATAGACACCTTGGTTGCTTCCAGCTTTTTGCTATTGTAAACAGAGCTGCAATAAACATGGGTGTGCATATATCTGTTTGTGTGAAGGCTCTTGTATCTCTAGGGTATATTCCGAGGAGTGGGATTTCTGGGTTGTATGGTAGTTCTATTTCTAACTTTTTAAGATAACGCCAGATAGATTTCCAAAGTGGTTGTACCATTTTACATTCCCACCAGCAGTGTATGAGAGTTCCAATCTCTCCGCAGCCTCTCCAACATTTATTATTTTGTGTTTTTTGGATTAATGCCAGTCTAGTTGGTGTGAGATGGAATCTCATCGTAGTTTTAATTTGCATTTCTCTAATGGCTAATGATTGAGAGCATTTTCTCATGTATCTGTTGGCTGCCTGAATATCTTCTTTAGTGAAATGTGTGTTCATATCCTTTGCCCACTTTCTGACTGGATTGTTTGTCTTTTTGTGGTTGAGTTTTAACAGAATCATATAGATTTTAGAGATCAGGCACTGGTCAGAGATGTCATAGCTGAAAATTTTTTCCCAATCTGTAGGTGGTCTTTTTACTCTTTTGGTGAAGTCTTTAGATGAGCATAGGTGTTTGATTTTTAGGAGCTCCCAGTTATCTGGTTTCTCTTCGTCATTTTTGGTAATGTTTTGTATTCTGTTTATGCCTTGTATTAGGGCTCCTAACGTTGTCCCTATTTTTTCTTCCATGATCTTTATCGTTTTAGTCTTTATGTTTAGGTCTTTGATCCACTTGGAGTTAGTTTTTGTGCATGGTGTGAGGTATGGGTCCTGTTTCATTTTTTTGCAAATGGATATCCAGTTATGCCAGCACCATTCGTTAAAAAGACTGTCTTTTCCCCAATTAACTGACACTGGGCCTTTGTCAAATATCAGTTGCTCATATGTGGATGGATTTATATCTGGGTTCTCAATTCTGTTCCATTGGTCTATGTGCCTGTTGTTGTACCAGTACCAGGCTGTTTTGACTACTGTGGCTGTATAATAGGTTCTAAAATCAGGTAAAGTGAGGCCTCCCACTTTCTTCTTCTTTTTCAGTAATGCTTTACTTATCCGGGGCTTCTTTCCCTTCCATATGAAGTTGGTGATTTGTTTCTCCGTCACATTAAAAAATATCATTGGAATTTGGATCAGAAATGCATTGTATGTATAGATGGCTTTTGGTAGAATAGACATTTTTACTATGTTAAGTCTTCCTATCCATGAGCAAGGTATGTTTTCCCACTTATGTAGATCCTTTTTAGTTTCTTGCACTAGTACTTTGTAGTTTTCTTTGTATAGGTCTTTTACATCTTTGGTAAGATTTATTCCTAAGTATTTTATCTTCTTGGGGGCTACTGTGAATGGTATTGATTTCGTGATTTCCTCTTCGATGTTCTTTTTGTTGATGTAGAGGAATCCAAGTGATTTTTGTATGTTTATCTTATAACCTGAGACTCTGCCGAACTCTTCTATTAGTTTCAGTAGTTTTCTGGAGGATTCCTTAGGGTTTTCTGTGTATAAGATCATGTCATCTGCAAATAGAGATAATTTTACTTCTTCTTTGCCAATCCGGATGCCCTTTATTTCTTTATCTAGCCTAATTGCTCTGGCTAGGACCTCTAGCACAACGTTGAATAAGAGTGGTGATAAAAGGCATCCTTGTCTGGTTCCTGTTCTCAAGGGAAATGCTTTCAGGATCTCTCCATTTAGAATGATGTTGGCCGTTGGCTTTGTATAGATGCCCTTTATTATGTTGAGGAATTTTTCTTCAATTCCTATTTAGCTGAGAGTTTTTATCATGAATGGCTGTTGGACTTTGTCAAATGCCTTTTCTACATCAACTGATAAGTTCATGTGGTTTTTGTCTTTTTTTTTATTTATATGGTGGATTACATTAATGGTTTTTCTGATATTAAACCAGCCTTGCATACCTGGTATAAATCCCACTTGGTCGTGGTGGGATTATTTTTTTCATATGTTGTTGAATTCTATTGGCTAGAATTTTGTTGAAGATTTTTGCATCTATGTTCATGAGGGTTATAGGTCTGTAATTTTCTTTTTTTGTAATGTCTTTACCTGGATTTGGTATCAGGATGTGGTGGCTTCATAGAATGAGTTAGACAGTATTCCATCATTTTCTATGCTTTGAAATACCTTTAGTAGTAGTGGTGTTAACTCTTCTCTGAAAGTTTGTTAGAACTCTGCAGTGAAGCTGTCCGGGCCAGGGCTTTTTTTTGTTGGGAGTTTTTTGATTACCTTTTCAATCTCTTTTTTTGTTATGGGTCTATTTATTTGTTCTACTTCTGATTGTGTTAGTTTAGGTAGGTAGTGTTTTTCTAGGAATTCATCCATTTCTTTTAGGTTTGCAAATTTGTTACAGTACACTTTTTTGTAATAATCTGATATGATTCTTTTAATTTCAGTTGGGTCTGTTGTGATATGGCCCATCTCGTTTCTTATTCGGGTTATTTGTTTCCTTTCCTGTATTTCTTTAGTCAGTCTGACCAATGGTTTATCAATTTTGTTGATTTTTTCAAAGAACCAGCTTTTGGCTTTGTTAATTCTTTCAATTGTTTTTCTGTTCTCTGTTTCATTTAGTTCAGCTCTAATTTTTATTATTTGTTTTCTTCTGGTGCCTGATGGATTCTTTTGTTGCTCGCTTTGTATTTGTTCAAGTTGTAGGGACAGTTCTCTGAGTTTGGCTCTTTCTTCTTTATGTATGTGTGCATTTATCGATATAAATTGACCTCTGAGCACTGCTTTTGCTGCTGTGTCCCAGAGGTTTTGATAGGAAGTGTTTTCATTCTTGTTGCATTCTATGAATTTCTTTATTCCCTCCTTAATCTCTTCTATAACCCAGTCTTTTTTGAGCAGGGTTATTTTTTTTTTAAAGCATACAGTTATTTGCCCCTCAACAAGAGATAATCTGCATTTCTAAGTGCTGGCAGTGTCGTTTGAGTTTTTCCTCCACTCCATTTAAGTCTCCTGGCAAATGGATTATTTGATTGAGGAGTGGCAACACTTCTTGAGAGTCTGTTGTCCACGGCATAGAGCTTACCCAAACGTAGTACGTGGCACAGCATTCTGCCTTGGTGACCTGTTACCCAGCTGGAAATCTTTCTCACAACTGAATAAATGATTGTTCTCTGCTACTTTATCTTGAAGAAACATCAAGGATATCAGGCATTCACTGTAATTACCTTTCACTCGTTTCCCCATCTGTAAAAATGACCTGTGCATTTTAATACCAGTTTGGGTTTCTCTTTATTTTTTTAATCATGTGGCCTTTTAAATTATTGGTCAGCCTTTAAAAGGATGATTAAGAAATGCTTAATGCACAAAAGAATTAGAGCTATGCACAGCTCACAAAAACAGAAAGCGTGCTCTGACTTACAATTTTCCTACAAAGTTTGTAGCGATTTTATGTGCCAGAATGAGTAATATGATCTGCTCTAGGAACTCCCTAGCTTTCTGGCTCTGCAAAAGTAATTTTTTTTTTTTTTTTTTGCCCCGATTCGAGTTTCTTAACCAGAAAAGTTGCACCAAACTCCTCAGAGTATGAATTAGCAGAGTTCATCCAAGCCACATATTTCATTTGCACTGTTTAACGATGGCTGGAAATAGCCACCTACCTGTGCAGACCTAGGGATCTTTGGCACTCTCACGAGTCAGTGTGGCTTGAGAAAGGCTGTGTACCAACCACTGAATCAGATGGTTTACGCTGTGTGGCTCCTGTGCGTGTGTGTTTGATCGTTCCCCTCCCTGCCATATTCCCCAGAGAGCTGCACTGTTGCCATGTGTCCGGAAACTCCTGAAGCACTGAAGGGCCCTATGTGAGAGATAATGTCACAGGCACACAAAGCTGGGCATCAACATGGAAGAGATGGCAGTGTGGGATGGGCACCTCTTGCCCCCCATCTCACTGGTTCTTCCCACGACTCACACTGGGACACCCAGGGCCCCTCATCGGGACAGTGAGAACATCTGGGACCACTTCTGGATACCTGGTCCCCAGAGCATGAAATACGAAAACGGATGGCTGTTGTGTTTCTTTGTATTTGGCGTGAAGCATACATTCATGCCGTTGGATGGGGGGATGTACGCCAGCTTTGTTTCAATCTGGTCTATTTAAGGAGAAACCAAGATGTTTTTCAATGGTTGACTTAGATGGTACGTAAATGACTGTTAAGTTTTCTTGACCATCTTTAGCTTTCTAATCTCTGTAATTAACTCTTGATTAAAGATTTTAATTAGAGATTCAATGAAATTACACATTTAATTAAGAGATACAAAGATTAAATCTCTATAAAGCCAAGTTAAAAACGATGGTCATGGTAGAAACTCAGACTGGATAGAAAAGTGTAGAGAAAAAAAAAATGAACACATAATCTGATCACCTAAAAATAATCACTGGGAACATTTTGCCATATTTCCTTTCAATTTCTTTTCCTATGTCAAGAAAGATGTTTATTCGTTTACATGTGATATATTTTCAAAGAAGCCTCTTCTCAGGTGGGTTTGCAGGACATAACTTTTTGTTCACCTTGTCCCTCCTGTATGCCTCCTTCCTGTCCACTGCCTCCCCAGTCCCCAACCACTGCCAACCAAGGAGAGTGAAGGAGGAGGCGTAGGGGTTGGGGGTGAGGAGCTTCTGCTGGGTTGTCTTAGATACCACAGTGAAAACCCCCAGCTGCTTTTCCTGCTAAATGATGTACTTTCTTGTTGCAGCTATCAGAAGGGCTGAATAAGGGGAAAACGCAGCTCTGCAGCAATATTCTCATAATCTATTGCAGTGCGGTTAGCGTCACTGTCCACCGCCACCTGGAACAGCTCGTCAGTACTGAAGAGGAGTTTTCACTTTCATTATGGAGTGCAGTTCTGTTCAACTTGATGCTTCCTTCGTCGTCTGTTGTCCTTTCTCATGGATTCGGCTATGTCGGAAAGAAGGAATGCAGAGGAGGAGAAAAAAATGACAGCGCTTTCATTTTTCTTTGGGATGTGGGCATTTAAAACATGATCTTCTCTTCTGAATGTCATTATTTGATAACATTTTATTTCTGCTATTTAAATATCATTGGATAATTTGAACTCCATGGGATTTTAACTGTGGATTTAGCTTCTGTTGGACCATTAGCTTCATCTCCAGTTAGTCTGCTGGTTCCGTCAAAGTGGTCATTCCTGATGCATTAGGTTAGCAAAAAATAGAGACTTGCTGTGAGTGGGTAGTGTTGGCGGTGTTTGTATACCAAGGTACGTGGAGTGTTTGACAAAGAAAGGAAAACACCAACGATTGCGAGCCTTTACCCTCCTCTGTTTCTTTAATCTGCCGTTCAAAGAACCACATTTTGATGGTATAACCAGTAGTTACCTCTGGGCCAGGTTGGAAATGAAAACAATTCTTTAAACCACTAAAAACTTGCTGAGAAATCGCCTTATGAGAACGTGGTGTGTGTCTCTGACAATGCATGGCACATCTAAATTGATCATTCATAATTTTATCTACCCTGTCCATGTACTGAAGAGTGGCAAAAGCCTGAGGCACCTCCATCTATCTGTTCCCTGTGTCCGTGCACCCCATGGCTGGGACATGACCAAACCTCAGACTCTTCCCATTCCTGTACGTGCAGGTCTCCATGAAGAAGCTGGGGGACTCGTTCACATTTCAAGATCCAAACGCTGTGCAAACGGTGTAGCTTAGATCTTTCTGGAAATGAAGGGTCATTTCTCTCTCTTTTTATTTTAAATTTGTCTCCAACATAGTATTCCAAAGCATTTTCAGCATCAAACATGAAAACATTGATGAATGAGGAGCAATCACGAAAGCTGTGTATCTGTTTATAGCTCTGTGCAACGTGTATGTGGGCGCAGAGCCATTTAAGCACATGCCAGGAAAGAGACCAACTTTTGAGGTCTTTTACATACAGGCACTTGGGACTGAGGAGAATTCAACTCCTACTGCTTCTTCTGAAGATTAAAAAAAAAAGTTGTTGTAACTTCATAAAACTCCTGAGCAAGTCGGACAGACATGCAACTCTTGTATCAACCCATTTTCTTGTCAATGGAAGAAACCCTTCCTTCCACTCCTATGCAAGTGGGAGTGAAAATCTGCATTTGTAAAGGACAAACAGTGAATTTAAGCATGAGTGGCCTTAATAAATATAGTTGTCTTTCTTTGCTGCTGTGGAAAGGATTCTAAACAAATATCCCCGAGGTCTTGCATTGAATTTAGTCGTCATTATTACTTTTTTTTTTTTTTTTTTAAATGTTGGTGCAATTAACTCTGGACCTGTCTTATGAGCCATAGAGATATTTCTAAGACAAACATCTTATTTATCGAGGAAGATAAAACCGTGTCTGAGTTGCACTGTTCATTCTTGGTGGTTAGGAGTAATATATTCAAGCAGGTTTCTTGCTTCTGGCTTTGTTCTTGTCATCGGTAAGTATAGCAGACTACATAAAGCTTATGTGTTGCATAAACAATTCAAATGCATTCATGTTTAAAAAGTTTGTCCTTTAACTATAGAAGGGATTTAGGCTTTGGTTGGAGAAGCGGGAAGAGTTCTTTGCAAGCGTATCTAGCACATTTCGACACAATGTTGCACAGCAAACCCAGGCCACAGAAGCAGCTCCATGAAGAGTTAGGGTGTTCTCAAAGAGGCGATTCTCGTTGCCTCCTGAAGCCAGGGCTTGACCTGAACTCGGCAGCTGAATGCTTGAAGTAGGAAATCCACAAGGGAACATAGGGTCCTCGAAATGGGGGGAGAAAAAAAAAAACCACCATGTATAGTTAGCTGTTTCTACATATGTGCCAATTTTGTCACAGGTATTGTTTTGGGGATCATTTTTTGCCCCACTTATGTTGCATAGAAGTATTACCAGTCTGACCTTTATTGAGGGTATATCATTTAGTCCCTTAAAAAATGAAAATTCTGTGTAACATCTTTTCCCATTTCATGTAGTATTCTTTGATGTTTGGGGGTTACCCAAAAAACAAAACCAAAAACCCCTTTTCATATATTAAGAATCGTCTCTGGGTTTACAATGGACACTGTGATGTTAGGAAGGTATTTCCTTTGCGCAAACTCTAGCAAGTTCCCCTTAATGGTAAATGAAGTTTGAAAAAAATAAAAACAATGTGGGCTAACCTTTAGGAGAAGCTGGTCTTTGTGCAGAAGCAGGCTTGTACTTTATACCCCATTTGATTTCATTGTACAGTCTCGATTTTGTATTTAATGATTTTTGTGTATCCAGTATGCACGTTAACAGCGTGTCAACTTTCATTTGAAAGTGGGTTTCAACTTACTTTTTAAACAGTGTTTATGACGAGACCTCAAATGTGTTGACATAAGCTCTATCTGCGATGTTTTTGTTTAGAGTGGCGTTTGAATGCTGCCCAGGGGTCAGTATATCTAATTCCCCAGACCCTCATTTGATAGTGCTTCTTGTAATATTTCTTCCAAGTGAGTGGCATGTGGTTGTGATATTGATCATGTGATTATGGACATTGATATGAAAAAAAACAAAGTAACAAAACTAAGGAACACTCAGAAACTATCAGTGGGCATGTGTTGCCAGTCATCCTAAACTCGTGTCTAGTAGTACCTCGTACAAGATAATGTACAGTTCATGAATTTGTTATCATGTGTATGACAAGTACTTTGTGCTGGCCGCCTTATTTATATTCATCAAATAAACTTTGTTTCTTTCTGAAGTGAGTTCATTCCATGTTTAATAAATGCTTCAATTGTCGTGATTTCTAATCTCTTTTGGAGTCATGGATCCCTATTTGGAAATCTACTCAGAACACTGTTGACTTGAAGAAAAAGGGAATTTATTGGCTCACTTATCTGGAAAAGCCAAGGCATAAACCTTCCTCTAGGCATGACTAGATCTACAGGTTCAAATCAAGAAGTTAAGTCATGGAAGATCTCTCTCTCCCTTCTCCCCTCCTTCTTCCTCTTCCCTTTTTGCCCTTCTCTAACCCTCAATTCCTCTCTCTTTTCTCCATCTCTCCTTCCCTCTCTTCCTCCTTCCCATTTTTCCTCTATTTCCATTTTTCCCTCTTTCCATGCCTCCATCCATCCCTCTCTCTTTATCTCCCTGTTTCCTCTGCACTTTCCATTGGATTGGCTTCAGTTTCTGCTAGGGTGTCTCCACTAGGTGGCAAAGATGGCTCCTAAGAGCTCTGAGCGCTTCTGGTTTTTTGAGGAGAAACTCTCCCAGCATTCGTATTAATCCCCTAAAAGCACTCTTATTGGTCCTTTTTGGATCGTGTGTCTAATCACCTTTTTCAAGGGTTTTGGGGAGATGAGGCCCTGTGATTGACAGTTTTGCTGGATGTTGGAGGGGTAGTTTCCAAGGAGACAGAGGGTTGGAAGAAGAATGGAATAAATCAGTTTTAAAGGAAGTACATCCAGAATGCTCCTTAGAAGTGAGGATGGCTTTGGACATGTCATCAGGAGGGACCGATCATCAGAGGAAAACATCATTCTTGGTAAAGTAGAGGGTCAGCTAAAAAGGAGATCCTCAGTGAGATGAATTTGACACAGTAGCTGGAACCAGAGACGGATTACCCAATAAGGAAGGTACACATGGGCTTACTTGTGCTTACTTACTAACTTGTAGTGTACAATTTCACCTGTTTTTCATCACATTAAAGATGTGGTGAACCCTATGTGAAACTGTGCCCTACAGATTAGTAAATAAACACAATTAAGTCCGTGCATACTTTGCTTACTATAAGCCTGCATGTACCTTGTTTAGTGGTTAATCTGCCCCTGGCTGCAACAGTGGGCTCAAACATAGCAAGAGTTATGAGGATGATATAGGACTGGGCAATGTTTTGTTCTGTGAAATCCAAAGTCGCTATGAATCAGACCTGAGTTGATGGCACCTATAACAACAATAATTCTGGAAGATCCCTGGGTAGCACAAACGGCTGATACACTTGGCAACTACCTGAAAGACTGGCGGTTCGAATCCACCCAAAGTGCTACGGAAGAAAGGCCTGACGATTTACTTTTGAAAGATCACAGCCGTTGAAACCCCTATGGAATATAATTTATACTCTGAAGCACATGGGGGCGCCATGAATTGAAATAGACTGATGGCACCTGGTTTGGTTTTTGGTTTTATTCTATAAGAAAGATACAAGAAAACTGGGCACACAAAAATAATAGATAGCCCTGCCACTGCACTGCCTCAGAAAAATACATACCAAAACATCCATGTAAGGGCTTACCAGCCATCACTGCCTACCTGTGGATCATAGCTGAGAAACCTCATTGCCAAGTGCTCTTTTCAAACCTGCAGAACTACTCCTGGAATTCTCTGTATTCCAGGGAATGAATTTCCAATTCTTAGCATTATTGAAATCAGAGTCACTGATTGTCAGAGCTCGAGAGAATGTTAGATGTCATATAATCCAGCATCCTCATTTTACCAGATGCGGAAACTGAGGTCTAGTCAGAAGTGACTGATCCAAGCATGCAGGGTAAATTTGTGGAAGAGCCAAGGCTGTGCCCAGAGCCCCTGAGGCAGGAAGTCCTGAAGACTCTCTGGGGAGGAGAGGATGGGACAAAACCTTCCCCCAGTTGGCCCTTGGTGACATAAGGAAAATAGCATTGGTTTCTGTGCTTTATGGACTCAAAGCCACCATGTGTGAAATTCTCTCAGCCAGTCACTTCTTTGGGGGCCTACAAAGTCATTTGCCCTCTTCATTATGTTCCCCCTTTCTAGAAAGAGAATGTTTGTTGGGCAGGAATTTCTTACCTCATGGGACTTCCTGATGCAGCTGGGCTGGCTTTCAGACCTGGTTATGTAAACCCAGCCAGGTGGATGGAGCCTGTGTTCCTTCGCCCACAAACCAGGACTGTTGGTAAGGAAGGTACCTACCTGTGCACACACTGCTGGGCACAAGCCGGAAATCAGTTGGTACCTTCAGCTTCTTTGAGGCACATAGCCTTAATTTTGTTACAACCTCAGGTTTTGGTCTTAAAAACATACCCTGGCTGCTTCAAGTATCTGTGAACTGCCCTTACAAAGGATAGGATAAACATTCTGATTCTTGGAATGGCTGATCCAAAAATAATGTTGCTTTTGTTGGGTCCCATTGAGCCAATTTGTGACTCATAGCAACCCCATGTGACAGAGTAAAACTGCCCCATTGGGTTTTCTGGGCCCTAATCTTGATGGGAGCAGATCAGCAGGTCTTTCTCCTGCAGAGCCACTGGGTGGGTTCGAACCACCAGCCTTTCAGTTAGCAGCCAAGCACTTAACCATTGCATCACCAGGCTCCTTCCAAAAATAATAGCCATACTAATAATAAGTAAACACAGAAAATAATTGAACATCATTGAGTGTTTTCCAGGAGCTGGACCGTGCTGCTAAGAACTTGGCATGTATCGACTCGTTTATTTCCGACAGCAGCCCCATAAGGTAGGTACTGTCATCATCTCCATTTTACAACATGGTCTCACAGCTCACAGGTCCTGAAGGAACTGGTTACCTCATCAGAGCCACCAACTGCCATCAAATCAACTCCAACTCATGGTGACCCTATGTGTGTCAGAGTAGAACGGTGCTCCGTAGGGTTTCCACTGGCTGATTTTTCGGAAATAGATCACCAGGCCTCACTTCTAAAGCATCTGTGGGTGGATTTGAACCTCCAACCTGTTGTTTAGTAGTCAAGGATGTTAACCATTTCTACCACCCAGGGACTCTAGTTGACCAATATTGTGAGGAAATGGGCTACCGCGTGGTCAAGCAGTGGATTCCAGTGGAAATCAAACCATGTGTGAAAAGTAAGCCTAAGCAAAATTTGGTACACTGGATTAAACCTGTTATTCATGGACCTCTCATTTCTTTTAAGCCTTCAGTCTTCACCTGAGATGACCTTTCAGTCATCTGTGGAGTTGTAGGGTAGAACATCCAGTGAGAGGGGACTAGACAGGTATCCCCAGGCTGGAAAGGGCCTTCAGCGCCATGCTAAGGGGGTGGACATAATGATCTTGGCCTTTGGTTCCCAACTTGAGTCATTCGAATACCAATTTCCTGATGTGTACCAACAGGGCTCCTTGAAGATAACATGTAGTATTAGTCAAATAACTGTTTCATTAAATGGGCTTATGTTTTTACTTAAATAATTTTAAACTAAAATGCCGCTGCCATAAATGAGAAAGTAGGATCGTTTAACTTGTGTAAGTATATGGCACCAAGAATAAGAACAATGAAAGTAATTAAAAATAATGAAAGCCAAGCTCTGAGCCTGAGGCCCTTTTCTTTGTTAAAAAGGAATGTTGGAAAAGGTTAGAGCAGTGTTCCTAGAGGTAAACAGGACTTTCTCTTTTGTCCCGAGTCAGAAAGACTGAAAAATCATCAATGAGGCAGTAATTCGCTACCTGGCTCACAGCTGTTGAAGGCTATGCTGGTTAACTACTGAATTTTTAGAAACCCTCCTACACCAACAGGAATCCAGGATGGATTTTTCTTTTCAATAGACTGATTTTCAGAACAGTTTTAGATTTTCAGAAAAATTGAACAGGTACTGCCAGGGTCTCCATATTGTTGTTGTGAGTTACCCTCGAGTCAATTCCAACCTACAGCAAATCCAGTGTTACAGAGCAGAACTGCCCTGGAGGGTTTGCTTGGCTGCAATCTTTACAGGAGTGTATCGCCAGGCCTTTTCATCTGCAGAGCTGCAAGGTGGGCTAGAACCATGAACCTTTTGGTTGGCTCCTATATATGCCCCCAAACACACACACACCCATTTTCCTTGTTGTTGACAACTTACATTGTTATTGTTAGGTGCCATTGAGTTGGTTCTGACTCATAGCGATCCTATGTACAACAGAACAAAACCTTGTCTGGTCCTGCGCCATCCTCACAATCATTGTTATGCTTGAGCTCATTGTTGAAGCCACTTTGTCATTCCATCTCCTCGAGGGTCTTCCTCTTTTTTGCTGACCGTTTACTTTACCAAGCATGATGTCCTTCTCCAAGGACTTCTCCAAAGTACGTGAGACGAGTCTTACCATCCTCGCTTCTAAGAAGCGTTCTGGCTGTACTTCTTCCCAGACAGATTTGTCTGTTCTTCTGGCAGTCCATGGTATATTCAATATTCTTCTCCAATACCATAAATCAAACACATCAATTCTTCTTCAGTCTTCCTTATTTACTGTCCAGCTTTCGCATGCATATGAGGTGATTAAAAATACCATGGTTTAGGTCAGGCCCACTTTAGTCCTCAAAGTGACATATTTGCTTTTTAACACTTAAAAGAGGTCTTTCGCAGCAGATTTGCCCAATGCAATATGCCATTTGATTTCTTGATTGCTGCTTCCATGGACATTGATTGTGAAGCCAAGTAAAGGAAATCCTTGACAACTTCAATCTTTTCTCCATTTATCATGATGTTGCATATTGATCCAGTTGTGAGGATTTTTGTTTTATGCTGAGGTGCAATCCGTACTGAAGGCTGTGTGGCCTTTGATCTTCATCAGTAAGTGCTTCAAGTCCTCTTCATTTTCAGCAAGCAGGGTTGTGTCATCTGCATATCTCAGGGTGTTAATGAGTCTTCCTCCAATCCTGATGCTGCATCCTTTTTCATATAGCGCAGGTTCTTGGATTATTTGCTCAGCACGCAGATTGAATAGGTATGGTGAAAGGATACAACCCTGACGCACATACGTCTTTACTGATTTTAAACCAGTATTTCCTTGTTCTGTTCAAACAACTGCTTCTTGATCTATGTACAGGTTTCACATGAGCACAGTTAAGTGTTCTGGAATTCCCACTCTTTGCAATGTTATTCATAATTTGTTTTGATCTACACAGTTGAATGCCTTTGCATAGTCAGTGAAACACAGGTAAACATCTTCTGGTATTCTGTGCTTTTAGCCAAGGTCCATCCGACACCAGCAATGATGTCCCTAGTTTCACATCCTCTTCTGAATCCAGCTTGAAGGTCTGGCAGTTTGCTGTCAGCGTACTGCTGCAACCGTTTTTGAATTATCTTTAGCATACTTTGGAAACCCTGGTGGCATAGTGATTAAGCGCTACGGCTGCTAACCAAATGGTCAGCAGTTCGAATCCGCCAGGTGCTCCTTGGAAACTCTATGGGGCAGTTCTACTCTGTCCTATAGGGTCGCTATGAGTCAGAATTGACTCGACAGCACTGGGTTTGGTTTTTGGTTTTAGCATGCTTTTACTTGCATGTAATATTAATGATATTGTTTGATAATTTCTGCATTCCATTGGATCACCTTTCTTTGAAATGGGCACAAATATGGATCCCTTCCAGTTGGTTGGCCAGGTAGCTGTCTTCCAAATTTCTTGGCATAGATGAATGAGCATTTCTCATGTTGAATCCATTTGTTGAAACATGTCAATTGGTATTCTGTCAATTCCTGGAGCCTTGTTTTTCACCAACACCATCAGTGCAGCTTAGACTTTTTCTTTCAGTATTATTGGTTCTCGATCACATGCTACCTGCTGAAATGGTTGAATATCGACCAGCTCTTTCTGTTACAGTGACTCTATGTATTCCTTCCATCTTCTTTTGATACTTCCTGCACTGTTCAGTATTTTGCCCGTAGAATCATTCACTATTGCAACTCAAGGCTTGAATTTTTCTTCATTTCTTTTATCTTGAGAAATGCCAAGTGTGTTCTTTCCTTTTGGTTTTCTAACTCCAGCTTTATGCACATTTCATTATGTACTTTTAAAAAGGTATTTCAAAAAAATAAATCATTACCCTTGCAAAATTCTATCATGTGACCTCCAGCGTCGTTTCTATCACCAAGGCCATGTTTTCCAACTACTGATCCTCCTCCTCCTTTGTTTCCAACTTTCACATTCCAATCACCAGCAATTTATCAACGCATCTTGATTGCATGTTTAATCAGTTTCTGGCTGCAGAAGTTGGCAAAAATCTTCAATTTCTTCATCTTTCGCCTTAGTGATTGGTACATAAATTTGAATAATAGTTGTATTAACTGGCCTCCCTTGTAGGCATATGGATATCATCCTATCACTGTCAGCATTGTTTTTCAGGATAGATCTTACATTAGTGTGTACATTTGTCACAATTAATGGATCAACATTGGTACATTTTTGCTAACTGAAGTACATACTTTGTTCAGATTTTTCTAGTATTCACCTAATGTCCCTTTTTTTTTTGTCCCAGAACACCACACACACCACATTGCATTGAGTCATCGTGTCTCCTTAGGTTCCTCTTGGCCATGACAGTTTCTTAGACTTTCCTCGCTTTTGTTGGCCTTGACGGTTTTGAGGAACACTTGTCAGGTATATTCTAAATTATATTGGAATTTGTCAGATATTTTTCTCATGATTAGACTAGGGCTATGGGATTTTGGGAGGACAACCACAGAGGAAAATTGCCTGCTCATCATATCTTATCAATGGTACGTACTGCAAGCATGACCTACGGGTGATGTTAACCTTGATCACCTGCTTGAGGTAGCGCTTGTTGGGTTTCTCCCTTGTAGTTACTCTTTCTCCTTCTTTGTGATAGATTTCTAAAGTTCAGAGATATGTGATCAGACCTCTATCTTTGAAAGAGTATTCTGGTGGCAGTTGGAAGAAAAAAAAAAAAAAAATCCCCAAAGTCTTTTGGACCAAGATTGTTTGAGCCAATAGCACCGTTGTTTGGATTAGTTTTTCCCTGCTATTTAAATATACCTGTGATGGTTAATGTTATGTGTCAACTTGGCTAAACTGCGATTCTCAGTGGTTTGGCAGACACTGTGTAACCACCTTCTATTTTGTGATCTGATGTGAGCAGCCAGTGAACTGGGAGTTTCCTTGGGGGTATAGCCAGCATCCAGTATATAAATGAATATTCGGGCAAAGCTCGCTCTCTTTCTCAACCCGGCACTCTTCTGATCTCCTGTCCTCAGGTTTTTGGGACATAAGCCTGCAGAAGTCCCTGGCCTACTACCTGACCTGCAGATTTTGGGTTTTTCAGCCTCTGAGGATGATGTAGGACAGGACAGTGTTTCATTCTGTTGAGCGTGCGGTCGTTATGAGATGGAACTGACTTGACGACACCTAAGAACAACAATCCCTGCAACCATGTGAGCCAGCAGAAGCCTTCAGCCCGTTGCCTGACCTATGGTTTTGGGACTTGCCAGCCCCCATAACTGCGTAAGCCATTTCTTCACAATTGCATGAGCCATTTTCTCACAATTTTGTGGGCCATTTTCGTAAGTAAATTTCTCTCTATTAAAAAAAAAAAAATCAAGCCCGTTGCTATGGAAGTCTATTCCGACCCATAGTAACCCTATAGGACAGGGTAGAACTGTCCCATAGGGTTTCCAAGGAGTAATTGGTGGATTGGAACTGCCAACTTTTGGTTATCAGTTGAGCTCTTGACCACTACACCACCTGGGCTCCAAATTTCTCTCTAAGTGGGTTTTTTAAATATATTATATATATGCCTCACTGGTTTTGCTCCTCTAGAGAATTCAGACTAGGGCAATACCATCCCTAGCCGTTCCTCTCCCTATTCGATTATTACTTGAGCGAGTGGGGTAGACCTTTCCCCAAGTACAAGGAAATGCCAGTATTTCTATATTTTAAAAACAAATGCTGTCCTCTGGGTGACTTCACTTAGGGAGACTCTGGAAAGAAACTTTGCATAAGTTCAAGACAAAACTTTAGTCTGCGTAACTGCAACTTGCTGGGTAAGGAGTTATGGTTCTTTGTATTTGGGGAGGAGAAATATAGGTATGTATTTGATTAAGTGTATCCCTTAGTAACTATTTTTTCTTTTGAAAGTGCCCCCCACAAAAAAAAAAAAGAGGAAAAAAAGAAACAAGAAAAACCTAATATAAGATATCTCAAGCAAAAAGAAATACACAATAAACATCCACAAATAGTTTAGTGATGATGGGCTTTAGGTGTGGCTTGTTCCAGGGTCTCAAATGATTCTCCATTCTCCTTCTCTTAGTTTTGCTTTCATGACATCTAATTCATTCTTAGTTACTATCAAGGTTGCTGGTGAAGCACCAGGTCCTACATCCCTGTCCCTGAGGGGAAGAGTTGTGTACTCCCCCCTTATGCTAGGGATGAAGCCCAAGGCCAATTTAGCGAACGAGAGAGGGGAAAGGGTGGATTTCCAAAAAAGAAAGGGAAATGTATGCTGGGGAGGCATCGCATTCACACAGCAGTATGAAATGGTCCCAGCAAAGCAACAAAAGATTGGTTTATTTTTCCTTTGAATGGAGTTTCGACCCAGAGAGGAACAACAGGATGTCTGTTCGAGTAGAAACAGCATCAGATTGGTAATCAAGGCTAAACATCAGCTAAACCCTCAGTTTTGTGACTATTCTGCCACACTTGCTCTTGGGATAGCGTACAATCCTATAACCACACGGGGCCTTCGCTTATGAATCTAACCAGTGGGAACATTATGTCTCCTAAGTACCTGACATGGGATAAAAAAAAAGAAAAAAAATTTTTTTTTTTTTTATGAGAGGATAAAATGAGACAATAAATGGGAAAACGTTTAGAAAAAAATATTTTAACAGCAAAACTCTCCCTGTAACTGTAACAGATTCCTAGATTGTCTTGTTTTAATTTTTAAAATCTCTACTTAGAGAACAGGAGCCCTGGTAGCTCAGTGGTTATGCTCTCGGCTGCTAACCAAAAGGTTGGTGGTTCAAATCCAGCAGCCGTTCTGTGGCAAAAGGATGTGGTAGTCTGCTTCCATAAAGATTACAGCCTTGGAAACCCTGTCCTGTTGGGTCTCAATGAGTTGGAATTGACTTGACGGTAATGGATTTTGTTTGTTTGGGTTTAGTACTCAGAAAAGTTAAGTCTTCCTCCTTAATTTCCCAGGTAGAAAGTATTCAGGTGAATATTTCCAACAATAGATTTGAGGATACAAGCTCTTTAGAAGGAACTGTTGCTACATGCCACAACATGGATGAATCTCACATAATATTGAGTGAAAGCTGCCAGACCCAGTAGAAGATACTGTCTGTGCCATTTATATGAAGTCCAGTGTGGGATAAAATTAATATATGAAGCTAGAAGTCAGGATAGTGGCTGCCCTCTGGGACGTTTATAACTGGTAAGGGCCCCAGAAAAGGCTTCTGTGATCCTGGTAATATTCCGATTCTAGATCTAGGAGTTGCTTCCACTGGTGTTCAGCAAGTGAAAATTAGCCAAGCAATACGCTTCTGATTTGTATGCATTTCAGTCTTTACGTTCTGTCTCATTTTAAAAATTTGCCTTAAAAATTTTTAATACCATTTAGCACTAATCTAGTTTCAAATTACAGATGCTGAAATACTAGGGCCTACGGAGTGAATCAAACCAAAAGGTCAGCAGTTCAAATCTGCCAGGCGCTCCTTGGAAACTCTATGGGGCAGTTCTACTCTGTCCTATAGGGTCGCTGTGAGTCAGAATCGACTCAACGGCACTGGGTTTTTTGGTTCAGTTTACGGAGTGAATTTAGACCTCCGTTGTTTCTTGTTTGGTCAGCACAGGGTCTTAACATTTTTAACAGAGCAGTAGTGTTAGGTACGGAGTCTAGGGGATCTCTAGGTTGTTCTCACCACTCTCTAATATGTTCTGCCTGACAAGCTTCACTGCAGTGTGTCACCTGCCTGGGTGCTGAAGGTGTTTGAGTTTGCAGCCTGGAGACATGTTCAAATGCTGGCTCTACCACATCCCAAACAAATGACCTGTGCCAGTTCCTTAGTCTCTCCATGTTTATTTCCTCATCCTAAAATTAAGGATTATAATACATTCCCAGAAGTTTGGTTTTGTTTTAACAAGGATCAAATGAGCCTTTACCACAGTGCCAGCCACAGAATAGATTATGAATTAATAGAAATGATAACTATTAGTAATCATAATATTATCATAAATAATAAAAATGTTTTACAAAATAAAATCAACGGTCACTTGCTGACTGCCAGCCATTCTCTCACAAGAATTGCTGCTGAGCTGGTCCTCATTCAGATCCCATTTGCCACGTCAGGGTTTTCCTCGACCATGTTTAATAACCAGTTTCCAGATCTGGATATTGGGGGCTGTAAATTTCCCTGGCGACCGTTGCCAATGACAGGGGAGGAAAGACTTGCGTAATTACCACTTGTACTTCCACAAAATGCATGAACTCAAGTCGAGAGCAAGGGTTTTGGACAATAAAACACTGAGTTTTAAAAATACACTAAAGACCTGCTGAACTTGTGTGATAAGAAATGTGTGCGTGATTAGAAAAACAAAAACAGGGCTAAAACTGGCCTCACGTAGTGCCACTGGAATCCTTTGCATTGGACAAGATAATTTCCTCTTTCCCTCTCAAAGGCAGGATAGCCACACATCTCTAAACAGAAGGAAAGCCTTGGGATTAGTCATGTGTTGGCTGGGAATCGGCACCTTTGCCTGTGGCCAAAGTCTGTGGTCTTGGATTTAAGTGTTTCTTTTGTAATGCAGTTGCCTTTCCTAGTTTGTTTTACAGTTTGATTATTTGGAAATGATGCCACGTTGTTCACATTCTTTGAACAAGGTACGTTAATGGGCTCCATGGACACATCCCAAGACAGCAACATACTAGGGCTTTTGGAAACATTAAAATTCTGTAACTCCAGGTGGAAATGCTGAAGAGAGCCCTTGGTAAGATACTGGTCCTGGGTCCCAAACTCTAGTTGATGATGCTTTGATTTCTCAGCATCATGTTTTTAGTTTAAAAGAAAGGAGGTAGAGATGGGTTGAGGAAGGGGATTGCATTGCCTTTGAGTTCCCCCAAAGTGTTTGATTTTTGGAAAGAAGAAGATAGATAAGCTTTTAAAAAAATCTTTTTTTTACCCTGCAGTGTTTATGTGTTAGGAAGACAGCATTTCTTAAGTAGGCTTAGGTTGGTTTGGTGTTTCTGGAAGGAGCTGTCCACATCAGCACAGAACCAAGGGAACTGAGAAAAGCCTGAGCAGATTGAGCAGGGATAGGGAACAGAACTGGAATTTGTAGAGCGACCAGCCCCAACCCTCCTGTGCTTCCAGAAGTCAGGAAGCCATGGGAGAATTTCTCCAAGAGTCTGATTTGACCAGTCAAAGAAACTGAAGACCACCGTGAGTTCTTAAAGAGCAAGCTCAGGGCATGGCACATGGCCCTTTCTAGAAGCATAGATGTCCTCCCATCAAGCTAACAAAATGGGGCCTTATTTTCATTCTGACAACAACCGTTACATTGAAATCTCACTTTGCCCCAAACCAGTCAAAACTGACAACAGAGTAGTTGGTTTTAAATTACTGAAATCTCAAGTAGGAGGAAAGGAATAAAAATTTGTTCCAGGTATTTGGAGGGAGAGGACCTTTCGCAAAATAGGACAAGACTGATCATTATCAGCAGTTTCTCCAGTAGACCAATTTCTGTGCATATGCCCTTGGAGTTCTTAGCTGGAAACATTGATTCCTCTTGGCTCACCTGGAAGGCTTCTCTTTTCCTAGCCTGTGACTTTGGCTCGTACAACTTTACCTATTGTCAAAAGCATGCAACTAAAAAGAGTAAAGGGTGTTTGATGGAAGAGCTCAAAGGTGAATAATTGGACTCCAGGTTTTATACAAGTCAAAGGTAGTTTATGCTCACCTTTTCTGTCTCAATACTGGAGTAAATTGCAAGATGTGCCTTAAACCTTCTAGGTGCTACAGATTGCCTCTGAAGAAAACATAAGCAGAACTTCTATTTAGAACAGTTCTCCCTTTGTCCTCCAAAGCTGTCCTTGTAGGTATGATCGTAATAGAGCTAGGTAAAATGGCTAGCACATTTGGAGCAAGGAGCTGTATTTTTCTTCAGCCAATACTTTGGAAAATTTTGATGTTAGTTTGGACATTGGTATTAAACCAGTCCATGCAAGCTTAGTCAGATGCAGCTACAGAAGTTGCATGTAAAAGCCACTTTGTGCTGAAGGCATATAACTGGATATTAGCATGTCATGGTAACTGGCACGTTGGTTTGTACGTTTGACTAGAATTTCAGTAGGTAATTGTTTCATTCCCAGGTCTACCTCTGGCTCACTATTTGACCTCAGACTAATTGCTTAATCTTTCTTGGCTTCAGATTTTCTATCTTGAAAGCGAGAATAATAATAACTTCCAACTACCTATCTCATCCGGGTATTGAGTGGATTAATGGGGTCATGTTTATAAAGTCTTGGAAAATTCTCAAGAGAGAGAAAGGTCTACTTCTTGTGCAGTTCTGGTTGGTAATGTTTCAGGGCCCTAGGTGGGTAGAGCTGATTTAATGACCAATGTTCTCTGCTTTCTTATAGCTAAGGAATGGTCACCTTTTGAAAGCAGAACTTTTCACTACTATGAAATCTCTGATTCTCTGTTGTTGTCTTAACACTCTGGGATCCCTGTGGTAAACCAAGTTTCTCCCCCATCTAAACAGTTCATGGAACACTAAGGAAAGCACCGTGATTTCATGGCCACATGGAATTACCCAGAATACTTCTGTGTTAGTAACACATACATTGCTTTTGGGGTCAGCAGGCTTGGGTTGAGTCCTGGCGCTGCCACTTCCTGGCTAGGTGACCCTGAGCAAATCAGCCAACCCGCCTGTGCCGTTGTGTCCGTGGGAGAATTGCGTGGGACCCCTTCATGGAGAAAGCTGAGCACTGTGGTTGGCTGGGGTGAGCTCTCTGGAAATATTGTTGTTAGTTGCCACTGAGTTGATTCTGACTCCATGTGGTTTTCAAGGCTTGTGACCTTTCAGAAGCAAATCACCAGGTCTGTCCTCCAGGGCGCCTCTGAGTGGGTTCAAACCACCAGTCTTCATGCTAGTAGAGGCGTGTTTACCTGTTTGCACCACCCGGGAAACGTGTCACCTATAGTAATAACGTGAGTAACAGTAACTGCATTTATTCTCTAGTGCCATGAAGAATTATAATGGGTCTGATAAGTTCAGTTTTGGTTAATTATAATGGGTACTAGTCCTTAATTAACCAAAACCGAACTTATCAGAACTTGTGCTTGACCAGAACCTAGCTAACCACGGCCATCTGTTAACAATAGTCTTATTTTGTGAGCACTTTAAATTTAGGAAAATGGCAAATCAGAAGGAAACAACTTGGTATCAGGGATTTATGCAAATTTCTAAGTATGTTTTTATGTCATTACTGGTTTAGCTCAATCTTATGACTTTCCTGGTTCAATACCACAGTCACTCAGAAGAGCCGACATTTACTAAGAGCGGACTACATGCCAAGCACTGTGCTGAACACTGTGAATGTATTTTCTCATTTAATCGTCATAACAGCCCAGTGACATAGATACTGTTAGTTATCCCTTTTATGGGGGGGGGGGGGCGGGGACCAAGGTTCGGTGAGGTTAAGTAACTCATCCAATGCCACACAGTTATTAAACACAGAAGCCAGATTCCAAGCCTTACTCAGACTCCAGAGTCTACATTCTAACCTGGTGCTACCCAAGAGAAAATAATGCAAGCCACATATGTAATTTTAAAATTTATAGTAGCCATGTTGAAAAAAATGAAAAAGAAGTAGTGAAATCAGTATTAATAATATATTTTATTTAACCTAATATATCCAAAATATCATCTGAACATGTAATCAATACAGACATTATTAGTGAGATTGTTTACATTTTTTTCATACTAATCTTTGCAATGTAGTATATATTTATTTTATACTTATAGCATGTCTTAATTAAGACTAGTCATATTTCAAACACTGAACAGCCACATGTGGCTTGTGGCCACCATGCTGGACAATGTAGCTCCAACCATTGTACCATCATAGTTGAGTCTTTGAAGATTCTGTCAAGTGGGTTCACCAGACTGTACTTACTGAGGAATAAACTAATAGGTTTTCCATTTTCAGCAAAGGTAATAAAACATTTTTTTAATAAAAAGAGGAAGGTTAGGCATGGAAGAGGAGTTTACCATGTTAATGTTTACATTCTCAATTTACCAAACAATGAATTTACCCTCAAAGAATAGCTCTTACCTGAAACTTTGTACTTACTGTGTTTTTACTTTGTCATGTGTAATACAGAATACATCTCACAAATGGGTGCAAATATTAATCTTTGAAGGAAGGAAGGAAGAAAAGGAAGAACATATTCACTGCTATGTAAGAAGAAGATCTCTTAGGCAGAAAGAACGTGTAAGCTCCATAAGAGGAGGGATTTTCTCTGATTTTTACCTGCCTCTGTAGCCCTGATAGCGTAGTGGATAAGAGTTACAGCTGCTAACCAAAAGGTCAACAACTCGAATTCACCAGGCGCTCCCTGGAAACCCCATGGGGCAGTTCTACTCTGTCCTATAGGGTTGCTTTGAGTCGGAATCGACTCTACAACAATGTTTTTTTTTCTTTTTTTCCTGTAGCCCCACCCCTAGCACAGTGCCAGGCAGGTAGACAATTTGCAAGAACTGTTTGAAGAAGCAATTAATGTCTTCACATAGAGAAACTACTTATTTCAAATTTCATCCCTAATGGGCTTAGGGAATCTAAGGTCCTTCTTTCTCTCCCCTGGGCTTTAAGACCCAAAGTTAAACCCAAATAGACTTAGTTTATCTAATCCATTTAAATTATGTCTCTAAATGAAATAGCGTCAGACAGCCCACAGTAAAAATGAAGAGTCTACTTTTAAAAACCAGTTGCTGATTTTCCCACAGGTCTCAAATCTCTAGACTTGATTATTTTTAACTTTACCATTTTTCCTGATAATCCCAAATATGTCAAAGCCAGCTAGCCTGTAGATGTAGGTGTAGGTCACCTACAACAACAAACAACAAAGAAGCAATCTAATCTTGGCCTCATGAACTCTTCATCAGGTATGTGATGACATGTAACAGATTACAATCAGGATTTAAATACGGGTGTTTGATATCCTGCAGGTCCATCTCTAGACAAATTAGAGAATTAGCAAATCTGATTCTTTCCCATTGCTCTTCTGGGAGACTTGTCTTGACACCTTCCTTTCTCCCTCATTCCCATCTCCATCCTTTTCTTACATTCTTCCCATCTCCCTTGCTTCTTCTCGTCCCTCCTTCACCTCTGCTTTCCCCCCTCCTTCTTTCCTCCTCTTTTCTACATCTCTCCTCTGCTTTTGCCCTCTGGAATCAAGGCTCTTGATATATAAGACCCAGGTTTAAATCCTGGCTGTGTGACCTTGGGCAAGATGCTTCACCTCTCTGAGCTTACTTTCCTCATCTGTAAAACCAGGATAATAGGAGCCACTACTGTTATTCAAAGGACCCCTGGTGGTGCAGTGGTTCAGTGCTCAGCTGCTTACTGATGGTTCAAACCCATCAGCTGTTGCATGGGAGAAAGATGTGGCAGTCCGCTCCTGTAAAGATTACATACAGCTTGGAAACCCTATGGGGGCATTTCTACCCCGTCCTGTAGCATCGCTGTGAGTCAGAATTAACTCGATGGCAATGGGTTTGGGGTATTTTTGGCACTATTACTCAGGTCAGGTTCAATGATATCATCTATGTAAAGTGTTCAGCATAGACTAGTGCAGGAGGTTTTGGAGAGAAGTGGGAGAAAAGCTGTGTTCTGTGTGGTAGTCGAGACTGTGGGAAAGAGCCTCTCTTGATGACAGTTCTCCCCACCCTAGACCAGCCTCCTCTTACATGGTCTGAGATGCTCGTATCCTCTGAGCCTCCCACTGGATGGCGATGCTCGGGGGCCAGGCAGTAAAACGGCCATTGCAGAGCATTTGTTTTCTGATGGTGACCCATGGGGCCTAAGTCAATCCCATCCTCTTGCTGGACCCCTTGGGACCACAGACTTCTAGGGTGGCCAGCAAGCACAAGGTGGGATCCCTAATGTTGAACTTTGGCCTTAAGCCCTTGTAGCCCTATTCCAAAGCCACTGAGCTAAGAAGCTATAGGCCCTAGGACCTTGCCTAAGCAGCAACAACATCCAGGATATGTTCAGAAACACGTTTTGGGGACTTTGATCTCACCTGTACATTTGGGACTTCCTTTTAGATTCTGTTCAGTTTTGGCACTTAATAAGTGTCCAGTAATTATCTGTGGACTAAAATAAACAAACCAATGTGACCTGATATACCAAAACCAAACCAAACCCACTGCTGTCGAGTTGATTCCGACTCATAGCAACCCTATAGGGCAGAGTAGAACTGCCCCATAGAGTTTCCAAGGAGCGCCTGGCGGATTCGAACTGCCAACCTCTTGGGTAGCAGCCGTAGTACTTAACCACTACACCACCAGTATGGTACTAATTTGATGAATGAATGGTGTTTCATAAATTCTTATTAAATGAATGGTTGATGATCCCAGGTAGATGATCCATAAATATTTGTTGAACGAGCAGACAATGAAATGAACGAACGAATGAATGAATGAACAAATATGTTACTGCAGCTGTTACTTTCCATATGTTTTAAGCTCCCTTTTGATTTATTTTTTGTAGCTATAATTCAGTCCCAACAAACTGACTCTCTAAATTTATGATTTGCTTTTATTTTCTGTTGTTGGATTTTTAAGTGGATGGTAATATCATATGGATCGAATCCCACTTCAAAAAAGCAAAGAGGTATTTTCAGACCCCCTTGCCTTGAGCATGCAGAATGAGGGAGGGATGGCACTTATGGACCGACTAATCTCTGTTATGACATATCCGCATGACGGAGGACTGAGGGCCACAGGGGGAGGATCATACTCGTTGGTTGAGAAGAAGAGGGTTGCCCACAAATGACACGTGAGTAGAACCATCATGTTCATGTATATACTTGGTAGATATATGAATGGGCCGGAATAGGTAAATTTAATCCTTTGCCATTATTCATTTCACTTTCTTAAATTCTGTGGTATTTCCAAGGAGTGACTGCTTTTCTTCTAGGTTAAGTAGAAATCTTTGCTTAAGTCAAAACCACTTAGTTTAAATATATTCAGCAGCATGGAGATCTTTTGCCCTTGGAGTGTTTCTCATGGCTTTCACAATTACTGAATTATCACTTGACCCTAATGGACACCTATAGATCACCGAATTGAGAACTCCACTGAGTGGAGAAAAGAAGCTTTAATCCAAAATTCACTGATTTACTGAGACACATTTGGGAAGTCAGAAGAGTCACTTTGTTCAGTATCGATGATTACAGGAGCAAAACCCAAAGCAAACCAAACCCGTTGCTGTCGAGTTGATTCTGACTCACAGCCACTCTATAGGACAGAATAGAACTGCCCCATAGGGTTTCCAAGGAGCGGCTGGTAGATTTGAACTGCCGATCTTTTGGTTAGCAGCAATAGCTCTTAACCACTGTGCCACCAAAGCGTACAAAATTGAAACGACTTGGATTTTAATTCTGCTATTCAGAATTGTTTGGGGTCTCTTTTAAAGAGGTTGGGAATGTTGGCATAGAAAAATAAAATCACATTAGAGTAATTCCAATTAAAATTATGTAAGATACAAAATTGCTATGACAGTGTCAGAACATTCTTGAAAAGTTATATAAAAGAAGTGCACTCAACTTCCTGGATGTTTGAAACACAGCTTGGCATCAGGAAGACCAAGTAACTGACTGAATGCTAAGATAGATTCTTTTCATTTAGAATTTTGCTATCGTGTAGACATAGTTCTCAAACTTGCAAAGTTTTTCTCCATCATTGGTTTATGTTCAAATGAAGCATCATATGGCTGAGACTGACCCAGAGAGATGTTCATATTCTTAAGTAGGCTTGCGATGATTTGACCAAGTCCATTTTGACATTCCTCCCAATGTGTTCCTCGGCAGCTTTCCAGGTGGTAATGAAAGGAGGACTGTTCATTGCTTCTTATCTGGAAGGGACAAGATTTGATCTATATTGGAAATTAGTTACAACTGAATATGAGCCTTAGCTTGCTGCTTTCTAATGAGATCTTTTCCTCTGCCAGCCTGCCTTAAGTCAAAAAATTTTGAAAAACACTCAAGTTTTCTAGATTCCCCTTCCAGAAAATAGAACTTTATAAAACAGTTTTAAAACTTGCTGTTACATATCCGAGAGCATTTGGCTGCTAACCAAAAGGTTGGCAGTTCAAAACCCACCCAGTAGCTCTGTAGGAGAAAGACGGGGCTACATGTTCCCATAAAGACTACAGCCTAGAAAACCGTATGAGGCATTTGTACTCTGTCCCATGGGGTCACAGCGAGTTAGATCCACTCGATGGCACTCAACAACAACAACAACAATGACATGGCTGTGTAATGGGTTGTTGAGAACAAAAGTAATTATCCAGGAGAGCTGAAAGAGAGTGCTGAAGCCCTACTACGCAGACTTAGCCATGCTGCTGTCGTTAGTTGCCTTGGAATTGATTCCTATTCATAATGACCCCTTATGTGCATAATAGAACTGCTCCATAGGACTGACCCCTCATTTTCGACAGAGAATATCAAAAATTACAAAAAATAAATAAAGTTAAAAATTATAGTCTTTTTTTTTTTTCCACTTTCCCTCTGATAAGAAATTAAGCTTCCTCCATGTTAGTAAGGGGACGTGTGTTCCCCGGAATAATTAATCTACATTCTTCTAAGCCCAGCATATAGCTGCCCATGGCCCGTATACAACAGGGAATATACGATATGGAACTGTGTCACAGGACTGATCATGCCAGCTGCCTTTCATGAGAAAATGCCAGCTAAGAGGAAACAACTTTTCAGAAAAAACCACAGGACAAGAGGGGAGAATAAAGGGAATGCTGTCTTTCTTCAAGAAGAAAACTATTTCTCTTACCAGACTCTTTCCTCTTATGGTAAGCCTTGTGTGGAAGAGGACAAGGGGAAAAGTGGGGGCACATTTCAAAAAATATAGTTTTGTCTTTATAGGTAGGTAAGGTATAGTGATTAAGACCCTAAGATTTAGAGAGAGATTAAAAAACAAACGAAAAAACAACTTGAGTCCTTTCAACTTACGTCCCTTGGTGGCACCCATGGATAATGCACTTGGCTGCTAAAAGGTTGGAGGAGGTCCAAGTCCACCCAAAGGTGCCTGAGAAGAAAGGCCTGGGGGTTGGCTTCCGAAAAATCAGCTATCGGAAACTGTATGGAGCGCAGTTCTACTCTGACACACAAGGGGTCGCCACAAGTGTCCATTACTAGAATTCAAACTCTTGCTCACCAGTTATGTGGCCACGGGTAAGAGCAGTTGATCATTCATTCATTCACTCACTCTGAGCCCTTTCTCTGAGTCAGGCACTGAAAATTACAGCCTTGAACAACACAGGTGAGATTCCTGCCCTTCCAGAACTTACATTCTAGTGAGGGGAGACAGAAAATAAGCAAGTAAACAAACCTGCATGTAAATGAAATAAGATCATTTTAGGTCAGGATGACTGCAATGCAGAAAATCATACAGGTAAGGTGATGGAGGACCATTGGGAAGGGGCAGCGACTCCTTGGAGACTGGTGTGTCCACTGGGGTGGTGACCTGAATGAAGTGAGAGTTCCCAGACTGGAGGGAACAGCATTTCAGACAGAGGAAACAGCAAGTGCAAAGGATGTGTTCTGATGAGCTTGCAGGCCAGGCCCAGTTGTTTAGGCCAACCCTGGGGATTTCCTGAAGGTTGGTAAGCAAGGGAGTGACAAGATCTGAGCTGTACTGGGGAAAGAGAACCCTAATGCCCTTATCCATTGCTTCAGTGATGACATGGGACAAACACCAGACCAAGCTCTCTTCAGAGTGCGAGGAATTCAAAAAACACTGCCCGATACAAGGTACAAACTCCAGGTGCCTTGCTGAGTACAGATGCGCTGTTGCTGATGGTGGTGGTGGGGTGGAGGCAGGGAAGTCATGGCTTCATAGTAAGCCAAATAATGATATAAGAGCAAATCTTTGACAGCTCTGTTGAGTTGGACTTGAAGAAGGTTTTTCTGGTATGGCTGATTCTTATAGGGTTCGTGCTGAGTGCTTAGTGGAGTGAATCAGAAGCTTTCAGGATTCAGGCCCCTGGTCTGCTTTTCTCTATATAATGCGGACAGTGCTAGTAACTACTTCACTCAGTAGTGCTGACTAAACATGGTAATGAATGTAAGGAGTTTAGACAGGGCCTGACACCTGCATATAGCAAAAACACAGTAAATGTTAACAGCAATTTTTTATTATTATTCATTATTATCTCAACACTTACAAGACTTCTCCTTATTGAGTTCCATGACATAGACATGGCACATAACTGTATAGATACCCTCCATTTTCTCTACTTTCTGTCCCTACCCTCCTCAGATTCATTTGTCTCAGGATTTTACCTGGGGACCCAGGGACAGATATTTATTTCTAGTGTTGAAATAATCACAGCAGCTGGCATTCACCGAGCTCTTGCCATCAGCGGGGGCTGATGTATACTATCTCAATTATTAAAACAACCCTATTGTTGTTGTTGTTAGGTGCCATGAGGTCAGTTCTGACTCATAGTGACACTGTGTACAACAGAAGGAAACACTGTTCGGTCCTGCACCATCTCACAATTGTTGCTATGTTTGAGCCCATTATTGTAGCCACTGTGTCAGTCCATCTCCTTGAGGGTCTTCCTCTTTTTTGCTGACCCTCCACTTTACCAGGTGTCATGGATTGAATTGTGTTGCCACAAAATATATGTCAACTTAGCTAGGCCATGATTCCCAGTATTGTATGATTGTCCACCAAATTGTCATCTGATGTGATTTTCCTAGGTGTTATATATATCCTACCTCTATGGTTTAAAGTCAGGAAAGGTGTGTATCAGTGTTGTATCTTTTTACCATACTTATTCAATCTGTATGCTGAGCAAATCATCCGAGAAGCTGGACTGTATGAAGAACAGAGTATCAGGATTGAAGGAGGACTCATTAACAACCTGTGTTATGCAGATGACACAACCTTGCTTGCTGAAAGTGAAGAGGACTTTAAGTGCTTACTGATGAAGATCAAAGACCCACAGCCTTTGGTAGGAATTGCACCTCAACATAAAGAAAGCAAAAATCCTCACAACGGGACCAATGAGCAACATCATGATAAACAGAGAAAAGATTGAGGTTGTCAAGGATTTCATTTTACTTGGTCCACAATCAACACCCATAGAAACAGCAGTCAAGAAATCAAAAGACATCAGATATCACCTTGAGGACTAAGGTGCGTCTGATCCAAGCCATGGTGTTTTCAGTCGCCTCATATGCCTGTGAAAGCTGGACAATGAATAAGGAAGACCGAAGAAGAATTGGGACACCTTTGAACTGTGGTGTTGGCGAAGATTATTGAATATGCTACGGATTGCCAAAAGAATGAACAAATCTGTCTTGGAGGAAGTACAACCAGAACGCTCCTTAGAAGCAAGGATGGCGAGACTATGTCTCACATACTGTCTCAGGCTGGGTTCTATAGAGAAGCAAAACCTATAAGTATCTAAATATATAGAGAGATTTATATCAAGGAAACAGCTCACGCAGTTATAGAGGTTGGAGCGTCCCAAGTCCACGGATCAGGATAGAGGCCTCTCCCAATTCACACAGCAGCAGAAGCTGGCGAACCCAAGGTCAGCAGGTTGGAGAGCAGGGCTCCCGCTCACAGGCTGCGAAGGCCGAGGTTCCAAGATCAACAGCTAAGCTGCTAGCTCGAGTACCAAGAACGGGAGGTCAGACAAGAGACAGCTGCTGAATCCAGAATAAGCCAAAACCTTGGCAAGTTGGCAGGAAGGAAGTAGGTGGTGGAGGGTGGAGAGATGAAGGCTGAGGGGGTGGTGAGCCACCACAGGCCCCGCCCCCACCAGTACCACTCAGCAGATTCCATCATGGCGGTGATTACATATAAAGTTTCAAGTGGAAATGATCAGAACGTTACGCAACTGCCAAAACACTGAGACTCATGGCCCAGCCAAGCGGACATACAATCTTAACCATCATACATACTTTGTGCATGTTATCAGCAGGGATCAGTCTCTGGAGAAGAACATCATGCTCCGTAATGTCGAGGGCCATCGAAAAAGAGGAAGACCCTCAATGAGATAGATTGACACAGTGGCTGCCACAATGGGCTCAAGCATAGCAACAATCGTGGGGATGCTGCAGGACTAGGCAGTGTTTCTGTCTGTTGTGCATAGGGTCACTATGAGTCAGAACCTACTCCAAGGCACCTAACAACAACAACTATGATGTTAATGAGATGGGATTAGTGACAGTTATGTTAATGAGGCAGGACTCAATCTACAAGATTAGGCTGTGTCTTAAATCAATCTCTTTTGAGCTATAAAAGACAGAAGCAAGCAGAGAGACAGGGAGACCTCATACCACCAAGAAAGTAGTGCCTGGGGTCCCTGTGCCTGAGAAGCTCCTGGATCAGGGGAAGATTGATGATAAGGACCTTCCCCCAGAGCCAACAGAGAAAGCCTTCCCCTGGAGCTGGCACCCTGAATTCACACTTGCAGCCTGCTAGATTGTGAGAGAGTAATTTCTTCTTGTTAAAGCTATCCATTTGTGTATTTCTCTTATAGCAGCACTAAATAACTAAGACATCAAGCATGAAGTCCTTCTCCAGGGACTGATCCCTCCTGATAACATGTCCAAAGTACGTGAGATGAAGTCTTGCCATCCTTGCTTCTAAAGAACATTCTGGCTGTACTTCTTCCAAGACAGATTTGTTCATTCTTTTGGCAGTCCGTGGAACATTTGATATTCTTTGCCAACACCATAATTCAAATGCATCGATTTTTCTTCAGTCTTCCTTATTCATTGTCCAGCTCTTACATGCATTTGAGGTGATTGACGTTACTTATCTTCACTTACAGGTGAAGATATTGAGGCTCAACAGCTTAAGTGACTCCTTTAGGGTCACTCAGCTAGGGAGTGGCAGAGCTGAGATTAAATCTCAGCTCTGCCTGATTCTGATGTCCCTTAAAAAAATAAGCCTCCATTGAGACTCCCAAACAAGCTTTCCTGGGTATAAAAATAAAGGGGGCTTTTAAGTTAGGGAGGTCCTGGGTGGCACACATGATTTGCACTGGACTACTAACCTGAAGATTTGCAGTTTGAACCCTCACAGCAGCACTGCAGAGGAAAGGCCTGGCAATCTGCTTCCATAAAAATTGTTGTTGTAGTTAATAGCTGCTGTTGAGTCAATTCTGACTAATGACAACACAGTCAAGAAAACCCTGTGGAGAAGTTCTACCGTGTAACGCATTGGGTCAGCATGAGTCAGACTCAGCTCAAGGCAACAGGGTCTAAATTAGGGACTGTATGCTGATTAGCCTCCAGGTGTCTCTCAGTTTGTTGTACTGTGGGGGCTCGTGTATTGCTGTGATGCTGGAAGCTATGCCACCGGTATTCAGGTACCAGCAGGGTCACCCATGGAGGACAGGTTTCAGCTGAGCTTCCAGACTAAGACAGACTAGGAAGGAGAACCCAGCCGTCTACTTCTAAAAAGCATTAGCCGGTGAAAACCTTATGAATAGCAGCCGAACACTGTCTGATATAGTGCTGGAAGATGAGCCCCCCAGGTTGGAAGGCACTCAAAAGATGACTGGGGAAGAACTGCCTCCTCAAAGTAGAGTCGACCTTAATGACGTGGATGGCGTAAAGCTTTCAGGACCTTCATTTGCTGATGTGGCACGACTCAAAATGAGAAGAAACAGCTGCAAATATCCATTACTAATCAGGACCCAGAATGTACAAAGTATGAATCTAGGAAAATTGGAAATCGTCAAAAATGAAATGGAACGCATAAATATCGATATCCTAGGCATTAGTGAGCTGAAATGGACTGATATTGGCCATTTTGAATCAGACAGTCATATAGTCTACTCTGCTGGGATGACAACTTGAAGAGGAATGGTGTTGCACTCATTGTCAAAAAAACAAAAAAAAAATTCAAGATCTATCCTGAAGTACAACGCTGTCAGTGATAGGATAATAGCCATACGACTAAAAGGAAGACCAGTTAATACGACTATTATTCAGAATTACACGCCAACCAGTAGAGCCAAAGATGAAGAAATAGAAGATTTTTATCAGTTGCTGCAGTCTGAAATTGATTGAACATGCAATCAAGATACATTGATAATTACTGGCGATTGGAATGCAAAAGTTGGAAACAAAGAAGGACCAGTAGTTGGAAAATGTGGCCTTGATGATAGAAACAATGCTGGAGATCGAATGATAGAATTTTGAAGACCGACTTCTTCACCACAAATACCTTCTTTCACCAACATAAACGGCGACAAAAAAAAAAAAATTTTTTTTTTTTTTTATACACATGGAGCTCGCCAGATGGAACACACAGAAATCAAACTGACTACATTTGTGGAAAGAGACGATGGAAAAGCTCAATATCAGCAGTCAGAACAAGGTCAGGGGCCGACTGTGGAACAGACCATCAATTGCTCATATGCAAGTTCAAGCCGAAACTGAAGAAAATTAGAGCAAGTTCACGAGAGCCAAAATATGACCTTGAGTATATCCCACCTAAATTTAGAGACCATCTCAAGAATAGATTTGACGCATTGAACACTAGTGACCGAAGACCAGACGAGTTGTGGAATGACATCAAGGACATCATCCATGAAGAATGCAAGAGGTCACTGAAAAGACAGAAAAGAAAGAAAAGACCAAGATGGATGTCAGAGGAGACTCTGAAACTTGCTTTTGAATTTCGAGCAGCTAAAGCAAAAGGAAGAATTGATGAAGTAAAAGAGCTGAACAGAAGATTTCAAAGGGCCTCTTGAGAAGACAAAGTAAAGTATTATAATGAGATGTGCACAGAGCTGGAGATGGAAAACCAAAAGGGAGGAGCACGCTTGGCGTTTCTCAAGCTGAAAGAACTGAATAAAAAATTCAAGCCTCGAGTTGCAATAGTGAAGGATTTTATGGAGAAAATATTAAATGATGCAGGAAGCATCAAAAGAAGGTGGAAGGACTACACAGAGTCATTATACCAAAAAGAATTAGTCAATGCTCAGCCATTTCAAGAGGTGGCATATGATCAGGAACCGATGTACTAAAGGAAGAAGTCCAAGCAGCTCTGAAGGCATTGGTAAAAAACAAGGCTCCAGGAATTGATGGAATATCAATTTAGACGTTTCAACAAACAGATGCAGCGCTGGAGGTGCTCACTCGTCTATGCCAAGAAATATGGAAGACAGCTTCCTGGTCAACTGACTGGAAGAGATCCATATTTATGCCTATTCCTAAGAAAGGTGATCCAACCGAATGTGGAGATTATAGAACAATATCATTAATATCACATGCAAGCAAAATTTTGCTGAAGATCATTCAAAAGTGGCTGCAGCAGTACATAGACAGGCAACTGCCAGAATTTTTTTTTTTTTTTTTTCCAGAAGAGGATGTGGAACCTGGGATATCATTGCTGATATCAGATGGATCCTGGCTGAAAGCAGAGAATACCAGAAGGATGTTTACCTGTGTTTTATTGACTATGCAAAGGCATTCGACTGTGTGGATCGTAACGAATTATGGATAACATTGCAAAGAATGGGAATTCCAGAACACTTAATTGTGCTCATGAGGAACCTTTACATAGATCAAGAGGCAGTTGTTCAGACAGAACAAGGGGATACTGATTGGTTTAAAGTCGGGAAAGTTGTGCATCAGGGTTGTATTCTTTCACCATACCTATTCAATCTGTATGCTGAGCAAATAATCCAAGAAGCTGGACTATATGAAGAAGAACAGGGCATCAGGATTGGAGGAAGACTCATTAACAACCCGTGTTTTGCAGATGACATAACCTTGCTTGCTAAAAGTGAAGAGGACTTGAAGCACTTACTAATGAAGATCAAAGACCACAGCCTTCAGTATGGATTGCACCTCAACATAAAGAAAACAAAAACCTCACAACGGGACCAATGAGCAACATCATGATAAACGGAGAAAAGATTGAAGTTGTCAAGGATTTCATTTTACTTGGATCCACAATCAACACCCATGGAAGTGGCAGTCAAGAAATCAAAAGACGCATTGCATTGGGCAAATCTGCTGCAAAGGACCTCTTCAAAGTATTGAAGAGCAAAGATGTCACCCTGAAGACTAAGGTGCACCTGACCCAAGCCATGGTATTTTCAATCACATCATATGCATGGGACAGCTGGACAATGAATAAGGAAGACTGAAGAAGAGTTGACACCTTTGAATTGTGGTGTTGGCGAAGAATATTGAATATACCATGGACTGCCAGAAGAATGAACAAATCCGTCTTGGAAGAAGTGCGGCCAGAGTGCTCCTTAGAGGCAAGGATGGCAAGACTGCGTCTTACATACTTTGGACATGTTGTCAGGAGGGATGAGTCCCTGGAGAAGGACATCACGCTTGGCAGAGTACAGGGTCAGCGGAAAAGAGGAAGACCCTCAATGAGGTGGATTGACACAGTGGCTGCAACAATGAGCTCAAGCCTAACAATGATTTTGAGGATGGCTGAGGACCAGGCAGTGTTTCCTTCTGTTGTTCATAGGGTCGCAATGAGTCAGAACAAACTGGAGGGCACCTAACAACAACAACAACAACAACACTGATTAGGCCAAGTGCGAGGAGATTCTGAGATTTTTGAAGAGCCTCTAGGAGTCATCCCAGAGTACAAAATATCCTCTAACCCCAACGGGGGCCTCTGTCTCCCACAGGCCAGTGGCTGGTGGCAGTGGTCTGATGGACAGTATTACTTTGACTGTGGCCAGGTGGTGCTGAGGAAGCCCCCGTCCCCTTCCGGCCTCTTTGTCCTATTTAGTGCTGGACCTGGGGGCCTCTCTTGGGCAGGCGGACTGGTCTTGACTCTGAGGCGAAGGACTGAGCATCTTGGGGCTCTTTATTAGTTTATTTCAGAAGATGGAGCCTGTTTGTCCCTGGGGCCCTTCCCCCTTTTATGGCCTCCAGCCCTTCTTGACAAATTCTAGTGACTGGAGAGAAAACCGCTTTCTACAGCAGATCATTAAAACACCACCATAAACCCAGGGCCATAAAATATTATTTGCTGGGCATAAAAGGGGGTAGATTTTCCCAGAATGACAACCTGGGCCCTGCTTTCTCCTGCTGGGAAAGGCAGTACAGGGATGCAATCGTTCATAAATTCCTTATCTTGCACTCTGTGAAATAGCCTTGTTGGGAGAGCAGGCAAAAGTATTGATTTATTTGTCCCATAGACTGGAGGGCATTTTGAACAAACACAGCATGGCAATGCCTTGCCAGCATGTCTTCGGATGGCTCAATCCCTGAACACGCATCCGTGTGTACACACAGTTTGCAAGGGGGAAACACAGAGTCTCACGGGCTGGAGATCTCTTAACAAAAACCTTTGCAACCGGACAGACCTCTGTTTTACTCATTCCAATTGTCTGCTCATCTCTCAACCACACCAGTTAACACTGGCAGTGGGACTGGGTCTGACAACTGAGCCTGGCTTTCCTGGGCAGCCCTGACTAAAGGCTCAGAGTGGATTTCCAGTTGGCTCCCATCAACAGTCCTTCTAGAAATAATCCTTTTATCCACTCACTTATTCATTCATTCAATCATTCAACAAATGTAATTGAGCACCTACTAAGTGCCAGACACTGTTCTAAGCACTGGGGTTACAGCCAAGAGCAACACAGATCAGGCCATGTAGTCATGGAGCTTACTGCATCCTAATGGGGGATAATCTCAGTACACCCATTATTAATATAATCAGATAAAAGTCCACGATCCTGTATCTGAAGTCCTTAGGACCAGATGGGTTTCAAGTGGGAAATTTTGGGATTTTTTTCAAAGATAAAATGGGGGCATATGACTATTTCATTTGCAACAGTCCCAGTGTGGTCCGGGCTGTACCCAGTAAGCAAACACATTCCCATTTCTTCCACAAAAAGTATGACTATTGACCCCAAGGAGGAAAAATGCAGACCCGAAATGCCCTTGTCATTTCCGGTCCATTGTTGCAGCCAAAGGATTGTGAAGACCTGTTTTCGGAGCTGCTTTTTGTAGGTGAGCAGGTATTTAATGCCAGGTAAGTTTTTTTTTAAGTGCCTGGCACCATGCTAGTTGTGTCCATGATCACCCTGTTTCATTCTCACCTATTTCTCTCTTTTTAAAAGAGGATTCTGAGCACCAAGAGGCTAAACAACTGGTCCAAGTTCTCACAGCCAGAAAGTGACAGAGCTGGGATGGGAACTCTTGCATGGACCCTCCTCCAGGGGTAAGATTGGGAGTCTGCATTCTTCACCACTTACCCCCACCACCTTGTAGGAGATAGAACTGCTGGGGCTGTGTCTACATGAGCAAAGGCAATTGGAGAGAAGCAGGTAATTATCCAGATAATTCAGAATATAGCAATTAAAAAAAAAAAGATCTGTGGTTGAGTAGCTGTGTTTCTGGCCTGGCTGTATGGGTAGAGCAAATTCTCAGGTTACCGATCCCTCTGCAGCAACGTGCTCATCTAGGTGAACTGCCTCGGCCCTGGCACTCCAGTGCAGGGTGATCTCAGCACCTTTGGGGACTCCATTCACAGCTAACTCACTTCGTGCCACCTCTCAGGATGGCTGCATTCAAGTGGGATTCTGTGGAACCCGCCCAGGGGTTTGTGCACTCCCATGTGGCCAGCAGAATCTCAGGCTGGAGCCTCCAGGCTGGAGCCCACTGGCCCTAAGTGGTCAAGGCCTATCCAGGGTTAGGAGAAGGGAGACTCAGGAAGTGAGGGGGGGCGGGATGCCCAAAGGGGAACTTCGGGACCTTGGGTTCCTTTTCTTTAAGGCTGCGCGCATCCCTGGCAAAGAAAGCTAGGCCAGACGGCGCAGGGACATCTCTTGCAGCTCAGGGAAGTCCACACTGCTTTTTGGGTGTACCCAGGGAAGGAGGCCAGGGCTGGGAAGGGGTCCACTCGGCGGCGGCAGGTAAGGATCTCGAAGGGGTTGGGGGGGGCAGGACAGTGCTGAAGGAGCTTCTCCTCTAGCACCCTGTGGTCGTCAGCTGCGGGGCTGATGGGGGGGGGGAAGGGGACAAAACAACCACCGCTCCCAAATACCCAAGCCACAGATTTTGTGCCTTAAGGTCAAGTGCGTGCCAGATGGGCGGCAGAAGTTGAATCTCCTGGGCATGAGGGGCTTCCATGTCAGACGGCTGGCGGCGGGGGGGTGGTGAGGAGAATCAAGAACAAAAATTTTGCTCCAGCGTAAGGCAGTGTTTGGGGGTGGCGCACCACCTCCACACCGGCCCCGTTGGGCTCCCAACAATCGAAACTCTTCTGGCCTGATGCGTCTGGAAGTTCCAGTGCCCGCCCGTATCCCGCTTTTGTCAGACTTTCCAGGCTTCTCACTGAGCGCACCCGCCGAGATCCGTACGACAGGACCACGCGTAGCGCCTGGATACGCTGGGTCGGAGCTGGCTGTGCAATTGCGCACCCCAGTACCCAAACGCCTACCCCATCCCCCAGTCCCGGGGCGGGGCTCAGGGACCCTTCTCCAGGGGGAAGAATGGAGAGGTTCCCCCGGGATTCCACGTCTAGGCAGAAGTCCTCGTGCTGACCCAGTGCGAACGGCTTGGGACAGGCAAGCCAAGAGATCCGCCCGAGAAGTTGGGGTTCAGACTTCTGTGAGTCGGCAGCTTTGGAAGGGGCGCAGGCGGCGGCGTGGCGGGCAGGCAGCCGCTACGTAGCGGACCTCTTTCTCTCCGCAGATGCCTGGGGGATGGGGAGCCCAGAGAAGAGGGTCCAAGGGGGCGTGCACCCCGCCCGCCGGCACCCCCCCAGCACCTCCCCACAAGCCGGTTGTACGGCTTTAAAATCCTGCGGAGTTTGTCATAGGCCGGCCTCAAGACGCATGCGTATAGGCGAAGTTGACTGGGTTTTTTTTTTTTTTCTTCCCCCCCTTCCTTCACTTTCTAGCCGCCTTTCGTACGGCAACTTAAAAAACACACACACACACACACACACACACATTTTCTGAGAACACCAGGGGAAAGAGGAGCCCGGAGAGAGGGAGGGAGAGAGCGCGGCAGTTGGCCAGAAGGGCCGGGGGGTGGGTGGGTGGGTGGGGGACGTGGTCCTCGCTGTCGGTCTGTCTGTCTGCGGGGCACCGGATCTCGTGGAAGGTTGCTGCAAACTCCAAGGCGCCGCCTCCGCCGCCCAGAGTTCGGTTCCGTGCGGCATCTGCCGAGCGAGCTCCCCTCGCCGCCGCCACCGTGCCCGGGACCGCCCGCCAGCCCGCCCGCTCGTTCTCCCGCCCCTCGGGCCCCGGCGCCAAGCGAGGAGGTGGGCAGTCGCGCCGGCCATGGACCGCCGGAGCTGAGCCACAGCCGCGGAGCTCCGAGCCCTCGCCCCTCCCCAGCCCCGCGCTCGCGGTGCCCTGGCTCCTCTTCGCCCTTCGCCCTAGAAAGGCGGGGAAAAGAGGGGGATTAATCCGCAAAGAGAAAGAAGGGGGCGGGGAGGGGGGGGAGCCAGCGTCTCCCCTGGGGCAATCGCCCAGCGTCCCTCGGAACCCACCGCGCGGCAAAACATCCGGGGGCGACTTCCACCCATTTTACGCCCCCTTTTTGCCAAACCCCAAAATGAAAGGACAAAAGTTGGCGTTGACTCTTGCAGCTCCGATGGCGACTTGTGCGTTTTCAGCGGCATCTCCCGGAGAAAAAGGCATGCGCGCCTGATTGTTCGGTGGCCCCAAAGCTGCAGTGGGGGTGTGTGTGTGGCTGTGTGTGTACACAGACGTCCACACACTCACTCGCGGCCGCAGGATCAACGCCTGGAAGCAGACTTTTCGGCCACAGACGCGGAGAGGAGGAGCTGAAGCTCGGGAGGCGTGAGCCGCCGGGAGTTTGCAGAATCCATGGTGTGAATGAACTGGGGGCACCTGGGCGCACGGATCACTTCCCCCTCCCCCGCCGCCGCCCCAGGCCAGAGTGGAATAGTGGGGCATTTTTTTCACCCTCTTGTGAAGAATTTTTTTTTTTATTTGTTGTAAAGTCTTCTGCACAATCACGCCCACATTTGGGGTTGGAAAGTCCTAATTACCGCCGTCGCTGATGGACGTTGGAGAGGGAGCGCCTCGCCGCGGAACAGTCGCCTGCGAGCCCTCCCCAGACCCGCGGCTCACTCCGTGCGCCTCCGGGCCCTGCTCCTGCGGCCGGATCGCAAGCGTCTGCGCCCCCTCCGCTCCCGGGCGCACCTCAGCGCTGCCCCGGCTCGGGCGCCCAGGCCCGGGTTCCAGTGCCCAATTCAGATTTCGTACCCTGCGCCCGCCCGAGGCGTCCGGGAGGAGCCCTACGTCCTGCGCCCGATCGTCCCCCCAGGCTTAACCCCGTCGCTCCACTCGGATTCCTCGGCTGCCCTCGCTCGGGTGGCGACTTCCTCCCCGTACCCCCTCCCCCTCGCCATGAAGGTAGGTGTTCAGTGCTCCGCCGACGCTCGACACTTTTTTTTCCTGTGCTTTTTTTTTTCCTTTTGGAAGTTAGCTGAATTTCCTCACCTCTTCCTATCCCTCCATTTCTCCGACCGCCTTGAAAAGGCTGGAACTCCCGCGTCGCTGGCAGGGACCCCTATTCTTTCGCCTCCCACCCCGCGCGCACTGCCTCTGTGTCCTGGGAGATCTCTTCCCGTCCCACCAACCGTTCCGCAAACCTTTCAAACTTTGGAGCAAATTCATCCTGAGAAAAAGTCGGGGGAGAGCGACAGAAAAAAACTGAGCGCCGTTCCTTCTACCCTGAGAACCACGAGTGTAATTTACTATGTATATTTCAGTAACAGGATAATGATTCAATTCAACAAATATTTACCGAGCGTCCGCTGCGCAGTAATCAAGAGGGTGTGTGGCCGGGGCTTGGAAAGAGGAAGGGAACTCCTCTGCTGAGAGAGCTAGCAGCCGGACTAGGGGCCGGCTACCCCTGAGCAGCACCCACCTTCATCCCAGCCCAGGCCCGACAGCGGCTCGTCGCGGGTCCGGGAGCCGGAGCGCTGCAGGACCCTGCTGCTTTAAGAGTGCCTGGCTGGGGGCCAGCACGCACCCCGGCGCGGGGATCGGGGTCGCGTTATTAGCATTATTAGCCGCCTCTGGGTGAGCTCAGGAGGTGGTGGCAGTGGCTCTCGTCCTGTCCGCCAGGAGAGAGCACCCCGGCCCCCTGCGCGGCGTCTGCCTTGTCCTTTGGAGACATTTGGGAGAGCGGGTGGGGGCCAGTTTGTGAACTCGTGTTTGTTTTAATTGTCAGTTGTATGTTAAAGCCGAGTCACACACTCCGAAGGTCACTGAGAGTTCACTTTTACAAAAAGTTAACCTTTCTTCCTGCAATGTGAATTGCTATTTTCCAAACAACTTTTCATCTCTCTATCCTCCAAGCCTCGGTTCTTTTTTTCCATATTCCTTGACCTCCCCTATTTTCATTTTCCTAGAGAATAACGTTAGAGTTGGGATTAAAATGTTTCCTAAAAGCAAACAAAACATCCCTTCCACGAAAAAAGGTAAAACAAAACGACAAAAAGACCTGGAGTCCCCGCGGCCCAGTTCTGCTTCCCAATCCCTGTCTGGCGTCGGGGCCCCTTCGCTCTCGTCTTTCTTTAAATGGACATCTTGCTGTTTGGAAGTAACTCGGGGCCTGTGGCAAGATCGCACCTTCTCAGCGCCTGCCCTCCTGCAGACATTCGTACAGTCGCTGCTGAACCAGCCAGATGCGGAGCTTTGGCTTCTAGACAGCCTCTGCTAGGCAACTTTCACCGGGGCAATGCTGGGAACGTACTGCGACGGAGGGGCAGTCGAATATAAGTGTGTCCGACTGTGTGCACCCGTGCCCTGTGGGGGAGGGGTGTAAAGGATCAGTTTTTCTGGTTTTCTGGGCAAACTAGCTTTTTAGGCCCACCCCCTTCTCCCCGAAAGGAGGACCCTCCCCAAACGACCTGGGAGTTCCTTGCCTTCCCCTCCCCTCGCCGGTGCACCCCGGTGCTTAAGGGGTTATTACCCTGAGCGCGGGGCCCTGGTCTGTTCTGGCTGCTTTTTCTTCCACCGCTGTGCGGTGCCGGCTGCCCCCTGTTGGACGCCTCGAGGTAGGACACCTCCCAGTCTCTGTTCCTTGGTGATGACCGCAGCTGCTCGGTTCTCCTTCCCACCTCTGGCTTCCTTCGACCTTCCACACCACTAGGCCCCACTCTCCCAACTGGGCCCCTCGGCAAGCCCCCAGAGGACAAGCTGCACCGCCGCACGGAAGTGGTCGTGGGTCCGACCCAACAAATGAGGCTTGTGCAACTGGATGGAGGGTTGCTTCCTCTTCTCCCTTGCTTAGGAACCGGAGTTATCACCCCAGGATGACTCCTGTCTGGCCCTGGCGCTCTCTCCACAAGAGTGAATTTCACTCTCTGGGTCTCAGTTTCTTGTCTATTAAAAAGTGGGGGTTGAAGTACTCTTTAAATTTTGTTTCTCCATCCATGGGCACTCTGCTCTACCTCTGAACAGAGCTGAGCCTGTGTGGAGAGTTAGGCGTCCAGTGTGAGAAAGTTTAAGTGACATGGTTGGGGTGGGGGTGGGGGGATCCCACGGGGTCTAGGCAGTCGACCTGCAAGGAACAGAAGGGAACCAGGCCATTCTTCCCCCAGAGCTTTCCTGTTTCAGGTCCTGAGTCCGGGGTGGCCGGAGACTGGCCACCTACCATTACACCGATTGGGGTTCATGGAGCTCCCTCCACGATCTCTCTTCGGATACCGCCTTCTCCCCCCACCCCTTGCCTCCCCACGCCCTGTTACTGGGGCACATCCTGGCGACGTGGGGCGGTCACGGATTTCCTGCACCCAGGTGAGCGGCGCTGGGAATGCCAGCTCCTTTGTCTGCTCCCCCAAAACAGACCTCCTACTGGCCTAGGCCTAGTGCTGTGCATCCTTAAGTGTCTCTTTGCCCCCCAATCTCCGCATTCCCCGGGGCTGGAGATCCTGAATTTGTAACTGCAACATAGGCTTTCTCCCGCAAGTTTCTCCAGCTCTTTCCCTACTTTCGGTAGATCAGAGTGAGGAAAACAATTTCGTTTCCACCAAAAGCGAAGATTCTTCCTAGAGTTTCCCATCCTCCTTTTCGCCATCGCGAGCTCAGGTCAAACTCCTTCCTTCCACCTACTTGACTGCCCTCATCTTCTTCCACTCCCCTCGGTTTGCGAGGTCCTGGGCTCTTTGAGCTTAGTGGTAGGGGGTGTCCACATGGAGGGTGGCAGAGCCAGTGGCCGAGGGATGGAGGATCTTCGCCAGCCTTTGCATCATTTGTTTTTAGGGGACATCTCGGAAGACTCGGGTGCTGCAAGGGTTTGTGTGAGTCCTGATGCTCCGTCCCCCCCCCCCCCCCCGACCAGAGTGATGGTCTGCTCTCCTTCCACCGCTCTCTACCCAGTTGATAGAGAAGGACTGGGAGTACCATTAATCCAGCGGGAGAGAGACTAGGGGGCCACAAACGTTTGGCTGTTCTGGGTTGGGAACAAGGCTGGCGAACGCCCAGCCCCCACCTCGCCCCTCCCGTGCGCTTGAACCCCATCGTACACTAGGAACAAACTCCGGCTTCCCTGGGCCCCAAAAGTGTTAGAAAACATTTAGCCTGTTCTTTGGGAAACTGCTTCTGCCCAGAAGTTTTTGTTTTACCGCCGGTGTGCCGGTTTGCCGAGAGGTTTCTTTTCGTGCTGTTTTCGCATCAGATCTCTCGGTGAACAGGCGAGGGTGCTTACCCCTACAGAGGCGGTATTTGTATTATTATTTATTAGTTCGCTGTGGGTTCTTTGAATTTTCCGACCTTGCAGGGCCTTTTATTGGGGGGGGGGGATTACGCGGGAGGTTGGGGCCGGAAGAGGGCCAAGGGGTTTCCCGGCCAGCGCATTCGGGGTTAAGTGGAGAACGATTCCCAAGGCTTTCCTGCCCTATCTCCTTTGGATCACCCCCGGCCTCTTCCCAGCCTGGAGCTGGGGGCACCCAAGTCGCGGAGACCGGATGGCCCCTCTCCCACTTGGCACTGGCTCTGGGAACCGGTGGACTCTCCTTGGGGGCATCGGGCCGGGAGTGAGTTCGGTTTGTGTGGCTTTGCTTCTAACAAAGAGATCCGCTGTAATCCGCCGAATCTGTTATCAATTTCTCCGCTGCGCGCGCCCCGCCCCGCGCGCCCCGCCTGTCGGGAAGCTAGAAAAGTGCGCGCGGCCCGCAGCGATTCGGCCCACCGACTCGGAAGCGCGTCGGAGCGTGTGTGTGCACGCGCGTGAGTGTGTGAATGTGCAGGAGTGTGCATGAGCGTGTGCGCGCCCGTGCTGCTTCGGCCGCCTTTGGGGAGAGTCGACAGTGTAGTCTGGGCCTTGCAGAGTGACTGATCCAGCAGCCCACCCCCTCCCGGGAAGGAAACTTGACACTTTGGGCGGGGGTGGGGAAGGAGACTATGCCTTCGCTCTGCTAAACTGGGGATACCCCAGGTTTCTACTCTCCGGGATGAGCCCCTCGCTTTGCAGCGCTTTGGGAACGAGTGGGCCGCGGGCGCGGAGCCCTGGTTAGCGGGCGCTGGGGACCACATAAGCATTTCCTCTCCGAGGTGTCTGTGCCAAAGGGACCCGTGAGGGGCGGCTCCCAGGGAAAAGCCGCGGCGTTCTCCTGAGCCTCTTCGTGTTTCCACAGCCGCCTCTGTCCTCTTAATCTCTGCCACCGCGCAGATTCCAGCCTGGGCCCTTCCGCTGGTCGCCTGGAGGAGGCTCACCTTTCCTTTGCTGAGGAAAGGGCTCTCTCCGATACTGCAGGCGGCGCGGCGCGGCGCGGCCGGGTTACCCTTGTGAGAGATGTAAAAGCGGATTTTGGAAGCCCGCTTCTCCCACCCGCGCCCACCGCTGTCTCGTGCCTTGGCCGCCTACAGGTGGAGAAGTCACCAGTGGGAACGAAAGGGCGGCGGAAGCTTCCAAGGCTGCCTCCTGCCCCTGAAATTCTTCATGATGTGAACCTTCGGTGCCAGGGCCCTCTGCGCGCTCGACTTCAGGGGCTCAGCCGTGGCACTGGAGCTAGCAAAAGGCTGGCTCTGCCAGGGACTCACCAGCACCAGCCTTGGCCTCGCCCTGCACCCCCAGCTTTCGGAACAGATCAGACCTAGTCTACATAGGGCTGCAGAGGCCTGGATGAAGGGCAGGGTGAAAGTTTCCCAAGCCCAGGTTCACTATGCCGAAATGGCGAAGTAGCCGACACCCCCAGGCTAGGACCAAAGGAAATCGAAGTCCCCTTGGCTCCCAGTCCTCTCCCTTGGCAGCCGCTGCCAGACATGGGTGGAGGCGGGATAGCGAAAAATCAAGGGTTGCGGGGGTGAGTCTTGGGGCCAGGGAAGGGATCCTCTCCGAGGACAGCGGGGCCCAGACCCCCCTTCTTTTTTCTAGGATGCTGTCCCTTCCGTGGGCTGCACCCAGCGGAGACCTCAGGCAGGGGAGGGGACACTGGATTCTCGTTTCTTTTGTTGGGAGAGTGGACCTCTCTCTCTCCTCAGTACCCCCGGTGCCCCCATCTCCTTCTCCCCGCCCCAATCTGGTGGGAGCGCTTCCTAAAGGAAACCCGGACTGCCTTTCCCCATCTGGAAGTGGCTTCTCCCAAATCGGCCCGTAAACTGATTATGAAACATACGATGTTAATTCGGATTCGGAGCTGCATATCCCAGCTGGGCTCTCTGGAGCGCCGGTCCCCGGGGCCTCGCCCCCCACCCCCTGCCCTTCCCTCCCGCGTCCTGCCCCCACCCCCCACCCCGCGCCGGCCACCCCGCCTCCTCCGCAGCAGCGGCGCGCTCCACTCGCCTTCCGCGCTCCTCTTGCCCATGGAATTAATTCCGGCTCCACTTGTTGCTCGGCCCAGGTCGGGGAGAGGACGAGGGTGGCAGCGGGCTCCCGAGTGAATTCCCTAGGAGGGACCGAGTGCAGCGCGAACTAGAGGGGAGCGAGGGGGTGCGGGACGCCAGCGAGCAGGAAGGAGGCAGCGCCTGGCACCGGGGCTTTGACTCGACAACATTGAGACATGTTTGTAATCGCTGACGTGCCCCGCGCTCAGGATCCCAGCGAAATCAGATTTCCTGGTGAGGTTGCGTGGGTGGATTAATTTGGAAAAAGAAACTGCCTATATCTTGCCATCAAAAAACTCACGGAGGAGAAGCGCAGTCAATCAACAGTAAACTTAAGAGACCCGGATGCTTCCGTTGTTTAAACTTGTATCCTTGAGAATTATCTGAGAGGCAATAAACATCTGCTGCTTTCTTCCCTCTCCAGAAGTCGATTGCAATATTAAGCCCAGGAGTTGCTTTGGGAATGGCTGGCAGTGCAATGTCTTCCAAGTTCTTTCTAATGGCTTTGGCCATATTGTTCTCCGTCGCCCAGGTTGTAATAGAAGCCAATTCTTGGTGGTAAGTTCACTATATGTGAATCTTCTTCTTCTTTTTTTTTTTTTTTTAAGATTCCTTTGTATGATGCTGGAATATTTAAAGCAAAATAGTGAGTTCAGGATACATTTATCATATGTATCTATATTAAAAAAACCAGTTTTTATGTATCTATATGGACAGATATATGTATGTAAGAAATTTCTTTTAATTTGCTCCTATGATAATGCTTATCTTAGCTCCTTAGGGAGTTGAAACATAAATCTAGGCCTTTTTCTCTGAGGCCCTTGTTTGGATGTGTACTTGCAGTACATCATATAGGAACAGAAATGCACTTCTTTAATAATTGTAAAGCTATCTATAAAATTTACTTTGTGCCACCTACGGGTAGTAAAAGTGAGTTCCACCTTTTATTTTCTGTCACTTGAGGTTATTAATCTACTGGGTCTGAAGTAGGCAGGGTTCTAGGAAAACAGCTCAACTCTAAGTGGGGAAGTATTTGGACTTGAAATTTGATCAAAGGAAAGTTAACTTAAAGTAGTCCCATGTCCCTAACTGAGGGTTTCTTTTTGCTATGTGCTTTCTAGATAGACTGTAATATATCCGGACGATTATTTTTGATGGTGTTCTGGATATTTTTGCCCTGTAAATGAACAGCATTTTTTTCTGACTGTCGTGACTTCTATTCACCGGATCCCCTGTTTTGGGTCCTTAACAATCACATAAGGAACCCTTTTAAAACGTCCAGAAACATGGTGAATTTTCATCAGTCTACATACTTGTCCCTCTGTTCTCCCACCAGTCAAAAGCAACTGCTATCTTCTAGCCGTGTCGGATTGTGTCTACTTTTGGCATTTGTACGTTTTCAAGGCAGATCAGTCCAATTTACGGGACAAAGTGAGTCACTTTCTCCAATGCCAGAGGCCTGTCCCTGAAATTGCCATTCCCCCTTCTCTGAGTAGATTTTGGAAATATTGGTTCAGGTATATGGTAACAGGGAGTGAAAGCCCTAACCAAGGAGCCAGATGGCGGGATGGGGACTGCACAATACCTCCGTTTTCTCAGTGGAGTTTAAACAGAGGAGTTTTATAAAGCTCTCCTCATACTTTGTCATGAAGACAAGTAGGGGAGAGAAAGCATCTGTGTACTTAAAACCATGTATTGCTGACATGGCTCAGGGGCCCACCTCAAGAGTTCACGTAAATCTTCAATGTATATCTCCCCCCCCCCTTTCCAGGTCGCTAGGTATGAATAACCCTGTTCAGATGTCAGAAGTATATATCATAGGAGCGCAGCCTCTCTGCAGCCAGCTGGCAGGACTTTCTCAAGGACAGAAGAAACTGTGCCACTTGTATCAGGACCACATGCAGTACATTGGAGAAGGCGCGAAGACAGGCATCAAAGAATGCCAGTATCAATTCCGGCATCGAAGGTGGAACTGCAGCACCGTGGATAACACCTCCGTTTTTGGCAGGGTTATGCAGATAGGTAGGAAACCATTTAACATTACAAAAAATTGTGTACATACATATATATGTGTATGTATATGTTTACATGAATGTATACATACTTTTTTTTTATACATACTTTTCTCCTGGAAAAATTCTGTAGTGTTTACTTTCATACTTGATTTTGAGAGTCCCTTCCACCTTGAGTGATAGATTTGGGGATTTTGTCATTATTGCTATTGGTGTTAATTCTGGTCCCCACACCTGATTATAAGTTTTGGTTTTCTTTAACTAAATCAAGAGAGCTGACTCACAGACACCTTCATTTCTCTGAGCACTTAATTTCTGTAAACAGCATTGTGTTTCAAATAGAAGCAGAACACTTATGTTGGTGTCTCAGAAGTGGCTGAGTCATTTATACTCTTTTAAACTTCAAAATCTTTTGACTTTCTGAAATTTCTTAAGCCGCTATTCCAGTGGCCCAAACATCAAGCTGAAAATTATCATCTTTCAGAACACCGAATATGTTGGAAGTGAAAGGAGTTTAATTTTCTTAGCATAGACATTTCCTGAGACTAAAGAGATACACACCTTAAAACCTTTATTTTTAGTTCCAAAGTAATTTTAATTAGAAGTGATATAATTTACATTTTTGATATTGGTAGTTGATACAAAAGCATAGGAGAGGGATCTCAATCTCGAAACTTAATTTTTTTTTTCTTTTAACATATGGCTCACAGTTCAATTCTTGATTTTAAGTAGCTTTGAAGTTGTTACTTGTTTCAGGGAGGTGAGAGCATTAAAACTGGGATAAAGGCAATGATTTTGAAAAATTAGTTTGCCTCTGGTTTGGTTTAATACTATGGGATACCATACTACATGGTGGATGTGGTCCTGTGTGTGTTTTCTAGTGTGAATATTTTAGGTCTCTTTACTTTTATGCAAACAAGCCCTTATAATTAATATGACTGCTGTGACTTCTAAAAAAAGAAGCAATTTATCAAAGCAATTAACTGTTTATAATGACTGCAGATAAAAAGTTGGCTCAGTATCCATCACGGATGGATAAAATGCTTTTTTAAGAAACCTGAAAAGTTCATTCATTGAGAACAAAAAAGAGTTGTCAGAGGATGTCTGAGCCAAGCGGCTTCATAAACTAAAATAATACGGGACTGGAAGCCGTTTCTCTAATTGAATGGGAACATGGTCTGCAGCCTCAGCCTGCAAAGTTTCATAGGGCTTTGTCCTTTCTGTTAATGATTAAAATGTGCTAATGTATGTACTGGGATCTGAATCTAGGAGTTGAGCTTCAGAAACACAGACGTTTTCCCGAATACGGGCCCTGTATGTAGTTAACTGGGGGTGTGGTGGAGGGTTAACTTTCCTGCTTTTTGATATTGTGAGTAAGCTAAGAACTTTTAGTTATATCAGAGTGGTGAGTTGTCAGCTTTCCCCCCTTCATCCCGGCCTTATACATTGCCCCTAAACTGCCTCCTTCTCAAACTCTGGGACTCCCTCTTCCGCATTTGTACGACTTAGCAAAAATCATACACCTCTGATGGTAACCAGGAGGGAAAACAGCAATTGAGACTATATTTCTGTGCAGTCATTTGAACACAGCTTTGATTTAGGATCCTCTTCTCGTCTTCATACTTAGCCTGTTTGGGGCCAAAATGTTCAGAATAAGCTATCATTTGCTAAGTGAAATTGAGTTCTCCTGGAGATTTATTTTAAATGCGGTCCAAGATTCAAAGAGCTTGCTTCCTCGGGGAACAAGCAGGCCTTGGTGCAAAGGCCTGTATTTAATCGTCCCTTACAAGTACACTCCTTGGTCCTCAGCTGTGGTAGTCCTCCTGTCTGGGTTCATGGGAAGTGGGTGGGAGTGTGCTGCCTCCTGATGGCCTCCAAGGAAGCACTCCCAGATCCTATCATCAAGTCAGCTGATGTCTTGGGAAGATGAGAATGCCTGCAGCATCCTCCTTGCCAAGGGTTCCCCGAGCTCCTGGTGTTTCAGAGCTGAAAGCTGATGCTGTGGGTGCCTTCGTGGTGGGACACTGATGGGACCATCTCTTTATTTAAAAGAGTGGCAGAGAGAAGAAAAACCAGGATATATCTTTATGGAAGAGAAACACAGACCGAATCCCAACAGTGGGAAAGTTCCCTTTACTTTTATTTTCTCACTTATGGGTATGTTTGAGGAGAATGAGCTAAGGAAAAATTGAAACCCCTTTGATGCTGAAAGGTGTGTGTGTGTCTACCCAAAAGCACTTAGTTCATGAGGGACATTGAGAGTGATTATTGTCTGTGCAAAGCTGACTATGTAATGGGGCCAGTGTCTGAGAAACTCAGGCTGGTACCTCCCACCCCGTCACAACTCATTTTTCTAAGCTGCCCATTGCCTTGCAGGCACTGTGCACAATCGCTGCTTGAAGGGCCCACTCACTCTTCATTCTGGAAACTTTCTCATTTTTCATCATGCTACCCTTTCCTTCCAGCTTTTGTCCTGTCTCTCTTTGTTTCCATGCTGTGAAAAGATATGTAAAAAGGCACTTTTTTTAGGGGTGTGAGGTCCCAAGTCGATGTAGATTCTACACAGAGGGGGACCTAACTGAATTAGTGATATTGCAGCCAGGCTGACTGTATACACAAGAGTACTTTTCAAACTGACATTTTCCCTGCAGTAACCAATTCGTTCAGAGATTTCTACCAGGTTTGTATTCTGAAGCAAAAAAAAAAAACAAAAAAACCTGAAATGCTCACGATAGACTTAAAAAAAAAAAAGCAACATCATTGCGTTTTATATAAAAGCCCCTTTATGCTCTGTGTACTCAAAGGAGAGTGTCTTATTTGCCTGTTTCCCCAGAGGATGGCTTTATCTCCTCTTCCTTTAGCCACAACCTCTTGGTTCTGTAAGACTCTCAGCCAGGGACACAGCTTTTTCTATACTATCAGTGTTAATCCTCAAATAACTCCCAAGAATCTGTCTGCTCTCCTCATTTCTTTCCACTCCCCCGACTTTCTCTGCCTCTCTCATTCAAGCTAGATAGATGTAACGCCCCACAGGAACTTTCTGGATGCTCTTGCCAACCACCAGCACACTCCTCAAATTATTCATTCTTAAAATGTGAGAGGGTGGGTCTGTGGTAAACTGGAACCGTGGATTGAAGTGTGGAGCAGAAGTCCAGGAAAAGGCGTGCTGCTGGATACTGCCTTGGCATTGCCGTCCTCTTGGAGAATGACCCTCTGGTCAAGGCTGAGTCCATAAGCGCCTGGTGTCTCTTTCCCCCTCCCCCATCACCAAAAATATAATTGTTCCCAAGCTTTTGAAGTAAGAGTAGGAGAAACAGATTCTGGTACAGGGATTTCTGTGTCAGAAGGGGCCTTTGCATCCCAGGCATGCAGTTCAATACCCTTATTTTACAGTCGAGGAAAGTGAGGCCCCCTCACCCCACCCCACAGGCCCAGCTTTGGCTGCCTTGGTGTTAACCCTTTCTCTCTCATAGTACGACTTTTTTGATTAAGGGGCTTCTTGTTACATGTAGAAATGCCCCCAAATTTAAGGTAGTCTCTGCGTGCCTCCATTTTTTTTCTTACAAATAAGGCTGCTATAACTGCTTTACAGAGAGAAATTCCTTACATGTTTGGGAGAAGGAGAAAACTTTTCTTTTTTTCTTTTCCCCTAGATTGTGCTTTTTTCCTTCTTGCAGTCATTCTAACACTTGAGGCAAAGGCTGTCGGGAATTGCAGAAGTGGCATTAAAGAGCAACAGGCTATTTTAAAGTAGACACTCTTATTCTTGAATGAGAAGTATCAGGCCAATCAGCTTGGGATTTAAGAAGAGGCAAGTTTTGTTTATAATTCTCTAGGATACAGTGGAGAACTGTCCTCTTGGAGAGTAAAGACCCTTGTATGTGACAGACTTTGTGTGCTTGATGGAGAGAAAAGGTTACAACTGTCCAAGCAGAGTGGGGCGGCAGGACTAAAGCCAGTGTAAAGCCAGCGTGGCCTCGGGCAGGCAGTGTCTGGGTAAGATCCGGGCCCAAGACTTTCAGAGGCTCTGAGTCTCACCAATTCTGTGGCCGTCATTAAAAATGAAATAATACCCAGTGTTCAAATAAGTGTAAGGAAGTTCACCCAAATTCTGAGTTGTCCCTCAAAGACTCCTCTCTTGTGCATTTTTGGAAATAGGAAGTTTCAAGTGTCTTCACGTGTTTGAACGAGAGAGCGAGAGAACCCATCTAGGACTGTTGAGAATCCTGCCTTAGGCTCTGAAATGTCAGAGCAAAGATACCTGTGATCTGATGCGCCTTTATTTGTTGCTTCTGTGCGTTTTTTGGGTCTCTTTTTGCTACCTGTCAAGGTGGGCCCCCAGCCCTTGTTTCCCCAAGGAGGTCCCTGGGGCAGCAGTGTGGTAGGGAATTTCCCTTGCCCTCCTCCCCCGCAGGGACTGCGCCTCCCAGGAGGGCTCATGGGCTGCTGTGTGTTGGGGCCTCTCTCTGTCCGCCACCAGAAGGGCCCAGAGGTGTGCGTTGCAGGCACACCGAGGCGGGCCCAGGGCTGGTGCGCGGGCGGGCGGGCCGCGCGGTGACCCTGCCTCCTTGCCCGCAGGCAGCCGGGAGACGGCCTTCACGTACGCGGTGAGCGCCGCGGGGGTGGTGAACGCCATGAGCCGGGCGTGCCGCGAGGGCGAGCTGTCCACCTGCGGCTGCAGCCGCGCCGCGCGCCCCAAGGACCTGCCGCGGGACTGGCTATGGGGCGGCTGCGGCGACAACATTGACTACGGCTACCGCTTCGCCAAGGAGTTTGTGGACGCACGAGAGCGGGAGCGCATCCACGCCAAGGGCTCCTACGAGAGTGCCCGCATCCTTATGAATCTGCACAACAATGAAGCGGGCCGCAGGGTGAGTGCCCCCACCCCATCTCTGCCCTCCTACTGCCCTGTGCTTCTGCACCCTGGCTTTGCCCTCCCAGCCACCCCATGTCACTCCACACCTCCCTATTCCTCTCTCTACATCCCTCTGTCCCGCTGTCTGGCTTCTGTTTCTCTCTGTCTCCCGCTCTGTGTCTCCTTTTTGTCTTCTTCCCTGGCTCTCCCTGTTTTTCTTTTCCTGATTCTGTCCTTCCATTCCTCCTGTCCTGTCTCTCCTGTCTCTGTGGCTGTCTCTCTCCCCTCTTCTCTTTCCTCAGTGGCCCCACCCACCCACAGGCCACCCAGGAGAGGACCACACTGGAGAAAGGCCTCCTGGGGAGGAATCCTCCCACCTTGGCCCCCTCCAGCCAAGGTGTCCCAGCAGCTAGCCAAGAAGGGAGATCTTTCTCTGCCTTTGTAACTAGTCCCCAGTGCCGAAGACCAGCAAACTCAGAAATAAGACTCTTACTAACTTTCTCCCTTCTTGGGGAACGTATATGTGGCTGGGGGTAAATCTCTGAGAGGGAGTTATTACTGCAGTGGGTGCCCAGATGAGGAGCCCTCACCCCTGCTTTCAGACCTTATCTCCTCTCCGCTTTTTCCTCCCTGCTTCTCCTTAAGGCATAAGATCACTAACCTGAGGGACTGAGTGTTTTTTTAAAGGATGTTTCTAGGAAAATCACAGCATTTTTAGCATCATGGAATTTCATAGATGTGACCCTCAGGCCAGTCGCAGGGTAACTCTGGAGAGACGAGAATACCCCAGAAGTGCCGGGAGAGGAGCGTCCCGCAGCCACCATGAGCCTTCTGTTCCCGCTCTTTCCTTCCCTGGTGGGGATATGAAAAGCTTCTCCACAATATTTTAAAACACCCATTTTTTTCCTGCGGTTAAATACACGGCACTTTATGGCTGCTTTAAAATGAAGGGGATGAAGGCTTTTCTTAACTTTGGCAGCATCGAAAACCAGGGCCATTATTTTTTCACAGAACCCAGGGTAGGTGCCAGGAACTTTCTGGTTGAAGGCTTCACTCTTCAGTCTTTTGGGGTGAGGAAAAGGGAAGGTAATCACCAAGTGAAACATAGAAGGACTGAGGGAAGCCTTCATACCCTCTGGGCCCATACCCTCATTTTAAAGATTGGGAAACTGAGGCCTAGAGAAGCATGTAATGGGTGTGGAAGAAAATGGGTAGATGTAGTTATGAGTCCAAGCTGCTTTTTTTTTTTTTTATTAAACCAGTGCATCACAGGGAGGCAGGAACTGAGGAGTGAAGCAGTGTAGGCTTTGGAATTAGAGAGATCTAGGTTAATATCTGGAAACCCTGGTGGCGTAGTGGTTAAGTGCTACGGCTGTTAACCAAAAGGTCGGCCATTCAGATCCACCAGGCACACCTTGGAAAGTCTTTGGGGGCAGTTCTGCTCTGACCTATAGGGTTGCTATAAGTCAGAATGGACTCGACAGCAGTGGGTTTGGTTTTTTTGGGGGGGTTAGGTTAATATCTAGCTTTGTCTCTTCATTTTAATCTCTGAACCTCAGTTTCCTCATTAAATGGCAGTGACTACTGCTCAGGGTTATTATGAGGACTAAATGGGATCACGTATTAGGTTGAACCATATGAAACTGTCAGTAATTGACTGTTTTTGACCCATACGATGACAGTTTCATATGGTCCAGCCTAAGGTCCAACAGTAGTTTAGTACCATCCAGTAGTAAGTGCTTGATAATGATCATTTAATCATGAAACATTGTGAAGCAAAGGACATGAAGAACTCCTGGATTATCTAGATGACTCCTGCTAACCTTCTTTCTTCTCACCCTTGATGGTAAACTTTTTGGGAGGACGAAACTGCACATTTTTGCCAGCGCTAATCCGAGGGGTCACATAATTGCTTATGCCCCCACTCTGTCCATCTGCAAACCCAGAGGGAGCATGGCCTCACCTTTCCCTGCCTTCCCACTGCCGTGATACCTGCAGTATGTCTGGACCGTCTCCCTGTGTGGCTGCATGGTGGGGTTGTCAGCCATTCTCCCATAAGGCCTTGCTCTCACCCTCACCAGAGGCACAGTTCTCTACACATGCAAAAGATGTACCCATCGCCATGGACCAGAAGTGACGCCAGTGCAGAGATAGGGCTGACCCTTTTGTACCCCACGCATCCCACCCATCTTTGGGGCTTATTTGACTTCTGTTGTATAGAGAGGAGCCCTGGTGGCGCAGTGGTTAAGAGATTGGCTGCTAAACAAAAGGTCAGCAGTTCAAATCCACGAGCTGCTCCTTGGAAACCCTATGGGGCAGTTCTACTCTGTCCTGTAGGGTCACTATGAGTCCGAATCGACTGGACAGGACACGTAGGGAAATCATTGCAGGCTTGGCAATCAATGGAAGAGGGTCAAGGGATTTCCACGTGGCAAGAGGGAGGGAATTTTGGGGAGTTGAAAAGCATTTTTACTGTTATAATTTCATTTAATGTCTGCAGTTTTAAAAAGAGTTATATGTATGTATATATATGATATACATTGATGATATATTTAGATATATGTGGTTGTATAGTGGTTAAGAGCTTGGCTGCTAACCAAAAGGTCAGTAGTTTGAACCCACCAGCTGCTCCTTGGAAACCCAATGGGGCAGGTCTGCTCTGTCCTGTAGGGTCACTATAAGTTGCAATTGACTATGACAATTGAGGGTTTTTTTTGTTTTGTTTTTTAATATTCAATTTTATAATCAGCCAGTGAACTGAGCTTGGATCCCGGCAGGTGAGGTTACATAGAAGACAGTTTTACCCAGGATAATGGCGGGTGGGGGGAGGGCAGCTGGACTCCATGCCAGGAAATTGTATTAGAATCTCCTCGGGGCATTAGCTTTTTATTTTCTTCAAAGGAGAGCAAAGGTTAAATACATTTGCGAAACCCTTCTTCAGACTAGGCGAGTGCCTGAAACTATGCTGAAGAGAGTACACTGTGGCACCTCTTTTAAGAAAGCCCTTGTGAATCCCTGGGTGGAAGAAGGTAGCTGTTCCAGGTGGACACGGTCTTCTAACTCACCTGGACTCCATGTTCCTGACAAGCTCCTCCAGCATGTCAGCACCACACTGATTCTAGAAGGTCACTGGCATGAGAAACTGTGGGCACTCAGCTATAAATAGACAGCTGCAGACTGCTGGGGACAGTGCTCTGGGGCCAGACCCATGGGCACTGCGTCTGGGAAACCCGAGGTGACCAGGGTGGGAGGGGGCAGGATGAGGACACCATGCCCTTGCCATCCTGGGAAAGTCTAAAACGCAAACCCAACCCATTGCCCTCAAGTGGATTCCTACTCGTAGCTACCCTATAGGACAGAGCAGGCCTGCCCCATAGGGTTTCCAAGACGGTAATCTTCATGGAAGCAGACTTCCACATCTTTCTCCTGCGAAGTGCCTGGTAGGTTCGAACCACCGACTTTTTGGCTAGCCACAGAGCACTTAACCACTTCCCCATCAGACTAGAGTGTTTTATTAAGCACATCCTTGTTCCAAGTGTTTTCCATACATCCCTTAGTTCTTTCTGTGCTCAAGACAATGCTGGGAGGTTGGTAACCATCATGGTCCCCTCTAAAGATAGAAAACAGGGGCTCAGAGAGGTAAAGCCAGTTGCCTGAATTCAGGGGTAGAATCAGGAATAGAACCCATGCCTGGCTTCAGAGTGGGTGCTCTCGGCTTAAGCAGTGGGGGGCTGTGCAGGGAACTGGAGTGAGGTCCACATCAGCTACCCCCACCCCCACCTTTGTCCAGCCATGTGACCCATGCAGACCTCTCTGTGTCCCATGTGGCCCTTTGTAATCCAGTCTGTGACATAGTGTTGCTGAGAGTATTAAATGAGATAAAGAGTGTCAGGGCCCTTATGACAATACCTGGCACACAGCAGTAATACTAATAGTAAGAGAAGATTTGAACCCAGATCCCACCAGTGCTGGACTCCCTCTTAGTCCCACCGATTAACAACTAGGTGCCCTTGGGCAGGGTACTAAGCATGAGTTTGTAGTTCAGCTGCCAGGGTTCAAGTCCTGGCACCCCTGCTTGCCTGAGGTTAGATGAATCACTCACCTCTCTGGACCTCGTTTTCATCTTTGTGAAATGGTCGTGATAATAGCACTTCCCTTCTAGGCTGGTTGTGGGGATTAATTGTGCAGGTAAGAAATTGTGAAAGGTCACTGGGGCAAGTATTGAAGATGTATTAATTGCTGCCAACACTGTTGTTGTTTCTCTGCAAAAAAGAGGCAACTGGAATGATTTTCTTTTTTTCCTGTTCCTACTGAAGCACTAGTTCCAAACCCATTACTGTTGAGTTGACTGTGACTCATAGCGACCTTGTAGGATGGAGTAGAACCAGTGGCTGGTGAATTTGAACTGCTGACCTTTTGGTTAGCAGCCAAGCTCTTAAACCACAGCGCCACCAGGGCTCCCAACAACTATGTAGTTGTTTTTAATTATTATTATTATGTAATAGTGGGAACCAAGAAACAATTTTATAGACCTTTTAAAGAAGGCAGCATAAGACTTCTGGTGGTGGAGAATGAGGAAGAAATAATACAGCCCTAATTTGGAGTCCCTGGGTGGTGCAAATGCACTTGGCTGCCACGCAGAAGGTTGAAGGTTTGAGTCCACCGAGAGACATCTCAATAGAAAGGCGTGGCAATCTACTTCTAAAAAATCAGCCATTGAAAACTCTAAGGAGCACAAACCTACTTTGACCCATATGGGGTAGCCATGAATTGGAATCGACTTGATGGCAACTGGTTTGCCAGTAATTGAGCTGGTGAACGCAGATGCATCTAGAAGATCAAGGAGAGCTTTGTTTGTGTGATCCATGCTTGCCTCTGCTTCCCCCAGGAATTTGTACACTGACTGACCCTGTCTTCTTGCAGACGGTGTACAACCTGGCCGACGTGGCCTGCAAGTGCCACGGGGTGTCCGGCTCCTGCAGCCTCAAGACGTGCTGGCTGCAGCTGGCAGACTTCCGCAAGGTGGGTGATGCCCTGAAGGAGAAGTACGACAGCGCTGCGGCTATGCGGCTCAACAGCCGGGGCAAGTTGGTGCAGGTCAACAGCCGCTTCAACTCGCCCACCACGCAGGACCTGGTTTACATCGACCCCAGCCCCGACTACTGCGTGCGCAATGAGAGCACTGGCTCGCTGGGCACCCAGGGCCGCCTGTGCAACAAGACGTCCGAGGGCATGGATGGCTGTGAGCTCATGTGCTGTGGCCGCGGGTATGACCAGTTCAAGACGGTGCAGACAGAGCGCTGCCACTGCAAGTTCCACTGGTGCTGCTACGTCAAGTGCAAGAAGTGTACGGAGATTGTGGACCAGTTCGTGTGCAAATAGTGGGCACCCACCGCCCGCCCCGCCACCCAGCCCCGCTCCCGGGACCCACTTATTTATAGAAAGTACAGTGATGCTGGTTTTTTGTTTTTAAATATTGATTTTCCCCCAACAATTGCAACCGGAACCTTTTTTTTTTTTTTTTCCTCTTCCCATCTAAGAACTATGTGGTTTATTATTAATGTTATTATTTGGCAATAATGGAGGGTGGGGAGCAAGAAAAGTATTTATTTTGTGGATCTTTTAAAAGGTAGTACAAGACTGCTTTTGATGGTAGAGGGGCAGAGAGAAGTAACACGTGCCCTAACTTAGCTGGGGACCTAGGGGTCATATGGGGTGGGTAGGAGCCGGTCGGAAGAGGGCGGCACAAAGCTACGCAGGGTTCAGCTTCAGTGACCCGGATGGACTGTGAACGCCCTGGTGAGGGTTGAAAGGTCCATGGCGGGGTCTTGAGAAAAAAATAAAATGAGACCCCCTTCCCAGGGGCTGCCTACCTGCTTTTTACATTTTTTTTTTAAATTGTACTTCAAAATGTAGGAGTAAAAGCCTCCTATCCCTCAGAGAAAAAAAAGATCTCTCGTATTTCAACCTTCTCAGATATTCCATTAGCAAGTGGTGCTGTTCTAATAGCTGGGGAAACATGGATTGTAGGGAGGAAAATCCCCAGAAATTTAAACAAACAAAAAAACCCAACCTTAAATCTCCTCTATTAAGACAGTGATTTGAAGCTGTTTTAGGAATTACATTTTCACATCAGAAAAGGATCCTCACCCAGGTGATTCTGGGTATTGGACTTTTTGTTTGCGGGAGAGAAGTTGTCTTGAATATAAAAGAAAATATACTGTCATTTTACCTAGGGATGCTTAGTTAATAAATGATAATAATGAAAATGATACATGAATTCCATTCACAGTTGCGTAGCCCAGACAACCAAGGTAATTGCATGCCATTCAGCCCAGCACTAGAGCAGAAAACCTATTTCAGAGAGAAAAGTGAAACCCGCCCTCAGCACTTGACCCCAAGCCCTCTCTGATTCCTCCGTGTGCCGGGATGCTGGCCACGTTTCCAAACGGCAGCTCTGCTGGGTCCCCTTTGATTGTAGGAGAGGAAATGAAACCTTAGGAGCTCCGCTTGGGAAACAGTTCGCTTCATAGGTTCCCCCCCCCCGCCAAAACATTTATTTTAAGGAGCAGTGGTTTCATGTTTTACTGACACTATGAGGCTGATGGAGTTCACGAGGTGTTGCAGCGTTTCACTGTTACGATCCTGTGTTTAGACTATCCACTCGAGCTTTTCCTGTTATACTGCAGGTGTACCCTAAAACTGTTCCCAGTGTACTTGAACAGTTGCATTATAAGGGGGAAATGTGGTTTAATGGTGCCTGATATCTCAAAGTCTTTTGTATATAACATATATATATATATATATATAAAATATACATATATAAATATAAATATAATTATATCTCAGTGCAGCCGGTGATTTAGATTTAGAGATTACTCTGGGTTATTCCTCTGTCTGGAACATCATCGTCCTTTCTTGCAATCCAATTGGGATTTTTGCCAGAAGTTTTCTCAGTCTTGAGCTTAGGTTGTAGCTCTGATGTGATCGTACGTTGAACACCACGAAGCAGCCTTGTTTCTGAGGGATCTTGAAGGTCTGACTCACTGAAATGCACGTTAGTTCAAAATTTCTTTGCTCCTCCCTGCCCACCCCCTTTTTCTCCAACCTCTATTTCTGTACACTTTTCTGGAGAGGGCATTACTTGTTCACCAGAGACATGGAAATTTACAAGTATTCAAAACTCAGAAGCATTGTTAAATGTTTGTTTTTTTCATACATAGTTCATTCTGCAGGGTGGAAACTGGTGCCTGTTAGGTTTGACAGTCCCTAAGGAAAATCCAAGGAGCCCTGGTGGCAGCATGGTTAAGCGCTTGGCTGCTAACCGAAAGGTCGGCAGTTTGAACTCACCAGCCGCTATGTGGGAGAAAGATGTGACAGTCCGCTTCTGTAAAGATGACAGCCTTGGAAACCCTGTGGGGAAGTTCTGCTCTGTCTTATAGGGTCACTATGAGTCAGAATCAACTTCACAGCAATGGTTTAAGCAAAATTCAGTTCACTAAAGACATAGCTAGTTGTTTGGTTTGATTTCTTTAAGCAAGGACACCTCTTTCCAAAAATTGCCATCAAGAGTGTTTTTATCTCAGACTTACATTGTTCTCAAAGTTTGGGAAGATGTACATCTCCCACAGCTTTCGTAGGCTTGGTGGCGTTCACATCGCCTTAGCTATCTGTGGCTCTTAATTTATTGCACAAGGATATTCACGTCCCCTCAGTTGCATTGAATTGCAAGCAAAAGATCTTGAAATTAAAAAGCACTAATTAGTCTGAAATGTCACTTTTTTGGTTTTTATTATACAAAAACCATGAAGTAATTTTTTTGTTTGCTAAGTCAGATTTTGTTTCTTTTTAGTGATTCATGTTTGTGAAGAGAGCTGATTTTAACAATCCTAGCTTTTAAAAGAAACTATTTAATGTAAAATATACTACTTGTCATTCAGATACTATGTATATCTTCTATGGCCTTTATTCTGGACTTCTAATGTACATATTTCTGTCTCGCGTGATTTGTATATTTCACTGGTTTAAAAAACACACATCGAAAGGCTTATGCCAAATGGAAGATAGAATATAAAATAAAACCTTACTTGTATATTGGTAAGTGGTTTCAGTTGTCCTTCAGATAATTCATGTGGAGACTTTTGGAGGAAGCATGAGGGATAGTTTAGGGTGACTACATGTCAAAATAACAGAGGAGTGGAGACTTTTACCAAAACCAAACTGTATTTGGAAGCTTCAAAAGATTTCTATGTGTAACGGAACAAAAGGAGAATTCTCTTTTCCTATATGTGTTCCCCCCATAAAGAAATCAAGCAGATGGTTTAAAGCTGGTTACAAGATTGCTCACATTCTTTTAGCATTATGCATGTAACTTAATTGTTTTAGAGCGTGTTCCTGTTGTAACAGCCAGAGAAGAACCGAAAAGGCACATCCTTTTATCCATGACCAGATTTTTGTCCCCCCAGAAAATGTATCTTTGTGTTTACTACTGCAACTGTTGCACCTCTCTGTGTGAATTTTCTGCGGACCACGTGTGGTGTCCCCGTGCCGCTTAAAAGCAGGTTTATGAAAAACAAGCCTCAGCCTGTGGAGGATGAAAACTCATTGCAAACTAAAGGTTCGTTGTGTTAAGTGCAATTAATATGAAAATGTACAGCGAAATATGTCCGGAGCTGCCCAGATTGATACGTTAGCCCTTCTTTTTCTTTTCGGATAAACGTGTAACGTATTGAAACCTTTTAAGGATGCCAAGAATGCATTATTCCACAAAAAAACAGTAGACCAACCTATAGAGTGTTTAAAATAGCATTTCTGGGCAAATGCAAACTCTTGTGGGTTCTAGGGCTCACATCTGTTTCAGTTTTTCCTCAGTTGTGTATTGACCAGTGTTCTTTATTGCAAAAACATATACTAGGTTTAGGAGTGTCAGCATTTTTTTTTTCCTTCTTATCCTGGAGTGCATTCAAGATCTTCCCAATACAGGAAAATTAACAAAAATTTATGTATAGGCAGCAGCAAACAGAGCTGTATTCAAAATAGTCATTATGGGCTCGAGGAAAGGGGAGACTCTTAAGTTTTAGTCCAGTTTATCTGTTCAGTTCTTGAGTTTCTCACCTCCTGAGACTGGCAGTATGTGTGTTTCAGTAGCCTACCCAAAGCCTTTTCTTATACGATTTTGCCAATACCAGTGTTCAATTTGTTTTTGCAAAACATAGTCACTGGAATTATCAAGTGTGAAGTTTTGTGGGGTGGTGGTGGTACATGCCGTCGGGTCACTTCCGACTCATAGTGACACAGTGAACAACAGAACGAAACACTGCCTGGTCCTTCATCATCCTCGTAATTGTTATATTTGAGCCCATTGTTGCAGCCACTGTGTCATTTTATCTCATTGAGGGTCTTCCTCTTTGTCCCTGACCCTCTGCTTTGCCAAGCATGATATCCTTCTCCAGGGACTGGTCCCTCCTGATAACATGTGCAAAGTATGTGAGCAAATTCTCACCATCTTTCCTTGTAAGGAGCATTCTGGCTGTACTTCTTCCAAGACAGACTTGTTTGTCCTCTGTTAGTCCATGATATATTCAATATACTTTGCCAACACCGTAATTCAAAGGTATCAATTCTTCTTTGGTCTTCCTTATTCACAGTGGGATAAGTCCTCCAAAGGAGAGACTGGTACTGGCTGACTTGCAGAGATCATTAGCAAGAACCGTCCCCAAAGACTAAGTGGTCCATAGTATGAATATAGAGAGAAATCAATTGATAGAAAGAATTATAACTTGAAGCATATATTTAATACAAACATGTACCAAGGCACAGGTCAAAAATGTTGCATTATCCCTGTAAAGTATACTTTAAAAATTTTTAAAGTTTTTTCTAGTCTCCCCTCTTGATGGAACAGTGAAAAAACCAGATGCCATGCTTTGAAAGTAAGACGGTGAAATGAATTTTTCATTCAGGAAACATTCAGAAGCACAGGAATTAAAACTTAGAAAGGGCATCTTCTGCTTTACTTGTTCCCATGAACTTGACATCTAGATCAATGATTATTGAATATTTCAGTGAAACATCATCTTGTTAACCAACTTAAGGGAGTGCATGTAGAATGATTAAAGGTTGCTATGATTTTTTTTAACTGTATTATTTGAGTCTAGAAAATTTAATTAAAATACTGTCCCAGTATGTTAAAAACAGAGAAGGAACAGAGGAAAATTGTCTTTTAGACCGTTTTTATATGCGGTGTACAATTTGCTGGGCTAGAAATGAGAGAAAGATAATTTATTTTTGTTCATATCTTGTACTTTTCTATTAAAATCATTTTGTGAAACCCAGCGCAGTCATGTGTGTGTTTAGCAGAGTGTTCATCGAAATCCCAAGTTTGATGTGGGCTTGGAGTGTGGTTAGGATTTCAGGTATCCAGAAAAAGCTCTAACATTTCAGGCACGTAGATGATTTGGGTCTAATCCTAAGGATTTGTTTTGCACTTTAATGACCATTTTTCTTTTGCCTATTGCTAATCTTTCTATTTTTTATTTGCTCAGCTTTTACTAATGTATAAATATTATACTTGTTGTTATTAGTTTTTTATTGCTTCAGCTCCATCTCATGGCGACCCCATGTACAACAGAACGAAACACTGCTCAGTCCTGCACCATCTTTGTGATTGTTGGTATGCTTGAGTCCATTGTTGTGTCCACTGTGTAATTTGGAGGGCCTTTTCTCCTGGAGGCTCCTTCTTCCAGCAGTATATCAGACAGTGTTCTGTTGTGATCCATAAGATTTTTATTGGCTAATTTTTGGAATTAGATTGCCAGGCCTTTGTTCCTAATCTGGAAGCTCTGCTGAAAACCTGTCCACCGTGGTTGACCCTGCAGGTGGCATAGCTTCCAGCATCAGAGCAACATGCAAGCCACCACAGTACAATGAACTGACAGACAGGTGGTGGAAAATATTTTACTAGAAGACTGTTCAGTGTAGGAGATTTGGGCTGAGCAATTCTTTGTTGTGGGGCTGTCCTATGCATTGTAGGATGGTTAGTAGCATTCCTGGCCTCTACCCACTAGATGCCAGTAGCACCCCCCATTTGTGCACGTAAAACGCACAGTGTCTGGGAGACGTTGCTGAATGCCGTCCGAGGAGCAAACATAGCCCCAGTTAAGAATGACCACTTTAGGTGGAGTGAGTGCTATGCAGGCACTTGGGCAATACAAGCTGACCACAGTGGTGGCCTGCTCCTTGTCTCGGCTGACTAATTAGTGAGAGGAGTGCTGTGAGTTTCACTGTGTGGAGTAAGGAGATGGAGCATCTTCTATAGGACAACCCAGCTTGGTGGTTAAGAACACGGATTCTGGAGCCAGATTGCCTGGGTTCAAATCCTGGTATTGCCGCTTGCTGTGTCTTCTTGGGAAAATTGCCTAAATTCTTTGTGCCTCCGAGGCCTTATGTATTAAACGGAAGAGAGTATTACTACCAACTTCATAAGGTTGTCGTGAGGATAAGATGAACTAACATGTATGGAGTGCTTAGAGCACGTTGTAGTACGTAGTAAGAGCTCCATAAATATTAGCTGGTGTTACAGAAGGAAAGGTGATGAGGAAAGGATCCCTGAGGGCTAAACTTGAATAGAGAGTAAGTCTGATGACTATACACAGGAAGTGTGTGGCCAGGAAGTGTTGACTTGCTGCTGAGAAGGCACCATTAGTGTTTCTGGGAGGTTGCAAACTTGTGGCCTGCAGTCAACAGCATGCTCACAGATATGTTTCCTTTGACCAACATAATGAAAAAATACTCAGATTAGTTGCCAACACTTAAAAGATGGGTATTTTCACATTAAAATCTGGATTTCCGGCTTCTCTGGAAAAGCAGGAAAAGCTGGTCACATGGGTATCTGGTGTCACAGGTTCCACACAGCAACAGTCAGCCTGATCTGAGTAGCAGCAGCCCTTTTTAGACAGGGATGTCGTTGTTAGGCACTGTGGAGTCCTTTTCTACTCATAGCAACCCATGTGACAAAGGACAACAGCCCTGAGTATTCTTGGCTGTAATCTTTACAGGACCAGGTTGTCAGGTCTTTCACCCTTGGGTTAGCAGCTGAGTGCTTAACCACTGCACCACCAGGGCTCCTTTAAACAGGGAATATTGTATGCTGTCAAGTCGATTCCAACTCATGGAGACCCTACAGGACAGAGTAGAACTGCCCCATAAAGTTTCCTAGGCTGAAATGTTTACGGGAGCAGATCTCCAGGTCTTTTCTCCCATGGAGCCGCTGGTGGTTTTGAACCTCTAACCTTCCAGTTAGCAGCCCAGTGCTTAACCACTAAGCCACCATGGTTCCTTTAGACAGGGCTGGGTATGTCTAATTAGCCTATCAGTTATGTCACCTGACTGGCCTCTGTAAGCTTTTGAGTTTGTGATGGTTTTTTACAGTATTTTTCCTCTAAGCCAGGGTTTTTCACCCTTGCCATTATTGGCATTTTAAGCCGAATAATACTTGTTGTGAGGTGGCAGTCCTGTGCATCGTAGAATGTTTAGCAGCATCCCTGGACTCTACCCACTAGCACCGGGTCCCATTTGTGATAACCAAAAATGTCTCCAGACATTACCAAATGTCCCCTGGGGGAAAACTCACCCCTGGTTGGGAACCATTGCTCTAAACCAACAAAGTTCTGTATTTATGAGTTAGCTAATAAGATTAAAACGAACAAAACAAAAAGGATTAGCCCCTTGTTCTCAAGAAATGCCTGGCATATCATGGGAATGCAATAAATATTCAATAAGTGAATGAAAAACACATCCATTCTGGGTTTCAGCTCCAGCATGCATCTACTGTGTAACCTTGAGCAGGTTCCCGATCTCTCCAATCTTAGTGTCCTCAGCCAAAACATGGGGACAAAATCAGCCAAACAATAACTCAAACCAAAAATCTGTTGCTATTGAGTCAATTCGACTTACAATGACCTCACAGGACAGAATAGAACTGCCCCATAGGGTTTCCAAGGCTGTAATCTTTATGGAAGCAGACCACCACATCTTTCTCCCAAGGAGCAGCTGATGGGTTCGAACAGCCAACTTTTAGGTTAGCAGCGGAGTGCTTAACTGCTGTTTCACCAGGGCCCTTCAACCAATCAATAGGGTTGTGATATTTAAGTTACGTAAATATAACCTGGAATCGACCAAAAACAAAACAAAACAAAAACTTAAACCTGTTACCCTCGAGTCGGCTCCAACTCATGCAACCTCATGTGTTACAGAGTAGAACTGAGCTCCAGAGGATTATCTTGGTGTGATCTGTATGGACGTTTGCAGCTGTTTCTTCTCATTTTGAGTCCTGCCACATCAGCAAACAAAGGTCCCGAAAGCTTGACTCTATCCATGTCATTAAGGTCGACTCTACTTTGAGGAGGCAGCTCTTCCCCAGTTGTATTTTGAGTGCCTTCCAACCTGGGGGGCTAGCCTTCCAGCACTGCATCAGATGATGGTCTCCTGCCATTCGTAAGGTTTTCACTGGCCAGATTTCTCAGAAGTAGACTGCCAGGTCCTTCTTCCTAGTATGTCTTTCCCTGGAAGGTCTGCTGAAACCTGTCCACCAAGGGTGACCCTGCTGGTATTTGAAATACTGGTGGCACAGCTTCCAGTATCGAGCCACCACAGTAGGACAAACTGACAGACACATGGTGGACTAAGGTGAACCTGACCCAAGCCATGGTGTTTTCAATTGCCTCATGTGTATGCAAAAGCCGGACAATGAATAAGGAAGACTGAAGAAGAATTGATGTGTTTGAATTACGATGTTGGTGAAGAGTATTAAATATACCACGGACTGCCAGAAGAATGAACAAATCTGTCTTGGAAGAAGCATAGCCAGAATGCTCATTAGAAGCAAGGATGGTGAGACTTCGTCTCATATACTTTGGACATGTTATCAGGAGGGACCAGTCCCTGGAGAAATACATCATGCTTGGTGAAGCGGAGGATCAGCGAACAAGAGGAAGACCCTCAACGAGATGGATTGACATCGTGGCTTCAACAATGGGCTCAAGCATAACAACAATTGTGAGGATGGCGCAGAACCAGGCAGTGTTTCATTCTGTTGTACACAGGGTTGCCAACTTGACGGCACCTAACAACCACAGTCTTTGTGGAAATAGATTGCCAGTCCTTTCTTCTGCCATACCACTGGGTGGGTTTGAACTACCAACCTTTTGCTTGGTAGCCCAGCGTAAACCATTTGCACCATCCAGGTACCTAACCAATCAATAGGATTGTGATATTTAAATGATGTGAATATAATCTGCAAAAGGCCTCCTCCAAAGCCTAATAATATTAGCAACTTAATAAGAGAGAGAATTAGTCTTAAGAACAGAGATAAATTATCAGCTACATTTTCCTAGACAGCCTACCTTCATATAGCTAAACAAACATACTCTTCATGCTTTGACAATTGTTACTGAGCTGTGATTTCTAAAGAGTATTTCGTTGCTCACGGACCAGGAGATGCTTAACAGAAAGTGTTTCCTAGTCAAACAAGCTTGGGAGATGATGAACGATGAGCGATGAACAATGTTCATTAGCATAATGGCAGTGCTAAAGAGGAAAAGCTGCAGGAAAGAAACCTGCTGCTTAACGCAGAGTGTGCCGAATGTTTTTGACTTCTGTTCATTTCATACCTGTTTACCATCCTCTGGAAGGAGCTCTGGTAGTGCAGCGGTTAAATGCTCGGCTGCTAACCGGAAGTTCGTAGTTCAAACCCACCAGTTGCTCTGTGGGAGAAAGATGAGGCAGTCTGCTTCTGTAAAGATCCCTGCCTTGGAAACCTTATGGGGCAGTTCTACTCTGTCATACAGGGTCACTAGAAGTCCGAATCAATGGTAACGGGTTTTTACCATGCTCTGGACCAGTTGGGAAGTGCTGATGTGGAGCGCCCCTCTCTCTGGCAGATATGTTTTCCTACAGATCAAGAGTTGTCCAGTTTCAAGTCTGTGGCTGGGAAGGGGATAAAGTGCTACCTGGTGAAGTATCTAAAGAGCTGGCGTCCGTTCCTCTTGCTGATGGAGTGGTTGGCCCTGTGGTGGTGAATCTGTTTTCACAGCCTGTCCCTGCCACTTCCCCTGGAGAACTCCATCCCTGAGAAACTCAGGCATATCCTGGCTCCTGCCTGGGCAATGAGAGGGGTATTCTGAGACATAAACAGACCAATAAAGTAGGAAAAAGGAAGAAAGGGGGAAGAAAGAGAGAAGACGGAAGGTATAAAGAGCAGAGGAAATAAACGAAGGCAAGAGAAGATCCAGCTGTCCTCTCGACACCACCTTCAGACAAATCTAATTTTTAAAAAGTCGTGTGGGAAGGTAATATTTGACAAGTGTTTACTCTGTGCCTTGCACTTGCTAAGTGTTTTTACTTTTCATCTGATCTAAGTAATATTTCCAAGAATCTTCCAAAGTAGTACTGTTGCCCTCATTTTAGAGATGAAGAAATGAAGGTTTGGCGAGCTTAAGTCTGACCCAAGAGCCCATTTGTCCACTAAAAATTCACATTCCTCATCTCTCAATGTGGAGTTGACACTGAGAGGTGAATCCTTAACCAAAGATGACATTTCTCAGCTCCCTTACTTCAGGTACGGCTAGAAGACTAGTTCTCACCAATGGATAGTGAGCAAAATGATGCATGTCAATTTTGTAGCCTGAGATTTTAAGAAACAGGTGTGACTTCTCTATTACACTTGTCCCTTTTACCGGCTGGAAGCAGAGGACTCCCTAGGGATTGACGGAGCCACAACATGGAAGGTGCCTGGGTCTTGGACTCACCACACGGGGGGAAGCCATGCGCTGATGAGAAACTCCCTCCTTGGACTGTCATATGACTAAGTTATAAACCTATATGACATCAAACCACTGACATTTGGGAGCTTATTTGTACAGCAATTAGAGTTATTCTACCCAATACACTCCCCGTCCTGGTACTTCAGTCCACCTACTATGCTCCTGTGGTCAGAACCCCGAGCTGTCACTGAGTCCCAGAACATAATAGGGGTCCCCTGAGCAGAAGATTCGTAGATTGAGAAAGTCCCTTGCATGCTTTCCACCCTCATCCTTATCCCAGGAGATGCCAGACCCTGAGAAGCATGTCATTTCACCTGGGAGAACGCCATCTCCTGGGAAAGCCAGGCGTGTCCTGGCTCATCCAGACTCATTATGAAAAGGGTTCCTCCCTCCATCAACTGGGATAGCTCCCAGCCATCTAGGAAAACAGGCCTCATGCAGTAAAGGTGGGGCCTTGTCCTGATTCTAACGTAACCTGGTATGACTTGGGGCAAATCCGTTCTCCACTCTGAGCCTGTGATTTCCTTTTTGTTTTTTGTTATTTGTTCTTTCCCCAAGAATCCATCTAACTTGTTTATCAATTTATCGTTTACTCAGTGTTTATTCAATACCTACTGTGGCCAGGCCCCGATTTAGGTGATGGGGTTACAGAGGAGAGCAAAGTGGACTCAAATGGAGACAATGAGACTTGTGCACCTCACCACACAGGTGTGCTAGCAATCGTTCCCACTTACTCAGCACTTACATACACTCAGTTTTCTGTTAGGCGTTTTTACTCACATTGTTTTGTTTGATCTCACATCATCTGACCAAAGAAAGTGTTACTTTCCCCATTTTACAGGTGAGGAAAGAGAGGCCCTTGAAGATTAAGTATCTTTCCCGCAATTACAAGCAAGAAGCAAAGCCAGGTCTCTCCAATTATATAGTCCTTGCTCTCATCCACTAGACAATATTGCCTTAGGGTTGCTGAGAAGAGAAAAATGAAGGCTAGATACTCTAGAAACCTAAAGTTTTGTTCCTGACCCAGAGTCCCTTGGCCTATTTTTCCAGGTAAGGCCACCTCAGAGTTCCTCCTCCAAGTTCTCCCTTTTGAAGCATTGGGAGAAACTGGGTGGGTATCAAGCAAGCAGGTTTCTCTCTGCTTGTGACTGAGGGCCGAAAGAATCCTGGACCCAGCCCAACAAAACTTTCAATGTGTAGATTCTGGTTCTACTCTGGCCACCACTTTGCTGTGGGACTTTGGGCAAATCTCTTCCCCCTCTGGGCCTCATTCCCCCACAAGTGCACAATGGTTTGGATAGGTTACGTGAGTGAGTTGAGTTCTCGTTCAGAAATATTGTGTCCCAGGAAGTTGATGATACATTGAGGTGGGGGATGGGACCTGAAGCCCTGACATTTGGGAATACAATGGGTATCATTGAAAGCTGCCCCACACCGCTTGGGTCCAGCAATACTATGATGTTGGTAAAATTCTTCGGAGCATCTGCTGCCTGTCCAAACCTGTACACCCACCCCATCCCCTTCATGGGTGCCATCCAGCGTGGGGTGGGGAACAGAAAAACTAGAAGCTTTAGACCTGCCCTATCTTGGGAAAATAGCTTAACCTTTCTGAGCTTTCATTTCCTCATCTCTAAGGGGAGCGACCCATCCTCAGTGTGTAGGGGCTTGGTGAGGATTCCAGGAGAAGGTGTTTGTGTAGGACAGGCACATGGTAACCACTCAATAAATGGCAGCTATTATTTTTTTTTATTATATTATTACCTTAATTCTCAAACCTTCATGCCTGCTGGGACACCTCTTGCCCTGGAGAGAGAGGCCTGATAAATGCTTTGGTGGCAGATTATTTCATTTGTATTAATCCAATAGGCTGTCAGGGATCAGCATCTCAGGAGCACGCTTTCTGAGAGAACAGACGGAAAGAGGACAATTCTTACCCTAACAGGCATCTTTAATATGGGGATTTCTGGCATCCAGGTGGATTTCCTTTCCTAGGGCCCCTTCTGTTGTTCATGATTCAGGCTGCTCAATGTCTAGATCAAGGTCTACCATGTGGTGCGATTCCAGGGCGGACCAGGGAAGAAGATACCACCATGAATTGCCAGGGTAGTCTCCATAAGCTGGCGGGAAAACCACACTCCAAGCACATTTGCAACGAGCAGTTTAAACCGCTTGAATTTAGGTCTCGAAACCCAAGAAACCAGTTGTAAGTGTTTTCACCTCTCCCACTGCTTCCTCCTAATTTCATTAGGGCTGACAATTTGTATATCCACTTACAGTGTAATGTGATTTAAATGGCTGACCGTAACTGTTAGAAATATAGTTTTCCCTGGGCACAGAGAGCAGAGGCGGCAGCTGGGGACACTCCCAGTGCCTCTGGGCCCTCTCCTCAATGGTGCGGTGTTTTCAAACCCTGAATGCGGCTTGTCAGACATGGTGTCCGTGCTAGGAGACAGGAGGGACAGCCTCTTGGCCCCCTTCCCTCTTCACCCTACGATCACTTTTGTTCTTGGAGGCTGAGCTATCTTGGAGTTTTCGTCATGCAATAAAACACCCTCAACCACAAGGCCCATGTCGAGCCAGTATGGCTGGAGGAGAAAGCCAAGGAGGTTGGCTGGACGGTCTACATGGTTAGGTGGAATTGATAGTGTGTGTCCTGCTTCGTGGCTTTCTTTTTTGTTTGGCTTTGCGTAAGGGATGAGATGCTCAGTTTTATTTTATCTGCTATCAGAGTTTTACACACATTATGTGTATGTGTACAGTTATTGTATCATGGGTTGAAATTGTGTTTGAAGTCTCACGCTGCCTCATTTGGTGACCGCAAGCATGTCATTTCCCCTCTTTCAGTATCAATTTCCTCATCAAAGCTGTGTTTCCTGTCTCCGGGAATAATTAGGTAAAGTATCCACACTGTCCAGTACAAGAGTCATTAGCCACATATGGCTATTTAAATTAGTTAAAAAAAACTTAAGTTCCTCAGTCCAGCTAGCCACATATCAAGTGCTCAGTAGTCACATGCCCTAAAAATAACAGCAAAGTTATAAGGCTTTTTCCATCATCACATTCAATGTCCTGTTGGACAGCACTGGCCTAGGGCCTACACGCCTTCGATGCTCAAGATGCCCTGATAGAGAAACTGTGGCCTCGGTTACCTGCAGTCAAGACTGGGTTGAATTACATCAGAAATACATCTTACAGAGAGCAGTTTCCCCAGAGTTTAGAATCTAAAACTCTCAGATCAGCTGTCTTGTTCTTGTAGACCCCTCTTCTTGTGTGTATAATGTCCAAACATGGGAAAGCCCTCCAAGAGGCTGATAAAACAGGAATGATCGCAAAATCGCAGGGACGTACAGCCTCAGGTGTGCAGAGTGCCAATGGTTCTGGACAGTATTAGTTCAGGCTCTTTTACTTGTGATCACAGAATCCAGCTCCAGTTATTGTAAACAACGACGAGATGGGAACTCAGTGGAAGGATGTTGAGATGTCTGCTAGATCTAAAGAAGAATCTAGCCACCAGGGTGACTCCGGGGTCCTCAGGACAGGGATTCAAGTTTGCCCACCCCCGGGTTTTCCAAATTTGAGAGGAGCCCTGGTGGTGCAGTGGTTGAGAGCTTGGCTGCTAACCAAAAGGTGGGCAGTTTGAATCCACCAGCTGTTCCTTGGAAACCCTATGGGACAGTTCTACTCTGCCCTACAGGGTCGTTATGAGTTGCAATCCACTCGACCGCAGTGGGTTTTTGGTTTGGTTTTCAGGACCAATGAGAATGTTTGTAAAATATAGATTCTAGGTCCCTCTCTTAGATATTCACATTTATTACGTTTGGAGGGAGTCCTGGGAACCTGTATTTTTCTAGTTCCTCTAATGACTCTCAGGCAGCCGTTTAGAAACAGGTATTCCGTATTTCGGCTCCCAGGTCTCCTGCTTCTTGGCTCCCACATCGAACGCCACGTTCCCAAAGGAGAGAATCTGATTGGCCCAGCTGGGCGTGGCTGTCATCCCGTGGCCCAATCAGCGCAGACTGGGGCGTGGGGAGGGGTGGAGTCACGTGGCTCAGGCCTGACACCCGCGTGCCAAGTTCCTGGAGGGCAGAGTGTTGTCAGCTGTGCAGAAAGCACGAACGTGTCTCCTGTAGGGCAAAGTCATCGTCAGTCCTTTATTTCGTGACGTCTACAAAGTGAATTTGGGTTTGAATCCCAGCGATTTGAAGAGGGTGGCAGAGTATTTTTCTTGCTATTTAGTGTGCTGTTGATTTTGCATCGTTTTGTTGAAAAACGTAATGAACCTGTGATGTTTAAGGGATGCTTGGTGATATCCAAGGGACTTAATCTCCTTTTTGTCCTCAGACTGAATGTTCGTTTTCATAATGGAAAGTAATGGGTAACATTATTCATGTGTGTGTGTGTATTGGAAAAATGTCTGAACGGTAGTACACTAAAGTGTTAACAATTATCTCTAAGTGGCAGAATTAGTTTTTAATTTTATATTCTTTGTGTTCCCATTTTCTATTATGAACACGGATTATTTTTACAATAAGAATTTTTTTTTTTAATATAAAAATGGGTAAGTGAAATGACTGACGTGTTTGTAATTACCCCTCTTGAAAACTGAGAAAGGATCTCTCTTAGTTGATGGCTGCTTTCATGCTTGAAGCTGTGAGAAGTTTCAGCTTCCAAGAGCCAAGGATTGCTGGCAGTTGGGTCTCACACATCTGGCTGCCCAGGTTGTGATAGGAGCAGGGTCTTCTAGTCTAGTCCCTGAGGCTCAGGCTGGGCACTCTCTCATAGTTTTCCCTGTTCAGCGCCTAGTAAGTGTGCAAGAGATGTTAATTGAATGAAAGGATGAATGAAGAGAGAATCTAAGTCAGACTTAAAAACAAAAATTGGGGAAGAGGGAGAACAAATAGATGGTTACTTGTCCAGAGCATTTGGGTTCCTTTAGGTTTCCAACCTGGGGATGGAAGAGCAAAGGACCATTGACATTTGGCACGGTAAGCAGTTGGCACGGTGCTTGAGAAATTGTGCCAAACAGTAGCAGAAGTCAGACTACCTGGCTGGCAGTCAAGGGAAATGAAGCCACGGTGAGCTTGGGAAGTTCTTTCTGCTTGAGGAAGGTGGTGAATGATGACTGCACGCTCCTGGCATGGTGATGTGTCCTCAGTCAGGGGGTGAGTGCCCCTCCTTGGTGTGGACACAGCTGACCCCTTTTTTATGGACACATTTTCCCCATGACTTGAAGATGCAAATAAGTTGATTGCATCTTACTTGTTCCCTCACTTTATATCTATCTGGCGAATTGAACTTTTTTTTTTTTTTATTATATAGCATTCTTCTTTATATCTAATAATGGTTTGCACCTCAACGTCTATTGGGTTTGGCATTAATATGGCTACTGTAGCCTTCTTTTGGTTGTTATTTGTCTTTTTCAATCATTTTCAACTACTCTGTGTCTTTAGGCTTTGAGCGTTTCTTTTAAAAATCCAGGGTTGGGTCGTTTTGATTTGTTTTACGTCTGACAATTTTTGTCTTTTAACTGAAACCTTTAGTTTACTGTATTGACTGTGATTATATTTGAGCTTTCTATTTGTCCTAATTTTTATTTCTTTTGTTTATCCGTACCTTTTGGATCGATTTTTGTTTTTTTCTTCATTCTTCCTCTTTTTTTTTGTTAGAAAGTTATATTTTCTGTGTTTTGTGTGTGCGGATACCCTAGCTACTTAAACATTGATAGTTAATAAGGTCTAATATTAATGAATACCTTGACCTTCTCCTCAAACAATGAGGTTATAGATAATTGTAATTGTAGTTACCATTTTCCTGACACATACACTCTTATTTAAATAGTATATTAGCTTTTCTAAAATTTGTTGTGCTTTAGGTGAAAGTTTAGAGAGCAAATTAGTTTCTCATTAAATAGTTAATACACAAATTGTTTTGTGACATTGGTTGCCAACCCCATGACATGTCAACATTCTCCCCTTCTTGACCTTGGGTTCCCCAGTTCCATTTGCCCAGCTTTCCTGTCCCCTTCTACCTTCTCATTCTTGCCCCCGGGCTGGTGTGCCCATTTAGTCTCATATACATGGCATACATGGTTGAACTATGTGTGTTACTGTTTTTGTTTTTAACAGTCCTGTCTAATCTTTGGCAGACGGGTGAACCTCATGAGTGACTTTAGTACTGAATTTAAAAGGGCGCCTAGGGGCCATACTCCTGGGGTTTCTCCAGTCTGTGTCAGACCAGTAAGTCTGGTCTTTTTTCTTTTTTTTGCTCGTGAGTTTGAATTTTGTTCTACGTTTTCTCCAGCTCTGTCCAGGACCCTGTCTTGTGATCCCTGTCAGAGAAGTTGGTGGTGGTTGCCAACACCATCTAGTTGTGCTGGGCTCCATCTTATTTTAGTTTTTTAATCCCTGAAAATAGAAATTGTGATTATTATTTTATATGGTCAGTGTTAATTTGGATTTTCCAGTGTATTTGCCAGCATATAATCTCTCAGACCATTTGTGATCCAGATTCATTTCCCTTAGTGCCTGAAGCCAATTCTTTAGATGTTCCTTTAGTGTGTCGGTGGTAATTTTTTGAAAGTGTCTTCATTTGACCATCATTCTTGAAAAAAGTTTCCCTGTTTATGAAATTGACAATTATTCATCTATTTCTTTTATTCACAAAATATGATTGCTAAGCTCTGTGTTAGGCCCTGCGGATTCAGGGACCAGCCAGTGCACACCCCGTCCCTTGTCATGAAACTAACCAGCTGGTTGGAAAAAACGGATGGATTATCAGACAAACAAATGTGAAAGTGCAACTGGTAATGGGATCAAGGGTCCAGGGTGGCATGAGGGTTTATAATGGGGAGCTTGGCCCAATGTGAGGAAGCAGGGATGATTACCCTTAAGAAATAGAAATCAAACTGAGGATTACACTGAGGCTTTATGAATAAGTAGGAGTTACCTTGGCAAAGGACAGGGCTAGGAAGAGTGGTGCCAGGGGAGGTCATTCTGGACATAGGAAGCAGCAAGTGCAAAGGCACTGTGGTGCGATGGCATCTTCAAGAGCCTGGAAGATGGTCATCGTGATTACATGACCAAGAATGAGGGGCCCCTTGGGTTCTGGTTTGTCTGGGGAGGCCAGCTGGGGAATATGAGAGGTTTTAAATTATGTTAAGGGTTGGGACTTTAGATCAGAATGCTGTATTTCTATTTGCAGTTCGTAGTAGAGCAGTTGAAGGAAGGAGAGGAGGAAGGAAGAAAAGCATGCAGATAGATAGGCATAATTGACAAGGAAGAGATAAATAAGACCCAGCCTGAAGTGCAAGGCATTTTCTATCAAAGTCCACATGCTAACATTTTGCAGTCAGAAATACACCCAAGCCCCAGTCTGGGGTATTCTTGAAAGGGATATAGCTTTTTGCTGCAGCTCACTTTATCAAGAGAGGAGAAAAATGGATAGTCAACTTTTTTCTTGACCAGTTTTTCAAAAATAATTTGATTAAACACCATTGCAATCAGCGGCAGCAATATCCTGCTCCAGTCTTCACTCAGGCCCAGCTCGGTCCCTCCTAAATTGTAACCAACAAACCCCTCTTCCCAACACTGTGATAAGTGTTTTCCATCTCCTGAATGTAACTTCAAATTTCATGCATGAAATCCCATTCAAGGTACCAAGTCATTTCAGAGAAATAATTTTTTATTGTCTGTAGGCCAATGTTTTAAATGTTTTGGTATGTTGTAAATAATCATGTCCGTGTCATGTGTCATATAGCAACCAAGGATTTTATAAACAACACTACAATCCCAAAACAAGGGATTTTGTTTTTGTCTTGAGTTCTCTGTGGGTTGTATTCCCCCTTAAAACATATATGTCCTTTGATAGGTTTTTTTTTTTAACATTTACCTTGCAGATACATTTTTGGGAATGCAGTACTTACAAATATAGAAGCTTATTTCTGATTCATCACTGTTTTCAGGAGATGACAATTTAGGTGACGGCTGGGTGAGTTTTTCCCACCTATGGAGAAAAGTTTGCTTATGAATTTAGTGAAGTTAGCAGAGTGCATGGGGCCATTTTATTCTTTATAAGAGAGCTAACTTTTAGACCTTTATTTCCATCCATGTTAGTTGCACTGCAGCCTGGGGTAGTGAAAACAAACAAGCAAGGAAACAAACATAGTATCTGGTGCAAACAGACTTGGGTTTGAATCCTGACTGCACAGCCATTGCTTGAGTGATCTGGGCCCAATTACAAACCTTCTCTGAATCTCAGTTTTCCTGTCTGTAGAATGAGGAACAGCATTATTCCAAAGGACTAAAAAATACATGGGGTAATGCACATTAAGACCAGGTTACATGGAACCACTCAATAAATATTGGTGTTTGCCTCCCTTTTTGTTTATTGCATAAAGTGGGGCTGGTAAAACCTCTTTATCATCTGTTTTGTTTGCCACAAGCTAGAGTCACAAACTGTAGCTAGACATAAAAATGCTGCATTTCTTGAAGACAAATGTCCAGTTCCAAGTGGTGTGGAAATCAATAGAACATCTCTGCTACTTGGAAACCTGAGTGCCAGTTACTCCTCACTGTCCTTCAAAGCAATGGGTAGAGAAGTCTCGAAATGCGTCATGAAAAGATTGAACAGAGACTGCTCAGTGCTGGTGATCACGTGATGAGGCAGCTATTCCTATGCATATGCCATTCAGAACGGGTTATAAGCATAAAATGGCTCGAGCGGTCAACTCCAGGAATCGTGCTTCTGGGATCCATCATAAGGAAATAATCGGGGATGGGAAGAGGGCTAAAAATCTATGTAGCATTATGTTCATAGCAGCATCATTTATGGTAGTGCAATGCTAGAAGCTACCTAAATATCTAATAATATGGACATGGTTAAGTAATTTATGGTAAAATCAGACGACGAAATATTATTCTGTCCTTAAAATGTGGTTTATGAAGAATTTTTAATGACAAGGGAAAATAGTTTTGATGTAACATGGCAGGCTGTGGAAGAGTATCGCTAGCATGAGCTCAGCTATGGAAAAATCTTAAAGAAGTCTCTCTTCATATAGCTCTTACAGAGACAGGGGAAATGGATAAAATATTAATGATGAGCTTTCTCTGGGTGGTAGGATTCATGTGCATTTTCTTTATACTTAAGGATATTTTCTACAATGTGCACTCTTTTATAATCAGGAAAAGGAGTTGTCTTCTCGTTATAAAGCCTGGCCTGGACTCAGCAGTGTGTGAAGTCTTCAGAGAGGATGCCCCACCTGGTCCACGTGCAGGATGATGAGTACCTGGGTTTGTTTTTCATATACAGATTGCTGGAACCCAGTTTCTCCTTGGTTAAAGGGTTCAAGAAAGGCTGTGGGGAAGCTGTCTTCCTGCATTAGCTATTAGAATCTCCATGAGGTTTGGAGATTCCTGTGAGGCTGGGCAGCTCTATTCCTCACCTTCTGGGCTTTTCTAAAGGAGTGAAGATAGGTGACCTATGTTCAGGTTCAGCCAACCCCTCCCTCTCATTGTCATCTTCATAGCCACCTATTAGAGCATCACTAGAGGCTGGGCAGGGAGACCAAGAAGGACCAGGGGAACATCTCTCATCTCTGTTTATGGGGGGCCCTATGACTCAGAATCAACCTGATGGCAAGGGGCTTGAGTTTTTTTTTTTTTAATTATTATGTGATCGTGGCGACCCCATGTCTGTCAGGGTAGAACTGTGCTTCACAGGGTTTTCAATGGGCAATTTTTTTTGGAGCAGACCACTGGGACTTTCTTCCAAGGTACCGCTGGCTAGACCTGAACCTCCAGCCTTTTGCCTGGCAGTCGAGCTCGTTAACTGTTTGCACCACCCTGGGACTCCAGTTTTCTTATTATGTTATACTTATTTTTTTTTTTTATAGGTACTGTTTTAAGTGCAATACCTTCACTAACTCATTTAATCCTCGCCAGGATTACTCCCATTTTACAAATGGGGAAACTGAGGCCCAGAGGCATTAAGAAGCTTACACAGAGTCACAGAGCTTGGAAATGGTCCATCTGCTCTCTATTCTGTGTCTTCATACAACGCTTATCAACGGCAGGGGGGTTTAGAGATCACTTGGGTCAGAGCCTGGCGCAGTGTGATTCTGAACAAGTTTCTCTATCCCTCTGAGGGTCAGTTTCTTCATCTGTAAAATGAGGATGATTGTTGGCCACGTGGAGTTGCTACAAGGATTAAATGGTGCAGGTGTGAAAGTGCTTGGTGAGCAGCCCACCCTCAGACTATGGGGGTTGCCCTCTGGCCAGACAGGAAGTGCTGTTGGACTTCCTTCCTGAAAGCAGGAGCTTGGTAGACTTGGTGGTCGGCCTGAAGGGCAGCCTGGGGCAGTGGAGACTATTCCAGAGAAGGCAGAGCCTGAATTCCTGGAGGAAGGAGGGGCAGGCAGGAGATGGTCGCTAGCAGAGGCACTCCTGGTGAGAACTTGTGGGAGCAGGGAGGAGCATCCAGTCCATGTAGCTGACAGGTGTGCAGCTCCGGGGTGAGAGGCAGAGCTCAGTGGGCCCACACCTGTTGGGCATTAGCACTCGAGCGAGGTAGGTGTGGCTGGGCAGCAACCGGCTCCAGACAGTGGGGCAAGTCTGGGCCCATGTTACCTGTACCCCAGGAGCCAGGAGCTCATTAAAGAGGAGGGGATGGAGCAATTACGTGCAAACTTCTGAAGGTAAAGACCATGGGGAGTGGGGGCAGGAAAGGGTTCGTTCTTTACCTGGGGCCCTGGCATGCCAGGAAAGCAGAAGGGATGAAAGGAGGATGGAGATGGCTTCCAGGGTCACTAACTGAGGTCGGGACAGGGGCCCGTGAATCAACCAGGGAGGCCTGGCAGGCTGGGGAGAGTGGCTTAGGGTTGCTGTGACCTGTAATGGGGAGACTTAGTGAGCTCTGGAGGGAGGGAGGGACTGGCTTCAAAGAGAAGGAAGGTGTGGCTGGTGACTGCGCTGGTGGTGGCGGGGGTGGGGGGGTGGGGGGCGGTGGTGGTTTAGGGCGTGGGAGCAGGAATGCCCAGTGTGGCTCTGTCCAGGGCCTGGACTTGAGGGGCGACTATTGTCTTTTATCTATCAAACAGAAGTGTAACGCCAGCCACATACATAATTAAAAAATGGTCTAATAGCCTGTTGGAAACAACAAAATGACACAGGTGAAATGGATTTTGGTAATATGTTTTATTTAACCTCCTGTACCCCAAATATTTATCATTTCAGCATGGAACGGTATGAAAATTATTAATGAGATATTCACATGCTTTTTCTTGTACCAAGTCTTTAAAATCCTTTGTGTATTTCACATAGCACATCTCAAATCGGAATGGTCACATTTCGATGGTCACAGGGGGCCCCTGGCTGCGATACCAGACAGTGCAGACATAGACCTCAAAAATGTTTGTGAAGTTGAAGGCAGTTGTCTCCTTTCCCAGTTTCCATTCGCTCCCCATTTGGACGGCCCCCCAGGGCTGACACCAGCTGGAGGGCTGTGCTGGCCTCCAGGAGATGTGAGGAGGAGAAGCTCCCCTTGGCCGGCCTCTTTCCTCTCTGCTCCGCTGAGCTTGCGGGCTGGGCTGGTCTCCACTACACGCCCAGAGTTGAACATTAACCCTGGATTTCTCAGGGATGGTTCAAGCTAAAGAAGTTGTTTTTTTTTTTTTAAAAAAAAAGCTGCTCTCTAGTCTGAAAGATTCCTGTCTTCTGGGGGTAGGATGGGCCGAGCAAGTGGACTTTTTTGAGGTCATTGTAGTTTCACTTCATGTCAGCTTGTGGGGATAGTGTTAGATTTGATTGGAAGTGACCAGATATTATCTGGGTGCTATAGCTGAAGACTGAGGAGGTTTAATTAAAACAACAACAATAGCAGTTACTTGTTCAAGGTAACAAGATGCCATGGATTCTACTTTTCCCTGTTTTCAAGCTTCTGCTGTCTCCTTCCGAGCTCCTTGACCTAGGAGAAAAGGCATTGCTTCTAGATTGTTTTACGTTTGTAGGATATCGGTGTGATGTGGAGCTTAAGAGAAAAACTGTGGTGTCAAGTATTTCTGGGTTGGAGTTTCAGCTTTATGATCTTGGAGAGCTACATAGCCCTTCTGCACCTCAGTTTCTATATCTGTGAAATGGAAAGATGAATTTGTAAGGCTTGAGAGTGTATTGAAAGGATAAAATGAAAGAACATGAAGCTCTTTACCTGGCACATGAGGGCTCAGCAGATGGGAAATGATAATTTATTGGTTTCTATTACTGTTAGTACCATTATGAGTGGTGGAGCAGGGCCTGAGTTGAGTGTGTGGTTTGGGATGGAAGAGACATGGGGAGGGGAAGGGGGGAAGGGTGTCTCCTTGCCAATGAGAACCTGAAAGGGGGGTCCCTGAGGGATGAAGGTGGAGCTGGAGGACTGCAGGTGGTAGGGCAAGAGCGGAGCCCTGGCCCTGGGTGAGGCCCGGGGGGCTTGTCCGGGCTGGCTGGTGAGCAGAGCTCTGGCCATCCCGTGAACTCTGTCAGGGGCGCATGCTCCTCCCGCAGATTTCCAGCTCCCATGTCCACAGTTACCCAAACATTTTCCAAACCATCCTGACCCCTTTCTAATGTGTTCCAGATGCATTTTTGAGAAATTGGAAAAACACAGAGCCAAGTGGGAAGTTGCACATTTATAGCACCATGCTGGGCCCTGTGTGCGCCCTGCTCCACTTCTACCCCGGAGGAGCCTTCCACAGCCCCTTCCCGAGTGCGACCTTCAGAGCAGCCCCTGCTGAGGTAAGGTTTGTCGGCGGGCCTATGCGCGCACATGTTCTGAATATCTACTGAGCACCTACTATGTGCCAGAGTGCTGGAGCTGGGAATGCAGGGTGAGCGGAGTGTGGCCCCTGCTCTCCTGGAGCTCACTGTCTGCCGGAGAGAAGGCATCTCCCAGGTGTCCTTTGCTCTAAAGCGGCAGTTCTCAAACTTCTTATCTCAGGGCACCTTTATACTCTTACATATTATCGAGGACCCCAAAGAGCTTTTGTTTACATTGGTTATATCCTTATTACCTATTCCATAGTATATATTAAAGCTACAGCATATTAAGAATATTTTTAAATGTATTGTAAAATAACAGTAATAAACCCGTTCCATGTTAGCATCAGAGCAGTGACATGAAAACACATCATGTAGTCTCTGAAAAACTCCACTGTTTGCCTGTGAGAGAAATGAAAAAGACAGATAACATCTTAGTATTATCCTGGGAGAGTGTTTGGGTGGTGCAGAAGGTTAACGTGCTGGCTGGTTAACTGAAAGGTCGGGGGTTCGAGACCACCCAGGACTGCCTAGCAATACAGACCAGGAATTCTTCTAAAAAAAAATCAGCCACTGAAAACCCTATGGAGCACAGTTCTACTCTGACACATGTGAGGTTGCCATGAATCACGATTGACTCGACGGCAACTGGTTTACTGATCTATTATTCTGAAAGTAGTTTTGACCTCGTGGACTCTCTGAAAGGTCCTTGGGGACCATAGGCCACACTTTGGGCACTGCTGCTTTAAAGGAAAAGTATATAGGGGCAATAAGAGCTTAAAACAAGGAGCCTGACTCAGGACTGGGGACAGGGAACTAGATAAAAAGAAGAGCGTTGGAGAGTGTTTGAGACATGGGCAAAACATGTGCAAAGGCCCATGATGAGGAACAGCATGGTAGCCTAGAGGAGCTGAAAGAAGACCTGCAGGTCCTCTATCTGAGGTGTGCTGGGAACAGCTACAAGCTCCACTAAATAATTATTGAGGCCCTGTCGCATGCCAAGTACAGGGCTGGAGCCACTCCTGCACCCTTGGAGCTGAGAGTCTGGAAGGGGAGCAGAATTTTCTGACTCCCGTCCAGCATTACTGTGATACGTGTAAGATGGGAGAGCTGGGTGTAGTATGTGGGACTGTAGGAGAAGCACAGAAGTCATGTTTGGAAAGTCCAAGTGGCAGGGAGACTTGGAGGGTGAGTAGGGGTGATCCAGGCACAGGGGAAGGGGTGTGTGTGCCAGGTAGAAGGACAGGTGGGCTGAAAGGCCCAGATGCAAGAGACAGCCCGAGGCCTTGGTGGGAACAGGAGAGAAGCACTGTGGGAAGCTGGGGACACCAGAATGGGCATTGGCCATCCAGGGCAGTGTGTGGATCAGACCAGTTGACTCGGAGTCCTAAACCCACTGTGGCTTGTTGTTAGGATCATGGGGTGGATTCTGAGTCATGACTATCTTCTGGCAGGTTACTTCATCTGCTTGGACCACCTTAGAGAGGCAGCAATGCTCAAAGCCTGTCTGCCTTGGGTCAGATCTCAGCTCTGCTGTGAGCTACCTATGTGACCTTGGATAAGTTACCTCTCTGTGCCTTAGTTCCCTAACCCCTGAAATAGGGATAGCACTGGTACCTACCACATAAGGTTGTTGTGGGATTCAATGAGTTATCTGTAAAGTTATAGGACTTTATTATTATTACCAAATTCCTCCACCACGAAGCGCGATTCTCATCCCATCCTCTCCGTGTTGGATAATGCTGTGGGAAGCATAGCATCTTAGCATTGGTAGTGTTCCCAGAGGTTTATCTGGTTCAGAGTCCCATGTGATTCAGGTGACCTGCACTTTCCCTGCCCATTTGTGCATTCTGGTTAGGTGACTATTTGGTCTGTGCATGTCCTGTGATGTTGAGACTGGAGTTGTGAGCACCTGTGAATAGAAGGTGCTTGGGAGGGCACAGTGTTAATAAGCAAATGGCTTATCTGTCACTCTTGGTAAAGAAACAGAAATAGAGAAAAAAGGCAGAAAACTACAAATCTGATATCTGTATCCCTTCTTCCACTTTAGAGAAGTGTGATGCGAGACTGTGGTTCGGGGTGGATTGGACAGTGTGGTTTGCAGCCAGGGTTTCATAGAGACAGAGGAAGCCTCCTGCAGCTCTGTTCTATTATTTCTACAAGAGAACTCAGCAATGAGAACTGAATGAACTATGAGAACAACTCCATAGAAGAGAAGGGACACTAGAAAGAAGATAAATAATACAAAATACGGTAACCAGCTCCACTGCTCTAAGTAATGCTGGTCCTTTAGCTCCAGAAGAGACAGGCTGCTACTTAAGGCAAAGAAGGCAGACCCCCTCCTAACCTTGCCTGCTGTTGGGCTGAGAGGGTTCCAGCTGGGCATGGCCCTTCCAGTCCAGTCAAACCTGCTCCTGCAGGATTGACACACGGCTCTCCCAGGCATCAGCCATACCACAAAGCCTGCCCAAACGTGGGCTCGCATCTTCCTTTGAGTTCAACTGAAGATGTGCTGTGGAAATGCAATCCAGAGCTTGTCTGCCAGCCTGGTCAACTGTTGAGGCCTTGCCTGGGCGTGGATGTGTTTGATACTCTGCCAGTCCCTGGAATGACTGTTTCCTGCCTCTCAACATGGAAAGACCCACCCATTGATGGTTTCTTCCTCTGCTCATCCTCACAGCTCTGTTTCTAAGGACAGCCTTGTTATATGGTGGAAAGAATACTGACTGAGGCCTGTGTCCTTGCAGCATGCATAGTGGGTACGAACAAGAAGATTGGTTGGTTATCCAGAACTGGACAGTACAGCTTTGAATCCTGGCTTCCCCATTTATCAGCTGAGTGAATATTTACCCAGGTTACCGTTTGTGGAGTGCTTGGTACTTTCCAGGCAGTGTGCTCAAGACTTTAAGTATATTGATCTCACACATCCTCACAACAGCCCAGTGAGAGTAACACTGTTACCGCCCCCACGTTGCAGATGTTAAGTCATTTGTCTAGGGTCATATAGCTGGAAAGGTCCAAACATATCTTCAGCATATTCTCAACTGGTCTCCATATTGCTCCCATCAATAAATGGTTTCAAGTTCTTAGTTTGCTACTTTTTAGCTGGATGACCTTGGTGAAGCCAGTTCCTTTATCTGAGTTTCCTTTTCCTCTCTGATTAAAAAATTTAAAGCCTGAGAGGTGTGGTGGAGAAGAATGAGACCATCAGGCTGGACTTTGACTGAGGTCCTGGCGTGGCTAGGATCTAATTCCTTGAGAAACTTTCCAATTTCTAATTCCTTGAGAAACTTTGACCAGATCATTCTGCCACTCCCTGCCTCAGTTTCCCCCATCTTTAAGGATGAGAAGTTTTGCCTTGATGGTGTCTGAAGCTCCTTCTGTATTAAGCATTATGAGCTGCTTCTTGGGAAGCTGAGACCTAGAGGCCTTTCCAGAAGGTGGCAGAGCATAATGACCAGACCTCATAGAGCGGCCGAGCGGCCCTTCAATCACAGGCTTGCTGAGTGCTGGCACTGGACTCATAGGATGTACCTGCTCCAGAAATTTGTATCTAACTGAGAGGCCCTTTGAGTTTCAAGGAGTAGGGGCACTGTAATTCCTTTTGTCTGGGATTGAGTCTTGGCTTCACCTCTTGTTGCGAACAAGTCACTTATTCTCTCAACTTCAGTTTCCCTATCTGTTAAAATGGGGGCAGTAAACGTGTCTCCTTTACAGGGTTGATGAATGGAATGAGGCCATTCATGCAACGTGCTTAACACTGAACATACCAAGCGCAGCTCAGTCACTGCTGGCCACGGCTGCCATCTTTGTGCTCATGACATTTTGTGCAAGGATCCAAGTTAGAGCCTAGTAACCTTGAGGCCAGGGGCCTGTCTGCCAGCATCTCTGCATGGGGCCTAGCACAGCACCCACCCGTGCTCATCATATGTCTTCTGCAGTAGAGAATAGGCTCCTCACGTTACAGACGAGGAGACTTAGATACAGAGAGGAGACGCCCTGTGCCCAAACAGACAACAAGTGGAAGAACCAGTACACAGCTTCTAGATCTGAGCCAGTGATGTTTCCATGGCAGCACATGAAACCATGAATTTTGCCTAAATTTTGCAATAGCTTGATGGTTTCATGCCAAGTTGGTACTAGTGCTTGGGATGTCTTCTCTTAGATCTGTGCTGGGGAGGGAGTTTAATGTTTTTGGGTCTGCAGTGGATCTTGGGAGCTGGTAAACACTTCTATAAAGCAGTGGTTTTGGGAGGTCCTCACAACCTGAAAGAATGCAGAGAGGATCTCTGGGGTTCAAATTGGGCAATTTTATACTTGCAAGATGGCGCTTATCAGGAAGATGGGGAGCTGGTGCCAGTGCTGCCTGAGAGGTGACCTTCCTAACAGTTTTTCAGTGACCCAAATGAGTTATAATGCTTGTAGAAGTCCATAGATCTTTCTTGTCTACCCAAATACCCTGGCGTTTCGTACCCAGGCTCTCTTGCTGAAAGCAGGAGGTAGGCTTTTGCAGGCCCAGAGCGCTTCAAGTCAGGCATGGAACATTTTTCACGATCCCTGTATAATGAGGTGTGGCGACCTCTTGTAATGAAAACTCATCCTCCCTTCAGGAACTCTGCCTGTGTGGATGGCTTCATGCCCAGGGACATGAGAAGGAGCTATCAGAACTAAAAAGATGCCCATGAATGTTTGTTGTATAGCCAAGTGGATGTGGATATAGCATTCCTCTGGTTGGAAGAGGAGGGGCGTACTCACAGCACCAGGTTCTTGCGTGCCATGGAAGCTTTATGGCCTGTGGGCAGGGAAGAAGCTGATGCTCCAGTAGAGGCTTCAAGGTGAGTCTTTTTAAAACACACCCTCAGAAGGTGGGCTTGCTCAATTTCATATCTCCATCCCCAACTTCTCCCCTGAGTTCCAGGCCATTAAATGTAGGACATCTTTCCACCATTTCTCTCCCCAGACCTACATAACCTATAACTCTCTAGTGCTCCCCATCTTAGCAAATCATACCACCAACTACTGAGATTAAACTGGAAATCTGGCTCCCACCCTTGATTCTTCCTTTTCCTCATACCCAGTCCAGTACCAACTTTTGTGGGCTTCACGTTTAAAGTATATCTTGATTCTATCTAGTATCTGCATTTCCATTCCACCATCCTGATTTGCGCTACCTTGATTTTTGTCCTGAACTACTACAGTACTTTACTGTGATGGTTAACCTTATGTGTCAACTTAGCTAGACTGCCGTGCCCACTTGTTTGGTCAAACACTAGTCTGGATGTTGCGGTAAAGTTATTCACAAGTGATTAACATTTAAATCAGTTAACCTGAGCAGATTACCCACTATAATGTGGGTGGGCTTCATCTAATCAGTTGAAGTCCTTAAGGGCAAAAACCAAGGTTTCTCAAGGAGAAGTTTGGACTTGCAAGCTACCACAATGGTGTGAGCAAATTCCTTAATCTCAATCATTCTCTGTACTTCTATCTCTATTTCATTGGTTCTGTTTTTGTGTAGGACCTCCAATAATACATCCACTAACTTCCCTCTGCTTCTAGTCCTACTTGCATGTGATTCACTATTAGCACTGCAGTCAGACTGATTAGACCCTGCATTGTTTGGTCCCTGCCTGACTCTCCCATCTCATCTTGTTAGCCTCTTGTTCTTGCTTGCCCCAGCACATACTGGTTTTTTGTACTTGGTACTTACTATTTGCACTGCCTGGAATTTTTTCCCCATGGCTCTTCCCAAGCTAATTCTTTGGCCTCCTTTGAGTCTCAATTCAAATCCCACCTTTCCAGGAAAGTCATCCCGGACCTTCATGTAAAGCAGCAACCCCACCTTTGCCATCAGGGATTCCCCATCTTCTCACCTTGATCATTTTTTCTATAGTGTCTTCTAGATAAATAATAATTTATTTACTTGGCTAGCTTGCCTTTTTCTAGAATAGGGATGGGCAAACTTTTTCTATAAAGTACCAAACCCATTGCCAACAAGCTGATTCTGACTCTAGTGACCCTATAGGGCAGAGTAGACCTGCCCCAAGGAGCAGCTGAAGGATTTGGACTGCTGACCTTTTGGTTAGCAGTTAAGCTCATAACCACTGTGCCACTAGGGCTTCTATAAAGTACCAGATAGTAAATATTTTAAGTTTTTCTGGCCATATAGTCTCTGTTGCAACTACTCAACTCTGCTTTCATAGACAATTCATAAATGAACAGGGGTGGCTCTGTTCCAGTGTATTTGGAGACATGGAAATTTGAGTATCATATAATTTTCATGTGTCATGAATATGATTCTTTTTGATCTTTTTTTAGCCATTTAAAGATAATTTTTAGCTCTTGGACCTTCCAGAAGTAGGTCGTGGGCTGGATTTGGCCCACAGGCTGTAGTTCGCCAATCCCTGTCCTAGAATGTAAGCCCCATGAGGTCAGGGGCCTTGTCCTTCCTGGCCACCACTGTATCCCAAGCATCTGTCACAGTTCTTGGCACATGGACGGTGCTCATTAAGTACCTGAGACATGAGAGGAAAGAAAAGAGGCTGTACATGGAGTGAATTGGGCATATCTCAAACAGGCGACCATCATGATTTTGAAAACAAGGAATATGGCACAAGGAGTAATTAAGGATTTTTTTTTTTTTTTTTTTTCTCTGAGATAGGACATCTGAAGACCTGTCAATAGGAATCTCTGGACACAAAGTCCATCTTTCCACCTCTAGCAGGACAACAAACAACCAGCATGATCTTCATTCTGTCAGCCCAGAGTTGCTTCCAGATCTAGCAAGAAACCCTAGCCCCCTGTGCATGGTCTTCTACACTAGCCTGCAGTGAGCCCAGCCTGCTAGAGCTCAAACCCATGGAAAGGTCACGGGCATTTAGTCCAGCACAGGGAGTTAACATCTGAATCAATTAACATTAAGTACTTTTATGAGTAAAATTATTTTTGATCTTTAAAAATGAGAATAAACCTTTCAGTCTACCTGGCATTTGTATTCTTGGCATCCCTTTTAATCTTCACCTCTCCTCACCTCTCTTGACAACTGGCTCAGAATAAACATTTCTCTGATTTTTCTTACAGCATGTGTCCCCTTGCAATAGCTTTGAGACAACATACTTTTCTTAATAATACTCTCAGAGGGAAAATATTTGGCACTGTCCTCCATAATTTTTGATGGAACCTGTTTATTGCCTTGTGGTCATTTCCTTGGCGGTCATTCGATGCCGTGGACTGCTGAATGAGGCCTCTTTTGGGCTGTGTCTCTGGACACTAGCAGCAACATTTGGAAAGTAAAAAGCTGCAGGCAACTGGTTGAATTTGGAGAAAATATAACTACATACTACCTCTCACGTCATACCAAAATCCTGGATGAGTTAAAAATTTAATCAAGGAGAAAAGATGGGTGAACGTTAAAAAAAAAAATTATGTTGAGGATAGTGTGTTGCTAAACATGTTACTGAAGGCAGGAGCAAAAATATAAAGAAAGTTGATTGTATAAGAGTTTTAAAAAAAAATACAGAGCCAAAAAAAAAAAAAATTCGTAAAGAAAATCATGAGAAACCACAATCTCATAGAACTATTTGCTGACAAGATTTAATTTCTTTAATGTGAAAAATGGTTCAATAAATCACTGAGAAAAAATAAAGCTCAATTGAAAAATGTGTAGAGAGTATGTTGTGGTATATATACAAGGATGTTAATAGACAAATGAGTAACTGACATAAGTGATTCACAAAAAACTTTAATAAAGTTACTAATGTAACTTTATTAATTATTATTATTGACTTATTAGTAATAATAAAGTACAACTAACCAACAAATATTTGAAACATGTTTGGTTTTACTAGTGATATAAAAAAATCCACAAATTAAAAAAACCCTGGAATGCCATATTCTGCCTGTCAAATAAGCAAAGATAAAAAAAAGAATATAAGCGTGGGGTCGACTGTTGGTGAGGCCATATGACTGTGTGTCTCCAGAGTCCTCAAACTCAACAGTTCTGGTTTAGAAATTGAGATCACACAGTATTTGGAGAATTTCCTGGCTTTCAGCATGATTAGGCCCTGTCTGGCTTAGTCACCATTGTGTGCTGTTAATAGGTTCTTGGCAAGAACGGATTGAATGAATGGATGGATGACTGAATGAATACGGAGAGATGTATTTGCAAAGATGTTAGGTATTCCCCAGACTCATCAGCACTGCACTGGCAAACGATATCAACGGTTGATTTGCCAAATGACCAGCATTTTATTGAGTTACCAGGCCAGTTAGTTGACAAAATTGACCAGCAGTTCATTTAAAAGGATGCCTTCAGGGAGTGGTGTATGTAGTGTTTCTGTTCCTATTCGTGCCAGGTACACTGTTGTTGCTTCTGTGTTGAATCAGGATCTAAGCATATCAGAAATGTTTGGGACAAAAGGGTTAAATAGACTTATGATCACCAATTGCTGGTTTTTTAAGAGCCCGATTGAAAAAAAAAAATTTTTTTTTTCCCCCGATAGGTTGGTTATAAGTGTGAGGCTAGTTACAAACGCCTTTCTCCCAGGCTTCTCTGGTGTCAGGATTTTGTAGCAAAAGACTGTCCCCCTCTTTAGCAGGCACTACACACACGTGAGTTGGACTTCAGTCCTGCAGTTAAAACCAATATCGAACCCTGGAGAGTAACATTCCTGCTTGAGGCGATCTAATTAAACTTCCCTGTGTTAGCTATGAAGTGGCCCCCGATGGACAGATCAAACTTATTTTTAGGTTGCAAGAGTTATAAGAAGAACTATTTAATTAGAGTGGGAGATGTTTAAAATAGCTTTCTCTCTGAACAGCAGTGCCTGCTGGCTTGTTTTCCCCAAAGTCATTAATCACCAATGAACAGACGTCAGAATTCACAGTCAGCCATAGCTCCTGTCCAAATCTGCCCTCTGTGGGTAGTTTGTCACGTGGCTCAAAATGCCAAGTCTCTCTGGATTTTGGCACTTTGATGCAAACCCGTGGTGCTGATTGCTTTAGACAACTGCATATAGAGCATTTCTTCAGAAATACTAGTCAGGGTGTTTCTCCTACAGTGCTCAGTGGTCATGTTCAGGCCGATGAGGTAGAGAATGTTCCCTGATCATGGGACCGTGAAGGGCTCGTGCTGCCTCAAGACCTGCGTGTAGAACTGGCTATATGGGAAGTGATGGAAGGCAGGCAAAAACCCAAGTTCTGTTAGTGTTCAAATCTGATTTTTGATATTCCTTTATAATTTTGACGAATCAACAAGTTAAAATCTTCTTTGCAAATTGAAGAAGTAGATTTACCTTCCTTGACTTGATAGTTGTGCTACAGAAAGTTATATAGGCCAGACTTAAAAAAAAAAATAACTAGCATTTATGGAGTACTTGATATGTGCCAGGCACTGTCCTAAGTATTTTACATGTTTTGAACACTTATAATCACCACAGCAACTCTTTGAGGAGGGTGCCATCATTATCCCCATTTTACAGATGAGAAAACTGTGGCACAGATAACTAACTTTCCCAGGGTCACATTCTGGTGGGTGATGGTGTCAGGATTAAAACAGTCTGGCTGGCTCTGGAGTTGGGTGCTTAGCTACGTCTTCTATTTTCTTACTTTATGATTAATAAGGAATTTTTCCCAGTCCTGGTAGATTTTTAGTAGAGTGTGCTTCCCAGAACTTCAGCTTGAGGCTTCTTACCAATTATTGCTCCTTTTCCTAACTCAAAAGTTGTTAGAAAGCCATTATTTGTGAGAGCGGAAGGCACAGTTATACCTGTTGTCCAATGTTTTTACTTTTAGAAATATATTCTGAGGAAGCAATCTAAGATATACACAGAAAAACCAGTTTAAGGTGAACAGAAAAATCGTGTTTCTCATTGCATCATTAGAATCTAAAACAGTTCCTGGCACATAATGGACTTTCAGCAAAGAATTATTAAATGAATTAACGCAAATTGCAAACAAACAACACACACAGCACCTCGTCGTCTACTCAGAGGGTGAAATTATTTTATGTTCACTGATGGTATACTCTGCAGATATTATAAGTCATGCTTGGAGAAGAATTTTCACTGATGGTAGCTTTGAAATAATCTATTAAGTGAATAAACCGGGCTCCGTAAGAGTAGGGACATTGTTTTCTTGGTTTTTAAAATACAACAACCCCCATCAGCAAAATGGTGTGTTTATGGTGTTAAACAATCTGGTGACATTAATTTCAAAATATCAGTGGTAGTTATCTGTGGTTGATAAGTTGTGGATGATTTTTGTTCTGCCCTTTGACTTTGAAGTGTTTTCTACTTTTTCTACTATATATATGTGTGTGTGTGTGCTTTAGAAATCAAAAGAAATATTGAAAATTGTATTTTCCATGGGGACACAAGTTTTTACAAAAGCCAGGAACAAGATAACTAAGGATACAAAAAAAATTTTGATAGGAAAAACCCAAAAAAGTTAATTAGGGTTGTATTTATCTGGTGGGATTGAGATTAGCATTCCACTTTTTTTTCTTTTTGAATTAAAAAAGCAATTATGGTGGTAAAATTTATACTGTGAAACCTGTGAGAGTCAGAGCTCAGTGGACTGCCTTGTTTTTATAGGTCTCACAAGTTTTCCACCTTTGATAGGGTGCAGTCTTAACCACATTTCTATCACTCATTTTAGTGGGAAATATTTGCGTTTTCCTTCTCTGACAGGTTTCCGCCTTACACAGGTTCCAGCTTCCGCAGGTTTTACTGTGTAACAAAGCATTTACCGTTTCAGCCTTTTCCATGTACAATTCAGTCACATCATTTACATTGTGTGTTGTGTAACTGTCACCACTCTCCATTCCCAAGTGATTTTCATCTCCCCTAAATAGAAACGTAGTACCCGGTAAGTAATAACTCCCCATTTTTTCCTCCCCTTCACCCCTCCTAACCCCTGAAAAACTTCTCTGTCTGTGAATTTGCCTATTCTAGAAATTTTCTGTAAGTGGGATCATACAGTATTTGTCCTTTTGTGTCTGACATTGCACTCAGCATAATGTTTTCAAGGTTCGCCTGGGTTGTAGCCCGTATCAGAAGTTCACTTCTCTTGGTAGATAAACAATACCTCTTGGTATGCGTCTACCATGTTTTGTTTCTCCATTCATCTGTGGAGGGATACTTGAGTGGTTTCTACCTTTTGGCGATTGTGAACAATGCTGCAGTGAACACTGGTGTACGAGTATCTGTTTGAGTCCCTGATTACAAGTCTTTTACATAGAGTACAAGTCGTTCGTCTCCCTAATTAAATGTATTCCTAGGTATTCTCCCAGGTGTCTAGGAGTGGAGTTGCTGGGTGATAGTTTCCCATAGTGGCTGCTCCATTTTACATTGCTGCCAGCAGTGGATGAGAGTTCCAATTTTTCCAAACCCTTATGAGCACTTGATATTTTCGGCTTTTCTGATAATAGCTATCTTAGTGGGTGTAAAGTGGGTATTTCATGGTGGTTTTGATTTGCATTTTCCTAATGATATCGACGCCTTTGAATTGTGGTGTTGGCGAAGAATATTGAATACACCGTGGACTGCCAAAAGAACGAACAAGTCTATCTTGGAAGAAGTGCAGCCAGAGTGCTCCTTAGAAGCAAGGATGGCGAGACTGCATCTTACATGCTTTGGACATGTTGTCAGGAGGGATCAGTCCCTGGAGAAGGACATCATGCTTGGCAGAGTACAGGGTCAGCGGAAAAGAGGAAGACCCTCGATCAGGTGGATTGACACAGTGGCTGCAACAATGAGCTCAAGCATAACAACGATTTTGAGGGTGGCTCAGGATCGGGCAGTGTTTCTTTCTGTTGTGCAGGGGGTTGCTGTGAGTTGGAACCAACTCGACGGCACCTAACAACAACAATGATATTGAGCAGCTTTTCATGTATTTCTTGGCCTTTTATGTATCTTCTTTGGAGAAATGTCTGTTTTAGTCCTTTGCCCATTTTTAAATTGTTTTTTTTTGTTGTTGAGTTGTAGGAGTGTGTATATATATATATATATATATATATATATATTCTGGATAATACATCCTTGTCAGATGCTTGGTTACCAAATAATTTTCTCCTATTCTATAGGTTGTCTTTTCACTTTCTTGATAAAGTTCTTTGATGTATAAAAACCTTTCATTTTGATGAATTCCATTTTGTCTGTTTTATCTTTTGTTTCTTATGCTTTGGTGTCACACCTAAGAATCCATTGTCAAAAACTAGGTCTTGAAGCTTTTTCCCTATGTTTTCTCTTAAGAGTTTTGTAATTTTAGTTCTTACATTTAAGTCCTTGATCCATTTTAAGTTAATTTTCATATACGGTGTGAAGTCTGGGTCCAAAATCTTTTGAATGTGGAAATCCAGTTGTCTCAGCACCATTTATTGAAGAGACTATCCTTTCCCCATTGAATGGATTTGGCAGCCTTATCAAAATCAATTGATTGATGTATGGGTTTATTTCTTCCCTCTTTATCCTATTCCTTTGGTTTATATGGTTATTATACCAACCCTAGATGTTTTGATGACTGTAGCTTTGTAGTACAGTTTGAAATCAGAAAGTGTGAATTCTACTTTGTTCCACTTTTTCAAGATTGCTTTGGCTCTGTGGGGCCTCTGGCAATTTCTTATGAATTTGAGGATGGGCTCTTTAATTTCTGCAAAGAAGAGGCTGTTGGAATTTTGACTGTGATTGCATTGAGCCTATAGGTTACTTTTCATAGTATTGCCATCTTAACAATATTAAATCTTCCTGTCCATGAACCTGGGATGTCTCTCCATTTGTTTAGATCTTTCATTTCTTTCAGCAATGTTTTATAGTTTTTAGTGTATGAGCCTTTTACATCCCTGGTTAAATGTATTCCCAGTTATTTTACTCTTTTAGATGTAACTGTAAATGGAATTGTTTTCTTGATTTCTTTTTCAAATTGTTTGCTTTTCGTGTATAGAAACAATTGATTCTTGTGTGTTGATGTTGTACCCTGCAACTTTGCTAAATTCATTTCTTAGCTCTAGTAGCTTTCTTGTGGATTCTTTGGGATTTTCTATATATAGGATAAATACCACCTGTCGTAGAAATAGTTTTGCTTCTTCCTTTCATATTTTAATACATTTTATTCCTTTTTCTTGTCTAATTGTTCTGTGTAGAACTACCTTTACAATGTTGAATAGCAGTGGTGGAAGCAGATGTCCTTCTCTTGTTCCTGAGGGGGAAGGCTTTCAGACTTTCACCATTGAGTGTGATGTTAGCTGTGGATTTTTCATAAGTGTCCTTTATTATATTGAGGAATTTTTCTTCTACTTCTAGTTTACTGAATAGTTTTATTATTAAGGGGTGTTAGATTTTGTCACATGCCTTTTCTGCATCAAGTGAGGTGATCATGTGGCTCTTTTCCTTTGTTTTATGAATGGGTTGTATTACATTAATTGGTTATGTTGAACTACCCTTGTATTCCTAGGATAAATCCCACTTGGTCACGGTGCATATCCTTTTAATATGCTGTTGGATTCAGTTTGCTAGTATTTTGTGGTTTTCTTGTGATGTCTTTGACTTTGGGATCAGGTTAATGCTGGCCTTGTAGAATAAGTAGTGTTCCCTTCTCTTCTGTTTTTTGGAAGAGTTTAAGAAGGGTTGTTGTCCATTTTTCTTGAAATGTTTGGTAGAACTCCCCAGTGAAGCCATCTGGTCCAGGACTTTTCTTTGTTGGGAGTTTTTAAATTACAGATTTGATATCTTCACTATGATGGGTCTGTTGAGATTTTCTATTTCTTCTTGAGTGAATTTAGGTAGTTTCTGTGTTTCTAGGAATGTGTCCATCTCACCTGGGTTTTCTAATTTGTTGGCATACATTTGTTTATAGTATTCTCTTATGATTCTTTTTACTTCTGGAGGGTCATGGTAATGTCATTGCTTTCATTTTTGATTTTAGTTATTTGCATCTTCTCTCTCTTTTTTTTCTTTGTTAGTCTAGCTAAAGGTTTGTTAGTTTTAATGATCTTAAAAAAAAAGCTTCTGGTTTCATTGATTCTATTCTTTGTCTGTCCTCTATTTCTTTTATCTCTGCTTTGATCTTTATTTCCTTCCTTCTGGTAGTTTTGGGCTTAGTTTGCTCTTTTTCTAGTTCCTCAAGTTGTAAAGCTAGATTATTGATTTTAGATCTTTCTTCTTTTTTAATGTAGGCATTTACTGCTATAAATTTCTCTCTGACACTGCATCCCATACATTTTGGTATGTTTTGTTTTCATTTTCACTTGTCTGTAAGTATTTTCTGGTTTCCCTTTAGATTTCTTCTTTGACCCATTTGTTTAGCAGTGTGTTACTTAATTTCCAAATATTTTTGCAATTCCCAGTTTTCCTTAGAAAATTGTTATTGATTTCCAATTTCATTCCATTGTGGCTGAGAAAATAACTTCATATTATTTCAGTCTTTTTACATTTATGGACAGCATTTCACTTCTTTTAACTTATTTGTGAGGAGCCCTGGTAGCACAGTGGTTAAGTGCTCAGCTGTTAACTGGAAGTCCAACAGTGTGAACCCACCAGCCATTCTGTAAGAGAAAGATGTAGTAGTCTGTTTCCATAAATATAGCATTGGAAACCCCATAGGGCAGTTCTCTCATGTTCTATGGGATCACTATGAGTCAGAATTGACTCGCTAGCAATGATTTTTTTTTTAACCTAAATATAGTTTCCAATTTTTAAATAATGAGTATGTGTTTCTTAAAAAACATAAATTTTAAAGTAGGAAAGGTAGAGTCTGGGTGGGAAGGGTTTAAAATTGGCCACAGCATCTGCCAGTGGTCAGGGAATTTCCTTCTGGTCTCCACAAGTGCTCCTTATTCCCTGCTAGCACTTATGATCCTGGCCATCTGGCTGACTGCTTGGGGCCACAGTGTCCCCAGTGTCTGGCACATAGTAGGCACCTATGTGCTTGTTGAATGACTGAACCAAATGGTTGTGGAATAACCTTTTAATTTCATATTTAAAAATAGCATTATTTTTGCTTTATAAGGCTGAGTTTCCCTACAGTGTCACTCTAACGACTGCCTGTATCTGGGTCATACATCCACTTTCTACTGGATTTCAGGTTATTATCATGTCATCATGCATCATGTCCTCTTGATGCTCTAGGGTGTAGGGAGCACCAGCCATCCTTGATCAGAGAAAAGCCTTTGAACCACCCAGAGGAGAAAGTACTAGCCTAGGAGACATCACTGCTTTGCAGTAATCAGGGCTCAGAACCCTGCCATCTGATGGTGTCTGTCCATCTATGCTGGATTTTTTGATGGTTGTGGGGTGACACTGAGTCTTGAGAATAGTCACAAAGCTCAAAATGGCCACTGGAGGTCAGTCTTATGCACCCCAGTAACCCAGTGCCAGGAGGCGCGATACCCCCATCATCTTCTCCCTACCCACCCCAGTATCCTCCGAACCTACCAACTAGCAATGAGATTCTGCCACTATTATGGATTAAATTATGTCACCCACCCAAAAAAATTATGTTGTAAATCCTAACCCCATCACTTTGAGTCAGAATGAACTTGAGGGCACCTCAGGTCAACGTACCTGTGGATATAATCCCACCTGGGAAAAGGGTTTTCTTTGTCATGTTAATGAGGCTACATCAGTGTAGGGTATGTCTTAAGCCAATCACTTTAAGATATGAAAGGATCGATCGTTTAGGCACAGAAGCAAGCAAAGACAAACTGGGAAATATGATGCTACATGGAGATTGCTAAGGAACCTAGGAACAGAAGCTGAAAAGAGATAAGGATGTCCCCCAGAGCCAACAATGAGAGAAGGCCCTCCCCTAGAACTGGTGTCCTGAATTCCAACTGCTAGTCTCCTAATTGTGGGAAAATAAGTTTCTGTTCTTTAAAGCCATCTACTTGTGGTATTTCTGTTTTAGCAGCACTAAGAAACTATGACAGCCACCAATGATATATTTCTTTAAGATATCTCGCGGGGCAACATTTTAAATATCATCAGTGCGAATGAAGATTCTGAAAGCACGTTTGGGTAGGGAAGGGTTGGGGAAGACCCGTTGTCTTTATATAAAGGGTGACCATATCATTCATCATGTATAATGGGATGCTCATGAGAGTGAAAAGAGGAGCTAACTAGATGGGACACCTGGGCAGCAGCAAAACTGGAGTGTCTTCCATCCACAGGGTTGTATGGTCTCCCTGTGTACCCATGGGCCAGTAGTGGTTCAGTGCTAGAATTCTCACCTTCCATGTGGGAGACCCAGGTTTGATTCCGGCCAATGTACCTCAAGTACAACAACCACCCATCTGTCATTGGAGGTTTGCATGTTGCTACGATACTAAACAGGTTTCAGTGGAGCTCCTAGACTAAGACAGATTAGGAAGAAGGGCCTAGAGATCTATTTCTGAAAATCAGCCAATGAAAACCCTATGGATCACAATGGCCCGATCTGCAACTGATCACGGGGATGACCAGGACTGGGCAGTATTTCATTCCGTTGTGCATGGTTCACCATGAGTCGGGGGCTGACTCGACGGCAGCCAATAATAACAACACCTATAGGTAGATCTCATGCTTTTAATGGAAGAGTCTTGGCTTTCCAGTGGTTAAAGTACTCAGCTGCTGATCTAAAGGTTGGAGGTTCAAACCCACCAGTTACTCCTTGGGAGAGAGGTGGAGTGGTCTGCTTCCATTAAGGTTTACAACCTTGGAAATTCCATGGGGCAGTTCTACTCTGTCCTATAGGGTTGCCAAGAGTCAGAACTGATTCTATGGCAGTGAGTGGGTAATGCTTTTAACGATGATAAAATAAGTATCCTTCCCATTTTATAGACGAGGAACCTGAAGCTCTTAACTGAGTTAGGAAACATGCCCAAAATCTCTGGCGGTAAAGTCTGTGCTCTGGCCTCCCTTCGAAGCACAAGCTCAGTGGACTCCTAAAATCCACAGGAAAGCGATACTACTGGGAGGGGGCCAGTATTTGAGAAGGGCCTCAAAGTAGAACGAGGAACAACTGAGTGGTACTTTGTTAACTTAATGATTTTGCCAGGACCAGCCTTGGCCACAGCCTGGAAGGGCTCTGGGCTGAAAAATTATCCACTGACCAGGTCCCATTGTTTGCCTCAAATATGCCTCCTCAGCACGTGTCGGAGTACATCTCAGATGCCACAATCCCAGCCCTGTGCTGGGTGGGCGGCCTACTGGGAGGGCAGAGCTCTGGCTTGGTCCATGCTACTCTAACTCCATGCAGTTGTCCTTCATCCCACAGGTCAGGGTTATGAACGGGAGATAGTCTCTCAGATGGCTCACGTGGTAATTTGAGGTTTTTCTCATGTCGTGGGGCTTTCAAATTTCTCTTGGACTTTGTTTCTTGAACATGGGAAAGGGAGGGCCCGGTAATGTTATTTCAAGTCCTGGAAAGGCTTTCATCATAGACAGCCAAGAAGAGTTTGAGGCACCCATGCCTCATTTTAGGATCTTTTCCTCCAAGGGAGGAAAAAGTCCTCAGTGTATAACTCATAAGTTAGGACAGGCATTGTCCAGAATGGAGGGCCTACTTGATCCTATGACAAGTAAATAACTACGTCTCTATATTCACATACTTGGTCTCCATTCCAACTCAGTCCTTTCCATGCAGCCAAGAAATGACATTGTGATCTCTTGGAATTCATTTCACAAATGGGAATACCAATCAGGTGTTCAGGTCACTGGTCTTCACACTATGGCCACCTCCCTGGAAAGTGGCCATCCAAACTGAGTGTGAATTCTTACCTGGAGTCTTTGGGACATCTTAAGGAGATATCATGGCAAGAAGAGACAACGTTGCCACTCATCACCAAAGAGGCAGGCATTGTGACCCAGGAGCTCCTGCTTGGAGTAAACCAGATGACAGCTGGGGTCACCCTGCCTCACAGACATTTCTGTCCTTTCTTAGAGGGCTACGCTTCTTGTGATCACCCCAGGCCTAAGCTCCTTCCTCTTTTGAAATTTTTTTGTCTCCCCATATTGTATATTCTCCCTGTTCTGTTCTAAGCTAAAGTAGATGTGGATTTCACCCATTTCCTTTATTTCCTCCTAAAAAAAAAGAAAACTCAATTCTAGATTCTGAGGAGGAAATGGCAGTGGTGGCATAGCTTTTGAACCTCTCCAGATTCCGACATACATACACACACACGCGCACACACACATGCACACGCGCGCGCGCAAACACACACACACACATGCATACACACACAACAGCTGGAGAGCAAAGCCAGAAACAAATGGTCAGCATTTACCAAATAAACACCCCCTGAAGCTTGGTATTCCTACAAATGCCCAAATGGGAGGAGTAAGGATAAACCACCAAGAGCCATAGACTGACATGGCATCAGTGTCTGTGCAGCAGAAAGCAGAGGGAGCTACAGATCTGATGAACCTGGGAGCAAGAGACTCCAACAGGTGTTTCCTGGGCACCGTGGCAGGCCAGGACAGGAGCAGCCACTGAAATTGGAACAGAGCTTGTCCTCTGTAACGTGGGTGAGTGCGAGGACCTTCAGTAAGGCCAGAAGGGGCAGGAGCTGCCTACCTTCTGTGAGCTCCAGAAACCGATCGGCTTGAAAACTTCAGTGGCCCTCTATTGTTCAGAGTGTTAATTGTAGACTTTTTTTTTTTCCCAAAACCTTTCTCAGTTTCACCCTAAGATGCCTTTCCAGTATAGCTTCCAACCACATCTTTAAATTTGTCCTCTATCCCAACTACACTGTTCTCAATGGTCCCATTTGCAATCTCTAACTTCTTGTTTCTCGTATTTCACCCCAGCCATTAGAGTGTGGTTTGGGTTTGTTCTGGACAATATCACTGAAACCTATAGGCCCAAGACATGGTTGATGGATCTCAGTTAACTTTTAGTACAATTTTTTTTTTTTTTTATAAATACAAATTCCTTTTGGAAGGGAATACTGCTTCTGCCAGATGACATTCACTTAATTCCACAAACAGCATGACTCCTACTACTGTAGTTCTTGCTTCATCACCTGAGACACCCTTGGCCTTCTACTAATTAAAATTAATTAATGATATTTTTGTTCAAAAATGCATTGGTGCTATGCAGGAAAAAAATCATCCCAAATTTGGAAGAAGGCTAAAAGGTGTGATTTTTGAAATCATCATAGAGCAATTCCTTTTGCCCCGAGGGGGCCAGCCAAGAGGATGGTTCAAGGCCTGCAAAAGGTGCTGTGGGGACGTCTATGGCAGTGGCAGTAGCGCTCTTGTGCTCGCCCGTGTTGGAGATTTCTTGGGAGGATGAGACCCACACGGGAAGCTCTAGGCAGTAAACAGGATGCTGAGGGCCTGCCTGGTGACTGGCTGTGCCCTGGCCCTGTGTCCCCTGGGAATGTGAACAGGATTGACCATTCTTTCAGAGAGGGCATGGATGCAACATTTTCCTTTTCTCCCACCAAATGGAAGTGTGTTGATTTTGGGGTGGGAGGAAGATCCTGATATACAGAATCCCACCACGTCCTCAGTCAGAGAAACAGATGTACCATATGATTTTGAGTGTGGCACCCAGGATTTGGGTCGAGTTCAAGCACACAGCTCATAAAAGCCCAGACAATAAAAAGTGAAGATGTAAAGATAAAAGGGTTGCTTTAAGATGCCATAAAATATTGTTTAAAATCATTCTTAGCCATAGTGTTCTAACCTTTACATTTCCATTTTTATGCATGGAAAAAAGGACTGTGCAGTATACTAACCAAGCCTCAGGAAATGAACATCTTCTGGCCATTAAAAGCAGGTTCTACTAGTTCAGTAATGGCATCTGAATCACTCTCTTTGCGATACAGGGCTTGCCGTCATACATTGGAATGCCTTCATTTCCTTGTGTGCAGGACCCTTTAATTTCTGTAGGCAAATCTTGTGGCAAAAAGTAATACTACCCCTGAAATCTCTGACAAAAAGACATCCAAGTTTTTATATAACTTAGAGAGGTTTATTGTGAACAGTTTAATATAGCAACTATTATAGAGGTTTCTTCAATATAATTGTGGTTGGAGTTGAACCTCTTAACAGTTAGCTAATACATATTCCAAGTGTCATGGATTGAGTTCTGTCCCCCCAAAATATGTGTCTACTTGGTTAGTCCATGATCCCCAGTATTGTGTGATTGTCCACCGTTTTGTCACTTGATGAGATTTTACTATGTGTTGTAAATCCTATCACTATGATGTTAATAAAATGGATTAGCAGCAGTTATATTGATGATATCTACAGGATTAGATAGTGTCTTAAGCCAGTCTCTTTTGAGATATATAAGAGAGAAGTGAGCAGAGAGACATGGGGACCTCATACCACAAAGAAAAGTAGTCCCGGCAGTAGAGCAAGTCCTTTAGACCCTAGGTTCCTGCGTGGAGAAGCTCCTCAACCAGGGGAAGATTGATGACAAGGACCTTCCTCCAGAGCCCACAGAGAGAGAGAGAGCCTTCCCCTGGAGCTGATACCCTGAATTTGGACTTTTAGCCTACTAGACTGTAAGAGAATAAATTTCTCTTTGTTAAAGCCATCCACTTCGGGTATTTCTGTTGTAGCAGCCCTAGATAGATAACCAAGACACCAAGTATCATTTAAATTAATAGCAAAATAATGATAAAAATAATGACTTACACATATTAAGCATTTTCAAAATGTTGTTAGCTGCTATTGAGTTGGCTGTGACCCATGAGACCGCATGTTCAGTAGAATGAAATATTGCCCAGTCCTGCACCATCTTCACGATCGTCGGTATGCTGAGTCCATTGTTGAGGCCACTGTATTTTGAGTGCCTTCCAACCTAGCAGGCTCATCTTCAAGCACTATATCAGATAATATTCTGTTGTGATCCATAAAGTTTTCACTGGGTGATTTTCAGAAGTGGATAGCCAGCCTTTCTTCCTACTCTGTCTTAGTTTGGAAGCTCCACTGAAACCTGTCCACCATGGTGACCCTGCTGGTATTTGAGATACTGGTGGCATAGCTTCCAGCATCACAGCAACACACAGGCCGCCACAGTATGGCAAACTGACAGACAGGCAGTGGGTTTAAGTGTTAAGCCCCGTCTCATCTCCCAAGCTGTCGGAGACAGGTACTATAGGGCAGCTGTGTTATATAGGTAAAGAAGGTGAGACTTAGAAGTGAAAATACCTGGCCCAGGGTCAAACAGGTGCCAGAATTTTATTCTAAATCTGTCTGACTTGAGAGCCTAATTTCTTAATCTCTTTTGGTATACTGCATTTCCCCCAGTTTAAACCTTTAAAAAATGCCAAAGAAAGCCTCTTAAAACCTTAACGTGCATTTCAGAAACTATGTTTAAAATGTAAAGTAGGCTCCCTTTCACCCCTGAATTTGGAGGGCCACATCACCTCCTACATAAAGGCAGTGGAGTCATAATAAGTAGCCTGATCTCCTTTGGGTTTTCATTTTCTCATTTGCAAAATGAAGGAATGGTGCTAAACACTCTCTCACAGCACTTTTTTTTTTTTTTGATAGTTGAAAAAAAAAAAGTTGAAAGTGGTATCATATTGTTTTAGTGTGGTGAATATATGTGTAACAAGTCATTTGCCATTTCAACAATCTTCACGTGTATAATTTAGTAACAATAAGTTATGTTTATCATGTTGTTTAGCTGTCACCCTTATCTGTTTCTAAATTTTCCCATTGTCCTTAACGGAAGTTCGGTGTCCTTAAGCAGCCACTCCCCCTTTTCCCCTGTCTCCTGCCTGCCCCTAGTAAACACTAACAAACTTGTGAACACCTGCCTATTCTAGATGTATAAGTGGAATTGTATAGTATTTGTCCATTGTGACCAGCTTATTCAGCCTAATGTTTTCAAGGTTCATCCATGTCGTAGTATGTTTCAGGACTTCATTTCTCTTTATGACGGAGTAATATTCCACTGTATGTATAAAATGCATTTTATTTATCCATTCATCTATTGATAGACATTTAGGCTGTTTTTACCTTTTGACTATTGTATATAATGCTTCAGTGAACATTGGCACCTGTTTTTGTTCCTGCTTTCAGTTCTTATATCTAGGTATATATCTAGGAGTGGAATGGATGGGTCATATGGTAATTCTGTAGGGGCACTATGAGTCGGAATCGACTTGATGGTGACGGGTTTTGGTTTTTTTTTTTATGGTAATTCCAGAGCCCTGGTTGCACAGTGGTTAAGAGCTCAGGCTGCTAACCAAAAGGTCAACAGTTTGAATCTACCAGCTGCTCTTTGGAAATCTTTTGGGGCGGTTCTACTCTGTCCTATGGGGTCGCTATGGGTCGGAATCAACTCCGCAGCAATGGGTAATGGGTGTGGTAATTCTATGTTTAATTTTTGAGGAACTGCCAAACTGTTTTCCACAACAGCTCTACCATTTTACAGTCCCAGGAGCAAGGGATGAGGGTTCCGGTTTCTCCTTCTGATATTCATTCCTTTGTCCATTCCACAAATGAACAAATTCTTCTTTGAATTTCTAGTATACGAAAAGTACTCAGGACAGGAGCATAATAATAATGGAATAAAGAATAACGAGGTCTGTTTTCAATCTCCGTGCATCCCTGGATCTGGCAGGTCAGTCAGTATTTGCCGAATGATTGTGTGCATAAAGAGGAGGTATAAACTGGGTCCACCAGGTGGAGGAAAGGGGGTAGTGTATTTATTTCAGGCAGCAGGGACAGCATGAACAAAAATAAAGAGCAGATGTAATTTTAGAGTGAGTTGAGAAAGGTGGTGCAAGCTCGGGCCCCGAAGGAGGGTGCATATTTTGTAATAGCAGGAAATGAGATCAGGAAAGGTGTGTTTTGGCGAGCTTCCTGGGGGGTCCAGATCCACAGAGGTTCGGGGGACCTGGGACTTTGTAGGGTTATTATAGTGGAAAGCGTTTGACTTGTGGAGAACCTCGAGAGCTGCTTGTTTAGTAGAGCTCTGTACCCCTTACTTAGTCACAGCTATCGGACCGAAATAATTTGACTGCTTGCAAATAAAAGGATGACAATGGACACTCCACAAGGAGAAGATACTGTGGGTGGGCCTCTATTTTAAGAAAATACAGACTTTCTCAACTTGTATTAGAGGAGAACTGTTCACATGACCAGGTAGTAAGGTTGAACTTGAGGTGGGAATCTGTTTGAACACAGAAAGTTCTACCCACTTTCCACACCTTATTTCACTCCGTATGTTCTTGGCTGCATTAAATTGGTTCATAAATGTGTCAAATCTCTCTTCAAAGGAAAGTTTGATTCCAAAGACTTCCAATTTGATTCACCAAGCTGCATGCCAGAAGCACTTTACTCAAGGGTTCTGTAGTCAGACAAATCTGAGTTTGAATTTCAAATGCACCACTTTCTAGCTATATAACCTCAGGTAACATATTTTACACAAATCTCAAAGTCAGTTTCTCTGCCTGCAATCCATCATCCATTGCTCTGAGTTGATTCCGACTCGCAGCGACACTATATGATGGACTAGAGCTGTCCCATATAGTTTCCCACGCTGTAATCTTTATGGGAGCAGATCGCCGGGTTTTGTCTCCCGAGGAGCCTCTGTGGGTTCAAACGGTGGACCTTTCAGTTACCAGCTGAGTGCTTAACCACTGCACCACCAGGGCTCCTTTCTCCATCTACAAAATGGGACTAAATAATACCTACACCTCTCGTAATGAAGATTAAACAAGATAACCGACTCCAAGTGCCTGCTCGTGATGTGCTCAGCACTTATAGCTGCGGTTGTCACTTTTTTTTTTTTAAACGCTGAGAGAAAATTCTTCAGCAGAAATTGTCAGCCTTTTTCCAAGTCTGAACCTGATGACCGGTGCATGGCACGGCCACCCAGTAGGCATTGCTAGGCTCATGATTAATTTCTTCTTGTACTTCATTTTCTCTCAGTTAAGGAATGTATCAGAGAGTGACAGTGATATCATAGATATAACCTTCAAACCACTCTCAATTATACATACAGCAGTCGCCCCTTACACGCGGTTTTGTTTCCATAGTCCAGAACTGTTAGATGAGTAGTGTGATGAAATCTCGTGGCATCCCATGCCATCCCACGCTGTCCCACCCGGGGACCACATTCACATAACTTTTATTATAGTGTGTTGTTAGCATTGTTGTATTTTGTTATTAGTTACTCTTATTAATCTGGAGCCCTGGTGGCGCGGTGGTTAAGAGCTCAGGCTGCTAACCAAAAGGTTGGCAGGTTCTACTTTGTCCCATAGGGTTGCTATGAGTCGGTATCAACCTGATGGCAAAGGGTTTGGGTTTTTTTTTTTTTTATTGTTAATCTCTTACCATGCCTAATTTATGAATTAAACTTATTCACAGGTATGTACGTATAGGACAAAACATAGTATAAATACGACTTGGTACTATCCGTGGTTTCAGGCACAGGGGGTGTATTGGCACATATGCTCTGTGGATAAGCGGGCTACTGTAAAGACTAAATGATTGCAAAATTGAATAGTTTATTACCTTTGCCTTACTGGCAGCTGTGTATCCTGGCTTGTGGGGTTAATCAGGGTGCTGAGACACCCATGTGTTCTCTGCTTCCCTGCCTGAGCTTCACTGGGACACAGCTGTGCCGGCTTCTCCTGTGTTCTTGGCATGCAGTGTGTTGTCTGGCACATAAACAGTAATTGATAAATATTTGCTGAAGGAGCAAATGTAGTCCTCCACTCCAAGGCACTGACAGTGCAAAGGTTTTCTCCTCCAGAAATCAGGAAGCCCTCCAAAGTTGAAAGGGAAGACTTGGACAGAATGTCAAGGTTTGAAGGATAAACACCAGCTTCCCGCCAGCAACTTGATGATCATTCTGGTTTTATCAGGCTGGAAAGGATGAAAGAAAGGGACTTTTTTTTTTCAATCCAAGTGGTTTTACCAACCTGCGTAGTTCTCACTCTAAAGCTCGAAGGTAGTTTAGTCTCTTTTCAGTTTCTTGTCTAAAATCTTTCTTGATTTTCAGTTCCTGGGGTCTGCTTTTCCTTATTGAAAATGTCTTGGTATAAAGAAGTGGGCAGCAACTCCTAAACAAGATAAGTAGATAAATGAGTAGAATATTAGATTATGAGAACGATGCAAAAAATAAAGCAGGGAACAGGGATAGGGAGTATGGAGGGGGCACGCACTTTTGTGTAGAGGGCCAGCGAAAGACTCATCGAGAAAACTGGGCACTGAGTAAAGATCTGAAGTGCGTGAGGGACCAGGCCAGAGACTTCTGAGAGACCCAGACAGAGGAAACAGCAAGTGCAAAGGCCCTGGGGTGGGAGCAATCTCAGCATGGTGGTACGTCTTAAGTGCTTCTCGAACATTGGATCATTTCCCCTTTTAACCAAGAGAGATCAGGCCTAGGTCTCAGAGCTGTAGCAGGCAGTGGTATCTTACTAGAATTTAATAACATGATTTTGAGTTCACTGAGTAGGTTTGTTTTTTTTTTCCAAACGAGTACTTATTTTTAGGCATGGACTCATATCAGTGGGGTACACCAAATGACTAACATTTGATTCAACTAATTCACTGAAGGGATTACAAATATTTTCTTGTGTGTTTGATTTTTTTAAAAAAGAAAACTTACTTATTGAAATGTAACATTCCTACACAAAAGCATGCAAATTGTGAGTGTACAGCTTGATGATTTTCCACAAAATGAGCACGCGTGTATAACCCAACTGCTAACACCTGAGAAAAGCTTTGCCAGTTTCAAAATTTATATAACTGGAATCATTCAGTATGAATTTGTGTGTGTGTGTGAGAGAGAGAGAGTTTGGATTCTCTCCCACCATATTATAGTTGAGAGCTTCATCCATGCTGTTTATATAACAGTAATTTCTTCTTTTTCATAGTTGTATAATATCCCATTGTATGACTACATCACCACTGTTTCTGGTTTTTGCCTAATAGATTTATGTAGCTATGAACATTCTTTTATATGCCTTTAACTGTTCTTTAGCCATTCTGGTAGATGTGTAGTGTTATTGAGTTCTAATTTGCATTTCTCTGGTGATTAGTAGAGTGGGCATCTTTTTTTCTGTTTATTGGTCATGTGGATATCCTCTTTTTAAAAAATTTTTTTTTGTGCTTTAAGTGAAAGTTTACAAATCAAGTCAGACTCTCATATAAAAATTTATAAACACCTTGCTATATACTCCTAATTGCTCTCCCCCAATGAGACAGCACACTCCTTCCCTCCACTCTCTCTTTGCATGTCCATTCAGTCAGCTTCTGACCCCCTCTGCCCTCTCATCTCCCCTTCAGACAGGAGATGCTAACATAGTCTCATGTGTCTACTTGATCCAAAAAGGTCATTCTTCACCAGTATCATTTTCTATCCCATAGTCCAGCCCAATATCTGTCTGAAGAGTTGGCTTTGGGAATGGTTCCTGTCTTGGGCTAACAGAAGGTCTGGGAACCATAACCTCTGGAGTCATTCTAGTCTCAGTCAGACTATTAAGTCTGGCGTTTTACAAGAATTTGGGGTCTGCATCCCACTACTGTCCTGCTCCCTCAGGGATTCTCTGTTGCATTCCCTGTCAGGGCAGTCATCGGTTGTAGCCGGGCACCATCTTGTTCTTCTGGTCTCAGAATGATGTAGTCTCTGCTTTATGGGGCCCCCTCTGCCTCTTGGGTTCATAATTACCTTGTGTCTTTGGTGTTCTTCATTCTCTTTTGCTCTGGGTGGGTTGAGACCAATTGATGCATCTTAGATGGCTGCTCGCTAACGTTTAAGACCCCAGACACCACTCTCCAAAGTGGGATGCAGAATGTTTTCTTAATAGATTTTATTATGCCAGTTGACTTAGATGTCCCCTGAAACCGTGGTTGCCAAACCCCCACCCCTGCTATGCTGGCCTTCGAAGCATTCAGTTTATTCAGGAAACTTCTTTGATTTTGGTTTAGTCCAGTTGTGTTGACCTCTTCTGTATTGTGTGTTGTCTTTCCCTTCACCTAAAATAGTTATCTACTATCTAATTTCTTTTTTATCTAATTAGTAAAAACCTTCTCCCTCCCTTACTCCCCACCCCCTTCTTGTAACCGTTAGAGAATATTCTCTTCTCTGCTTGAACTATTTCTCTAGTTCTTATAGTAGTGGTCTTATACATTATTTGTCCTTTTGCAACTGACTAATTTCACTCAGCGTAATGCCTTCCAGATCCCTCCATGTTATGAAATGTTTCACGGATTCATCATTGTTCTTTATTGATGCATAATATTCCATTGCGTGAATATACCATAATTTATTTATCTGTTCATCCACTGATGGGCACCTTGTTTGCATCCATCTTTTTGCTATTGTAAACAGTGGTGCAGTGACCATGGGTGTGCATATATCTGGTGGTGTAAAGGCTCTTATTTCTCTAGGGATATATTCCAAGGAGCAGAATTGCACGATCGTATCATAGTTCTATTTCTAGTTTTTTAAGAAGTGCCAAATTGATTTCCAAAGTGGTTGTACCATTTTACATTCCCACCAGCAGTGTGTAAGTGTTCCAGTATCTCCAACATTTATTATTTTGTGTTTTTTGGATTAATGCCAGCCTCGTTGGAGTGAGATGGAATCTCACTGTAGTTTTGATTTGCATTTCTCTAATGGCTAATGATGGTGAGCATTTCCTCATGTATCTGTTAGCTACCTGAATGTCTTCTTTAGTGAAGTGTCTGTTCATATCCTTTGCCCATTTTTTAATTGGGTTATTTGTCTTTTTGTAGTTGAGTTTTTGCAGTATTGTGTAGATTTTAGAGATCAGACACTGACTGGAAATGTCATAGCTAAAAACTTTTTCCCAGTCTGTAGGTAATTTTTTTACTCCTTTGGTGAAGTCTTTGGGTGAGCATAGGTGTTTGAGTTTTAGGAGCTGCCGGTTATTTAGTTTCTCTTCTGCATTGTTAGTAATGTTTTGTATACTGTTTATGCTATGTATTAGGGCTCCTAACATTGTCCCTATTTTTTTCTTCCATGATCTTTATCGTTTTAGATTTTACATTTAGGTCTTTAATCCATTTTGAGTTAGTTTTTGTGCATGGGGTGAGGTATGGATCTTATTTCAGATATCCTGTTTTTGTGAAGTGCCTGATCAAGACTTTAGCCGATTTTTCTATTGGATACCATTCTTTTTTTTAATTGTGAGAGTTCTTAAACAATTTATTTTATAAGAAGCAGCACAAAGCTGGTTCCTATGAGGCAGAGGTTAAAGGTGTCCCAAATGTCCAACTCTTCGAAGTTGTTATGCCATTTCTGACATCAACTCTCCCCTCCCCCACCACAGTAGTCCTGCTCCTGTCTTTGGGTTCCCTGATTCTCTGCAGCATCTCACAGAACTCACAAACTATATAAAGGAAATGGCTCACCTGGTTGTGGAGGCTGGCAAGTCCCAAATTCGTGGGTCAGGCATAGGCTTCTCCCGACCCATGTGGCTGCAGAAGCTGGTGAATCCAAACTAGCAGCAGTCCAGACCATAGGCTGCTGGCTCACAAGGGCTGCAGAATCTGGTGAATCAGGTCAGATATTAGGCTGCCGACCCAAGGGGCTGCAGAGGCCAGCAAATCCCAGAAACAGCAGATCAAACCACAGGCTTCTGTGGAGGTCAGTTGATCGTGAGCCGGATGCGGGGTCCAGCTGCAGAGAGGGAGCCTCACGAGGACAGACTCGTGTACCTTAGATGCAGGCCATGCCCCAGGAATGGGTGTAACTTTAATAAGGGTGAGGCTGCAACCCAAGACACACCTTATACCAATCCTGCTTCATCAAAATACAGAGGTTTGGGTCCACAACACATAAAATGGAGGACAACCATACAACACTGGGAATCATGGCCCAGCCAAGTTGACACATAACCCCAACCGTCACAAGTTCCACATACCTTATTTGCCTTGCCTCACTCAGTCATTGTGCGTGAGTCACAAATATTGCAGCTAGAAGGGCCATTTTAAGTAATTCATTACACCTAGGTTCTTTATATATCCTGTATATATTTCTTGGTAATTGCATTGTAAATACCTTCTTCCACTCAATGGCTTGCCTTTTGCTGTATTGTGGTTCAATTTATCAATCGTTTTCTTTACGGTTGGTACTTTTTTTTTTTGGTCTTATTTAAAAATCTTTGCCTAATGTCTAGAGATCAAAGTTTATTAGTGGTTACCAGAGGTGGGAGAGAGACAGAAAGGGGGAGTCATTGTTGAGGAAGCACCAAGTTTCTGTTTATAAAAAAATAGAGATAGGAAATTTGGCAAAGAGTATAAGCGATGGTTGTACAACGTGACAAATATAGTTGCTATCACTGAATTGTACTCTTGAAAAATGTTGAATTGGCAAATGTTGTGTTACATATTTTTACAAAAATAAAAATATGCATGTGTGTGTATATGTGTGTGTATGTTTATGTGTATGTGTGTGCAATAGGAAAAAAAAGTAATCTTTGCCTACCCTAATGTCATGAAGGTATTTTCTTTTGTTTTCTTCATGAAGAAGTGTTATTGTTTTACCTTCCAGGTTTAGGTCTGTAATCTGTTTGCAATTGATTTTAGTGTCTCGTATAAGGTAGGGGTCAGAATTTGTGTTTGTTTCCCCATATGGATGTATAATTGATTCAACATCAATAATCGAAAAAAAAAAAAAGCTATCATGTCCCCTACTGCTCTGCAGTGTTATCTTTTCATGAATAAAGTATCTGTGTGGTTCTAAGCTTGTTTCTAGGCTTTCTGTCTTGTTCCATTGGTCTACTGTCTGGTTGCTTAACCTGCTCCTTTATACCTAAGAAGAGATTGATTTAAAACAACCCTACGTTAATATTGCTTCATTAACTTAAAGAAAACCCATTCTCAAATAGGTTTACAACCACAAGGTGTACCAAGCTACCCACTGCCGTCAAGTCAATTCCTACTCACAGCAACCCTATAGGACAGAGTAGAGCTGTCCCATAGAGTTTCCAAGGCGGTAAGTCTTTACGGAAGCAGACTGCCACATCTTCCCCCACAGAGCGACTAGTGGGTTCAGACTGCAGACCTTTGGGTTAGCAGCCAAGCTCTTTAACCACTGTACCCCCAGGGCTCCTAACCACAGGTAAAACAAAACAAGACAACTCACTGCCACCACAGGTGTAGACGTTAGGATTTACAACACATGTTTTTGGTGGATACACTTGAATCGAAAACAAGCATGGATCAGTACTTCATTCCTTTTTATGGCTAAATAATATTCCATTATATGAATGTATCCCATTTTGCTTGTCTACTCATGAGTTGATGGGCATTTGGGTTGTTTCCACCTTTTGGCTGTTATGAAAATGCTGCTATGAACATTCATGTATAAGTTTTTATGTGGGCGTATGTTTTCCTTTCTCTTTTATATATACCTAAGAGTGGAATTTCTGGTCCTATCGTAATTCTAAAAAGCCCTGGTGGCGTAGTGGTTAAAGTGCTTGGCTGCTAACCAAAAGGTTGGCAATGCGAACCCCGCAGGCAGTCTGCTTGCATAAAGATTACAGCCTTGGAAACCCTATGGGGCAGTTCTACTCTGTCCTGTAGGGTCGCTAGGAGTCGGAATTAACTCCATGGCAACAGATTTTTTTTTTTTTTTTTTGGTATGGTATTTCTTTTTCTTTTTTAACCATGCTTTAAATGAAGGTTTACAGAGCACATTTGTTTCTCATTGAATAATTTGTGACGTTGGTTGTGAACCCCATGATGTGTCAACACTCTCCCCTTCTTGACCTTGGGCTCCCCATTACCCCCTTTCCTGTCCCCTCCTGCCTTCTCGTCCTTGCCCCTGGCTGGTGTGCCCCCATTACCCCCTTTCCTGTTCCCTCCTGCCTTCTCGTCCTTGCCCCTGGGCTGGTGTGCCCATTGAGTCTCATTTTGTTATGGGCCTGTCTAATCTTTGACTGAAGGATGAACCTCAGCAGTGACTTCAGAACTGAGTTAAAAGGGTGTCTGGGGGCCATACTCTCAGAGTTTCTCTGGTCTCTGTCAGACTAGTAAGTCTGGTCTTTTTTTGTGAGTTAGAATTTTCTTCTACATTTTCTCTAGCTCTGTCCCAAACCCTCTATTGTGATCCGTGTCAGAGTAGTTGGTGGTGATAGCTGGGTACCATCTAGTTGTGCTGGACTCAGTCTGGTGGAGGCTGTGGTAGTTGTGGTCCATTGGACTAATCTTTCCCTTTTGTCTTTGGTTTATTCATTCTCCCTTGCTTCAGATGGAGTAAGACCAGTGGAGTATCTTAGATGGCCACTCACAAGCTTTTAAGACCCCAGACGCTAGTCACCAAAGTAGAATGTAGAACATTTTCTTTAAAAACTATGTTATGCCAATTGAGCTAGATGTCCCCTGAGATCATGGTCTGTGTAGGGTATTTGTAATGAAATTTATTATAGGAATTGATGGAATATCAATTGAGGTGTTTCAATAAACAGATGCAGCGCTGGAAGTACTCACTTGTCTATGCCAAGAAATTTGGAAGACAGCTACCTGGCCAGCTGACTGGAAGAGATCTATATTTATGCCTATTCCCAAAAAATGTGATCCCACCAAATGTGGAAATTGTTGAACAGTATCATTAATATATACACGCAAGTAAAATTTTGCTGAAGATCATTCAAAAGTGGGTGCAGCAGTATATCGACCAGAGAACTGCCAGGAGTTCAGGCCAGATTCAGAAGAGGTCGCGGAAGCAGGGATATCATTGCTGATGTCAGATGGATCCTGGCTGAAAGCAGAGAATACTAGAAAGATGTTTACTTGTGTTTTGTTGACTATGCTAAGGCATTTGCCTGTGTGGATCATAACAAATTATGGATAACATTGTGACGAATGGGAATTCCAGAGCACGTAATTGTGCTTATGAGGAACCTGTACGTAGAAGTAGTCATTCAAACAGAATAAGGGGATACCGAGTGGTTTAAAGTCAGGAAAGGTGTGCGTCAGGGTTGTATCCTTTCACCATACCTATTCAACCTGTATGCTGAGCAAATCATCCGAGAAGCTGGACTACATGAAGAAGAATGGAGCATCAGGATTGGAGCAAGACTCATTAACAACCTGTGTTATGCAGTTGATACAACCTTGCTTGCTGAAAGTGAAGAGGGCTTGAAGCACTTACTGATGAAGATCAAAGACCACAGCTTTAAGTATGGTTAACACCTCAACATAAAGAAAACAAAAATACTCACAACTGGACCAATGAGCAACATCATGATAAATGGAGAAAAGATTGAGGTTGTCAAAGATTTCATTTACGTGGATCCTCAATCAATACCCATGGAAGCAGCAGTCAAGAAATCAAAAGACGCATTACACTGGGAAAATCTGCTGCAAAAGACCTCTTTAAAGTGTTGAAGAGCAAAAATGTCACCTTGAAGACTAAGGTGTGCCTGACCCAAGCCATGGTATTTTCACTTGCATTATATGCGTGTGAAAGGTGGACAGTGAATAAGGAAGACCGAAGAAGAATTGATGCCTTTGAATTGTGGTGTTGGCAAAGAATGTTGAATATACCACGGACTGCCAAAAGAACGAACAAACCTATCTTGGAAGAAGTGCAACCAGAATGCTCCTTAGGAGCAATGATGTCACATAATTTGGACATGTTGTCAGGAGGGATGAGTCCCTGGAGAAGGACATCATGCTTGGTAAAGTAGAGGGTCAGCAAAAAGGAGGAAGACCCTCAATGAGATGGACTGACACAGTAGCTGCAACAACAGGGTTTAAGGATAACGACGATTTTGAGGGTGGCGCAGGACTGGGCAGTGTTTCGTTATGTTGTACATAGGGTCACTATGAGTCAAAACTGCCTCGATGGCACCTAAGAACAACAAAAATTTGTGGCAATTTGTTCCAGTATCAGTGGAAAACTAATACGCTCCATTATTTCAGTTTTTTGATATTTGTTATGATGTGCTTTATGGTGCAACAATAAAGGGCCAATTTCAGTAAATGTTGCACGTACACTTGAAAAAATATGTATCCTGTAGTTGTTGAGTGAAGTGTTTCATATATAGTAAAACCCGTGAAAGGCAGAACCTGTGTAAAGTGGAAACCTGTCAGAGAAGGAAAAGTCAAATATTTTCCACCTAATAGTGATAGAAAATTGGTGAGTACACCCTGTCAAAGGCAGAAGACTTGTGAGACCTGGAAAAACAAGGCAGTCCCATCGAGTTCCAGCTCTCACAGATTTCACTGTATATGTTTGTATGTATATGTGTGTGTGTTCATTTCTTCTCCATCCTTACTGAGTTTTTACCTGCCTGTTCTCTCAGTTACTATGAAGTGTAGATTTGACTACTGTACCTTTTATTTCCGTCTATGCTTTAGAATTTTTTTTTTCCTGAAGGGTTAACTCCTTCATCATTATGAGAAGTCCCTCTCTAACACCAGTAATGCTTGCTACCTTAACATCTGCTTGTTATGTTATTAGTTTAGCTATACTCTTGACTTTTGAGCCTCTGGGCCCCATGAAATTTACAAATCAGCAAACACCTGGAAGGAAACAGTGCTATTAAATGCTGGGCTTATCTCAAGGTGCTTTACATTTCTTTACTATCTCCCCAGTGTCTTCACACAGAGGTTTTTGTTTTTTATATTTATCTTCTTCTCCAGCTGTTTCAGTTGTTCTTGGCAGATAGGTGTGAGGCAAGCTAGTCTATGATGACTAAAAGCAGGAGTCTACTGTATTTATTTTTATTCTCACCTTCTACTTTAAGACCAGCGATTCTAGCTTTTCTTTTATTAATGAGATCGATTGTTTTCTTTTTAAGTAAATGTATTTATTTTGAGAAATATAGAAGTTACAGAAAATACAGCAAACAGTATAATAAATCTCTCTTTCCTTCCACCCAGTGTATAAATGTATTCAAATAAAGAAGAGTTGACATAAAAGTAGTAAGTAAATAGCAGCATGATGGTGTTTGGAGATGATAAAGATGTTAATTATGCGGTTCAAAAACTTGTTTTATATAGGGAGAAATAGAAGCTTGCCCAAGGTCACACAGAATATACGTGGTAGAGCAGATACTATGATTCAGGTGTCTTGGTTTCCAATCCAATCCTTTACCTGCTTTAACACGTAACACTGTTCCTGAGGCCTCTTCTCCCTCTCTGACTGCCTCTCAGATAGATTTTATTTAGTTTATTTTCCACTTTGGCCTGAATTCTTCCATGTATATCCAAAGCCCATTTCTGTAATTGTCTTTTAGTTTTTTAGTTGTTAAAAAAAAAAAAAGTATGTCTAGGCTTAACTTATGAGTGTATATGTGTGTGTATGTTTCAAATCCCCATCAGTTTTTACTAGCAGATTCTATGTAATGGTTGAGCCCATGAGATTCAGGGTGATTGATCCCTTCCAAATGCTCGACTCCTTTTAAAACTGCATGCAGAAGAATGACCAGTTCTGCGGAATTTATTGTTACTAAACCTCCTTGCCATTTGCTTAATTGTATTATTTGCCTGGGGGATGCTGTTTAACTGTGGAGCCAAGTCAGCTAAATGAAACACGATCCTGGCGCAAGAAAATAATGATGTGTCTCTTTTCCTAAATAACAGCCTCCCCCTTCATCTCCAGATGCTTGGAACCACACCCTCATTTTTTGGAGGCAAGGGAGGGTGGTGCCCAGCGTGGTCTTGGCTGTTCAGGGTATTGGCCAGGGAGTGGGCAGCCCAGTGTAGCAGGAGCTGGAGCCTGGAGTTGAAGGAGTAAGCAGACACTAAGGACACCATGACTGACTGGAGAGAGCAGGCGGGAGGCTCCCAGACAACCCTTCACTCCAGGGGTTAACCCAGGTCTCACCCCACACCAAACCAAGCAGCTGAAAAACAAAACTATGAGTTAGCCATTTAATTGAGAAAATTACCAGGGTTGGAGGGACTTTTGAGGGAATTTTCTGCTTCCTTCTTATCTTAAAAAGTTGTGGGGACTCAGTATGTAGAAGGACTACAGGTATTTCCTGGGTGCCCACTGTGTGCCAGGCATGGGTCTGGGCTCTGGGGATATGGTAGTGAACAAAACAAAGAAGCCTGCCTTTGTGGAGTTCACACTCAGGGTGGGGTGGGGTGATAGACAGATAAGTAAAATACACGGATGGTATGATGAATGGGAAGTATTAAAAAAAAAAAAAAAAAGAAGTAAAACACGGGAGGGAGATAGAGTGGGGTGGGTAGGGCTACCGTGTTAGACAAGTTGGTCAGGGAAGGCTCTCTTGAGAAGGTAAAGGAGGGGGACCCTGTGGTTTGGGATACAGGGAGAGATCATGAGTGCCTGCTAAGCTGGTGGCTTTTGAATGTCAGCAGATGTCAGAATTATGGTAATTCCTTAGGTCTGGGGCAGAGCCTGGCATTCTGCTTTCCTAGCAAGCTCATCACGTGATTCTGATGGGGAAGTCCAAGGCTGGTTCTTCAGCAAAACAAAAGAAAACAAAAGAAAACAAAAACTGCTTTAAACTTTCATTACGTTAAAAGCCTGAAAGGAAATTATTCCAATGATAAGCTATTTTCACATTCCAGAAAGGAAGAGTTTTCCTGTAAATTACCATCTTGTTGGCAAATGCAGTCCCTGGTGCATGAAGGAGGGAAGTGGGCAATTACTGAGTGTCTGCTGGACACCCTCCCCATTTGCAGTCTTCATTGATCCTCCTGATGCTCTCTGGGGCTAAGCATCAAATAATGACAGTGCTGCTCAGCGTGGCCAGGCGCCTTAGCGCTTTACAGGGGTGGACTCCACACTCGGTGCTTGTTCCACTTCACTGTGAGACTTTGCCATGGAGAAGTAAGTGTCCAGGTCTTCTTGGTCTTCCCGCACTGTCTCTGGCTTTCTGTGCCAGGGCTGACACTTTCACCTATTTGACCCCAGCCTTGGCCAGGGCTAGCTCCACCCAGGGTACTGGACTCCCAATGAGAAATTTTCCCAAGTGTCAGACAGTCTGAAAAATTGCTGATATTCTGAACTAAAAGAGACCTCAGAGATCTTAGCTGTCCAGGATTAAGATGTCTTGTGTCTGCTGCCATTCTTTCCCCTTTCCCTCCCTCCCAGGCCCATGGGACACACTAGTAATTGATGGGGGTGCCCTTTCTTCAAGAACCCAAATGCAATCTAGGAGCCCTCTTGAGCCCAGTGCTGTAGTTCATAGCTACTGATTTGTTAAACGTGGCTCACATAAAAGAAACCTATTTGCTATCCATTAACTGGATGATTCCTTCTTTAACACATCAGGAAACCAGTGTTCATTGGGGTCAGAATTTATCAAGGCCACACAGCTAGTTAGTAGCAGAGCTGTGTCTCATCCTAGACAGTTACTATTTTACTAGACACTTTAGTGGTTCAGAATCTCATTCCTCAAACTCAGGCGTGTAAGATGTATAGCTGTCAACAACCATGCTCAGTTTCTGAATCAGGCCCCTTCAGACTGGGGCAGCAACATAGCATCAACTTCTCCCTTTGGGACTGTGCCAGATTCTGGGAGACTGCAGAGGGCCAAGGCATAGGGAGTCCGATAAGATCCTTCCTACGTGACATCTCTCTGGGCTACCATCTACTGGTGGTCCCCCACCCCCTGATCCTCAGTCATCACCCTGCTGGTGTGCTGGCATCGTGGATATGCCCTCACCTTGTCTCATCATTGGTCCTGGATCTTTAGAACTCCCTGCTAAGTCATTCCCCCATTGCTGCTTGCAAGTCCCGTTCATATGCACCTCTCCCCCTGCAGCCACTGGCCGTGTCTCCTTGCTACTGCCAAGGGCATGAGATCTTTCTGCTGCTCTTGTGCCCTTATGGGTGGAGGATGTTTTGTGAAGTTGCCTTAGGCTTGGTTTTCCTAGCTTACTAAGAAGTCACCTTTTAGCTGGAACCCTGTTGCTTTTCTAGCTCTCTACTCAGGATCTGGGGCCCAGGAGTCATCTCTTCTCAGGTCCTACACATCAGCCTGGGGGGTCTGAGATCTCTTCTTTCTCCCCTTTTAGCACTCAGCCTAGGATGGGGTGGGAGAACAGGAGCTGTGTCCCCTTTCTCAGGGTGCATGGGTATCCCTGTGTCCATATTTAGGCTCCCCTGCTGAACATCCACCTAGTGAAGGCTTTATAGTCTCTCAGATAGGAAGCTTTGCCAGCTGGTATTGATCACATCTTCTCCCACCTCTGTTGTTACACAGAAGCCCTTTCCCTTCTGATCACCCTGCACTGGGGAGACCTAAGGACCTAGGTGTTTAGGCTTCAAAGGCTAGGAAGAGATTCCTGTTTCTCTCTCTGTTGACTAACCGTGTCCTGAAGTAATAAGCTCAGGGCAGCCTTATTTGTGTGGGGAAGAGGCCAAGGGAATAGTGGAGAAAAAAGAACCTGGCATTCTTTCAAAACTATTATCCCATCACATCAAGTTTCCTCAGAAGTCTAGATTTCAAACCTCACGTACTAACTTTCACTTGAGGTTGGCGAACTACAGCCCGCGGGCCAAATCCAGCCTACTGCCTGTTGTTGCACAGCTAGCTAAGAATGACTTTTATGTTTTAAAATGGCTTTGTGAAGTCACTATATAATCTTCTCTATTTGTCTTCATCCCTGGGTGATGCAAAAGTGCTTGGCTGCTTACCAAAAGGTTGGAGGTTCGAGTCTACCCCGAGGTGCCTCAGAAGAAAGGCCTGGTAACCTTTCTCAGAAAAACCAACCATTGAAAACCCTATGGAGCTCAGTTCTGCTCTGATACGCATGGGGTTGCCAACAGTTGGAATCGACTGGACAGCAACTTTTTTTTTAATTTGCCTCTTGGCCCATAAAGCCTAAAAAATATATTATCCAGCCTTTTAAGAAAAAGTTTGCTGTCCTCTGGTTTAGAGAACTAGCTAGAAGTGGGGATACTTTCTGTCAACTCTCTGAGGCTACTGGAGGAAGAGTTTTCTGGTTTAACTTTGTTTATCCATATTCCTACTCTGTAGAATAAAATACCGCTGCCTGCTCTTCCCTGACCAGATGGTCTTAGTTCCAGGTCAGTTAAAAAGGAGAAAACTTCAGAAAAGTGGATGAGGGAGAATCTTCCTGATAAAAATCCCCTTCAGGCGCTGTTGCCTTTAGCGATCCCCAGGAGCAGACCTTGCGTCTTTTGAGAGCTGCTTTCAGCCTACGGTGACGGTGACGTGTGGAAAATCTACTGTGGAATGAAGTTTCCTGTCTGTGAGCTTGCATTTTGGCATTGTCCTGTGGAATACATTGGGAAACAGACGTAGTTGTCACAATTCGGTTCTCCTGATAGGAAAATATGTCACTTGAGTCAATGTATAATATATGTAGCTATACATTTTTAATAAAATGAGCAAATTGTTTTGAGTATTTGGAGGACTTAATTCTTCATTTGCTAGTTCATTCTGAAACCATTACAGTTCTGTGTATTACCCCTGGACAAAGATGTGAAATTAACCATCATGTTTTCTGTTGCGGTCTGAAAGTTGAACAAGTTAATGTTTCACCCAAATTAGCTTCTTTCCCTTCACATTTGCTCTATCATTAACCTTCCCTGTTGGAGCTGGCAATAAAAATTACATCACAATCAAATTCAAGTACAGGTTTTGTGTAAACCATGCCTAGCGCAGATATTTATTACTGGGCTTGAGGGGCAGGAGTCAGATTTATACAGATCATTTGTTCACAATTTATGTTGTGACTGTTTTACTCTCTCACACACAGATGCACACTCTCTTGTCAGTACATGGCCACGGTGGTGGGCGTGCCCACTCCACCCTGAAAGTTTGGTTTTGCTGACCTCTGTAAGCTGGGACTTCTGAGCAAATCTTTTTGGCATAGAAAACCTTTGTTATGACTTGGAAAAATCCATCTTCTTAGTTTTGGTTAAGATGCTGGCCATACCAATATGATTATTTCTACTTTCTTATTGTAGGATTAGTACTGATGGTAATAATGGAAATTTTCCTTTTTACTGGACAAGATTTTACATATATCATTTCTCTTAATCCTTGAGCAACCTTGTGGGCAAAGACTATATATAACACCATCTTCATTTAAAAGAGAGAAATAGCAAGGCTTGGGTGCGGGGAGGGGGGGTGACTCAGTAGAGGCTGCACAGCGAATGAGGGGCCAGTTCTTCTGTCTTCTAGCTTTAACCACTCCTATTTAGGCCATGGAGCTCTGGTGGTGCAGTGGTTAAGAGCTTGACTGCTAACCAAAAGGTTGGCAGTTCGAATCTACGAGGTGCTCTTTGCAAACCCTGTGAGGCAGTTGTACTCTGTCCTATAGGGTTTCTATGAGTTGGAATTGATTTGAAGGTAATGGGTTTGATTTTGGGTTTCTTTAGACCATATTATCTCTTTCTTTGTCAGAAGGTTGATATTTGAAAGGTCTAGATAACCTCCAGTTGTGGTTAGGCGGCCTGAGTGTGCTGAAGGTGCCTGGGAGAAGAGTGCTTATGAAGGTTAGAGTAGACATAAGCATCTTTCGTTCTGAATTTAGAAGCCATTTTACTTTTTGAGATTTCAGTCAAGCCACTAGAGGCAAAATAAGACTTCTTTGTTCAAAGGAAATTGATTTTTTAAAAGTCTTATAAAAGAGACCCATAATGCTTTTTGGGAATCAAATAACCCTGGCCCCAAATCTTTTAATAAATTCAATGTAAGTGGATTAGAAGCAGACAGATTGTCTTTCCATGAAATACACCCAGCCCGGCCCAGGAGGAGAAGCACTTAGGGAAGCGTTTTTAGGGTTTCTGTGGACTCTGGCAGTCGGCACATCTGGCCCCACTTCTCTTTCTGATAAGGGAATGGAGATGAATTCACTTTTATTTCTGAGTCTTTGTCTTTGTGCCTTTCCAGTAGTCTGAATGTGGCTGTTTAACGCTTGCCATATTGAGTGGTGGTGTTACCCTTGTCCTCCTTGAGTACCCATTTAACGGGGCAGGGTGGGTTAGTGGTGTTCGATGTGACCGTGCCTGTTATCTTTGACATTTCAGCCTAGAGGTTGGATATGTAATATCACTAACAGGGCAAAGGTGGGAGAGGTTTTGGTGGGCTGTAAGTTTTTTTTTAAGCATAGGGGCTGGGAGGGTGGTATTTAGAGATCGAGTGGGACTAACCATAGAGCCTACCTCTTATTATTAAATGAAGTAGTCTGTGTAAAGTATGCATTTAGTTTTTTTCCAGCATGTAGTAGGTGCCCAATAAATAGTCAGTATCTTCATTTTTTTTTTTTTTTAATCTTCATTGTAGTGGATACTGGTTGTTTTTAACTTTTTGTTTCCATGAGCTTTTAGTTTGCTAATAGCAACTTAATTTTCCTTTGGGGAGCCTCCCACAATTACATGGAGTCATGGTTATTACTTGACTTTTAGTTAAGGTGCCCTTCCCACATCAGAGAAGAGTAGGCAGGTGGTCTAAGAGAGACCATGAAATTGTCTCTCTTGTAACTTGAAGCTTGAGCCAAGAGAGTCAAGAACTGAAAGTGGCTGATGTTTTAAGTGGTTTCTACTGGCTGGATCCCAAGATGCCTCAGACTTTGACTCTTCTGAGGCCTGGATGATCATCATTTCCCTAGATTCTATGAGCTGTCGTGTGTGTGTGTGTGTGTGTGTGTGTGTCTACAAGATTTTATGTATATCATCTCTTGGTACTTGGACAGCCTTGTAGACAAAGAATATAACAGTGTCTCCACTTAAAAGAAGGAAACAGCAAGTCCACTGTTGCAGCCATTGTATCATTCCATTTCATTGAGAGCCTCCTCTTTTTTGATGACCCTCTACCTTACCATCCATGATGTCTGTCATGGATTGAATTGTGTCCCTCTAAAATATGTGTCAACTTGACTAGTCCATGATTCCCAGTATTGTGTGATTGTCCACCATTTTGTCATCTGATGTGATTTTCCTATGTGTTGTAAATCCTACCTCTATGATGTTAATGAGGCAGGATTAGAGGCAGGACTCAATCTACAAGATTAAGTTGTGTTTTAAATCAATCTCTTTTGAGATATAGAAAAGAAAATCCAGCAGAGAGACAGGGGGACATCATAATACCAAGAAACAAGAGCCAGGAGAATAGCGCACCCTTTGGACCTGGGATCCCTGCACTGAGAAGCTCCTTGATGGGTGAACATTGATGATAAGGATTTTCTCCCACAGCCGACAGAGAGAGAAATCCTACCCCTGGAGCTGGCACCCTGAATTTGGACTTCTAGCCTCCTGGACTGTGAGAGAATAAATTTCTCTTTATGAAAGCCTTCCACTTGTGGGGTATTTCTGTTACAGCAGCACTAGATAACCAAGACAATGTCTTTTTCCAGAGATCAGTCCCTCCTGATGACACGTTCAGAGTAAGCAAGATGAAGTCTCACCATCCTCGCTTCTCTATCCCTATTTCTATTCATATATTTTTAAAGGTACTTTTAGAATTAATCAGTGTCAGGACTATCCAAGGTCACTATTAATTGCTTTCAAATAAATTTCATCATTATCGTTATATGCCTTGTGTGAAAATCTTATCTTTAAAATCACAAACATGAAACATAGTTTAAGGAAAAAGAAAAACACCACAAAAGGAAGTTAAAACCATCCGTAATCCTTTCACCTGTAGACATTCCCTTTTAGTGCTTTTATAAATGTTCTTGTTTTTCTACATGTGTGAGGTTTGTGTGTATTTATATATTTTGTGAAATATTTTTTATGAACACCTGTTAACCTTTGAAGATGATGTCAGAGAACAATGTGTGAGAAAGTCTTCAGGGCCCCTGTATGGAGTTATTTGTGGGACTTTTGGGTGGCCCTGTGACAGAATTGCCAGAGTAGATGTTTATGTAGGAATTGAATCTTACTCTGACAGTTAACTAGGCCTTTTCCTAGTGTCCTCTGCCCAAGGGTTCCACTCTTCAGTCTAAGGGCCAAATGAATATCTGATTGGCCATTTCCTGTTATGGAGAACTCAAGGTTATCCATTCCACCTTTGCAGAACTTTGCCTACTAGGTGGATAACTGTCCACAATGTAGAAGATGGATTGTCAAAGGGTATGGTACCAAACCCACTGATAACTGGAAAACAGTGGGCAGTTGACTGTGCTCTCTCCTCTTTGCTAAATACTAATGAGTTCAATTTGGCACAGGGGTTAGATTCAAAAGCAAGCATATAAGGAAAAAATAAAAAATAGTCACTGTTCCAATTCAAAAAGTGGGCTAAGGACTTGAATAGACATTTATCCAAAGAAAATATACAACTGACCAATAAGCCCATGAAAAGCTGCTGGACATGGTTAGTCATTAGGAAAACACAAATCAAAACCATGATAAGATACCACTTTACACCCAATAGGATTTTTATTTAAAAAAAGAAAAAGAAAAATAAGTGTTGGTGAGGATGTAGAGAAATTGGAACCCTTGTACACTGCTGGTGGGAATGTAAAATGGTGCATCCACTGTGGAAAACAATTTGGTAGTTTCTCAAAAAGTTAAACACAGAATTACCATATGACCCAGCAATTCCGCTCCTGGTTATATAGCCCACAGTTTTGAAAACAAGAACTCAGACAGATTCTGGTACATCAACGTTCATAGCAATACATTACTTACAATAACCAAAAGGTGTAAACAACCCAAGTGTTATCAACAGATAAGTCGATAAACAAAATATGGTATATACATATAATGGAATATTATTCATCCATTAAAAGAATGAAGTACAAGGTGGAGCCAAGATGGCAGAATAGACAGATGCTTCTGTTGAGCCCTCTTTACAACAAAGACCCAAGAAAACAAGTAAAACGAGTATATTTGTGACAAGCTGGGAGCCCTGGGCATCAAAGGCAAGCTTAGACAACGAACTGAGGGGCAGGGGGAGGAAGAGGCTGCTCAGAAGTGGAGAGGAGTTACTGGACCTGAATCGTGGGGAGCGCTCAGGCACAATTCCCAGAGTGGCAGCAGCAGCAGCGGCACCGGGCTGGTCCTAGCGTTCAGCCACAGTTTCCTCAGGGAGAAGCAGGCAGCCACACAGCCCAGTCACACCTCCGGAACCTGAGGAGAAGGGCGCTCTTGGCAAAAGCTAAGTACTTGCATATTTTTTACCTCGTCCTCCCTCCACCCCCAAGCCAGCTTCAGCAGTTGAATCCCTGGCCCTGAGATAGACCCTGGTGAGCACCTAGAGCCATCCTCCCAGCCTTGGGGAAGGAAAAAATTTGCAACTGGGGGGAAAAGATAATTTGCTAGCTCCATTAACCAGGGGAGCTCAGGACAGAAGCGGCTCCTGTAAACTGGCCGTGGACCTTGAGCACCTTTCCCTTCTGCATGGACCTGTGTGGGCCTATTTCAGGAGAATAGGCCCTTGTTGGCAAACTCCAACCATTTCAGCTGTGCGGTGGAGAGGTGGGTGTCTGAGGTTTGACATTGCTTTGCCTATTAAACAAGGTCCTCACCTACCCACATCAGGGACCTAAGGACTGGTAGCTCTGCTCAGGCTACCCAGCCACCCGTGACAGGGGTCTAGAGATAACTGGTACCTCCCAGTCCTTACAACCAAAACCTTTGGGTGCCCATGGTCCCTCTGCAGAACCCACCCACCAGCACGCTCTAGGGAACAGAGATGTGTTTTCCTCAGAGACACTTGGGGGTCGGTTCTTAGCATCCTGCCTTGTTCAGAGCATGACACCCTGCTGCAATCAGATAGCGGTGTATATGCCAGTCACCTCGCCCCTCTAAGACTGTAGGACAGAGCCTGTGCCACACACTTGATGATCAGCTACCTGGAAACCTGAGCTGAATTCATACAAGAAAACCGAATGGACTCCTAGACTGATATACCTGATAACAGCTCTAGCCAGCTGGGGACAGGACACCAGAGCTCCAAAGGTGAAAATCATCAAGCTGGCTCACTCAAGCAACCCACAGGGGTATACCAAAATAAAACAAAGCAAGCAGCTATGACACAGTAAGCAAGCATAAACTAATTCAGTAACTTATAGATGGCTCGGAGACAACAGTCAATATCAAGTCACATAAAGAAACAGACCATGATCACCTCAACAGGCTCTCAAAACAAAGAACCCAGGGATCTTTTCAATGAAAGTGCATTCCTGGAATTCCCAGATGCAGAATACGAAAGTTTAATATACAGAACCCTTCAAGACATCCGGAAGGAAATGAGGCAATACACAGAACAAGCCAAGGAACACAAAGATAAAGCAACTGAAGAAATTAGAAAGATTATTCAGGAACATAAGGAAAAGTTTAATAAGCTGGAAAAATCCATAGACAGACAGCCATCAGAAATTCAGAAGATTAACAATAAAATTATAGAATTGGAGAACCCAATAGAAAGTCAGAGGAGCAGAATTGAGCAAGTAGAAGCTAGAATTTCTGAACTCGAAGATAAATCACTTGGCACTAATATATTTGAAGAAAAATCAGATTAAAGAATTTTAAAAAATGAAGAAAACTTAAGAATCATGTGGGACTCTATCAAGAGAAATAACCTACAAATGGGTGGAGTACCAGAACAGGGAGGTATAACAGAAAATACAGAGAAAATTGTTGAGGATTTGTTGCTAGAAAACTTCCCTGATATTGTGAAAGATGAGAAGATATCTATCCAAGATGCTCATCGAACTCCACATAAGGTAGATGTTCAAAGAAAGTCACCAAGACATATTATAATCAAACTTGCCAAAACCAAAGAAAGGAGCGAGGGATAAACGAAAAGTCACCTACAAAGGACAGCCAATAAGAATAAGCTCAGATTACTCAGCAGAAACCATGTAGGCAAGAAGGCGATGGTATGATATATTTAAAAAATTGAAGGAAAAAAATTGCCTGCCAAGAATCATATATCCATCAAAACTGTCTCTTAAATATGAAGGTAAAATTAAGACATTTCCAGATAAACACAAGTTGAGGGAATTGGTAAAAACCAAACCAAAACTACAAGAAATACTAAAGGGAGTTCTTTGGTTAGGAAATCAATAATGTCAGGTATCAAGCCAAGACTAGAACACTGGGCAGAGCAACCAGAAGTCAACCCAGACAGGGAAATCAAAAAAACAAAGCAAGACAAAAAAAAAAAAAAAAGCTCAAAACAGGGTAAGAGCAATGTTATTATGTAAAAGAAGACAACATTAAAATAATAAAGAGGGACTAAGAAATGTAATCATACACCTTCCATATGGAGAGGAAGATACGGCGATACAAAGAAATAAAAGTTAGGTATAAATTTAGAAAAATAGGGGTAAATAATAAGGTAACCACAAAGGAGACAAACTATCCTACTCATCAAAATAAAATACAAGAAAAAAATAGAGACTCTGCCAAAACAAAATCAACAACAATGAATATGAGGAAAGCACAATATATAATCTACTCAGCACATAAAATTAAGTGGGAAAAAGAAACTGTCAACAACACACAAAAAAAGACATCAAAATGATAGCACTAAATTCATACCTATCCATAATTACCCTGAATGTAAATGGACTAAATGCACCAATAAAGAGACAGAGAGTGGCAGAATGGATTAAAAAACAAGATCCATCTACATGCTGCCTACAAGAGACACACGTTAGACTTAGAGACACAAACAAACTAAAACTCAAAGGATGGAAAAAAAATATATCAAGCAAACAACAATCTAAAAAGAGCAGGAGTGGCAATATTAATTTCTGACAAAATAGACTTTAAAGTTAAATCCATCAGAAAGGATAAGGAAGGACACTATATAATGATTAAAGGGACAATACACCAAGAAGATATAAGCATATTAAATATTTATGCACCCAATGACAGGGCTGCAAGGTACATAAAACAAACTCTATCAGCACTAAAAAGTGAGACAGACAGCTCCACAATAATAGTAGGAGACTTCAACATACCACTTTCGGTGAAGGACAGGACATCCAGAAAGAAGCTGAATAAAGACACGGAAGATCTAAATGCCACAATCAATCAACTTGACCTCGTAGACATATACAGAACACTCCACCCAACAGCAACCAACTATACTTTCTTTTCTAGTGCACATGGGACATTCTCTAGAATAGATCACATATTAGGTCATACAGCAAGCCTTAGCAGAATCCAAAACATTGAGATATTACAAAGCAACTTCTCTGCCCATAAGGCCATAAAAGTGGAAATCAATAACAGAAAAAGCAGGGAAAAGAAATCAAACACTTGGAAACTGAACAATACCCTGCTCAAAAAAGACTGGATTATAGAAGACATTAAGGATGGAATAAAGAAATTCAGAGAATCCAATGAGAATGAAAACGCTTCCTATCAGAACCTTTGAGACACAGCGAAAGTAGTGCTCAGAGGTCAATTTATATCAATAAATGGACACATACGAAAAGAAGAAAGGGCCAAAATCAAAGAATTATCCCTACAACTTAAACAAATAGAAAGAGAGCAACAAAAGAGACCCTCAGGCACCAGAAGAAAACAAATATAAAAATTAAAGCAGACCTAAATGAAATAGAAAACAGAAAAACAATTGAAAGAATTAACAAGACCAAAAGCTGGCTCTTTGAAAAAATCAACAAAATTGATAAACCTCTGGCCAAACTGACAAAAGAAAAACAGGAGAGGAAGCAAATAACCCGAATAAGAAATGAGAGGGGCGATATTACAACAGACCCAACTGAAGTTAAAAGAATCGTATCAGATTACTATGAAAAATTGTACTCTAACAAATTTGAAAACTAGAAGAAATGGATGATTCCTAAACTAAAACAAACAGAGGTAGAACAACTAAATAGACCCATAACAAGAGAAGAGATTGAAAAGGTAATCAAAAAACTCCCAACAAAAAAAAAAGCCCTGGCCTGGACGGCTTCACTGCAGAGTTCTACCAAACTTTCAGAGAAGAGTTTACACCACTACTACTAAAGGTATTTCAAGCATAGAAGATGATGGAATACTACCAAACTCATTCTATGAAGCCACCATATCCCTGATACCAAAACCAGGTAAAGACACCACAAAAAAAGAAAATTACAGACCTATATCCCTCATGAACATAGATGCAAAAATCCTCAACAAAATTCTAGCGAACAGAATTCAACAACGTATCAAAAAAATAATTCACCATGACCAAGTGGGATTCATACCAGGTACGCAGGGATGGTTCGACATTAGAAAAACGATTAATGTAATCCACCACATAAATAAAAGACAAGAATCACGTGATTTTATCAATCGATGTAGAAAGGGCATTTGACAAAGTTCAACACTCATTCATGATACAAACTCTCAGCAAAATAGGAATAGAAGGAAAATTTCTCAACGTAATAAAGGGCACTTAGACAAAGCCAACAGCCAACATCACCCTAAATGGAGAGAGCCTGAAAACATTCCCATTGAGATCGGGAACCAGACAAGGATGCCCTTTATCACCACTCTTATTCAACATTGTGCTGGAAGTCCTAGCCAGAGCAATTAGGCTAGATAAAGAAATAAAGGGCATCCAGATTGGCAAGGAAGAAGTCAAAGTATCTGTATTTGCAGATGACATGATCTTATACACAGAAAACCCTAAGGAATCCTCCAGAAAACTACTGAAACTAATAGAAGAGTTCAGCAGAGTATCAGGATACAAGATAAACGTACAAAAATCAGTTGGATTCCTCTACACCAACAAAAAGAACATCAAAGAGGAAAACACCAAATCAATGCCATTTACAACAGTCCCCAAGAAGATAAAATACTTAGGAATAAATCTTACCAGAGATGTAAAAGACTTATACAAAGAAAACTACAGTACACTTCTGCAAGAAACCAAAAGAGACTTAAGTAGAAGAACATACCTTGCTTGTGGATACGAAGACTTAACATTATAAAAATGTCTATTCTACCAAAAGCGATCTATACATTTAATGCAATTCCGATCCAAATCCCAAGGACATTCTTTAATGAGATGGAGAAACAAATCACCAATTTCGTATGGAAGGGAAAGAGTCCCTGGATAAATAAGGCATTACTGAAAAAGAAGAACAAAGTGGGAGGCCTTATTTTACCTGATTTTAGAACCTATTATACCCCCACAGTAGTCAAAACAGCCTGGTACTGGTACAACAAAAGATACATGGACCAATGGAACAGAATTGAGAATCCAGACATAAGTCCCTCCACGTGTGAGCAGTTGCAGTTGATATTTGACAAAGGCCCCCAAACAGTTAAATGGGGTAAAGACAATCTTTTTTTTTTTTTTAATTAACTTTTATTGAGCTTCAAGTGAACGTTTACAAATCAAGTCAGACTGTCACATATAAGTTTATATACACCTTACTCCGTACTCCCACTTGCTCTCCCCCTAATGAGTCAGCCCCTCCAGTCTCTTAAAGACAGTCTTTTTAACAAACGGTGCTGGCATAACTGGATATCCATCTGCAGAAAAAATGAAACAAGACCCATACCTCACTCCATGCACAAAAACTAACTCCAAATGGATCAAAGACCTAAATATAAAATCTAAAATGATAAAGATCATGGAAGAAAAAATAGGGACAATGTTAGGAGCCCTAATACATGGCATAAACAGTATACAAAACATTATAAAGAATGTAAAAGAAAAACTAGATAACTGGGAGCTCCTAAAAATCAAACACCTATGCTCATCCAAAGACTTCACCAAAAGAGTACAAAGACTACCTACAGGCTGGGAAAAGGTTTTTAGCTATGACATTTCTGATCAGTGCCTGATCTCTAAAATCTACATGATACTGTAAAAACTCAACTGCAAAAAGACAAATAACCCAACTAAAAAATGGGCAAAAGATATGAATAGACATGTCACTAAAGAAGACATTCAGGTAGCTAACAGATACTCGAGGAAGCGATCATTAGCCATTAGAGAAATGCAGATCAAAACTACAAGGAGATTTCATCTCACTCCAACAAGGCTGGCATTTAATCCAAAAAACAGAAAAGAATAAATGTTGGAGAGGCTGTGGAGAGATTGGAACACTTCTACACTGCTGGTGGGTACGACCACTTTGGAAATCGATTTGGCTTTTCCTTAAAAAGTTAGAAATAGAACTATCATACGATCCAGCAGTCCCACTCCTTGGAATATATCATAGAGAAATAAGAGCCTTTACACGAACAGATATATGCACACCCATGCTTATTGCAGCACTGTTTACAACAGCAAAAAGATGGAAGCAACCAAGGTGCCCATCAACAGATAAATGAATAAAAAAAATATGGTATATTCACACAGTGGAATACTATGCAACGATAAAGAACAATGAGGAATCTGTGAAAGATTTTATAACATGGAGGAACCTGGAAGGCATTATGCTGAGTGAAATTAGTTGCAAAAGGACAAATATTGTATAAGACCACTGTTATAAGAACTTGAGAAATAGTTTAAACTGAGAGGAAAACATTCTTTTGTGGTTACAAGGAGGGGACGGAGGGGGGGCGGGAGAGGGGCATTCACTAATTAGATGGTAGATAAGAACTACTTTAGGTGAAGGGAAAGACAGCACACAATACAGGGGAGGTCAGCACAATTGGACTAAACCAAAGGCAAAGAAGTTTCCTGAATAAACTGAATGCTTCGAAGGCCAGTATAGCAGGGGCAGGGGTCTGGGGACCATGGTTTCAGGGGACATTTAAGTCAATTGGCATAATAAAATCTATTAAAACATTGTGCATCCCATTTTGAAGAGTGGCGCCTGGGGTCTTAAATGCAAGCAAGCAGCCATATAAGATGCATCACTTGGTCTCAACCCACCTGCATCAAAGGAGAATGAAGAACACCAAGGACACGAGGCGATTACGAGCCCAAGATACAGAAAGGGCCACATGAACCAGGGACTACATCATTCTGAGACCAGAAGAACTAGATGGTGCCCGGCTACAACCGATGACTGCCCTGACAGGGAACACAACAGAGAACCCCTGAGGGAGCAGGAGAGCAGTGGGATGCAGACCCCAAATTCTCATAAGACCAGACTTAATGGTCTGACTGAGACTGTAGGGACCCCGGTGGTCATGGCCCCCAGACCTTCTGTTGGCCCTGGACAGGAACCATTCCCGAAAGCCAAATCTTAAGACACGGATTGGACTGGACAGTGGGCTGGAGAGGGATGCTGGTGAGGAGTGAGCTTTTTGGATCAGGTGGACACTTGAGACGATGTTGGCATCTCCTGCCTGGAGGGGAGATGAGAGGGTGGAGGGGGTTAGAACCTGGCGAAATGGACACGAAAAGAGAGAGTGGTGAGAGAGAGCGGGCTGTCTCATTAGGGGGAGAGTAATTGGGAGTGTGTAGCAAGGTGTATATGAGTTTTTGTGTGAGAGACTGACTTGATTTGTAAACTTTCACTTAAAACACAATAAAAATTATTAAAAAAAAAAAGAATGAAGTACTGGTACATGCTACAACATGGATGAACATCGAAAATATTATCCTGAGTGACATAAGTCAGACACAAAAGGGACAGACTTTGTATGATTCTAGTTATGTGAAGTATCTAGAATAGGCAAGTACCTGGGGCTGGGGAAAAGACGAAATGTGCTCATGGCTACAGAGTTTCTGTTTGGGATGAGGGAAGAGTTTTGAAACTCTACGGTGGTGATGGTTACAAGACACTGTAATGTAACTAATGACACTGAATTGTACACTGAAAAATGATTAAAATGGGAAATGTTTGGTTATATATCTTACCACAATATAAAAAGATAAAAAGTTGTCACTGTTACTCTCAGTGTCGGACAGATGTCTGTTTGTTTGCACACCAGGTGAAATATTTGGCTTGCCCCTGGAGGACCCGTCTCTATGAAATATATTCCTAAATGCTGGAAGCCCCCTCAGTCTAGTGAGCTCCTTTACATTCTCTCCCCGCCCCCCCCCCCCCCGCCCCTTTACATTCTCTCAGCTGCGAAGCTGAGATCTTTGATCTTTCATCTTGCATTCACTGCGGGGCACATGAACACTGACTGGCATGCTCCGGAGCGAGTGTTAGCAGGTTTTTTTTTTAGCAATTCCTCTCCTAGGCATATACCCCAGAGAATTGGAAGCAAGGACTCAAACAAATACTTGTATACAAATGTTCATAGTAGCATTATTCATACTAGCCAAAAAGTAGAAACAATCTAAGTGTCCATCTGCAGATGAACGGATAAGCAAAATGTGGTACATATGTATGATGGGGTAATACTAAGCCATAAAGACAGATGAGGTTCTGATACGTGCCATGCCTTGAAAACATTATGCTGAGTGAAATAAATTAGACAGAAGCCAAATATTGTATGCTGCCGCTTATATGAAGTATCCAGAATAGGCAATGCATAGTTCATTAGTAATTGTTAGGGGCAAGAGGGAGGGAGAACGGGAGGTATTGCTTACAGGGTAATGAGTTGCTCTTAAGGGTGATGATAAAAATTGGAAATGAATAGTGGTTATATTTCCACGACATTAGGAACATAATTATTGTCGCTGAATTTTACACATAAAAAGAGTTTAAAAAAACAAATGTTTTGTTATATTTCACCACAATAAAAATAAAATTAAAAAAAGAATGGTAAAAACAAAAGAAAGTTCTGCTGAGCAGTCAAACTGGAGTGTCTGAAGCTGGGTGTTTATGTGTGACTTCCCTAGGCTGTGCTTGGAGATGTGGAATTCTAAATTCAGACTGCACGTCTCAGAGCCTCAGTTTTCTCATCTGTAAAATGAGGTAACACAGCCACTAGACCTCAGGGGCTCTACCCACGACCAGGCAAGTGCTTGAGTGTTCACACCAGTGAGAATGAGGCCTACAGAAGTGGCCCAAGTGACAGTTGTCGTTCAGTCAGTACTGAGTCCATCTCATCCTTCCACTGTCGGGCCCTCCAGTTCCCACAGTCGCAGGGAACATCAGACCCAATTGCATCAGCTATTCGGTGTTTTTAAAAGGACAATCGTAGTATAAAGGAGGCTTCTAATCGGGACTGCCAGAAGAACAAACAAATCAGTCTTGGAGGAAGTACAGCCAGAATGCATCTTAGAGGCGAGAATAACGAGACTTCATTTCGCTTACTTTGGACACGTCATCAGGAGGGAGTGATCTTTGGAAAAGGACATCATATTTAGTAGAGTGTCAGTGAAAAAGAGGAAGGCCCTCAATGAGATGGCCTGACACAGCGGCTGCAACAACAGACTCAAACACAATAGTGATGTTGAGGATGGTGTAGGACCGGCAACGTTCTGTTATACGTAAGGTTGCCGTGAGTTGGAGCCGATTTGATGACGGTTAACCAGCACCATCAGCACCACAACAAATACGACATGGACCATGGATTTAATATACTTCCTGTGCAGTACTCGTGAAATTGATGGGTACGACATTAGCGAAGTGGCCACGTGCATTGAAGTCATCATCACATGTATTTATGCAGCCCTTTACTAGAAAATATTTATTTAAAAATAACCAGTCTCTAATTTTGAAGTGTTTTGGCAGATAATTTCATCTTATTAATAAAAATCATTGTGGCACCTTACTTTATTTACATGAGAAACATTTAGTGAGATACATTGATGGTGACTTCTGTGGATCCAGGAACTAATAGCACTTTAATGACGCCGTTGAGAGACTGATTTTGCAAAATAGTATAGCAGACTGGTTCCAAGAACACTGGAGCAAAACTGCCAAGGCTCAGATCTTGGCTTTCTCACTTGTTAACTGTGTGACCTTAGACAACTCACTTCATCTATCTGAGCCTCAGTTTTCTCACTTGTAAAATGGGGTTAATAATGGGATAACCTCGTAAGTTCATGGTGAAGGTGAAATGAAGTGGTATGTCAAGGCCTTATACACCAGTTATGCACTCAGTAAATGTCGCCGGTTTGTGACAGTCGGGGTGTTGTGGTCGCTCTTGTTAAGGCTTTAGAGCGTGAAATCTGTAATAGAAACTGATTACTCTTCAATTTGTGTGAAAAGAAATTACTCCTTTTACGGAATATCATTCCCTGGGCTCTGGACCCTCAGTTCTGTCAGCCTTATCAGTCAGTTAAATGCTTGGAGACCACCTGCATATGGAGGACTGAGCTAGGCTCTGAGAGGGGCTGCGTGGGCGTTCCGCATGCATCCAGCATAGATGGGGACAAATGGTGAACATGTACCGTGTCTTCTGATGCCTCATGTTTTAGGGCAATGGCTCCAAAAGCCAGTGCTTGGCAGCCCTGTGGAGGGAGCAGTGGCCGGAGAGACTTTGCTGAGACAGGAACCTAAGTCTTGAAGGATGTTTTGGTTTTAGATGGGGGTGGAGAGGAATAATAAAGGCCCTCCGCATGGGAAACTAAAGCATACCTCGGAGATATTGCAGATCCAACTCCAGACCCCTGCAATGAAGCGAATATTGCAATAAAGTGAGTCACACGAATTTTTTGGTTTCTCAGTGCATATAGAAGTTATGTTTACACTATACTGTAGTCTATTAAGTATGCAGTAGCATTATATTAAAAAAATGTGCATACCTTAATTAAAAAATACTTTATTGCTGAACCTTCAGCAAGTCATAATCTTTTTGCTGATAGAGGGTCTTGCCTTGATGTTGGTGGCTCCTGACTGATCGAGGTGGTGGTTGCTGAAGGCTGGGGTGGCTGTGGCAATTTGTTAAAATAAGACAACAGTGAAGTTTGCCATATCAGTTGACTCTTCCTTTCGTGAAAGGTTTCTCTGTAGCATGCGATGCTATTTGATAGCACTTTACCCACAGTGGAACTTCTTTCAAAATTGGAGCCAGTCCTCTCAAACCCTGCAGCTGCTTTAACAACAAAGTATATATAATATTCTAAATCCTTTGTTGTCATTTCAACAACCTTCACAACATCTTCACCAGCAGTAGATTCCAACTCAAAAAACACTTTCTTCGCTCATTCATAAGACGCAACTCTTCATCTGTTGAAGTTTTATCATAAGATTGCAGCAACTAGGTCACATCTTCAGTTCCATTTCTAACTCTAGTTCTCTTGCTGTTTCTTCCACATGTGCAGTTACGTCCACCACTGAAGTCTTGAACCCCTCAAATGGCTGGTCGGTGGAGTGTTCAGAACACGCACAACACTTGATTAAGTTTGCTGTTTTATATCGACGGAGTTCATGGTGTCCAAAAACAATTAAAATAGTAACGTCAAAGATCATTGGTCACAGTTCACCATAACACATATAATAATGATGAAAAAGTTTGAAATATTGGGAGAATTACCAAAGTGTGACATGGAGACGCAGAGTGAGCACATGCTTTTGGAAAAATGGCACCTATAGACTTGCTTGATGCAGAGTTGCCACAATCCTTCATGTCTAAAAAACGCAATACCTGTGAAATGCAATAAAGCGAAGCGCAATAAAACGAGGTATGCCTGTAACAAATGGAGATGGGACTAGCCAAGGTTAGTGTGAAGAAGTAAATTTAACGGTACCTGTAACTGTGTTCTGGAAACCCTGGTGGCGTACGGGTTAAATGCTACGGCTGCTAACCAAAAGTTCGACAGTTCAGATCTGCCAGGCCCTCCTTGGAAACTGTATGGGGCAGTTCTACTCTGTCCTATAGGGTCGCTATGAGTCAGAATCATCTCACTGGCAAAGGGTAACAGGTAACTGTGTTCTATGAGAACATGTGGCTTTAGGCACTGTAAACATGACACCAAGATCCACTTATTTCTTTACCCCCCTCCCCGCCCCCCGCCTTATGGCAGAGGTCAGTTCTCAGAAGGGATTGTCTTTCCTAGTGGCAAAATGGCAGCAGAAAAGTGCTTTTCATCCTTTCTGATTCCGATCTAGTAGGGCTAAGACTTCCTGCCTCTGTCCTAACAATCCAAACAAGGCTCATTGATTGCAGTTGTATCCTGTGCCCATCCCTGAACCAATCAATCACTCTGCCCAGGGCAGTCAGCTGTGATCAACCTAGATGTGGGAACAGTCAAGGTGACATTAGTGGGAGGAGGGCGGAGACTACAAGATGGAGACTCTGCTGGCTGTAGTGTGGTGGTACCAGAGGGAAAGGGCACATGTTCTTCACTAGAGATTTTTTTTTTAAATGTTTGTGTTTATTCTTTTGAATTAGGCATCTGATACACAACCACCTGAAAATCGGGAACTATGTTACATACCGTTGATTTAATTCCCTGTACTCTTTTAAATGAAGAAAAAAAAAAAAAGTGCAATTGGAAAGGCTTTCTGGCTCAAAATGAGTAATACTGTGTTGACTTTATGGCAAACCGTAGCCCCTCACTCTGCTAGAGTACTTTTTTCCTAGAACACATGGGAGGGGATATTTTTGAATGGGCCATAACTGCTGATTTTAAGTTTTTCAAGCCTACAGCTAACGTATTTTGTTAGTTTTTTGAGCCATTTTGGAATCGGTTTTTTCTTTAGTGGCACCTATTTCCTCAAAGCTGATAAGTAGAGTCAGCCTTTTCAGAAGGCAAGCAGTAAAACATAGGATTGGACTCCATTTTTGAGACCACTCTTTTTATAAAGCTGAGAATTTTCCTTATTTCCTGTCCTTGCTCCTCCTCCTTGGAGAGGCATGGGAAGCTCTGACAACAATCCATGTAAGATGGGTTAGCGTTCATCTCCCGCTGTGCCCAGCACTTTTGGTTGAAGGCATGATGATGATGAAGATGATGAAGATAGCTGAAGCAGCAGCTATCATCTGTTAAGGCACTTGCTGTGTTAAGAGTTGTATGTATGTTATTTCATCCTCACAGCAACCCTCTTAGGTTAACCCTGCTGTCTCACTCAGTTTTACAGATGAAGCTGGGAGGCTTGGCGAGGTTAAATAATTTGCACAACGTGACCTAGCTATGAAGAGATGTAGCCGGAATACAAATCCAGGTTTTCCTTCCCGATATGTACCTGTCAACCTGAGCATGTACGTTCGGGGTTTCTATCCCATGATAATTGATGGTAACCATTTTCATTAGCAGCTGTTTCACTTACCAGTCACTCCGGTGTTATCCAGCATGTGATTCTGGGCAGAGTAATTTGACATGCAGGATTTGTGCTGCGAGCATAAAACATCTTGGCCCAGAACCTGACACTTAGTAAGCACTCTGTAAATGCTAGCAGAAGTTATTGTTTCTGTCTCACACAGCCCCTTCTGCAGTTTCTGTTTGCTGCCACATGGTACCTCTGTTGGAGATGGGGCCTGAGTGGTCTGACTAAGCTTTTCCTGTGACTCTGAGGTGCTCTCGTTAGTCTGTATCTTGGCTCCAACTGCACCAGTGTCCTTGGGAGAGTCTCGCATCAGCCACCTGATGAACTTAACAGCTCTCCCCTGTGGGGCTTTTGGTGCTTCTCCAGCCCCAATCCTCAGCCACCCTTATGATTTTCCCTTCTTGGGGGTTGTGTGTCTACTACTCTGTTGTTGTTGTTAGGTGCTGTTGAGTTGGTTCCGACTCATAGTGGCCCCAAGTACAACAGAATGAAACACTGCCCAGTCCTATGCTGTCCTCAATTGTTGCTGTTTGAGCCCATGTTGCAGCCACTGTGTCAATCCATCTTGTCCAGGATCTTCCTCTTTTTCGCTGACCCTCCACCTTACCAAGCATGATGTCCTTCTCCAGGGACCGACTGATCCCTCCTGATAACATATCCAAAGTACATGAGCTGGAGTCTCACCATCCTTGCTTCCAAGGAGCAGTCTGACTGTACTTCTTCCAAGACAGACTTGTTTGTTCTTCTGGCAGTCCATGGGGTATTCAGCGTTCTTTACCAACACCATTATTCAAAGGCATCAATCGTTTTAGGCCTTCCTTATTCTTTGTCCAGCTTTCATATGTATGTGAGATGATAGAAAATATCCTGGCTTGTGTCAGGTGCACCTTGGTCCTGAAAGTGACATTTTTGCTTTTCAGCACTTTAAAGAGGTGTTTTGCAGCAGATTTGCCCAGTGCAGTATGTCACCTGATTTCACGTACTGCTCTGGTAGGACGGTGTTCTGTCTGTCTTTTATCCATTTGGGGTGGGTAGCTACAGCACAATTTTATGGTAGCTGGTGTGCTAAGGTATTAAAAAAAGACACAGAATTACTGAATGAATCAATGAATGGGTAAATTATGCCTCCAATTTAATAGTCTCTTGAGGAGTCAGCAGATGCAGGGGTGAAGAATCTTGACAACTTAGTGTAAATCCTGTCTTCCTCACTTATAACATGTATGGTTTGGACAATTGTCTTAACCTTGGAGCCTCAAATTTCCTCCTTTCTAAATTTTTATCTTTTTATGAGTTGATTATGATGCTTGGGTATGAAAATTTGCACAAGGAAGTTAGTTCTTAATAAATGATAAAGTCCTCTGTGGTCTCGGCTAGAATTTTATGTAGTCAGTTCTATTATAACACTTCTTTTTGTAAATTCAAGTTTGTTCCAATGTGATTGCTATATTAGGGAACAGTTTAATGTCTGCATAGGTGGGCGAATGTAGAAAACTACACCCAGCTGAACCAAGACACATGGGAATGCACAAAACACACGTGCACACACCTCAGACATCCACTAGCTACCTCAGCTCGCCATGTCATGTGTGTTATAAGGCATAGCCATCCACATCTATGTTGTGATAATTTTCTGCCTGATTTCAGGTAACCCTCCCTCCACTGCTTCACAGTAACTCACATGCTGTACTCCTCCTGATACCCACATCCAAAGGCAAACTTCAAGACTTTTCCAAGGTAAGGTGCCATAGTTATCGTAGTGCTTATGTGTTTCTTAACCATTTAACATGTGCAAAAGAGTGTTACTGTTTTTATAAAGTTTCAGGCTTTTTGTGGTTATTGTTAACTTGTCACTGATGGAGATTTGAGCCTTGTGCCCCAACCCCATTTTTCCCACGAGCTCTGTGGTTTTTATTGATTTTTAGGAACATATATGTTGCATTACAGCACAACTGACTAAACTTGCCATTCATCTGTAAAGCACTGTTTTTGGTCACAAAGGGAGCTTGCGGTTAAGTGGGGGAACTTGTGCCACTGATGTTTTGATTCATATCATGGGAGTCCACATCCCAAGTGGTAATGTTTCAACTGCAGAATGAATGGGTGTGCTGGGCTGAGCATAGCTGGGGCCCTCTCCCATTGGACCCTTCCTTGACTTCTCAGAACAGCTAAATGGGACCCATGGATGGTATAGCCTAGTATGTACTGACCTTTCTTACTGGAAATTGCCATAAGTAGAGCTTACCAGTGCCTTTGTTTCTCTCTTTTCATCTTCCTCTCATCTCTCATGCACTTGAGTCCCTGAAGATGAGCACATAGTACCATTTCTGCTTGAATTGGCAACTACTTCTGGTAGTAATGATGCCTCAAATTGGCATAGTATTGTAAGTTTAAGAGTTTTCAATGTACTTTTACAGTTGACCTGTCTACTCTATTAAGGTGTAGGAGTCCTGGTGGCACAGTGTTTAAAGCACTTGACTGCTAACCAAAGTGTTGGTGGTTTGAAACCACCAGCAGCTCTGCAGGCAAAAGTTGTGACATTCTGCTTCCACGAAGATTTGCAATCTTGGAAACCCCATGGGGTGGCTATGCGTCAAAAATGGACTTGATGGCAGTGGGTTTGGATTTTTTGGTTTATTCTTTTAAGGAACACTGGTGGTGCAGTGGTTAAAGTGTTCAGCTGCTAACCAAAATGTCAGTGGTTTGAACCTGCCAGCCGCTTTATAGGAGAGAGATGTGGTGGTCTGCTTCCATAAAGATGTATAGCCTTGGAAACCCTATGGAGCAGTCCTACTCTGTCCTATAGGGTCACTATGAGTCAGAATTGACTGGACGGCAGTGGGTTATTGAGTATCTGGAAGGTGGGTAAGGCTGCCTTCTTTTCATTGGAACATTAGTGTAGGATGTCACGTTAATATTTTCCGTTTGATGCCACTGCAGACACAAGCAGTGAATCCTAAATTTCTTTTCTTGATGAGCTTGAATTTTCTGAGATAGTACACCATGCGACTTCCTAACAATGGGTTGGCAATACGAAATAATGCCTAGTCACTTTCTAAGATCTTGACTTTTGAGCCCATTGAGGACAGAATATCTAGTGCCTATAAAAAAAAAAAAAATTTTTTTTTTTTTATCACAGTAGACACATGGTTAATGTTTATCGAGGTGCACTGAGTTAACCAAGGAGACAGACAAGGCAGGACTGGGACTCTATCCTGACTTGTTCACCACTGTATCCCCAGTTCCTGGTACATAGTAAGCACTCAATATTTATTTTCCAAATGCATGAATGAAAAGGTCTCAACTCATTTTAGGTGAATAGTTATTCTTCTTCCATGTTTGTTGTCCTTCTGAACAAGCAATGGCTTTGTCTTTTTTGAATTGAAGGCTAATGTGTTGACAAAGGAGAAAATAAAGCAATATGAGACTGGGTAATTTTCCTTTTCTTCAGTTAATATTGGATTATCCTTGGAGAACTAGAGGCTATTCCTTTTTCATCTTCCTCTGGAATAAGCTTAAAGCATTCCTGCCACTATTCTTAATATTCCTCCCACCCCCAACTCAGATTGTTCTGGGGCCATATTTTTCTTTTATATTTCCTCTGGTTCCTGGGTTCTCCCTTCCCTCTTTTGAGTATGGTCTTCAACAATCTGAGTTCACCAGATAATTCAATTAAAAAAAAAATAAATAAAAGGCAGTATAAAATTAAGCCCCCAATTTCTCAGACCCAATATTGAATTTTCTGACAAAGGATTCAATTATAACCATACTTTAAGAAGCAGGCATCACTCCAAGGTTAGATTCCTACAACTGAGTGGGCCATCACTTTGAATGTAATTGTCATTATTTGACCAACATGATCAATATTGTGTTTCTAATGTGCTTATGTGAAATGCAAAAAGTGTGAAAGCAAAGCCTAATAGAAAATATTGTCATATTAACTAGCATGATAATTGTAGGCATCTTATCGCAATATGTGGCACACATTAAGGGCCAAGGGGTTGTTGGCATAATCACATGTGAACTTCAGATATTATTGATTTTTTTTTAAGAAACAAATTATGTTTACAACAAAAGACCCCCACCTCATCCCATATATATGTGTGTGTGTATGTATGTGCGGATATATGTATATACATGTATATATGCAGTTATTCAAATGGTATCTTATTATCCTTCTTTTTTTTTTTTAACTTTTGTTTTTTAAAAATACGTCCATGTTTGTACACATGGCTTCAGTGCATTGACTATAACAAACCATCTACTGAGTGACAACTGAGTTGTTTTCTTCCTATTATGGACAGGAGAAGGGGACAAGAATAAAGCTGAGCATATCTTTGCCCGAGTTTCTCCAGGGCATGTACCTAAAAGTGGAAATTCCAGGTCATGGGCCACCTTCATCTTTAAATTTTGTAGATGTTGTTAAATTGTTTTCCGAAATGGAAATGGTTAGGAGCTCGGCTGCTAACCAAAAGGTTGGCAGTTATTATGTGTGCACTCAGTCCTTACTTTAAATTTTCTGAATTTGCTCTCAGTGGCTTCTCTTATCCCTCTGTGTCCTGTGAGGTTGAGATGCCTTCTGTCTGTGACTCAGTCTTTATTACTTCTTTTAATAAGGGTGTGTAAGTGGTATATTCTTGCAGACTTTGTGTGAAACTGTATTTATTTTATCCATTGCTCTCACTCTTGAATGGTAATTTAGTTGAGATGAAAATTCTAGGTTCACTATTTTTGGTCACTATTTTTAGTATATTATTTAACTTTCTGCTAGCTGTTCTGTTGTTTTTGAGATATTTGCCACCAGTTAAAATGTCATATTTTGGTTGGTAATATGGCCTTCTGCTTCCTCGCTTCTAAGATTTTCTCATTGTCTTTGGTGCCCTACAGATATAATCTGATGTATCGAAATGTGGATTGATTTTTATTTAATGTTTTTAGTGTGTGCATAGTATTTCAGTGTACTACTATGACACAGTTATTAACTGAACTTATGTCAATAGATCTTTAGATTACTTCTGTTCTTCTGTTATATGAAAAATGCTGCGGTGAATTTCCTGGTGTGATATCCTTGTAACTTGAATAAAATTCATATTGTTTCAGTTAACAAAGCTTTGCAATGTATGTTAACACCTGGGAGTTTGACAAATCCCTGCAATAGCATTGTTCTTTTTAATTATGTTTTCCTTACAATTTTTACTGATTATTGTTCAGATTAACTTTTTAGTAAACAGTTTTATCAAGTTTCAAATAATGATATGGTATTTATTTTATAGACTATTTTAAAGGAAATTAATACATGAATTAATAAACGTTAGTGTTTTTATCCACCGTGTGCCTGTCAGTTTGTCCTACTGTGGTGGCTCGCATGTTGCTGTGATACTGGAATCTTTGCCACCATTATTTCATTATCAGCAGCACCACCCTTGGTGGGCAGGTTTCAGTGGAGCTTACAGACTAAGGCAGACTAGGAGAAAGGACCTGGAAGTCTACTTCTGAAAAAACTGGCCAGTGAAAACCTTATGAATTGCAGTGGAACATTGTCTGATATAGTCCTGGAAGATGAGTCCCTCAGGTGGGAAGATAACTCAAAATACGACTGGGGAAGAGCTGCCTCCTCAAAATAGTGTCAACCTTAATGATGTGGATTGAGTCAAGCTTTTGGGACCTTCGTTTGCTGATGTGGCACAACTCAGAGTGAGAAGAAACAGCTGCAGATCTCCGTTAATAATCGGAATGTGGAATGTACGAAATATGAATCTAGGAAAATTGGGAAATTGTCAAAAATAAAATGGAACGCATAAACATTGATATCCTAAGCATTAGTGAGCTGCAATAGACTGGTATTGGCCATTTTGAATCAGACAATCACGTGGTCTGCTATGTCAAACCAAAACAAAACCCATTGCCATCAACTCAATTCCAACTCATGGTCACCCTATAGGACAGAGTAGAACTGCCCCATAAGGCTTCCAAGGAGTGGCTGGTGGATTCAAACTGCCGACCTTTTGGCTAGCAGCCAAGGTCTTAACCACTGCACCACCAGGGATCCATCTACTATGCCGGGAATAACAAATTGAAGAGGAATGGTGTCTTGTTCATTATCAAAAAGAACATTTCAAGATCTATCCTGAAGTACAACACTGTCAGTGATAGGATAATATCCGTGTGGCTACAAGGAAGACCAGTTAATAAGACTGTTATTCTAATTTACACACCAACCACTAATTCCAAAGATGAGGAGATTGAAGATTTTCACCAACTTCTGCAGTCTGAAATTCATAAACATGCAGTCAGGGTGCATTGATAATTACTATTGGTTGGAATGTGAAAGTTGGAAACAAAGAAGAAGGATTGGTAGTTGGAAAACATGGCCTTGGTGATAGAAACGACGCTGAAGATTGCATGATAAAATTTTATAAGACCAATAGTTTCTTCATTGGAAATACCTTTTCTCAACAACATAAATGGCAACTATACATTTGGACCTCGCTGGATGGAAAACACAGGAATCAAATCATCTACATCTGTGGAAAGAGATGGTAGAAAAACTCAGTATAATCTGTCAGAACAAGGCCAGGGGCCAACTGTGGAACAGACCATCAACTGCACATATACAAGTTCAAGTTAAAGCTGAAGAAAATTAAAACAAGTTCATGAGAGCTGAACAACCTTCAGTATATATCCCACCTGAATTTGGAGACCATCTCAAGAACAGGTTTGACACATTGAACACCAGTGACTAAGGAGCAGATGAGTTGTGGGAAGACATCAAGGATATCATACATGAAGAAAGAAAAAGGTCATTAAAAAGAGAGGAAAGAAGAAAAGACCAAAATGGATGTTAGAAGAGACTCTGAAACTTAACTCTTAAATGTGGGGTAGCTAAAGCAAATGGAAGAAATGATGAAGTAAAAGAGCTAAATAGAAGATTTCAAAGGTTGACTGGAGAAGACAAAGTAAAGCATTATAATGAAATGTGCAAAAGGCCCAGAGTTAGGAAATGAAAGGGGAAGACCACACGCAGCATTTCTCAAACTGAAAGAACTAATGAAAAAATTCAAGCCTCGAGTTACAATTTTGAAGGATTCTGTTGGCAAAATATTGAATGATGCAGGAAGCATCAAAAGAAAACAAGCCATTGTACCAAAAAGAATTGGTCGACATTAAACCATTTCAGGAGGTAGCATATGATCAAGAACCAATGGTACTGAAGGAAGAGGTCCAAGCTGCATTGAAGATACTGGCAAAAAAACAAGGCTCCAGGAACTGATGGAATACCAACTGAGATGTTTCGACAAATGTATGCAGTGCTGGAAGTGCTCACTTGTTTAGGCCAAGTACTCGTAGTACCACCAGGGTTTCCTAATTATTGCTAGGCTGAAATTATGTCTCAGTGTGGTTTTAATTCATGTTTATCTAGTTACTATTTGAGAATTGATCATCCTCTGAGATATTTATGGTGTTTCTTTCCTTTCTATTAAACACCGGTGTATGCAGTTTTTTTCTGTTGAGTTATAACTTTTTTATTACTGATTTATAGGAATCCCATATCTATTCTTGATACTAATCCTTTGTTGGTTATGTACTGCAAAAATTTTCTCCCAGTTTCTTGCTTTTCATGAAGGAAACTCTCAATTTTAAAGTTGTCAAAGTTTTCAGTCTTTCCTTTATAGTTTGTGCTTATTGTTTCTTCTTTAGAAATGCTTTCCTTCCTGAAGTAATAAAGTTATCCTATATTGACTTCTAGAAATATTTATTTATGGAAATTTTTTCAACTTTTTGCCATTAAGGATCTTTGTGGATCTTTATTGGGTCGAATTTTATGGAAAGATTTTTCTGCTAGGATAATCACGTGGTTTTTTTTTTTTTTTTCTAATTTGCTGATATGATCAATTACGTTAATTGACTTTTTTATATTAAATCAGTGTTGCAGTTCTTGGGCAAACCGAAATTGGTAATGGAGTTTCCTTTTATTGCTGTTACACATTGCTGATTTTGTTTACATTTTTTCATTTGTGCACATGAGTGAAATTGCCCTCTTATACTGTCCCTGCCTTGTTTGGGATCAAGGTTAGGTTGCCCTAATAAAATGAGTTCTTTGGAAGGGTTTGTGTAAATTGGAATTATCTGTTCCTATCTGTTTGGTAGAACATGCCCATAAAACCATTTGGGTCCAGCACTTTTCTTTTCATAACATTTAAAAATAGCTATTGGTATAATTTTGTAAATAGTTATAGGATTACTTTTTCTTCTATCTTGAGTCAATTTTGGTAGGTTGTGTTTTTCTAGCAATTTATTCATTTCCTCAAAATTTAAAATTTTATTGTTGTGAAGTTATCTGTAATAACCTCTTATTAACTTTTAATCTCTGCAGCATCTGTGGTAATGCCTTTTCTTTCATTTCTACATTATCTTTGTTTTTATTGATTAATCTTGACCATATTTTTCTATTTATCAGTCTTTTCAAAGAGCCAGCTTCTGGGTTTGTTAATCTTCATCCTCATATGTTTGTTTTCTGTTTTATGAATTTTTGCATTTATCTTTTGTCGTGGATTGAATTGTATCCCCCCAAAAATACGTGTCAACTTGGTTAGGCCATGATCCCCAGTATTGTGTGGTTGTCCTCCATTTTGTGATTGTAATTTTATGTTGAGAGGATTAGGGTGGGATTGTAACACCACTCTTACTCAGGTCACCTCCCTGATCCAAGGTAAAGGGAGTTTCCCTGAGGTGTGGCCTGCATCTGCCACCGTTCATCTCTCAAGAGATGAAAGGGAAGCAAGAAGAGAATGGGGACCTCCTGCCACCAAGAGAGCAGCACCTGGAGCAGAGCATGTCCTTTGGACTTGGGGTCCCTGCGCCTGAGAGGCATCTCAACCAGGGGAAGATTGATGACAAGAAAGACCTTCCCCCAGAGCTGACAGAGAGAGAAAGCCTTCCCTGGAACTGACACCCTGAATTTGGACTTGTAACCTACTAGACTGTGAGGAAATAAATTGCTCTTTGTTAAAGCCATCCACTTGTGGTATTTCTGTTAATAGCAGCACTAGATGACTAAGACATCTTTATTATTTCTTTACCTTGTAGATGTATGGATATTATTCTATTTTCCCACCTATATCTGTCGGTTTGAGGCTTAAAACATTGATTTTGATGCTTTCTTATTTTCTCATGAAGGATTGATAGCTATAATCCCCCTGTAAATACTGCATTAGCGGCCTTCTTTTATAAATTATAAGTTTTTCCTGGTTTCCATTATCATTTCTTTTTTGACCCATTAGTTGTTGTTTTTTAATTTCCAAATATATGCAATTTTTAAATTTTTTTTTTTTTTTGCCTTTTCTAGATTAAGTGCATGTTGCTAGGGTGTGGCTTGGATGGCCAAGTGTGTGAACTTGTTAAGGCTGCCTTTATGGTGTGATACCTCTCCAGCTCTTATACATGTGTTGTATGTGCTTGGAAAGGATGTGTATTCTCCAGTTGCTGGGTTCAGTGTTCTATGTAAGCCATTAAGTCAAGATTATTCATTTTCTTTTTCAATTTTTAATGATTTCCTGTTTTGCTTGGTGTATCAATTATTGATAGCAGTATGTTAAAATTTTCTGTTTTATGGTGGATTTACCCTCTTCTCCTTGCAAGTCTGTTAATTTTTGCCTTATATCTTTTGAGACACTGTCTATTATATACAGCATGTAGTTGAAATTTTTAAATTTCAGCTCAGCCTGGCAGTTTGGGGCTTTCGTCTAGAGAGATTAATCTGTTTATATTCATTGTGAATACTGATCCATTAAATTTATTTCTGCTATATGATTATGTGCTTTTGGTTTCTTCTGCTTCTGGTTCTTTCTTCTTTTGAATTTTTTTTTTCATATTCTATTTTTCTCTGCTGCTTCTTTGTTCCATGCTTATTCTTTTAGTGGCTATACTAGCAGTTTTAATCAGCCAACTTAGCTTGACAACGTCTAAATTTAATTAACATTTCCCATCCTCATGAACAAACCTGTCTTGGAAGAAGTACAACCAGAATGCTCCTTAGAAGCAAGAATGGCGAGACTACATCTCACATACTTTGGTCATTTTATTAGGAGGGTTTTTTTTTTTTTTTAGTCCCTGGAGAAGGTGGATTGATACAGTGGCTGCAACAATGGGCTCAAACATAGCAACGATTGTGAGGATGGCAGAGGACCAGGCAATGTTTCCTTCTGTTGTGCATGGCGTTGCTATGAGTCGGAACTGACTCCACTGCACTTGACAACAACAACAATCCTCATGAACAATACGCAGACCTTTGAATGTTTTCACTCCTGAATCACCTTAATCCCGACTATTATTATCTACTATAATGGTTTCAGCTGGAAGTTTTTTTTACTATTATTTTCCAGTATTTTTGTGTTAGCTAATATTTTTGCTTTTCCCGATCCCATTGGACATATTTTTATTATCGTTGTATACAATGAGTATTTGTTTACATTAACATAATACTGTCAATGTCTTTGCTCACTCTTCCTTCTTATATCAGGCTGTCATCTGGAATAATTTTTCTTTTGCCCAACATACATCCTTTAGAATTTAATTTTTAAGGATATTTTGTAGGTTACTATTTCGTGAACAAATACTTTGCTTTTGTTTGTGTCAAAATGTCTTTATTTTACTGTCATTATTGAAAAAAGATGGTTACTAAGCATAGACAGCTAGATCGACAGTATTTTCTCTCAGTCCACTGAAGGTATTTCACTGCTTTGTTGGTAGGAAGTCAGCGGTCATTCTAAAGACTATTTCTTTATAATCAATCTGTGTTTTATCACTGCCTGATTTTAAGATCTTTTCATGTCCTTTGGTTTTCTTCACTTTCACTATGACATATTATGGTAAATTATATATCAGAAAGTTGGTAACATTCTCTCTTTGATGGTGCCTCTCCCCCATTTTGTCTTATATTACCTTCCAGAACTTGTGTTTCACCTCACTCGAGCTTCCATCTCACTTAACCTTCGCGCATTTCTTCCACCTCTTTTTCTTTGGACTGCATTCACAATACTTTCCTTGGATCTTTCTTCCATTTTGTTAGTCCCTTCTTCTGCTCCAAGTCTCTGTCTCAAATGTGGCCACTTTTTGCCACCTATAGCCACTGAGTAATGTATTTACATTGGGAAAATTCATAGGCCTTAATATCTAAAGTCCCTTAATTTTTTAGATGAAGATTGAGGACATTTTAGCTTTAGTCTTAGAGACAATGAGTTTACTAAGAGATGTGTAGATTGTTCTTGGTAATACAATTGCGACCACAGTGAATCACATGCCACGCCATTTCATGCTTATCCTACTTTTTTAATAGACACCCAAGTATTTCCAGCCAACACTTTGGTAGGTAATGCCAAGAGCCCAACTGAATTACTGCCAATATAAAAAAAAAAAATATGTACCCATAATTGGCCACATCAGAGGATGAAATCAACAATTACAGGCTTTATGCTTGCAGCGAAGAATATAATTTTATCATAATATTGATAACAGTTCCACAGTCCCCCAGATCTGACCACCAGAAAATTGCTTTTCCCTGTGGGGAAAAGACAAGTTGTCTGACCTGGCAGACACGCTAGCCTTCTCTCTGTTCCTGCTTCCTGCCCTTGTTTGTCAAATGCTAGAGGACTTCTTTAGGCCGCTCTCCTTGGCACAGTCCCCTTTTGATGTTAAAGGGTATTAATCACAACCTACTCAAATGAGTGGTTTGTGCTACCGTGAAATTTGTAGGCCAAGCAGATTATCCAAAATGATTTGCTGGTTTGTATTGTAACTGCCAGAAAAGACATAAAGAAGTAGTCAAATACTGCTGATCCTTTCCCATTTTTCTTCTTTTACTGTATTTGGTGGAGCATTTGGTCTCTAACTGAAAAGCTGTCCTGGGTTAATCATTCTGAAGCGAGTGTTGAAGACATTCATAGAGGAAAATATTCTAAGGTGGAAAGGACTCTGGAGGTCTTTAGACAGCCAAGTGGCCTACTCGTTGTCAGCCACCAAGTCAGTGTCCAGGTGAAACTCCATGCCAGGCTTATCATTCCTGGTCAGGAGTCCATTATGTGCTTGATTCAGGGTTCAAAGCTCAAGCTTTCTTTGAGTGGGCAGTGCTATTTTGCTCCTGTAGTGGTCACTTAGGGTTTTGGTTTCCATGAATTGCCTTGTTTCCCTTATCATCTCCTACTGGCACTAATGTAGCCTAATCAAGCAAAGCATCACCATGTTCCTCTGGCCTTAGTGATTGGCTTACCCAGTAACCCAGTGCTGTCGAGTCTCAGGAATGGGCATGTGTCAGAAAAGAGGCAACCCTCTTTTCTTCTAAACTAGTAACTACTAAGATGTAGACTGAAGCCGAAGTGGTCATCTTGTTACCATGAAGACAAAGTCATTGTGAGAGTGGAACCAACACAAGAGGAATAGGACATATGAATTGAGAGGAAAGAGATCCTAGTGACACTTTCTCAGCATCTGGATCCAGCCATGCCTGAAGCCATTCATCTTCTGGGCTTTTCAGTTTTATGACTCAATTAGATTATGACTTAGAGAATTTTGATATATGCTGATCAGTCTATCTCTGGATTCTAATCCAGGAACCCATGTGACCCCAGTTCTTAGGACTTTTGTCAGGGATTAGTTGCTTAACTTTAATAATAGTATTAAACTTAAATGATCTATGAACTTGATGGGACTGCTCCAGTGTTTTCCTGGTTGAGAGATGATCCCTTGGCTTACTTTACAACCTACCACATAGGTTGTAAAGTAATTGGAGAAAAGTATTCAAACAAATAAAAAATAAAGGGTACATTTTGAGTTGCAAGAGGTGGTTTATGTTCACTAAGCACTAGTATTCTTGGTCAGTATAAAATGCTTTCTGGCAGAAAGTCAGCAGGCTGTGGGGTGAGTGTAAACCATGATAACCTTATGGATACACCCACCCCAGAAAAGACTCTAATTTTACCTTAAATAAGAGGCAGGGAAAATTAGTGATTACTCGATAGTTGGTTCTTGACAAATAACATGGAATTACAGAGATGGGTCTCAAGATTGCTGGAGAATGCCAAAGCTCTGGGAACAAAGTGAACATTTCCTTCTCAACAGGAGAACGATTGCAACCTGAGTCCAGTTAAGAGTTTGCTTAGGGGAACTATGGGACCTAACTTCCAGATAGGATGGGATCTCTCTCTAAGTCAGAGGTTCTCAACCTCAGCACTATTAACATTTGAAACAAGAAAGTCTCTGCCTTGTACATTTTAGGATGTTTAGCACCAACCACTAGATGCTAGTAGCTTACGCTGCTCTAGCTGTGACAACCAAAAATATCTCCAGACCACTGCTCTACCCTTGTAGGGGAACTTTCTGCTGCCTTTTATGCTCCATCTGAAGTGAGACTCCAAACCATGCTTGTACTGGCTGCTAGTAGTAGATCCTGAGAGGTAGCCAGGCCTGGCCTATGCTAAATATTTACTGAGAGATTGTGTCATGCATCCAAAAGAATATGGACTTGGGAAGAGTTTAAATCCCAGATAGTCTTAGGTGGGGGATCTTGGGCCAGTTGCTTAATTTCTCTGAGCAACAGATTCCTTATCTGAAAACATCAAAATGATGGTTTGAGTTGAGGTGAGGGTTGTTAAGTATTTATCTCAGAGACGGCACACAGTAAGTACTCAATAAATGGTAAATATTTTAATCGTTGTCACTGTACCCAGTGTTTTAGGGGGCAGGCATGAAGATGGTAAGAAGGGTTTTGGTACTGTCTTAGGCTAGGTTCCCTAGAAAAGCAAAACTAGTGAAGCATATATATACACACACACACACATACATAAAAAGAGAGAGATTTATCTCAAGGAATGGCTCACGTAATTGTAGAGGCTGGCAAATCCAAGTCCATGGGTCAAGTATTAGGCATCAGGCTTCTCCTGACTTGGGTAGCTGTAGGGGCTGATGAACCCAAGATTGGCAGGTCAGACAGCAGGCCATCGGCTCACAGGCTGCAGAGGCTGATGATTCCAAGATTGACAGGTAATACAACAGGCTGCTGGCTCACAGGCTGTGGAGGCTGACGAATCCTGAGATTGGCAGGTAAGCTGCTAGCTCAAGTCCCAAGAACTGGAGATTAGATCATGACAAGCCAAATGTGGGATCCAGAGTGAGATCCTTGCTGTAACACCCATTTATATACTGGAGGCAGGCCACACCCCCAAGAAAAATCCCTTTCAACTGATTGGCTGCTCGTAGCAGATTTCATCGTAGAGTTGATTACATGACTATATAACTGCGAATTATATCTTTACATAGCTGCCAAACTACATCCTGAGAACCATGGCCCAGCCAAGTTGACGCACAACCTTAACCACCACACATGCATCAGAGAGAAATGCAAAGGAATATTAAACATGATTCTTGCCATTCATGGAAGCCCTGGTGGTGAAGTGGATAAGTGGTATGGCTGCTAACCAAAGGGTCGGCAGTTTGAATCCACCAGGCGCTCCTTGGAAACTCTATGGGGTAGTTCTACTCTGTCCTATAGGGTCACTATGGGTCAGAATCGACTCGATGGCACTGTTTTTTTTTTTTTTTTCCTTGCCCTTCAGCATTTATAATCTCATCAGAGAGGTAAGATTAATACATAAGAAAATGTGTATAATATAAGGAAATCACTTGATGATACCTGTGGGGTAGAAATAGAAAAAAAGTGACATACACTCCAAAACTTAACAGGCCCTGGAAGATAATGTGGCAAGATGGAGAGTCTGTGTGCCAGATAAGAGTTCTATCAGCCACTCTTCTCTCTAGCCTACTGCCATTGGATACACTGTTAGATTGTCCTATTTTTTCTAAAAAAAAAAACCTGGAAAATTGAACTATTTTAACTCAAAATCCTCCAGGTTTTAAATGTTAGCCTCTTATTAAAATAGAAAAACTAATCTCCAAGTTTATATGAAAAGGAAAGAGACCCCAAAAAGCTGAAGCAATATTGAAGAAGGATTAAGTAGGAGGCCTCATACTTCATGATCTCAAAACTTACTATATAGCTGCAGTAGTCAAAACAGTCGGGTACTGGTTCAGTGACAGAAACATAGACCAATGGAATAGAATCGAGGTCTCAGAAGTAAATCCATCAATCCACAGGCAGCAGATCTTCAACAAAGCGTTGAAGACCATTCAACGGGGAAGAAACAGTCCCTTTAATAAAGAGTACTGGAAAAACTGAATATCCATTTGCAGAAAAGTAAAACAGGATCCATACCTCACACCATCCACAAAAACTAACCCCAAATGGACCAAAGACCTAAATGTTAAAGCTAAAATTATAAAGTTTCTGAAACGAAGGTAACAGGGACAAACTAGGAGACCTAATTTTCGGCATAAGTAATCTGTCAACACAACTAAAAATGCATGAACAACAGAAGATAATTTAGATAACTGGGACCTTCTAAAAATTACATACTTCTGTTCATGAAAAAACTTTACCAAAAGAGTAAAAAGAGAGCTTACAGACTGGGAAAAAATCTTTGGCAGTGACATATCTGACAAGGGTCTAATCTCTAAAACATATAGAAAACTTCAATAACTCGACAACAAAAAGACAATTCAGTCGAAAATTTGGCAAAGGTTATGAACAGACACTTCACCATAGAGGACATTCAGTCAGCCAACAGACATATGAAAACAAGCTCATAATCATTAGCCATCAGAGAAATGCAAATGAAAACTACAGTGAGATACCATCTCACCCCTGCAAAAATGGCACTGATCAAAACAAACAAACACCCCAGAAAACAGCGAATGCTGGGGAGGTTGTGAGGAGATTGGAACATTGCTGGTGGGATTGTAAAATGATACAAAGACTATGGAAAATGGTATGGTGCTTCCTCAAAAAGCTAGAAATAGAAATACCTTATGATCCAGCTGTCACTCCTAGGTATATACCCTAGCGATCTTATAGCAGTGACATGAATAGGCATATTCACACCTATGTTCATTGCAGCAATATTCACAATAGCAAAAAGATGGAATCAACCTAAGTGCCCATGAATGGATGAATGTATAAACAAATTGTGGTATATACATGTACAATGAAATACTATGCAACTATAAATAATGAGGAGTCCATGAAACGTCTTATAATATGGATGAATCTAGAAGACATTAGGCTGAGTGAAATAAGTCAATCACAAAAGCATAAATAGTTTATGGTCTCACTATTATAAAAAGTCAGGAATAGATATACCCATAGAAAGTAGCATTCTTTGATGATTACCGGGGAAAGGAGGGGGAATCACTTTCTAGACAGTAGACCTTGTTACTTTTGGTGATGGGAAAAGCAATGCCAAATATGGTGAAGCCTACCTAAATTGACCAAGGTAAATGAAGACACTAAGAAGTACGCAAGAGAAAGGGACAACTTCAGTAAATGGTATAACATTTACTTTTTGCAACAACGGTAATAACAACCAAAAAATGTGTGTTTACGTAAGTAGATATGCATACATGTATGTGTACAGGAAGGCATATACGAGTTTATGCACATACGTATATAAGTGTATCTGCAGGTGTATGTGTATACATGTTTGTGTGTGATACTTATATATACACATGTATAACAAAGCACGTAGGGGTACAGTTATGGAGACTTTCCAGACATACCCAAACACCTCGCAGGATTGACTTACTGGGTTAAAAGGCTTAGGACCTCGTGGGACAATTCAGTCAATTGGATAATACAGTTCACAAAGATAATGTTCTGCATTCTAGTTTGGTGACTCGCATCTGAAGTCTTAAAAGCTTGCAAGTGGCTATCTAGGATAAAACTATTGGTCTCTACCTATCAGGAGCAACAGAGAATGAAGGAAACCAAAGACTCAAAGAAGAAACTAGTCCACAGAACTAATAGCCCACAGGAGCCATGACCTCTTCTAGCCTGAGACCAGAAGAACTAGATGGTGCCTGGCTACCACTACCCACAGTTCTGACTGGGGACACAATAGAAGGTCTCAGATAAAATGGGAGAAAAATGTAGAATAAAATTCAAAAATTTCCCTGTTGTAAACATCTAATTTAAATGGAATCATGTAATATGTGGTCTTTTGTGACGGGCTTTTTTCACTTAGCATAAGTTTTCAAGGTTCATCCCTGTTATAGCATGCATCGGTACTTCATTCCTTTTTATGGCTGTATAATATTCCTTGTATGGATACACAGATCATGTTTTGTTTATTCATCAGTTGATAGACATTTGGGTTGTCTTTACCTTTTGGCTATTATGGATAATGCTGCTATAAACTCATGTATTTTTGTGTGGGCATGTTTTTATTTCTCTTGGGTATATACTTAAGAGAAGGGTTCCTGTGTCATGTATCAACTCTAAGGAGCCCTGATGTCTGAGTTAGGAGATCTATCAGCCACCCTTCCTTCTAGCCTAGTGTCATCAAATGATGCTGTTAGATTTATCTGCAAACTCTTGGCTGCTGACCATAAGGTTGGCAGTTCACACCCACCAGTTGCCCTGGGGGAGAAAGATGTGGCAGTCTGCTTCCGTGAAGATGAAAGCCTTGGAAGCTGTATGGGGCAGTTCTGCCGTAGGATCTCTCTGAGTCAGAGCTGACTTGAAGGCAACAGGTTTGGTTTATAGCCAACTCTGTGTTTAACCGTTTGAGGAACTGTCAGACTGTTTTCCAGTGTGGCTGTGCCATTTCTCATCTGCTTCTTAACTTGCACCACTGATAGCCTCATTGCCAGCCTTTTTCTAGAAGCAGAAGACACCTCCACACTAGAAGGAATGTTTCATATCTTCAGCCTGAAGAACATAAATGAGGTTCTACTTAATTATTTTATTTTAATATTTATGGAAGTACGACGTGATAAGTCACAAATACGTATTGTCACAGCCAGGGCAACCTGTAAGAAAGGCATACAAAGAGAGACACTCAGAAACAGTCCAAACAAATTAAAATGGAATTCTAAAAAATGATCTAGTAACCTACAGGCTGGCAAGAAAAGAGAAAACAGGAATGGGGACCAGGCGAAACAAGTAGAAAAACAGCCCTCTCTCAGCAATTGACAGAAAAGTAGACAAAAAATTAGCAAGGATGTAGAAGAATACAACAATACCACCAACTAAGAGGATCTAGTCAACATTTATAGACCATTCTACCTACCCCCAGCAGGGTACACATCTTTTCAAGTACCCGTGGAATCTATACCAAGTTATGTCACGTTCTTAGCCCTTAAAAACATAAAAGTCAACAAATTTAAAATAATTGAAGTTATACATAATGTGTTCTCTGAGCACACTGGAATCAAACTAGATGATAGAAAGAAAAAAAAAAATCAGGAAAATATCCAAACCCTTAGAAACTAAAAAACACACTTCTAAGGAATCCGTAGGTAAAAGAGAAGTGCTGAGGGAAATAAAAAATAATATACTGAGCTGAATAAAAATAAAAAGAAAACCTATCAAAATTGTGGGATACGGTTAAACCAATAGTGAAAAAATTTATAACACTAAGCACTTACATCAGAATAGAAGGAAAAATCTCAAATCCATAATCTAAGCTTCCACCTCTAGATTCTAGAAAAAGAAGATCGTATTAAGCCCAAAGGAAGCAGGAAGAAAGACATAATTTAGATAAGAGCAGATATCAGTGAAATTGAAAAGAGAAAAACAGTATAGAAAATCAATGAAACAAAGAGCTGGTTGTTGGAAAAGTTAAGTACAATTGGCAAACCTCTAGCAAGACTGACAAGAATAAAAAAAGAGAAGGCAGAAATCACCAACATCAGGAATGACACAGGGGCTATCACTCTAGATCCTGCAGCCATGGGAAGGATAACAAGGGAATGTTATGAACATTACACTTTCACATTTGATAATTTAGAAGAAATGCATCAATTCTTTGAAAAACCACAAACTATCAAAACTCAACCAAGATGAAATAGACTACCTGAATATTCCTCTATCCATCAAAGAAATTAAGTTTATAATTAAAAACCTCCTCCCAAAGGAAATATGCTGGCCCAGACGGTTTCACTGGAGAATTCTTCCAAACTTTTGTTTTTTTAATTTTTATTGTGCTTTAAGTGAAATTTTACAAATCAACTCAGTCTCTCACACAAGAATCTTCTTATATACACCTTGCTACATGCTCCCAATTGCTCTCCCCCTAATGAGACAGCCTGCTCTCTCCCTCCACTCTCTCTCTTCGTGTCCATTTCTCCAGCTTCTAACCCCCTCCACCCTCTCATCTCCCCTGCAGGCAGGAGATGCCAACATAGTCTCAAGTGTCCACCTGATCCAAGAAGCTCACTCCTCACCAGCATCCCTCTCCAACCCATTGTCCAGTCCAATCCCTGTCTGAAGAGTTGGCTTTGGGAATGGTTCCTGTCCTGGGGTAACAGAAGGTCTGGGGGCCATGACCACCACGGTCCTTCTAGTATCAGTCAGACAATTAAGTCTGGTCTTTGTACAAGAATTTGGGGTCCGCATCCCACTGCTCTCCTGCTCCCTCAGGGGTTCTCTGTTGTGTTCCCTGTCAGGGCAGTCATCAGTTGTAGCCAGGCACCATCTAGCTCTTCTGGTGTCAGGGTGATGTGGTCTCTGGTTTATGTGGCTGTTTCTGTCTCTTGGGCTCTTTATTACCTTGTGTCCTTGGAATTCTTCATTCTCCTTTGATCCAGGTGGGTTGAGACCAATTGATGCATCTTAGATGGCCGCTTGCTAGCGTTTAAGACCCCAGACACCACTCTCCAAAGTGAAATGCAGAATGTTTTCTTAAATGATTTTATTATGCCAATTGAAACCATGGTCCCCAAACTCCCGCCCCTGCTACACTGGCCTTCGAAGCATTCAGTTTATTCTGGAAACTTCATTGCTTTTCGTTTAGTCCAGTTGTGCTGACCTCTCCTGTATTGTGTGGTGTCTTTCCTGTCTCCTAAAGTAGTTCTTATCTACAGTCTAACTAGTGAATATCCTGTCCCATCTTCCCTCCCTCCCCCTTCTTGTAACCATCAAAGAATATTTTCTTCTCTGTTTAAACTATTTTTTGAGTTCTTATAATAGTGGTCTTATACAATATTTGTCCTTTTACAACTGTAAATGATTCTTTTAATTTCAGTTGGGTCTGTTGTAATATCGCCCCTCTCATCTCTTATTCGGGTTATTTGCTTCCTCTCTTGTTTTTCTTTTGTCAGTTTGGCCAGAGGTTTATCAATTTTCCTGATTTTTTCAAAGAACCAGCTTTTGGTCTTATTAATTCTTTCAGTTGTTTTTCTGTTTTCTATTTCATTTAGGTCTGCTTTAATTTTTATATTTGTTTTCTTCTGGTGCCTGAGGGTCTCTTTTGTTGCTCTCTTTCTATTTGTTTAAGTTGTAGGGATAATTCTTTGATTTTGGCCCTTTCTTCTTTTCGTATGTGTCCATTTATTGATATAAATTGACCTCTGAGCACCGCTTTTGCTGTGTCCCAAAGGTTCTGATAGGAAGCGTTTTCATTCTCATTGGATTCTCTGAATTTCTTTATTCCATCCTTAATGTCTTCTATAATCCAGTCTTTTTTGAGCAGGGTATTGTTCAGTTTCCAAGTGTTTGATTTCTTTTCCCTGCTTTTTCTGTTATTGATTTCCACTTTTATGGCCTTATGGGCAGAGAAGTTGCTTTGTAATATCTCAATGTTTTGGATTCTGCTAAGGCTTGCTGTATGACCTAATATGTGATCTATTCTAGAGAATGTCCCGTGTGCACTAGAAAAGAAAGTATAGTTGGTTGCTGTTGGGTGGAGTGTTCTGTGCATGTCTGTGAGGTCAAGTTGGTTGATTGTGGCATTTAGATCTTCCGTGTCTTTATTCAGCTTCTTTCTGGATGTCCTGTCCTTCACCGAAAGTGGTGTGTTGAAGTCTCCTACTATTATTGTGGAGCTGTCTGTCTCACTTTTTAGTGCTGATAGAGTTTGTTTTATGTACCTTGCAGCCCTGTCATTGGGTGCATAAATATTTAATATGCTTATATCTTCTTGGTGTATTGTCCCTTTAATCATTATATAGTGTCCTTCCTTATCCTTTCTGATGGATTTAACTTTAAAGTCTATTTTGTCAGAAATTAATATTGCCACTCCTGCTCTTTTTAGATTGTTGTTTGCTTGATATATTTTTTTCCATCCTTTGAGTTTTAAGTTTGTTTGTGTCTCTAAGTCTAAGGTGTGTCTCTTGTAGGCAGCATGTAGATGGATCTTGTTTTTTAATCCATTCTGCCACTCTCTGTCTCTTTATTGGTGCGTTTAGTCCATTTACATTCAGGGTAATTATGGAGAGGTATGAATTTAGTGCTATCATTTTGATGTCTTTTTTTGTGTGTTGTTGACAGTTTCTTTTTCCCACTTAATTTTATGTGCTGAGTAGATTATATATTGTGCTTTCCTCATATTCATTGTTGTTGATTTTGTTTTGGCAGAGTCTCTATTTTTTTCTTGTATTTTATTTTGATGAGTAGGATAGTTTGTCTCCTTTGTGGTTACCTTATTATTTACCCCTATTTTTCTAAATTTATACCTAACTTTTATTTCTTTGTATCGCCGTATCTTCCTCTCCATATGGAAGGTGTATGATTACATTTCTTAGTCCCTCTTTATTATTTTAATGTTGTCTTCTTTTACATAATAACATTGCTCTTACCCTGTTTTGAGCTTTTTTTTTTTTTTTTTGTGTCTTGCTTTGTTTTTTTGATTTCCCTGTCTGGGTTGACTTCTGATTGCTCTGCCCAGTGTTCTAGTCTTGGATTGATATACCTGATAGAATTGATTTTCTAACCAAAGAACTCCCTTTAGTATTTCCTGTAGTTTTGGTTTGGTTTCTATGAATTTCCTAAACTTCTTTTATCTGGAAATGTCTTAATTTTACCTTCATATTTAACAGACAGTTTTGCTGGATATATGATTCTTGGCTGGCAATTTCTTTCCTTCAATTTTTTAAATAAGTCATCCCATTGCCTTCTTGCCTGCATGGTTTTGGCCTAGTAGTCTGAGCTTATTCTTATTGGCTCTCCTTTGTTTATACATAACTGCTCTTAAAATTCTGTCTTTATCTTTGGTTTTGGCAAGTTTGATTATAATATGTCTTGGTGACTTTCTTTTAACATCTACCTTATGTGGAGTTCGATGAGCATCTTGGATAGATATCTTCTCATCTTTCACAATATCAGGGAAGTTTTCTGCCAACAAATTGTCAACAATTCCCTCTGTATTTTCTGTTATTCCTCCCTGTTCTGGTACTCCAATCACTCGTAGGTTATTTCTCTTGATAGAGTCCCACATGATTCTTAAGTTTTCTTCATTTTTTAAATTCTTTCATCTGATTTTTCTTCAAATATATTAGTGCCAAGTGATTTATCTTCAAATTCAGAAATTCTAGCTTCTACTTGCTCAATTCTGCTCCCCTGGCTTTCTATTGCGTTATCTACTTCTGTAATTTTATTGTTGATCTTCTGAATTTCTGATTGCTGTGTATGGATTTTTCCAGCTTATTAAATTTTTCATAATGTTCCAGAATAATCTTTATAATTTTTTCAGTTGCTTTATCTGGGTGTTCCTTGGCTTGTTGTGCATATTGCCTCATTTCCATCCTGATGTCTTAAAGGCTTCTGCATATTAATCTTTTGTGTTCTGCCTCTGGTAATTCCAGGAAGGCACTTTCATCTAGAAGATCCCTTGCTTCTTTTTTCTGAGAGCTTGTTAAGGCGATCATGGACTGTTTCTTTGTGTGACTTGATATTGACTATTGACTGTTGTCTCTGAGCTATCTATAAATTATTGTATTAGTTTATTTTATGTTTGCTTACTGTGTCGTAACTTCCTGCTTTGTTTCGTTTTGATATACCCAAATGGGTAGCTCGAGTGAGCTAGCTTGATTATTTTTGCCTTTGGAGCTCTGACATCCTGTCCCCAGATGGCTAGAGCTGTTATCACGTATATCAGTCTAGGAGTCCATTCACTTTTCTTGTACGAATTCAGCGCACGTGTCCAGGTAGCTGATCATCAAGTGTGTGGTACAGGCTCTGTTCTGCAGTCTTAGAGGGGCAGGGGTGATTGGTGTAGGGGGTCACGCTCTGAATGAGGCAGGGGACTGAGAATTGTCCCCCACGTGTCTCTGAGGAAAGTGTGTTCCTGATCCCTAGAGCTTTCTGATGGGTGTGTTCTGCAGACAGACCATGGGCACCCAGTGTTTTTGTTTGTAAGGACTTGGAGGTACCAGTTATCCTTGGACCCCTGTCGCAGGTGGCTGGGTGATCTGAGCAGAGCTTAGGGCCCTGACGTGGGTAGGTGAGGACCCTGTTTAATCGGCAGAGTAATGTCAAACAGCAAACACCCAACTTTCCACCGCAGAGCTGAAACAGTTGGAATCTGCCAACAAGGGCCTATTCTCCTGAAATAGGCCCACACAGGTCTGTGCAGAGGGGAAAGGTACTCAAAGTCCATGGAAATCTATGCTTGGACAGGAGCTGCTTCTGTCCAAGCTCCCCCAGTTAGTGGAGCTGGCAAATTATCTTCTCCCCCAATTGCGATTTTTTTCCTTCTCCAAAGCCAGGAGGATGGCTCTATGCACTCAACAGAGCCTATCTCAGGCCTAGAGAAGTTAGCCGCTGTAGCTGGCCTGGGAGTTGGGGGGTGGGGGTGGGGGGGAACGCAGTGAAATATATACAAGTACTTAGCTTTTGCTGAGAGCGCCATTCTTCTCTGGTTCTGGAGGTGTGAGTAGGCTATGTGGCTGACTGCTTCTCCCTGAGGAAACTGCAGCCAAATGCTAGTACCAGCCTGCAGCCGCTGCTCCGTGAATGGTACCTGAGGGCCCCCTGCAATTCAGGTCCGGTAACTCCTCTCGGCTTCTGAACCATCTCTTCCTTTCCCTGCACCTCGGTTTGTTTTCTAAGCTTGCCTTTGATGCTCAGGGCTCCAAACTTGTCATAAATATACTTGTTTCACTTGTTTTTTTCAGGTCTTTGTTGTAAAGAGGGCTCACCGGAAGCATCTGTGTATTCTGCCATCTTGGCTCCGTCTCCTCTTCCAAACTTTTAAGGAATAATTAATACTGATTTTACATGTTTCTTCTAGAAAATAGGAGTAGAGGAAACACTTCCCAATTTATATTATGGAGCTAAATTTCATAGAGCTATGATATCAAAAACCATATAAAAGATAAAAGAAAACTCCAGGGAGGACATTATGCTTGGTAAGGTAAGAGGGTTCACAAAAAAGAGGAAGACCCTTGACAAGATCGATTGACACAGTGGCTACAACAATGGGCTCAAACACAGCAGTGATTGTGAGGATGACTCAGGACCCGGCAGTGTTTTGTTCTGCTGTACTCAGGGCTGGTATGAGCCGGAACCTAACAACAACAACGACACAAATCAATCTCCCTCATGAACTTAGACACAACGATCCTCAAAAAATATATTAGCAAATCACATCCAGGAATGTGTAAAAATAATTACATACTTAATCAAGTGTGATTTGTTCTGGATACGTAATACTGGTTCAACATTTGAAAATCAATCATTATAATCTATGCTGCATTGTTGTTGTGTGCTGTGGAGTCAATTCTGACTCATAGTGACCGTTTTCGGCAGAGTAGAACCGCCTTATAGGGTTTCCAAGGTTGTAATCTTTATGTAAGTAGATTGCCAAGTCTTTTCTCCCATAGCGTGGCTGGTGGATTTAAACTACTGACTTTCCAGTTAGCAACCGAATGCTTAACCACTGAGCCACCAGGGCTCCTTAACCTACACTATAACCAGGCTAAAGAAGAAAAGTCATAGGATCTTATCAGTTGATACAGAGAAAGCATTTGACAAAATGCCACACCCATTCATGATAATGCTTATCAGGTTAGGATTAAAAAAAATTGCCATTGAGTCAATTCTATTTATATCAACCTTATAGGACAGAGTAGAACTGCCCCATAGGGTTTCCAAGACTGTAAGTCTTTACAGAAGCAGACTGCCATATCTTTCTTCCATGGAGCTGCTGGTGGGTTCTAACCGCCGACCTTTCAGTTAGCACCTGAGTGCTTTAAGGACTGCACCAATAAGACTCCTAAGTTAGGAATAGAGGGGAATTACCTCAACTTGGTAAAGTGTGTCTACAGAAAATCTACAGGTAACATCATAGTTAATGATGAAAACCTGAGCGTTTACCCCCTAAGACTGTGAATAAGGATGTCCGCTGTCACCACTCTTATTCAACGTATTACTGGGGGTTCTAGCTACTTCAGTAATGCAAAGAAAAGACATAAAGTGTATACAGATTGAAGAGGAAGAGATCTAACTTTGTCTTTTTGCAAATGACATGATTGCTTACTTAGAAAATTTGAAGCAATCTACATAAAAACTCTTAGAACTAGTGAGTTCAGCACGAATGCAGATCAACACACAAAAATCAGTCTCACTATCATACATTAACGATGAGCTCATACGCATTAGAAAGTGGGACAATGAATAAGAAACATCAAAGAAGAACTGATGCCTTTGAAATATGGTGTTGGAGAAGAATATTGACTATACCATGGACTGCCAGAAGAACGAACAAGTCTGTCTTGGAAGAAGTACAGCCAGAGTGCTCCTTGGAAGTGAGGATGTGAGACCTTGTCTTTAGACATGTTATCAGGAGGGACCAGTCCCTGGAGAAGGGCATCATACTTTGTGTCATGGATTTAGTTGTATCCCCCCAAAATATGTGTCAACTTAGTCAGGCCATGATTCCCAGTATTGTGTGGCCATCCTCCATTTTGTGATTGTATGTTAAAGAGGATTAGGGTGGGATTGTAACACCCTTATTTATGAAGGCCACATCCCTGATCTGGTGTAAAGGGCGTTTCCCTGGAGTGTGGACTGTACAAACTTTTATCTTACAAGAGATAAAAAGAAAGGGAATCAAGCAGAGAGTGGGGACCTCATACCACTGAGAAAGTGGTGCCGAGAGCAGAGTGGGTCTTTTGGACCCTGGGGTTCCTGTGTGGAGAAGCTCCTAGTCCAGGGGAAGATTGATGACAAGGACCTTCCTCCAGAGCCAACAGAGAAAGCCTTCCCCTGGAACTGACACCCGAATTTGGACTTCTAGCCTACTAGACTGTGAGAAAATAAATTTTTCCTTGTTAAAGCCATGTACTTACAATATTTCTGTTATAGCAGCACTAGATGACTAAGACATTTGGTAAGGTAAAGGGTCAGTGAAAAAGAGGGGGACCTTTGATGAGATGGATTGACACAGTGGCTGCAACAATGGGCTCAAACATAGCAATGATTGTGAAGGTGGCGCAGAACTGGGGAGTGTTTCGTTCTGTCTTACGTAGGGTCGCTGTGAATAGGAAGTGATTCAACAGCACCTAACAACAATAACAACAACAAGCATGTTGAAATCAGCATTAAAATCACAATACCATTTATAATCACTGCAAAGTATATGGAATAGTTAGGCATAAACTTAATATGTACAAGGTTTAAGTGTTTCGTTCTGTCTTACGTAGGGTCGCTGTGAATAGGAAGTGATTCAACAGCACCTAACAACAATAACAACAACAAGCATGTTGAAATCAGCATTAAAATCACAATACCATTTATAATCACTGCAAAGTATATGGAATAGTTAGGCATAAACTTAATATGTACAAGGTTTATATACTGAAAATTGCAAAATGCTGATGAAAGAAATCAAAGAAGATGTCTTTACAGATTTCACTTCTCCCCAAACTGGTATATAAGTTTAATGAAGTTTCTACCAAAATTCCACCAAGGGTTTGGTAGACATGACAAGCCTATTCTGAAATTTATATGGAAAGACAGGGCGTGTAGACTAGCTAAAACCACTTTGAAAAAGAAGAGTGTAGTGGGAGGAATCACACTACCCAGTGCTCAGGTTTACGGTAGCTACAGTAGTGAAGACAGTGTGGTATGAGTGGAGGAGTAGACATAGATCAATAGAACAGAATAGAGAATCCAGAAATAGATGTACACAAATAGGCCCAAGTGATGTTTGACAAAGGTCCCAAAGTAATTCAATGGAAGAAGGATAGCCTTTTCAACAAATGATGCTGGAACAGTTAATTGGACATCTGTAGGCAAAAAATGAACCTTGACATAAACCACATACCTTATACAAAAATTAACTCAAAGTAGATCTTGAACTTAAATGTAAAATATAAAACTATAAAAGTTTTAGGAAAAACGTAGGGAAAATATTCAGAACCTAGGCGTAGGCAAAGCGTTCTTAAGAGTTTACACCAAAAGGAAAGCCCGTGAAAGGAAAAAGCAGTAAACTGGACCTCATCAAGATACTCTGTGAAGCAGATAAAAAGACAAGCTATATATTGGTGTAGTGGTTAAGTGCTATGGCTGCTAACCAAAAGGTCGGCAGTTCAAATCCACCAGGCGCTCCTTGGAGACTCTATGGGACAGTTCTGCTCTGTCCTATAGGGTTGCTGTGTGTTGGAATCAACTCGACGGCAGTGGGTTTTTTTGGTTTTATATATTGGGAGGAAATATTTGCAAATCACTTATCTGACACAAGATTGGTATCTAGAATATATAAAGAACTTCCACAGTTAACAGTTAAAAAAAAAAAAACCTACACATGCATCTAAAATTATCTCAAAATAAGAAGTTTAATAATAAAAAAAAAAAGGTATGAAAACTGATGTATACATCCATAAATCCATCCAGCCATCTGTTGAACCTGAAATTCCTATTCCTGGTATATGCTAGGTCAGGCCACATGCCCTGGTGAATGGCTACCAGTAAGAATACCCAGAGTTCCATGAAGCGAGGAGTAAGACTCAGTCTCTTTTGTGTCTTTGCTGTTCTTTTTAGCTGCGGTCCAGTTGGCCTTCGACTCATGGCAACCCCATGTACAATGATATCGGACCATCGTGAGCCATAGGATTTTCACTGACTGATTTTCAGAAGTAGGTCACCAGGCCTTTCTCCCTAGTCTGTCTTAATCTGAAACCTCTGCTGAAACCTGTTCAGCATCATAGCAACACACAAGCCCCCACTGACAGATGGCTGGTGGCTGTGCTTGAGTTGCATTGGCTGGGAATCAAACCCAGGTCTCCTTTGTGGAAGGTGAGAATCCTACCACTGACATAGATACGTATTAATGACAATAACAGCTAATTCTTGGCATAGCATGTACTATGTGGCAAAAATTCCAGTGGTGTGGATCTTTAGGAACAAAGTCCCCTCTAAGCAGAAGTCCTTACTGAGGCATTCTATATATTTTTCATGAATTAACTCATTTAGCACTTACCACAACCAGGTAAGGTATTTGACCTAATCCCCACTTTACAGGGAAAGAAACAGACTTGGGGCAGTCAACTGAATTGTCCAAGGTGACTTACCTATTAAGAGGAAGAAGTCTACCTCAGAGAGTCTGGTCCCAGTGTCTGTGCTCGTAGGCATGACACCGTGCTGCCCTCCAGGCCATAGCCACTTGGTCAGTATTTGTAGAATGAGTTTTGTGGATGAGGCGTTAGAAGTCCTGCTTCTCTGTCTGGAGCGGCTGCAGCGCAAAAGGCAGCATTTCATTTGACCACTGGCTGGTGTGTATGTTGTGGCTTGGGGAGAGACAGCACTCGATTTTAGCTTCTCCCTGAGTTTCTGGGGGTGTCTTCCACTTTTCCAGTGTTGCTCAGGTCTCACAGCTCCACTCAGTTGCCAGCACCTCTGGGACACCACCCTCAGATGCCTCAACTTCCATGGCATTTTCTCCACACTCCTCGTGGGTGATGGGTCTTGCTTCAGAAGTTTTTTGTGTCATTAATCTCTGCGTCCCTCTCAGTGTCCAGCACTGTGTGTTGTAGAGAGCCAGTATTCACTCAGTGTTGGATGGATGACACATGAAACCAGATACCTTCCTCAGTGGTGAGTGTCCCAAAAGTGGGACACATGGGAGTGACCAGGTAACACTGATAGTTCTTACTTTACATTTAATTTCTTTACCAAACTGTTGCCATCTAGTCGATTCTGACTCATAGTGACCCTATAGGACAGAGTAGAACTACCCCTACAGAGTTTCTAAGGCTGTAATCTTTACACAAGTAGACTGCCACATCTTTCTTCCACGGAGTGGCTGGGGTGTTTGAACTGCTGACCTTTAGGTTAGCAGCCAAGTGCTTAACCACTGAACCACAAGGACTTCTATACCCTTTCCTAGAGCTATTGAAGTCCTGGAGGGGAGGTACCTTTTGTGGTTTGTATGTGTGTGTGTGTGTGTGCTTGTGTTTATTGTAACTCCACAGTTGCACACAACGTATTTCTTGATGGAACAGATAACCGTCATTGGTCTTGGTTAAAAATCTCTGCGCTGTTAGTGCTGAAATGGGGACCCAGTCCTAATTTGGGGACAAGAGGGATATTTCCAGTAAAAGACTTTGTTTTCACAGGCTGATTTCTCCCTAGCTTTGGGCTGGTGCCAGTGTGTATGGTTTATATTCTGTATAAGGAGACAGGTTAACTGCTTGATCATAGCCAGCACTGGTTGTACAAGTCACATCATCCCAAAGAAATCACAGAATAATGATAAAGTCATAAAATGGAGGATTTCATTCATCATATTTCCATGATTTCCAAGGGACTGAAGCTCTTAAGAAAAATTTTCAGATGTGGAGGAAGCCTATGGATTCCAGACGGTGGTGTCTCTTTTGCAGTGTGTATGCGTATGTGTGTGCATGTTGTTATATCCTTAATGACCACTATAATGTTGGCAGATGGCATTTTTTGTGTTCATAATATGCCAAGAATGGCACCCAGGCCTTTATAACGTTACTACCAGTTGCCGTTGAGTTGACTCTCACTTATGGTAACACCCCATGTGTCCGAGTAGAACTGTGCTCCATGGGGCTTTCGATGACTGAGTTTTCAGAATTAGTTTGCCAGGCTTTTTTTCTGAGGCTCCTCTGGGTGAACTTGAACTTTCGACCTTTCTGTTAGCAGCCAAGTGTGTTAACCATTTGCACTACCTGGGGACTCCTTACAAACATTACATCATTTAGTTTTCTCTGTAACTATGTGTTATGGATTGAATTTTGTCCTTCAGAAATATGTGTTGTAAATCCTAACCCCTATATCTGCGGTTATAATCCCATTTGGGAATGGGTCGTCTTTGTTATGTTAAAGAACAGGATTAGTATAGGGTGTGTCTTAAATCAGTCTCTTTTGAGATATAAAAGAGATTAAATAAGAAAGCAAGAGAAGCAGAGACGGGGGAAGACTGATGCCAAGCCACATGGAGATCTCCAAGAAACCAGGAAACAAGCTGAAGAGACAAGGACCTTCCCTCAGAGCTGGCAGAGAGAGAAAGCCTCCGCCTTGAGCTGTGCCTTGAATTTGGACTTCTAGCCTTCTCAACTGTGAGAAAATTTTTTGTTTGTTAAAGCCACCCACTTGTGGTATTTCTGTTATAGCAGCACGGGATGACTAAGATGCTGTGTGTCATTGGTACTATCGTTACCCCATTTCACAGATGAGAAAATGCAGAAGAGTTGGGGAACTTGCCCAAGGTCACCTAGGTAAAAAAGGAGCGGAGTCCAGCCTGAGTTCTCAGAGGCCAGAGGTCCAGTCCTAACCACTGGACAGTTCTGCCCTGTGGCACAGTCTGGACCCTTACTGGACCCATGGGAGTTTCTCAGTTAGGAAGGTCGTATGTAGCTGCATCTCTAGACTCTCATTCACAAGCGCCAAAATTCTGCCTTCTAGGCCAGGTCAGGCTGGCAGCCGGCCAGCTTTGGCAGAGAAGGGATTTGGCTTTGAGGGCCAAGATGCACCTCAGACTGGTGGAGGTTTTGTGCAGCTGCCTCCTGAGTTTCCTCAGCAGTAACTGATGACTGGCCCCCGCCCTCCCAAATCCTCAGGATTTGTTTTATGTTTTCCTCAAAGGATCCAGGGTGAGTGTGATACAGCCACATAAATCTCAGTCAAGCAGGAGGGCCAGAGGGAGGACAGGTCAGGAACGAGAAAGCACAAACACACATGGGAAGGGCAAGCGATTCACATAACCCTCCCCCCGGGGCTGCCTCAGCGCCAAGGGGGCTGCTTCCACAGCCACCTTCCTGGGGCCCAGTACTCTAGGATCAGCCGGTCTCAGGCCCCGATAGAGGCAACATGCCCGGCTGCTGTTAAAAAGAAAAAAGAAAAAAAAAAAAAAACCTCTCAGGTGTTGCCGCCGGCTAGCTCATTTGTCGGAATCCGTTCTTACTGACTCAGGTTTGTAGACATTTATAGAATAGATACCCAGCAGGGCGGTGTCCAGCACACTGTGCGGTCGGCCCACCTCCCGCCAGCCTTCCCTCTCAACTTCCCTCTGCCAAAATCTTAGCAGCTCTCCACCCTTCACCACCCTAAACCCTTAGAAAAATTCACTTGAGATGGTCTGTGTATGGATACAGCCTTAAACTACAAACAAACCCTGGGTGTTAGAAGCAGAGTGGGTAGTTCAGAAGGCTGAGAGCTTGGGAAATGTTTTTAATAAACTGGTCACAGGACCCCTGACTTTCTGCATGGGTCACTCCTCGTCTCCTTCAAGTTCACATATCCAGCGTTACATTGTCAGCGAGGCCCACCTTTGACCACCCTGTTTAAAATGGTAAAACTGTACCCTTGATCACCTTTCGTCTGGTCTATTTTTCCCTTGGCAGATTTCGTCTCCCAGTGTTTCATATTGTTATGTTTATTGTAATTGTATTTCTTCTCCCACTAGAATTCCAACTCCACAAGACAGGGGCTTTTTATCTGTTACGTTTGCTGCTCTCTCCCAAGGGTGCGTGTGGATCAGTGCTTGACACATGGAAGGCGCTGCAGAATGTTTACAGAATGTATGAAGAAATGAGCCGGTGAACAAGGAAGTAGTCAGGCAATGCTTGTGGAGGGGAGGTATGGCTCAGAATGGAGAATTTCGGCATAGTCTCCCTCCCCACCCCAAAAGTTTTAGTTACTGAAGACTTGGAAACGATAGTTCTGCAAGATGGCAAGTGTCCTAGCACTGGGGCATTCATGGGGGCAAGAATGGGGAGGAAAAAGTCAAGCTCCAGAAGCTCAGTTGGTCTCTAGGTCATTTAAATTTCTGTCTACCTCTGTGATGCCTAGATTTTGTTCCATGGTATGGTGGCTTCCCCAGCTTTAGAGAAAAGAGAGCAGCCTTGTGTGTTTTCCTGAGCACGCAGCAACAAAGTTGGCAAAGTGGCGGGCTTCTAGGGCCTTTTCCCAGGATCCATAACTTAGAGGAGCTGGAGTTAAAGAATAGATATTTAAGTCTTACTCTCTTGATTTCAGGGAGCAGAATACTCAACTCAGACCAGTTTAAAGAAAGAAAAGAAAAGAAAAAAAAAAGACTGTTTACTTGTAACCCATAAGCCCAGGGTGATATGACTTCAGGTATGGCTATATCCAGAGGCTTAATTTAAAAATTATATCCCCAGGAATTAGCTTTTTTCTCTCTCTCTGCAGTGCCTTCCACCAGGTTGGTTCCATTGCCATGATCTTTATAGTGTGCACTAGGCTACTCTAAGCTTACCTGATTATAACAAGTCCAGAATGAGAGTCAGCTTCCCAACCAGTTCAACAAAAGTCTAAGAATATTGGCTGTGATTAACTTGACTTATAAAACTTGACTTACACTACCCCTGAAATAATCTCTATGGCAGGGGAATGGAGTGAGCCAACTGGTTATGTGCTTCACCCCTAGATGCACAGATAGAGCCAGTGTCACTGACTGCTAATAAATTAGAAGTAGGAGAGAAGTGGATTCTCAAATAAAAATTAGGATGTTATCACAGGAAGAGGGAGTGGATGCTTGGGAGGAAGAATAACAAACGACTGTTGCAGTGTCTCAAAAGGAAACCCATGTAGAGCAGAAATGATAGAGTGATTCCACCTCAAAGGCTAACTGCACTTGATTGTTAGTGGCTCTCTGGAATGCCATGTTGAGAAATAGTCTGAGACCAAACCAAGGAGAAGAAAAATAGTGTCATGATTGATTAGTAAGGTCCACTGTGTGCTCCGAAAGCAGTTGGTGCCAAGTATTTGTTCTCCTTTATTTAGGCTTTAGCCAGTGGAAATGATTACAAATGAAAACACACAAAGAATGATGGTTATGCTGGGATTTGGTTAGTTTTGAGACTTGCAGTGAGTTTATTTATTAAAGTCCTTGTTGCTTTGTTGTTCACATACCTGATCAGGACAAAGAGTGGGGCTGCAATTAACAGGGCCACCCATCACCATCAGTGTCAACCTGTGATGCTGAGTCAGGTAACATTTAACCTTGCCTTTGTTCACTGGTGGCATTGTCAAGACAACCCACGATGTGGCCCTGTCTGGAACTTGCCAACTGGCAGTTGGTCGGTAATGTACTTGCTTGCTTCCCCCCCACCCCACCAACCCCGCCCCTTGCTCAACAAATATTGATCAATCTCTGTTTGTGATGGGCACTGTGATATACACCAGATACACAGTGGAAAGTAAGACAGAACTCCTCATGGAGTTCATGGCCCATTGAGGGCAGCCCTGTTGGCTCTTAGCTCCTCACATTATCTTTTTATTACTGGTTTGTCTTTTGTAAAGAAACTGTGTTCAGGTACATTCCATTTCAGCCCCATGAAAGTGCCACTAGATCTTGTATCTGGAAGTATCACCACTTCTAAATTTGGGAGAGACCATCAGGTGGATGAGGCAAACCCATTCTCCCCAAAGTCCACAAAGACATCAGTTCCAAGGACATGCTTATCAAAGCTACCATTTGGAAGCTGAATGATAATGCTGATGATTTGCAGGCATTATCTCACTTAACACTGTCAGCAATCCTAACACACAAGTACTATTGTTAACAATGCCACTATTTTGCAAAGGAGGAAATTGAGACTCAGTGAAGTTAAATGATTTTCTAAACACCACACAGGTAACAAATGGTGGAGCTGGGATTCAAATTAATGTCCGCTCATTCCAGGGACTAGGATCCTAACCCCTGGGCAGTACTATCCTGCCATGAGCTCCTGGGAATAGAAGTGATTTGGTCTAATTATACATATGACCCCAAAGTGCTTCATCAGAGGAGGGAGAGAAACTTGAGTGTAGAGTTATTAATGTCTGCATGTATTTGTTTCCTCTTTTTCCTGAAAAAGTCAAGTTATAGACCATTAGGAGAAAACCACTATGCACAATGGGTGTTCTAGTGTCTGGGCGATAACTTGGCCAATAAGCCTACAGAAGGTCAAGGCATTTAAAATAGTTGTTCAAGCTTTAATGAACTATAGTTAAGAGTCTAATGGTATTTATATTTCCTTTGAGACGATACAGCCCCAAGCCCTGCTTTTGAGAGAACATGGTCATTATTGAGACCTATGATGAATTTTTATGCCTCCCAAACTTCTCACATTGGATGCATTACTTGGATAATAATAACCTTCCATGTATCTCAGGGGCTTCTGGGAAAGTCTCAATATTATATAATTTCCTTCTTTTTAGTAAAGATAACTCTGATTGGGATTAACCAAGTGGGATTTAATTTTTATGCCTTTGTAAAAACTTTTGTGAAAATTCTCAGACCAGAAAAACTCATTTTGCCATTTTGTGCTCTTTGCTTGAGGGACTGTGTGTGTATATGTACAAATTTATCACTGCATGTATGGGACCCTTTTGGAAACAGATGGGTTTTCATAGCTGTATCAGATTATTGGAAAGGTTTTCTTCTCCAATTTCTCATGTAGATGTCTTCCGTGACAAGTTAGTGAATCTTCTGCCAAGTGAATCACTGTAAGTCTAAGGTATTAGGGGTGTGGTTTTTCCTGAAAGAGATTTATAATCTCTCCCAGAGCTTCCCATCCGAGTATAATATCCACGTGTGTAATGGAGGCAGCCACCTCACCTGGAGGTGACTCAGCTCTTAGCTATGGGCCAGCACCAGCCTTCAGGACTCAGCTCAGTGTGTCTGCCATCACAGGTCTTAGGAATTTGGGGATGAAATTGAAATTTTCTAAGTGTTGTGTTTCAGAACTGAAAGAATGTAGAAGCTCTGTGAAAGGGAGATTCTCCAGTTCCCTCCCTGAGCAGGAATGTCTGGCGAAGTAGATTTTGTGATTTTTTTTAAGGGTTTGCCTATAAGTGTTTCTTCATAGCAGAGTTGAAGATCATTATCCTGACACATAGTCATGAGTTCTGAGAGAAAATAACCTTTTTTTTTTTTTACCCCCCTGAGAGAAGTTGATAGTTTTCATTCCACTGAGGACTTGATATCATGAGAGAAGAGGCCACCTGATGGTAGAATTTCTGAGGAAGTGGGTCATTATGGATTTAGGTACCAACTGATCAATTCCCACCTGCACTTGTAGGGAAGGTGCAATGGTTGGAGAGGAATCAAGTAAGAATCCCTTGATTGGGGTCCTGTATACCCCCCCACCCCAACACATATACCCCCCCGCCCCAACACACATACATAGAATGGAATAAAGTTGGGTGATAGTCTAATGAAAGTGATAAAAATCCAAGTCAAACTGAGCTAAATACATTGGAGAATTATAATTGAAAGTTGTAAAAGTAACTGAAAATCTCAAGGGTAAATTGTTTCAGATAAAGCTGAATCAAGGTGCTCAAATGGAACAATTGTGGATCTGTATCTCTCCAGCTCTTGCTCCACTTTCCTTTGTGTTGTCTTCATTCTCAGGTAGACTCCTCCCGTGTGAAAGCAAAATGGCCATCAGCAGCTCTAGGAGTCATTCAACCAACTCAGCAACTCCAACAGAAAGATAAACCCTCTTTCTAACTCCCAGCAAAAATCCCAAGGCTAAGTCTCATTAGCCTGGCTTGGGTCTTGTTTCCACCCATGGCAATGAGGGGTGGAGTCAGCCTTATTTAATCTCCATAACCTGAGAGTAGGGGAAGGTTGGTTTCCTAAAGGGGAATTTTGGGTGGTCTGTACAGAAGAAGAAGGAATGGGTGATGGGCAAACCAGATCAATGGGAAGACATCACGTGCACGTTGACTTTTGCCATCTTGGAAAAGCAAGAAGCCTTTGAAAATCTTTCAACTTTATTCTTTTATTTAGGTGCTTTCATTCACTGATTCAACCAACAACTCTATTGAACGCCTACCATGTAGAAGCACCATGCTAGGCATCCAATGGTAGGCACGAGAGACATGTCCCTTGTTGTCATGAATATTCCAAGCTGCCAGGGAAAACAGATAAGCACGGCCATAATCAGTGTGTAAGGTGCTGGTGGGGGAAGTATGTGCTGCTAAGAAAAACATGGGAAGGGACCCCATCGCCATCTTGCAGATTGTGTTAATTCATCTAGGGCCTGAAGGTTGAACAGCACATAGCCATAGGAGGTGGGGTGTGGGTGGAAGATGGGGAGGAAGAAGAGCTTTTCAGACAGAATGAAAAGAACATACAAAAGCTTAGAAGCTAGAGAATAGGAGTATTGTATGTTTGGGGACTGAAGGAAACTCAGTATGTCCTGACTGAAGACTTTTCTGTCCTTCCAGGGTAGCTTGGGTCAATGGTAGATGATATAAGTAGGGTAGAAACTGAGGAAATTGGTTCACTCTTTAGTCCATTGGCTTGTCTTACCACATCATGGACTGAGAGGTCCCTTTGGTATTACAGAGCCAAATAGTGTGGCCCTGAGCTCCAATCAGGCTCCTCATAATTAAGTATCAACAGATACATCACGGTACCCCACTCCAAAAAAAAAAAGCAAACTCGCTGCCCTTGAGTCGATTCCAACTCAGAGCAATCCTATAGGACAAAGTAGGACTGCCCCATATGGTTTCTAAGGAGTGCCTGGTGGATTCGAACGGCTGACCTTTTGGTTAGCAGCCGTAGGTCTTAATCACTACACCACCAGGGTTTCCCATCATGGTACAGAGGGGGAAAAAATGATTTGTTGTATTTCATTATGTGAAAATGTTCTCATTAAGAGAATTGAGGATACAAGATAGTATATGGAGCATACTCACCTCTGTGTTAAAATTATTCAACAACAAAAAGCAGATTATGCATTGAAAAAAGACAGGAAAGAAATACACCAATGTGATAAGAGCTGTCAGTGAGCAATGGGATCCTGTTAATTTTTTAAATTTTTATTTTCTTTTATTATCTATGTTTTCTGTGTTTTCCATGGGTGAGCATGTATTAAAAAGGAGCAAACTAAAACTCTACCAGTTAGTCATCAAATGTCTATTCAGTCATGAAGGAGGGGCCTTAAGGAAGGCGATAAGCACAGAGCCTCTTGGCTCCAGGAATTTGTAGTCTGGTCCCCTGGAGAACACTGGTGGTTTGGAATACTTAAGCCCTGATAGCAGGCCACAGGCAGCTTGGCCGGGGGGATTTTTCTCTGTAGCAACTGTCTTTTTTTTTTTTTTTTTCCTTTTATTGTTGAAAATATACACAGCAAATCATATACCAATGCAACAGATTTTCCCCGTACAATTCAGTGACACCGATTATATTCTTTGAGTTGTGCACCCATTCTTACCCTCCTTTTCTGAATTGTTCCTCGTCGATTAATATAAACCTTACTGCCCTCTAAGGTTCCTATCTAATCTTTTGAGTTGCTGTTGTCAATTTGATTCTATATAGATAGTTCTTAAAAGAATGCAGTGCTCAAGGCAGGCCTTTTTTTTTTTTTTTTTAACTAGTTAAGCTACACTATTGTTTGGTTTTAAGAAGACTTCAGGGGATATTTTTGGTTTAAGGTTTAAAGATTATCTCAGGGCAATAGTTTCAGGGATTTTTCCATCCTCCATGGCTCCAGAAAGTCTGGATTCCATGGGAATTTGAAATTCTGTTCTGCATTTTCCCTCTTTTTGTTCAGGATTCTTCCGTAGAATCTTTGATCAAAATGTTCAGTAATGGTAGCTGGGCGCCATCCAGTTCTTCTGGTCTCACGGCAAAGGAGGCAGTGGTCCTGGAGCAGGTGCCATTTAGGTCAGCTCTTAGAGGAGGTGAGGGCACCCTCTGTCAGGCTGTGGAATGACAGGAGGAAGGACGAGCCCTCTCTGAAGGATCACTTCGTTCTCACTGATTTCTTTATGAGAGTGTTCCTATTTCCTATTGGCTTGTGTAGCAGAGTTCCTGGGTGGTACAAATGCCTAATGTGTCAGGTTGCAAACTGAAAGATTAGCAGTTCGAGTCTACCCACATGTGCCTGGAAAGAAAGACCTGGCAGTCTGCTGAAAAATCAACCATTGAAAACCCTGTGAAACACAGTCCTACTCTGACACACATGGCATCACCATGAGTAGGAGTCGACTTGATGGCAACTGGTACTGGTACCAGTATTGTGGCAGACACGATGAGGTAGGAGGCAACGGAGCCTAGCAGGACCAAACCAAAAACCCCATTGCTGCCGAGTAGGTTCCGACTCATTGTGACCCTGGGTTCAAATGCCCGTATTTTCTAGCCCGGGAAGCTTCACTAGACTCATGATAATATAGCAGGCAATTTACAAACACAAACCACAATTCAAAAAATAAATACAACATCTGAAACAAAGAAACATGACACAAGAATATCCAAATATGTTCATACCAAATCACTCCTGAGGAATGGAAAAAAAAAAAAAAAAAACTCGATACGTGGGGTATCAAGGGGAGAGCAGAATTTTAAGCCATGGCAGATTTGAAAATTAAAATTGGTAAAATTTTATATCTAGGGTAAATGTTTGCATCAGGGTTACCATTGCTCATGCCCAAATAGAATTACCCTGGCAGAACAATCAAGTGTGTGCTTATAGATCAATAGATTTCAGGGTTAGTGCTGATTAGGCATAAAAGGGTAACGTTGAAAGCATTAGGGAGAGATTTAAATAGCACAAGTTTGTGAGAAAGAAAGTGTGCTTTAGCAAATGAATGAAAAAGCAGAAAACTTAGAGTCAAGTTCACACGCATTAAAAAAAAAAAAAAAAAAATCCCCTTGTTATACCTCAGCCATTTTTATACGGCAAATGTCCCTTTCGATGAGGAACAGAAAACATGAGTTGCGTTTTCCAGCTGACTGCCTGCTCAGCTTGTCAGGGCCAGTAGGAGAGGGCTGATCAAAGTCCAAATCAGCAGTGTTATCTCTCAGCCCCGGGAAGGGACTGGTGGCCAGGTGGGTGGTGACATTTATAGATGACCTGTCTGCAGTAGCAGCAGGAGAGGGACAGCTTGTTGCTCCCTTCACTACTCTTGCCAGGGCGGAGTGTCACAGAAAGGAGACACATCTGAAGTCAGGACCTAGGTAACATTTGAGATTGTTTCATTTCACTGTCTTTGAAATTTTCACCGGAAATCCGCATGTATGGCTCTGGAAGTTTTTCTCAAAGGCCAACGGAGTCAGTTCCTGGCTGTTGGCGAGCTCTTCTTTGTTGGTGCTTGAGGTCAGTAGCCAATCCAATATAAGCAGCATGATCGATTGCAATGGTACCATCTACTATGATAATAAAAGATGTGTTACTGATACCGTAAGAGCTATTTTTATCTTTTTCTTCCCTTATTTTTTATCTGTATCAGTGTGGTTTATGTAAACCTGACACATTTGTGTATGTGAAACAGATGCAGGGCAAAGCAGAGTTGTGTCTGTTTGAACCACATTTTTTTAATCATAGACATGATTTATGAAAATGTTCTTTGCGTATGAATTTTTTCTTTCTCAAACAAAACTCACAGTAATTATAAATCTAACATTCAATTTTTTTTAGTACTTAAGAGAGCTAGAAGACAAAGCTTATAAGTGGATCTGTTCAATCTGTCTTCATTAGGTGTTGTAAGAAAAACAGCATGCGTCTTTTCTGCAGATGCAAATTAGATCTTTAGAAATGACCTCACTATTGAAATGCATGATATGGAAATGGTCCTTTCAGCCACATGGTGCCACGCCCCCTGAAGTGCTCTCATCTGCCAGAGGTCTTGGATGCCACTCCCCCTGCGGCCTCTTAGCAGAGAGTGACAGAAAATGAGGGTCTTCGCCATCCTGCAGCCCAGTGGGATGACTGTCACAAAGTAGGTTTCCGTGAGAGAGATTATTGAATCCAAGTGTTCCTTTTCACTGCACATGGCCCCATCATCCATCCGATTTCTCAGACCTAGTTTTTTTTTTTTTTTTTTTAGTTGTCTTCTTTACCTTTATGTTCAATCCTTCACCATGGGTTGGATACATTTTATCTCCCGTTTCTAGAATCTACATACTTCTCTCAATCTCCATACAAACACCTAGAGGAAACCAATCACCATCTCTCTCCTGGATATATAATAGTGCCCAAGTGGTCTCCGAGAATCTACTCTTGCCCTCCTGGAGTCTCTTCCCTCCTCTATCCAGTAGAGCAAGTCGAAGGAGCAAGTAGAGGGAGCAGCTACCAGAGCCTGGCAAGAGCTATGACTTTAGGAGAGGGATACCTGGCAGGAGCTGTGGCCTTCAGTAGAATGAGTGAATGATAGTAAGTGAATTTCCCAGCCTCTCTCTCCTCCCCTTTTCTATATCCTGCTCATGACTTCCTTTGACTGGATTCAACTCAATTGCAGGTAGCTGGAAAGCCTAACAGGTGAGCTTTGTAGAGCAAGCCTCCTGGGCTACAGAGCAGGGTGGAGAAGGGTCGAGAGTGAATCTGCAGGAAGAGGTGGAGGGGGAGGGTGAAGGGTTTGTACACAGAGAAGATCTCACACACGGCTACCCTGCTTGACACCTTTCCAGTGGCCCCCCATTGCAGTCTACTTCAAATGAATATCTTGTATCAAATAGTGAGAAGTCAAAGTCTTAGTATAAATGAACTGCACTTTCTTCCTTCTCCTAACTATGCCACAGTAAGAAGCTGCTGGCTAACTAGAAGCTGACCAGAGCTGCTTTTATGAGAAGACTTTCTGAGATTAGCACATTGTTCAAATGGATGCTGTTAAATTAATGTTATTTAAAGAGCTTGCAGGTGGTCTCTACAGTCTTGTGTGCTTGGCTTTCTCTCAACTTCCCCACATCTCCTCCTTCATGGCTGGTACAATATGCAAATGTCACATCAGACTCATCCACTGACCCCTTTGCTGAGTTTCCTTCTGTCAGCAGAGCTGGTCTGTTGCTGGGCTTCATGCAAATATGAGTCAGTCTGTTCTCCCCAGTGTGGTTGATCGGTTGGTCTGGCATGGCTTCCTACCCTTTTCAAAGAGGTGGCTATTTGCAAGACTGGTTCTAAATTAATGAGTGCATTTAGCATGCAAAGACTGATAGCTCTTGAAAGCATACTTTAAAGAGAATGATCATCTGTGTTTCTGTAGTTTATTTATGCCGTGCCTTTGTTCCAAAAAGGTTTGAGAGCTTGCTTGCTTTATGTCCTTTCCTGCCTTTCCTATTCTCTCTCCTTCCCTCTCTCCTCTTCTTTCTTTCCTCCTTTTCAATGTTCTCTTTCCCTCCACCTTCTAGAATTTTTCTTCTTTTAGTAAGAATAACTTATTTTCCATTTTAAATTAATTTTTAAAAATATAGAAAAAAAAGAAGTGCACATTAATTCCCTTGAAATGGACGACCACTAATACATGGCATATTTGTTTCCAGTTTTTTTTTTTTTTTTTTCTCCTTCTAATAGGATGTTATAAGAGAATTCTTTTTGGCTCATTTAGCGAAGAGCTCAGTAGTATTTGATGCCTTTTGTCTCGGGATCACAGCTGGCACTGGGCAGAAAAAGTTGCATTTGAATATCGTACAATGCTAAGAAAAATTTTGCTAGAGCACCTGTGCAGGACATGCAGAGATAAGGATGGCTTTGAAACCTTTTAGGAGCAGTAGTGCTTCAGTTGTAGACTTCTTGCCTTCCATGTGGGATACCGGGGTTCGATTCCTAGCCAGTGTACCCCATGTGCACCCACCCATCTGTCAGTGGGGACTTGCATGTTGCTACGATGTTAAACAGTTTCAGTGGAGCCTCCAGACTGAGACAGACTAAGAAGAAAGGCCTGGCAATGTAATTCAGAAAGCCAGCCAATAAACAGCCTGTAGATCATGGTGGCACAATCTACATCCAATCATGGGGATGGTGCAGGACCAGACAACTTTTTGTTCAGTTGTGTATGGGGTCCCCATGACACAACTTGATGGCAGCTAACAATAATACCTCTAATTGGAGGATATAAAAGGGTTAAAATGGAAAAACCTAGGAGGTAGAAAATAGGGAGAAAAATCCTTTGGAACAAGTTGTAAAAATGCTGTGATTCTCACCTCACCTGCACCCCTCACCCTGTGTTAGATGGGGGTGCTTCAGAAGAAGCAACAAGAAGAAGTCAAAAGAGCAGAGCTTCAAGCTCTGAGGACTGGGCATCAGTCTCCTGGAGGCTTTTGGGACCAAGAGGCTGGATGTGGATGGAGGACAGGAAAAGTCCAGGGGCAGGTGGCTGTGGCGGGCTGGCTGTTCTGATTGGTACAAAGGAGAGGTGGCTGTTCTGGGCACAGCCCACACCACCAGGTTTGTTTCTTTTGGACATGATGCAGGCATGCAGGAGAGAGGCCAGCCTGGAGGGACGCTGTGGCTCCAACAGAGAGACTCTGCACGGGGTGAACCCTGCAGGCACTGAGGGAAGACCTGGAGCAGTGGGAGACAGGGCCTCCTTGGAGGAACTGGAGAGCAAGGATGTCCAGTGATGGGAGAATCACCAAATGAACCAGACTCCCAGGAAAGGGCCGGCTCTAAACATCTGCCATGGCCAGAGAAAACCAATGTCAGATTACACTGATGTCAGTCCAGAAGGACCTTTCTGGCCTTTTGCCGCTCTGTTAAGGAGCTCTGGTGGGACCACGGCTAAGTGCTCAGGTGCTAACCAGAAAGTTGGCAGCTCGAACTCACTCTGTGGTTCTGTGGAAAAAAGACCTGGCAATCTGCTCCCGTACAGATTACAGCCAAGCAAAGTTTATGGAGCAATTCTACTCTGTCATGTGGGGTTGCTGTGAGTCGGAACTGACTCAACAGCACCCAACAACACCTCCCTCTTATCTCTCCTCTTCCTGGAGGAGTCAGAAGTCCTTCCTACTGGACAGCAGGAGGGCGTGAGCAAGGTGGAAAGAAGGAGCGAGCCAAGCCTGCACTGGGGAGGGGCGAAGCTTTGACTTTTGACTATTACATGGAGCTGCATATTGTTTACCAAAGTGGTACAATTTCTGAGACTAAACGTGACAAAAGGATGTTTTGTAGCATGAGACTAGAAAATGCATGGAACCACCTCTGGACTTTTCCCAAGAGGTGGGATGAAAGAATTGGCCTCACAAAGCAGTCTTGAACGGGCAAATGGGGAAAAGAATAGTTGTCTCTTTGCATCTAATGGAGCTGCGACTCTTTATGAATATACTGATTTATGTATATTTTACATACCTATATGCCTTTAAAACTACAGAGATCACATATGAATTCACCACCCTAAAACAACATTAAAGCATTGTACTTAAAGCTGGAGTCTCCTTTGATTTCCATCCGCACCTCTGCCGTGAGCCTATACCTTACATTCCCGTAGCGCATTAATCTACGCACAGCTTTCTTTTTTCCTCTATCATTTGATCATTACAGCAATTCCTGGTAATTATAGATGGGTAGACTGAGGCTCATGGATGCTAAAGATGTGTCCATATGCTGAAATCTGGTGAGTGACGTCAAGTCCTTTTGCCTCAGGCTGCGTTGCAGGCACGAGGATGGATTTATTAAACAGCCCATCCCAAGGACTTCAAGATTTGTCTTCTTCTCTTTCCTCCCTTCCTGCTATCAAGTCGCCCATTTTGAGAGGAATCCTTGTTTGCATCCTTGGAATGCTGACCCTCTCTGCTGCCCCTGCATACCTTCTGTGTTAATGGAAGGGCTGGCATCACTGCACCTTAGTCATGCCCAATTCATGTCAGTGGACCAGGTCAGCCAAGCCAACGTTTACTCAGGCCCAAAGCCATTGGGCAGAATCTTTTACAACATCAACAGCAGCAGCCAATGAGGAGGCTTGTTTAGTTCAAGTTCTTTGGTTTTTGGGATTGGTGCCTGAGGCTTTTGGGAGGGGTCCATAGCATTTCTTTGCAAGGTACAACGACCACCTCTTCAGCGGCCTGGAAGTCCCACGGGTTTGAATGAAGCCTCTTGGTGTCATTTCATTTGGCATGTAAGGCTGGAAGCTACCCGGGGACTTCTCTCAGGATTTGGAGCCTTCACCTTGTAGCTTGCAGTGGGAAATTCCTCATTAAACAGCCAACTCTGCATGGCTCTCAGATGAGAGAAACTGTCAAATGCACTCTGGGAAGATCTGGGGGAAGTTCATTCAGGCTCTTACCTTCTTTTACTTTTCTTGCCTTTTTAAAATTCAACTTAAGTTTCTAACCAATTGAGGAATTGTCAGCTGGTCTATAGTTAGGGTCACCTTAAAGCTCATCGTTTAAGCTGAGACACTTTGAAAATGAAAGGACATCAAATGGGACTATCTGGGGAAAATCAGGACAGAAGCCTCCCCAGCTCTAGTGTACCACCCAGGCCACCCTTTCGCTGAGTTCATTCATCTCTTCCAAGTACCAATCAATTTATTAAAAAAAAAAAAAAAAAGTTGGAATTCCCCCTTTCCTAAATAACCAAGTTATATCATTGATGGATTTGTGGTTGGGTGTCCTACAGATGTCAGAATATTCTTAGCAAAGCCTCGGAGTGAGACCTGAGTTTGAATTCTGGACTTACTACTTGCTGTGAGACCTTGGCTAAGTCATGAATTAGTTTTTCAGAAGAGACAATCAAGAGCCGTGGTGATGAGATGGCTGTCTGGAAACAGTGTCTGGGTTGGCACCCCAAAGACCTCACTTACTAGCTCTTATGCACTGAATTGTATCCCCCAGAACTATGTGTTGTAAATCCTAACCCCTATATCTGTGGTTGGAGCCCTGGTGGCATAGTGGTTAAGAGCTTGCCTGCTAACCAAAAGGTTGGCAGTTCGAATCTACCAGCTGCACCTTGGAAACCCTATGGGGCAGTTCTGCTATGAGTCAGAATCGACTGGACAGCAACAGGTTTTTGTTTTCTTTTATATCCGTGGTTATAATCCCATTTGGGAATGAATTATCTTCGTTATGTTAATGAGCTAGGATTGGTATAGTGCTTGTCTTAAATCAGTCTCTTTTGCGGTATAAAAGAGATTAAATAAGCAAGTGAAAGAAGCAAAGATGAGAGTAGACACCATTGCCACATTAAAATCACCAAAGAGCCCAGGGATAAGGCCTTCTCCTAGCACCAGAAGAGAGAAGGCCTTCCCCTAGAACCAGTACTCTGAATTCAGAGTTCTAGCCTCCTAAACTGTGAGAGAATAAATTTCTGTGTGTTAAAGTCACTCACTTGTGGTATGTCTGTTATAGTAGCACTGGATAACTAAGACACTAGCTGAGTGCCTTGGGAAAATTAACTTCTTGTGGTGTAGTCTTCCCATTTGTAAAATGAGGATAAAAATAGCACTTACCTATAGAATTGTTAGGAGAATTGAGTAAGTTAATAAATCTAAAGTAAGAGTCAGCAGACTTTTCTGTGAAGGGCCAACCAGTACATAGACTTTGTGGGCTATATGGTCTTCGTTGCAGCTACTCAACTTGGCTATTTTAACACAAAAGTAACCACAGACAAAGGTGCGTGGCTTCATTCCAATAAAACTTTATTCATCACAAGTGGCATGCTGAATTTGGACCATCGCAGATCTAAATCATTGAGAATAGTAGCTGGCACAGAATCAGTGCTATTTAAATATTAGGTATTATTGTTACTGCTACACAGGATTGCTATGAGGATTAAATAAAGTAAAGTGTAAAAAAGTGCCTAGCACACAGTTTGTATTATCTAATTTATAGCTTTTACGTCAGGATGTAATATGGCTATTTCATGCCAGGTTTGAAATCTGAGGTGCAAATTAGCACCCAGGTATGGTCTTTTTTTTTCATGGTCTAGCGGAAATGAGAGAGGACAGTACTGAATGAAGCGTGGACTTCCCTTCCATGGGGTAGGTGCCCCACAGTTTGATGCGTCACATCATGGCTTTCTCCATGTGGACTGGTGTGTGGCCCCATTGGTTAGTGGTGTATTGGACCCATTACTGGTGGGCCTCAGTGTAGAATCCACACAGTGGTTCTCAAAGTGCACTCCCTGCCCCAGCATTTTCCGCATCACCGGGAAATGTGTCAGAAAGGTGAATTCTCAGCACCCCCTTCCCTATGGGGTGGGGCCAGCGTGTGTGTTGGAACAGGTGCTCCTGAGGCTGCTGCAGTCTGAGAGCCATTGCTCTCTACAGTGGAGTGGTAGTCCCGCCCTTTGCCTTGAAGGGATTTGCATTTGTGAGGAGGAGAGGGGACCGGCTGTGCTTTTCACAACTTTGCCCTGACACCTCTCCCCCCAGCATAAAGCCCAGCACACATAAGATGTTAGAAACATTTGTCAAAAAGATGAGCTCATAAAAGCCAAGTGGGGTTTATCCATATGTTTGTTGTTGTCCCTGCAGTGACATCTACAGAAATGCCTGGGAGAAAAATCTCTCTGGCCCCATGGGAACCCAGGGCCAGTGGTAGCCCTGGAAATGATGTCTGAAGGTGCTCCTGAGGTCGAGTTCCTCAAGGGACACAGTCATTCATTGAAGAAAAACCTTCGGGTGACTTTCAAGTCTCAAGACAAGCCTGACTGTAGTGTGAATTAGACTGAAAGCTTTAGGACCCTCACAGGCCACTCATCTTTCTAGCAGCTGGGGGGAAACATCGCACTCTCTTTGTTCTCTCTCTCTCTGTGCTTGGTTTCGTGGTAGTGTTGGCAGGGTCTTCTCATGAAGAGAATGTTAGCATGGAAAATTCTCCATTTGGCCATAATTTTTGATGTGTGTCAAACACACCAAGAGATATTTCCCTTCTCTGCTGTCCAGGGTGCTCTGGCCCATGCTCGCATAGTTTCTGCATGACCACCACCCCCTCCGACAGCAGGGTGACCCCTTCCAGTCATCCCGATCACAGGCCTTTTGGTTCCTTTGCAGAGACGTGTCCCTCGGAGGACACAGGAGCCTGGAAAAGTCTGTTGAAATTAATGGCAGTCTGCCTCAAAGGAGTGGGAACATGGGCTTCCCAGGCGGCCGAGGAATCTGCAGTCTCCCAGGTAAACTATGAGAGCAGCACGGAGGTATGAACACATCAGCAATGCTGACAGATGGAATGTCAGCATTCCCGGGGCACCGGAAGTTAGGAAGGGGTTTGCGATTGCAAGCGGCTTTCCAGCGACTACAGAAAACACTGCTTCCCACTCCACTTCCAGTATCAAACCCAAGTCATGAGGTGCATCACCTTTCCACCAGACTCATCCTCTACCTCATCCAGGACACTTCAGATTTGGAAAAAGAAAACACACCCTCTCCAAAGACCTCCCCCTGATCCCCGTCAAGAGCCAAAAAGGAGAGCGAGAAAGAAGGGGGATTGTTTGGACGCTGGTTTTAAACAGACTTCTCTGTAAGGGAGCTGAATTGCTTAGGGACACAGCAGATACAGGCACACACACTTTATGTACCAGTGATAAAATCAGGGGTCGTTGCTTATTTCTCCTCATCCTGTGTTTCTTAAATGTTGGTCTCATGTGGTTCCCTCATGAGTCTCTCAGATGCTTCTTGTATTGGGATTTCATTGAGATTGTTTTTCATGTTATTTATTGCTACTTTTGTTTCTGGAGGGAATTTATAATGATGGTTATCTTTAAAAGAAAACTCATGAAATAGATATTGATCCATTTATGTCTCAGCTTAGGCAGTCTTAATTTCTCTTTGGAGATTATGGAAGGCGGGCACAAAAGGAAGAGAGAGAGAAAGATGTCAATTAAAAAAAAATGGATCTGAAAGGTGTCAGCACCATGCTTCTCAGGAGTGGGTGAGAAGGGAGTGGTCACCGCTATTAATATTGCTAAATGTCAGTCACTCATTCATCTGCAGTGAGCAAGATGGTGGACAGGGATGGTGGAATTCAAAATGAAGTTCTTTTAAGAAAGCTACAGCTAGTCTTCCACCACCTGTCTTTCAATTTGTCGTACTGTGGTGGCTTGCGTGTTGCTATGAAGCTGGAAGGTATGCTACCAGTATTTCAGTTACTACCAGAGTCACTCATGTTGGACAGGTTTCAGTAGAGCTTCCAGACTAAGACAGAGTAGGAAGAAAGGCTTGGCAATCTACTTCTAAAAATTAGCCAGTGAAAACCCTGTGAATCACGATAGAATATTGTCAAATATAGTGCTGGAAGATGAACCCCCTAGGCTGGAAGACACTCAGAATACACCGTGCCTGCCACAGCGGACTCGAGCATTGTGAAGGTGGTACATGATGGGCAATGTTTTGTTCTGTTATATATGGGATCTCCAGGAGTCAAAGCCAACGCTACAGCCGCTAACAACAATACCTGATAGCCTAAGAGCTCAAGGGCCACCTGCACAGGCTTCAAGGACCTGCCAATTCCCTAACTGCCCTCCTTCTTGCTGGCTGGTGCTCTCAGCCTCTTCTTCGGGGCATGATGCCATTCAGGCTTCTTATTGAAAGACATACAGCTCTGAGTACAAATCAGACAAAGGTTCAACTACAAATGGGGCAACGTGACTTTAGTGCAGATTAATGCACATTTGACTAATAGATCCTCTTCCCCCTATGACCTTGACTAATGAAGAACACACTGAACCGCTGAAGGCAAGGGGAAAGGCATCAAAGGGCTTGGGATTTTACAATTACAAGATGGATGTTACTGATTTTATCGCTTGTGCCTGGGCCTGGTACTGAACGCTCACCTCTGCCTGAGTAGTCTAAGGAATTCAGACGTAGATCCATTGTGGTCGCTCTTCTCTGTCACTTCCGTCTCCTTGGAGGGAGACATTCAAAATGAACTCTCAGACAACCGGCGCTCTGGTGGAGTATGATGGGTGACCACTCAAAACACAGGGAGGATGAATAGGACTTGAACTACAGGATAGAAGGAAACGGCCTTCCGAGCAGAGGAAACAGCTCAAGCAAAGGTTTGGAGGTAGGAGTGGGCAGGAGGTGTTTGACGAGGGGAGGTGAGACCAGTCTCAGAGAGTTAGGAGGCATGCAGCAGGGCTACCAGTGCCAGCTTGAGAAGTTGGGATTCTCTTGCCTTTGAAATGGGGGAAGCTCTAGAAAGTTCTTGAGCATGAGAATGATAGGATCAGCTCTGTATTGTGGGAATGAAAACTGGTGTGAAGTATGGAAAGTAGACTGGGAGAATGAGAGCCTGGCAGTGGCCCTGCTGTTTGGGTGTACGTGCATTATTTTAGGCAAAACATAGCAGCAGCAGTGTAAATGGGAGCTGGGGGCACAGGCTTATGTGGAGGTCATGATGTGCAGGGCTTTTGGTGGGCGGGAAGAGCAAGTTGCTGATGGCTATGCCAAGGTTGAGAGTTTCTAGGTGTTAATTTCATTCCAGGATTTGTGAAGAATGTTTCTGGAGGGCCACTGGAGCCCTCATAGGTTATCCTGTAACCCTTTCCCTGAAGGACATGGGCGGCCTAGGTATCCAAGGAATGAGGCAGGATTGCACAATCAGATTTTTTACCTGGGCCCAGCCCAAGATCTAGTCCTTTCTGTGGGAGGGCAGTACTGAATACTGTGGAGGTGTACCTTCTAATTCCATCACAAAAGAGATTTCCAAGCTGTCCTGGTTTATATCTGGAATCCTCCCAAAGGGGAACAGACTTAGAAAAAATTGTGGGTTGTCCAGGTAATGCCACATAGGCTAATTAGAAAGAATCATCCAGTGCCTACAACAGTGCCAGGAACCTAGTAGGAACTCAGTTAATACTTGGAGGGTATGTATTATACAAATAAACTTGTTGCTGCTCTTTAATTGCTTTATATAATCTGTGTGTGTGTGATGAAGAAAGCATGTGCTTGAGAAACAAGAAGACCTAGGTTCCAGTCCTCACCCTATCACAGGCTGAGTCCTGTAACCCCTCTGAGACTCAGTCTTTTCTTCTGTAAAGTGGAATAATAATACTAAGCTCCAGAATTGTTATGAAGATTAGACACTATGACAATAATAATTTTAGTACTAATTAGCACCTGCTTGTTCTCAAATTGTGTTATGTGCTTGGCATACATTCTCTCAATCAGTCCACACAACAGACTCCTCAGTTGGATTATATTCATATCTTACTTTACAGATGAGGACAATGAGGCTTAGAAGGATGAGGTGACTAGCCCAAAGTCACCCACTATAGTGTGGGGAAAGCAGGCAGGAATGACAGACAAATATACTCCCTAGAAAGCTCATAATTTTAACCTCCATGCTCTACACCACTATCACACAGCCTGACACATAATTGACAGCTGCTATCATTGCTTTCAGTAAGATTGGGAAATGATGTTCTTCTTGATAACCAGTGTAGGGTTTTTTTTGGTCAACAAAATCTATCAAAACAAAGTAGCAATAGAGAAAGATTAATAAAAAGAGCTCATTGGTGGTAAAAAGTGATGTGGGTCCCTTGAAGAGATACAGTGTCTTCTAGCACTAACGTTCTATGATTCAGGGTCCTTTGATTTCTTAGCAATTATTAGACTCAAACTGGTTTGAGCCCAAAGGGGGAATTTGTTGGCTCATGCAGTTGAATAGTACAGGAGTTGCTAAATTCAGGCATAGCTGGATCCAGGAACTCAAAAGATGATTTTGAGACTCTGATTTTCTCTCACTTCTGCTTTGCTCTGTGTTGGCTCTATTCTCAGGCAAGGTGGCTGTCAGCAGCTTCAGGCTTACATCAGCTCTTCTCCCCGCTTCTGTGGATACAGTGTGTCTTTTTTAACAAGTCTCTCAAAAGTTTGGGGGTTGAATCTCACATTGGCTCTGGTGATTGCACTTCTACAGCCTTGGTTGGGAGTCTGTCCACATTAAACCATGTGCAATTGAAAGAGAAAGTAAGGGAATTCCCCCAGGAGAATCTAGGCGATACTGAGTCTAGCAGATGAGGGAATGGATGCTAAAGCCCGTTGCCGTTGATTCCGACTCATAGCAACCCTATAGGACAGAATAGAACTGTCCCACAGGGTTTCCAAGGAAGAGCTGGTGGATTCAAATTGCCAACCTTTTGATTAGCAGTGAGCTTTTAACCGCTGCACCACCAGGGCTCCAGTAGATGAGGAAATGGATGCTAAGTAGTGAAAAATGAGAGATATTCCCCACACTGAGGTCTGGGGAACCCCTTGGAGGACTCTGAGAAGTGGGTGGAGGGTGAGTTTTGAGTCAGGATAGAGAAGACTGAGTGGAGCCCAAGACCCCAAACTAAGAGCCACTGAATCACATCGTTCCATGGGCCTGGTTCACGTTGTATAACCTGTGTACGTTATACACTCCTACCCAAGCTCCATTTCAAGTAGAGTAGCTCAGTTCTGATCAGCTTTATGTGTCCCACCATGGGAGATTTTAATGAAATAAAGTGTGAAGCTATTGTATTAGCCCAAGAGGGGTAAAGAGGGGAGATGCAGGGATCCTGGGAAGTTTGTCAGAAGTGAGATCTCTGGGCACTAAAAGCAGACATCCATTGTGCATTCCAAGTAGGCAGGGCAGTGGGTTTGTAAAAGGAAAAGGGGAGGAGCTGAAAGAAGGAGAGCATTTGTGGTCCAGGCTAAGACAAAGTCATGAGTTGGGTGTGGACTGTCCTAGGGTGCTAATCTTGGGTGCCACCAGCTGTCTCAGGTAGGAGTCCCTTCCTGGCCATGGCCTACGGTAGTACATGACTGGCTGTGCCTGCATCAAATGGTGAGAGGTCTATTTGAGGGCCCTAGAGGTATTATGTCTTTTTTTTTTTTTTTTTTTTTCTGCAACATAAAGATGAAGACTAAAGTGATATTGCTTGCAAGAAAAACATAAGGTATGGTTTAGAGCTTCCAGAAAGAACGAGAGAAATATCTGGTGTTCTATCCTGTCTCTTCCCTGTCCATTAATGAGTTTTTGAACATCTGCTGTGTTCCTGGCCCTGTGGTCAGCACTGAAGGAGAAGATCTGAAACCTACATGAATGTTTCAACAGCTAAGACACAAAGTATCCTCTGTAGAACTTGCCCTTGGCCAGCGGTGTGCTGTACATGTTTAACAACCAACTCTTCAGGGGGAGGGGCAGGAAGCCTTGATTTGTGGCATTTGCCAAGTCTCTATGTTGTAAATATTCCCACCATGACTGATTTCAAGCTACCAACAGGATGTCATTGAATGTAAAGTTGGGAAGAGATATGCAGTCACATAAGATTATAAATATTTCTACCATATAGACGCAAAAGATGTAAATAACCTCAAAAGCACAGATAATAGTAAAATGTAGTAAAATAATTAGGACATGATGAATTTTGGCTCTTTATTAGCTTTGTTTTAATATAAATTATTTAAGTTCAAATGTATATAATTTAATTTTTAATAACAGCTGTGTTTAGTGATTGTTCACAGAATTCCTGAAAAGTTAACAATTGCTCTTGGGAGCCCTTTTGGGGTGACTCTAGCATGTGACTGCCTTCTCCCCTGCCCTCATTTTTCTACATTCTTCTAAGCCTCTGGAGTTCAACCTTTCCTCTCTTCTTTGAGAAAGCCTCACCTCAAGGCAAATCCATTGCCTAGACTTATTACTGGTCTGTCGCTTAGATGTGCTTTCTGTTCGCTGAGGCAGAAAGCCCACCTTGTCCGTGTCCATCTCCTCAGGGTAGCCCAGCAGCCCGAGTCCGTTAGGCATAACACACGTTTGATGAGTGAGTGAGTGAGGCATGAGTGAGTGGCTACTGAGCACAGGGTGGCTGTGGAGACTACAAAGATGAACCCTAGGTTTTCTGCTCCGCGTTTTTGCGGCTTGCGATACGTTTCAGTCCTGGCACCTATCACACGTGTGACCATCTGTTTAATGGCCGGACATCCCTCCATGAGGACAGGGATGGTATCTGGCTTTTCACTGCTGCAGCCGTGGAGTCTGGCACAGGGTGAGTGTTCCAGCAATACTTGTTGACTCTGGCTGAGTCTACAAAGCTAATCATGTTGTTTTATTTTTAATTACACAAAAAATATACAAATGCGTTTCTGTTGGAAAAATATTCTAAATATTACAGATAAGGCTAAGCATCCTCTGACTAACCCCCAATCCCAAATACTCCCTTTCTGGCAAAGTGACCACAGCGTTGGTATAGCATATATTCCTTCAGGTTTTTGTTTGTTTGTGTTTATTTACATATGTGTCTATAGAAATACATGGCATTTCTCTGAGGCTTTTAACTTTTTATTTTAAAGTAATTATAGATTGACAGGAGCTGCAAAGCAGTACAGAGAGGTCCTGTGTACCCTTCACCCATTTTCCCCCAATGGTTGCATTTTACAGCTACCCTGCAGTATCGGAACCAGGAAGCTGACGCGGGTAAAATCTGTGTATATAGTTCTGTGCCATTTTATCACATATGGAGATTTGTATAACCATAACCACAATCAAGGTACAGAATTATTCCATGAAGAAATTATTCTAATTATCTCATTACTTACCCTTTGTTTTAGTTATCTAGTGCTGCTCTAACAGAACTGCCACAGTGGGTGGCTTTAACAAACAGAAGTTTATTCTCTCACAGTCTAGGAGACTAGAAGGCCGAATTCAGGGTGTCAGCTCTAGGGGAAGGCTTTCTCTCTCTGTTGGCCCTGGGAGAAGGTCCTTGTCATTAATCTTTCCCTGGTCTAGGAGCTTCTCAGCACAGGGACCCCGGTCCCAAAGTATACGCTCCACTCCTGGCTCTTCTTGCTTAGTGGTGATGAGGTTGACACATCTTTTGGGGGGAAATTCTTTAATCCATGACACCTTTTTATAGTCACACTTCCCCTCTCCCCTCCACTGTCCCCTAACCTTGGTCAGTCTCTTGGCTGTGCTTTCTATTAGCTGAGGCAGGAAGCCCATCTTGTTCATGTCCTTCTCCTCAGGGTAGTCCAGCCTGAGTCCAGCCTGAGTCCTTTAGGCATAATAAATGTTTGATGAGTAAGTGAGTGAAACTACTAATCTGTTCTTCCTCTCTTTAATTTTGTCATTTTGATAGTACTGTATAAATGGAATCATACAGTACTTGACCTCTGAGATTGGCTTTTTCCATTCAGCGTAATACCCTTGAGATTGCGGTTTTTTTTTTTTTTTTTTTTTTTAAGTAAATGACACTGTGCTGCACATACACTGTCTAAGTGAACAGTATGTCCCAGATACTGTTCCCTTTCGGTACATTCAGATGTATCTAGCTCTTTTAAACTGTCATATCATGTTGCACACAACAGTTACATCATACTTTCATAATTCCACAGTTGATTGTTGCCTCCCTTCACCCACCTCACCTCAAGGGGCTGCGTAGGGGGTAGTACCTTGCGCCCAAGCTCCTTAGCACAGAGGCTCTCATCAATGTACTTAGTCATACCTGGAAAACGGAGGAATGGTATTTGGGAGAGTATCTTTATTTAAATATTTAAGAAAAGCACATCAAGTTCTCATGGTTCTTGAGTGTCTGTTGTTTAACTCTTGCTAAGAGATGGCTTGTCTTCTCGCCACCCAGAGAAATAAATGCAGCCAGAAGGGGAAGAGAAAGGTGACCAGAGTCCTTCCAGTTGCCCTCTCATGTCAATGGGTAATTCCCACAGCAGTGATTTCTGCCCCATGCTCCAAAAAGATTCTCTACAAGGGCACACACATGTTCACGCACACACACACAAAGCAGGAGACGTGGGAGAGGCAACAAGGCCAATCAGCCTTCTTTCAACTTCTTTGTAGGCAATCAGACCAGCTCCAGGAAAAGATGACCCAGGAGCGTGTGATGTGGTGCAGACTCTGGGGGAACAGCGGGCATAGGTATCGGGGTGGGGGTAAGACTCTGGGAACCCTCACTGAGCCAATAGGAGTCACAAACCCTCAGCTCTGTTCTGAGGGAACGCCATCACAGTTTCCAGACCAGAAAGCTTTGGAAAGCCCTCCCTGAACCCCAAGCTCCAGTACCTGGGGCAAGCCTGATTTGTAAATGGCTCCAGGCCTGGTTCTCTCACAGATAGCCTTCTCTGCCTCCCTGCCCTTCTCTCACTATGCTCTGAGCCTTTTGTACAAAATCTTGGGCCTGCTATCTGTGTCTGGAAGGCTCTGAACTTTATTTAGAGTTTTCTTATTCTTTGGGAGAATAAAACCAAGCTCATTTTAATAGACTAAACCAGGAATCTAAACTGAAAGCAGAGGCCATGTAAACAAAACCCTTTTATGTGGTGGCTCCAAATGAGTTTACTTTAGCAAAAACAGGACAAGTAAATAAGTGAGGTTTACGCATATAAACTGCAAAGTTGCTGAAGTGTGAGATAAATTGTGTAAGGCCCTTCTGTTTAAATTCTATGGCCTGGCATTTCTCCTTTTGAGCTTCTATTGGAAGGAATCTGAGGAGGAGAGAATGTTCTGTGCAGGACCAAGATCTGATTAGGGGACCTCCTGCAGGACCTCCTGCAGGCACCTGGTGGGGCTGGCCTGCCCCTCTCTCCCAGGGTACAGGGAGATACCTGGCTGGTGACATCACCTAATGCTCCCACCCCTCCCTATGGAAGGGATTCTTAGAAGCAGTTTGTTCCACCACTGTGACCCCAGGGAGCAAGGTGGGGCACGGCAGGGGAGGGGAACCTTTAGAGAGATGAGAAGAAAAATTCCTTCAGATGTCATTGTTTCCTGAGGGAAATTTCCCTTCTTCATCCACCAAGAGGCATAGGTAGGTGTGCTCAGCAGGTGGAATTCATTATGAAGATGAGTGTCGTTGCCAGCGGGATTGGGACCAGGTGTTCAACCACGCTCCCAGGGAGAAAGTCTAAACATGGCGTGAGATTTCATCTCAGTAGTTCTGAGATGGTCATTAGGATTTGGAGGTGGGGGCAGAGGTCAAACCAGTACAAGTGCTGTGGGAAGAATGCAAAGAACAGAGGAGGGTGGGGAGATTACCTGTGTGCTGGGGAATGTTTAAAAACTGGCTCTTGGGGTTCCAAGAGAGCCCAGATTTTTGGCGTTTGTGGATTTCTGTGGTGTAAATACTCCCAACATGGCCAATTCCAAGCTTTCAACATGGAGTCACTTGGCTCAGAGATTTTTGAAAATGTAGCAGTCACTAGCTTCTATGAGCTGGCTATATCACACTGAAACTGCTTGGTTAGAGGGGTGAAGGGGGAGGAATACCTGAACCATCTTCCCAGTGACTTAGAGTGTCCTATGTTTCTTTTTTCATAAGACTTAGAATACTTGTTCAATGTCTACCTACCCTCCTAGACTTGATGGCAAGACATCATCTTTCTAGGTCACTAATGTATCCTGATACTGACCACAGTGCCTAGCACATAATAGGGGCTCAAAACATTTTCTGATTCATCCAGAGCTCTGTCGAATGCTATAACGAATAGAAAGAGCACCAACTGTGTGCTAGGCACTGGGCTAAGCCCTTGACAGGAAGTAGCTACCATATTTGATACAAATAATGCATGCCTTCTACTTTTGTTTGCCAACCGTGCCCTCCCCCAGTGAGATATTTTCATAAGCACTGCTATGCCAAGTTTTTTTTTTTTTACGTGTTGCAGTTAAAAAAAAAAAAATTGCATAGCACACTTACAAAAATACCTACAGGAAGAGGGAAGGGCACAGGTGGCAAACAAGGATAGACGGTATGTGTTATTTTTGTAAAATGAAAATTCCATTTTCATTGTGGGTATCTCAAAATATGATAGGTGTTTAGGTGTATTACATGGAAGAATAGCTACAAATATGGTGACCTAGGTTCTACCCCAGACCTTGTTGAATGTGCAGGGCCCAGGATTCTTCATTTAAACAAGATTCCCAGATGGATTTTATACAAACTCAAATTTTAGAACCACTTTATCTGATGGGATTGCTCTTTTATTCCTATTTTTAAGTAAGGAGACTGAGACAGGTGAGTTTAACTAACTTCCTCAAGGTCACAAAGTGGCAAAAAATGGTGGGTCCGGGGCACCAAGCAAGGGGGTGAAAGTGGAGGCAAGGGAAGCCAGCAGGTGTCAGTTACACCAGGCTTAGTGTGGAGGTGGTTGTTAGCTGCTGCGATGTTGGCTCTGACTCGTGGCAACCCCTTGTATGACAGAAGGAAACATTACCGAACCCTGTGCCATCCTCTTCATTGTTGGTATGCTCGAGTCCATCTCAATCTGAAGTTTGATGCTGGCACAAAGTAATAGCATAGTTTAAGACATCCAGAAAAAAGCTCTAATGTTTCAGATGTGTAGATGATTTTGATTGAATTCTAAGGATTCATTTTGTACTTTAAGGATCATTTTTTCTTTTGCCTGTTGCTAATCTTTCCACTTCTTATTTGCTTGCCTTCTTTGTTGTTGTTGTTAGGTGCTGTCGAGTCAGTTCCAACTCATAGCAATCCTATGCACAACAGAATGAAACACTGCCTGGTCCTGCGCCATCCTTACCTTACCTTCTAGTGATGTATAAATCTTATACTTGTATTTTTTTCTTGTTAGTTGTCAGCAAGTTGACTTTGGCTCATGGTGACCCTATGTACAACAGAACGAAACTTTGCCTGGTACTATACCATCTACAACAATGGTAACCACTGTGTATTTTGAGTGCTTTCCAACCTAGGGGGCTCATCTTCCATTGCTATGTCAGGTAGTATTATTGGTGTGATTCATAGTGTTTTTACTGGCTAATTTTTGGAGGTAGATTGCCAGACCTTTCTTCATAGTCCATCCTAGTCTGGAGGCTCCGCTGATATCTGTCCACCACAGGTGACTCTCTTGGTATTGTGGAGATAGTAGATAAAAAAAGTAAGACATTGCAGTAATATAATAATTATTCAGTGCTTTGCTGTATCTCAGGTACTATGTGAGTTTTAAATCCATAACCTTATTTAATCTGCATAACAGGCCAAGAGGAAAGATAGTATCATCCATGTTTTACAGAGTGTGATTCAGAGAGAATTACTCACCTGAATTCTCGCCACTAAGAAGCAGAGCAGCTGGGGCTGGAACCCTAGTTTTTCTGTATCTGTGTTCCTTGGCCCCTGTTAAATTGGGCTTAAAACCTATGCACTGTGACTTATGGAGGTAGTGAAGGCCTCCATGAGTGAGGGGAAAGAAAATCGTAGGTAGCAGGTGTCACGGATTGAATTTTATCTCCCCCAAAATATGAATCAACTTGGCTAGGCTATGACTCCCAGTATTGTGTGATTGCCCACCATTTTGTCAGCTGATGTGATTTTCCTATGGGTTATAAATTCTACCTCTATGATGTTAATGAGGCAGGATTAGAGGCAGTTATGTTAAGGAGGCAGGACTCAATCTACAGGATTAGGTTGTGTTTTAAGCCAGTCTCTTTTGATATTTGAAAGAGAGAGAAGCGAGCAGAGAGATGGGAAAGTAGTGCCAGGAGCAGAGTGTGTCCTTTGGACCTGGGGTCCCTGTGCTGAGAAACTCCTAGTCCAGGGGAAGATTGATGACAAGGACCTTTCCCCAGAGCCGGCAGAGAAAGCTTTCCCCTAAAGCTGGCACCCTGAGTTTGGACTTCTAGCCTACTAGATTGTAATAGAATAAACTTTTGTTTGTTGAAGCCATTCACTTGCAGTATTTCTGTTATAGCAGCATTAGATAACTAAGACAGTGGGTGTCCTGCCAGTACGAGTCAGGGTGGCTTTGGCAAGGGCTGGAAGCACAGTGGAGGACCATCAGTTACACATCCACTGGGCAGCATGAGCCTGTGTCTGTCTGGTTCCCAGTGAATGTCTCTCTTGCTGAGGCATTCTGCATGCTTGTATGGACAGATGTTATCTGCTGGTGAAATGATTTTCTTCTAGCTCCTACCAGTAGTCTAGGAACTGCATTTTGTCTCATCTCACAGTCATATGCAGGTCAGATGAGACTGAGAGCACCTCTTCTCAGAACTGAGGCAGCGCCCTTGGACATGAAAGTCATCAGTGGTGATTAAAACTGCAGAATGAAGGAGAAATAGTTTCCTCTGTCTTTTTCCTCTTCATCGTCTCAGCTCATGGTTTTGCACAAAGCTAATGACAAAGTTATGAAAATAAAAGTCTTGCTGGCTAGAAGAGGCACATATTTGCATGGTGGGGAGGGTGGAGTTACAGACTCAGCATTCTGCCAGGAGGACTGTCTTCCTGGGGATCGTCTTTCTTGAATCCAAGGGTTCGGAGCCCACATGACACAGTGTAATTAACAAGCAGACCAGTCTCTATATAGAGCCGTTTTTTTCAAGAATGTCTAGGATTATTTGGGTAAGAAGCAGACAGGACATAAGGCTGAAGGTAAGGAGTAAGACTCTGCTGGGGCCATGCTTTTCATTGCCCCACTCTTGTGCTGTTCTTTTCTAAAGTGTAGGAAATGGACAATCTTTCTACATCACCATTCTGAGTGTAAATTGATATAATCTTTCTGGAGGCAGTCTGGCAAAAAGTCACATCCATTGATGGGTGCCTACCCTTGACTATCATAAACCACTAGGGATTTGAAGTTGTTCATTATTGCAGCATAACTTAGCTTCATCTTTACTAAAGTAGTAGGTCATGATTTATATTTAGGCAGAAGGTATTTGCACCCTGCCTAGAACCTATGGAGCCCTGGTGATGCAGTAATTAAGAGCTTGGCAGCTAACCAAAAGGTCGGCAGTCCAAAGTTACTAGCTACTTCTTGGAAACCCTATGGGGGAGTTCTAGTTTGTCCTGTAGGGTGGCTATGAGTCAAAATTGATTCGATGGCAACAGGTTTGGTATGGTTTGTATAGAACCAATGCAGCTCTAAAATAAGGAGATGCAGTAAAACTGGCGAAACCTGAATCCTATGTAAGGCGGAAACCTGTCAAAGAAGGAAAACTCAAGTACGTTCCTCTAAAACAAGTGATAGAAAAGTGGTAAGACTGCACCCCGTCAAAGGTGAAGAACTCGCGAGACCTGGAAAGATAAGGCAGTCTGGTCAAGTTCTGGCTTTCACGGTTTGCACTAGTTGCACATTTATTGCTATGTAAGGCTCTCCCAAAAATATATGCAAGTAGAAAAGGCAAGACAGCAAAGAGCATGCGTGGCATGATCCGAATTTTATAATGCTATACATATAAACTGAAAGGGGCTGAATACATCAAAACTCTACTTCATAAAGATCGCCTCCCGTCTTGGGGCATCTTGAACAGGCTTTGTCTCTTGCTGTTCCCAGGTCCCCGATCCTCTCATCATGGTTTTAGTTTCTCAGCAGCTCTTATTTGCACAACACCATAAACACTCAAGAAGTCAAAACCAATAAAAGCCCTATCTTTACTCTTGTGTCATGACACGCAACGTGTGGAATTCCCAGCACCATAAAGATTTCACCGGGTGCTGAAATGTGTGGAAAGCGCTTTATGATGTCGCGTTTGGGAAGACAGCTTCCCCACTCCCTGTGTGGCTCCGTTTCATTCTGCCATTCATTACAGTGTGTGGTTGCCCAAGATTTGTGAAAAGACATAGTCCGTGTTTTACCACTTCACTCAGCTCTGTCTCCCACATTGCACCCTGATACCACCGCTGCCAGTTAGAGAGTAAGGACTTAACTCATTCATCGGCTCCCTCGGCCCTTCCCAGTTGTGTTGGTTGCTCCAGTGAACGGCCTGTGGTTTCGCAGTGGCTTTGCTCCTTCTCTTAGCATCTCATAGGCAAAATGTGTGGTGGTTTACATCAGTGTTTACTCATGCAACCAAGCATCTGTTTATTAGTACATGTGGGTCTCCCCAGCCCTAGGCAGACTTGGAGGTTTTAATGCTAATAGTAATTGTAGTAGTTGTAATATTATTAAAATTAATATCAATTATCATTCATCGAATGTTTCCTGTGCTGGACACTGTGCTAAGCACTTCATGTTGTTGCCTTCCAGTCAATTCCCACTAATGTGCAGTATCAAATTTGGCCTTCACCATCTCCCTGTGAAGGAGTGTAATCAGAATCTGCATTTCGCAGATGAAGGCACTGAGTATTAAAGATGTGAAGTGAAGGACCCAGGGTCATGTAGCTAGGAAGGGGAAATGCTAAGATTGCCACACAGGTATTTTAAACTCCAGGTTTTGAGCTAGACTTTGTTACGCTTGGTCCACGGCTCGTTAACGGGGAGGCACATGTTTTAAGGTGGCCCTTGCCCAGCTCCATGTTCTTCCACAAAGCCTCTAAGGCCTGGACCAGAGTTAATGGATGGAGTTTGAGAGAAGGGATCAAGAAATCTATCATTAGGGATAAACAAACCTGCACATTGCTCCCTCTTGTTACCTCCAAAGGTGAGACTGAACGGAGCTCAGAAAGAGCCTGGCTGTCCACTGGCAAGCTGCCACTCCAACAGACAATTGGTCAGACACATCTTCAGCCTGTACCACCGTGTATCCCATGTTATTGTGTAAGATGGTTGCCAAAGGGGGTTCCCGGGACCGCCTTCTTCCTTTTCGGCGTCAGCCCTTTCCTTCTCCAATAATACTACCCAAAATTAAATGGGGATAAAATGCCAGTGACCAAACCGTCCTCCAGGCAATTGTTCAGTTCCCCTTTGGCCTGAAGTTTCTATCTCTTGAGAGCCAGTGTGGAAGACTAGAGGAGACCACAGTTTTAGATAATTCCACCTTCGCTTTAGTTTTACAGAGATTGCCAGCCACACGCCCTAATTGTAACTTCCTCAACCCCATCCTACCAGTGAGGTTAGAAGAGTAGTTTTCCTTTTCCTCAGATCAGGTCCAGACACCTTAGGTTGGCTGACAAAGCCCTTGATAACCTGGCATGTGTTCACCATTCACTGTTGTCACCCCTCATAAAATATTCTCCTGTTTGCTGAGCTCCCTTTACCTCCTTCCACATACTGTCTGCCCCAGCCTCTGAGACTCTGGCTGTTACGGTTCCTCCTTTACCTGAAACACTCTCTTCACATATCAAAACCACAACTCTGCCCCCCCCCACCCCCGCCGCCCCATTTCTAGCTAAACCCAACTCATCCTTTGGGACTAAGACCCATTTCCTTTCCTATGGGAAGCCTTTGCTGACCACCACCATCTCAAACTCCCACTCCTGGTGTTAATCCCCCCACTGTGCCCCAATTCCTCTGTAATTTTTAATAAAGTTATCATAGATCTTATCACACTGTTTATTTGACCTTTTTCCTATACTCCCTATTCTGTTCCAAACTGACCTTTGTTCTTGCACATGTATCTATACAAAGTTGTGTAAGAGCCCACACCAGAGAGGAAATCCCTTTCTCTAGATTCAGGGGCTAGCTAACTTTCTGATAAGGCCATTGGATTGATGGCAAGCTAGGGTGGTCTCTATTGTGTGTGTGAACTGAGTGGAGGCATTTTTTGCAAAGCTTTATTTGATATAGATTGATATTGTAATGGAGGACACAACTTGGAGTCCTGGGCAGTAACCTGCTGTTTTTGTTTTCTATTCCCTGAAATGTATGTCTGTCTCAATAAAATGTTCTCTCTTGATGAAGAGAAAGAAAGGGAGAAGGGAGCTTACATGTCTGTCTTATTCACTGTTCTGTCCCCAGCACGTTCAGTGACCAGTAGGTGACAGATAATAGATATGGAAGAAAGGAGTTCAGCTGTACAGGTAATTCGGCCATCCATAGACATTCCTAGGCAGATATATCAGCTCTGTAGTCTTGTCTCTGACACTTCCCACCCTGCGGGGAATATTTCTGCCCCTTACAGCCATGGTAAAAACTCAGAAACTGGTTATGACTAGGCTTGTATTTTTCCATGCTGAGTTTTCCTCCTTATCCCTGCTGATGGAAACTTGTTTTCCTCCTCAGTTTCTAGTCTCTCTACTCCCACACCAACTCTGCCCACTGCCCGCACCCCCCACAGTCTTCCTCTTGGCCTCCTTTCCAGCTTTCAGTTGAATGCATCACTGTTGGCAAGAACCAATGCTCCTTCTGGCCATCCTCACATTTCCATCACTCTGAAGTTTGGCCTTGCATACATTAAAGACACAGAATCATCAAACACACCCTGGACCCCCTACCCTTGTCTTACACAAGCCTAGGCCACTGCTGAGCTGGTGGACCACCCCAGGACCCTCATGTGTGGTCTTTCTGTCCCTGTTTCCTCGCGGAAGATGCCACAAAGAAGGCATCATGCCATCCTTTGTCTGAATAGGTGCTTCCCACCATATTGCTGCAGTTGCCATAAGAATCATCTAAGAAATGACTCTAGTAATTCAAATGGTCATTGGGGGTGGAGGCAGGGTGCAAATCCAAACAGCATAGGCTCTAGAAAAGTTGCAGGCGTGCTTTGCAGAGAGGATTATTCCACAGTGTACACCCTTGTTTCTGCGGTGACCATGTGTGCTGCTCTTCTCAGAAACGCCTGGTGGGTTTGGTTTGATTTGCGCTGCTTGCGTTATCTCAATGTGGCCACATCTGGAGAGGTCAGTATGCTCAGTGTCCATCTTTGTGTCTCTGGTTTTCTCTGTCTCTCTCTCTCTGCCTGTCCTCCTTTCTTTCCCTTCCACTTCCCTCCCTTCTCTCTGTTTCCATCTCACACACACCTACCACTTACTGGTACTTTTAAGCACTGTCTTAGCCTCTTTGGGGAGACATAAAGTGAATAGGCCACATCTAAAAAGAGTCTGTTGCTGAATGCTTCGAAGGTCAGCAGAGCAAGGGCAGGGGTTTGGTGACTATGGCTTCAGGGGACATCTAAGTCAAATGGCAAAATAAATTCTATTAAGAAAACATTCTGCATCCCACTTTGAAGTGTGGCGTCTGAGGTCTTAAATGCTAACAAGCGGCCATCTAAAATGCATCAATTGGTCTCAGCCCAGCTGAATCAAAGGAGAATGAAGAGCACCAAGGTCACAAGATAATTATGAGCCCAAGAGACAGAAAGGGCCACATGAACTAGAGACTTACATCATCCTGAGACCAGAAGAACTAGATGGTGCCCAGCCACAACCGATGACTGCCCTGACAGGGAGCACAACAGAGAACCCCTGAGGGAGCAGGAGATCAGTGGGATGCAGACCCCAAATTCTCATAAAAAGACCAGACTTAATGGTCTGACTGAGACTAGAAGAATCTCGGCGGTCATGGTCCCCAAACCTTCTGTTGGCCCAGGATAGGAACCATTCCCGAAGACAACTTATCAGACGTGGAATGGACTGGACAATGGGTGGGAGAGAGATGCTGATGAGGAGTGAGCTACTTGTATCAGGTGGACACTTGAGACTGTGTTGGCATCTCCTGTCTGGAGGGGAGATGGGAGGGTAGAGAGGGTTAGAAACTGGCAAAACAGTCACGAAAGGAGAGACTGGAAGGAGGGAATGGGCTGATTCATTAGGGGGAGAGTAAATGGGAGTATGTAGTAAGGTGTGTATAAGTTTATATGTGAGACACTGACTTGATTTGTAAACTTTCACTTAAAGCACAATAAAAATTATTAAAAAAAAAAAAAGTCTGTTGGCTACTCTGTACTGCACGAGAGAATTAACTGAGTCAGTAAAAGAAGATCTGAACCTAGTTATGGGCGGGGGTTCCTTGGCAGAACGCTGTGGCGAGCTCACAGGACTTGTTTCATTTGACCCGTATAGCTGAAGTGTAGCCACTGGGGAGCCGGGCAACCTCTGGGCAAACCTGCCCACTCCTTCAGCCATTGTTTCACCACATACCCAGGCCAAGGCTTGTGTCTGCAATGTTCTGTTCACATACCTCATCCCAAGCTCGTGTGCAAGTCTGTGTTTGTCCTGCCTACACGTCCAGGGTGTGACTGGCTTGGGTCTCATGGTATGCCCCTCCAGTAGCAGGAGGGGTGCGAGTGTGCCTGAGTATGTGTGTGTGTCCCTGTGTAACTGTATAACTGAGTTCTCTGAGGGAACAACACTGCAGTGTGGTAGGTTTCATTTCAGCCAGGTGTAAAATTTTGCATTTGGCCAAGCCTACACAGTATCTCTTGCTCAAACTGGGGCATCCCCTCCCAACTTGACAAGACAGGGAAAAGACCCCAGTGTTCAAAGGGCGGGGGTGAGGACCTGTGGGCTCTGCTTCCTCCTTCTCCAGAGAGGCAACTTGCCTGGCTATACTACTCAGCCTTTCAGTCTCCTGTGGAGAGGCCTTCAAAGGGCTGTGGCCTGGGGGCCTCTTCACTCTTCCCAAAGTGTCCCTGTGCAGAGGCCTAACAGATCTTGACCTATGGGGGCTGATGGTGGCAGGCCCTCCCCCACAATGGCTTACTATTCCACCCAAAGCCCAGTGGAAAGGCACATAGGAGCAGAGCCAAGGCGGCGCCTCCGTCAGAAGATGAAAGCCCCCTTCGTTGTCACCCGGTTGCACCTCCCGCCTTCAGACCGTGATTGGGTGGGGGATCTGTAGCCTTTGATGAAGCCAGTGGCACAGTGGACAGTATACAGGACTAACAGAGGCAGATTCAGGGCCAAGACCCCTCCTACATGAGAGCCTGGGAAAAAGAAAATGCCGGAAATTGGGAATGCCCTTTCGATAGTTTGTCTGTCTTAGATGCATCATCAGAACCATGGAAAGTATTCGGGCCTCTCTTCCTGAGAAGCTAAGCTTTCTTATTTCATCAGTGAGGACAACAGCTAACAACAGTTGTACGGGAACAAGGCAGGAATAGCATTAGCCTTGGGAATCAGCCCTCCTGGGTTCCTGGCCTAGTCTTGGTTCTTCTCTCTCCTGCTCCCTGAAACTAAGCTCCATTGACTAAGGACCTTAGTTCTAAGAAGTCTGTGGTGTTTTGCATTCATCTCTCTTTCTGTACATACTTCTTTCCAACATCCTTCCTGACTTGCTGTGTGTTTTCTGCAGCCCTGTCTGGTCAGCCAGCCTCTGGGAAAGGCAGGAAGGACAGTCCCATGCAGATAAACAGCCTTTAGGCTTGTTGTATAAATGGCGTTCTTTCCCCTCTCTTCTAGAGTAGCCCTTGTCCCTCATCTCTTTTAGGAGTGCTGATATCTCTATGTCCCTCCTGACCTCAGTGCCCTGGATTCTTAGAAGCCACTAACCTATCCTTCTATTCCAACCAACCCAGTCTAACTCACTACCCCTAACTGACTGGTTCTCCAACCAGAGTCTGTTTAATAAATCACCAAGGAGCTTTTGAAATACAGATTTCCGTACTCCACACGCAAAACCAAACCTATTGCCATCGAGTCGATTCTGACTCTTAGTGATCCTGTAGGACAGAATAGAACTGCCCCATAGGGTTTCCAAGTAGTGGCTGGTGGACTCAAACTGCTGACGTTTTGGGAGTCTCCAATTTATTAAGACTCTCAGTGATTTGTATATAAGTGGTCACCAAATCCCGCTGGTGGATCCCTGCCCCATTGTAACCCCAAGGCCAGGCTGTCTGGGTTTGGATGTGTCTGTGCCATTTATCAGCCATGTGATTTTGGGAGAGTTCCTCATATTATCTGACAGTCGGTTTTCCCTTCTAGAAGAATCATGGAAATCATAAGGCCCCTCTTCAAAGGGTGGCGTGCCACAGGCTACCATTATAAATATTACTGTAACTTATCTAGATGAATAGACCCTTTGATGACTTCTTTTCATCCTTTTGTTGTTATTCTTAGGTGCTGTGGCATTGAATTTGACTCATAGCCACCCCATGTGACAGGATAGAACTATCCCATAGGGTTTTCTAGGTGATTATCTTTATGGGAGCAGATTTCCAGATCTTTCTCCCCTGGAGCTGCTGGGTGGATTCTGATCTCCAACTTTTTGCTTAGCAGCTGAGCACTTCACTGTTGTACCATCGGGACTCTTCCTCTCACCCCTAAATCCACGAAAACCCACATTCTTCCTTCTATGCCCAGTATTCCTTTTTTTTCCTTCTCATTTTATAGGTTCATCAGCGTCTCCCACTTCCTAAAATAGCCTTATTCTCTGTTATTTTTCAGCAGATTCCTTGTAAATCTCTCTGCTCCCTCCCTAAAGGGTTTGTCACAACCATATCCTCATTGAGTCCTCTCTAGAAATAGGTCAGCAGAAGAATTCCTTGAAGGAACCTGTTCAGAAGCATTGGAATTCTCATTAGGGACTCAGACCTGTGTAATACCCACGGAGGCATGAGCTAACAACCTCTCACCCTCCTTCACCCTAAGCCAGGATTTCTCTCTTGGCTTTAGTCAAGGAATCATTTTCACACTTCCCAGGGGGCCACATGCTTGCTTCTCCTCCCTTCTAGAGTTCCCAATTACTTAAATACGAATACAAAATGGAGGTAATCGAGAGACTTGATTTCAGCCCCATATTCCAAATCTTACTTACTATGTGCCATCACCTGCCCACCAAGATCTATATGTCTGTTGACTTCATAGGGAGTTACAGCGTCCTCCCATCTTTTCAAGGTGTGCGACAGCTGCTGAGGGTGGTCCCATTGTCCTGGCCCAGCTTCCAGATGTGTGTGCCCAGTTGATGCAGACATTCTCACCCACGCATCCTCTCTCATTTAGTTCCTCTGTCCTTTGTCACTGGCACCCAAACTCATGCTCTCCTCAGATTGAAATGCTGACATCCGCACCTGGGTGTAGCCTCTTCACTGGTATGGCGTTTGTCCATTCAGGCCAACCTTGTTAAGGAAAGCATTTTCCCCAGAATCAGACTAACTCACTAGGACTCCATATTGGGGTTGGAGGCCAAAGGTTCCAGACACAAGTGGTGGTTCTTCTGGCCTTGCACTCTGTGCTCATAAGTAGACATTTGCCCCTTCCCTCCTCCTGCCTTTCACTCTCTGTCCCACCGTTGTCTTCAGAGCCTCATTACTCTCTAAAATGAGCATGTTCCTTTATTTGTGTACTTGTTTGTTTCTTCTCGCCCCCTCTGTGCTGTGAGCTCCACGAGAACTTTAACCTTATCTGTCTGTTTTTGCTACTATTTTGTTGTATAGAACAAGGCCTAATACATGAAAGACAGTCGTAACTTTGGAATAAATGAAGTAAGAAAGCAAGCAGAATAGGCATCTACGAATTCCCAGCCAAATGCCATGTATAATGCCATCATTAGTGTTCTAGTGTCCATTTTCTAATTTCCATTTTGTGCAGACATTATCCCTGAAGGATCCTTGAGGGAACCAGGGTTTTTCCAAGTAAACAGGCCAGTTCTACCCTAACAGTGTCCTCCTGTGCCAAGGCAGAGCAGGTATAATTGAAGGGGTACCAGGAAATAAACCTGACCCTCAAATAGCTTCCCAGTCTTTCTGGAAAGGAGAAACACCTCTCACCTTAGAATCAGAGAAAGCCTCATCAGGCCTAACGCGGGCTTCAGTTTCCACTGAGGTGCAAGAGGGAGAGGGCAGTTTTAGCAGCAGGGGCTCGGAGAGCCAGGTGTTCCGAGCTCATCCGTGGAAGAGAAGCACGCAGTGTGTCGTGTGGCAAGGCTACAAAGGTTTCCTGGCGAGGGATGCCTCCTCAGCACTGGATACGCAGTCTGTGTAATGGAACTGTCCCTTGCGTTAGCTTGCTGACTAATGTCAGAGTTTACATTCCAGGCAAGCAAGAAGCCCAGGATCGGGCCATGGCTTGGGTCCAGAAGCCAGTTGGGGCACAGGCTCTGACTGTGGGAACTGGGGCAAAGGGGGAATCTTGAACACTGGCCAGAGAACCCAAGGGTTGGTGCTGGGCTAAGCTTTAGGGATGGGTGAGGGCATAGGGACAAGCCTGGATGCAGAAGGGTCAATCCTGGAGGTGTTGGGCAAGCTGAGATATGGAGCCATGGGTTGGGGAAGGCAGGAAGGAGGCTTTCCCCGAGACCTTGGATGGCGGGATCAGTTTATGGGGCACCTGTGGCTTCGCCCATGGATGGAGAGGGAGCTGTTAAAGGCACCCAGCGATTTGGACAAATAAAGATTTCTTTCTGAGCCTCCTTGTGTGTTCTTCCTCCCCAGCAAGATCCCCTCCCCCAGGCGAACCTTCTGCTCACTACGTGGTGCCCAGTGCTGGGCTCTGAGTACAGGAAGTGCTTGGTGTAGAGGTGGGCATCCACAGGCTCTGCGATCCGCCTTTCCAGATTTCACCTAAGCCCTAGGGCCCACCCTGGGACACTTTCCAGGCAGTGGGATGAGCCACCTGAAAACGTCCTGACTGCAGTGATCGTGCAAAACTCCAAGGTAGCTTTAGCTTTTAAAGGAGACACATTTGCTAGGGTATGCAGCCCCAAGATCCACGTTTTACAAGATAGCTGGGCAGTGCAGAGAAGGCCTCTGTGTTTTTCATATTTCGCCTCTCCCACATTCGGAGCCTGGTGGGCGGCTTTCACTTTAAAGTTAGAAAACTTTCCAACCCTTGCCCGTTAGTGTGACACCTGATACGCCTCATAAACTATTCATAAAACAAAACGATTCCAGCCCGAGTTTCTTCCCCTTCTTCCTCCTCATTGGGGTTTATTTTCCCCAGCTCTACTCTGCCCCTTCCACGTTCCTGGTTAACCCTCGGGGGCCCCACTTAACGATGGTTTGCAGCCTGAAGATACTGCCAGCGCAGTTCCCTTCATTTTCACACGAAATTCTGGGCCTCCTCCCTACCTCAGTCTCCTCCTCTGGTGTGACATTTGTCCTTCTGTGTAACCTCTGAATGTTCCCTACCACTTCTGTATTTCAGTATCAAGGGCATTTAGAACCCTTTTCCTCAAGGTCGTCCCTTCCCCGTGGCCCCTCCCCCGAAACAAAGGGGAAGGGCCTGGAAAGGACTGAGGAAGCAGATGGCTGTTTTCCACGGAGTGTCCCAGGTTCTTCCTCTGCCTGCAGACGCTGGGCGTGGCTTTTAGGGACTAGAAATGAGGACCACGATTAGTGCATTCTTCTTTTAACCAACCATAAGCTTGCTAAAAGGGAGGCAGTGTGGCATAGTCACAGGAAGATGCAGACCTGGGTTCAAAGCCTGGCTCTACCACTTCCTTGCTGAACGGCTTCCCTAAGCCTTAGTTTCTCATCCATTTATCTACTCATCTACTTTTTCTTTCCTGCATCCTGCCATCCCTCTATCCATCTGTCCATCCATCCCTCCATCCCTCCATCCCCTCCGTCCTTACAGCCCTTCATCCTTCCCTCCTTCCCCTCCCCCTCCCTCCTGCTCTTCATCCCTCCACCCCTCCATACAGTAATTAGTGGGCACCTCCTGTGTGGAAGGCCCTATCTTAGGCACTGAGGACTTGGAGGTGGTCAAGCAGATGAGTTTCTGCTCTCCTGAAGCTGACATCCTAATGAACTCCACCAAACCCAACTAGGAGTAATACAAGAACCTACCTCACAGTTTGTTCAAATGATTAAAAGAGATAAAACATATAAACCATCTGCGAGGTTGGGCCATATGAAATTGCCGTTTCTGTAGGTCAGAACTGGTTGAGTATCAATCATTTCATTTGAATCAACCCAGCAGTAAAGTGCCCAGCACTTAGTGGGTCCTCAGTGAGGGGACAGGAGTCGGATACCTCCTGATGTACAAAGGGCTTATGTGCGTACTCCCCCTGGAGAAGGAAACGGTCTACCAAATGTCTAGCTCGTTTGATGAAAGACACAGTTTAAATCAGGTGCTATTTGCAGCTCATGTTTTTTTATTAAGTGTTAGGAGCCCATGAAGCCCCTCGAAGCAGCTGACAGGAAGTAGCTTGTTGAGTTTTACCCTGTGTTTTAATGCTCCTGTCCACCAGACTGTATGACCAATATTTCAAAATATTCTGATCTTTTTCTTGAGCAAATCAGCAGAGCTTAAAACAGACTTTGCATTATTCAGAGCGTCCATAGGGGCAGGGCAGGTGAGGAGGAAGACTTAGCCTTAAACATTTATGTCTCACGGCTGAACCGCCAACGGAACCCATTTTACTAAAACCTCCCCAAATGGTCAAAATAAGTTCCATACAATGAGCCTATTTCCCCCCTGCCCCGCTCAGAAAATATACAAAAGCAGGTGTCTAGACTTCCTGGTATATGAACAAAAAGATCAGTTTTTAATGTTTACTTGTTGTCAGGTGCAGTTAGGGTTGTTAAGAAAACACTGATGGAGCTGCCCAGGGATTGGTGTCTCTGCAGTACTTGGTTTTCACTAACTGCTGCTCCTGGGACCCAGCGGCTGAGAGCACGGGCCCTGCAGCCTGAGGACCTGGCTCTGAATCTTGACCACCATTTCCTAGGAGTGTGACCTGGGGCAAGTTCTTTTCTCTCTGAGCCCCAGTCTCTTTTGTTAATTGAACATAATGATAACACCTGCTGCTGGGGTGGTTTTGAGAGAGTTTCTCAAGTACTTACTAAAATGTCGGACGCATACATTAGTATCCCTGATCACAGCACTGTTATTAACATAACAACGAGTAATTGTTATTGTTATTGTTAATAATGGTACTGTGGTCAGGAATACTAATGTTATTCTTTTCGGGGCATTTTTAGCATCCGTGCCTCTCACTGAAGACTCAAAAGGTAGGCAGTTTCTCTGTGTTGATTATTCTCCTTTTGGCTGACAAGTCTCATTCTCTACCCTTCTCTGTTCAGCTTGTACCCCTGTGAACTACATTCCCACACGTCTCTTTCTTCTGGTTTCTGCCTGGCTTTGGCCAGTGAGATCCACCATTATAATGAAAAGTCTGAAAGACCCTGAATGCACTCCTACCTGGGACTAGATTTACATGGCTTAAAAAATTACATTTAATGTTATAATTTCTCCAGCTTGCGTATTGAGCCCTGGGCATTACAAATTGTTTGCCCTCAGCTACTAACCAAAAGGTTGGTGGTCTGAATCCACTCTGGTGCTGTGGAAGAAAGTCTTGGAAACCTGCTTCTGGAAGATTACAGCCATTGAAAATCCTACGGAGTGTAGTTCTACTCAGAGACATATGGGGTTGCCATGAGTCAGAATTGACTCAATGGCAATGTTTTTTTTTTTTTTCATTTAGATTGTGCATGTGCAGAGAACACAAATATGAGAAATCATTTAATATCATAAAAAACAAATTCAGCCCCCTACCTGCCTCCCTTAAAGATGGCTGTTGCTTACTATGAGATCTTTCAAACAAGAGTAATCACTCACTTTTTTAAGCAGTTATTTAAATATTTATTGAGCATCTATTGCTTCCTGAGCATTATTCATTAACTAGCACCTTGGGCTGTTATCTCAGGAACAACAGAAATTGCTTCCTAGAAAATCAATAACATCTTTTGTCAGGAAAATTGGTTTCCAGGTACGTCAAAGCACTTCAGAGTCCTCTTTCTCTTGCGTGGCACAAATTAGGGGTGGGGAGGTTATATGGCTCTTTGGCCACCTGTCAGAATGAACGCACCTTCTTATAAACTTGAATCTCTTTCTCCGCTTTCACTCGAGCCTCTCTCCCACTATATTCATGAAGTCTCCATTGTACTGCACTCCCCAGAGGCATCTAATCTAGCACTCCCATCCCTGGGAAGGATCGAGGGGATCCTTGTCTGAGAATTCCAGTTTCCATGGGTGTTTGAGCTGTCCTTGAGAACTCACCCTCCTGGCTTCCTCTTCTGTGAGGACCTCCTTGATCCAACCAGAAGCAGGAAACATATCAGGGCCTGTTTGTCGGTGAAGAGAAACATGTGGTAAGAAGAACTAGTCGCCAGGTCTACCATGGATGCTTCCAGAAAGTTCCTTTTTACCCACTGGCAAATAGAAGTTCTCAATCTTGAGAATTCAGAGCGCTGTGACCAGGAGGGTTTTGTGCTCCAGACAAAATGTTTCTGGGTGATGATGTATGGTGTTTATGAAAATCAGTGACATTTAAGATTACTCACTCCTTTGCGTTTGAAGTTTCTGCTTACCAGCTACTGTGAGATCCCTGAGAGAGTCCGAAGAATTTATTCCTTTATCACAAAAAAATATTTATTAATCACCTTCTCTTGCACCAAACAAACAAAAAACCCATTGTTGTTAAGTCAGTTCTGACTCATGGTGACCATATAGGACAGAGTAGAACTGCCCTATTGGGTTTCCAAGGAGTGCCTGGTGGATTCGAACTGCTGACATTTTGGTTAGCAGCCATAGCACTTAAACTACTACAAGAGAGGTACAACCCCTGATTTTAAAGAGTTTGGATGATAAAGGTGTGTTGTCTAATATGGTGCCAGTAGCTACTGGTGGCTCTCTAAATTCGTACTAATCAAAATTAAATTAATGGTTCAGTTACTCAGTCACACTAGCCCCATTTCAAGGGCACAATAGCCACATGTAGCTAGTGGCTACCATTTTGGACAGTGCAGTTATAGAACACTTCCATCACTGCAGAAAGTACTATTGGACAATGCTGGTATGGAGGGGTATACCGATAAGTAAAAACCAATTACAAAGGAGTATGTTAAGTGGTATAATAACAGAAATGAAGACAGCTATGTGACCCACGGGGGCACTATTGTATTTAGACTCCCTTGATTGCAAATGATGGAAAACCAACTCTAGAAGTTATCTGTTGACACAATAATGCTGTGTAACACACCACCTCAGAACTCACTTGTCTAGAACAATAAGCATTTATTTATTTAACTCACAAGTCCGTGGGTCTGAAATTTATACTGGCCTTAGCTGGATGGTTCTTCTGGTCTTGGCCGACTCACTTATGTATCTGGTGATAAACTGGCCATAGGCTTCAGCCATGTGTGCCTCATCCTCCAGCAGGTTAACCCAGGTGTGGACTTAAGACCATGGGAGAGGTATAAGAATGAGCAAGTTGTATCATGTAAACACCTTTCAAGTCTCCACTTGTGCCTACTAACATTCTTATGGCTCAAGTAAGTCACAAGTCCAACCCAGAATCTAGAGGTGGGGAAATAGACTCTGCCACTTTAATTAGAGGAAAATTAATGTGGCAAAGAATATGGATATTGAAAGGAGTGTAGAATTAGGGTATTAATGGATTACCTAGTATACCAACTCAACTGGATTGATTTTATAAAGTCATTTTTTGCCTTAATGGAGTTCAGAAGGCTAAGAGTAGTTTGGTCTCAGCCACGGCTAGTTGCAGGTGCTCAAATAAAGTGGCTAGTTTTCTGTCATAATCCTTCAGCTTTGCTTACTGTTGTGTTCACTTCTTTTTCAAGCAGACTATTCCTCAGTGGTAGCAAAGACGAACTCAAGCAAATCTAGATTCATCTCACCAGCTTCACAACCCAGCTGAAAAAGTCCTAGGATTGATCTCATTGGTCTGGCGTGGGTCATGTACCCATTAATGAACCAATTGCTGCAGCATGGGGGATAGAATACTCTTGTTAGACAGATGTGTACAGATCCATGGAGCCTGGGAAAAAAAGGGGAGGGTAAATGGAGAGCAAGGTTGAGATGGAATCCCCAAGTAGAAATGGCATGCTCTTCCCAGGAAAGGGTAATAGATGCAAGAAATGGAAACAGCAGATTTTGGAAGCGAGTATGTTTATGAACCGTGCCAAAATGCTTCAAGTGAGAAAATATAGAGCTGAGAGCAGGCATAGGACCCTGTAATCTCTGAAAAAAGTTTAGTCTGCAGTAGAGTGTAATTGATTGATGGTAAAGCTAGAGTAAAGAAGGAGAGGAGTTGGAGGAAAAATAAGGCAAATAGAAAGTGAGATGAGAGAATGAGGGTGAAAAGAAGCTTATTAGAGAGAGAAAACAAAGGACAGAAAGATAAGACATGAGTAAAGGGAGAGATACCAGGCTCTGAATTGCTTCTCATGATATTTTGGTTCTGGTCTTCTGGTTACCCATTCCAGGGCTGTTGCCAGACACTTGCATATCTCTCAATCAGTTTTCTCAACTCTATAATAGACACTAAAAACCTGCCCTGTCTGTCCCACAGAGCTGCTGCTTCAAATGATCTGAGAGCGCTAACTACCGCCTATGAACATTCTACATGCATCAGGTCCATGATTGTTGCTGGGGAAGAGAAGGGCCTGCAAACAACACTGTACCCCCAATAACATAACTCCTTATGCTCCCCCACCTTAGTAGTAGATGGAACCCCAGACATGAGCCTGGAGGTATAGCTCCATGAATTTTTACATATGTATACGTATGAATTTTGCACCTGTATGACACCATCCAGCACTGGGTTATGACACCATTCAGAACAAGATCCATAACATTTCCAGCACCCTGGATGGTCCCACTAGGTCCACTCCCAGTCAATACTATTCCTAACAACCACTATTCTAGCTTCTGTCAATTTCAACTGATCTTGAACTTCACGTAAATAGAGTCATGTGGTTATATACTCTTTTGTGTCTGGCTTTGATCAGCATAATGTCTGTGAGATTTACAAATGTTGTGTGTGTTAGTAATTTCTTCTTTTTTATTGCTGTGTAGTAGTCCATTGTATGACTATACCACTCTTCTCTGTATTTGAATCCCCATTGCATGCATGTTTGTTGAGTTTCTACTATATCTCAGGCACCATGGTATGTACATCGTCATCTGAATATCTGAATTTTCATGCAGGTCTTAGTTCAAGTATCCCCTCCTCAAAGAGTTCCCACTTCACCCTCATCACTCACCTCTCACTTCTCCTTGTTTTTATCACAACCTGAAATACATATTTTCTGTCTACTTGTTTATTTGGTAGCCTCCCCCTCAACACACACACTATAAAGTGCCACAGAAACAGAAACTGTCTTTATCCACTTTCTATTACAAATGCCTAAAGTTGTACCCAGAACTTAAAAGATGTTCAATAAATAGTTGCCACATGATCAAGTGGGTTATTTAGGTTTTCTCTACACCTGTAATTGTAATCTAGGACCAGAGACTAAGCATTTATGCTAGGTACTAGCATTTACTATATGCTAGTCCTGGTGACACAGTGGTTAAGACCTCGGCTGCTAACTGAAAGATTGGCAGTTCAAATCTACCAGCTGCTTCTTGGAAACCCAATGGGGCAGTTCTACTCTGTTCTATAAGATCACTATGAGTTGGAATTGACTTGATGGTAATGGGTTTGGGTGGATAATAATCTAATTTAGATAAATTCAATTATCTGTTTAATCTTCACAATAACCATATGAAGGTACCAAAGGGGTGGGGGACCCATTGCCATCAAGTTGATTCCAACTCATAGTGGCCCTATAGGACAGAGTAGAACTGCCCCATAGGGTTTCTGAGGAGTGCCTGGTGGATTTGAACTGCTGGCCTTTTGGTGAGCTATGATTTGGAATTGACTCGATGGCAACGGGTTTGTATGAAGATAGGAATTATTATTTCCATTTTATAGGTGATGAAATAGGGAGGATAAATAGCCTATTAAAGATCACACAGCTGGTGAATAGCAGAGCTGGGGCTTAAAATCAGACCTGTCTGAGTCCACAGCCACTGTGTTCTATGGCTCCTGCCCCTGAAAGCTTTTGATCATGCAAGACATAGATGGCCAGTTGAATACAAAGAGAAGTTCCCATTGGATGGTTTATGGGCTGCCATCTTCCCTGATGAATATACAGAAAAAAGGTTAAAAGGGAAGTTCTCATTTGTGATCCTTCTGATATTTCCCTAAGAGAGGCAGAAATCACAGACCAGAATAGAGAAGAAAGGAAGGGACACTAAGTAAGATGGTGGAAGGGTTTTGTGAACTGCTTGAAGAGAATCCTAGGATGAGCTAGATAGCTTAGTCTTGACTCCCTTGTTTTCTTCCTATGACCTTGTGCCAGGTTCCCCACATAACTGTCAATTTCTTCGTGTGTAAAATGCAGTTATAATAGTTCTGATATCATAGGGCTGTCGTGGGGGTTAAGTGCTCTAAGGTACTTGAAGAGCTTAGCATAATACCTGGTGCATAATGATCACTCAGTATCAGACCTTATTTTCAGTGTTAATCTGTTTATTTTAGTTATTGATACTGTTGATATTATAACTAAAACTACCAGTACTAATAAGGAGCATTGGGAAAAAAGACAAAATTCTGTTTTCATTTTGGCTCTGGGGCTCTGTGTAAGTACTTAACTCTTCCAAGCCTCAATGGCTTCATTTGAAAACAGCTTATCAGCACCTGCTGTATGTACCAACGTTGCAGGGCTCAAGGCTGGCAGGAGCTGAAGATGTCTAGATTAGAAAAGGGAAAGACAGTTTTAACTATAGTTGATGTGTGAGAGGGGAGTAAGGCTAAAGAGGGCAATGGGTGGATGCTCTTTGCCACCACAGGGGTGCCACAGACATCCAGGAGAGCCACCACAGTGGAAAGGGTACAGATAGCCGTCCTATGCCAGAGCGCGTCACATGAAGGGAGTCGCTTTCATTTTGCTATCATCAGTAGTAGAACCAGCCAGTTCTGAGAGGTTGCCCACGGGCAGTGATTATTTTTGTTCTGCCAGTACAAGGCCTGGCTTGATAAGCAGGCAACAGATGAGCCCTCGGACAAGCTCAGAAAGAGGTACTCGTTGGAAAGTTGCCAGAGTGCAGCTGGTATCAATGGCATGGAATTTTTCTTCAACGTCCAGTGTACCTCATGTTCAAGATCGTAATTGAAGTGTATGCTGTTTACTACACTTGCATATGTTTGTAATCAAGGTACGACTCTAGTGGATGAGAAGCAAAAGCTATAATTTGCTGCTTAGCATCATAGCTGTCGTACATTCATTTGAATAGCTTTATTTATCTTCTTCTCCATAAAGAACGTTCCATATTGCAAACTTATTGAATGGTTAATGGCCTAAAAGTATGGGGTTCATTACAGAGCGATGTATTTATTGCAGTGTTAATTAAATAAAAGCATTGTAATCTTTCCAAATTGAACAATTATGTTCATTTAAACATTTTAAACAGAAAAATCTTTTATATACTAATTGAGTTGCATAATGAAAAGCATGTGTAATGGAAACTTAAATCAAAACAAATACTGAAATAATTTGAACAATTTTTTTTTTTTTTTTTTTAGCTATATAAAATGTCTGCCTTCATCTTTATTAGGGACACTCTAAGGGCCAGCTCGCTGTCAGAACCCGTGACCTCTGAGCAGGGAATACAGTCTCAGAGCTAGTCGGCCACCCTCACATACCAGTGGGCCAACCCTTAGACATCAAAGTTCTGCTTGGCTACCAGCCGCAGCCCCTGACACTCTGGCTGCTAGCCTGGATCCTGACAGGCTGGCTTGGGGCCTGTAGGCTGAGCTGACAGACTGCTGCAGAGTCTGATGAATGGTTTCTGGCAACAGACAGCTGCATTCTGACTGCGTGTGAGAGCTATACCCCAACTAAAAAATGTACACTGTTTCTCCTAGCTTACTTGGGGTGGGGGCTTCCTAAGTACACATTGCAGCTGATTGTTTTACACCCAAGGGTCTTTATTTGCTCTTGGAATCCCCATCCCACCCCCTTATGTGTCAGGCGGTTGGTGACAAACATGGTGCCATCGTCAGCATTAAAGGGATTAGTTTTATTGGTGCGCTCCAGTAGGTTTTCCTTGCCTGTGTTTTGTGGCTCTACCCCATGCTTCAGTTATTTAGGGCTAAATCTTAACGTAACATTGAGATGGTAGGAAGGGGTGTGGAGACAGAAAAACAGGCACATTTTTCAGCTAGATGCTCATTTCCTGGTTCCACAGAAGGATTTGTGCGGAATCCTTGTTTTGCCCAAATCTTGCTCTCTTGTTTTGAAATGGTCCTTAGTTTAGCTAGGCTCCATGAGTGCAATGTCTCAGATACATGGCAGAATGTAGGACGGTTGCCTTCCACTTTCTGACACCCAGCTTTTGCTGGGATTATCAAGAGGCTTAAGGATAAATCACAGTACTAAAACCTTCAATTATTAAAAGGTAGCAACAATAAGTTGCTTTGGAAGCAAATTCCTGCTTGCCTTATCCTTACGATGAAGTTTTAGAAACATGAATATCCAATAATAATCCCCATACTAACTGAATATATTTAAAAAAAAAAAAAAAAGCTTATGGCAGCATAAAAAATAAAACAAAAAAACTCTGATCAGGCACGTGATTCAGGCACATTTCTCCTCTGTCCCATTCATGAAAACTTGGCTGGTGTGTCATTGAAGCAGAAGGGGTTTAAATGGATCCCAGAGGAATGGAGATAAATATATAAGGTCAGCCTACTATGCCCATAATGAGGTTGATCAAATGGAGGCAGATACTCAATGACATGGAAAGTGTATCTCTGTCTCCAACAAAACCTGAACAAAAAAATCTCAAGGCGAATTCTGTTCCTTAATATAATCTAGTCAGCACCTTTGACTTTGCCTGCAGATGGAAAGAAAGGAGATTGGACAAACAATAGCAAGGTTAGCACGCCCCATCATCTCGCGTTCCCATGTAAGGCTCAGCCAGCTTCCAGTGTAATCCTGCGGGTAAGGTGGGACCTGTGCCGTTGATTGGTGGGGGCATTAGTGCCTTATCAAAAGGTTCCACTTATTGGCTATCTTCTCTGTGCATCTCACAGATCAATTACTCATGTTTAAAGCTAATTTTGCACTTCTTTTAATTTTCGGTCGTAGTCTTAACAACCATTGAAAGGCTCCATTTTGTAGAATATGACAGAGAACTGGGTCCGGGTTGAGGGTGATTTAGAGAAAAAGTCTTGAGATATCTCCTATGAGTCTACATCATCTTTTATCCCCAGGAGTATCCTCATTTCAGCCTGGAATTTGCAGAGAAAGCTCTTGGGGGCTTGAGGGATTTCTGAGGAATAAAACCATCAACAACAACAATAATAACAAAGACGATAACTTAACCTAAGGTAGGATATCTGGTAAATGGTAGAGCTTAGATATTTACCTGGATGGTTTAGCTCTAGAGTTCACACTCCTAACTGCTATTCAATGCTAGTTCCTTATCATACTGGTTTTGTGAACACCAACCCTGTTCTGAGTTTATTATCATCCGTGATGCTGCTGATGATAGGGACTTACGGTGCTTTATACGCTACAAAATTCTGGCACACTTTTTCTCATGGAGGTCTACAAACAACCCAGGGAGGTTGGTGTTTGTATCCCCATTTAATGGGTGGGCACACTGGACATACTGAGGCTTAGGTGAATTTCTAAGCTTATTCCCAGGTTATATAGCCAGTAGGTGGTAAATGCAAGCCTGGGCCTGAGAGTCCTAATACTTTGGACTAATAGTCCTAATATTTTCCCCCTACCATCTTCATACCCCTCATCTTCCAAGGGAGAATTGGCTGACACAGTGAAAACGAAACCCCCGCTGGTAAGGTTCGCTGGTCACAGCCACACAAGGGGAGTTCCTCATCCACACAGAAGAGGTCCCTGGACCATTGGCATCAGGATTTCCAGAACGAGGGCTTCCCTCCGTCGGCATGAATAGTAAAGTTTTGAGAAACTGTGTACTTACACTGGTTCGTTAGAGTCATATTTATTGTGGACAGTACTATTTGTCCAGCTTTGGGCAGAGTGAAGATCCCATTCACTCACTCACTCACTCACTCACTCACTCAACACATTTACTGAGCACTTACTAAGTGCCAGGCACTGTTTGAGGGGCTGCTGACACTATGGCAAACAAGACAAAAAAAAAGGCACCCTTCGGCCAAAGGCTAGATAGGCCCATAAAACAAATAATAATACACATAGCTCAACCATGTATATGAAACCAAATGAGCACTGTCATGCATTGAATTATGTCCCCCCAAAAATGTGTGTATCAGCTAGTCAGGCCATGATTCCTAGTATTGTGTGGTTGTCCTCCATTTTGTGATAGTAATTTTATGTTGAGAGGATCAGGCTGGGATTGTAACACCACCCTTACTCAGGTCACCTCCCTGATCCAAGGTAAAGGGAGTTTCCCTGGGGTGTGGCCTGCACCACCTTTTATCTCTCAAGAGGCAAAAGGAAAGGGAAGGAAGCAGAGAGTTGGGAACCTCATACCACCAAGAAAATACCACCAGGAGCAGAGCCTGTCCTTTGAACCCAAGATCCCTGTGCCTGAGAAGCTCCTCAACCAGGGCAGATTGAGGACAAGGACCTTCTTCCAGAGCTGACAAAGAGAGAAAGCCTTCCCCTGGAGCTGACACCCTGAATTTGGACTTGTAACCTACTAGACTGTGAGAGAATAAATTTCTCTTTGTTAAAGCCCTCCACTTGTGGTATTTCTGTTATAGCAGCACTAGATGACTAAGACAGGCATACCAACCCATGGGCAAGGACGAGAAGGCAGAAGGGGACAGGAAATCTGAAAGAATGGATATGGGGAACCCAAGGTTGAGAAGGGGAGAGTGTTGACATGTCACAGGATTGCAACCAGTGTCACAAAACACCACGTGTATTATTGAATGACAAACTAATTTGCTCTGTAAACCTTCATCTAAAGCGTGTGCACCCATGTGCGTGCGTGCGCACACACACATACACACGCACAGACACAGAAGATAAAGGCTACCTTCCAGAGCAAGTCTTCAACTGTGAGGAAACAACTGTTTGTATAGCTTTTACATTGTATTACGTATTATAAGTAATCTAGAGATGATTTCAAGTACACAGGAGGATGTGTGTAGGCTATATGCAAATACTATGCCATTTTACAGAAGGAACTTGAGCATGGATTCTGGTATCTCTGGGGGTCCTGGAACCCATCCCCCTTGGATACCAAGGGATGACCATATATTGTTTTTGTTTGTCATCGCCAGAAATCTGTATTTCAAGCTAGAAACCAGCACATTGTTTCCACTTAGTGGAATTAGCAAAATTTGTTTCTAGGAAAACCTTAAAAGTTCCCCAAGTTTAAGTCCACATGGATTGGATCATAAAGAGCAGCAATCAGTTCCAAAGTTTGATGGCTGTTCATGGCATTCATATGCTGCTTCAATCTGCTTAACTCAAAAAGCGATGTTCCTGATTGTGTGTGTTTTCAGCAGGTTCCTTCTGAAATTACTTCAGTTTTACCTGTAGATCATTGTGTACATTTCATGAATTCAGGTAGAGCTAAAATAAAAAGGCTCAAGCTTCAAAAAAAAAAAAAAAAAGGCAGCTTGCCCCCTGGTGCTCAAATTCTAGGATGGGAGAGAGATTCTAAGCCAACCAATATGGATAAAGGGCATGAAGAAATCTAAAGCAAAGAGAACAATATCACAATCCTCAATGAGGCCACTTCAGCATAGAGTCATTTCCTCTCACCGTCAGTGTTCCCATCTGGAAAATCGAAACTACTATTTCAGCATTGTACTTTGTGTAGATGCTGGGGATAAAAAAATGAATAAGGTTCCCATATACATGGTCCTAGTAGCTTAAGTGGAAGTAACAATAAATAAATAAATGAGTAATAATCATGAAATACGTTAACTGTATGAAACGGGTCAGCAAACTATTTCTGTAAAGGGCTAGATGATAAATACCATCAGCTTTGATTGTAGCATGAAAGCAGCTATGTGTAAACAGATGGGCATGGTTGTGTTCCACTAAAACTTATTTACAAAAACAGGCATCAGGCTGGATTTGGCCATCAGGCCAGAGGTTGCCAACTCTCGCTGGCCCCTGCTCTAGAGGGTAACATGGTAGGAATTACTAGAGAGAGTGCCCAGGGAAGTCTTCTTTGTGGAGGTGGACACTTAAGTGGAGAGCCGAGAGGAGTTAGTAATGAGAAAGGGCGTTCCAGGCAGAGGAAACAGAAACACAGAGTCTGAGTTGGAGAAGAAGATAAGGTATTAGTCTAGGAGGTGGCAGAAAGCCTAGCAACAGGTACAGAGGAGACGTAAGAGGAAGAGAGTTGTGAAATGGAATGAAGAAGTAGGTAAATGCCTAAGCTGAGGGGCTTTCTAGGCTCAGCACAAAGATGGGCCTCTCCCCTGTCAACTTAGATTGCGAGATGGGCTACGGGTGGATTCTTCTAGAGCAGGGGTCCACCTCAGTCCATAAAAGCCCATGTGTCTTTCTGTGGTTGGAGTGGACATTTTCCCTTTTTTTGAAGCAGTGTTGATAGGATAGAATTTCGCTTGGGGTCACCTGTGTGTGATTGATGCCACACAGAAATCCTTGCAAAGCCCCAATTGGTATTTTGGCCCAGTTTGCTTTCAATGATGGCTTGTTATTTAGCGATGATAATTGTGCACTGCTGTTGTTACCTGAAGGAGCCCTGGTGGTGCAGTGGGTAAAGCACTTGACTGCTAAACAAGGGGTCGATGGTTCGAACCCACCAGCCACTACGCAGGAGAAAGATGTGGCAGTCTGATTCCGTAAAGATTTAGAGCCTTGGAAGCCCTGTGGGGCAGTTCTACTCTGTCCTATATATAGGGTTGCTATGAGTTGGCATTAACTTGATGGCAATGAATTTTTTTTTTTTTTTTTTTGGTTTATTATTACCCAGGATAGGGAAACCTCAGCAGTTCACAAGTTCAGCTCAGATAAGCAGTTTAATGTTTGGTTGCTTAACCTTCCCTCATGTGCCAACATGATACTCCCACCTTCTCATCTTCTCTAGAGGCCAAGTCCTGAGCTGCAAATCCCTCAGCCTCTGAAGCTTTATGTGGCAATTCTAGTTCCACCCCATAGCTGCAGTATGTTTTCTGCTGCATTTCTCATCCTAAATATTTCTCTAAGACCCCACATGGCTTGATCCATTTCCCTGCCGTGGCCCCCTCTCCAGCTTGCTCTTCTGCAGATAGTGTCTTTCCTGTCCTGTACTGGGAGGATAGTTCCAATCACTGGGAGGGAAGCTGTGGGAGCAACAGAAAAGGTTTTGGATCCTCTAGATGTTCATTTCCTTACTGGGTACCACTGAGATCTTGCTTTCTTGCCCTTAATGGAATTTCCAGCCTCACATGTCCCAGGTTCGTGACTTCTGTCCTCTGTTGCCTGGGCGTATTTTTGCTGGATTGGATGAAATTTTGAGCAAAGATTCCTGTTTTTATTTCCGGAAATTTTGTGCGTCAGTGTAAATCATATGTAATTATGTGTATAAGAACGAAAAAAGAAATATTTGGGTTGGAACTCTGAAGCTTTGATTTGGCTATGTTAGCCAGTTAGATCCATTGAAGGGAGTCATTTTCAATATGCCCCAAAAGGTAGTTAAGAAATAGTAATGGGACTTTCCCAAGGGGATCAAGTGAGGGGAGAACTGATTATCTTTGGTGAATGGACTGGTCCATGACAACAGGATGCAGAACCCTTCTCATCTTTGATAAAACAGCAGAAGTAGCTGTTGTTTGTGTGTGAAGGAATATTTTCTTTTCAGTCAGCTTTTAAGTGGTTTTCAAGGAGGCATACTGCAAAAGAGACAGGCAACGTCGGAGGGGTAGCTAGATTCAGGCTGGCAGGAGAGTGTGGTGTATTTCCCCAGAAGGCACAACCCCTCACCTACAGAAGTTGACTTTTTGCTACTGGCAAGACGAGTTACTCACTTAATGTTCTTGCCAGCAGTGGTTGAAGCCATCTCAACACATGGGGAAGCAGAGTATGTAAAGAACTTTTCTTCCTGAGGTACCTCTTGGTTAGAAGTATTGGTTGCCAGAAACATAAACTGGTTTTGGCTAATTGGAGCCTTGGGGGATTTATCAGAAGGCTAGGGGGAAGCTAATACAGAGGGGAAGCTGGAAAGTTGGGCAGGTACCAAGGGTTGATCCAAGGGCCAGGAAGATGGGAGCAGGAAGGGGGGAAGCAAAGCATATGGCCAGGCCAATGTGATCAGAGCAATGTTGCCGTTGTTCTGGGGACTGAGCTCTTGCCCTTGAGTTTTGAGCCCAAGGTTCAAGGTCCCAGGAGAGGGCCCTGCCCTCTCTGTGCTGGGTCTGTGAGAGGTGGGTCTGGCTCTGGCCCTTTTACCTCTGTAGAGTAAGGTGGTACAGGAACTAGGCTTTCTCCAAGCCTTACCCACAATGGTGTCATGCAAAGATGTTATTTCCTGGCAGGATATTAGTAAATTAGGAGGAAATGGATGGTTATCAGGCAGAAAGGGAGGACATACAGACAGACTAACAAATGCAACAAAATCTTTTATGTTAAGAAAAACATAGGAAGACGCTGTTTTTGTTTAAATTTGATTTTTTTAATGAAATTATAAACAGCAAAAACCCACTGCCGTTGAGTCGATTCCAACTCATACTGACCGTATAGGACAGAGCAGAACTGCAAAGCATGCACCGTTTCAACAAATTCTACAAGTATAATTCAATGACATTGTTTACGTTCTTCAAGTTGTGTAGTCATTCTTGGCTCCTGTTTTCCAAATTATTCCACTGCCATTAACATAAACTTACTGCCTCTAAGCTTCTCATCTAACCATTCAAGATACTTTTGTCAATTTGATTCCACATAGATAATTCTTTGAAAGAGTTCATTCAATACCTCACGTCTCCACCAGGATAAGATTCCAAGCTCTGTGTTTCATAATTCCTTTGTTGTTCAGTGATTTTCTGTTTTTCTTTTCTGATGGTCTTGGTTGGGATCAAGGGGTTGGGAGGAGAGACTTGGAGACACAGAGGAGAACAATTTGTTCACATTAAACCCTGAGAAGGTAATACATTTCACATTAATATAACTAGTGTTTTTACATTTAATTCATTATTTTCTCAAGGGTCTCCCTGGTACACACAAATGAGTGAAATCACTCATTCATTTGTTTATTTATTTTCTATGAAACATTTATTGACCACTGACTTTGTAAAAGGCATCCTCTAATACCCTTGAAAGGGGAGGGGGCACTAATGGGAGCCCATCTCCTAGGCAGGATGTCAGGTCTCCAATCACTTGTAGTAAAAGGCAGCCTGTAAGAAACAGCAAAAGGACAGAAGTCAGAGGAAGGTGAGATCATGACCAGGTGGTGAGGAGCAAGGAAGGCTGCCCAGAGCAGGTGGCATTTGAGCTGGGCTTTGGAGAATAAATAAGTGTACTCTTAAGGCTCCCGGACGGACATAATGCCTGTGCTGCAGGGATAGAGATGTGGCTATGTGTGCATGTGCAGGTCTGTGTGTGCATTCAGAGAGGGTGATAAAATGTCAACAACTGGGATAGGAAGGCACCTCGAGTACTGACCAATTAGAATGTTCGATGGCCAGTCCAATATACCAATACGTAATGACCAAACACCGGCCCTGCCTATGTGGATAAGAATGGAAACGCTCACGTACATACTTAGCTAAGTCAAATGGAGCACACTCATTTAGATCAATTCCATGTATCATTACCCTCAATTAAGTATGCCTTGGGGTGGGCTTGAGCTGGAGCTGATAAGCAGGAATCTGATATTTCCTTTGTCATGGTTCCCTAGTAAATCTCCTAGTGTGAGCATCTGGCAGCTAGAGATCTGTATGCCTTTGAATTATGGTGTTGGCGAAGAATATTGAATATACGATGGACTGCCAGTAGAATGAATAAAAGTGTTTTAGAAGAAGTACAGCCAGAATGTGAGGATGGTGAGACTTCATCTCATGTGCTTTGAACATGCTATCAGGAGGGACTAATCCCTGGAGAAAGACATCATGCTTGGCAAGGTGGAGGGTCAGTGAAAAAGAGGAAGACCCTTTACAAGATGGACTGACACGGTGGCTGCAACAATAGGCTCAAACATAGCAACAATTGTGAGCTTGGTGCAGGACTGGCCAGTGTTTCGTTCTGTTGTGCATAGGGTTGCTATGAGTTGGAACTGACTTGATAACACCTAATAACACAACAACAACATTGTTTGAACAACATGGCCCTTAAATTCAAGCCAATTCCTTCCTCGGGTGTTACATTGAAGGAACAGAAATCTCTTTCCTTACTAGTTAAAGAATTGGCATGTTACTCACTGACAGAGGTATTTTATGTACTCTCCTTTTTACTTTATAATAAGGAAGACCAAAGAAGAATTGACACCTTTAAAATACGGTATTGGTGAAAAATATTGAATATAACATGGACTGCCAAAAGAACGAACAAATCTGTCTTGAAAGAAGTACAGCCAGAATGCTCCTTAGATGTGAGGATGACGAGAGTTCGTCTCATATGCTTTGGACATGTTATCAGGAGGAACCAGCCCCTGGAGAAGGGCATCATGCTTGGTAAAGTAGAGGGTCAGTGAAAAAGAGGAAGATCCTCAAGGAGATGGATTGACACAGTGGCTGCAACAATGGGCTCAAGCACAACAATGATTGTGAGGATGGGACAGGACTGGGCAGTTTTTCTTTCTGTTGTGTGTAGGGTTGCTGTGAGTTTAAACAGTCTCCTTGAACTTAACAACAACAACCTTATGGACAGTTTCAAGGATTTTCAGGAAAGATCGGCTTTTGGCAAGTTTTGCCTTGCTGACTGTAGATCCAAGCCCCTGTAATATGAGCTTTACTGTGTGCAGGTAGAATAGCAACCTACATGGATAGGTACATAGGAACAGTCTGCAGGTCATGTCTGGCCAGTGGACAGTAGTCATTGGCCACGAACTGTCCTGGACTTTCTGGCTTTAGCTGGGTGGCATCAGATGACATTTCCCTTTTAGCTACTCACTCCTTACCCTCTGGAATCACTTCTTCATTTCCACCCAGGCCTTCCTCTTTCACGTAACCCTGGAGCACCTTGTTATGTTGGTGATGGGCAAAGAGGAGAAACTGATCTTCTATGACCTTCCTTCATGCCCTGGGCCCACAGTATCCTCTGGTTCTCCTCACCTCTATGCCTTACAGCTTACTCCTCAAACTCTATGTTTATCAGCTGAGTGGGGCATTCCCAGTCTTTGATTACATACCCTTATCAGTTCAAGAAACAATGTTGATCAAGACCCCCTAATGTATATATGTTTATTTATAAGCGTGTGCATTTTCTTTTCACAGTAGGTAACTTTAAGGCTCATCTTGGGCAGTGAATCCAAGTGGTCACAGCTTGGACTCAGAGCTGAGATTCGAGTCCTGGTTCTACCTTTTATGGGCTATGTGATCATAAGCAAATTAAACACCCCTCCGTGTCTCAGTTTCCTCATTGGTGAAAACAGGGTAACTATAGCACTTACCTAATAGGATTGTTGTTAAGATTCAATGAGTCAATATGTGTAAAGTGCTTGAAACTGCCTGGCACAAAGCCAGTGCTACTCATCACCTCTTATTTTTATTATTCAAAATTATGGAGAGGTTCATTGCAAATGATACGGAAATAGGGGAGCTACTTGCCCCAGAGGTTTGAGACAGTGCGTTTCTGGTATCACCACGGCAAGGGGAGCTTCACCCCAATGGAGCCACAGTGAATTTTCTCAGGAAGACCTTGTGAGGCATGGAGGTGAGGTGCTAGTAGTTTTGACCCACTAAGAATCACAGAGGTATAGGCTGGGAACCTAAGAAACCCTGGTTGTTTCCTCCTGGAAGAATGTATTTCACACCCCACGTAATCAACTTACCAAGAATGGCATAGTCTAACCTTAACTTGGATCCTACCTGAGCAGGTGGTGCCAGAGACCTAGAGTCAGGGCAGGGGGAGGAAAGAAAGTAAGTCCTTTAGAAAGTAAGTCAGATCAGGGTTCTCAGGTCCGGCCAGAGACTCTGACTGAGGTGAGCATGATCTGGACAAATTGGGGCTCTCAGGTCTGGCCAGAGACTCTGATTGAAGTGAGCATGACCTGGACCTGAGGGATAAGACTCTCAGACGACTGTTGTCTGGTCAAGTGAGGTACTGCAGGTGGAAGTGGAAAGTACAGAGGTGCGCATGGTGATCTGGCCTGTAACCCTGCGCGGGGTCTAGGAGTGGGCATCAGCCAATCGCCAGATCCACTGACGGTGTAAACAGTTACACGTTCAGGATGTGCATCCCCACAACGGTTAAACACCATTGTTATGAAGAACTGTACAAATTTAAGGTAGGGCTGTCTTTCAAGGCATGCTTTTCAAACCGTAGGGAATAGAAATCTTTTTTGTTTACTCTTAAATTACAAAATAACCTTGGACTGTTCCCACTAAGGAGTGGAATTTTAATTAAAATTTCAGCAAAAAAGTAATACCAGAAAAAAGTGTATATTCAAGAAGTGAAATGGAGCACCGTCCCACTGTTTTTTCAGTCTATGCAATACCACTTTCCAGTCTGGGTGCCAGATAGCATGTTCTCCTGGCATAGCACAAAGTGTTGTGTCAGGTCCTATGTTGCAATTTCTCCTGTAATCCAACTTTTAAAGGCAAGCATTTATCTTATTGAACTATTAACACCTTTTACTTCCAATTTATAAAATGTCTTACTTTATCTGCCTCCCTTCAACAGCCAGAGTCATCACCCACACAAACACGTACATACCTCAGGCTGAACTGCTGAATAAACTTAGACAAAAATGTCTGGGAGTTACAGGGTATTTGATCTGAAAGTTTCCCCTTTTGCTTGTTGAACATTTCTTACTATCTGGTTATTAGATTCTGTGGTGATTTTAAATGACAGACAGATTACTGGAATTGCAGTAGTTGCCTACACAAGACAAGATCAGAAATCATCAGGAGGTTTCAGATTTCATTTCTATCCGTGTAATTGAGTAAAGTCTTGACAAAAACAGGGACTACTTGCATGTCCTTTGCCTCTCTGTGTGAATATAGCTGTGATTTCCAAATAAAAAATTGTGACTTCCAAAATCAGTCAATAGTTTGATAAATATTTGATTCAGAAGCTGAGTTTGAATCTCAAAGGGATTTGGTGTACAGAATAACTTTGATTTAGCCAATATCCCTCAAGGTCATCCGAAGGGCAAGCAGTGTCTTAAACTCAGTAGAGGCTGACCACCAGGCTTTCCAAGCACAGCTCTCATTTCCCTTTGTAAAAAATCTGGCTGCACTTCGTTTCCAAATAGTATTCCCTTTCTGAGATGCAAATTCACACTCTTATTTCAAATCCAGGTGAGTACTCAGCACATCAATTTGCTTGTTTCTAGGCCAGGCATAGAGTAGCGACCTATCAAGTGATGACATTTTTTAGATGTATTGGGTCCTGAAAAGGTGTTTGAAACAAGAATCAAATTAAAAAGTGAGTGGTTACATATGTGTAACTGACTCTGTTTCAAGCCATTAAAATGGAATGTGTTGAGGTCGCCATTTGCCTCAATTGCAAAGACTCTTTCTCTGAGAGCAGGAGCCTTTTTCTGGCTGTTGGGCAGGGTGTTGCTGGGCTGTTTGAATTGGGGGCGGGACTCACCTGGGGATCCCACTCCAGGGTTCCTATTTGTGAGAAACGTGATCGCAGAGGTAATTATTTGACTGCTGAAATACTGCTTTTCAAACATGAGCCTGTTTTTTTTCTTTTTTTTCGTTTACAAGGCCTGTACCTATTTTATCTAAACCAGCAGTAGTCATAACAGCCATCTCTTTTCTAAGGGAGAAACGAGCTATCAACTTTTCTCAGGCTTGAGCATTCTCCCACCTGTCCTCAATTTAACGCACAAATGGAAACACATAAATCTTTGTGACATTTTGGCATAAAGCACCTACTTCAGATGACTCCTTTAGGAAACTCTGAACCCAGGTGTTTGGTTTTTGCATAAACTTTGCAAAATGAGAATTTTAACGCGACTGCGTGTACACACACATACATACAAACGCACCTCCCCCCAAAAGGTGGTTGCACTTGAGATGTGGAGAGCTGAAGGGATGTGGGTGGAGGAGGGGAATAACATGTGTGCAAACTTAATATATCTTTTCCTCACCTTAAGTTGGGCCCAGACAGTTAAATTATAATTACAGCCCCATCTGGAAGGGGAGAAAGTACAGTACTTGACTGCTCCAAGCCTTTCAGCTATGGGTACTTTGTTAGGTAAAATAAACACACATCCCGTTTTCAGCCAGGGGTCAAACTCAACAAAAGCCATGAAAAACAGGACAGTCCTCAAGAACCAGATTGTGAAATGGACAGAATGAAGCAACAACAGGAAGAAGAAATAAAACGGTTGGTTCCTTCTAACCAGATGGTTTAGGAAAGGTGCTCAGGGCCTACCTTAAAGGGATATAAATCTTCAGCAAAACTCACGGTGGACTGGTGCCTGAGGCTGGTAGGTGGAGTGGACAGGAGCCAGCTTGGTCCTTCTGGACTCGCTGTGGTCCAGGAATGTCCTGCTGGGTGGCGTCCCAAGCTGAGAGCTGACCACCGCTGGCGTTGAATGAAATAATGGAAGCTACTTCATCTTTAACCTGAATGTCTACTTCTAGCGTCACGTACACACAAGAGCTCTGAATGCTGACGGCCCCATGGGAGTCTGTTAGGCTGTCCCATCACCAAATAGACAGAGGTCAGATGAAAGGTAAAAAGCAAAGCAGTCGCTGGTGTAAGAGTTCAGGGGATTTTTACCTGCTCATCGGTTAGACCGCATCATCGTGAAGAGGAGCTGTGATTTTGTCAGACCACAAATTGCCATATACCGCCTCAAGTTCTTTCCGCGTAATAAACTTAAATAAAAGGAGAGTGGTTTAATACTGTCTTCCTTTTAACAAATGTCAGGTACCTTCATGTACCATTTCATTACTTAACCCAGTAACTCTGCACACAGACCAGTTAGGCTAAACTATTGGTCCAAAACCAAAACCTATTGCCATCAAGTCAGTTCTGACTCCTAGCAACCCTATGTGACAGAGTAAAACTATCCCATAGAGGCAGCTGGTGGATTTGAACTGCCAACTTTTTACCTAACGTAATCAAATTGGCTGAACTGACTGGAAGGTGCTGAATTGGTTGCTGTAGTGATGGAGCTCTTTGTGTGGCAAAGCTTCCGGTGCCTTTTTTTCCTGTGGTGTCGTTGGGAGCCACTAGACGCTATAACCAGTGCTGGGTTATTTAAGAAGTCCCTGGGTGGTGCAAAGGATTGACATGCTCAGCTGCTAACTGAAAGGTTAGAGGTTTGTGTCTACCCCGTGGCTCCTCAGAAGAAAGGCCTGGAGATCTGCTTCCAAAAAACAGTTCTATATTGACCCCCATGGGGTCACCGTGAGCCATCATCACCCACGGCAACTGGCCTGGGTGTTATTTACATGCATCGGTAATGCCACGTGGAGACCCAAATTCTTCTGGGACCAAATAAATCACTAGCTTTGGAGCAACAGTGGACTTCTGCAGAATTGATCAGTTCTTCATAGAATCACTGTCAGATGATCTTTGTCCTGACACTGAACAGCGCCAAGGACGGCTGGTTTGACACAACCTTGGCGTGGCCGCAGGAGCATTTTCACTTAGCTCAGAAACACATCACTGAATCATACGCACAACAGGCATTTCCAGCCCATCCTAAGATTTAAGCCTCCTCTGAGCTTAACCTCTTTTTTGAACTCTGCCCTATCCAAGAGCCTCACCCCATATCTCTAAGCATCTATCACCTAAATGTTCTCCCTTCCTTAAATGAGTCACTCATTCCAATTCTATTAGTCAAACCCTATTTTCCTTCATCTGTATTTCAAGGGTCTCGCCTTCTGGCTGGTGCCACGTTAGATATTGGGAATAGAACGTGAGAAAGCCCAAGCCTTCAGATTTTGAGGATACCATAGTGTGGTGAAGAAGACAGCCAATAAACAAATCCAGCAGTATGATAAGAGCAGTTTGTAAGTTCTTAACTGCTGAAGCATTTCATCATTCTTTCCTCTGCTGTAACTTTTTTGAAAGGTATTACACACATCATATAATTATACACCTCATAGAATCATGCGGTTTGGGTCTGTCATGTGTCCCATGCTTTAGGAATTGCCCCTCTAGATTTTAAGTTCTTTGTGGACGGAGACCCTGTTTCTGAACTCCTCCTATGCTGTACTCTGGGTGCGTTGTGTGTCTGACCCTGCACAGATTTTGTTGTTGATGTATTTGAAGCACCTGTTGTAGGGTGCAGATTTCACAGACGTGAACCTTTACAACAACTGCAAGGTAGGTACGATGATTTCCCTAAGTTTTCACTTTAAGAAAATGATTCACTATGCAGGCTCTGAAGCAGGACGGCCTGGGAAACCTTGACTCTGCTCCTGACACAAGTTAAATTGGCTCTCTGCACTTCGGTTGCCTCCTCAGTAAAACGGGAATAATAACAACGCTATTAAATGAGAGTTAAAAAAGATACTGCAGCTTAGAACAGTGCTCAGCTCACAGTGGGCACTTTATCACTAGTGCCGAACGAGGAAGCAGAGGCACAGGGACTTTCACAGTTCCTAAGTGGCAGAGCTAGCTCGGACCCCAAAATGAAGTTCTTTGCACTAGACCATGCCTCCTCCCCAGAATATTCAAACAAAATGACCGGACGTTTGCATTGGATCTGCTTTGTCTGTGAGGCACTGTGGTGTTTGAGGAAAAGAAATTCTTTGCCCAGCAGTCTAAGGCAGGGACAGATACGATGAGACATCTCGTGGGAAAATGAAGGGTCTGTGATAAATGACAGTCTACTGAAGTGAGCATCCTCTTGAGGGGTGGTAGCTGAGACTGAAGGAGACTCAGACGGAGGTTGCATAAGATTTTTTCCCACTTACCATGTCTTATGCTGTTCTTTCAGGAGATAACTAGACATTTCTTTGAAGAAGAGGAAAAGTTAGCTGTGGCAATAAAAACAAATATGTCCCTTTCCATTTTATCTTCCAGTGGCATTTTCTGTTTTCAGTATTAATCCCCAGCTATTTGCTGGACCAGAAGCTCCCAGTCATGGCGTCCTCACCCTCCTGTGTATCAGCTGGATTGTGAGGTGTCCCATTAGTCACTGACACTGGGATGGGGCCCATGTGCATAGGTTCTGTGTGATAGTTCCCTCACCTTTCATGAGGATGCTTTTAAGATTGCCAATATGATTGTGCTGACCCTAACAAAATCTCAAATGCGTGCATATTTTATCTCTAAGTAGTTCTTCACTGATGAAATAGAAGAGAAATGAAGGAAAAGCTTAGAGATAACAATTTGGTGTTAGTTCAGCCTCCAACTTGAATCCCTCTTCCACCTCGAGGGAGGTAGCAAGCATCACCTAGTAGGTGAGTTTCTGCCATGATGTCATACCAAATGCTTTGGGTGGCAAATCCAGAAGGGTCCACCTAACACCTTCTGGGGATCCTGTTATTGTTGGCACAAGGCAAAATATTCATAAGTTGTAGGCTGAGTAGTTACTGCATTTAGAGTTCTTTAACTCAGTGCCGTCGAGTCGATTCTGACTCATAGCGACCCTCTAGGACAGAGTGGAACTGCCCCATAGAGTTTCCAAGGAGTGCCTGGCAGATTCAAACTGCTGACCCTTTGATTAGCAGCCGTAGCACTTAACCACTACACCACCAGGGTTTCGATTAGAGTTCTAGATATGTTCAATTAGTCAAGTTGGTAAAAAAAATTACTTCTTGAGAGAAAAAATATTTTCCAAAGTTTAAGGGGTAAGAGAACCACCTTTGCCAAGTGTTTACTCCTGAAATTTTGATATTGAACCCTCAGCAGCAACTCATAGACGAATATATGCCTCACATCGTCTCACCACCCAGTGCCTTTATCTGGATATTAATGAACATTTCAAAATAACACACCCAAAGAGGAATTTCTGATATCTTTCCCCAAACATGCACCTTTCCAGTTCTCTCCGGCTCAGTAAACACGCCCCAGGTGCTCAGGCTGAAGACATTAGAAGTTGACCCCGATGCTTTTTTTTCCCCCATACCCTCATCTACTCCACCAGGAAGCCCTGTTCTCTCTACTTTAAAATATGACTGTCTTCACAGTTTCCCCCACTATTGCACTGGTCTAAGCTACTGCTATTTCTATCAAGTGTACTTCTGTAGTGACTTTCTAATAGGCCTCTCTATTTCTCCTCTTCCTTCCCTATCTGCAGGCTGCATCATCTCCTATAACCTGGCACACAGATTCCGCTTTCCTTATGACAGTTAGAGTCATATTTTAAAAAAAGAAAATGAAGCCAAGTCACTCCTTTACTTAAGTAGGTAAATAAAAAATAAAATCCCCAGGTTCCCATCATGCTTACGATAAGCTGTAAATCCTTACTGTGGCCTCAGATGTCCTGGCCCTGCCTCCCTCTTCAATCTCATTTCCCTCTACTCCCCTCCTTGCCCACTGCTCCAGCAGTGATGGCCTTCTTGCTATGCTTGTAAAGTGTCAAGTTGATTCTTGCCTCAGAGCCCTAGCATATTCTGTTCCCTCTGCCTCAGATGCCCTTCCCCCAGATCTTGGCGTGGCTCTCTCCTTCGTTTCATCCGTGTCTCGGTTCACATATTACCTCCTTGAGAGGCCTCCCTGACTGCTCTGTTTAATACCCCATCCTACCTGGTCAGTACTATCCCTTGCTCTCCACTTATCCTGAATAAAATTTATTGATAGCACTTAACACTATCTCAAATTATTTCTAGGTTCATTTGTGTTTATTTTCTTTGCTAGAATATACACTACAGCAGGTGAGCAGCAAGGTTGTCTGGTTCACCACTGCATCCCAGCCACGTAAATCAGTTTCTAGCACATAGTAAACACGCAGTCTGTTGGTGGGATGGATAGACAGATGGCTGGATGGGTGGCTGGAGGATGAGGTTTAACTAAAGAGATAATGGCTTTACTGCCATCGTATTTGTCACTTGCTCTCACTCCTCACTGCAGCATGGGTTTCTATAGCTCTCATTAGAACATGCGCTTACACACATTAGAAGGAGGAACTTCTCGTTCTGTGGTTTCTGATGCCACTTGCTCAGGCTGGAGTTGTTACCAATTATTTTGAATTGCTTTTCTTTACCAATGCAGTAGCCCTGTAGTTCCAAGAGACTATGTGCAGTGATATCCATATTTAAAATGGAAGCGTATACAGTATATATACTCTACAAACAGCTGTAATATATATATACCCAAGCCATGAGTAGACTGGACTGTGGACATTGGTACTGATGGGTTAGGATTTAAAGATAGTAATCTGGGGGGGAGGGTGGAGGAAAATTTTCTTTTTTGGTTTTTAGGGGAAGCATTTTTTTTCTTTTGGATTTTCTGTATAAAATGTACACATTGCTACCTCTCTATCCACAGCAGGGTGGGCTACATCTTTACAAGCATTATCTTTAGTAATTCTTACCACGATACCATACAAGCCAGGTGTAGCCATCTCCGGTTTCCAAAAGAGGAAACTGACTAACAGAGACAGTGTGTCCAAGATCACCTGCCTGGGGAGTTGCAGAACAAAGACATTGCCTGTTGTCTCTCTGGCCCCAACATTGGTGCTGTCTCTGCTGGAATACATATTGTGTCGTCTTTTACATAGAGTATGAAGAATGATTCAATCCATAACATGCAGGAGTTAAAAATAAGGACTTCTTGCTAATACGTATTTGGATCTTATCTATAGCTTTTTATTGTGAAACCAGGCAGGTATAGATATTTTGGAATTTTCCCTGCTTAAATGTTTTTATGCCTTCTCCTTTTCTGTGTACCTGTCTACACATCTGCCAATCTAATGGAAGAAACAGGAGGTTTCTAGTTACTCTCAGTTCTCAGGTAGGTAGCCAATGAATGGTTCTTGTCTGATCATTTTTATGTCATTGTGTGATGCTGCTTCAGAACAAAAGGCCCTTTGGGGTCTTGTCAGATGTTAGTGACGTTGGTTATCAAATGGTGTGAACTTTTACTTAATTCAAGTATTTGTTCCCATGCCTCCTCCCCAGAAGAACCTTCCCTGAATATCCTATCAGCCTCTTTCCTCTGTATTCCCCTTACCTTTATTTTTCTTCATAGTTCCCATCACTAACTTACCCTCTATTATACAGTTTTTTTTTTTTTTTTTTTTTTTAACTGTCACTCTCTTCCACAAGAATGGAGTAATCTCCATGAAGACAGGAGATTGTTCTCATTCACCACTGTCTTCCCAGGGCCCAGGACGGCACCTAACCATGGAAGGCCCTGAGTGACTATCTGTCAAATCAGTGAATGGTATCTCCTCTGTCCTTCAAACACAAGTCCACACTGAGTCCCATGTGGAAGTTGAGATTGAATATCCCTGTCTTCAGTTTATCGCACAACTATACAGAATCACTTTGTGGACCACCTTCTGTTTTGTGGTCATTAATTGATATTAGATGACCAAGCTGAGGGTCAGGTCTCTACCATGAATTGCATTCTAAACATAAGTTCTCAGCAATGTCAAAACAGGTTAGGTCAGTGATTCAAGGCCTTGCAGCTGCCAACTGCTGATATTCGATGAGGTGGACCTAAGAAATTCCCAGCCCTTAAAATTTTATAAGGGTAATCTTTTCCAATTTAGAGGATCAAATAATATGGTTGAATGGAATTTCCTTAACTACTGAGCATTCCTCTCCCTCATAATTCTTTTTTTAAATCTGTGGTGCCACCTAGCCCACTCAGATGTTCAATAGTAGCAAACAGATTTGCCAGAAGACCTCTGAAATGACCAGGTACACACATTTTGACTGCCTGTTTCTTTTAGTTTACTTGTTCACGCCCTGAGAAGGCAACAGTGGATAAGACAAGCTTCTGCCCTCATGGAAATTATTTGATTTTTGTGGGAGAAAAAAGCAGTTGAGAAAAGAAGGTATAATATTCAGGACTGAGTTGTTAAATTACATACCCATAACATAGCGATGTGGCTGTTGTTAGGTGCCCTGATTCGGCCCCTAACTCATGGCGACCCCGTGCACGACAAAGCTAAATGTTGCCTGGTCCTGTGATCACTTGCAGATTGGACTGTTGTGCTTCATAGTGTTTTCATTGGCTGCTTTTTCAGAAGTAGTTCATCAGGCCCTTCTTCCTAGTCTTAGTCTGGAACCTTGGCTAAAACCTCTTCAGCATCATAGCAACACTCAAGCCTCCACTGGTAGATAGGTCGTGGCTATGCATGAGGAGCAGTGGCTAGGAGTCAGACATGAGCCTCCTCTTTGGAAGGTGAGAATTCCACCACTGAATCGCCAATGCCTCATGACCTAGCCATAGTGTGTAGCCATAGTATTAAACAAAAAAAGAAAAAAAGCACCAGGGTCACGTGCTGGACAAAAACGCTATCAGTGTTTCCTGGGTATTTACAGAGAGAACATAGTTTCCAGGTTCGCTTCCCATGAGTGTGCTGGGAGCCCTCAGATTAGAAAAGGGCTCTGCTCAGCCCTGAGCTCTGGTCTTAGCCTGGTGGCTGGGATTCATGATGTTCACCCACTGTAGATAGTTTAGCTACAAATTGCACCAACCTCCTGTCGCATGTATTTATTTCAGTTTTTAATAAATTGCTTCATATACAGAGATTCCATCTCAACACAAACAGTCCCAGCCTTTAGAAGGTTTTCCAGCAAAGCTCTGGGAGTGCCTGTGTGTTTGGGGTAAAATGATCTCCAGGCAGCCCTGGTGGGTCATAGAAGTTGCCATTGCTGTCATCCTGCTGTAAAATGCTTCATCCTCCTGAATGCTCAGAAATGGGCATTTCCAGGCAGAATACATCATTTCGAATTGCATTTCGGTAACTCTTCCGCTGGCTGCCTGCCAGCCTGCAAGGGCCCATCCTTGTGGAACAAGCCTTCGTTAGTCTGTTTAGAAGAGCACTGGTTTTGGTTTTAGGACTAGACTAGGCTGGGTCCAAAAAATATTTTGTGATATTTATTTTTGTAGCATGAATGAGCAAAACATTCAATAAAGTGCTGACGGGCCTCTAATTCTCAAATTCCAGCTTAGAAAATAGAAGTTCAGATCTCTATTTGACCCTCCGTCCCTACCTCCACCCCTACCCCATCCCCTTTTTTTTCCCGTGGTAGATCTATGCCGGCTTTGGCAGAAGCAGAGATGTGTTGAAATGCTGTAAATTACAGTTAATGTGATGTGATTCTGTTTATCCTTGTCCAACACTGTTGAACCTACCAATTTTTCCCTTCTTGGCTGCCCATGAATTAGGGCAACCAGAGAATAGCCAGTTGGAAGACTGGACCTTTTTTTTTTTGTTTTGTTTCAGTCAGAGTAAAACACAGGCCCAAATGATGAATGCTGGACCTAAAGAAAAGGTTTTGCTTTTGACAAGGCATTCGGAAAAAGCCCAAGACACTGCCCTACTAAATTCTGAAGAAAAAGGATTATGTTCTGGGATGTAAGGAACTGAAAGCATGATTCAGTTTCCTAGACGGAATTCACACCAATAATCTTTACATGGAAAATGCCGATGATTTCATAACTAGGAAGACGAAAGAGACAGCTGCCATCTTTGAGTTCTTTAGTCAGACCTGGGGTGGTCGCCACGTGCAGACACTCCCTAAGGGAACTTCACAGCTTTATTCCTTCCTTGAAGTCCCTGGGTTGTGCAGAGGCTAATGCACTTAGCTGCTGGAGGTTCAAGTCCGCACACAGGCACCTCGGAAGAAAAAAAAAAAGAAAAGGCCTTCCAAAAAACAGCCGTTGAAAACATTACAGAACATGGTTCTACACTGACACACACAAGTCACTATAAGTTGGAATCAGCTCAACTGGAACTTTTTTTTTTTTTTAATACCCGCCTTATTCAAGAGTGGTTGCGTTTCACAGGCCAGCTTCTCTGGACACCAGCAACACAGCACTCTGGTTGTCACAGTGCTGAAGTACCAGTGTGACTACATTGTTCAAATGCCAGTGGGTGGGTTTGTTGGAAATATGTGGTGGTTGCCAAATTGTATTAGAAGTCAGAGAGTTGGCAGGGTTTTATGTTCCTGTGTATTGAGGTTTTAGAGAAGAGGCTGTAATAAGGTTGTAGAGTTATTTTGGGAGAAGGTTAAAAAAAAAAATCACATATGTGGTCACAACCAATAATCATAAATAATTGGAAAAGAAAGTCCAGATTGAATATTTTCAGATCTGGTATGCTTTAAATATCGCACAATCCAAATTAGGATTGGTTAAAGAAGAAAGAGTGAGTAGCCAAGGCTTTAAAGAACAATAGACAGCAATTTAAAGACAAGTGCACTCTGTCCCACAGCCCGTTATTGACTGCATGTCAGCAGTAGTTAGGAAAACGTGATGTGAATTCAAGGAAGGAGGAGGATGATGAATGCTTCAGGGTTTTCTAAAACTGCCACAACTCTATTGCGATGGCCTGATAACACAAATTCCTTCTATTTGTGTGGTGCATTGCATGTTCGTGTGTATTTATTTAACAGAGAACTTAAATGATTTGCCAGATACTATTCCAAGCACTTTGCAAACATCAACACAGTTAAAGCCTCATGACTAGCCCATGAGTTAGGTGCTCATAGTTTCTCCTTTTCACAGAGGGGGAAACGGAAGTTGAGAGAGATCAGATTACTTCATTCATCCATGTAATGATTCATTGATTCACCATACACTTATTGGGCCCTTGCTAAGTGTAGGCACTGAAGCAGAGGCTAGAGGTACAATAGGAATATGATTTAATTCCTTCCTTCAAGGCATTTTTGGAATTGTGGATAAAACAGATACCTCAACAAGAACTCACAATAGAAAGTGGTAAGTAGAGTGATAAACCCACCTATAAAAAATCCCTCACTCTGCAGCTCCTTAATTAACCACTAGCTCTGAGTGCTTTCATATGCCATGCAGGGTACTGCCTCATTTCATCCTGACACCAGCCCTCTGGGGTATTCATTCTTTCAACTAATGGCCATGGAATGTCAATCATAAGAAGGGCTCTGCGCTCACTGTTACAAGATTAGATTCTAGTCAAGGAGACTGATAGGTTTCAGCAAAACTTCCAGACTAAGACAAAGAAGAAAAACCTGATGATCTACTTTGAAAAACTAGCCAAATGAAAACATGGGTCATAGAAGAAAATTGTTCAACTCACTTGCTTTGGACATGTCATCAGGAGGAATCAATTGTAAGAGGAAGACATAATGTTTGGTGAAGTATAAGGTCAGCGAGGGCAACGGAGACCGTCGGTGAGATGGATTGACACCCTCCTTGGTATGGTAGCTGCAAAAGTAGACTCAAAACAGACCTACATGACAGCAGCTATCTATAATAAAATTTAGCTCAGGCAAGAATCATCAGTGGATGCTAAATCCATTGATGGGAACAGGATATTTGCATGAACTTAAAAAACTTTTGCACAAACTGCTTATTTCCTGCAAGAGAAAAAATAATAACTATACAGTGGAAGAACCTCAATGAGATGGACTGACACAGTTGCTGCAACAATGAGCTCAAGTATAACAATGATTGTGAGAATGGCACAGGATTGAGCAGTGTTTCGTTCTGTTGTACATAGGGTCGCTATCAGTTGGAACTGACTTGATGGCACCTAACAACAATAACAACATATAGTGGAGAAATTGGGTAACACTTTGGGTAGTCAACACCGCCATCATCAGTGGGGCCAGATGGCCATCATGTGCCTCCGGATGTGACATACCTATCCATAGTTCCAACTGTTGAATTGAGATGGGATTAATACAAAGGATATCAAGAGACAAGTCTCAGAACAAGAAGTAATAGTGGCCACTGGATTTATAAAAAAGGTGTTCACCCTGACTAGTAATCAAGAAAATGCCAGTCAAGCAAGGAGATGCTGGTTTTCTCAAACTGACATTGTTTAAATGATCAATGATACTTTATGTTGGCAAGGGTGTGGGGGCAAGTGAGAACTTTCATACTGTCGGCAGGAGTGTAACTTGCTAAATATTTTTAGAGAGCAATCTGGTGCTATTTATGTTAAATATCCTTACCTTTTTAGACTGAGCAATTTCAGGTTTAGGAATGGATCCTATGAATACTCCATGAATCATAAGCATGGGGACATTTGTTCAAGTGGTGTTTGTGATAGAAAGGAATAAACAACTACGTCAGTTATATATTGTTGCATATCAAATTAACACAAATTTAGCAGCTTAAAACAATACCCATGTATTATCTCAATTTCTATAGGTCAGGAATCCAGGAACACCTTAGCTGGGTCCCCTGATTCAGGGTCTGTTACAAGTCTAGTATCAAGGTGTTGGCCAGTGCTGGCTACTCATCTGAGACTCAAACAGTGAAGGATCTGCTTCCAGACTCACATGGTTATTGGCAAGGTTTGATTTCTTGCGGGCTCTTGGCCAGAGGCTGCCCCCTGTTCCTTGCCGTGTGGGCTTTTCTATACGCCAGCAAGACGGAAGTTACCATTTCTTATAACCTAACCACAGGAGTGCCATCTCATCCCCTTTGCTTTATTCTGTTGCTGAGAAGTAAGTCACGTGGCCAGCCCACACTCAAGGGAAGGGATGACACAGGGCAGGAACGCCAGGAGGCAGAGATCACTGAGGACCATTACTAGAGCCTGCCTGCCCAATGACCCGAAATGTCTATCCAGAAAGACAAAGTTAAATAAATTATGGTAACTCCACACCACGCAAAACACTGCAGTAATTAATAAAGAGGGATGGCAATTTATGTGTGTGCAGACATGGAGAGATTTCCCAAACCTGTTGTTCCACTGTGTACTTGTGACACCATTTGTGTGGAAATTAAACTGTTTTGTAAAGTGAAATATGGATGTATACACATGTGTATGCGTTTAAACACATATATTACATTTACATACAAAGGAACAAGCTTGGAAGGAGGTACACCCAAGCCACTGACAGCAGTTACCACTGGAAGCAGTGTGGGTTCAGGGTGGAGGTGGGGGATAATGGGCAACCTTCTCTCTTTATTCATCATATTTATTGTTTGGGCTTTTTTTTTTTTAAACAGTGGAATATATTTGTGTATTGTATATTTTTTCTAAAAAGAGCTTGAACTGGGAAGCTGGGGCTTGAGGCCAACAATGCTAATTTTTGAAAGTGTAACATACCATCCATAAATGGGTCCTGACGGTGCATTTTCATTGTGCACATTCTAAAAGTTTGCTTGGTTTTCTGTCCTGACTTTATCTCAGATGTTTCCGACCTTGTTTGGAACAAGAGGGCTCTGTTGTCCCAGATGCAGGGGCTGCTCAGGGAACACACACATGGGCTGCAGTGAGCCCGCCGCTGAACCTGGCAGCTGGATCCTATTGAACTCCCATCTTTCTCAGAGACAAAAGAGGAACCACAGTAGCCACCCAGAGTGGAGTCTGGTGCTGCGGGGCACTTCTGGGAGGCCACAGGAAGGGACTGAAGACAAATAGCCCTTCGTGGCACGTCTTTTTGCAGTTACATGACCCATTTTATCATCAGATGATGAACCAAGCTTCTATGATGAAGGAGCAGTTCGAGAGACACTCCTGGTTGGTGACTTTGGGCGAGCTGCCCATTCCTCTCTACCCCAGTAGCCTCATCTCTAAAATGGTAAGGGCAGTCCTATCGTTGTCATAGGTTTGTTGTAAGAGTAGATAAGTTGATACATCTGAAGCACTTGGCTTAGGGCCTCGCATATGTTAAGCATTCCAGGGAGGTTAGCAGTTGTTTGTTGCTATCAACAAGCTCTAGCATTTACTGACCCCTTCCCATGTTTCTGGTTCTTTGATAAGTGCTTTACGTGCATTATGTCATTGAATTTGCTCAATCTCCCAGTGTGGAAGGTGCTTTTAATTTCCCCATTGCACAGACAGGCACTCTGAGGCCCAGGAAGGTTAAGTTCCTTCCTCAGGTTCATACAGCTGGGAAGCGATGCTGCTGACATTTGAATCCAAGTCTGTGTGTCTTCAAAGCCTCTGCTCTGAACAACAATGCTCCATTGTTTCCTAGGCCTTGACATCCACATTACTTTGCTCTCAGGCTGCTAGGAAAGCTTCATCAGGCATAGAGGACTTGGGAATAGACCAGTGTGCTTAGAAGAGAACTAGACTGGAATCACAACTGTTAAAAACATGAGAAAAACACCAGGAGAAATAGATACGTGATCAGTCAGTGTGGGAAACTGTCCATAACTTCCTCAGAAACCAACCAGTCAATTAGATAAAAAACTGAATTTGACTTAAACTTTAACATGTCCAGTGTATGTGTGTAGAATATTTGTACTCAATGGAGAGTACTCATTCTTGTCATACACATGGAATATTTGTAAAAATTGACTACAAATTCTTTTTCTTTGCTGGTGGACTGTAGGTGCTGCTACAGAAAGATACAACTTCAGGAGGAATCATTCAAAAGAACTTACTGGAAGAGCTAACATCAAGTGCCTGTGGGTTCCATGTGAGCTTTTTTACATACGTGTCCTATTTATTTTAATGAATAATGAAGGTACCATCTGCATTTTACCTATGAGGCCACCAAGAGTAGGGATAGAATCCACCAAAGGTACACCATTTTCAGAACGTGGCACTGATATGGAAACTTCCCTGTTCTAAGACTCAACAGCACTTTTCTTCCCACATGCTATGCCTACTCAAGGGTGGGGGAATATGAGCGTTTTATAGAAAAAAAAGTTCTTGAAATAAAATTTCCAGATACCCTCTTATCCTCAAACTTGTTTCCTGATATAAAGCTTCAGAGTAACAACACAAGTTTGGTAATAAAAAAAGACAATAGCAAGTGTTGGCAAGGATATGCAGAAATTGAAACTTTCATGCATTGCTGGTAGAAATGTAAGATGGTGAAGCCACTTTGGAAAACAGTCTGGCAGTTCCTCATAATGTTAAACCTATAGCTAACATGTGACCCAGCAATTCCACTTCTAGGTATCTAGCCAAGAGAAGTGAAAACATAGCCATGCAAAAATTTGTATACAAATGTTTGTAGTAGCATTATTTATAATAGCTAAAAAGTAGAAACAACCCAAATGTCCATCAACTGATAAATGGGTAAATAAAATGGATAAACAATACAGTGGATAACAAGGAATTAAATACTGACAGATGCTACAACATGAGTGATCTTGAAAACATTATTCTAAGTGAAAGAAGCCAGACACAAAAGGTCGCATAGTGTAAAATTTCATTTATACGAAATGTCTGCAATAGGCAAATCTATAGAGACAGAAAGTAGATTAGTGGTTGTCTGGGGTTTGGGCATGGGTGGGATAGGAGTGACTGTTAATGTATACTGTGTATGGGATTTCTTTTTTAGTTAATGAAAACATTCTAAAATTAAATAATGATGGTTGGACAAATGTGAATGTACTGCAAACCACTGTAATTATTCTCTTTAAGAGAGTGAATTTTATAGTGTATGTATTATATCTCAGCAAAATTATTAAAAACAAAGAATGCAAGCCTTATTTGCCGAAAGGCCCTACTTTTGTAAACTGAACTAACACCTGAATGTTACTATTTCCCATGTGAAAGTGCCCACAACTGGGGGAGATGGTTTCCGATGGGGAAGCCAGTAAAGAGGGGTGTTGTGGATTGAATTATGTCCCCCCAAAAGTGTGTGTGTTAATTTGGCTGGGCCATGATTTCCAGTATTGTGTGGTTGTCCTCCATTTTGTGATTGTAATTTTACGTTAAAGAGGATTGTAACACCCCTACCCAGGTCACATTCCTTGGTCCAACGTAAAGGGAGTTTCCCTGGGGTGTGGCCTGCACCACCTTTTGTCTCTCAAGAGATGAAAGGCTAGGAGACCTCATACCACCATGAAAGCAGTGCTGGGAGCAGACCACATCCGTTGGACCTGGGCTACCTGCACAGAACAGCTCCTAGACCAGGGGAAGATTGATGAAAAGGCCAACAGAGAGAGAAAGCCTTGCCCTGGAGCTGACACCCAGAATTTGGACTTGTAGCTTACTAGACTGAGAAAAAAAAAAAAAGAGAGTAGATTTCTCTTTGTTAAAGCCATCCACGTGTGGTATTTCTGTTATAGCACCACTAGATGACTAAGACAAGGGATGAACAAATCATTTGAGCCTTAAAGATTGAGAGCCTTTAAAATTAAAAAGATTTGGGGATAGGTAGGGAAAATATTCTAAATAAAGTGAACGATATTCTAAGTGTGAACAAAGTTCCAGAGGTGAAAACGCCTGATGAACAGAAAACATCGACCAACGTTGTTTGAATTAAACAAAGAAGACATAATACATTTTTTTTTTATCGCGGTAAAATGTATGTTTAACAAAACATTTGCTAATTCAATAGATTTTTCACACATAATTCAGTAACATTGATTACCTTTGTCATGTTGTGCACCATTATCTCTGTCCTTTTTCCAGTTATTCCCCCACCAGTTTAACAGAAACTCAGTGCCCCCTCAACAGTTACTCCTCCTTTTTCCCTCCCTCCCACCCCTGGTAACCACTACTAAGCTTTGGTCTTTATACATTGCCGATTTCATATACGTGAGATCGTACATAACTGTCCTTTTGCAACTGACTAATTTCACTCTGTATGTTTTCAGGGTTCATCCAAGTTGTAGCACGTGTCCGAACTTGTTTCTATTTTTGTATATATCATATTTTGTTTACCCATTTATCTGTTGATGAACATTTCCGTTGTTTGCACCTTTTGGCTATTGTGAATAGTGGTGTAATGAACATTGGTGTACAGGTTTCTATTTGCATTCCTGCTTTTAATTCCTTTGGGTGTATACCTAGGAGTGAATTGCCAGGTCACATGGTAGTTCTATGTTCAACAGCATGAGGAATCAACAACCTGGTTTCTACAGTGGTCGTACCATTTTATAATCCCACCAGCAATGGATGAAGGTTCCAATTTCTCCACGTCCTTGTCTAAACCTGTTACTTTCCCTTTTTTTGTCATGGCCATTCTGGTGGGGTGAAGTGGTATCTTACTGTGGTTTTGATTTGCATCTCCCAAATGGCTAATGATGTTAATCATCTCTTCATGTGCTGTTGGCCATTTGTGTGTCTTTTTTAGTGAAATGTCTATTCAAGCCTTTTTAGAACTCATTTTCTGATTGGGTTATTTGTCTTCTTTTTAGTTGTAAGAATTCTTTATATATTCTGATATTACATACTTATCGAATACATGGTTCCCAAAAACTTTCTCCCAACCCATAGGTTGTCTCTTCATTTTGTTGATAGAGTCCTTTGATGAACAAAAGTTTTTAATTTTATGCGGTTCCATTTATCCGTTTCATCTTTTGCTTTTGGTGTCATATCTAAGAATTCATTGTTAAAGACTAGGTACTGTCAGAGAGCATTTTAACCATACTTTAAAATCTTCCCAGATTATAGTAAAGCTATAATTCTACTTCTATAGTTGGAAGTAAAAAAAAAATAGAAAAAACTTAACAAAAATTCACTTATAAGAAATGTGGCTGGACTTCCTTTATTCTTTCACGTGAAATTTATCCGTAATGGCTTATGTTAAGATATGAAAAATGGATCTGGCACTGCTAGTAACACTTTTCTAAACATCGAGTATGAAAGGTTATTTAATCCGAGCACATCCATTTTCTGTAATTATCTGGTCTAAGAGGAAAACATCTCTCTCTTTGGTTGGATGACTCATTCAGGGTGGACACAAGACTTGGTCTGATAAAATAGCATGTGGTATTTCTTATAGTAAGTTATTTGCCCTCTTATAGATGAAACTTCATGTGGTGGGTAGCCTAAATGACGAGTGTCTTGAAGTCTTCAGCGGAGGTGATTCATTCCAAGCCTAGGGCAAAGTAGAAGTTCTTTTATAGGAAGATATATTAAACAGCTTTATAGATCCTTTCCCTTCTATAAACATGTCTTAGCAAGCTTCATATCCTGCAGTTTTTCTTTCTTTTGATTTTCTGCTCAAAAATCCTCCACACTGATCAACTAAAGGCAGCAGTGGTGAATAGGATATCTCAAGTTCTCAGTAAATTTCTACCTCTATATAGGATTGGAATAAAGTTCGCTAAATGAAGATGATTCCTGCTCTACCAGAGACTGCTCAAAAGAGAAACCACAGATATAACCAGCGGTTGAAAAGAAGTCAGTAGGTAACTGAAGAGATAATGAACGAAGAAAAACCACTAACGTGCGATCCTTGATCCTTGTGCAAACAGGTGAGCACCTAGATGCTCGCTAGGTAAACATGGAGTGAGGGAAGCAGAATGGCCAAGTAGACCAAAGCTGAGAACAATGAATATTGCTCGCTCTCAGCCAGCCTTTGTGGGAGCAGAGATTTTTGTTCCTTTTACCAGTGAGAAGATAGGATTGATATCAGCTGCTCTAAGGCCGGTGGTGGGCAGGCGTTTCAGGAAGGTGATCTGTTGGAGAATTTGGAAGAAGACTAAGATGTGATTTCTAGTAAGGCTTCATGACCCAGCAGGAAGCTTAAGCTTTGCTTAGGACTCCAGCAAAAGAGAGACAATTTCTCCCTTCAAAAGAAAGAGAAAAGTTCACTTTGTATATATTATCAAGAGTTTTTACACCAGAAAATGGTGTTTAAATTTTAGAGTAATATTGATTTGGGTACTATGGATTTATTTTGTGTGATGTGTGCATATGTGTGTGATGTGTGTGTGTGTATGGCAGGTGTGTAGATGGTGCCTGGGCATGTGCATGGCTGTGTGTTTGTGAGTGTTGTGTGAGGGGTCCTCTTACTGGAGCACCATGTCCTTTTCATTGTTCAGGATTTCTAACCCTGGTGATACAGCCTAATGTTCTGCTGCTGGCATTGGCACCTCTGACCAACATCACGGCTGCCACCGCCACCACTACCTACCGATTGCCATCAAGTCGATTCCGACCGACAGCGACCCTGTAGGACAAAGTAGGACTGCCCCCTTAGTATTTCCAAGACGTGGCTGGTGGATTCGAACTGCTGACCTTTTGGTTGGCAGCCATAGCACTTAACCACTGTGCTACTAGGGCTCCCCACCACCACTAACAGGGATAAGTTCCATTTATGGGGGCCTACCCTGAGCCAAGTGCTTTTCACACATCATTTCTGAATGTCTGCACAACCCCCAGATGATGTCCACTGTCATTATCCCAACGCACAACTAAAGAACTTGAGGTCCCAGGTCCCCCACAGTGGTGGGACTGGAATTCAAACCCAGCTTTGCAGACCCCAAAGCTCTGCTGTATGGTACCCAAACACCTTGTCCAAGGCATACTGAGTTCATCTATGGGAGAAAAGTGGAGGCCCTTCAGGAGAATAAGGCTTGAAGCGGGGACATTTGCTTGAGAAAGCAACAATAAAGCATTTTGCTTTACTTTTTAATTCCAGTGCTTGAGTTCCATAGCTGAGCCAGTCAGCTTGAAAGTTAGTTCTTCAGCAGTAGCCGAACAGCATGGTAGGAACTGCCGAAGGGGAGGGTCACATCCTCCTCAACCACTAAAATGAGAGAGAAATATGGTTTTCTCCAACTCATGCAGACAGGTTCCTGGGGCTATCTGGGGATGGAGCCTCCAGGCATGGTGACTTGAAATGCTTCCAAACGGATATCATGCTTTAAAGAGTCAGGCCCCTCTGGGGCAGAAGCTGAACCTGTGTGAGGGAAGGGGCCAGGAAGGCCAGAATCCAAGTGCCGCCCTCCCACCCCGCCCCGCCCCAGGCCTGGGAGGGTTTGTTTAACCCCTCAGGGGTGCTGTAGGCCTTCCTCATCGAGGTGGTTTGTGGCTTAGTGAAGCGATATTTATAGAGTGCGCTGTGATTCTTGGGCAAACATTCGTTTTATAAATGAATGATCAAATTTATTAGCAATGAGTAACTAATCCATCTACATTTATTTTGTTAATAATACAAATTTACAAGATTTTAATTGCCAGTTTTAAAACCCCCAAAACCCATACATAAATACACGAGTAATAAAATATCTTCTCACTGTGCCCTTGACTTCTGTAGTTGCATTAGGACTAATGGGGAGGGTCCGAAGGAGGTTTCACATGTAATTACAAAACATGTGTCAAAGGACTCGGGGCAGAAAGAGTCCAATTCAGACTTGGCTGGTGGTAATTTCATGTGTTTTAACCAAAATACTACTATTCATAATATTTATTAATGATTTGCTTTATAAGGCTATTATTCGTTAATGATAGTGTCCTTTTATTCTCTCCATTATCTCATTTAACACCCTGTGACCTTGCTACTCTGTGTGTGATTTCCAGACCAGAAGCACACGCACCTCCTGGGAGCTTGTTAGAAATGCAGAATCTCAGACTCCGGCCCACACCTACTTAGTCTGAGCCTGCATCACAATCCAGGCGATTCGTGTGCACATCAGAGCTTGCAATTGGCTGCATTCTGAGGGAGTCAAAGTCTCCCTCGTCTCACAGTCAAAGAAACCCGTCTTCAGAGAGTTTAAATACACTGCCAACAGTCCCAAGGTCAAAGCTGGATTTGAATCCGGTTTGTTGTAGTCAAAGCTCTCAGATGCTCACAGGCCAGATGCTGCAGGTGCACTGAGTCTGCCACAGGAGTCCAGCAGCATGGACTTGCCAGGGCAGTGATGACAGTCCTGAGTCCCCAGTGCAGTGACTTCACTGGGCTGTAGTCCACAGGCTGCATACACAGCTGTTCGTACCTCTGTCCTTTAGACCTGGTGTGTGACAGACTTTTGAGGTATAGCCTCCGCAGGATGCCCCTTGGAGAGACCAGGCGACATTTTGAGGTTGTGGTCAAGCGTGGTCTCAAATACTGTTTTTTTCGAGGATGAAAATGATGGCTGACTTCTTGGTCAAGAAAAAATAAACTATTTTAGAACAGTGATCTGAGTCCCAGAAAGTCAGTTCATGTGCAAGGCCAAAGTGGTGAATTGAGTATATTAAAAAAAAAAAAAAAAAAAAAATCGAGTATGTTACTGACAGGCATTTCTACCACTTGTCTGTCAGTTTGTTGTACTTTGGTAGCTGCGTGTAGCTGTGAGGCTGGAAGCTATGCCACCGGTGTTTCAAATACCAGCATAACTGCACATGAATCAGGGATCATGATGCAGGTTCAGACTCAGGTTTCATTGGAGTTTCCAGACTACGACAGACTAGGAAGAAAGGTCTGGCAATCTACTTCTGGAAATTAGCCAATGAATACCTTATAGATCACAACAGAACATTGTCTGACTTGCTTGCTTTGGACATGTCCTCAGGAGGTATCAGTTGCTGGAGGAGGACATCACATGTGGTGGAGTGGAGGGTCGGTGAGGGAGAACTTTGGTGACATGGATTGGCACAGTAGTCACAATGATGAACTCAAAGGTGCCAGTGATCGTGAGGATGACTCAGGACCGGGCAACATTTCGCTCTGTTGTACATAAGGTTGCCATGAGTTGAAGTTGACTTGATGGCAAGTATCTCTCTCTCTATTAATAGCGATTTAACAAATAGTTATTGAGTGCTAGCTGTATGCCAGGCACTGACGTGGGTGCTGGAATAGAATCAAGTCTCTAGTCACAAAGAGAAAGAAAGCTTAACAAGTAAGATGATTTAAGCCATCCCTGTGTCTCTCCATGAGACACAAAGTGAAGTCAAATCAAAACTTTGCCTTAAGTGTGGAACCAATGAATGCAACTGTTGGCTGGGACAGGTTTCATGCAAATTAACTAAACTACCTGAGCTCACCGTTTCCCTCTAATATGGTGGTCTTCACTCAAATTTGCTCTCAGCATGAATGTATCTCCTTTACCGAAGACAAGAGATCTCTATTTACCTGGCACTTTCTAAGTATAAGGAGGAAGAATAAGGATTATTGGTGTATAGGGGTTGGCCTTCTGGGCATCTCTCCTACAAGACACTCTTCTAGCATTGTTTTTAGCACCCCCCACCCTCAGTATGCCAACCTGTCGAGTGGGTAGGTCAATAATACCCTCTTTATTGATGCAAAGATGTGTGTGACTTGGACAGCCAGAAAATATATATATGTTTTAGGAAGGAAATTGGCCTGGATCCTTGCACAGACTTTTCTTTCTGTACCCTCTGGCAGAATGGTTTAAAACAACCATCTTCTTTAACACTTATTTGAAACCATTCAGAGTGCCTTCTGAAATCTAGACCTTCTAAATTTATGACCTGTCATCTGGAACTTTCCCCCAAGGACAAAGTCCCACTGTAAGAAACGCCTTCCTCTGAGTGCCATTTTCACCAAAGAGTTGCATGGATGCTGGGGGAGGAGAGAAAGACTCTTCAAATTGAACCACAAATAATGGGACCTACGTAGGCCAAACCTCACCCGAGTCTCTGAAAACCACCCCTGAAGGCTCTCTGAGGAGGAAGGGACAAAGACCTTTCACAACTGTCCTTTGTTTCTAATTTTACTATAAATTATCTTTGGATGATTGGATGAATAGGCATTTAGGCATCTAGTTTCATCTCTCTGGGTGTCCCCTTATTAGAGCCCTGCAGTCTAAACCAAACCCATACCGTGCAATATACAAGACTCAGATGCCAGCTTCCTGACTGACTCTGTTCTTCCATAGATTCAGAACGTGGTTATTGGGTAGTCACTAGCCTCAGGTGCTGCATTCAATAACAGACAAGTCCAGTGGAATCCCTGCTCTCAAGATGTCTTGAAAATGACAGTCGGTGACAAATATTGGGCTCAGACAGTGGGGATAGGGAGTGTCCTGTGGTTCCAACACAGATATCTGGTCTGTCCTTGTATGTTTGAGGGGTTTCAGTCTGTGTGAGCATGGATTTCCTGGATAAAGAAGTTATTGGGGTAAGGCAAATGCCTTAAAAGATTTCTGAGAACGTGGTGTGGATCCTTCCACCATACAGAATGTAGGCATATTTGTTTTGTTTTCTTTCTTCTCTTTAGCTAGTCTAAAAGCTCTTTCATTTCCGACATCATGTTTGCATCTTCTTTTGTGCCCCCTCCCTCCAGTCTTTCCACAAATATATATTGAAGGGCTTTTATACACAAGTTCCAGGCACTGAATGACAAGACAGAGATGGCCCACCCACCACCCCATGAAGCTCATACCGCATTAGGGAAGAGAAATGGTATAAAAATAAAAAAGTGAGACACTATTACAAACATGATTAATACTAGGAAATGAGCAAGATACTAATTTCATTGCTGTTTTCTGTTCTACTGAAAGTTGCAACTTCTGTGTGTATAAAACGCTTGATTCCAGAGGCAGCCTGAGTCCTCAGAGAAAGATTAAGATCAGAGAATAGGGACATCAGATTGACAGAGAAGAGGGTGGCTAAATGAGTGGTCAGGGAGGGCTCTCTGAGGAGATGACATTTAAGCTGTGACCTGAAAAACCAGGGGTGCAGTGGACCTGCAGGTAGACAACAAAACATGTGGAAGGCCTAAGTGGGGCAAAGAACTGAGTGTTTTCCAGTTGCCGTTACAGTGCAGTAATGGAAAGGAAAGTAAGCTGAGCTGATGTGGAAAAGGAAGGGAGGTGCTGGATCATGCAGGCTTTGTAGTTCATCAGGGAGCCATTGGAAAGATCTGTTTGAGTTTTAATAAAAGCCCTCTGGCGGTTGTATGGAGAACAGAACTTAGCAGTTGTCGTGGGAACAGGGGAGAACTTAAGAAGCTGTTGAATTACTAGAGATCAGAGATGACCCAGGCAATAATGGTGGGGATAAAGAGAAGCAATCCACTAGCATTCATAGGATTTGTTGATTGATTAGATGCTGGAGAATTAGTCAAGGATTCTGCTAGGTTTTTAGTTTGAGGTCATGAGTGGATGTACGATCGATCGGTTAAGTAACATCAGCCAAGACTGGGGAGGAACTGGCTTAGGGGAGAAACAATGTGTTATCAGAGGAACCATCATTCTGGAGGCATGACTGCAGAGATGTATTACAGCTGTCCTGGCCAAGATGTTACTGTTGCTGTGTTTTGGCTCATCAGGAAAGAGGCATCCCGAGTGATTATTGATGCCTTCTATGAGCACAGGATGGAGGAGTTATGGCAGACTTGTTGGATATTTGCCATCACAGCCCTATAAGATATAGGACAACGCCCAGCTCATAGGACTCGGTCAGTTGACAAATTTGTGTTGAAGCCCTTCTCTTGCCAAATGTTGTTTTAGACATTGCCAAGACATGTTGACCGACTAGTTGACAAGAACCAATTACAATATTTTCCTTAAGGGTTTTAATACAAGCATCATCAATGAAGCCAAAAAGCATTTTGTTTCCCTTAGAGTAAAAAGTGTGCACTATGCTTAGATTGTACATGGCTGGGGAGAGACCTTCCCATTCCTCTGAACACTTGGGCTTACTCTGGAGTTTTATACACATAGCAGTTGCAGTTTTCAGTAGAATGGGATGGCAATGGAAACATGCAACCACAGGTTAAATATTCCATCCATGAATCTTTATATATATATGTATATAGTACTTTAGGTGAAAGTTTACAGCTCAAGCTAGTCTCTCATACAAAATTTTATACACATACTGTCATCTGACACTAGTTGCAATCCCTACAATGTGACAGCACACTCCGCCTTTCCACCCTGGGTTTCCCCTGTCCATCCATCCAACTCCTGTCCCTTATTGCCTTCTTATCCCGCCTCTGGACAGAAGCCGCCCATTTGGTGTCATGTATCTGCTTGAACGAAAAAGCACATTCTTCATGAGTGTTACGTTATATTTTATAGTCCAGAGTGGTCTTTGGGAATGGTTTTAGTTCTGGGTTAACAGAACGTCCGGAATCCATGGCTTCAGAGGTTCCTCCAGTCTCAGTCAGATCATCAAGGCTGGTTTTTTTTACGTGATTTTGAGTTCTGATCCACACTTTCCTCCTGCTCCATCTGGGATTCTCTGTTGTGTTCCCTGCCAGGGCAGTCATCGGTGGTAGCCAGGCACCATCTAGTTCTTCTGGTCTCAGGCTAAAGGAGTCTTTGGTTTATGTGGCCCTTTTGTCTCCTGGGCTAATATTTTCCCTGTCTTTGGTGTTCTTCATTCTCCTTTGCTCCAAGTGGGTTGGGACCAATTGATGTATCTTACATGGCTGCTCACAAGCTTTTAAGACCCCAGACACCACTCACCAAAGTGGAATGCAGAACATTTTCTTAATAAACTTTGTTTTGCCAATTGACCTAGATGACCCCCAAAACCATGGCCCCCACACCCCCACCCCTGCTACTGAGTCCCTCAAAGTGTTTGGTTGTGTTTGGGAAACTTCTTAGCTTTTGTTTTAGTCCAGTTGTGCTGACTTCCCCTGTATTGTATGTTGTCCTTCCCTTTACCTAAGACAATTCTTGTCTACTATCTAGTTAAAAAAAAAAAAAAAAATTTTTCTTATCTAGTTAGTAAATTCCTGTTTTCCTCCCTCCCCACTCTCATTGCCATCAAAGAATGTTTTCTTCTGTGTTTAAACCTTTTCTTGAGTTCTTATAATAGTGGTCTCATACCATATTTGTCCTTTTGCAACTGACTAATTTCACTCAGCATAAAGCCCTCCAGATTCATCCATGTTGTGAGATGTTTCTTAGATTCTTCATTGTTCTTTATTGTTGCATAGTATTCCATTGTGTGTATGTAACTTAATTTGTTTATCCATTCATCCATTAATGGGCACCTAGGTTGTTTCCATCTTTTTGCTATTGTGAACAGTGCTGCAATGAACAGTGGTGTACACATATCTATTTGTGGGACGGCTCTTATTTCTCTAGGATGTATTTTAAGGGGTGGGATTGCTGGATTGTATAGTACTTCTATTTCTAACTTTTTAAGGAAGTGCCAAATTGATTTCCAAAGTGTTTGTACCATTTTACATTCCTACCAGCTGTGCATAAGTATTTCAGTCTTTCTACAACTTCTCCAACATTTATTTTGTGTTTTTTTTGGATTAGTGCCAGCCTTGTTGAGGTGAGATGGTATCTCGTTGTAGTTTTGATTTGCATTTCTCTGATGGCTAATGATCATGAGCATTTCCTCATGTATCTGTTAGCTGCCTGAATGTCTTCTTTGGAGAAGTGTCTGTTCATATCTTTTACCCATTTTTTGTCGTTTAAGTGTTGCAGTATTTTGTAGATTTTAGAGATTAGACCCTGATCAGATATGTCATAGCCAAAATTTTTTTCCCAGTCTATAGGTTGTCTTTTTACTCTTTTGGTGAAATCTTTTGATGAGCATAAGTGTTTGATTTTTAGAAGCTCCCACTTATGTAGTTTCTCTTCTAGTGTTTGTGCCTTGTTAGTTATGTTTTATATCCTCTTTTTGCCATGTGTTAGGGCTCCTAGTGTTGTCCCTATTTTTTCTTCCATGATTTTTATCATTTTAGATTTTATAGTTAGGTCTTTGATCCATTTTGAGTTAGTTTTTATACATGGTGTGAGGTATGGGTCTTGTTTCATTTTTTTGCAGGTGGATATCCAGTTATGCCAGCGCCATTTGTTGAAGAGACTGTCTTTTCCCCATTTAACGGACTTTGGGCCTTTGTCAAAAGTCAGTTGTTCATAGGTAGATGAATTTATGTCTGGATTCTCAATTCTGTTACAGTGGTCTATGTATCTATTGTTGTACCAGTACCAGGCTGTTTTGACTACTGTGGCAGTATAATAGGTTCTAAAATCAAGTAGTGTGAGGCCTCCCACTTTGTTGTTCTTCTTCATTAACACTTCTTGGTGGCCTTTTCCCTTTCCATATGAAGTTGGTGATTTTTTTCTCCATCTCATTAAAAAATGCCATTGGAATTTGGACTGGGATTGCATTGTATCTATAGATTGCTTTATGTAGAATAGACATTTTCACAATGTTGAATCTTCCTATCCATGAGCAAGGTATGTTTTTCTATTTATGTAGGTCTCTTTTGGTTTCTTGCAGTAGTGTCTTGCAGTTTGCTTTGTATAGGTCTTTTACATCTTTGGTAAGATTTATTCCTAAGTATTTTATCTTCTTGGGGGCTACTGTAAATGGTATTGATTTGGTGATTTCCTCTTTGAAGTTCTCTTTGTTGCTGTAGAGGAATCCAACTGATTTTTGTATGTTTATCTTGTATCCTGATACTTTGGTGAAATTTTCTATTAGTTCCAGTAGTTTTCTTGTGGATTCTTTAGGGTTTTCTCTGTATAATATCATATCATCTGCAAGTAGGGATACTTATACTTCTTCCTTACCAATTTGGGTGCCCTTGTATTTCTTTTTCTTCCCTTATTGCTCTGGCTAGGACCTCTAGCACAATGTTGAATAAGAGCGGTGATAGGTTTCTGTTCTCAAGGGGAATGCTTTAAGACTCTCTCCTTTTAGGATGATGTTGGCTGTTGGCTTTGCATATATGCCCTTTATTATGTTGAAGAATTTCCCTTCTATTCCTATTTTGCTGTGAATTTTCATCATGAATTGGTGTTAGACTTTGTCAAGTGCTTTTTGATAAGATCATGTTGTTCTTATCTTTTTAATATTTTACTGAAAAACTTGATTATTCCACTTCGACGGTCTTAGCTATAGACTGCACTAGATGACTCTTTTGTTGGGTACAGGACTGCAATTCCAGAGCTCATTTTAAGTAGCATTGGGTCCAAGGTCAAGGGCCTTATGTCATTGGCCAGTCAAATCATGTTGAGAATGCCCATGACAGACAGAATTTTTTTAATTTTATCTCTTGAAAATGGCAATGATTTTTGGCAGCTCGAGCTGCCTTTTCTGGATCTAGTTAATGGCTATAAAGTAGGCTCAGGTTTCTGGCAGTCAGTCAGAACACAGGGGGAGCCAGCCTGTGGACCCCAACAGCCTCTTGGCCTAGGCTAAGCAGGGATTTAGTGGTCCTCCTTGGGATTTGTCAGGGAGAGAAAAAATCACATTTCAAGTAGTAAGAAAGTAAACCCAGAATCTAGAAAGGGAGAGACAGCTTATAATGACAGTCTCTTACCTCTGTACTGGGCTTTACATTCCGCAAAATATGTACAGGCAGTCCCTGGGTTATGGAAGTCCAACTTATGGACAATTAGTACTTAAAAATGGACTGCCATAAAGCCTATTATATTAAAATTTTGAGTTAAATGTAATGGTTTGTGATAACAAATGCATGAACTACTTTTGTAACTCTCATGAAAATGTTGAGAAATTTTGAAGTGTTTCTTGAGTGTTTTATATGCATAGATAGATAAAATACATATTATGTACAAGACAAACATTTGACTAACTGATGCCAACTGATGCGATACCCTCTGATGTGAAGTTAGGGATGTCTGGGACATGGCTTAAATGTTTGAGAATAATATAAGGGAAAATTTATCCAGAAAGTATCTATTAGTGTCACCTACCATGGATGACTCGAGAGTGGGATAAATTGTATAGAAACATGCCCCAAATCTCACTGTGTTAACTTTCTTGTTTGTTTCACAGTCTACTGGTTGGGGAGGGAGCACTCTGCTCCACACAGTCATTCAGGGACCCAGGCTCTTTCATTTCATGGCTCTACTGGGGCCTCAGAGACCTGCACTGGATATTTTACATGTAACTGGCAGATGGGCATGGGGAACAGAGTAGGAGATTTTAGGGGCCATGCCTGGTAATGACATACATCCCTTCTGCCCAGGTTCTGTGGGGAAGAACTAGTCACATGTCCTCACTTAACAATGATGGGGCAGAGAAATACACGTTAGAAGCATGCCAAAGGTGAAGGAAGCATGGACATGGGAGAAAAACTGGCCAGACTCGGCCGCAGTGGTTTGTGGATCTATCCAGGTGAAGTGTTCTTATGTTTTCATGCCACTTGGCTAAGGAGTCTCCCTCTTTCTATCCTTCCCTCCCTCCCCTCTCACTTTTTCCTTCTTCCCTTCCAACCTTTTTAATTTGTTTATAATCTATCTACATAGCCTGGTCCTTGGTTGTGATGACCAGGAAAGAAATGTTAACAGCCAGTCCCTGATCTGTGATTTTTGTTTTCGATTCTACCTAATTTAATAAAGGAAAAAATTAGAAAGAGTGAAATGTAACAGTTCTCCCCTAACCATAGCCACAGTGATAGAAGGGGTGCTTAGACACTGTGCTGTAAAGCCAAATGGATTGGGAACATTTGGCATATGTATGTGTGAGTTTCAAGTGGTATTTAATTAAAAAGTTGCAAGCTCATGAAACAAAGGATTTTGTTTGGCTCGCCCTTGTACAATCCCAGTTTCTAGGAAACAATAGCTTGTGATTTATGGGTTCCCTTTTCACAGAAATATGGAAGTTACATGCAACTCTGTTTAAATGAGGAAAAAAAAAATTCCCTGATGGTAACTCATTATCTGTCTGGCTAACAAAGGACAAAGGACAAATCCTGAAACATCTTTCTTTGCCATTTTATATTTATGACACATCCTGTTGGTAAAATGTTATTCTCAAAGCAAGTTCTGGAGTTTATTATTTTTTGTCTTCTCATTCTTCATGACTGGATCATTCCTTTTTAAATGCCGGGCCAGATGGAAGCTTTCTTTCTTTTGGGTCAGGGGTGGAAAAGAGTCTTTGTGAAATGGCGGACGGCGAGTCCTACAGTCGTGACCCATTTTTAAGTTCATGGGTTTTGCATGGCCTTGTTGGAGTTGATTCTAAGGAATGTCCTTGTTGCAGAGGTACTCTGCACTCCTCTGGGAGTTGAGTCTGACTCCATCATGGTCATGGCGCCATCTGATAGCGTTTTCAGTGGGGTTTGTCAGGGTGTTGTCTGTCTGACTCCCTCAATGGGCCTGTGAGTTCTGTGAGGGCAGGGACTTCTTTGGCTTATTCACTACTCTCCCCAAGCCTAGAACTCGGCTTGGCACGTAACATGGACGCTATAAATATTAGTGGGGGAGGGAGGATGAATGAATGTGTGAGTGAGCTACTGGACAGTGTTCTGGGATAGATGACAGGTGCCTCTTAGCTCCTCATACTGCTGGGCCTAGAAGGGAAAAGAAACAGACCCTGAGATCGTGTGCGTGCCTTACCTGAGACCAGTCACCTTCCATTGATTGGGGTCCATGGATTTGTCCTCACTGACTGCTTTGGAAAACTCCCGCCAGGATATTACTGACAAAATGGTGTTACACTGACTGAAACACCAATGAGGGGAAGCATCAATAAATTCCTAATTTGTTCCTCAGGAAGAAAGTATAGTGATTGTCTGTTTAGATACCTTAGTTGCTACAATCCAACTCTAGTCCAAGGACATTGGTTGTCTTCCTTTGAGTACTGTGGGGAAGGAAATATTATCCGAGCAGCCTTTGTTCTTCCAGATTTCAGTTATGATATTCCCTTCTTAATAGGAACCAAAATCAATAAAATGCCTGAGAATGAATGTTTTACTTCCCTCCTTGCTGCTTCTAAGGATGTTCATCCACCCTGGCACTGATCAGGACCCTGGGAAGGATGCAGATGTGGAATCAGAATCTCTTCTTGTTGCTGTGAATTAACGAGGCCGTGTGTGATGGTTCATTTTATGGGTTGACTGGCTAGGCTATGATTCTCAGTGGTTTGGCAGACAGTGTACTGGTTGCTATTCCATAATGTAATATAATGTAATCACGTTCCAGAATGTAACCTGATGTGAACAGCCAGTCAGTTGAAAGGGGAGTTTCCTTGTTGGGGGTGTGATGTACCCTCAGAATATAAATAGATGTTGTGGCAGAGCTTGCTCCCTCTCGACTCTGCACTCTTCTCATTGCCTGACCTCCGGATCTTGGGACGTCAGCCTGCAGAAGTCTCTGACCTGCAGCCCGATGTGCGGGTTTTGGATTTGCCCGCCCTCACGATTCCATGGTCAGTGCATCTCTCCAGTCTGCCCCCTGACCTACAGATCTGGGACTTGCCAGTCCCCACAGCTGAGTGAGCCATTTCGCTGAAGCAAATCTCTCTATGTTTACGTACCTAACACCTCACTGGTTTTGCTCCTATATAGAACCAACTGTGCTTGGTTTCTCTGTGCTTTTTCCTAGAAGCAGCACGATGTGGGCTTTCTGGTGCTCTAAGACATTGGGCAGGATTCTTAACCTCTGATGTCAGTTTTCTCAGCTAGACAATGGGGATAATGGTAGCACCCACCTTGAGGTGTTGCTGGGAGAATTAAATGAGACAGTGTTCTATGAAGGGCTTAGCACAACAGGTAGCACACAGTACGAGCTTGGTCCATGTTATTTACTGTTGTCATAGTTAATATTTTTCCAGCTCCATGTGGAATTCTGGAGGTGGCTGCATTTTTTGAAGAATCTTATAGAAGAGATGGAAGTATCACATAGTAGTTTGAACTGGAAAAGTAGGGTATCTCTGATGCAGAGAGTATATGTCACCTCAATTTTCAGTCCCACTTTCATGGGATTTTGCTAAAATTTAAGCAGTTTAAAAATTCCTTTCCCTAGCAAGTCTGAATTAGTCGTGGCCTATTACATCCAGTGGTACTAATGGCATTGTTGTAACCCTCTGTGAACTGAGCACCATTATGGTCCAAGAAAGACAGCACGTCTGCACATTAGCTGGTGTCCCACATCCAAAGCACAGAGTAGACATTACTACTCAATCAGAGCACCCTTTCTGCTGAATCCAGACTCAGCAATCACGCATTTGAGCATGGCACTCCAGATGGTCCCTTTCAGTTGACTAGATAATAACACCTACATCCTTCTGAGGAGCCCTTGTGGCACAGTGGTTAAAAGTTACGGCTGCTAACTAAAAAGGTAAGCAGTTCAAGTCCGCCAGCCGCTCCTTTGAAACTCTGTGGGGCAGCTGCACTCTGTCCTATAAGGTCACTATGAATAGGAATCAACTCGACGGCAAAACAAGTTTGTTTGTTTTAAATATATCTTTCCTAACCAAAGGAGGCTGGGAGAAGAGTAGGTTCTGGCTCTCAGTTGAACCACTAACGAGCTGTAAGACACTTAACTTCATTTTTCTATATGATAAAGCTTATATTTTATTAAAGCTCAAATAGATATTTATCTGTCCTCCTCCCAGGCATATGGGGAGATTGACATGAGAGGAGAGTGGAAGCTTTGTATCAACTTAATTCACATGGGACTGCCCTGTAAGTTATAGAGAGAACTGGCTCAAAATCCATTTCATGACTTGTGGCACATCTGTTCTTCAGAACCCCTAATATTTTTGTGACTTCCTGGAGAATTGCTTGTTCTCATGGTCACCTTTATATCAAAACTGCTATTTCTGATTAAAGAGTTTTGGGTTATCTTGTTACACAAATACATTGCCTCCAGTGGGATGTGCTGACCTGGCTAAGGGCCCTTCCTACCTTTTTTTCTAGATTTACACCCTCTTCCACCAAATATGCACACCCCATGCAGATCTCTATGGATGTAGTAAGTTTGGGCAAATGGGCGTGGGTTTCCATCAAATACATGAAATATTTTTTTTAAAGGATTATATATTGGCCATCCCTGTTTTACAAATCCCTGCAGCTCCTCTATCATTTGGGTGGTTTGTTTTTCTTTTCTCTCTCCCTCTTTCTTTCATTCTCTTCCTTTTCCTTTCTGCCCCTCTCAGCTCCTTTTCTTCTCCTCCTCCTCTTTCTTCTCCTTCTGTCATGTCTTAGAGCGCTCTCACAACTTCAGGTCTTATTACTGCCTTTCTCTTCTTACTTTCTTCCTACTTCCTTCTAGAACACAACAGAACTCAGATTCTTCTAGTTTGAAAGTCCACCCTACTTCAGATCTTCCCTCTGTCTCCCTATCCTGACCTAGGCCTATTTTTTCTGTGCCCAAGTGATACCTTATGGTAATAATGCCAGTCCCATCCCTAAGGAGAATTTTGGTAACAGCTATTAAAATTACCTATACATGTGCTGGTGTGTGCTTACTAGTTTACTCCTATTATCCAAACTCCTGTTCTTCCCTATTAATAAAAACCAATTTCCCTAAAGTCAATTCCAACGCACAGCAACCCTATAGGACAGAATAGAACTGCCCGATAGGGTTTCCAAGGAGCAGCTGGTAAATTTGGTTTGCAGGCCTTTTGGAAGAATCCTGACTTTTCAGCTGGCACGTTACCTACCACCGAGTTAAAAAAAAAAACTTCCGCTAGCCTGTCTTGTTGCTAGATGCAGCCATGTAACTAAATTGAGATTTAAACAGAAGTATTGTACGGAGTTTGTAGAAGCCTCCTGAAAAGGGAGAGAAGGTCCTCTTCTGGTCCTTCCTTCAATCTGATGTCTGGAATGCTGACGAGATGGCTAGAACTCCAGTAGCCATTTTGTACTGTGAAGACAAGGGCCCACCCTAAGGATGATGGAACAGTGACTGATGACTTTGTCAAGTTGCCTAGACTCTCTATCTTCCAATTTCTTATCTGTTTGAAATAAGACTTCTGTCTTTGTTTAAGCTTGTTTTTTAAAGTTAACTATTACTCAAAGGGAAACACAATTCATTATTTATAGAACTTGCATTTTCATGTGTCTTTCAAATTTTATACCAAAGCACCTATGAGTTGCATGCCTGTCCCCCCACCCACCCCTTTTCATTTCTGAGGTTGAGTAGGGGATGCTGTATCCTGAGTTTTAAGAGACTGGCAGTTTCGATGTGAGTTCTCAGCTCTCAAATGGTAGAATGGAGGTGCTTTGCTGAGACACAGTAAGATGGATGCTGCCAAGAATCTCCTGCCCTGAACTAAGCCCCTGACCCAGGCCCAGAAGCTTCAAAGGGCTTCCAGAAAACAGTAGTAGGCAGGGCATTGCAACACTAATGCCAACCTTGTAAAGGAGACAAATGAATATGGTGCCAAGGAAGTCACTGAGCCCCCTGACTCCAGTGATGGGCTCCTGGGGAAGCCACAGACATTTTTGCAGTTCAGACCACAGACATCACCCAAAGTTGAGGGATTCACGTTCAATGAAGTGCATATTTAAGGATAAGAGAAGCATAAAACAGATGTTGGTATCAAAATACTGAGTGTATATTCCTAAAATTAAAGTGAAACATGGAAAAAAAATTGAACAAAAACATGCGTTCTTTTCTCTTTCAAATATTTTACTGCTTTTTCAAATGAGAAAAAATCTAAGAAATTGCCAGCATTATGGTGGAGTCCCCACTACCTGGAGCTACACAAAAATTTGCTGTGGGCTCATTCATCTCAGTGCGGATGGAGAAACTCTATAATTGCCTCTCAAGAGCTGCAGTTAATTGATTTCCGTATTCATCTTTGGATAATAGGGACTCAGAAGCCTTTTTCTGGATTGGCTGAATCTAGATGTGAAATTTTTATGACATTCATCATGTGCTAATATGGAAAGACATATCACTCTTTTAAAAATCTTGATTAATAATGGTAATATGTTGATAATGGGAAATAGTCACTCCAATCTTATTAAATGCAAATTCTACCTTTATTTCCAGGCATGACTCAAATGCCAGTGTACCATGCCTTAAATCACAAAGGCTCACTACACCTGTTATGAATTAAATTATGTCCCCCCTCCCAAAAAAAAAAAAAAAAATAGGTGTCAACTTGGCTAGGCCACTTATTCCCAGTATTGTGTGATTGTCCACCATTTTGTCACCTGATGTGATTTTCCAATGTGTTGTAAATCCTACCTCTATGACGTTAATAAGGTGAGATTATTGGCAATTAGGTTAATGCCGCAGGACTCAATCTACAAGATTAGGTTGTGTTTTAAGCCAGTCTCTTTTGAGACATAAAAGACAGAAGTGGGCAGAGAGACAGTGAAACCTCATACTACCAAGAAAGCAGTGCCAAGAGCAGCGTTTTGGACCCAGAGTCCCTGTGCTGAGAAGCTCCTCAACCAGGGGAAGATTGATGACAAGGACCTTCCTCCAGGGCCAACAGAGAAAGAGAAAGACTTCCCCTGTAACTGATAACCCAAATTTGGACTTCTAGCCTACTAGACTGTGAGAGAATAAATTTCTCTTTGTTAAAGCCATCCACTTGTGGTATTTCTACTATAGCAGCTCTAGATAACTAAGACAACACCTCGCAGAAAATAACTGGTTTTCTGATTAAAATCATCATATATGTTCATTTTAAAACTCTCAGACAGTAGACAGGTGCCTTTGAGTTGACTCCAACTCATGGCAACCCTACATACAATAGAAGGAAATGTTGCCCGGTCCTGTGTCATCCTCACCATTGCCAGTGTTGTTGCTGCTACAGTGCCAGTCCCTCACCAGGGGTCTCCTTTGCCCTCACTGCCCCTCTACTTCTTGTAACCACGATGGCCTTCTCTCACAGTTGATCCCTCCTTGACATACCCATAGCAAGTATGCCAGACAGTATTTTGTTGTGATTCATAGGTCTACATGGGCTACTTTTTGGAAGTAGATTGGCAGGCCTTTCTTCCTAGTTTGTTTCAGTCTGAGTGCTCCACTGAAGTATGTAAAAAGGAATAAAGAAGACAGTAGAAATTAACCTCAGATCCGTTTAAATACAGGTAACAAATGTTCACACGTGGTGATCATTTTGTCCAGGTATTTTACCTGATGGTATTGTCTTATGCATCTGTTCTCACCTCTATGTGGGCAGGAGCGTTTTCTGATTTGTTCGTTACTGTTGCTCACAATGCCTAAGTGGGTGGCTGGCACATAGTATGGATTCAAGTATTTGTTTTTGAATTTATAATTTCACATCTCGTATGTTTCTTTTTTTGCTTAATATGTTATAGACATCTTTTCAAGTCAATAACTGTAAATCTACACTATCACTTAAAATGGCAGCTATTAAATTTCTTATGTCTTGCTGTTCATACTGTGAGCCACACATTTGTGTGTGTGGCTGGTTATTTTCTCATACAAACATATTCGTATGCGTAGAGATATTTGGTCAAAGGCTATTGTTATTGTTATTAATTGCTGTCAAGTCAGTTTTGACTCACGGAGACCTCACGTGTGCAAAGTAGAACTGCGCCATGGTGTTTTCAACGCCGTGACCTTTCAGAAGCAAATCACCAGGCCTGTCTTGTGAGGTGCCTCTGGGTGGGTTCAAAGCACCAACTTTTCGGTTAGTAGTTGAGTGCTTAACTGTCTGCGTCACTCAGAGACACCGGGTCAAAGTTACACACATTTGAGGCTCGACAAATATTGCCGAACTTTCCTCCAGGAAGTATGTGCCAATTTTCATTCCTACCAAGAGTCCAAGAGAGAGCTCATTACCCCCACCCCATCTAACCTGGATAGTAACATTACTTTTTACGTTTATTTGTTTTGTGTTTGTTATGGAGAATATACACAGCAAAACGTACACTAATTCAACAGTTTATACTCGTACGAGTCAGTGACATTGATGACATTCTTTAAGTTGTGCAACCATCGCCACCTTCCTTTTCTGAGTTGTCCCTTCCCCATTAACATAACACACTGCCCCCTAAGGTTCCTATCTAATCTTTCAAGTTGCTGTTGTCACTTTGATCCCATGCAGATAGTTCTTAAAAGAACATAATGCTCAGACTTTTTTAGTAGTTAAACTATTGTTTGGTATTTTGCCACTTCAACATTCTCCACACGTACAATTCAGTGATTTATATTTATCCTGTTGCTCAAGCTTCACCACTCTCCATTTCCAACATTTTCCATCACCCTTAACAGAAGCTCAGTGTCCTCTAGCCAGTGAAACGCTACCTGGTCCTGAGCCGTCCTCACAGTGATGATTACGCTTGAGCCCATCATTGCAGCCGCTGTGTCAGTCCATCTCGTCGAGGGTCTTCCTCTTTTTTGTTGACCCTTTCCTTTACCAAGCATGATGTCCTTCTCCAGGGACTGGTCTCTCCCGATAACATGTCCAAAGCACGTGAGACAAAATCTTGCCATCCTCACTTCCAAGGAGCACTCTGGCTGTACGTTTTCTAAGACAGATTTGTTTGTTCTTCTGGCAGTCCGTGGTCTATTCACTATTCTTTGCCAGTACCGTAATTCAAAGGCAACAATTTTTTGGTCTTCCTTATTCATTGTCCAGCTTTCACATCCATATGAGGCAATTGAAAATATTATGGCGTGAGTCAGGTGCACCTTAGTCCTCGAAGTGACATCTTTGCTTTCCAATACTTTAAAGAGATGCTTTGCAGCAGATTTGCCCAGTGCAATATGTTGTTTGATTTCTTGACTGCTGCTTTCATGGGTGTTGATTGTAGATCCAAGTAAAATGAAATCCTTGACAATTTCAATTTGTTCTCCATTCATCATGATGTGGTGGCGCAGTAGTTAAGAGCTCAGCTGCTAATCAAAAGGTTGGCAATTTTAATCCACCAGCCACTCCTTGGAAACCCTATGGGGCAGTTCTACTCTGTCCTGTAGGGTCTCTGAGTGTCGGAATCAACTTAAGGGCATCAGGTTTGGGCTTTTGGATCATGATGTTGCCCCTGGTAACCACTAATAAACTTTGGTCTCAATAAACTTGTCTATTAGGTGGGTAGATGGGTAGACAATGTGTCCGTATCATAACCTGATAGTGACAATATCATTGCCAGTCTCACAGCTAAAAATGTTATCTCAGCGTTGGCTTTATTTGTAATAATGTGATAGTGAGCTTAAACATCTTTTTTCATATGTTTATTCAGTTTTGATAGTCTAAATTTGTGTTCAACCCTTCCTTCTCATTCCTAATTTTGAGTAAAAAAAAAAAAAAAAAAATTTGAGTATTGACCTGTATATCTTTTGGCTATTGATTAAACTAGATACTGACTTACCTGCTTGTTTTCAGATAGTTAGTTCTTGGACTTAACACATATCTCATTTTTTTTGTTTTTAGTTTATCAATTTCTATTGTGTCTTTATTAATTCCTTTATTTTTGTAGTGTTTTCTGTATGTTTTTGAGTGAATACACATCTTCCCATTTCTACACTTTCATTTTAATGGCAACTGTGTGTGAAGATGAATTTTTACCTCATTGGTTTTTGCTGTATCCTACAGAATTTTGCGTGAAATATTCTCATTTTGTTTTTATATCTTTTGCATTTGTGGTTTTGATGTTCTCCTTCATGTCAAATAAGTTGTAGAGTTTGTTCATTTTCATACCCTATGTGGGGAGTTGCTTTTGGTAGTGTTTGTTTTTACCTTTATATATATTGCATTTTGCTGCATGTGATTAAAGAGTGTGGCTTGTACTATTAAAATTTTATTTGTTGTTGAGAATATACATAGCAAAACATACACCTATTCAGTGGTTTCTACGTCGATAATTCAGTGACACTGATTACATTCTTTGAGTTGTGTACCAATTCTCACCCTCCTTTTCTGAGTAGTTCTTCCTCCATTAGCATAAACTCACTGCCTCCTAAGATTCCTTATCTAATCCTTTGAGTTGGTGTCACTTTGATCCCGTATATAATTCTTAAAAGAGCATAATGCTCAAGGCAGACATTTTTTACTAGTTAAGCTGAAGTATGGTTTGGTTTTAAGAAGACTTCAGGGGATATTTTTGGTTTAAGGTTTAAAGATTATCTCAGGGCAATAGTTTCTGGGGTTCATCCAGCGTCTATGGCTCCAGAAAGTCTGTTCTGTATTTTTCCCCTTTTGATCAGGATTGCACTATAGAATCCTTGATCAAAATGCTCAGTGATGGTAGCCAGGCGCCATCCATTTCTGCTGATCTCATGGCAAAGGCAGCAGTTGTTCGCGGAGGCAGTTAGCCATACATGCCATATCCTCCTCCTATTCCTGACTCTCCCTCTTCCTCTGTTGCTCCAGGTGGATAGAGACCAATTGTACCTTGACTATTTTTAATTTTTAGAAATTTAAAAAGTAATTTGGAACATTTTTGTAAATGATTCTTGTGTTCACTAATGTGTTCTGGTTGTGGGGTATAACATTTATATACATGTATGTTATGAAAAGTTTTCACTCATTATGTTAGGTAAATTTTAAAGATTATCATATTTAAAACCACTTCTGCCTTATTGATTTGTTTTCTGCTTCATCTGACAAGTACTAGAGAGGTGTATTAAAATCACCTTCTTATTAGGTTTCTCGAAGTTTCTCCTTGAATTTTCACTTTGTATATTTTGATGCCTTGGCAGTGATTTCTTTGTTTTTCTGTATTTTAGTAAATGGTTTATCTTGTCCGTATTCATGACCAATCTGGAATTATAAGACTATGTGGTCGTTAATTTTATGATAGAGCTTCCCTTGTTTACATATAAGGAAACGGAGAGCCAGAAAGCTCAAGTGACTGGCACTACGCAGTAAGGTCAAAAGTGAGTGGACAAGCCAGGTTTGTCTGTCCTCAAAGCCTATGGCCTTAGCCTGCTGCTGTCATTGTTTTCTGGTATCTACTACGAGAAATCTACTTGGTCATGTTTGTTTTCTTAAGTGACTTGCCTATTCTACACAGATGTTGGTAGAATTCTTTATCACTTATGTTCAGTGATGTCACTATATTTTTTCTCAGTGGTTGACTGACGTTTACCTACTTTTCTGGGAACTGTGAGCCCTTTCAGTGTGTAGACTTAGGTCATCCTTCTTTGAATATTTTTTCTATTTACTAAAATCATTCTTTTGTTTATGATCACCACTTACCCATTAATCATATATGTAAATATATAACATATTGAATTATTTAATATGTAGGGTATATGCATGCGTATAGTCTTTCCCTCCACATCTACCATTCTCCTTTAAATTTTAAAAATTTACTTGTCTTTATATGCTACATTTTGTGTATTTTTTTTCCAGTCCATTTCCTGTGGCAATAGTTTTGCTCCTTGCTTTGATTGATGTGGTTTTAATTTCTATAAAGGCATTATTTTCCTCCTCCTTTTCTTCCCTAAAGTCTGCAAAATCTCTATGGATCATATCAGTATGTTTTCTTGTCATATTTTTGACCACTTATTTCATCCGTGTGATTTAAATTTTCTTTTAGAATGCAGTAAAGTTGTCATTTCTTTCTGTTTTCCCTTGAAATTCTTCTAATTCTCTCTCTTCCCCTTTCAGTCTCCTTTCTCAAACTTCATGCTATATTCTTTTCCTTTCTTTTTTTTTTTTTTTGTAAGGGAGACTAGGGGCAGAATTTTCATATAGGGCACATGCCAATATTTTTTATTTCATTCTTTCCCTATTATTTTTCTATGGTTCATCTTTAAAATGGTGGGTCATCTGTCCTTTTGCCAGATAAAAGAACGTTTAGCTCAAACGTGTGAACACTTCTCTTAGCAGATGAAATTTGTCTAAAATGTGGGTAGTCTCTAGCTTCCCAAGAAATGTGGCCGCTATTGTTGATGAACTTTGACTCTGATTAATCTATGGTTTTGTGGAAACCCCTCCCCTAGAAACCCCCTCACTTAGGAGGGAGTGGATTCTGTCCTAAAGTGGTGGGTTTCCCTCAGATTTCACTCTCTGCTATCTGTGGTGTGGGCAGGCTCCTTTATGGAGTCTCAGTTTCAGACAAACCCTGCAGCTAGAAAGTCTTTGATTTGATGTGTCACAGGCATTGTCCTCTTTCTGTCTACCACTTCTGCCGCCAGGCATTGGTTGAAACACGCGCTACTGGCATTATACTACCTTTTTGTCTTCCACCATCTGCTAGAGTAGAGGAGAAAAATACTGATTTTACCTCTTCTTCCAGTGCAACCCCTGTGGCTTCATAGTATTGTTCACAGGCTGAAGAATGGTGGCTCTAGAAGGCACATTGAGAAACTTATTGAGGACTCCTCCCATATCCCCGTCAGTATCCCTGTCATAGTATGAGACATTGGTGGGTAATTTTGAGAAATTCCTTCCTTTTTCCAACCACTCTGTTCATTCCCTTTAGAAAGAAACTATGTTTTGATTTTTAGACTCTTCTTTAAATTTCATCCCAATAGTTTCATACCTGAATGATATTTCTGGGTATTTATAGTTGGCTCTATTTCAATTATTAGTGTGAATGATAATTTCTTTGTTACTTTTACTTCAGCTTGGAAGGGGAAAGTTTGTGACTTTCGGGGCCTTGTTATGGTTGCATCCGTCTTTCTCAGAGTCTCATTACCTTTCCATAACGTTAAACCATTTCAGCTTGTAAATATATTTATCCTTACCTGCCTTGTGTTTTAGTCAAATGTGTATTAGATCTGTGCTGCTTAAAGTGTCTATGATTAAGGATGAGTTGTTCATTTAGTTTCCAGTCCAATGTAGACCCTAATTTGATAAAATACAAGAAACATGAATTTGTAGAAAATGAACTGAATTTTTATTATTAGTTTCAACAGATGTGGAAATATACAAGTTTCTAAATGTTTCCTCTCCATTTCTGTTCTTATTTCATTGTGAATGAGCCACAAACAATTCACAGACCAGGCCTAGTCTAAGATGCATCTTTTGAGTAGCTTCCCTGTGAGCTTCTCAAGGACAGGATCAAGGTCTTGTTAACCTGTCTATACTCCACAGTGCCTCCTTAGCACCATGCCCCACAAATAGCATCTACTAAGAAACAACTGCTGACTATATGAGTAAGACAATCATACCCCAAGTAGCAAGTGCCTTTTAAGGTCAAAACACTTAGTTTATTCATGACTTTCACAACTTCCTTTTGCATTAGAAAGTTGCAGGTGCTGTTATTTGAATTTACAGCAAAGGGCCAGAGAAGAAGGGGTCTACACATACAAGGCCTTTTATCCATGCTGTTTTATGTGACCCGAGGGCACTTTTCTCCGTATGCTATTTCACATCTCTACAGGGAGTACAAAGCATGGTGTGAAAGACGAGGCAGGATATTATCCGGACCAGGGCCTGGGCCAGGTGTGAGCATTCTGTCTTCTGTCTGTCACTTTATTTATCATCTTTCTCTTGAGGACCTCTTGAGGACCCTCCGATTCCCAGCCACACAAATGCAGGCTCTCTACTTGAGGAGTGTGTTGTGATGAAACATTTCTTGGGGTAATACTGTCTCTGAACTAGGAAATCAGGATCAAGCCTACGTATTCTGTATTGTTCCTTTGCAGAGCATTGGCTGATCAATTTAGATAGAGTGGCTGAGGAACTAGCCTTGCTTAGGGTGGTAGCCGAGTTGAAAATCAAACATCATCAGTGGGGAAATGACAGTAATGAATAGGACAAAACGGAGGGAACTTACCTGCTGGTCAAATGAAAGCCAGCAGCTCCAGTACCAAAGGTCAGGGGTGTGCAGAGCCCTGAACCACGCCTTGGGATATTCAGGAATGCATAAGTGAGGACCCCTGCTCTTGACCAGTGGTGAAGACAAACACAAAGAAAACTCATGACCAGATAAGGCAGCTTGTGTAAAAGCCAAAGCAAACTTATCCCTAAAGTGCTCACGCGATGCAGAGGGAGAGAATAATTTTTAAGTGCAAAGGGCCACTTCTCAAATTATTGAAATATATTATCACCCTAAATTGTAAACGTACACTCAAAATTTTTTTATCTGCTGTCCTCTCCTGACCATGTAATACCCTTCCTCTGCAACCCCACCTGGCGGTCTCATTTTGCTTGTATTTTTTCTCATGTTTCTCATGATTGCAATAACAATTTCCTCTTTTAGGAAGTTGTCTGTTGATAACATTTTATCATCACAGAGTTCTTGTGAGTGCAGGTGAGATGCATAGAAATGTATCTGGGAAACAGTGGGCATTTAATCAACGCTTTCCCCCTTGTTGCTGGCTTCCCGTAGTCTGCTCTTTGGGGATAGGCTCTCAGTTATGATAAATGCAAGGCATCAGATTGAGCCCTATGAACAAACAGCTGAGAGAGTGATGCCCTAACAAGGAAGAGGAATGATTTGGACCCATTGATAAAAAGCCACTGCATTGTTCAGAACAGTGCAGAAGAATAAGTATGTTGGCAGTTAAAAAATATTGCTATGATTTTTTCCTTTCTTTTGAAATAGAAAAGGAATTTTACCGCATGGGAAGGTTCAGGTAGATCTTCCCAAAACCCTGTGGCCTGGCATATTGTTTGATAAGTATTTGTTAATTTAATGAATGAGCCAGAAGTTATTCTCATGATGTCAGCATTACCCTGAGTGAGACGTTGGGTCCGTTTCATCCAATGAACTTGAATATTTTAGAATGACTTGGCAGTCTGACACTAGGCTTAGGGAAAGTGTAACCAACTTGAAGTCTTTGGAAAGCACAACTGGAGAGGTGATCATCAGGGTAGCTCAGCTAGAGAGGTTTCTGCTCTAGATAACATTTCATCACTGGACGTGAGAGGTACTACTCTCTAGACCACGGGTTCTCAACTGGTGGTGATTTTTCTCCCCAGGGAACATTTGGCAATGCCTGGATAGGTTTTTGGTTATCACAACTTGAGGGGGTTGCTAGTAGTATCTGGCAAGTAGAAGCCAGGGATGCTGCTAAACCTCCCACAATGTGCAGGACGGCTCCACAGCAAAGAATTATCTGGACCTAATGTCAAGACGAGTCTTTGGATGGTGTGACTGGTTAATATGCTCAGCTACTAACTCAGAGGTTGGAGGTTTGAGTCCACTCAGGTACCTTGGAAGAAAAGCCTGGTGATCCACTACTTCAAAATCAGTCATCGAAACCCTATGGAGCACAGTTTTACTCTGACACACATGGCATAATGCTGCTAACTGTTTGGACATGGCTGAGCCTTAGAAATTGTCAGAATGTAAAATGCTTGAGACTGGTGCCATCATGAGGGCAGTGATCTGATTGGTCCTTACTCTCGGGTGTGTAGGGTAAGGCAGACAGTGAGAGAGCCGGAGGGGCCTGTTGTATGAGGATCATGTCAGCTTGGCCAGCAAACAGTGCTCAGCCCTCTCCCCGCCCTCCTCAGTGCCTTCTGATATGCGATTGCCACAGAAATTTTATTGCACCACAGCTCCAGGCCACTGAGGTTTTGCTCTTGCCAACTAGCAGAGAGCTCCTGGCCTAGCAGACCTGTTAGATAACACCCTTTGGAGCTAGACAGTGACCTTCATTAAGGTGGTGTTCATTAGGGTGACTTGGCATTCTGCTGAGACTAAACCACTTCACAACACAGCAACAGAAGGCTTTTAATATTCACTTAAAGCCGTTATGAACAATAACAGTGTCACCGAGACATAGTTTAAAAAGCGCCTTGTGTGTCACTTGCTTTGGACTTGGATAATAGAGTGTTGCCCCGAGGAAGTACATCCTCTCAGTTTACACCCTGGCTGCTTGAGGTGCAGAACCTTTCAGCAGTCCAGCTTCACAGACACTGATGGGGTGCCCACCATGTTGCAGGAATTCACAGATAAACCTGGTGAGAATGAAGCAGGGCCTGGCGAGTGACAGGATGGAGAGATGCAGAATGCTTGGAAGGGTAACTCTGCTCAGCCTGGGGCAGCAAGAGGAGGCGGGAGAAGAAATGCCTGCAGAAGAGCCTCAGTGGAGACTCCAGGGTTATTGGGGTAGGAAAAAGCCTCCAACCATGATAAAGCACAAGAATCGTTAATATGAGAGGCTATTTTGCCCTGATGGTAAAGGGTACAAAGCTCTCCTCGTTTGCTCCCTTTCTCCCTTTAGGTTCCTGTGTGTTTGTCCCTTCTCTTTATCCCTTCTGGAGTCCCTGGGTGGTACAAATGGTTAAAGTGCTCAGCTGCTAACCAGAATGTTGGCAATTAGAACCCACCCGGGAGTGCCTTAGAAGAAAGGCCTGGTGATCAGCTTCCAAAAAGTCAGCCACTGAAAACCGTATGGAGCACTATTCTCTGACATACACGCGGTCACCATGAATCGGAATCAACTAGATGGCACCTGATTTTTTTTTTTTTTTTTCATGAAGCTCCTCGCCTACTCCTTTCTAATCCTCAGTTACGGAAGTGCTGTGACTTAGACCCCAAGTAGTCAAACTAAGAGACTTGCTGCTGTTGTTATTACTTGCAGCTGAGTTGATTCCGGCTCATGGCGACCTCATGTGTGCAGAGGACTGTGCTCCATAGGGTCTTCAAGGCTGTGACCTTTCGAATGCTGACCCAGGCCTGTCTCCTGAGGCTCCTCTGGGTGGGTTCAAACAGCCGCCCTTTCGAAAGGTAGTCAAGCACTTAAGTGTTTGCACTACCCAGTGGCTCCAACTTAGAGGCCAAACCAAAAAACGAAACCCATTTCTGGTTGAGTCAATTCCGACTCATAACGACCCTATAGGATAGAGTAGAACTGCCCCATAGGGTTTCCAAGGTTGTAATCTTTACAGAAGCAGACTGCCACATCTTTCTCTTAAGGGGGCAGCTGGTGGGTTGAACCACCGACCTTTTGAATAGCAGCAGAGCACTAAGCTACTGCGTCACCAGGGTACCTTAACTTAGAGGCAGCGCCTGTAAAATGGCAAAACTCAGTCCAGGGAAATCATTTAGGAACTAAAGGAGACAGCTGCTACACTTGGGTACGTTATAATCAAGCAGAAGAGTAAGATGTGTGCGTATCAATAGCTTCAATATGAAGTGCCTATCATCGGCCAGGCCCTGAAGGAGACATTTGATAGCCATTATCATAAAGGAAGAAAAAATTTTGGTAATAACTAAGATATAGTTACAAGCCCAAAAACCTCGTATTTTGCATATAAAGGCTTGGCCTGTCTCATGCATCTCATTGCTTAAAACACCATCTTATAGTCCAAGAGGAAAAAGGAGAAAGGAAATAAGAGTGAGTCATAAAATAAAAGCTCCGAAGATAGCAGTGGCCGTGGTGGACAGATGAATTTCCTCCTACGGAGTTTTCCATTCTAACCAAGTGGCATTGGGTCCTACAGCCAGGGTCTGCCCTTGAAGTTGGACACAGTAGAGTTGGAAATGCATTACATAGTCTCTACCAGTCATTCCTGTTATTATCAGTGTTACTTAACTTTTCTGAGCCTTGTTTCCTTATTAAACAAACAAGCAAAAAAGATTAAAATAATAACGACCTCATAGATTTGATGTAAAGACTAGATGCGAATGTAAGTAGAAATGCTTAACGGTGCCTGGCGTATAGTTGCTTTCAGTAAACTATAAACCATTATTATTATTTAAGTTTCCTATTTATAGCTTGTCTAAGCCAAGATTTTCTGTTCTTCCTTCCTCTTGCACGTGCCGTTCACACCTCTTCTCTTCGCTCTTCCCAGCCCCAACCCACAGATTTGCTATGGCTTTCTTAATACTCGGGTCTAAAAATGTTTTTGTTGTTGTAATTCGTTTTAGTAGCGTAGAATCCTTTGTTCTTTGAAATAGGAAGAGGTTCCTGCTCCCACTCCCTCCCCACTTTGACATACTTCCCTCTGTCTTCTAGGGGAACCCTGAGGTCTTATTTCCAAAAGAACCCAAGGGTCGCATTGAATGTTTCTTAAGATCTGCTTGTTCACAGGGATGAGATCGCTGTATCAGTTCTCCCTTCCCCAGGAGCTGTGTGGCAACAGTCCCGGGTTAGCTGCGAGGGGAGTGGAGTGAGGCAGACTTCCACACGTTCCCCCACCAAAGAAATGGCTGAGATAAAGCTGCCAGGCCTGGATCTACTGTACAGGACTCCAAACATCTCTGTGGAACAAGAGCATACAGTTCAGTCATATGTCTTCAAATGTTTTGACATCACTCTCAGTGATACAGCCGTACAACCTGCTTTACCAAATGCAGAGCGCATTTTCCTTCACCGTGCCCTTGTCCTCACGGTTTCCTCCTTTTGGAAGAATGCCCGTCCTTCCATTTCTCCCTGGCTCCCTGACTCACCTTCCTCCAAGGCCTTCTCCAGGAGCTCCTCCCCAGTTCCTGGGGCCAGGATTCTTTTGTGTCTTTGTTCATTTTTGTCTCCCGGGCTTTCTTCCATCTCCCAAACTTTCCCATCTTGCCTGGGGTACTGTCTCACGTGGAGCCAGCTTGGGAAATGCTGACAGAATCTAATTGAACTGATGCTGGTGCTGATCAAGTCTTGAGTTGGCTGCCTGCATTTTTCACTGAAATTGCTTCATTGGACAACAGCGTTTGCTGCTAAGTCAAACCAGGAAGATATTGTCTCCAAAGTAAAGCCAACCCTTTTCATTTCTAATTTCCTTCTCTTTCAGTGTCAAATGGAAACTGGGCAAGATATAATCGTTCAGTTTACTTCTACAACAGCCTAATGTTTCATCTTGTTCCTGAACTTCAGCTGAAGTCTGTAAAATTTATTTTTTGAGTAACATAGTTTTCATTCCAGTTCTCAGTGATTATAATGAACCATTGACCATGTATCTGTTTCCTCCTTGAAAGTCAAGTTATCTGGATTGGGTGACCCTTATCTATTCATAACCCAGCAGTTTTTTTAAATGCCTGATCTTTCCTGCACAGATACTTTATTTTGGATATTTTAGAGCCCCTTGCCTGAGTGATTGCAGAACTGAAGCAGAACTGTTGCTTTAATCAAGGGTAGTTTCCATAGACACTGATGTAGTGGGGCAAATGATGCCTACAAATATTTGTTGAGAATTATACCAGGTCCTGTGTTGAGTGCTAAGACAAATGCAAGGTTCTAATGAGCCAGATAGAGTCCCTGTCCTCAAATAGCTAATCAAGTGCAAGGGCAGAAATGCTGGCAGATAACTAGAAACATTCTTTTTTGATTTCATCCAGCTTTGTGTTAAGAATTTATTGTCTCTTACAAAGAAACATACAGTACAGGAAAAAAAAAAAAAAAACGCAAAAACATGACCCGGAAATAAATAAGAAAGATCTGGCAAAGAGAAAACAACAACTAGAGCCACAGTTGAGGCCAGTTCACAAAATGTACCCCTAGACACTGCAGGAAAGCAGGGTCCATCTCTCCTGTGGGCACAGATATCCTCAGTGCCTGGTGCAGTACCAGGAACGCAGTAGACACACTGAATGAAAGAAGGATGAAGTAGATACTTCTCCCATTTTAGGCTTTCGTGGCAATGCTATTAACGAAAACCATTTAGGAGAATCCAAACTTTGAGGCTACCTTCACTAGACCAGACTACATTGAAATGTAGGAAGCTGGAGACTACAGAAATATATTTCAATCTGGCATAAAATGTGTTCTCTTTGAAGAAAGAGGGTGGGAAAATTCGTATTTCAGTCTCGTTATACCGATCCAGTGACTCTGACTACTCCGAAAGTATTTTCTTCCATTGCATGATTCCATTTTATTTCAATAGGTGGGATTTTCTCCCCATCTTTAAGGCTCTCATCTTTCTAACTGAAGGCCCATAGAGAGCAGGAACCAGGTATTCTTCTTTGTAACTTCTCCCTGCTTCTTGAGCATATGGCACATTACCTTGGATACGGTGGGCACTCAGTGCCTTTCTTTTTATTTGACGTTAACAAGTACCAACTCAGTTTAAGATGGGCCTGTATTATGCAGACAATAGTGATGGACTGCATATGCAAACCTAACCACACACACGCACACACACACACACACACACACACACAAACACACAAATACAATTGTAGATGAATCAATTTCTGACTGCTAGCAACTCAGTAGGACAGAGTGGAGCTGCCTCATAGGGTTTTCAAGGAGCACCTGGTGGATTCAAACTGTTGACCTCTTGGTTAGCAGCCAAACACTTAACCACTGTGCCACCAGGCCTCCGTTATTCATAACTAGCGGGCTTCAGAAAGCAGTGTGAAGAAAATCTCTATCAGCGTGTACTTGCGCATTTGTCTTATCACTCCACCAACACGACCACCAGTGTTCATTCTTCAGCACCCTGATTCCAGACCTTTATGAAGGGAAATTTGCAATTTGGATAGAGGAAATTAGGACAGGAGAATCAAGAGGAAAAGGGTGTGGTGAAAGGCAAGGACTGCCTGGAATGGATCTAGGAGGAAGGTTTTTTAAAAAAATTTTTTGTTGTGCTTTAAGTGAAATTTTACAAATCAAGTCAGTCTCTCCTGTAAAAACTTATGCACACCTTGCTCTGTAAACCTAGCTGCTCTCCCCTTCATGAGAGAGCACGCTCCTCTCCACCCTGGATTCCCCGTGTCCATTCAGCCAGCTCCTGTCCCCCTCTGCCTTCTCATCTTGGCTTGGAGGAAGTTTTTCATGAAGAGTATAGGGTTGGAAGAGGGCCTTGCAAGCAGCTCAGGGGTGTAAGAGAACAGAAGAAGCAGGGGGATTTCTTAAAGTAATAGCATGGACTTTATTAAAGTAATTTTTAAAGTAATAAGTTGGATCTTTAATAAAATGTTTTTTAAGAGAAGCAAGTAAAGTTAGAGGTCTATTTTAAAATCGCTGCTAATTTTGGCCCATGTAGCCTGTTTGTTTGAATGAGAAACCACACTAGTACTGGATACGTGGAACCCTGGGAATTATTCAGGTTGCAACAAGTGATATGTTTTTATTTTACTCTTGGTTAGGCCAGTCACAATTACTCACTTGGTGAATTAGGAAATCATGTAGTCAGGGAGAAGCAGAACAGGGCAAAACACTTTTTTTTTTTTTTAAATGCAACTTAAAAACCTAAAAAAGCAATAAAATTCATTAGTTATTTCAAAGAGCAATCAGGTAGCATTTTCACCTGCAAATTAACAAGTGTTTTGGAAAGTATTAACATGAATGAAGTGAAATCTATTACAAATGTTTAATGCCCCATCAGAAATATATCTAAAAACTCATACATTGCTGGCGGGATTATACATTGAATCAGAATTTCTGGAAAATAATATGGCAATGTGTTATTAAGAGCCTTAAAAGTGTTTGTACTATTTGGTGGAGTAATTATCCTGAAACAATAATCAAATATGGAGAGAAAATATGGAATATTAAACCGAAAAGCCAAACCGACTGCCCTTGAGTCTATTCCGACTCATAGTGACCCTATAGGGCCGAGTAGAAGTGCCCGATAGAGTTTCCAAGGAGCTCCTGGTGGATTTGAACTGCCAACCGCTTGGTTAGCAGCTGCAGCACTTAGCCACTACGCCACCAGGGTTTTCATGGAATATTATGTAGCCATTAAAAACAGCTTTAATGACTATTTAAAAAAGTAAATATGCACATTTATACATAGGTGTATAAAATCGACTTCAGTTTTTAAAAACATGCATATTCATGCTCCAAATGGCAGACTTTATTGGACTGTTGGAATTATGGGTGACTTTTATTTTTTCTTTATAGATTGTACAGGTAGGTATGGCTTTAATGACAAGATAAAAATAAACATTTTATGAGGAAGATAATCCTAGTTCATAACCTAAGCTAGTTTCATTCACTCTAACAAAAGACTGTTAAATTTTCTAACCCCCCCACCAAAAAAAAAAAAAAAAAAAAACTTGACATGCAGACTTATCAAATGGATTTGTCAGTGTCTCTTCAAAGGAGGAAATTCTGTTTCAAATTCATCCTTAGCCCAAAGCAGCTAATTTGATTTTATCAGTCATCAGCAAAGCCCTTACATTAAATAATTTATGCATTTTTTAGCTCCATCCCTACAGGGCAGCATTCAGTACTTAATGGAAACCATCACACCCTTAGACTCCTAGGGCTCATCTCAGATGCTGGCTTTGAGAAGCCTCAAGCCTGCAGTATTGAGTGGTCACCAAGAGCACGTCCTTTTGCTTTGACTGCCTGAGACAGGAATGCAGAGGCAGAAACAGGACATGTGGAAATCCCAGTGGGCATGTGTTACCTCTGGGTTAGAGACCTGGGGGAAAACCTGAGGATATGATTGCTGAAAGCAGGTGCAAAGATGATTCACCGGTGGATTTCCATGGATGGGAATTCTTCATCGGAAATTGACTAATCGTCAGGACTGAAGTTCCTCTCCTTGCTGTGAGGCGTCCTTGGACCAGCCTTCTTCTCCTGGGCATCTGCTCGAGCAAAAGCCCCTTAGTGTCTGTTTCTCGTCAGCCGTCTCAGCTCATCTCCAGCCTTATCTGTAATCATACCTGTGCTTGCCCTTCTGTGCCTCTTCACTTCGCTTTCCTTCTGTTGCTGGCATTACAACTGGATTCAATTTGTTCGTCGTTAAAACCCTTTTCATCACTGGATTTCTGGGGAAGTTCTGACGATTGGTGTTTATTCCCCTGATAAGTGGGTTTTGAGGATGAATCACATGTGGCTTGTCAGGTGCTTTGGAAACAAATCATCTGGCAGCAAGGGAGTTGTTATTAATGGCACTGCAGCCCTGGTTCAGGACCCACTGTGATTCTGAGACAAGTAGTGCTAACATGGAGTCCTTTTATTTTCAGAAACATCGTTCTCAGTTACATGTTCTTAAACACCTGGCAAGGATGCTTTTAGAAGTGGAAGGGCTGCAGGGATTCAAGTAGTGGTCTGTATCAAGAGAGCTTTGTGAGGTGCTAGAATGAAAGACCTTGCCACAGAGGTGGTGCAAACGGCTGCTAACCAAAAGGTTGGAGGTTTGAATCCACGTAGAGGTGCCTAGGAAGAAAGGCCTCATGATCTACTTCTGAAAAAATCAGCCATTGAAAACCCTATGCAGCACAGTTCTGCTCCGGCACATATGGGTCACCATGAGTCGGGGTCAACTCAATGGTAACTGACTAGGTTTTAGAAAGCAAAAGGCCCGCTAGGTCCCACAACAGGTCATCTCTCTGGCTCTTCTGCAGCCTGTCTTTTGCCCTTCATCAGGAAACGTAAGAGGGAGAGGATGGCATCCAGTGTTCCATGGCCTTTATCTAGCTACGAGAGGCAGAGAGGGCAAACCACAGCCTGACGAGCAGCCCAGCCCTCCTGATACCCTGTCCTCAATGTCATGCACTATGCAGAACAATCTGAATTAAAAGAACACCCCAACATGCAGAGGACAAAAGTATACATCTTCATTTACGTTACAAATCCTCACATTTCCAGCACCTTCCAGGTGTTTCTCAAATCGAAAGTCCGCCCAGACTTCCCTTTGACATGGTCACTGGCAGCGGCACATGCTGCTTTGTCTGCATTCCTCTTCTGGCAAAATTGGTGGTTTGCTTGCTTCAATTTACTCCAGCTTCATCCAGGGAGACCAGCCACAGGCACACATGTTGTCAGCTTACTTCATGTCATTGTTTCATTCATTCATTCAAGGTAAGAGTGAAGGGATGGGAGCTACCACCTTATTTATGATCTTCTTTTGACTTTACCTGTGCAATAGATTTGGTCCACGTAAATATGTAATTTGGGCTGCCCACTGAGCCAACCTTCCTGGTGTGTTACCATGTTACTTCCGGGTATGTTACCCAGTTACTATGAGCAATGAGCATTGCTACCACAGAGTAGAATGTTTTTACTTACATGCTAGTCCTAGCGTGTGTCTGAGTCAATGACGGCTTTGAAAAACGGCCTGAGGTGGGGCCTAGGGACCTGAATTCTAACAAGATTCCCAAGTGATTCTGAAGCTGGCAGTCTCTAATTCCCTCTATGACACCCTGGCATGGTGGTCAGGAAATTTACTTTTAAATCAAAGAAAAGGAAATCAGTTTTCTGCTCTTACCGTTTTCATTCTGTGAGCACAGCTCACATTCCTGTCTTCAGTGCCTTTGTTCCGCTCATCCTTCGGGCATTTTTCTGCAGTCCCCCAGGAGTAGCTCCTGGCCTTTCCTCCATCTGCAGGTAGACAGTTCTTAACATAGACTGCACCCTGCATTCTGACTCATAGTGACCCTGGAGGTCAGAGTAGAATTGCCCCATAGGATTTCGAAGGAGCAGTTGGTGGATTCCAACTGTCGACCATTTGGTTCGCAGCCAAGCTCTTATCCACTGTGACACCAGGGCCCCCATTATTGTCATAACTCTCGAAATTTCTCACATTAAGCATGAGAAAACTGCAATCATAAAGAAATCATAGAGTACTGAATTCAAAACCTAGCTCTGCTACTTTCTAGCCATGTGACTTAGAGGAGTTGCTTAACCTCTTTCAGCCTCCTTGTCTGTAAAATGGCAAAATGATAACAATATCATTTACCTTATAGGTCGTGGTGGAATTTAGAAGAATAAGTGCATGCTAATACTGGTTCAGTGAAGAAAAGTTTAGCACAGTGCTTAGCAAAGAGAAGACTTGGCATGGTAGCTAATTATTTCCCATATTCTTGTTGTTGAATTCAGTAAGTGTTGATTCAACTTTCACTATGCCTGTTACTGCTTTTGAATTGCCCATTGGGGCATTTTTCATTTTCTTCCCAGACAGAAGAATTTTGGCTCACATTGACATTTCCTCTTTGTCTTAATGTCTCCCTTTTGGATCGTTTGAAGTGGTTCCCATCTTCTCTTATAGCTTTTCATTTAAACTATTTGGCTAATATTTTGCCCCCCCCCCCCAATTCAACACATCCCAATCCTTGCCACAGGTGCTGGGAAGAGAACAGCAGGCTTTAGTCAGCAAAGGGCTGTGATGTGTGCAAGGTACATGCTTTCCTTTCAGTTAAAAGGTGCTCAGCTAGGGTCTCTTTTTAGTAGGAGGTAAATCACCCACATTTCTGGGGGAGAAACAAGTCATTCCACTTAAATTTTAGTTGGGGTTTCTCTCCCCCAGGTTCCTATGTGTTGTCTGCCACTTTCTTTTTTTTTCTTATCTGTGCTTGTGTAATTTTTTCCCCTTTACCTTCTCTATTGATTTAAATTAAGCTTGGTTGGTATTTCTTTGAAAAGAAAACATAAGCTTGCTGGGTTGGGAGGTTTTTCCAAGGCCTCTCTGCTCTAGTAAAATCTTATATATGTAGATCCTGCAAGCCAACATTATTTTTGCTGTAAAAACACCACGTGCATGTTCTAAGACATGAGCCTTCTGTGTAAGATCCTTTCACACATGCAAAAACAGCTGACATTTCAGCACTTTCATACGGTGAAAACAAAAGGATCCTGGTTTGAAAGGGTCAGGGCTGTTCCACCAGGGCTAGTGCCTGGCTCACCTTGACCTTCATCCCCAACACGAGCAATACGGTGGTAGATGATCTAGCTTTACGCTTTCTCATACGTCATCTCCTCCCAAGGTTGCGCCTCAAAGTTTGAATTTCCCCAAGGGAACACTGTATTAGTTTTCTCTTGCTGTGTAATGAAATTAACTCAAGTTGAGGGGCTTAAAACATCTCACAGCTTCTGTGGATCAGAAGTTTGTATTCTGCTTTGCTGGATCCTCTGCTTAGGGTCTTACAAAACTTCATTCAAGGCTTTGGCCGGAGTTGTGGTCTCATCTGAGACTTGCCTGGGAAGGATCCACTTTTTAGTTCACTTAAATTGTTGGTGGCAAAATTCAGTTCCTTGTGGTTGTAGGACTGAGGGCTTCTTGCTGGCTGTCAGCTGGAGCGTGTCCTAAGCTCTTAGAGACTGCCTGCCATTCCTTGCCACACGGGGTTCCCCAACATGGCCTCTTGCCTCCATAAAGCCATCAAGGGAAGGAGAAAGAGAGAGAGAGATTAACTGACTCCAGCAAGATGAGTGCTACAATCCTGTGTAACATAACTGCGGAGTTATGTGCATGTACATCCCATTGTTTTTGTCATATTCTATTAATTAGAAGCAAGTCAGAAGTCCTGCCCACACTTGAGGAGAGGGATCATACAAGGACGTGAACACCAGGAGGTGAGGATCCTGGGCAGGGCCACCATATGATTCTGTTTGCCATAAAAATATACATGTGTCTTTTCTCTTAGTGTCTTACTATCATTGATAAAGAGTGATGGTGCTATGGGTTGGATCGTGTCTACCAAAAATCTATGTTGAAGTCCTAACCCTTGGTACCTGTGAGTGTGACTTTGTTTGGAAATAGTCTTTGATGATGATATCAGTTAACATGAGGTTGTACCAGAGTTGGGTGTGTCCTAATCCCATCTGAGTGCTGTCCTTATACAAGAGAAGCAGAGACACTGAGAAACAGAGGTAGGATGCCATGTGACACTGCAGCTACAAGTCAGGGAATGCCTGGAGCTAGTAGAAGTGAGGAAAAGGCATGGAACAGATTCTCCCTCCAAGCTTCAGAAGGAATCAACATGGCCAGCAATTTGATTTGGACTTCTAGCATCCAGAACTATGTGACAATAAATTTCTTTTCTCATAAACCACCTGGTTGGTGGTATCTTTGTTCTACCTGCCCTAAGAGGAACTTCACCATGTGTTTGAACTTTCCTAGATGTGGCCCAATGATTTTGAGGAAATATTGGCTCACATTGATTTCCTCTCCCTGCTAACATGGAGAACAAATCCTTCTTCTCAAATTGTTCATTTATCTTTGGCCTAAAGCAACAAAGTGAAGGCCTTGACGTTTATGTCTGTGGCTATATAATCAAGATAGCATTTCTATTTTATATTCTCAAGATTATTTCAAAATTACTGAGTGTCAGACCCAGAGCTATGTCCAAAGGAAGGGACTCAGTACCTTTTCCTGGATTTTCAATTGAGTTCCTAAGAGTTTACATCAGTGAGATCAACAACTAACACATCATTGTAGGATTTCTGCTTTTTCTGGATTTTGTTCCTGCATGAGTGACTCGATACTCCATTCCTTTCCTGGAGTCAATCAATAAGCATGACTGAGCACATATTAGAAGCAAAGCACTCTGTTGAGGATGCTGGAACTGTACCAAGAAGTAGATTGCATGCTTACTGCCTTCTCAGAGCTTACGTTAGTTTGATGAGATGCAACATCAATAACATACGGGGACCATAAAGCGTAGGAGGTTCTGGAGTCAGACCACCTGGGGTAAAAATGTGGCTGTACCGCTTGCCTGTTTTATGATCTGTTATTTAACCTTGGTCAAATTACCTAAGTTCCTCAAGTCCCAGGTTCTCTTTAAAACAGGGACAAGGAGCCCCGGTGGCACAATGGCTAAGCATCCAGCTGCTAGCCAGAAGATTGGCAGTTCGAACCCACCAGCGTGGGAAAAAACACCTGGTGATCTGTTACCGTGAAGACTACAGGCTAGGAAACCCTATGGGGCAGTTCTGCTCTGTCTCACAGGGTCACTATGGGTCGAAATCGACCCTATGGCACACCACAACCACCATAGGACACTATGAGGATCACACGAAATAAGCCTTGTCAACTGCTTAGCAGAGTGCTGGACAGCACTGCCATGTGCAACATTCCAGGGAGGGTCATTCACAAACAGGTGGGCGTGAGTGGTACCCTCTGTAGTTGTGCAACGGGGCAGAGCCCTGAGTGGGTGCTCAGTGAATGTTCTCGACTATTTCTGTTATTAAAATTGTCACAAGTTCAATAGCAAACCAAAATATTTAACGGCGCAGTGTATCATTTTCACCTGAATTATGTGCATTGTCACGTGAACCTGTAAGCTCCTTTCTGCTCCACAGCCTTTGTATTCCCTGTGCATAGTGCACCCCACCCACGTCTTCTAGTGGCTCGCTGGTTCTCATCCTTAGGTCTCTGCTTAGATAGCCTTTTGCAGCCATTCTGTCAAAGCTGTTCTCAACAGTTACTTCCTAGCCCATCGCCCGAATTTTTTTTTTTTAATTGCACTTTTTCATTGTTTGGTTTATATCTCTATCAGCTTTACTGTCTGCTTCCCCCAAGGAGAATGCAAGTTCCATGCAATCAGGGGTTTTGCCTTTTTTGGACATGGTGTATTCTCATCTCTTAGCATAGGCCCTGAACATAATAAGCACTCAGTAAACACATGGACAAGTGAACGGGCATCAATCGGCTGTGTCTTCAGAGAGGGTCTCGTGGAGGAGGTGGAGCCCCTCAGGACAAAGGGAAGAAGAAAAGAAAGCTGGATAATGACAGAGCAGGGCAATTGTTTTAGGAATAAAGGTAGGGCTGTTTTCTCCAGTATCGTACTCTGAGTCCCAGGGAAATTTGAGGGTTTAATGCTCCTGTCCAAGGTATATATCTGCTTTACAGACAGGAAGATAACAATGCCTGGCTTACAGAGCTTTTGTGAGAACCACGTCAGTAAGGCAGCAGGAAGCCCTTTGTAAACTGTGTAAACCTCCTTAAGGATGTTGTATGGTTCCACTTGGTTCCAATTCATAGTGATCCGATAGGACAGAGTAGAACTGACCCATAGGGTTTCTTAGGCTGTAATCTTTATGGGAAGGTCAGAGCATTGGTGGTACAGTGGTTAGAGCACTCAGCTGCTAGCCAAAAAGTCGGCGTTTTGACCTACCCACCAATCCTCAGGAGAAAGAAGTGGCAGTCTGCTTCCGTAAAGACTTGTACAGTTGCTATAAGTCGGAATCTACTCGACTGCAATGGTTTTTTTCTTTTTTTTCCGTCTTTATGAGAGCCAAGTACTTCTCCATTGTGCCACCAGGGCTCCTTACTTTAAGGGTGTAAGTGGTTTCCAAGCTTAGAGGTCCCAGGCTGGAGGGCAATGTTTATCCTTTTTTTTTTTTTTTTAAAGACTTGTATGTAAAGGAAGGTATCTAAGAATGTTGCAATTCAGTTTGTTCTCTTTGTGAAAGATTCAAGCATTCCAGAGAAAGCTGTAGTTTTCTTGATGATCATCTCTAATCCCAGCCCCTCTCTCCAAAGGTAAATGTGGTCAGCAAGTCGTGAGTTTTTCTTGACCTTTCAAAATTGTGTACTTTTATTTATAAAAAAAAATTTTTTTTAATTATTTTTTTATTTATAGGTTACTACAGATATACCTATGAAATATATTCAAAACTAGCATAAGAAGCATGCTAGATCAGTCGCTGGGTACGTTTTCCTTCACTTTCTGTTATTAAGTCTGAGTTAATTAATCAATTGGCCCTTTAGTCTTATATTGTATAGTACTTTATGCTAATATAGTATCTTTTGTCCACTAATAAAATGCTAATTTAAGAATTCCTGTGAAATTCTGGGACTCTAGCCTGGGAACTAATCATGAATGTAGCAACAATTTATGTATAAATAGTTTAATAATGATGGAAGGTTGGAGCAATCAATGCAAAGTCCAACAAAAAAATCAGCCGTAAGTAATCACACATCCACACAACTGAGCTATTATAAAGCTATCACAACTGGTATTTATAAAACAACTTTAACGTATGGGGCTATGTCCACAATGTCATGTCACATCTTAAAAGAAGCCTGTGATGAACTTAAACACTGTGTGATCCCATCCAAGTATATTTAAATACAAAGAAAATCCAACTAGAGGGACCGATGTTTAAGTGTTAACAGAGTTATATCTGGGTGGTTGATTACGAGCGATCTTTCTTTTCGTCTTTATGCTTATTTATTTTACTAATATTCCCAGGGAACGTGCACTGACTTTGCCTTTTAGTTTAGTTTGTGTTGACGTGATACGTACATATGGTTTAAAAAGTCAAATATTGCAACAAGGCCTTGAGGTGAAAGCAGCAGCTTTCTGCAGCCTGCCCTCTCATCCCTGAGGCCCACTTCCCGGAGAAACCATTTTAATCATGTTTCTTCTGGTGGTCGAATATCAATACGTTGCTATTACTTGATTTTTTTTTATTTTAGATATTATCAATTGACTTTCTAGAATAGAAGATGAAGATTTAGTTCTCATATCCCCTTCACCCCGTGCTATGAATGTATTTCTCTTCTCTCCAGCTTCCTAATACAGTAATGTAATAACATTTAGTTAACTACATTTTTATTGTTGTGACTGTAAATACTGTTAATCGATGATATATATGGTATACTGTGATTATTTGCCTTTTTCTGTACAACTTTTTGGTTTTTCTGGAATTAATAATTGCCTCACTGATTGCTATCTTTAGCTTTCTGTCTACCTAGCAGTAATTCATCCCCAAACTCTCTAAGAGAACTATTTACCTCCTCTCGATATGATTATGCACATAGAGGGATCTCTGTAGTCTATTTCTTTTTTCTTGGAGATCTCTCCTTCTTGCTGTCATTTTGCTGCAGTCCCTACTGACTGCTCTCGGAGCCTGCCCACCTGTTGCCATGTAACTTTCCTTTACCGTTATCCTAGGAATTCTCTTCACCTCACTATTGTGCCATATCCCAATTCCTGAATGTCAGGCCCTTTGTCTTAGGTTGGAAACCAAGTTTTAGGCTGGAAACTGGATTGGATTGGATTCTGAAGGCACTGCTACAATGCTGTCTTCTTCTCCGGTGATGCTTCTGGAAGCCCAATGCCATTTTGACCTCATCCTTTATACATAGCTCCTTTTTTTTTTTCCCACATGCTTTTAGGATGTTTTCTTTCTTGTGTGTGGTATTCTGAAAGTTCATGATAATCTACCTAGTCATGAATCTTTTTGCATTCACTTGTGGAACACTTGATGTCCCTTTCAATCTGAAAACTCCTAACCTATAGATCTAAGAATTTTTTTAAAATTCTGTATTTGAAAATTTCTTCCTTTCCAATTTCTCTGTTTCTGGAATTTCTATTCATTTGCAAGTTGCACTTTCTGGGTCAATTATTTAAATTTTTAATCTTCTACTTCCTGTTGCTTTGTCTTTTTATTCTACTTTCTGGGAGTTTTTCTCAACTTTACCTTTAGACTCTTTCTATTTAGTTATTATTATATTTTATGTATTATGTTTTTAATTTCTAAGTGTTCTTTCTTAGTTTCTGGCCACTCCCACTGTTTTGAAAAATATGCTATTCTTATTTGGTAAATGTAGTATTTTATTTTATCAAAGCATCCTAGTTATTATTTTTGCAAATTGTCTTCTGCTTCGTCCATTATTTCTTTTTCTTCATTCTTCAGTTTGGTGTCTGTTTTTCAGCTTCTTGAGAATATCTACCGGCCCTTGACTGGCTGTTCAGATTCTAAGGTGAGGCACTAAAAAGCTGATTAGAAGCACTATGTGAGTGGGCAGGGCTTGAAAACTGTTGAGTCTAACAGCAGAGACTTCACTGATTCTGTAGGGCACCACACAAATGTCAGTGTGTAGGCTTTTGTTTCTGAGGTAAAGTTCCTCTTTCTTCCTGGTTGGTGATGGGGGAAGGAGAACAGGAGGGGAGAAAGGAATAAACCTGCCAGGAATCTGGAAGCCAAGCTGGGTGTTTCACAGTTCAGGATGAACTTAATCCCCTTTTTCCAATGTGGAAGTTTCCTCTGCTCTCAGCTATGTTTAGTGCCGATTCCTGTACTTTTCTTCTTTTCTACCTTTCCGGAGAAGAAAGGAGTCTCCAGCAAGGACGAGAAAAGGCAGGTCTAACGTAAAGACTCAGGGAGAGTGTGTAGGGGGTAGAGGGTGCAGGAGGGTTGTAGTCCAATTGGTCCTTGTGCATAACTGCCGATGTATGCTCTTGTCTTTACCCCTAGTTAAAATCCTTACCTCCAGAAGTAACTTGTTCTTTCAGTTCATGAACTTTTGGGAACTTCTGTAGTAGAAATCGTCTTGCTTTTAGGGAGCTTCTACCCACATCCCCTGATGCAGGTTTTGTCTTTCTTCAAACTGTGAGTCTGCTACTACTTGCTCCTTTCTTTTCCATGTTCTAAAATTTACCTTGTCTGCCATCATTTCCTGTCCCGTTGTCTTTGACTTTGTGAGTATAAGTCACCTTTTCCCAATTTTTATTAGTTTACTCTCTTTTTAGTGGGTTCAGGAAGTAGCAGAGAGAAATGCACATTTTCAATGCTCCGTATTAAACGGCAATCCAACTCTTTTCCATGTATTATATATACTCATACATGTCCATGGAAATATGTACTCTTTTTAATGTTTGCAACATGTTTGGAGATACCATGTGTGTCATTCTCCATCTTGCTTTTTTCATTCAACAGTGTCTTTCCATGTCTATTCCTACACATCCTCCATGTTCTTTTATACTGCTAAAAATATGTTCATCGACTGGATAGACCATACCTCAGTTCTTTAACCAATGAGCTTTTAGGGGGGTTTGGTTTGTTGGTTGGTTTGGTTTGGTTTGGCTTTGTCTTTGCTCTTACATAAATTTTATAATGAGCATTCTTGACACAATTCCTTCTCATTCGTGAATTTTCTGTACAGCAGTTTTTTCCCCCCAGTTGCCAATAAGTTGGTTATGACTCATGGATGCCGACAGTGTGAAAGAAGAACCATGCTTCATGGGGTTTTCAGTGTCTGGTTTTTCAGAAGTAGATTACCAAGCCTGTCTTCCAAGGTACTTCTGGGGGGCTCAAAACACCAGCCTTTCAGTTAGCAGCTGAGCACTTAACTGTTTACACCACAGAGGGGTTCCTTATAGTCAATGTTGTTGTTGTTGTCATTAGGTGCTACCTCTAAACCTACCAACCAAACAAACAAGTAGACAACAAACTCAAGCCAGTTGCTGTGGAGTTGATTCTGACTCACGGTGAAGCCACGTGTGTCAGAGTAGACCTGTGCTCCATAGGATTTTCAGTGGCTGACTTTTTGAAAGTAGATCACCAAGCCTTTCTTCCCAGGTTCCTCTGGGGGGACTTGGACCTCCAGCCTTTCAGTTAGCAGCTGAACACTTAACCATTTACACCACAGAGGGCCTCCTTATAGTCAATATCATTCTTGTTGTTAGGTGCTGTCAAGTCCATTCCGACTCGTAGCTGACCCTATGTACAACAATAAAATGCTGCCTGGTCCTTCACCATCCTCACTATCGTTATGCTTGAGCCCATCGTTGCAGCCACTATGTTGGTGCATCTCATTGAGGGCCTTCCTCTTTTTCACTGACCCTCTACTTTACCAGATATGATGTCCTTCTCCAGGGACTGGTCCTTCCTGATAACATGTCCAAAGCATGCGAGATGAAGTTTCATCATCCTTGCTTCTAAGGAGCATTCTGGCTGTACTGTTCCAGAACAGATTTCTTTGTTCTTCTGGCAGTCCGTGCTATATAGTTAATAATCTTTGCCAACATCTTAACACCAAAAACCAAACCAAATCCCTTGCCATTGAGTTAATTCTGACTCCTAGCGACCCTATAGGACAAAGTAGAACTGCCCCATGGGGTTTCCAAGAAGCAGCTAGTGGATTTGAACTGCTGACCTATTGCACCACTATGGCTCCAACACCGTAACACTGTACAGTAAATACAGAGATGCAAAGTAAAATTACTAGATCATGGAATGTGTGCATTTCAAAATTTTATGGATGCTCCAATATACTAAAAAAAATTCCCCGCCATAATTGCATAATCCTTTTCAGTGCTTGATCATTATATATTCATATCCCACTGTCACACTTTCCTTATATATTGTTCACAACTTAGTTTTTGCCTTCCACAGCCAGTTTCTGCCTCTTCCTTCAATGGAGGAGAGAGCAAGCAGAGCCCAGTAAAAATCCTAGCTCCACCACTCCCTAGCTGCAAGATCCTCTACAAGACCCTCTCTTCATTTCAGTTTCCTTGTGTATAAGATGAGAATAATATCTTCTCCACTATTCTATTTAAAGGGTTAAATGAGATTTACCTAGCATATAAGAAATGCTCAAAAATATTATCTCCCTTTCCTTTAATTATCAGTGCTGTGTATTTGAAGATAATGGAATTAACGTATGTGGCTAGAGATGCACACTATAACTAGGATCTATAATGATCTTGACCAGACCCATGTGGAATTCCACATATTCCCCAGAGGTCAGCTAGGACCCACTCTCAACCCCCTCCCAAGGAACAGGACCTGGAGAAGCCCCTTTAGGGTAGACACCCCACTTTGCACGTCTTGGCCCCCTTCTGTCCTGTCTAGGTGATGGAGCTTAGAATTGTTCCCCCTGATAGATCTCTGGATAAGATAGGTACACAGCACGGGCCCATGGCGAGGGACGGCAGCTTCTGACCCACAGTCTTTTTCCCTGTCTCATTATGCATTTTTCTTTGAAACCTTAGCATAAAGAGACAAATTAAAAAAACAAAAAACAAACTCATTGCCTTCAGGTTGATTCTGACTCAAAGCGACTCTATAGGACAGAGTAGAACTGTCCCATAGGGTTTCCAAGGAGCGACTGGTGGATTTGAACTGTTGATCTATTGGTTAGTAGCCGAGCTCTTAACGCCTGTACCACCAGGGCTCCTTCCCTAACAATTAGCTAATGTAAAATATTGATTATTGCTGATTTGATTACATCACAAGAGAAGTTTTATCCTTAACTTAACAATTACTTACTGGGCACATGCTCTTTGGAAGGTCCTATGACAGGCCCTGAGGGCACGCATCTCAGTGAGAAATGGCCCTTTCCCCCTAAGGGACTGCAGCACACAAAGTCGTAAAAACTAGGTTCATAATAAAGAACCAGAACTATGAGGACAAATGTCTAAGTGCATAATGAATGTGTGAGATGGTGGGTGGTGTTAGGAGCACAGAAAGGCTGGGAGGGAGGTGGAAGAGAAAGAATGATTACCCTGGTGAGGATGTCTGTACGGCTGAACCCTCTGTGAGGACAACCAGAGAGCCCTGGCTTTGGGACCAGGTAGACATGAGTTTGAAACTGACTCCTCCTGTGTGACCCTGGGACACATGTAAGGCCTACTTTTTCTCATCTGTTAGGAGTGGGGTGATAATCCCTCCCTGACAGTAGTGCATTGGACATACAGCAGGGGCCACATAAATGTTTTAGTGGTGGCCTGGCTTTGTAAAGTTGCCCCACCTTACTTCCCATTTCCTTTCTTTTTTCTCCTCTTTATGACACAGAGTGACAGGCTGATTGAACCATATGGCCTTCTAAGCAGCAGCCCTTGCTTTCTGTCCCACATCCCTGGCAGGGAATGAGTGGAGAGAGGGTAGTAGCATCTTGCCTCAGTTTACTGCTCGTATCATTATGTCTTTCACTTTCCCTTGGCCATGGGACCACCCCAGAATATTTATATGAGTTCCCCAGCCCCATGTCACAACTTCCTTCAGCGACTTCCTCTCACACTGAGGAGGTCCCCTCTGACATAAACAGGCCAGTCCAGAGCAATTCCTATAGGAGTTCTATGCAAGGTCACAGGGTGAAGAGAAGTGCATGGTGACAATCTAGAATTGACTTTGATCCTGTCTGGTGTTCCAGAATGCCTGTCTGTTTATTTGTGTTTGTTGGCCTTCTCATTATTTCTCTGGGATATTTCAGAAAGCAGCTGAAAAACAATTTGGTAAATGGAGCTGATTCTCAACTCAGTGTACTGAAAGACCTGGCTGACGTGATTCATCCCTTGGGGAAAATATATTATCTACTGTGTGCTGGTTGGAGCAAACTGGGTGGAAGACCCTTGGCCATGGAACATAGCCTTCCTTGGCTTCCTTTCTCAAGTCTCACCAACAGTCATGCCTGTTTCTACTGCAGTGACATAGATTTAAACTCTAGCTTTCAAAATAATAAAAGTTATCATTTATTAAGCATTTACAATATTACAGACACTATGCTAAGCACTTAACATAATTAATACACATTATCTCGTTTTAATCCCTCCTTAAACCCCATGAGGTAGTTACTGTTATTATTTCCATTTTAACAGATGGCAGAAACGGAGGTATAGGTTGGTCAGGTAACTTGCCTGTAGTCACACAGGTAGAAAGTGGTGAGGCAGGATGAGATCCAGGAAAGCTGCCTCTCTATTCCTTGCTCATAATGACTGCTTGACTTATTTTGCCTCATAAACACCCAGCATCAGGGATCCCATTTCTCTTCAACACTGAAATTAAAAGGATACTACTTAACCTCAGGGATCCCATATTTTTCCAGGCACCTTTTGACAGACACACATTTCTCCGAATCCCTATTTACCTCTTACATGTTGCAACCAGCTTGCCCTGGCTGTCTCTCCTGTCCTATCTGCCTCCAAATGTGGGCCCAGACCCATGTCTCACTTCCCAGAAGCCCAGCTAAGACTGCACCATGCAGGTTAACAATACATCAGTGAAGCCTTTGGTAAACAGAAGGGGATTAAAATGGACACAGTGCAACCATTCCACTGACTTCCCAACACGTCCCTCTCTCGCTGACCCACTACCTGCTGCTATGTTGTGGGCCAGCTCACCCCAATTATTAGGGGCCCCTAGCAGGCCCCTGTCTGCCCTGGGTTTGGGTCCACATTCCACTGAAGCCTGTGTAAAGCAAACCAACCATGAACTGTTTTTCTGTACAGAAGCATAATCTATGTCTATGACTCCATCCCCCCAAAGGTGTTACATTGTGATGTAGTGCCTTGTGCTGTGCCCCCCTCTGGTCCCCAAGCATCCCACATCAGAAAAAAGTCTCTGTTTCTGCAGAATCAAAATGCCCTTTAAACAACCGTCTCACCCCACCCCATCCCGAAACAGAGATGAATTTAGTCTGCTACCTCTAACCAAGCAAACAAACAAACAAACTCAAGCCAGTTGCTGTGGAGTTGGTTCTGACTCATCGTGAAGCATGTGTGTCGGAATACAACTGTGCTCCATAGGATTTTCAATGGCCGATTTTTTGGAAGTAGATCACCAGGCCCTTCTCCCAAGGCACCTCTGGGTGTACTTGAACCTCCAACCCTTTGATTATCAACTGAGCATGTTAACCATTTGTACCACTCAGAGACTCCTTGCTACGTCTAACTCCCCCACCCCCCCCAAAATAAAAATTACACCTGTTGCTGTCACGTTGATTCCGACCCGTAGCGACCCTAGAGGACAGAGTGGAACTGCCCCCATAGGGTTTCCAAGGAGCGGCTGGTGGATTTGAACTGCCAGACTTTTGGTTACCAGCCCAGCCATAGCATCATATCAGTTAACTACTGCTCCACCACCAGTCTTGCCTGCTACACCTAGACCTGCAGAAATCCATCCTGAGGCTTGAAAAGGCCATTTGCCCTATTTCTGGTCATGAAGCTTTGAAAAAAATCAGGGCCCAGTCTCATTGAAGATACCCAGTTTTATATTCATGAAGTATTTCTCATTTCTAAAACTATTTCCCATCTATTATTTCCTTTTACCCTAGAGAGCCTTTGCCATGCCTGGGAAGATCATTCAGAACCTTCTCCTGAACCCGACAATATGTTGATGCTGAGCTCAGAATAAGGCCAAGATATAAGGCAGGACTGTGTTTGCCTGTTTTCTAGATGTTTTCCTGGACCCTTTTCCCATTCTTGACTTGTTCCCCCTGCAACCCGTCTCATTGCTAAAGCAGGATGTTAGCATGGGTTTTTGGTAACTCAAGGGGAGACTTACTCATAACAGAAACCATGACGGTTCTTTATACAGGACTTCCAGGAACTGACCAACATTCTTTTGCTAATAAACTTCTTGACCACAGCTAGTTCTGTGCAGGTGTGCATTTTTAAACAATGAACTGGCAGCTCAAAATGGACTTAAACCAACTCCTACGCAAGCAAGAAGAGTTTTACACACCAAGATCATTCTGTTGTTTGTCCTTTTTACTTTGTGTAGGGTGAAAAGACATTCCAAAGCTCAAGGGTAGGGTATTTCTATAAATCACCCTCAACAAAAAGATGGTAATTAAAAATCACTCTCATTCATCTTGATACCTTACCTCGCTTTGAAGGAGAAGAAGGGGTGTGGGGGGAAGAAGCAAATCATTATTGAATCATTGATCTTTTCAAGACATGCAGACAGAAAGGCCAGGCTTATCTCACGGCTATGCGTGGAACATAATGAAACATGAAGCCTAATCTTAAAAACTGATAAAAAAGTTACTTGTGAACCTGCAAGGAAAAACGAAGTCCATCTAATATGCCCCGAGAAAGTGCATATATTCTGTCAGACCAAAAGTAACAGAAAATATTCTATAACCATCTCATTTTTTCACTTTGTTACATGGCTGTAACCTAAAAAAAAAAAAAAATCTACCGGTAGAACACTTGATGGTCCTGGCTCCATTTGTCTGTGGGGCAGTTTGAAGACCAAGGCAAGTCGGCTGGTCATTCACATACAGGCTACTGCATGTATTGTCTTTGTTATGAATCCAGTTTTAATGCACCTGTCCATGCCATGGAACTTGTCACTCGGGCTAATAGCCTTTGATGGTCCTGGGTCACAGGGCACCTCATTTCTAATCTTTGCATTATCTCCTATGTGACATAGGAAGGACAGATGTAGTCTTTGGGAGTTAGCAGCAAAATAGAGCTTCCAAGGGATGTGAGTGAAAAAATATATATGTATGCATCATATATATATATATACACATAAAAAAATACACACACATAAATATATGTATATACATATATAAAAAATATATACACACATATAAATATATACATACATACATATACACATGAATATATATGAAAATTATTCTTTCTATCCAATAGCATAATATATTGGTTTAATGTTACCCATGTAGGGAAACAGGAAAGAAATTAATGGATGAATTTATTATCATAGTTATTATCACATAACCACAAGCCCAGGTCTCGTTTCATGACCGGCACTAAATCTACACTTGGCAGGCTTTCATCACCAGTGGGAAATCTGACAAGCAGGCAAAGAAACCAATAGGGTTTTAAAATGTTTTTCAAATTACTCTTTCAGTATTCAAAAGCCAGTTTATCTGAAACATAGCAAATCTTATCTTCTGTGCAAACTTGTACTCATGATTGATTTCCCATAAATAAATTACCAAAAAAAAAAAAAATTGCCAAAGCATGCTCTAAATTTGCTGACCTTTAATAAAGGTAAATTCTCTGTGTTCTCCAAGGGGATAGGAACCAGCTCTCCTTTTAAGATCCATTCCTGGATTTCCTCTGGCCTGGAATCCAAACTCTCAGATTTACATGCAATTGTATGTCAGGGCCCCTAATCAAGAAACTGAATCAAAGAAGGAAGTCATATCTGTATAGAGAGAGCCTCGAATTTGCATAATGCTGTACTGGCTGAGAGAGTACTGGCTAGGAAAGAAAAACACATTTTTCCTAATTTTCTTCTTTTTTCATTACATTTTTTTCCCAGCAAAGTCTGGCTAAAAGATCTCCTTACACGTTAAGAGAATCCAGTGGGGAGTTAGCCTGGCTGGAATGCTTGCTGGCGTTATGATAATGAAACCAGCGCTGTCATTGCATTCTGGGAGTTTCACGTTGGGTCTTCACACTTACAGCAAGCTAAGTCACCTAAAGAAAGAGCCCCACTGCTGGTAAAGTTTAATACCGAAAGGACTCGGAGCTTGGAATTTGCAGGATGTATTTGCAATTGTTCATTTGAGTTTCATGTCAATTCTCCGATGTGGATGCAAAAAGAAACGGCTCCTCTCCGTGTTTTACAAGGGTGGAAACTGGCTGAGAGGGGGAGTGACTTGCCTGACATCCGCTCTACCAGTGGGGACAGAATCACAGTTAGTATCTTAGTCTCTTATCACAGATGTTTCAGACACACAGAGGAGGCCTTTGGAATTCAGCAACAAAGAACTGTCATCTGTTTAATAAGTCTTGATATGCTCAGCTTTTAGTCTGGAATAAGTGCTCAGAAGATAGTTGCTGAATAAATGAAAGTACCAACAAATTGCAGAGAGAAGACTAGACCGGTGTGGCTATTATGTGCTATGTTCTGAAGTCTCCTCAACCCACAGCAGTCCAACCCATCATTGTCCACATGACCGATGTAAGGGAAGCAGGGTCGGCCTGTTGTGTTGTGCTGTGGCTTGTGTCATAAGACACAGGCCTGGTGTTTCTAAATTTTCTTCCTCCGAGTCCAGTTCTCAGGCCTAAGGCGTCTGCTCATTCATGTGTACTACATGTGAACCGACAGTGACGTGGAGGAAGCTGGAAGCTGTAATACTCATTAGCAGTTACTTCCAAGCATTTGCATTCAGCCAAACAGAAGTGCTAAAACACATTTTCACCTAAGTGACTATAGGTTCATCCGTTAAATGTCAACAGGAAGTATCAGACAGGGATTAACGTATTGCAAACTCTAGGTGAAAAGTCACTCAGATTTCACGAGGCTTTCAGGATGGGAGAGACGATAGCTATACCTTATTCTTATTTAGGGAGTCCTTGGGTGGTGCAAACCTTTAGTGCACTTGGCTGCAAACTAAAAGGTTGGCTGCTCCGGTTCATCCAGAGGAGCCTCAGGAGAAAGACCTGGCAATGTATTTTTAAAAACTCAGCCATTAAAAATCCTATGGGGCACATTTCTCCTCTGACATACAAGGGGTCACCGTGAGTTGGAATCAACTCGATGGCAAGAGTTGTTTTTATTATTTATTCATCGTTCGGTGTGTAATATGTGATCCCATATATTGAAATGGCCATGGGTTAAGCACTCTAGGAACTGAGGTGTGTGCAGTAGATGCTGTGTCCGGCTGGAATTCTCATCATTGGCATATTTCATGGAAGGATGAGAATTTGAAGGTCTTTACCTGATGCCGGTTCCATTTTCATTAGTATATTGCTGAGCCCATTACCTAAGGGTGACGCTATTAGGTAATGAGCCATAAGTTAAAGGTGGGTTGTACAAATAAAGAAAGGTGTCCTGGGATGATCTATTCATATATTTAAATACAAGCTAAAACAATCCACTCCTTTTTTTTAAATCTCTAGACCATAGTCAAAAAAAAAAAGTTTTTTTTTTTAAGTGACTTGTAACAATGATTATTTTAAATAGACATGCCCTTGCTCAGTAGTCTAAAGCTTGGGCTGTTCCTCCCATGAGTAGTCATGCCCACATTCCAAGCATGAGCTGAGAATATCATATTGTAACTCACATGCAAACCTCCCCCTTGCCCACCGTTAGAATTTTAAGTCCCAGGCTGAGACTAGGTCTCCAGTTGAGTACAAATTTCAGTGGGATTTGGAAAATCCTTTAAATAGATTTTTATTGGTTTTTAAGAACAGGGTTATTTTGTGTTAATAATGGGCATACATTAGGCTTTAGATAATTGCTTTATGTAACTTAGAGTTTTGGCTTTCAGCTAAATAAACACTCTGTGTGTTCACAGGTGTATTGTCCTCAAGGGCACTCCGCTTTTAAGGGTGGCAGCTGTTGCCAAGGTGTTGCTGATACAGCTCTGCGTATAATTTATTAGAAACAGGTGCTGGCTCATGATGAAGATAGACAGGAAGCTAAAGCAGACAACATGTTTAACCACCATTAAAAAAGTTCAGGTTCATAGAGACAATGTGTCTGAGATGTTTGGGGGATGTTGCCAGCATCCCAGCCTAAGTCTAAAAGCTCCTGCAAATCACCATAAGGAAGAAATTGTACGTGAATTTCAAGCAGCCTGGCCTAATGAGTGCCTGATGTTATGCTGCCAGACTTAATTGATGACATGAAAAGTGTTCAGTTTGTGTAAGGCTAGCAAAAATTATAAAATACTCTCCTAAGCTAATTGTTAAAAATTACTTTCAAATGAGGTAATAACTGTTAGTTTACACTTATTTGGACAGTGGATTTGGCCATAATGTGTTTTCTTTATGCTCGGAATACTTGCCCAGGTTCTACCTGTGGGTCCTTCAGAGTCGGGAAGAGGCTAGGACTGGAGTCCACAGTGTGTTGGTGCAGGTTAGGACAGTGAGGCAGGGGACAGGATGCTCACCCTTTGGATGTCACCCTACTGTGGAGCAGGTCAGCGGGCTTGGGAATGGAGATTGTGTTCAGCGTCTTTAGGCCCATGGAGGAGTGGGAAGGGAATGGAGTCTCCCACTCTCTGAATCTTCAGGACCACACTTTGCCTCAGTCCTATCTCCTTATTACCCAGTAAACATGAGGAGGCATACCAACTCAAACTCCTTGAGACATTCGTTTCCCCCCTGTGAACAGGCGTTTGTATATTTTCCCAAGTAATCTTGAGCCTAATCGGCATGCCGCATAATACACATGTGCGATGAATATGCGTACTAAACACAGCTGAAAAAGAAGTTGCTAAAAGTGCGTGCACGGTTTTTCAACCTCAAAAACCTAAGTATCTTGGCCATTTACATGTTTAAAAAATACCCAAAGGCATTAGACCACATTATGGACTAATGGCCTGCCAAATTTCATTTTTGGGAAACGAATCCACGTTTGAGTTACAACACAGGAGTGTAAAAAAAGCAACTGAAACAACAAAATTTGGTTAAAAACATTTTTGACCCCCAGCTCAGATCCTAGATGCCAAAAATGTTGACGAAACTTTATACCAACACCAGCAGGCATAAAACCCAGTTCCGACTCATAGCAGGCATACACATTTTAATATCTGCTTTATGTGAAAAATCATTGACAATTTAATGCTTGCATTAATTTGAAAGAATTTTCTGCAGTAGGTAGAAGCTTTTGTATTACCATCCCTAATCTCTACCAGCCGTCTCGTTCCCTTCTCAAAGGGAAAGTGACTGACAGGGCTGAAACCCCAAATCTGCTGAAGGGCCCAGGCAGCTGCTTTTATCACCCTCCCAACCCAACAGCCCCATCCTGGCCTGAAAAGCAGGAATTTGCTTTGCATGCTGCTCAGAGCCTTCAACGGAGGTTTAGCACAGGAAAGCAAATAGGTGATGTAAAAATAAACCTTTTCTTTTACAAAAAAAAAAAAAACTTTATAAGGCCCCTTTATTTAGGGGGAGGGAGGCTCACTCAAATAAATACACCGTTAACAAACTTATATAATGAATAATAATATATACTGTAGCAAGTGATGAAACGGAATCCCGCAAAACAAGTGCTGAAATCCAATGATTGATTATCAAACCTAGAGGATAAATAAACCTTCGCCAATTAACAGTGAGTCTTGGGGATGCGTTTCTACAGAAACATCCCAGAAAGAAAAGCACCACTTGGAGGTCCAGAGAGAGTCAAGTTCTGGATGTAGCAGGGCTGGGCTTAAACATAGCACTGTTTCCCTGTAGTTATGAATGTGGAGGTCATAGTGAGATGAGTCCAACTTACTGATGGAGAAATATGCTTTCTCCATCCAAGCTAGTGAATTATCTGGGCCATTTGGGACCCACGTGTCTTAAGTATCAGAAGAAGCTATTTTTAATTTATTAAAAAGGGAATTGAGAACCAACCTGGTTTCCTTGAGTGTGTCTCTTGCCAGCAAACCAATGAAAGGAACCCATTCAGAGATTTTTATTTTCTAGCTTTGGTTTGCATCCTTATTCTTCTGTTGGAGTCGATGTGGATAGCCTCGTCAAAGGCTTCTTATTAATTTTGGAAGGGAGCTAACTTCATATTTGTAATCAACCGTGCTCTGATGTCTCGGCAGCAGAGTTATGGGGAATAATGACCAATGTGAAATCCCAGCTGGCTAACTGCATGCCTAAAACTTTCCCTCCACATCATTTAGCAGGGTCTTCATTTTGAAGCAATGGAAGAAACATCTATCCAGGGGTCCCATGAATGCCGCTTTGTGACTGCTCTTTCCCTGATCTTGAAGTGGGAAGGTTTCCACTGAAACAACCATACGTATGAGATTTGCGCTGTGGATGTCAGGGAGAATAAATCTTACATATCTACTGGTTGATCTGGCTGTCGTGCATCCACCCGCCTGTCCATCTGTCCATCCGCCCACCCGCCCGTCCGTCCCCCCGTCCATCCATCCGTCCATCCGTCCAACCATGTCCTGTCTGCTCAGTTTCTTCTTATAAAACAAAACAAAGCAAAAAACCAAACCTATTGCCCTCGAGTTGATTCTGGCTTATAGCGACCCTATAGGACAGAGTAGAACTGCCTCATGGGGTTCCTAAGGAGTGGCTGATGGATTGGAACTGCTGCCCTTTTGGTTAGCAGCCGAGCTCTTAACCACTGTGCCACCAGGGCTCCTCCTCTTATAATGACACCCTAATTCTACTCTTTCTTTGAAGGTAAAACAAATGCACCTTCTTTCAGAGTTTCATAGCAGTTGTGGTAGATTGGAAGCAGCCCTGAGCATGGGGATCAAGAAAGTTCGTCATGGCATGGCTATACCATGTGTATACCTCAGTGGTTTTTGCCAAGCCATTACATCTTGCTAAGCCTCAATTTCCATTTCCATTATCATAGGTGATTTCCATTTTGCTGCATTGTTACAAAGGTCACATGGGTTTGCGGACATGAAAGACCCAAGCTCTTGGTAGGAACAGAGTTGAATCTGGTGTCATCTTTAACATCTTGTCCTTCTTTGCTTAAGTTTTATAAGCCCCAACAAAGGACAATTTCCCTGTGTATAATTCGCATTGAACCGGTGAGGATTCCAGGAAAGCCCACATTCATGCTTAATGTGAGTAATAGAGTGCGATGGTGGTTGAGTCCCTGGGCAGTGCAAATACTATAATGCACTCGACTGCTCACTGAAAGTTTGGAGGTTCAAGTCCACCTAGAGACACTTCAGAAGAAAAGCCTAGTGATCTACTTCTGAAAAATCAGCCATTGAAAACCCTAAGGAGCCTAATTCTACTCTGATAAATGTGGGGTTGCCATGAGTCAGAATAGAAAGAGTAGTGAGGTGCTTGGGGTGACTCCTGGCTGTACCACTCACTGGCTAGGCAGTCGTAGGAAAGTTCTTGTTCTTCTCTGTGCCTTCTTTCCTAATCTGTAAAATGTGGATAATTGCCTACCTCATAGGGTTAGTTTGAAGATAGTTAATAATGCACTTAGTATAGTGCCTGGAAGATACTGAGTGTTCTATAATGTAAGCGAGTAGGAATGGGGGTAGGCCTAGGAGTAGTAACAGTACTACAGATAGAAAAAGCACTAGCAGATTTCCCACAGACTCACTCCTGCGCTCATGACTATAAATCTTGAGGCAGCATTGTAATTCCCCCCTACTGTTGCCAACATGCTGTTTCTCTGATCAGCTGCCTTCTAGTGGATGGGGGTAGCTGGTTTAACCAGGCCACTCCTGACCTAGACATGACACACCTCTTAGCTGAATCTCAAACAATAGCTCAAACATGATGTGTTTATAGACTACAAACCAAAAACGTTTTACTGTTAGGAATGAGTTATTTATTTTTTAACCTGTACCAAATCCCGAAGGTTTATAAAATGACTGCATTGAAGCATCCAAATAAGCTGTATGCCACCTGATGTTTTATTTTCTCTGATTTCAGCTGACACCTCTGTGAGCCAGCAGACTTAACTGTCCTGCTGTTTGACCAGAGGCAAGTAATTAGGATAGCTGAGCCTTTTCTCAATTGCCAAATGCTTCTTTTTTTGCTCAAGAAACTTTCTCCTGACCAATATACTCAAAGTGTGATGGAAAATCTTGATAAATAGTTCTCCTAAATACTTGGAATGATAACCAAGAGATAAATGATTAAAACTTGTCAACGCTGACATACCTGAAAAAACACAAGGCTTTTGCCTGTGAATTTAAGCTCTGGTACTTGTGCAGATATCCACTTTCTCTGAGCCTGTTTGCTCATCAATACAAAGAGAGCAACAACTGACTGCGCACGGTCCTGAGCGGCGGCTACCCAAAAACAGCAAGGATAGCAACTACTATTTATGGAGCACTTACCACTAGCCAAGCACTGTGTTCATTCATTTTAACCTAAGCAACCACCCTATGAGGTAGCTATCACAGGTTATGGATGATGACACTGAAGCACAGAGAGCTGAAGTAATGGGTGGAGCCAGAGTTTGAGCCCAGGATGTCTGATCTAGATCCTGTGTCTTTAGCTGCTATGTTATATGGTGCCCCAGGATTAGCTCCTCGGAGAGGTCTAGATTCCAGGCTGCGTGGGGCCTCTGGGATGGAGTGTCCAGACCCCTCCCCGTCCCATCTCATATCTTCCTCTTACCACTCGGCTGCCCACCCACCCTCAGTGCCAAGCTCCTTTTGTCACCAGCTCATATCTCTGAAAATGTAACACTCCCTCTTCTGCCAAATTCAGGCTTCAGGAGCTGGTGGAAACAGCGGAGTCCGAAAGGCCGGGGAGGGGGCTGGGGCTGCCTGGAGAAGGGGCCCAGGGAAACTTGGAAGCGAGGCCAGAATGAGTGAATCAGTCAGCAAGTATTTATTTAGTGCTAGGCAGCTTAGGGGATACAGAGAAATTATAAGACGCCATCCGGTCCCTGGCTGGATTTCTGGCGAGCTTCCCCTGCTTAAGAACCAGGCCCGGAGCCGGGGCCTGGCCAGCCTGTGGAAGGCTGCCATAGCCTGTGAGTCGGCTGCCGTGCCTCTGTGAGGTATTGACAAGCTGGTGCAAGGGAAGTCTCTAGCTCAGTGCCTGGTACATAGTATGCTCAACAAACGTGGGTTCTTATTAAGAGGTGTTGATTGTGTTAAACAGTAAAGGGAGGTACGTCCTGGAAGTCCCTCCTGCCCACCTTGTATCTTTTATTCCTGCCTTTGCTATGGCAGCCAGATCTGCACAGGTGTGCCTGAGGGCATCTTGTGCTTCTCTGGCATTCTGCCCTGGGGCTCCCCTGACCAGGTTTGCAAGAACCCTGAGTGGACCTGGGAATGGCAGAGAGTTAATACTCATGGGCAACCTCTGCCAGCAGGGAACGGAGCTGGTAGATAACTACCCCCCTCCTGTCCTTCAGGGGGACAGTAGGGAGGTGTGTTCTACACAGCTCCACAAAAGGCTCTGGTGGGACGGGATTGAGTGCCAGTGTGAACACTCCCTGGTGTTGGCTCTGTCTCCTTTCCTGTTGCCTTCTGTCCTGTTTCTTGGAACCACTCTCCAAAATGAACCACCTTGCCTCATTCTGTTTTTGGCAGGAGGGAGGAAACCCAAACAAAAGGAAGGTGTAGTAGGCAAGGGTGTGGACAGACTTGGGTTGGAACCTTAGCTGTCCAGGCACTGTGTGAAGGAAACATTACTGAATCTCCCTGAACCTGTGTTTCGCTAGCAGTAAAACGGGAATACTTTATGGTTTTGGCCTCACAGGGCTGTTTTGAAGACTGAAGGAAACATCACATAGAAAGCGCATACTGAGCCCTTGGTGTGGTGAGCCCTCTGCCCGTGGTAGGTGTAGGTGTCAAGTGGGGGCCTCCAGAAGAGGAAGAGTCATGGGATAGTGATGTATTGGGTGGTGTTCCTAGGAAAAGCTGGGAGGGAAGTGGGAGAAGGATAGAAAGGAACTAAGCAACAGTATCAAGTAAATTTCCATTGAGGGTAATTTTGGTTTAATCTCCCAGGGGAGCTCTGGAGACAGTGCGAACACACCTCAGAGGCAGCTGGCTTATCTATACCACACTCTCATTAGTGGCTGGTAAAGGGCTGCCCTGAGGGGATGGGTGCTTTCAGGCAAAGTAGGCTCCAACAGCCTGAGGGCAGCCTTGTCATAGAGCCTCAGGGACAGGCTGTTGAGAGTGAAGGCATACTAGGAGCTGGGTGCAAGAAAATGATAAAAGGGAGGAATGATAAGGAGATCCCAGGAAACATGAGTGGGGCACTGATCAGCCATAGTATATTAGCGTTGTTGTTGTTATAGTTACTATACTTTCGTAAAAAACAAATAAACCTTATACAATAATAGAAAAATCAGACCTTTGTGTATTCAAAGCACTGGTTTCCCCAGCTTCCCTTGGGCCTTTCTTTCCTGGACCTTATCTTCTCTAAAGTTCATTGGCAGTCTTTCTTCTAAAGTGCTAGATCCTGATTATACGACTCAGTAGCCTTTTGCCATTTCTCAACTGCTGTTCAAGGATTTCCCAGTCCCCAAGAGTGACAAGGAAGGCTGCCCTGAGATCTGTGGTGCCCTGAGGATGGAGGCAGGTAATGTGTGCTCTCACTGGCTCTGTCTCTCTCTCTCTCTTTGAAGCTTCACATACCCAAAGTTCTCTCCAGGTCCCAGGTGGGAACTGGAGGAGGGATGAAGCAAGAGGTGCTGCAGGAAGACCAAGTTGGAGTTGAGGTGATTGGGCTCTTCCAGGTGAGGCGAGGTCTGAACATAGGCAGAGGTGGTAGGAAAAGAGTAAAATGGGTGCATTTGAAAGATATTTGGTGATTGGTTGGAAATGGGAAGGTGATACAGACAGGAGATACTGAGGATGTCTCTACCTTGTTTTCCATGTTTTCCTCTTGGGCAAACGGTAAATAATGGGGACCCTCCCTGGAATAGAAAACCAGAGGAGAAACAAGGTTAGCGCTGAAAGATAAGCTCAGCCTGAGGCCTTTTCCATTTGAGGTGTATGAGGGACAGGTAAGTAAAACTGTCAATAGGCAGCTGATTCAGTGGATCTGGAGCTCAGGAAAGGCAAGGAGGTGAAGACATAGATTTGAGTTCTACGGAAAAGAGGCTGAGCTAGGCTCTCCCATTATAGAGGACTGGTCTGTAGTATGGCCTGGTCCACCGTTTGGGACATGGGGGATGAGCACATTCAAAAGACATCTTTGGCTCCGTCTCTGAAGTTCTCCTGGTCTTGCTTTCACACTACTTTCTCCAGTGTCCATTCATCAGTCTTATCAATGCTCTTGGCAAAGTGATATTTACAAAAATATTGTTGAAAAGGCATCCCTCTTGGAGAATATGGCAGGGCAAGTGAGATACTACTTTCCATACTCCCCAACGTCTCCTGCTCCAGCTTTTGTTCTGACACAGTTGGGGAGAATGGCCCTTCTTGGATGTCTCTGGCAAAGACAGCTCAGATGACTGCTTCTCTCATCTGTATCCTTCACTTTTTCTAACTCTGTCCCATCCCATCCTCTGTCAGAACAGTCACGTTCTATCAAGGGCAATGCTTCCAGAAACAAGCTCCAGTTTTCAGAAGCTCTGTTCCCTACAGTAGAACTATTACAGGCACCATAGCAGCACAGCTGAGATATGCCCCTTTCTTCGTCTTGGAAAGGAATCTGTAAGTCCTGGATCAGCAGCCCAGGGAATCCTGCCAGCTTTGAGAGAAGGCCTTTGAGAAAGTCTCAGAGTTGACTTTCCTTAAGTTGGTCCTGGCATGACTCCCCCACACTTTCTGTCACAGGCTTGACCATGGATGGTCTCACAGAGGGGATATGGTGACCTCTCTTGTTCATCCAAGCCAGGCCAGCACAGTGGGCTCCTGGAGGGCGAGGCTGGATCTTCTTGGAGAACATGTGAAAGTGACACCTTAGCCAGACTCAGAGATCAGTAAACCCCTCCTGAAGGAAGTGATGTCACATCTGCATCTTCGAAACGTGAGTAGGATTACCCTGATACAGAGAGGCCAGGAAAGACAGATCATCCAGCCAGAGGAAAGTGCATGAACAAGGCCCAAATGAGAGAGGGAACAGGGCCCATTTGGAGGTTTCCTTTGGCTGGAGCACGGAATTCACGAAGAGTGGGGAGATGTGTATCTGAGGAAGTTAAGCCAGAGCCAGGTCATGCAAAGCCATTAAAGCTGCAAAGATGGATGTTGGAGGAGGAGTGCAGTCCCGGAAGGTAGGGATACAGATTTTTAAGAGCTTCAAGTAAGGGAATGACCTGATCATATTTGAATTTTAAAAGTTCCATTTGGAGAATAGACAAATGAGGGAACTGTTGAAAACGGGGCAATCAGGACAGAGGTGGCTGCTGATGTCCAGGTGGCAGGTGAGTGTAGTCTTACCAAGGTAGTGGATGGGGATGAAGAGAAGTGGATGGATTTCAAATGTTTTCAGAAACTAGAATAGATCGAACCAAGTGACTGATTAGATGTGAGAGGTGAGTCAGAGGAAAAAGTCAAAGTAATAATTAGAGACTTGACTTGGACAGCTGGGTAGGCGATGGGACCATTCACTGCAGTAGGAGACACAGGGAGAGGAGCAAGCAATGGTAGAAATAACGACCTTGATTTTACATTGCCTGAGTTAGTCACGTAATTCATACGCATGTGTATAGCCAAGTTGTCACTTGGATAAATGTTTCTGCAGTTTGCATGGGAGACCTGGGCTAAAGAGAAATTTCTTTAGATCTTCAGCCTCACTCTTACTCTCAACTCCATCACTTTAGGATGCAGATCCCCAACTTCCAGTTGCCAGCCCTTGTATTCCTTTGCCTGAAGCTTTTCTCTTCCTGGGGAACTAACATGTTCCAGGAGCAACTCTTAGCCAATGATGGAAGGTAGTTGGTGTATAAATACCTCAGTCTCCTCATCCTTTAGGCAGGATCACCCTGAGTTGTGTGTTTTCTGCTGGCTTTCAAAGGTCCCCATCAAGATTCTACCACAGGGATAGCTGGCTTACAGTGTACCCTTTATTGCCTGACTCCCCTTCCTGTCTCATTTCCCCATGCCCTTGTTGTCTTCACTTCCCAATCAGGGTCTGCTTTAGGGAGAATCTTAACAAAGACATCAATACATGGATAAGAATACCTGTAGGACAGAATGGGCTGTCCATTGAGAATATGTGGAAGTTCTTAAGAAGAACCCAGGAGAAGGCCAACATTTAGGGGGCAGGCCAAGAGAGAAGGCACAACCAAGGAAGTGGGAAGAGCGAGTCCCAGGAATTGGGCATGGGCAGCATTGTCAGAATCCACCAAGCCCAGAGGTCAAGTAAGATAAGAACTGAACTATCCCTACTGAGTTGGGCATCATGAAAGTCACTGATGATCTTAGTGAGAGCAGTGTCAGGGGACTGACAGGAAAGCATCCAAGCTGCAGTAAGCAGAGGGAAGTGAGAAAGTATAGATGCCCTTCTTATTTTCTCTTTCTCTCACTGCTCAGTTCACCAAGTCTCTTTGAACCCAGAGGGAGCAATGAACTCTCTATACACCACGTGTCTTAGTCATCTAGTGCTCTTATAACAGAAATACCACAAATGGATTGCTTAACAAAGACAAATTTTTTCTCTCACAGTCTAGTAAGCTAGAAGTCCAAATGCAGGGTGCCAGCTCTAGGGGAAGGCTTTCTCTCTCTGTCAAGCCTGTAGGAACGTCCTTGACATCAATCTTCCCATGGTCTAGGAGCTTCGCTGTGCAGGGACCTCAGGTCCAAAGGGCATGCTTTGCTCCTGGCACTGCTTTCTTGGTGTTATGAGGTCCCTACTCTTTTCTGGCTTTCCTTTCCTTTTATCTCTTATAAGATAAAAGATGATGTAGGCCACAGCCCAGGGAAATTCCCTTTACATTAGATCAGGACTGTGACCTGAGTAAGAGTGTTACATCCCATCCTAATCCTCTTTAACATAATCTAATCTTGCCTTATGAACCACAGGCAGAGATTTAGGATTTACAACACATAGGAGGATTACATCAATCACAAAATGGAGGATAGCTGCACAATACTGGGAATCATGGCCTAACCAAGTTGACACATATTTTGGAGGTACCCATTTCAGTCCATGACATTACTCTTCCTCTCCCTCCAAACCTACCCCAGTTGTCTGTGCCCTTTCACCACAGGGCCTTTTTATATTTTTGTCCTTCTGCCTGGAATGGGTTCTTCCTCCCATTCTTCTCCCTGAACTCCAGCTTCTTCATGTTGTGAGCTCCTTTGAAGTCTTCAGAATTTCATTGACTCCTAAGACTTGAATAGCTTCTTGGGTTGCTAAGAGCTCTATTGCTGTTCTTAAAATCATTATACTTCCCTTCATCTCATTATTTAGTTGTCTTACCTGCTGTAGGGTCGCTATGAGTCAGAATTGGCTCGACAGCAATGGGTATGGTTTTTTTGGCTTTTACCTACTAAATGTTAGCCTCTGCTTTTGCTCTCCATTATATACCTAGTGATTTACATGGTACTTCATGACAACAGAAATCCAATCAATATTTATTCAATGAATAATCTCTCCTCCAGTTTCTTCCCTATCCTTGATAACTTGGACCCCAAACTGAAAATAAGGAACATCAACAATATAAACCATTCTACTTCCTTGTTCTAATTAAAATAATACCAAAAGTCTACTATGTCTCTCCCCAGTTTCTCTGTTCTGTTTTATGTGCTGTAGCATTCCTAGGTTTCCAGTGTGGTCACTTGCCTGTTGGGCAGTTTTAAGGACTACTTCTTTTCACGTAGTGCTGTTAAGCCTGGCAGGCCAGCAAAGTGGGCTTTCCCAGTGGCTTTGGATATGGATAGCTGAAGCCAACCAACTATTCAGCTGTCAGAGCCTGAGGAAGCTTTAGTTACAGAAAACGTGGACATCACAGAAGACATTTCTAAGCTTTTCAAACTGTAGGTCCCATCTGGAAAATTTAAAAAACATTGGACATGTGGTATATTCCACGTTACACAGCCCATGCTCAGCACTCCTACTTGTGTTCCCAGAGGCACTACAAAAATGCTCAGGAAGTTTCCCCCCAAAGTATCTGGAGCCCTTATGGAAAACCTTCTCAAAATGTTCATGCATATGCCCAAATTCAACATGTGCACCTTTTTCTTTGCCTTCCTCTTCAAACACTCACGTGGGAATAGGGTATCGTGCTCTCTGAAGATTCCTTTAGCCCTTTGCCTGCCCCCATGTCAGGTGGTAATCGCCTCTTTAAAACATCGAGATTACTGCAGTAAAAAAGATTTATGAATATTAATTCTTTTTATAGCAGGTCATAATGTGAGCTGGAGAACAAACAGAGTATGGTTTCATTCCAGTGCTTTACTGCAAACAAGAATGGGGCTGCGTATTGTGGAAAATATTAGTTGGAGATGCTGGTTTGAAAACCAATTTGTTTAGAAGGCCTTGGCCATAACTCGCCAGACATTCTGAATTTGTGGAGTCTGTTCTGGAGAGTAAGGATCATGAATTTTATAGTTGCGATGTTGTTAATAATCAGCTGCCTTATCCAAAGAATTTTGAAGATATATTCTTAAAATGTAAACTATGAAACACTAAAGTGGTTGATGCTAAGAAGAATGACAAGTCCTTTTCAGACATTCTAGAGCTACCATAAAAAAGGTTGAGCGTCTTCACTGTCTGCTCACTTCTCCACAAGCCCAGTGTGGCCTCTACTTTCACACCTTTCTGGTTTGGTGCTTTCAAAAGTTACTGGGCTTCCCCTAGGAGCCCAATTCAGTGGCCTCTGTGTGCCATCCATGCAGCATTTCACATCCTTGACCCTTTTTTCCTGACACTCCCTCTTTTCCTGGTATCAGCAAGGAAAATCCTAAAAGATAGTGTAACCAGGATTAAGAGGACAGACTCTGGACTCAGCCAGGTTGTCAGAGTTCAAGTCCCAGCACCACCTCTTACCAGCTGTGTGACTTTGGGCAAGTTAACTTGTACCTCTGTGTCCTCATCTGTAAAGTGGAGATAACAATAGTAGGAACCTCACAGGGTGGTTGTGAAGATTAAATGATTCAGTATATATAAAGTACTTGGGACAGTGCCTGATATATAGTAACTACTCAGTTAACACTGTTGTTGTTTTATAACAACATTGCGGGGTTGAGGGTAAGCCTGTCTCCTGCCTGTTAACTTTGCCTATTGTGTACTTTTGAGGAGAAATTTTGTGTGTGTGTGTGTGGTTTAGGTGAAGGTTTACAGAGCAAATTAGTTTCCCATTCAATAGTTTATTCACAAAGTGTTCCATGACATTGGTTGCAATCCCCACAGTGTGTCAGCACTCTTCGTATTATCACCCTGAGTTCCCCATTTCCATTCGTCTAATTTTCCCGTCTCTTCTTGCCTTCTCATCTTTACTTTTGGGTGTATGTTGTCCTTTTGGTCTCATGTAGGTGATTGTTCTAAGGAGCATTTCTGCACGTGTGTTACTGTTTATTTATAGGCTTGTCTATTATTTGGCTGAAAAATGATCTCCAGGATTAGCTTCAGTTCCAAGTTGGAAGGGTGTCTAATGGCCATTGTCTAGGGGGTTCCTCCAATCTCTCTCAGACCAGTAAATCTGTTTTTTTTTTATGAATTCAAATTTTGTTCTACATAATTTTATTTTTCTTACTCTAACCAGGACCTTCTATTGTGATGCTGGTCAGAATGGTTGGTAGTGGTAGCTGGACACCATCTAGTTCTTTTGGCCTCGGTCTGGTGGAGGCTGTGGTTCCTTTGGTCCATTAGTCCTTCATTCAGTCTTTGATTTTCTTCACTTTTCTTTGCTCAGGACAGAAAGACACCAACAGCTAGATCTTAGATGGCCACTCACAAGGTTTTAAGACCCCAGACGCTACTCACCAAAGTAGAATGTAGAATGTTCTCTTAATGAACTGTGTTATGCCAATTGACCTAGATGCCTCCTGAGACTATGGTTCTGACTTCAAGCCCTGTAACTCAGCCTCATGAGGTGTTTAATTATGTTTAGTCTGTTTCCATGACAGTGCCTCCTGTGTGCTCTATGAATACACATGTAACACATACAATTATGTATATAGAAATATCCACAGCCAGGCCTATATATGCACATGGGTGTACTCCCATATACCCTTCCACAGCTGTTCAGCATACATATCAACATATGTTGCAGAGTAGACTATATGATTGTCCGATTCAAAATGGTGAAAACCAGTCCATTTCAGCTCCTGCTGGGAATGACAACGTGAAGAGGAACGGCGTTTCATTCATCGTCAAAAAGAACCTTTCAAGATCTATCCTGAAGTACAACGCTGTCAGTGATAGGATAGTATCCATACACCTACAAGGAAGACCGATTAATATGACTATTATTCAAATTTATGCACCAACCACTAGGGCCCAAGATGAAGAAATAGAAGATTTTTATCAGCTGCCGCAGTCTGAAATTGATCGAACACGCAATCAAAATGCATTGATAATTACTGGCGATTGGAATGCGTAAGTTAGAAACAAAGAAGAAGGATCAGCAGTTGGAAAATATGGCCTTGGTGATAGAAACAATGCCGGAGATCGAATGATAGAATTTTGAAAGACCAATGACTTCTTCACTGCAAATACCTTCTTTCGCCAACATAAAAGGCAACTATACACATGGACCTCGCCAGATGGAACACAGAGAAATCAAATTGACTACATCTGTGGAAAGAGATGACAGAAAAGCTCCATATCCTCAGTCAGAACAAGGCCAGGGGCCGACTGTGGAACAGACCATCAATTGCTCATATGCAAGTTCAAGCCGAAACTGAAGAAAATCAGACCAAGTCCACGAGAGCCAAAATATGGCCTTGAGTACATCCCAACTGAATTCAGAGACCATCTGAAGAATAGATTTGAACACTAGTGACCGAAGACCAGACGAGTTGTGGAATGACATCAAGGACATCATCCATGAAGAAAGCAAGAGGTCACTGAAAAGACAGGAAAGAAAGAAAAGACCAAGGTGGATGTCAGAGGAGACTCTGAAACTTGCTCTGGAACGTCGAGCAGCTAAAGCAAAAGGAAGAATTGATGAAGTAAAAGAACTGAACAGAAGATTTCAAAGGGTCTCTCAAGAAGACAAAGTAAAGTATTATAATGACATGTGCAAAGGGCTGGAGATGGAAAACCAAAAGGCAAGAACACGCTCGACGTTTCTCAAGCTGAAAGAACTGAAGAAAAAAATTCAAGCCTCGAGTTGCAATAGTGAAGGATTCTTTGGGGAAAATATTAAAGGATGCAGGAAGCATCAAAAGAAGATGGAAGAAATACACAGAGTCATTATCAAAAAAAAAATTAATTGATGTTCAACCATTTCAAGAGGTGGCATATGATCAGGAACCGATGGTACTGAAGGAAGAAGTCCAAGCTGCTCTGAAGGCATTGGTGAAAGACAAGGCTCCAGGAATTGATGGAATATCAACCAAGGTGTTTCAACAAATGGTGCAGCACTGGAGGTGCTCACTTGTCTGTGCCAAGAAATATGGAAGACAGCTTCCTGGCCAACTGACTGGAAGAGACCCATATTTATGCTTATTCCCAAGAAAGGTGATCCTACCGAATGTGGAAATTATAGAACAATATCATTAATGTCACACGCAAGCAAAATTTTGCTGAAGATCATTCAAAAGCGACTGCAGCAGTATATCGACAGGGGACTGCCAGAAATTCAGGCGGCTTCAGAAGAGGATGTGGAACCAGGGATATCATTGCTGATGTCAGATGGATCCTGGCTGAAAGCAGAGAATACCAGAAGGATGTTGTGTTTTATTGATTATGCAAAGGCATTCGACTGTGTGGATCATAACAAATTATGAACATTGCGAAGAATGGGAATTCCAGAACACTTAATTGTGCTCATGAGGAACTTTTACATAGCTCAAGGGGCAGTAGTTTGGACAGAACAAGGGGATACTGATTTGTTTAAAGTCAGGAAAGGTGTGTGTCAGGGTTGTATTCTTTCATCATACCTATTCAATTTGTATGCTGAGCAGATAATCCAAGAAGCTGGACTATATGAAGAAGAACAGGGCATCAGGATCGGAGGGAGACTCATTAACAACCTGCGTTTTGCAGATGACACAACCTTGCTTGCTGAAAGTGAAGAGGACTTGAAGCACTTACTAGTGAAGATCAAAAGCCACAGCCTTTGGTATGGATTGCACCTCAACATAAAGAAAACAAAAATCCTCACAACTGGACCAATGAACAACATCATGGTAAACAGAGAATAGATAGAAGTTGTTAAGGATTTCGTTTTACTTGGATCCACAATCAACAGCCATGGAAGCAGCAGTCAAGAAATCAAAAGATGCATTGCATTGGGTAAATCTGCTGCAACGGACCTCTTTAAAGTGTTGAAGAGCAAAGATGTCACCTTGAAGACTAAGGTGCACCTGACCCAAGCCACGGTATTTTCAATCACATCATATGCATGTGAAGGCTGGACAATGAATAAAGAAGACTGAAGAAGAATTGATGCCTTTGAATTGTGGTGTTGATGAAGAATATTGAATATACCATGGACTGCCAAGAGAACCAACAAATCTGTATTAGAAGAAGTACGACCAGAATGTTCCTTAGAGGCAAGGATGGCAAGACTGCATCTTACATACTTTGAACATGTTGTCAGGAGGGATCAGTCCCTGGAGAAAGACATCATGCTTAGCAGAGTACAGGGTCAGTGGAAAAGAGGAAGACCCTCAACGAGGTAGATTGACACAGTGGCTGCCACAATGAGCTCAAGCATAACAACAGTTGTGAAGATGGCTCAGGACCAGGCAGTGTTTTGTTCTGCTGTGCATAGGGTCGCTATGAGTCGGAACCAACTTGACGGCAGCTAATAACAACAACAACGTCAACACATGCATCCACTCATAAATTGTTTGTTATTACTGTTTTTGCAGAATTGAGTATGTTATAGTATTTGCCTTCATTGCTTTTTATTCCTGTTTAGCTCTCAGTGTCTTCCCTTACTTTGGTTTTGTCGTGCTGACTTCCCCCATATTGTGTACTGCCTTTCCGTTTGTCAAAGTTAGCACGTGCCTACTCTCTAGTTAGTGAATTTCCCTCTCTCTCCCACCATCCTAGTAACCATCAAAAAATGTTTCTTTTTGTGCCTAAACATTTTCTTGACTGTTTATAATAGTGGTCTCATACAGTATTTGTCCTTCTGTGATTGACTTATTTCACTCAACATAATGTCCTCCAAATTCATCCATGTTGGGAGATATTTTGTGGATTCATCATTATCCTTTATCGTTGTGAAGTATTCCATTTTATGTACGTACCACAGTTTGTCTTTCATCCATTGAGGGGCACTTAGATTGTTTCCATCTTTTTGCTGTTGTGAATAATGCTGCGGTGAACATGGGTGTGCATATGTCTATTCGTGTCTTGTCTCTTATTTCTCTAGGATGTATACCTAGGAGTGGGACTGCTGGATCACATGCTATTTCTATTTCTAGCTTTTTAAGGAAGCGCCATACCATTTTCCATAGTGATTGTACCATTTTACATCCCACCAGCAGTATATAAGAGTTCCAGCCTCCCCACAACTTCACCAGAATTTGTTGTTTTCTGCTTTTTAATTAGTGCCATTATTGCCGGTGAGAGATGGTATTTCATTGTAGTTTTGATTTGCATTCTCTGTAATGGAAACACTGGTGGTATAATGGTTAAGAGGTATGGCTGCTAACCAAAAGGTCAGCAGTTCAAATCCAACAGCTGCTCCCTGGAAACTCTAGGGGGCAGTTCTACTCTGTCCTATAGGGTCACTGTGAGTCTGGATCAGCTCAACGGCAACGGGTTTGGTTTTTTTGGTAATGGCTAATGATCATGAGCATCTCTTCATGTGTTTGTTAGCCACCTGAATGTCTTCTTTGGTGAAATGTCTATTCATGTCCCTTGCCCATTTTTCAATTGGGCTGTTTGTCTTTTTGTTGTAGAGGTGTTGAAGTTTTCTATAAATTTTGGAGGCTGGACCGTTGTTCGATATGTCATAGCCAATTTTTTTTTCTCAGTCAGTAGGTTCTTTTTCACTCTTTTGGTGAAGTCTTTTGATGAGCATAGTGTTTAATTTTTAGGAGCTCCCAGCTATCTACTTTATCTTGTGCAGTTTGTGCATTTCTAATTATGTTTGGTACTCTATGTATTAGGTCCCCTAGCTTTGTTCCTATTTTTTCTTCCATGATCTTTATAGTTTTAGGTTTTACATTTAGGTCTTTGATTAATTTTGAATTGGTTTTTGTGTATGGTGTGCGATATGGATCTTGTTTCATTTTTTCCTGCAAATGGATATCCAGTTTTGCCAGTACCATTTGTTAAAGAGACTGTCTCTTCCACATTTAATGACCCTTGACCCTTTGTAGAAGATCATCTGTCTATAGGTAGATGGATTTACTTCTGGGTTCTCAAATCTGTTCCATTGGTCTATGTGTCTGTCATGGTACCAGTACCAGGCTGTTTTGATTATCATGGTCAAATAGTAGGTTCTAAGACCAGGGAGTGTGAGGCCTCCTACTTTGTTCTTTTTCAATAATTCTTTGCTATCTGGGACCTCTTTCCTTTCAGTATAAATTTGGTGATTAGTTCTTCTATCTCGTTAAAGAATGGTGTTGGAATTTGTATTGGTATTGTTGAGGAGAAATCTTTACTTTTGATGCCAGAGGCATCATTTTATCTCTTTGAGGTTTATGTTTTGGAACCTAGATTAAAAAATCCTTTCCAATCTCAAGTTCATGAAGGTATTTTCTATATTTTCTTCATTAATTCTATACTTTTGCCTTTCACATTTAGTTCTTATTTTATCTAGGGTTTACTTTTGTATTTGATGTAAGGTAGCAATTCAGTATTAATTCCCCATAGAGTGAGGCTATTTTCCCTATGCTGTTAACCAAATAAGTCTTCCTTTCTCCCACCAATTTGTGAAGCCTTCATGGGTGGTTCAGTGGTAGCATTCTTGCTTTCCACACAAGAGACCCAGTTTCGATTTCCAGCCAAGACATCTTATGTACAGCCACCACTCTTCCATCAGTGGAGTCCTCTGTTTTGGTATGCTACTAAACGGGCTTCAGTGGAGCTTCTAGACTAAAATGGGCTAGGAAGAAAAGCCTGGTGATTGACTTCTGAAAATCAGCCAGTGAAAATTCTATGGATCATAGATAGTAGTGTGAACCTCAACTCATCATGGGTATGGCATAGGATCAGGCAGCATTTCGTTCATTTATAGGGCATAATGCTTTCCTTTATACTCATAAGCTTGCAGACAAAAAAAAAAAAAATCTTCTCTTTAACCTTCCTTTACAGTTTTATCATCTATTACACCTGGTTAATAAAAGCTAGAGGTTAAAGTGAGAAAATTCATATAATTCATGTGCTGTTGAAAATTCATTTACAACAGCAGTTGGATTTCAGTAAGTGTTCTCACCATTGCTTTCCAGTCTAAGCATATTTAAAAAGCCTTGTTGTTGTTAGTTGCCATTCAGTTGGTCCAGTCTCATGGTGAGCCCATGTGTGCAGAACAGAACTGATCCACAGGATTTTCAAGGCTGTGATTTTTGGAAGCAGATCATCAAGCCTGTCTTCCAAGGCGCCTCTGGGTGGTTTGAACTGCCAACCTGTCGGTGAGTAGTAGTCCAATGCTTAACTGTTTGCGCCATGTCAAAACTCAGAGGTCACTTGGGTAAGAAATTGCAGAGTTGTTCCTAGCCTGATGATCCATTCTGAATCCCACAAAATTATATTTAAAATGATGTGTTTGAGTATATGTTATATATTTGGGCATTGCTATGGATTGAATTGCATCCCCCCAAAATACGTAGTTTTACCTATGGATGTGACCCTGTTTGGAAATTGGGTTTTTGTTTTGTTACGTTAATGAGGTCAAACCAGAGTAGGGTAGATCCTAAGCCTAATAACTTCTGAGTTATAAAAAAAAAAGCAGAACAGACACATTGACAAACACTGGGGGAAGACAGATGCCAAGGAATGCCAAGGATCACTGGCAGACACCAGAAGCTAGGAGAGAGACTCACAGAAGGATTCAACGTGGCTGAACCCCCAATTTGGACTTTTAGCCTCCAGAACTCTGAGAATATCAATCTCTGTTCTCTAAAGCCTCCCACTTGTGCTGTTTCTCCTGCAGCAACATGAATGCGTGCACATTTTTCTGAGGAGAGGGTGCATGGCTGCCATCATGTTTTCTTTCACCATGTTCTCATGACTCAAAGAAAGAGCCTAGTTTAACTCACAAACCCTCCTTTTAAAGATGCAAAATTGAGAGTAAAGAGGATAAAGGAATTTGTCCAAGATATCACAGAATGTGTTGCTGGAATAGCTTAGAAGCACACACTGATAGCCTTTTAGGTGCCGAAGAGTATTGTCTCTCTCTGGCCATCTCAGTATCATATTTTCATCACCTAGCAGAGAGCTGGGTATAAAGTAGATACTTTATACATACAGGTTGAAGGAAAGCATATTTGAATGAAAGAATAGTATCAGAATCAAGACATAGTTGAGCTACTTAGATCCCAGGATGTGATTAACATCTCATCACAGAAAACCGCCCCTCCCTTGCCATCAGAACTCAGAAAAAGAATTCTAAAATGAAAAGCAAGTTCTTTTTGCATGTCAAAACTAGACATATAAGATTTAAGTTTACAGTCATCTTACAGCTAAGATTTCCTTCAACTTTTGTTTTTCTTCTAGTTTTTCCCCTTTGTGGTCAAATCAAGTTAGTTTGACTCTCTCCATTGAAATGACCCATCCATTTGGGTAAAACAAATATTTATTTTAAAACAATAACAGGAAACTTCCACTTAAGAGAAGATAGAGTAGACATACTTTTTTTCTGATTGTTTCCACTAAGTATAACTAAAAACTCTGAACATTATGTATAAAACAAACAAGAAGAATCTGTAAGGTAAAGAGAAACCACCTCGTGACCTTAGGACCTGAGGAACCACATGGTGGTGAGTTCCCTGGGTTTTCTTTTTGCCTCTTATATCCCTGACTTAGAGGTGAAGAAGCCAGCAACCTAGAAATACCGCCAGATATAGACTAAAAAAAAAAGGTCCTAACAAAAGCCTGATTTCTCTAGTCAAAGTACCGGGAAAGGAACAGCCCAGCAAGATAGAAAACTTTAGATAATAACTTCTGCTCCAGCCAGAACCCAAACTCCTTGCCAAGCTCCAACTCCTAGCAACCCTATAGAACAGAGTAGAACTGCCTCATAGGGTTTCCAAGGAGCGGCTGGTGGATTCAAACTGCTGACCTTTTGGTTAGCAGCCATGGTCTTAACCACTATGCTACCAAGGTTTCCATCAGAGAGAGGCAAATCAAAACTACAATGTAATACCATCTCTCACTGGCAATCTCTCAGTCTGTCTTTTTTTTTTTTTTTTTTTACTGTTGGATTTTAAGAGTTCTTTATATATGGTAGATACTAGTCTATTACTAGATATGTGGATTTCAACAATTTTCTCCCAGTCTGTAGCTGGTTTTTCATTCATCCTAACGGGGTATTTCAAAGAACAAAATTTTGTTTTGTTTTGTTTTTTTTGATAAAGCCCAATTTATCAATTTCCCTTTTATATATCGTGCTTTTGGGTGTTCCTTAGTGCTAGGAGATCCTCACATATCATCTGTCTTCTCAGTAAGTGCACGCATGTCTCTGTGTCTGTGTAGCTCTTAATATAACTCAGAAATGATTAGGTTTAGGACCCTCCCTACACTGGTATGACCTCAACTGATTGATTGATTGCATCCTACTAGATTACATTATGGAAGGCTTGCATTACATTGTGTTACATATGGAAGGTGATTGTAACACATTATATTACATTATAAGCTAATTACATTAGATTATGGTCATGTGCTGCATAATGTCCATGTGGACATTGTTCGACCACATGCACGTCTGTGGTCCCATAAGGTTATAATAGACTTCAGAAATCCCAATCGGAGAATGGGACATAGTGGAGATAACTGAACATAGCAAATGCAACACCTTTCCACACTTGACAAGTATATCTTGTGTCTGTTGTATAAAAAGTGATTGTGCTGCTAGTACATATATATATATACACATACCATTATATATATTAAAAAATTAAAATATATATATATAGGCTATATATATAATGGTGTGGTATATAAAAAAATATATAACCTATAATACATGTCTTAATAGTCATAACAAACACCTATGTTACTGGCTTATGTATATACTGTACTGTAGTTTCAATCGTTATTTTAATGTGAGCTTTCCCTTCTTACAAATAAAAGTTTACCAGGTAACAGTGTATACTTTGACTCATAGGCAGCAACATCCAGTCTCGTGTATTGCACGCTCCTGAGTGTTGTAGAGTTACCTCTGTGTTTAATTTTCCTTTGGAAATATTGCTGTGAAGTGCATCATGCAGCAAAACCAGTGTTAGCAGCAGCAAGAGGTAAAGGAGAAATATCAATTTGGAAATGAAACAAAAGGATATTAAACAACACGTAGGTGGAAAATCAATGAATGCTATTGCTTGCGAATTAGGCATGTTTGCACAATGGCCAAATCACGTAACATCCAATTTCACATATCATGTATGTCAAGTGATACATGACTACATATTAAATTACATCCACAGGTATAGGGGTTAGGATTCTAACACATATTTGGGGGCACAATTCAATCCATAACAGTAGCCACTAGAGAAATGAAAACTAAAATGTACATCCCTATCAGAATTGCTAAAATAAAAATAACAATTATTAAATTGTTAAAAATAAGTGACAACACCAAATGCTTGTGAGGATGCAAAGCACTGGATCACTCCAGGGCTGGTGTGAATGTAAAGTGGAACAGTCACTCTGGAAAAAAGATTCACAGTTTAAAAAAAAAATCTAAACACAGAACCCCCATATGACCAAGTAATTGCACTTCTGGGCTTTTATCCCAGAGAAATCAAAATTTATGTTTAAAAAAAAAAACAAACTATACTCAGATGTCCATAGCAGCTTTATTCATAATAGCCAGAAACTGAAAACAACCCAGATGCTCTTCAGTGGGTTAAACAAAGAGTGATACATACATACCCTGGCATGATGCTTGTTGTTAGGTGCCGTCAAGTCAGTTTCAAATCATAGCAACCCTACTGTGTACAACAGAATGAAATGCTGCCCAGTTCTGTGCCATCCTCACAATCATTGCTATGTTTGAGCCCATTGTTGCAGCCACTGTGTCAACCCATTTCATTGAGGGCCTTCCTGTTTTTCTCTGGCACTTTACCTTACCAAGCATGATGTCCTTCTCTAGTACATTGACAGGGAACTGCCAGAAATTCAGGCCAGATTCAGAAGAGGATGTGAAACAAGAGATATCATTGCTGACGTCAGATGAATCCTGGCTGCAGGCAGAGAATTCTAGAAAGATGTTTACCTGTGTTTTATTGACTTCGCAAAGGCATTTGACTGTGTGAATCCTAACAAATTATGGATAACATTGCAAAGGATGGAAATTCCAGAACACTTAATTATGCTCCTGTGGAACATAGACCAGGAGGCTTTTGTTCAGGTAGAACAAGGGGAGACTGCATGGTTTAAAATCAGGAAAGGTGTGTGTCAGCATTGTGTCGTCCCACCATATTTACTCAAACTGTATGCTGAGCAAATAATCTGAGAAGCTGGACCCTATGAAGAAGAATGTGGCATCAGGATTGGAGGAAGACTGTGGAACAACCTGTGATATTCAGATGACACAACCTTGCTTGCTGAAAATGAAGAGGACTTGAAATACTTATTGCCGTGGCATGCTACTGAGCGAAAAAATGAATAAACTATTGGCACATGCAACAAATTGGATGCATCTCCAGAAAACTATGCTGAGTGTAAAATGCCAGTCCCCAAAGATTACACACCATACAAATCCATTTATAGAACATCCTTAAAATTAAAAAATCTAGAAATGAGGAATAGGTAAGTGGTTGCCAGTGGTTGAAGTCAGGACAGGGGGCAGGAAAGAGGGGCAATAGATGGGATCCTTGTATTGATGGAGGTGTTCTGCATCTTGACTCTATCAATGCTAGTACCTTGGTTGCAATATAGTGGTATACTGTTTCAACGTAGCACCTTTGGGGGTAACTGGGTAAAGGGTACAGTGTATCTCTCAGTATTATTTTGTGTAACTGCCTGTGTATCTACAATTACGTTAAAATAAAAAGCTAAAAACAATAGCAGTATCAGCCATTTCAAGTCAAAGTAGAATTTAAGTTTTGTTGTGCTCTGCTTTACTAAATTAGTTTTACTAGATAATTTCCCCGAACTGAATTGGAGGGTTAAGACATCTTGTTTTGTCCAGACTTGCTCGGCTGTTCCCCCAAGCCCCCTCAGGAAAGAATAACCATCACCCCTCTTTTGCCCAGCAGTCCTGGTCAAACTTCCTGTCTCAGTTCCCAGAGCCTGCTCCCTTAGTCATTCATCACCGGAGGGTGTACTGTAGGAGACCCGTCTCCCCCATTACTCAGTCATACCCATTTCAATTACGGGAATCAAGAAAACACACAATCTGACTTCATTAATTTGGAGTGATGAAGCAGTCAAATACATTCTCAATAGAGATTAAATAAAGAAATAGAGAAGAAATACTAGTTTGAAAAAAGCAAGGAAATGAAAGACCAGTAAAATTAAGGGAAAATGCAAAACCGGTAGTAGTGCATTTAAAACCGTAGTATGGTGAAATGTTGGTGTCTGAGACTCACCACTGGAGCAGAGAACCTTCAGGAACATTCATACCGAACAGCCATTTGTGGTGGGAGGAAGCAGGCTGCGTAGACCCTGTTGTTTCTTCCTTGGGTCCCTAGCCTGCCAACCTCCAGAAGGGAGCCTTGTCGTAGAGCCATGGACCTCATTCCATTTCTTGATGGTTTTAAATTCATTTTGCTAGGTTATACGTCTGAGACCCATGTCAAACAGGGTTATTATTGAAATATTTCCCCTAGGCAATTGGACATTTATAGGTCAACGGCTTCCCAGAGTTCCGTGCCTATACCTATATGATCATGTAACACTCCTGCCATGAAACAATTGGCTGTGAAGTCTGGGGGACTGATTTTCTCGATCATAGCAAAATATTTTTGATACTTACAAGTAAATACTAGCTTTGAAGAGCTAGCAAGACCCACCCGAAGAGTTTCAATGCGTGGACATTTATTCTTTATTACCAGTGTTTTGCTTATAAAAATCAGGTAGACTCTCAAAAGTACTTTCCCTGTGACTCCACTCCATTAGTAGAAGTCTTAATTATTTAAATTTGCCTGAAGTGTGATATTTAATTACAAAAATTAATGGTTGGTATTTTAAAAAAAACACTACTGTGATGTCTGTTGATGGTGATTTAAAATATACAAATTATCTTACTCATTTAGCTCATGTCTACATTTTCTTATAAAACCAAAACGAGATGTTACCTACAATAAATGCTGAACCTTGACCTTGTTGTCATCATGATTTGTTAGAAAAATCTATATATCACATGGCATATGTAAGGAAGGGAGGGAGAGAAGAAGCTGGCTAACAAGTTTCCAGTGTATCATATCCACACCCGTCTTTGCAGGCCCCTTGACCTCTGCAGAGCCACATGCTGTCCTTCTCCCTGTGCTCCAAGCCGGTGGTCACTGGTTGTGGGTGGAGTCTGTACTCTGGGTTTGTTTGAATAAATCTAGGAGTTGGCTTAGATAACCATATTTCACCTGCCTGAGGTTTCTCCTCAGGTTTCTGGAGCTTCTGAGACTCAGTGGAGGTTGGGGGCTGTGGAGCGAGAGAAGAGGCCATCATTTCTAAGAAGTTTCTGTCCCTAGAACTGGGGATATTGATTCATGTCTGGCAGATTGTGTTTTTTGGAGGGTGTAGGTAATGGAGATGGGATTATTCCTGAATGTTGCTGATTCTTTGGAGTTTGCTAATCGTTTTTACAGGAAATAAGGAACGAATCCAGGGGCTGGAGGAACTGGGGAGAGTCCTTTGTCCTCGCTGCCACCAAAACCTAGCACCAGTGGGTCACACTAGGGAGCAGTGACAGAGGGGGCATCAGGGACAGCACCTCTGGTCTGGCCTCTGGTGACTTAAAAAGGGGTGCCCTTGACAGTGACAAGGAAGGAGAAGAAAACATGCCAGACACGACCTGATGGAAGATACCAGCTGCAAGGTCTCAGTTAGGCCATTTTGTGAACACATGAGAAGCAGCAACTGGGGACATCTGAAAAAGACCTGAGGTTATTTTACAGAGCAGGGCTGAGAAATAGAGATCACACCGCTCAGAGTTAGAATCATGGTCATTTGGGAGTTCAACATAAATATGACCCCATTTTATCATCTCTGGCTGATGAGGTTTGATCATTTGGTTTCTCATTTTTTGATAACTACAGTATTTCTGGAATTTTACAAGCAGTATCTCTAACCTTTAGAATAGCCTTTCAGGATGGATATTGTCCCCACTTCACATGGAGGAAAACTGAGGCTTGCAGTGTTTGAGTGCTTTGCACTACATCACTCAGCAGGTTAAGGGGTAGGTCTGTCTGTACTTAAAGGCTAGGCTGCTTTTCCTCACTGGTTCTACACCAGGTGTCCTATCCTGTGCCAGATTCCAAACACAGGAATCCTGCCGATTGATGGGCATGCCACACCTTGAATCCCATTCGGAACCGCACCTTAGTGATAGCTCTTGATTCAGGCTGGGTCAATCATTGTACTTTATCCTGTAGGGATAAGGGGAGGACCACATGTGTGGAGTGGAGGAGGGGCAGCTTCCTAAAGAAAGGGGATGATGTACTAGGTGCACAGATCCACACCTGTCCACTATATCTTACTACCTGAGGAGAAGTGATACGTAAATTGGGCATGGGGGATCAAATGAGTGAGGAAGATCGCATCATGCCCACCCCATGAGGCTTGACTTACATATGATTCATTGCAGTTATCTCCAGAGCCTGAACCCCTGAGATCAAGGTCATCGTCTCCTTGACAGAAACAGATAACAAATGTGTTTCCCTTCAGACCTGGCACCTGAGACTAATCTCAAATCACCTGCCCTTCCTTCCCCTGACCTGAAAAACAGTCCTCACTGATGGGCGATTGAATTTGAAGGACACTGATTCCAACCTGTCTTGTCAGGTCAACCCAGATGATTTCCTTCTTAAAGAGTTGCTCAGAAAAATGATTTCTTCAAGCATTTATAGAGCAAACATTTTCCATTCCCGTGAAAGTACAATAGAACAACAGAAAAGAAATCAGAGAACGGGGATCTCTAGTTTTTACAACGCAGGCAGTAAGAGATAGAGATTAGGCTGGTGACATGCAGTGCGTATTGCCTACAGAGAAGTGGCAAAATTCATTTAGCTTGAAATAAACCATTTGTAATTAAACTTTCAAAGCGTTGTCCCCTGATTGAAAAACATTATCCCCTGCTCTTGTTTCCAGCTGTATTTGGAGCTGATTGGCTAATTTAGGAGCACTATGCCTTTGATATTTGAGTCCTTCGTTCACTTTAACTTTAAACAGACATGCAGGGAAGAGGAAGTTGGGTTGGTGATGTGCTAATTCTTGTTTGTGATTTACCCCCGAGGAACTTTATGAAACCTGCAACTTATTGTGCATTAAGAACTGAAACTGGAGACAGCCACATCTGGTTTGCTGGTCGGTCCCCCCTCTCCTTTTTAAAAATAATACTGCAAACCAAAATGCTTAAACTAGATAGTTTGATTATAATGGTTCATTTATCAGGCATAAAAGGTCGGAGACTAAAGTGCCCCAGAGAGAGACACTGAAGAGTTTTGAGAGCAGGGTTACAAATATCAGTAAATAAAAGGAAACTTTTTAGAAAAGCATATTATGAAATTTCTCAGAAACACTATGGACTGAGGCAAAACATTTAAAGTTTCAAGATTGGAGGCCCAAGTGGCTCTGAACCTCTGTTGCGCAGGCTGATTGGTGCCACTTTTGGTCTTTCATGGGGCCCCATGATCCCGAGGAAGAACAGAGATGGGGTGGGAACTAATCAGCTTAATAAGGACCCTGTTATGGTTTTCATGTTAGGCACCTTTGTCTTTGTGGGCCCCTTTGTCCATTAAAAAAAAAAAAAAAGATATTTTATGACTATGTTAGCATAAGGATGAATATATTAGTATTACGTATTGTTGTTTTTAGGTGCTGTAGGCTTGATTTTCGGCTCATAATGACCCCGTGTGGCAGAGTAGAACTGCCCCATAGAGTTTTCTAGGCAGCAGTCTTTACAGGTAATATTAAAACATTTTAATAAATTCAGTAATGAAAGTAAACTTTTTTTTAATTGTTGAAAAATGTAGATAACACTGTCGTTTTGTTGTTGTTAGGTGCCATTGACTCGGTTCCAACTCATAGCAACCCTGTGTACAACAGAAGGGAACACTGCCCGGTCCTGTGCCATTCTCACATGTGTTGTTATGCTTGAACTCATTGTTGCAGCCACTGTGTCAATCCATCTACATTTGCCAGTTCAACATTTTTTGTGTACAAATCAGTGAGACAATTACATCGGTCATGTTAGGCAGCCATCACCAATACGTGTTGCCAGTATTCCCATTGTAAAAACAAAACTTCAGTGCTACCTAAGCAGTGATCCCTTCCCCCTTGCCTTGTCACTTCCACCCCTGGTAATCACTATTAAGGTTTAATCTCTATACATTTGTCTGCTCTAGGTGTTTCATATTAGTGAGATCATAAAATATTTGTCCTTTTGTGATTGACTTATTTCACTCAGCGTGATGTTTTCAAGATTCACCCATGCTGCAGTCTGTACCAGGAAAGCGTTTCTCTTTATGGCTAAGTAATATTCCCTTGTATGTATGTACCACATTTTGTTTATCCATTCATCTGCAGATGGACATTTGGGTCGTTTCCATTTTTGATTATTGTGAATAGTACTTCAGTGAACATTAGCGTACATATATCTGTATCACTGTTTTCAAGTCTCTTGGGTATATGCCTGTCTTAGTTTTCTTTTTTTTTTAATATATTTTGGGGGCCACAATTCAATCCATCACATTCCACACTTTGGCTCCCAAAATTCACATCCTTGCCACATGTAAAACACATTCACCCCATCATATCATAGCAAAAGTCTTAAATCAACTCCAAGTCCAAATATCTTCTTCATCTGTGAAATCTAGAGTACGGGATATCTGCTTCCAAAGTACAACGGTAGAACAGGTACAAGATGGACATTTCCATTACCAATGGGAGAAATTGGAGAGAAAGAAGAGATAACAGGTACCAGGTAAATCAACAGAACACATTACATTAGCCCTAAAGGCTTGAAAATAATCCTCTGTTCTCTGAGACCATTAGGCAGTGACCCTGTCCTCCAGATTCTGGGTGTTGGCCATAGTTTCTGGATTCTGGGTGGAGGCCCCTAGGCCATGAGCTTCAGCTCTGCCTTCCAGGCCCACTGGAATGGCAACTCTCTTCCCTCAGTTTTGGGTGGTCCCGTTCTCCTAGTCCATCTGAGTGGCGACCCTGCCCACCTTGGGTGTGGCAGGCCCTATTCTTCTGCACCTTGGGCATAGCAGCCCTGCTCCCTCAGCTTTAGGCAATGGATCTGGCCCCATCCTGCTGGCACTCTTGAACAGCAGCCCCACACTCCAGAACCCAGTTGATGAAGATCTGACTGTCTGAAACCTAGGAGACTGTAGCTCCACCCTTAGATACCTCAGAGGCCATGGTCCTACCCTTTGAGACTGAGGCAGCTCTGCTTCTTGTGTTCCTTGTCTCTTTGGCTGCTACTTCCTGGTTCCTTGGCCTCTCGGTCCCTTGGGCCTCACTGTCTGCACCTGCCCTGCTGGGGTAGGTGTTCCAAAGCTCTTTAGCTGCACCAGTAAGTGCCTGGAGGCACCTCATTCTGCCAGGAAGCGTCCTGAGCAAAAGGCGCTCAGCTCTCTTCATTTCTATTTGAGTCCTCACCAGAACTGTCTTTCATGTTCATAATTCCAACAGTCTCTTCAAGGCAATCTAGGTTTTACTTTTAGACACTTTAAAACTCTTTTAGCTTCTATCCATCCATGATTTCAAAACAGCTCCCACTTTTTAGGCATCTGTTAGAGCAGCATCCCTTTCTCTTGGTACCAAGTTCTTAGTTTTCTTTCTTTTTTTACATTTTTAGGGGACACAATTTAATCTATAACAATACCTAAGAGAGGAATTGCTGGGTCATATGATATAGCTTTATATTTAAGTTTTTTAGGAGTCACCTAATCATTTTCCAGACCGGCCGCACCATTTTACATTCCCATCAGCAAAGGATAAGGGTTCAGATTTCTTCACATCCTTGCCAACATTTGTTATTTTCCCTTTTTAAAATCTGAACTGTCCCTGTGAGACTGAAGTGGTATCTCATGGTAGTTTTGATTTGCATCTCCCCAATGGCTAATGACGTTAAGCATATTTTCATGTGTTTGTTGGCTATTTTTATATCCTCTTTGGTGAAATGTCTATTCGGGTTCTTTGCTCATTTTTTGATTGGGTTATTTGTTTTTTGTTGTTAAGTTGTAGGAGTTCTTTATATATTCTGGTTATTAAATCCTTATCAGATACATGGTTCCCCGGAATATTCTCCCGGTTTGTAAGTTGTCTCTTCGCTTTGTTGATAAAGTATTTTGATATGCAGAAGCTTTTCATTTGATGGGATCTCATTTATCTGCTTTGTCTTTTGCTGCTTGTGATTTTGGCATCATGTCTAAGAATGCATTGTTGAAGACGAGGTCCTGAAGCATTACTCCTGCATTTTCCTCTAAGAGTTTTATGGTTTTAGGTCATATATTTAGGCCTTTGATCCAGTTTGAGTTAGTTTTTATATGTGGGTCTAACTTCGATCTTTTCATGTACAAATACCCAAGAATAAAGCAAAAACATCCATGATGAACAGAATTATCAACATTTTAAACAAAGACAGGATTAGTTGTAGATCGAAGCTTTCTGAAGCTCCCAGCTGAGAAGCCTGGAGTGGGTGACCAGAGCTCTGGTTCTAGTCCTGTCTCTGCTGTCCTTCCCCACTCTGAAGTGTTAGGTAAGATTAGGCATTTCTCAGTCTCATTAAGGGAATATCTCTAAGTGGTGATGGAGGGAAGTGTTTGTTAAAGTGGGGTATTCTTACCACTGGCAGAGCATAAAAGTTAGTTTAGGTGATTCACGGATGATTTTTCCTTGGAATTATTTTGCATTTATCTGAACATGTGTTTTGTTTGTTGTTTTTTAGAAAATCTGCAATTAGAATATGAAAACCATTATTGTTGAGGACAAGAGTAAGTAAAACAAGAAAGCAAAGGGTGGGTTAAAATAACCAGTTAATATGTATTAGCAATATTGATGCCAGAAGCCTCCAATGCCTTCTCCTAATGACTGGAGTAGGACCCCCAGAGCTGGGGCAATGATTGAGGTGGTGCTTAGGAGTCACACTGCTGGCTTCCTCTTCAGGCCCCCCTTTCTGGAACTGCGTGGTGTTGAGCATGTTATTTAACCTAGATAAGCCTCTATTTCCTGGTGTGTAAAAAGAAGTCCTGAAAGACTACATCTACTCCATGGGAATGTAAAGATGAAATGAGATCATGTGCCCTGGAACCTGGCACAAAATAAGAGCAAAATCCATATGAGCTCTATGGTTACTCTTATTTCCACCAACTTGTGTCATATGATTTTGTTTTAGTGAACATATTTTGCTCTTATAGGGAGAAATAGCAAAAAAGCAATTTTTAATCCCTTCCTCTACCCCAAGTATTAAAATCCATAAAAGGAAAGACAAAGAATCTGGGTAGATTGAAAGGACATGGACTTTGGAGTCAGAAGTGGTTTCGTCTTGACTCTGCTGTTTGTGAGTATGTGTCCTTAGATGATACAGATAGCATCTCTAACTTCCATGACCCATCTGGACATTAAGAAGAGTACCAGAGCCTCTGGGAAGAGCTGCAGAGAATGCTCTTGTAAAATGAGTTCACTTCGTCTTGCCGTGTTTGGCAAATCCACAGTTCCCTTCTTTCTCTCCTATATTCTCCTCCTGCCCTTCCCTTCTCCCTCCTTTCCTTTTCTTGTTTTGGGTTTTGTCTTTCCTTAACTTACTCCATAGCCTCTTATCCCAGCCACCTCTATGTCTTGTCTGCTCTGTTTTTTTCACTTGCCTTTGAGATATTCCTTTGACTTTAATTAAACCCGAGAGTCTGGAAAACTTATCAAGTTACTGCTGTGAAAAAAAAATAGAAAAATAGAATCTCCAGGTCGTTTTTTCTTTTTCAACTCCTACACTCTTCTAAAGCTGTCAATGACTATAACTTCTTAGTTCACACAGTACTTTCATTTCCCATAGTCAGATGGCTTGGCCTCAAGTCAATTAAACATTGAATTTTTTTTTTTTTAAATGTTATGGATAAAGAGGCTGAGCAGAATGAAAAGAAACCAGTGGCAATAGAAATGAATAGCCCCTATTTTTAACCCTTCTGAAAAGGATTTTTTTATTTATGAGCATCTTTTTACTGTAGTCCAGACTAAAATAAAGCAAGGTCAGAATTTCTTAAGAATTGCAGTATAGTGAAGCCTGGGATTTATCAGGAAAATATTTCGTGATGAGATTTCCAGTTCATATTTCCAGGTGTGGAAAGTGATTTCCCAGAGTTTAATGAAGAGCCCACAGGGTAGGTGCTGGCCTGATTCAAGCAGGTAAATAGATTTGTGGTCTCCCACCACATGAGGGTATTATTGATTCTACTGTTGTTAGTGACGTGGGATTAAGAAGATGTTGAAATGAACTCGCCATACTCGAGTCCTAGAGAGAAAATCCATGATTACAGAGAGAAGTCTTAGTGTGCGAGCATGGCTACAGTAGGATTATATACCTCCCGGGGACTTCAGAACTTATAAAAGAAAGTATTCCCAAAGAATAGGGTGCAAAACCGTTTATGAAAACTCCAGCCATGATTTAGGAACATAAGAAAAGATGGTGAGGAAATAATGAGAAACCAAATGGAAGGGCAGAGGAAAGAGGCTATATTTTCTCAACTTTCACTGTTTACATCTCATTTCATCCTCTCAAGAGGTCCAGCAGAAAGATATTCTGTCTGTGCTACACCCACCCCAACCAACACCCATTTCACAGATGAGGAAATTAAGGTGCAAAGGCTCACCAACTTGCCCAGGTAACATACAGTTGGTAGGTGGTGATGATTGTATTAGAAATCAGAGTGTCCGAGTTTTATTTGCGTTAACCTTTCCACTCACCATCTTGTGCAGTATATGTTGAAGATAATTTTTTTTTTTTTATGTGTTGGAGAATTTTTTAAGGCTGTGAGAAATAAAAACAAGAAAAATAGGGACATAAGGTTTATAAATTATTTTGGGTATAATTTGGGTAGAAGTACGTCATAATGGTCACAAAAAGATGCTGTAGAATAACACGTCTTAATTAATCCTGGCTGTGCTACTTATGAGTGACTTTGGGTAAGACATCTGACATTCATGAAGCTCAGTCTCCTCATATATGGTAAGGAAGCACTGAAAATACCGTCCTCACAGGCATTATGCAGCTATGCCTCGGGGTGGACAAGAGCAGAGACCGTGGGATGAGACAGTGCTGAGTCTGAATTCCAGATCTACTACATATTAGCTGTGTACTCTTGGAAAAGTCACTTAATCCCTCTGTCCCTCGATTTTTCTGATAAGTAAAATACAGAAAATAATACGGTGCCATTAGCATTGACACAAAGATTGAATTTTTTTTGTTGTTGTTGTTTAGATGCCGTAGAGTCAGCTCTGACTCATATCAACCCTACGTATGAAAGAACAAGGCATTTCTAGATCCTGTGCCATACTCACAGTAGTAGGCTTGTTCAAGCCCATTGTTGCAACCACTGTGTCAGTCCATCTGGTGGAGAATCTTTCTCTTTTTTGCTGACCCTCTATTTTAGCAAGCATGACGTCCTTCTCTAGGGATTGGTCCCTCCTGATAACATATCCAAAGTACATGAGACGAAGTCTCGCCATCATCACTTCTAAGGAGCATTCTAACTGTTCTTCCAAGATGGGTTTGTTCATTCTTCTGGCAGTCCATGGTCCACAATATTCAATATTCTTCAACAATACCATAATTCAAAGGTGTTAATTCTTCTTCAGCCTTCCTTATTCATTGTCCAGCATTCACATGCATATGAGGTGTTTGAAAATACCATGGCTTGGGTCAGGCACACCTTAGTTCTTCAAGTGACATCTTTGCTTTTTACAACTTTAAAGAGGTCTTTTGCAGCATGTTTGTCCAATGCAATGTGTCGTTTGTTTTCTTGACTGCTGCTTCCATGAGCATTGATTGTGAATCCAAATAAAATGAAATCCTTGACAACTTCAGTCTTTTCTCCATTTATCATGATGTTGCTTATTGGTCCAGTTGTGAGGATTTTTGTTTTCTTTGTGTTGAGGTATAATCCATACTGAAGGCTGTGGTCTTTGATCTTCATCAGTAAGCGCTTCAAGTTCTCTTCACTTTCCACAAGCAAAGATTGTGTCATTTGCATATCACAGGTGGTTAATAAGTCTTCCTCCAATCCTGATGCCATATTCTTCTTTCATATAGTCTAGTTTATCAGATTATTTTCTCAACATACAGATTGAATAGGCATGGTAAAAGGATACAACCCCAATGCACACCTTTCCTGATTTTAAACCACGCGATATCCCTTTGTTCTATTCGAATGACTGCCTCTTGATCCATGTACAGATTCCTCATGAACACAATTAGGTGTTCTGGAATTCCCATTCTTTTCAGTGTTACCTATAATTTATTATGATCCACATAGTCGAATGCCTTTGCATAGTCAGTAAAACGCTGGTAACCATCTTTCTGGTATTCTCTGCTTTCATGTCATAGTTCATAAACATTGTTTCACCTCGGATAGTCACCTGCATGGCCTATGTTGTTAATACGGTGCCACAGACAGTGTCAGAACTTGCAAAAGCACTTTGACTATGAGAATAAAGTTGTCTTTTTTTTTATTGACACATAAAGCCCTGAGAACAATGAAGGTAGATCAAAGAAATGGACTTGTTTTTTAGAGGAGCTTCTAGTGAGGCACAAAATCCTCCAGATAGGCTCCCAACTGGGTGAAACATGGCCAAAATGGAACCAAAGTTTAATTGCTTCTCTGGGAGCCCAGCCAGGCCTGAAGGACAAATGGGAGATAGTGTCTTTGAGTGGGAGCGTCTGTGCCAAAGATACTGGTGTGATCCTCTCCCTTCCTGGAATGTGTTTCCACTTACTGCTACCCTGAACCCCTCACGATGCTCTAATGCACCTGCAGAGTGGGGATGGGGCAACCCTCTTTCAGAGCCAAGCCTTGGCCTGAAGGAAGAAATTGCTCAAGGATAAGGTCATTCTGGGCTTGTCTTATGAACAGCCTGCAAATTAAGCCTGATCCTCCTTGCCAAAGTGGAGAGAAATTTAGTACTCGGGTGGTGCAAACGATTAACATGCTCGGCCGCTAACTGAAAGGTTGAAGGTTCAAGTCCACCCAGGCGTACCTCAGAAGAAGGGCTTGGTGATCTACTTCTGAAAAATCAACCATTGAAAACTTTGTGGAGCACAATTCTACTCTGACACACATGGGGTTGCCATGAATTGGAACTGACTCCATGGCAATTGTTTGGTTTTGAATGCCAACTTAGTTCAGTGGTTCTCAAATTGTGGTTCTGTACCAGCAGCATCAACATCATGCTGGAGTTTGTTAGAAATGCAAATTCTCAGGCCTCGCCTCAGAGCTACTAAATCAGAAGCTCTGGGGTTGGGACCCAGCAATCTGTGTTGTAACAAGCCATCCGGGTGATGCTGATGTACCCTGAAGTTTGAGAACCACTGGCCTGGTTCACTGGGTAGTGAAAACTCCCAAGGCTGTTCTTGATTGATCTTTTACAGGAGGCCAGCCATAAATATAGCTCCCATAGATCAGGTGCTTACTGTCCTTTATGTACCATATTTCATTTCATCTTCCTTGCAACCTTTTGTGGTAGGTAGTATTATAATTCCATTTTACAAATGGGTGATGTGGTGGGGGACAATGAAATGGATGTTCAGTGAGATTTAAGAGATTGTTCAAGATCAGTCGGCTAGTAAGTGGGAGACCAGGGCTTAAATCCACATCTGCCTGCTGATAACACTCTTCATATGCATCATGATCCTCAACTTTGGAACTCCCGTCCCATCAGATATGTCTGCCTCATAAACGGGAACTGCGTGACAAGAGTAAGACCTAAAACAGAACATCAGAGTGTATTCTTGGAACTTCAGCATCCGCCCTTGTAGCTGGAAATCCTTTATAGCAGTGTTCCCTAAAATATGTTCCAGGACCTCCAGTTTCACAGGACGTTAACAGACAGCTACACAGAAATCCAGCTCCTTGGCCAGGTACATTTGGGAGATGCCTGGTTTAAGTTTTGCTGAATCAGTGTCTTAGCTGCGATACTTTTCAGTGCTTTTAGTGATTATGATCAGGTGCAAGGTGATTCTCACAGGGTACAGTGCATACAGCATGTCTCGTTTGACTGCAGAACTGTTTTCTCACAGAGAATTTCCTGGGTCTAAAAGGTCCCCAAACAATATTTTGGAACCCTGCTCTACAATATGCATTGGATGGTAGCATCCAGGCTGCGGGTGAAGGTCTCTAGTCTTAGCACACTCTGCTTCCCCACACAGCCTAATCTGTGGGTAGATATCGCTGCCTGCTTTCCTCTCTGTTCAGTGGAAGCCTCCTCCTCAGTAGCTTTCTGCCATTGGTACTTGTTCTTTCTTTGCCCTCTGTCCCTCTTTTACTTCCAAGCCATCTGGAGATGTGAAGACAGGTACTGTGTTCCCTACTGTTGCGGGTTGAATTGTTTTTCCCAGAAAATATATGTTGAAGTTCCAACCCCCAGTTCCTGTGAATGTGACCTTATTTGGAAACAGGGTCTTTACAGATGTAAGCAAGATAAGATGAGGTCAGACTGGATTAGGGTGAGCCCTAAATCCAATGACTTGTGCCCTTGTAAGGACAGAGAGACACAAAGACACAGACAGACAGACATGAGGAAAGAAGGCCACGTGACAGTGGAGACAGAGGCTGGAGTGATACAAGCCAAGGGATGTCAAGGATTGCTGGCACCACCAAAGGCTAAGAGAAAGACATGAAACACGATGCTGCCCCAGGACCTTCAGAAAGATGGTGGCTCCTGATGCCTTGACTTCAGAGTTTTTGACTCCTGAGAGAATACATTTGTGTTGTTTGAAGCTACCCAAGTGGCAGTATTTTCTTTAAGCAGCCCTAGGAAACTAATACACCAACTAAGACTTGTTTCTCCAGGTCTCAACGCCCTAACTTTCTAACCATTCCTCATTGGCTCTATTGCCATCCCCTTTCATCTGGACTATTGCAATACCCTCAGAGCTGGCCTTAAAGGCCTTAGCTGCCTTTATTCTTCTGCTCTTTCCCTCCTTTAACCCCAACAGTAGCCAGAACAGGCTCTGGAAAATACAAAACAAATCCCATCTTGTCCCTACTTAAAACCTTTCAATAGGTCTCCATTGAATTTAGATTGAAATCTAACTCCTTAAAATGGCCTATGGCACTGAGGTGTCTTCTTCTTCCCAACTTGAAAACTTCTTAGGTCTCTAAATACACTCACTTCTCTGTTCCTCCAAAGGCTATTTCCCACCTCTAGGCTTTTGCATTTGCTGTTCCCATTCCCTCTGCCTGGAATGCTCCTCCCCACTCTTTCAGAGGCTGTCTCCCACTTTTTACTTAGGTCTAAGTTTAAATGTCACTTTCTCAGAGACCTTCCCAGATGAACCAGTCTAACATAGGAACCTTGTTATGTTTTCTGTCAACACTGTTGTTTCTTCTCATAGCGTAGCCCCTGCTTCCTCATTCCATGTTGGTCTGATCATTGGCTTAATGTCTGTATCCCCTATTCGAAATTAAATCCATTTATAGGTATATCTAATAAATACTATTGTGCCTGGCATAGGTAGGTTCTCACAGTTTTTGGATGGATAGGCAGTTGTTGGTCTCTGGAACCCTTATATCCTCCACCTTCTTAGATACTAGTATCTAGAACTAACACACGGTCACCTCCCATGTGCTAAATACCATACCTCAATTCAAGTAACCACAGACCGAATTAACTTCTTTTTTTTTTTAGTGACTCTCTCCTACTTTGTACTCACATTCCAAGAGCCAAAAACAAACCTGTTGCTGTCGAGTTGATTCCAACACATAGCGACCCTATAGGACAGAGTAGAGCTGCCCTATAGGGTTTCTAAGGAGCAGCTGGTGGATTTGAACTACCAACCTTTTGGTTAGCAGGTGAGCTCTTAACTACTTTGCTTCCAGAGACTCACATTAGACTTACATTAACTCTTCACGCACACCTAACTCTTCCCATACGTGCTCCCCTTAGACTTCCCAGGCTGTACATATGCTACATACACATTGCCTGAGCTCAGTGCAGACCCTTCACCTCAGTTTCTGTCATCCACTTCTCTTCCTTTTAACATGAAGTCATGCTTCACTCTTACCATACTTCCTGATAACTTGCACAATGCTAGGCTGAGAGGTGAGGGCCAAGTCCTGTGACTTTAGGTAGGCACTGTCCTTTGGTGATTCTTCCTTCTTCAGTTGAAGGGTCGACAGTGGTATTTTAGGTACTGTGTCCTGTTGAGAGGGGAGCTATTTAGGTAGGCCATCTACCTGCACTGACACTAGTGATGGTTCAGTTTGAGTGGATAATTAAATTCCCCCATTCTTATTATATTTTTTTTCCCACCCATGTTGAATCCCAAGTCTTCTTTCCTTCTGCTCATCTTGGGATGTGTATCCTCATCTCTGTGTTCTGGAACTTTCTGAGCTAAATAGATGTCTTTTTCATCCTCATCCACATACTAGGCATTTTTCAATTTAGAGTGGTCTCTGCATTCACTCCAGTGTTTACCATAGGGATTGAATTAAGCTTAAGAGGAGGAATATAGTATAATATTTTAATGATTAAAACCATGGTCTTTAGATTTAGCCAGAATTGGATTATTAATCCTGACTTCATCAAGCTGTACTGTGTGAACTCAGGAATGTTGTTTAACCTCCCTCTGAGCCTCAGGACCCTCATACACAAAGTAGGCATTTCAAATGCACCCCAAGAATTGTGGCAAGGATTCAGTTGGCATTGTACTGGCACATGGCAAGTCCAGGGGAAAAGGGGGATGGAGCTGTTGTTGTTTTCTTCTTCTTACTGTTGTTCAGTCTCTTTCATGCCTTTCTTTCATAATTCATTGCTCTAGGGCAGGGGTCAGCAAGCTTTTTCTATGAAGGTCTAGATAGTAAATATTTTAGGTCTTATGGGCCATACGGTCTCTGTTGCAGCTACTCAACTCTGCCATCGTAGTGTGAAGGCATCCCTGGGCATATGTAAGCATATGGGTCTGTCTGTGTTTCAATAAAACTTTATTTTCAAGAACAGTCTACAGGCTGTGTTTGGCCCATGAGCTGTAGTTTGTCAACCCCACTCGTAAGGCTTCACTTTTAGTTGTTTATTTGATTGCATTGCGGACTCTGTGCAGTCTCTGAGCTCCTGGCTTCTACGGCACTTGACTTTGGGCCTGAGGAGAAGCAGGAAGCTTTGCCACTGTGATTATGTAAATTTCAGTTTTACCAGATGAGTCTCTGTGCTTTTGGTGGGACACTCTGATGGCAGCCCCGGAAGTATGGCCCAAGTCAATCAGGAAAATATCCCTTATTCTTATATGTCTTAATGGTGACAAAACCAGTTTGTGTAAGGAGGACAGGAAACTTGTCCAATCAGTTGAAATGACAAAGATTAGGAGAGGGTCTGACAAGTAGCAGATTGTGAAGAGGAAGGAATCAAATGTAACTTGCTGGTTTTCTGGCTGGTTCTAAATTCTGCTGATTAGGATTGTGTTTGGCTGCTTGTGGCTGAAATCTGATTACAGTGACTGAGTAAACTAGAAATTTAATATTGCTAGCCTAATGGGAAGTCTGGAGGTAGCAGCCTAAGAGGGGTAGCTGATAAAGATTTCAAAGATGTTGGCTCTTCCTGGCTTCCTGTCTTGTGATCCTTAGAGTGTGGTTCTTGACTTAATCATAACATGGCTTCTCTACCTGTCAGACAGGTTGGTCCCAGGAACATTCTGCAGACTTCAGCTTACATCTCATTGGCCAGAAGAGGGTCATATGGCCATCTTTAGCTACAAGGGACTCTGGGGGAAATACATGTTTTTAGCTGGGTGCATCGATAACCCCCAAAAAACCAGGTTCCTCTTAAAAAAAAAAAAAATTTTTTTTTTTTGGAAAAAAGAAGAGTGGACCCAATGTCTGCCACATTCTCCAAGATAGCAAATCTGTGCTGTAGACTTAGCAGGGCTCTGCACTGGATTGACTCACACAGGTCTCCTCCTTTCTAAAGGGAAGTATAGTACCCCCCTCATTGAATTTTTGTAGGGATTAGATAAAATAACCCATTAAAGTGCCCAGCATTATTAGGCATTATTATCATTTAGTATTACTACTATTCTTCCCCCCCTACACACTCCTGAAATTATATTTTTCTTTGAATTACCCTATTTTTATGCAAATAACATGTACCTTCTATGTTTGTTTGCCAACTGTACCTTCCCCTGGTGAGGTATTTTTGTAAGTGCCACTATGCCATTTTTTTTTTCTGTTGCTGTTAAAAAACAAACAAACAAAAAACACAGCATGCTTACAAAAATACCTCTTGGGGAGAGGGTGCAATTGGCAAACAAATGTAGAAGGCACGCATCATTTGTGTAAAAATACGGTAAGCTGTCTGATTCTGTATAAAAACACTTACGACCTTGCCTAAAAGGAGACAATACCAGCCCTACCTAACCTTTTTGGTGTCATTACTTTCAAGATGGACTCTCTGGTGTGGCACAAATGGTTAGGCACTTGGCTGCTAACTGAAAGGGTGGTGGTTGGCCTGGCAATGTACTTCTGAAAAATTAGCCATTGAAAATTCTATGGAGCATGGTTGTAGTCTAACACACATGGGGTCACCATGAGTCAGAATCGACTCCACGGCAATCGGTTGGCTACATCCTGTATTTAAAAATAGAGGGTTCTGTGGACAGAATGAATAATTCCCTTTGAAGGAGTTCTAAGGGGACAGCCAAGCTAAATCCTGAAAAGTGAGGAATTTGCCGGGCAGAAAAGAAGGAATCAGAAAGGGATTCTAGGAAAAGGTAGCAGCATGTGCAAAGTCATGGGGTCAAGAAAAAGCATAAGGCTTTATTACATCAGCTGGTGGCAACTATTTCTAAGTGACAAAGTATCAGCGGAATTTTTCCCAGGATTCCAGAGGCACGAGTAGAAGGCGATGAGGGAATTACAGCATCTCCACTGTATAAACAAGCAGCTCCCTGAGAAACAGTTGGTCAAACGGCGATAACCAGATATATGGTACTACCTCTTCAGAATCTTTTTTTATTTTTTATTCTAAATCTTTCAGGCCAATCTTTTTTTTTTTAATTTTTATTGTGGTGATATATGTATAACAAAACACTAGACATTAATGCCATTTTATATGTGTCGTTCAGTGACATAAATTATGTTTACTACCGAACGGTGTGACCACCACTGTTACCAGCTTCCAAAATTTTGATCACACTTAACAGAAACTCAGTGTCCCTTAAGCAATATTTCCCCATTTCCCCCTCCCACACGCCCCTGGTAACCACTAATAAACTTTGGTTTCTATGCATTTGCCTATTCAGGATATTTCATATAAATGGGATCATACAGTATTTGCCCTTTTGTGTCTGACTTATTTCACTCAGCATAATATTTTCAAGGTTCATCCATGTTGTAGCACGTATCAGAATGTGACTTCTCCCTATGGCTGAATAATATTCCGTTGTATGGATATACCATATTTTGTTTATCAATTTATCTGTTGATAGATACTTGGGTGATTTTTACCTTTTGGCTATTGTGAATAATGCTGCAGTGAACTTCGGTGTACAAGTGTGTGAGTTCCTGTTTTCATTTCTTTTGGGTATATACCTGGGAGTGGGATTGCTGGGCCATGTGATAATTTTATTAACTTTTTGAGGAACTACTAAGCCGTTTTTCACAATGGCTGTATCTGCAACAGATGAGGGTTCCAATTTCTCATATTCTTACCAATACTTGTTATTTTCTGCTAATAGGCATCCTAATCAGTTTCCATCAATTCCAACCAATGGTGACCTCATGTCTGACTAGAACTGTGCACCATAGGGTTTTCAATGACTGATTATTCTGAAGTACCTTGCCCGGCCTTTCTTCTGAGTTAACCTCTGGGTGGACTTGAACTGCTAGCCTTTAGGTTAGCAGCCAAGTGTGTTAACAATTTGCAACACCCAGAGACTCCAGTACAACCAGAGTGCTCCTTGGAAGCAAGGATGGCAAGACTGCATCTCACATACATTGAACATGTTGTCGGGGGGATCAGTTCCTGGAGAAGGACATCATGCTTGGTAGAGGGTCAGTGAAAAAGAGGAAGACCCTCAACGAGATGGGTTGACACAGTGGCTGCAACAATGGGCTCAAGGATAGCAACGATTGTGAGGTTGTTGCAGGACCGGGCAGTGTTTCGTTCTGTTGTGCATAGGGTCATTGTGAGTCAGAACCGATTCAACGGCACCTAACAACAACAACAGGGACTCCATAGCCATCCTAGTAGGGGTAAAATGGTATCTCATTGTGGTTCTGATTTGCATTTCTGTAATGACATTGAGCATCCTTTTATGTGCTTGTTGACCATTTGTGTATCTTCTTGGGAGAAATGCCTGTTCACACCCTTTGCCCATTTTAAAGTTGGATTGTTTGTCTTTCTGCTGTTAAGTTATAGGAATTCTCTGTATATTCTGGATATTAAACCCTTATCAGATATATGGTTTCCAAATATTTTCTCCCATTCTGTAGGTCATCTCTTCACTTTATTCATAAAGTTATTTGATGGGCAAAACTTTTTAATTTTGATGAAGTCTAATTTATTTTGTCTTTTGTTGCACATACTTATAGTGTCATATCTAAGAATCCATTGTCAAAAACTAGGTCCCAAAGCATTATTTCAATGCAATCAAACTGGACTTCAGACAAGTTAAACCACTGCTCAGGTTCACCTAAGCTAGAGCATTTGAACCCACACCAGTTCTCTTAGCCGTAATTCTGTCAGCTCTCCAGGCAATCCACCTACCCCCTCTGCCATCATCTTTGTGGAGGGGATGATAGCAAGGTTGTTCAAGTCTTGGAATTTTAGGGCTAGAGGATTCTAGAGCTGCTCTGTCCAGTATGGTGGCCACTAGCCACATGTGACTATTGAACACTTGAAATATGGCTGTATGGCTAGTGGGACTGAGCTGCTGAATGTTTAATTTTATTTATTTTTTAAAAAGGATACTCAGTTTATATATTGGGAAATTTTTAAGTATTTTTGGAATAATTTGGGTATGGGAATCTACATTGTACCTGTAAATTTTATGAAATCTAAATACAGATCAAATACGTCTGATGAAAATGCAATGTCTGAATTGAGATGTTCTGTAAGAGTAAGGTACACACTGGATTTTGAAAACAGTATAAAAGAAATAATGTATAATAACTTATCAGTAAATTTTAATTAGTTCCATGTTAAAATGATAATATTTTGGATATGTAGGGTTAAATGAAGTATATTATTAACGTTAGTTTCACCTGTTTTTTAGTGTGATTACTAGAAAGTTTAAAATTACTTACGTGATTTGAAATATACTTTTATTGGGCACCACTGGTATAGAGGCCAGACCTCACTTTTCCTGTGAGAAGACCTGGCTTCTCTCTGTCTCGCAAAGAAGTTACAGAGAGAGATACCATTCACACCTTTGCTTCAAATGGCAGGACCTTAGCCAAGTCACCATGTTTTCATGGGCTTGGTTCTGAAAAAATGGGTAGAATATTTTCATGGTTCAAATTTGTGATCCCATGAATATATCTTTAAAAGTTTCAGAGTTTCTTTCCTGAACACAACTGAACACTTCGAGGGACAGAGTAGCAGGGGCAGGGGTCAGGGACCGTGGTTTCGGGGGACATCTAGGTCAACTGGCATAACAAAGTTTATTAAAATGTTCTGCATCCCACTTTGGTGGGTGGTCTCTGGAGTCTTAAAAGCTAGCGAGCAGCCATCTAAGATGCATCAATTTGTCCCAACCTACCTGGAGCAAAGGAGAATGAAGAACACCAAAGACACAAGGAATATATTAGTCCAAGAGACAAAAAGGTCCGCATAAACTAGAGACTCCATCAGCTGGGGCCAGAAGAACTAGATGGTTCCCAGCTTTCACCAATGACCATCCTGACAGGGGACACAACAGCGAGTCCCTGATGGAGCAGGAGGAAAGTGGGGCGCAGAACTCAAATTCACATAAAAAGACCAGACTTAATGATCTAAGACTAGAGGAACCCCAGAAGACATGGCCCCCGGACTCTCTGTTAACCCAGAACTGAAACCATTCCTGAAGCCAACTCTTCAGGCAAAGATTAGACTGGACTATAAGAGAGAAACTGATACTTATGAATAATGTGCGTCTTAGTTCAAGTAGATACACAAGACTAAATGGGCAGCTGCTATCGGGAGGCAAGATGAGAAGGCAGAAAGGGATAGGAGCTGGTTGAATGGACATGGAAAACAAGAGGTGGAAAGGGGGAGTGCACTGTCACATTACAGGGATAGCAACTAGGGTCACTTAACAATGTGTGTATAAATTTTCAGTATGAAAAACTAACTCAAGCTGTAAATTTTCACATAAAGCACAATCAAAAAAAAATCCCCCCCCCCTTTTTTTTTTTGCCTCCTCTTGTTCTGCAATTCTGATCACACGTACATTTTTCTTCTTGATAAGGTCCCACGTAATTTTTAGGCTTTCTTCATTTTTATTAATTTTTTTCTGATTTGTCCTCAAGCACATAGGTGTCAAAGGATTTGGCCTCTGTAGTCTTTGATCTTCATCAGTAAGTGCTTCAACTCATCTTCCCTTTCTGCAAGCAAGGTTGTGTTTCCTGCGTACTGCAAGTTGTTAATGAGTCTTCCTCCAATCGTGATGCTGTGTTCTTCATATAGTCCAGCTTGTGGGTGTATTTGCTCAGCACAGAGATTGAAATAAGTGTGGTGAAAGAATACAACCCTGGTGCACACCTTTCCTGATTTTAAATCATGCAGTATCTGCTTTTTCTGTTCGAATGACTATCTCTTGGTCTATGTGCAGGTTCAGCATGAGCATAATTAAGTATTCTGGGATTCCCATTCTTCACAATGTTATCCATAATTTGTTATGATCCACACAGTTGAATGCGTTTACATAGTCAATAAAACACAGGTAAACATCTTTCTGGTATTCAGAAGAGGATGTGAAACAAGGGATATCATTGCTGATGTCAGATGGATCTTGGCTGAAAGCAGAGAGTATATCTAGATCTACATGTATCTACATATATAGCCACCTAGATATATCTACATATCTGTATCTGTCTATCGATGTATGTATACCTGAAAGCGGTATTTTTATTTCCATATTTCAGATAGGAAAGCTGACTAAACAACCTTACCTGAAGTCACTTAGCTAGTAAAGGATAGAAGAGCTGGGACTTAGGTTGTAGTCTGTTTGATTCCAAAGTCTACACTTATACCCTCTCCGCTATAATATCAGTGCTTGGAGATCCTATATGACAAGCCCTTTGAAAGTGCTCGTTCTTTTAGTAGTCAGCTGGATACCCATGAACCACCACTGGGTCTGTGTTAAAATGGGAAAGAATTCAGCATCTGGGTGCTCTGAAATCTGCACAAGGTTCAGAGAACTTCTAAGAGGGAGTTTATGAAATTACGTAGCCTCCTAGACCAAACGGAATGCTGCCCAATTGTTAATTTGATTTTGTTTAGGTTACTGAGCCATGATTCATCCTTAATTGCATTTTTTCAAATGACTAAATAGTCTAAGTATTAGCCAACTGCTAAGTAGTTGCACGGTCTTGGTATGACTAGGACATCTTCGGTGTCATTAAAATCAAAACGCTGTTGGGCCAACATTGGGTGATCTGTACGCTGAATGACGGCCCCAGCGCCTGGAGGCACAGTGGAACTCCAGCATAGAGGAGCATGCCCTTTTTTGTCCCCATTCCGTGGGTGAGAACTGGGCCCTCCATACCATTTGGGGTTGAAAATTCCCATAGATTGCATGACAGAGGACTTATGAATCTGATTCAGCAGATAGACCTTCCTTCCGACCATGGTCCTTTCGTAACCTGCTCCACCAGAAACATTTTGAAGCATGTTAGAGCATAGCTAAATTCCAGATGAAAAGTATTTTTCTCAGAACATATTCTACTGGGCTTCACATTCCTTATCTATCAAATGGGAGTAATGTTCTCAAATCTACCCTCACTCCACTACGTATTTCAGCAGTGAAGATGAGATGATCTCTTGTAATGGGCTTTGGGGACCTTTTTCAAAACAGTTTATCAAAACATGGAAGATTGTTCATTGAATATCAGTCTTTTCCAGCAAAGTTGTGAAAGTCATTAGTCTTTGACTATAGGGGTGTCTACACTTAACACCATATCATATCTGAATCTTTTCTAAAAGAAGTCCTATATTTAAAGCTAATAATAGTAAAGTATTCCAGCAGCTGTGACAGGCTGTCAGGAACTGAGAAAGGATTTGAACTTGGGCTCCACTCGTGGTTAACTTTCCAGAACACAAGGGTTGGAGGTAACAGAGGTTATCATGGGTTGATCATAGTAGACCAACAGGCAAGCTTGGTTTTAATTAGAATTTGATGGTATAGCACACCCCACATCTGCGATTGCTGCTTCTCAGACTTCAGCATGCATAAAACCACCGAAGAACTTGTTAAAATACAAATTCCTGGGCCCCATGCCTGGACATTATAATTCAGTGGGTCTGGGATAGGGCCTGAGAAAGGTGTTTCTAGCACACTCCCAGGTGATGCTGATGCTGCTCGTCCACAGACCATCCTTTGGGTAGAATTCTCCTAGATGAATCCTGCATGTGGTCACAGCTACTAGGACCATTCTAACCAGCCTTAACTCCTTTATGCACTTGGACAGCTAGTGCCCTCGAGGAACTCCCTCATCCCAGAAATAGCCAAACCCAAATTCACCCTCTTTCCATTCTTTCTGAATGAGTGAAATAGCCCCTTGAGTAATCTCCCTGTCTGAGAATGCTCTTACAACCACACATAAATTTACTTAAAAATAAGCACAGGCGTGAACATGCAAGAATGCACTTAACATGAAGACTGACAGATTTCAGCATAATGTCTTTGTACTACAAATACCCCCACCCCAGGCTGGATTGTGGGAGGCTTAGAAAGGAAAGCCTGGATGGATATTCACATTTGTGGGCGAGAAAAGGAGAAAGGCTCAGTCACCCTATCTCCCACACAATCCTTCCGGTGCTTGTTGTGAAAAGGGCAGTGAACGGCACATCTGTGAAAGGAGCCCTTTTGCTTTTTCCCACATACCGAGCTCCTGAATCAGGCTGGCATGCTGCAGACACAGGAATATCTTTTAAGGTGGAACATCTGGACGGAGTGGTGGCCTGCTCCAGCTGGCCCAAAGGGGTGAGGGCATTCCCTTCTGGAGTGAGCACTGGCGTTATCTGAGCATGCTGCAAAATGTGTTCAATTTTTAGTCTGAACATATGAATATACATAAAGCATCCTTAATTTGAGTCAACAGCATGAAGACCTGCCACCAAGGGTCAATGGCAGTAACAATTCATGAGGAGGATGGGGACTAGGAAGGAGCATTTGCAAGAAATTACAACCATGTTAGGAACTTCCGACTCACGGTTGGTAGAACATTTGGCTATGGGGTTGTATTAATCCAACTGAATACTAATACGCATATCTAAGTTCATTCACTCTTCGGATCAGCACAGTATCATATTAGCCTAATATGTCTAATATAGTATTAGCCTAATTTAATACAGAAATATTAACTCAAGGGACCCCTTTCATGAAAGGGTATTATTTTTATAGCAATGTAGCATTTTGTGGGCCTGAGACAATGCAATGCCAGTTTGCTTCCCTCCCAAAATACACCCTAATGATCTGGGCCTCTTTGTTCTAGTTGTGGTTTAAGGGCAGCCATAGTATAGACAAGGAGCCCTGGTGGCACAGTGGTTAAGTGCTTGGCTCCTAACTGAAAGGCTGGTGGTTAGAACCCACCAGGGGCTCCACGGGAGGAAACACCTGGCAATCAGCTCTAGTAGGGATTACAACCTAGGAAACCCTATAGGACAGTTCTACTCTGTCAAATAGGGTCACCATGAGTTGGAATCAACTCAGCAGCACACAGCAACAACAACTATAGTGTAGACAGGTCAGTGGTGGTTCAGAGGTGAATTCTCACCTTCCATGCGGGAGAGTCAGGTTGGATTCTCGGCTAACACACCTCATATACAGCCACCACCTGTTTGTCAGTGGAGGCTTGAGTGTTGCTTTGATGCTAGACAGGTTTCAGCAGAGCTTCCAGACAAAGAAAAACTAGGAAGAAAGGCCTGGTGATTTACTTATGAAAATCAGCTAATGAAAACGCTATGAATCACAACAGTTCGATCTACAACTGATCATGGAGATGGCACAAGACTAGGCAGCATTTCATTCCGTTGTTCAGGGGGTTGCCATGAGTCTGGGGCTGACTCAATGCAGCTAACAACAGTAGTATTATCAAACCTGTTGCTGTCGAGTCGATTCTGACTCATAGCGACCTTATAGAACAGTGTAGAAACACCTCATAGGGTTTCCAAGGAACAGCTGGTGAATTCGATCTGCTGACTTTTTGATTAGCAGCCAAACTCTTAACCAGTGCACCACCAGGGCTCTGACGTAGTATCAGAAACCAAAACCAAACCCATTGCTGTCGAGTCAGTTCTGACTCATAGAAACCCTACAGGACAGTGTAAAACTGCCCCATAGGGTTTCCAAGGAGTGGCTGGTGATTCAAACTGCCAACCTTTTGGTTAACAGCCGAATGCTTAACCACTACTCCACTAGGGCTCCAGACATAGTATAGACAGATCAAATGTCTGTGTCAGCAGTTGAGGCTCCTTGATGTCACTGATGGTCTGTCTGCCTGCGTACCTTTCTCTTTTGCCAGGGGAGCCAAAATGGGACAGTTAAGGTGCTTTCCAACTCCCAGATTCTAAAAGTGAAAACTGAGCAATAACGTGCCTACTGTATCCCAAGATGAGACATGGCCTCCTCCTTCCAGGCTCCCTGCAATCCCCATAGAACTGAGCTGTGTCTTGTTCAAGTGGAAAAGTACAACCATGAGTAAGAAGGAAAATGCTGGTCAGTGTCAGGCCCTAGGAAAGTGGTGGAGGTCAGCGATTTACCCAGAGCAGAAGCTTGCTAACCACTCCCCCAGAATGGGGCGCACTGAACCCCCAGCCCCCATCTAAATACAGCACAGACCTGAGGCTGAGAGAGAGGCCATGCTAGCCTTGAAGATGGGAGATGACTATCAGTGCAATCCTGCCCCCTCTAAGCGTCACCTCCCACAGGGCCTCGTGCAATCTCCTCCTTTCAAGACCCCTGCCCCAACCTTGTTCTTGCCTTCATTAACTCTTGCCTAGACTATTGCGTCAGCTTCTTAATTGAATTTCTTTGGCTGTAGTGTTTCTCCTTCCAATGTAGTTTCCACTCTACTGAACAATACTTGCTTAATAATACGGTTCTAAGTAGGATACTCCTCTGCCCCAAAGCTTTCCATGCGTCCACACTGCCTAGAAAACAAAATCCAAATCCAAATCCTTGTGTTTTTTAAGACCCTGGCTACCTGTCCAGCCCCACTTCCCCTCTTCTTCAGAGATTCCTGTATTTTCTTTTGCTTCAGCAAACATGTCCCATTTGCTGGTGTCATGCATTGAATTATATTCCCCAAAACTATGTGTATCAATTGGTTAGACCATGATTCCCAGTGTTGTATGATTGTGTACCATCTTGTCATCTGATGTGATTTTCCTATGTGTTGTAAATCCTGTCACTATGATGTTAATGAAATGGATTATTGGCATTTATGGTGTTGAGATCTATAAGATTAGATTGTGTCTTAAGCCAATCTCTTTTGAGATATAAAAGAGAGAAGTGAGCAGAGAGACAGGAGGACCTCATACCACGAAGAAAGCAATGCCGGGAGCAGAGTGCCTCTTTTGGACCTAGAGTTCCTGCGTGGAGAAGCTCCTAGTCCAGGGGAAGATTGATGACAAGAACCTTCCTCCAGGGCTGACAGAGAAAGAAAGACTTCCCCTGGAGCTGATGCCCTGAATTTGGACTTCTAGCCTACTAGACTGAGAAAATAAATTTCTCTTTGTTAAAGACGCCTGCTGATTCTGTTATAGCAGCGCTAGATAACTAAGACAGTGGGATCCCCACATTATAGCAACCTTTCGCGTCTCTCAGTCTTTGTTCATTTTGGTTTCTGCTTCTGGGAATGTCCTCTGTGCCTTTTGAACCACTACTCAACCTTTAAAATGAATTTCAGATTTCCTCTTTTCAAGAACGTTTTCCCCATGCCACCCATTTAGAATTAGTCACTTTTGGACACTTGCATTTGGTCTTCTATCCATTTATTTGTGTGCCTGTCTTGCCTCCCCATTGGGCCCTGGGGTTTCAAGGAAGGGCTCTGTATGAGTCATTTCATGCTGCCGGCTGCAGATCTGGCCTGTAAAATGCTCACGGTAAATCTGTGGAGGCACTGAGTCTCGTACCTGCTCTAGAGAAATTGCCTGTGAGTACCTGTCTATTCTCTGCACAGATTTCCTTTGCTTCTGTGTTCTCCTGGACAGCATCTGTGTTGATTATCGAAGTCTTTAGAACAATTCCTGGTAACTGGTTTTAGGTGTTTGACCAGACTCCTTGCAATTATGAAAGGATAATTCATCCACTGTGTGGAGGTTGCTGCCGAATAACGTCTATGAAGCATGTGAAAAGCTTTGTGGACATCATTTACTACCGTTTATTATCAGATTGTTGACCGTGGACCCTGCATGAGGTACAAGGGACAGTGTAGTATTGAGGTTAAAACTGCCATTCTTCTTAATACTTAACCAGACTACCTCAGCTTCAGTCATAGCTCTGCCACCACTTTCTAGCTGTATGACCTTGTCCCATTTATGTCACCTCTAGGAGCCTCCATTTTCACATGTCTGGAGTCCCCGGATGATGCAGACGGTTAAGCACTTGACTATGAGTCAAGAGGTTGGCAGTTCAAACCCACCCAGGGGCGCCTTGGAAGACAGGCCTGTCTATCTGCTACTGAGAGATCACCACTTCGAAAACCCTGTGGAGCAGTTCTACTCTGTGCATGTGGGGTCACCATGAATTGGAATTGACTCAATAGCAACTAACAGCCACAATGTAAAACACAGCAGAGTACTTGGTACCTAATCGATGTTCAATAAATATTACCTGTTGTTCTTATTATTATGACCCCCATCATTAGTATTTTCTGCCTACTCTAAACTGCTGCTCCATGTGTGTGACTGTGCGATAATTAGCATGGATAATTACAATATTTATTTGTTTATGAAGTAGTCAAATGAATGATCTCTAAATTTTTCCATGTTTGCCACATTGGTAAGTATCATGCCACTTTATTTATATATAGTGGTCTCTCTATTTTTTCTATATTTGGAAAACTATAATGTTTCCAAATAAAATATTTTGCCTACACAGACTCGTAGAAAGTTTGAGCTAGAGGAAATATTAGCAACTATCAGTGATGGCAAGTAATTACACCTGGATCTGAGTCCCTTTCTGTCCCCAAGGCGGACATTGATGATCAATCATGGCACTTGTCCCAGTGACCCCAGATGCAACTTTCCAGTCCTTCCAACCCAGGGCTCCAAAAAGCCACCACTAATCAATTATGGTTGACATCTATTTGTCATCCCCAATCTAGTTATAAACTCTCATTTTCTAGCTTTCTTGCCCTCTCTTCTTTACGGTAGTATTGCACAGACTTTCTACTGGAAGTCCTTGGGAAATGTCCGTGATATAAAATTTGAAACTTTTTTTCTGTTCTTTTAGAAGCTTCCAGTGACTAGGTAAGTCAGAATTTGCACAGAAAGCTGATGTTCTTCTGTTGGGATTATCCATCTTGGCACCCCTTTAACTCAAAGAAAAGTTAGCTCAAAGTTTTGTACAGCCAGTTACCTGCACTGACTGAGGCTTAAAGGAGAGAGGCAGGACTCATTTTCACCTTTATGAGACTGACCTTGAACTCAAATGCACTGCCTTGAAATACTAGATTGTAGGCAGCAGAGAAGTTTTATCCCTCAATATGGAACAAGTAGGTTTCTAAGAACAAAAGTAACCATATTTAGAACTTTACAAAAACTTTCCTCATCTTTTCCAAAAATTAATATTCCATGTGTGGAAAACACAATGATATTAAGGAGCCAGTGACGCCTCCACAGATGTGTTCGGCCACTCCAGGTCAGGGTCACCTGACGGGCTGGGCATGCTCACTGAGCTGTGGCTGCTGAGATTCTCCACAAAGCCAAGATCTTTGTAGGTAACATGACATGATCCAAGGCCAGAAAGAGATATGCCCCCCTCCACCCCAAACAGGGGTTTTTAATCACTTGCTGTGATTCAAGGAGTAGAAAATCTTAAAGAGAATGGTTTCCCTTTACTTTGGCAAATTTAACAACAATGAATTCAAATTCAAGGGAATCATATTGAGATTCCTTGTAATCTGTGAATAAATGCCAACATTCATATTTGTTGACACTTTCTCTAATCCAAACTCTGTTGTATGTTCTAGAGGGATGGCAGTGATTTAACCTGGAGAAATCCCTGTCCACAGAGAACTTACGTCTATTGTCTGAATGTGCTACAGGCTTGTGACGTCCGCATGCAGGATATCCAAAAAAGGACAAAGAAATACGATTTATATTGTGCAAGTGAAGAAGCAAAGTAACACTGCTTGAATATCATTTTCCATTGATGTGAACATTAGTCTTTCTCTGCACACAGGCTGGCTTGGTTCCTCCTTTCCTTTCCCCTTGCTAACGCCTGCTCACTCTAAGAGTTCCCATCCTTGCCACCATCTCCAAGTGGCTTCCTCCATTACCTCCAGCTTCCTGAGCTAGATGAACGCTCCCTCTCGTATCGGTATTTCCCCTTCATCCTAAATCCCCACTGCCAAACTGTGCTGTCCTTAAAACAAGCAGTGTCCTATTGATCGTTGTAACTCCAGCACCAATATATTGCTGGAACATTGTTGTTGCTCGACAGATGCTTACTGAATGCGTTTGAACAAAGCTGTATAGAGAAAACCACTGTATAGAAAAAAAAAAAAAGAGCTGAAGATCACCCAAAATATCACTCATCTCCGTTTCCCTACAAAGAGAACACAGCAGAGGAAACAACAGAGAAATACTTCTTTACATGAAATTCCTTGGAACTTTGCAACACAATACTTATTTTGTTTTCTTTGGTCAGAATTCAACCTCCTATAGTTTGTCTAGTCTTCGGTACTAGGTTGTGTGTTCCTTGAAGCCAGGGGCTGGGCATTTTATGTTATCCACAGCACCCTCTGAAGTCGAATCACAGAATTCTTGTCTGTTCCAGTCCCTGTCCCCGTTCTTCTCCCTCTCTCCAAGGATCTTAGTAAGAAAGAAAATAAAACGTGAACATTAAGTCCTTTGGCTGGCAGGTAGTGCCAAGCAAATGGCTTGGTAGTTTTTTTTTTTTTTTCAGTTTAGGTTTTTTGTTCCCTGAATTTGCCATCACTCGAAGACAGAGCATAGCCTAAAGGTATACTTGAAATGTCCTGTCTCTGAGCTTACCCAGACAGACAATAGAAAATGGCACCCTGGATAATTAATGCCCTTAAAGAAATTCTGCAGAGGCTGGCAACTGTAAACACTAAGTTATTAGTCAGCGGAACTGCTTGTAACATGAGCTTGGAAATTCCCGTGGATCTTCAGAGGGCAGGAAAGGGAAGATTCAAGATGCTCTGGATAACTTCGTTACCATCTTTGCTTGATTGTTTTATACATAAGCAGACTGTTCACTGCCATCATCCCAGCCTCTTCTGCTAGCTTGAATTCCTCTTAATTCATTTATGAAACAAAATTGGAGTGTTGACTGCAACCTGGAAGGTCAGCCCACATCTTTGTTTAATTATAGATTCTATATAAACTATTTTAGCATTACTAAAGATATATAAAGGAGGAATAAAAAGATTATTATCCTGTTAAAATGTCAATGAAAAAGAAACAATTTTCTAAAGTGTACATTTATGTCATGGAAAGAGACGGGGTTAAAGATGCCCAAACTCGGAAAACCTCTAAAGAATAATGCCAGTGCACTGAGGAAAGAAAAAGACAAAACCAGTGGGACGTGAGATGTCAGTGGTTGAAATATGGTTTAATTTTTTCTCCATCTAACTCTTTTCCCCCCTTTGGAAGCTGATAAAAGATTTTGTATTTTCTGAAGAAATTGACCTCATTCCTAGTTTATTTTCTAAAAGTAGAGATGTCTTTCCATGTGTTTGAAAGTCTGTCTGTCAAACTTTTGGAGGATTTTCTAGAGTGCAGAAACCTGCATACATATCTGACCAAATTGTTTGGCCATTTTCCCCTCTTAAACATCAAAACCTAATAATCGTGGCGGAAGGTTAAATATTTTCCATACTTAGTTTCTGAAATTTTTTCCTTACAAAGAGCACATGGGGAAAAGAAATTTACACACCCCATCTATTACCCGTGGTTACCTCTGGGGTCGGGGAATGGGATCCAGGAGTCGGGGCAATGCAGGTGGCTCTCACTTCTTTCTCCATTTAATTTACAATGAAAATGCACTCACGCACCACTTGTATAGTTTTTAGCTATTTAATAAAGGAGAAAGCAGATCACACTTAGAGAAAAAATACCTATTTGGGTCATTTGAAAAGTCATTGGTATCCCTGGTTGGAACGTTGTAAGCAGGATTCCAAGGTGGCTGGGGTAGGGAGGAATTACAGTTAGCTTTGCTGGCAGCATCCACTCTCCAAAGCATTTCCCTACAGAAAAGTTAAATAAAAGAATAGAAGGGTGACAAAAAAAGGCGGACTGAAGAAGCTGATACCCAGGATGGAAGGTTTCTATGGGAAAAACTTAGGGAATTAACAGTGCAATTCATTATATCAAGATCACCTTGAATTTGTTTCCCCAAATATCAGTTTCCTTTAACTTACTATCATTTAAAGAAGAAGGGAAAAAAAAAAAAAAAAAAAACAATCTCTGGGCTCATGACATCATCAGGGCATGCTTTCATTTCTTGGTGCCTTAAAGTAGAAACTTAACATGTAACAACTAAATTCAAGAAAGCGCCTTATTTAAATTCCCGAATCTCTTAGGGGCTAGGAATGAAATGTAATGCTAACGTAATTTAATAATTTGTTCTGTCTCCACCAAAACACACGATCACTGCCTGTGAAAGCACACCCACCCCTCCTGTCTTTTTCCATCGGGCTGGGATGGAATTAAAAGCCGATCTGACGAGCACAGCCTGGTTGTGTCTCAGACCCTGGCCTCCGAGTAGCCAGTGCCCTGGGATTCTTCATGACCACAGGATGTCTGTCATCGTATTTTCCACATGTTGGATGTAGGGCTTGAGTGGGGTGGAGCTCTTTATTCTTCTAGGATTTAAAAAACTATGTACATGTAAAGTAAGGGGCTGGCACAAGTCCTTTGTAAGTGTGTGTGTGCATGCGTGTGTGTGTGTGTGCGCGTGTGTGTGTGCGTGTGTGTGTGTGTGGAGAAACAGTTGGATCCCATGAGCGGTTTCCTGTTCAGAGTGGGACGTAAGTTTCATTCCAGGAAAGGAAATGCAGTTGACTCCTCTTCCATCGGCACATCAAGAGGATGGCTGGTAACTCACCTCCTACAGGCCCCAACTGGGAGGGTGACACGGCCCATGGGAGCGGACTGTCACCAGGCCGGGGTGGGCCCTGGCCTCTCATGGTCGTCTTGGAGTCCGTCAGCATTTGAGCACTGTCCTTTTTCCACTCTGGGGTGGACACATGGTGGCCCTCCAGGTCCTGCAGTCTGGGTTTGATTAAATAATTATAAACTGCCAGCAGCAGATCTATCATTTATGTCCCTAAACATGCCAGCATGTACCTTTTGTGGCCACGCCAGCCAATTGTAAAGCCTCTGCCTTTGTCTTCACTGGGAACACGGTGGTTTACTGTGCTCGTTCCTGGATTTTGGCGAGAGTGCATTGCCCAGCAGTTTGCTGCTGGTACCCACATCACTGCAGAGCTTCGTAAGAGATCCTTTCTGCGTTTATTCAGTCCACCGTGCTGACGCTGAGATCGCCGTTCGTGAGCTTCTGATTGGAGGCTCCCATTTTCCACTTCTAACTCTGGGCGATTGTATACTCTTAACAGATAAGACATCAAGGCCTGTTGTCCATGCCTGCAGCATGGTGCAGTGAGTGCTGGCTGGTCTGGGGCCGTAGGAGACTGGACGTGTGTAATAGCTGATTTTTTCATCCCGCACACAAAAAAAGCACAGAGACAATCTCCTTAACCCATTTGGTTAAAATGTTTAAAAATATGCACTTCCTCCATAGCTAAAGCCCAAAATAAGATTGTCAAAATAAAATTGTAATATTTCATAGTAGTAATATGTTGTCTCTTCTTACAAAAGCCTAAGAGGAAGTGGGGGAGGCAGAGGATACTTCCTGATAGAGCTCAAGGACTGTTTAAGGAGCTGTTCTTGGCTCTTGCCTTAACTGAGCCACAAACATTCTCTATATTATCCCCACTTAAAATGTATAATGTCAGCATAACTTGGGTACCTGAATGGGAAATCCCTTCCTACTTTTTGTCTATAGGGAGAACTTTGCTAATAATTTATTTGGCCAAAATGACCTTCCACTAATGCTAACATAAGCTTCTAGAAATTATGATGTATGAAAATTTAGCAATGAAACACAAGCTATGTTGTGGAAGGAGCAAGATATATACCCTTTTATTTTGCACGTTGCCGTTGTTGTGTGCATCAAGTCAATTCCTACTCCTAGTGACCCTATAGGACAGGGTAGGACTGCCCTGTAGGGTTTTCAAGGCTGTAACTCTTTAGAAGCAAATCATCAGGTTTTTTCTCCCTTGGAATCACTGAGTAGGTTTGAACCTCTGATCTTTTGTTAGCTGGAGCTAACCATTGCACAACTAGGGCACTTTTTACTTTGCATGTGGCTGTTGTCTTGTGTGCCCTTGAGTCGATTCAGACTCATAGAAACCCTTTAGGGCAGAGTAGAACTGCCCCCGTAGGGTTTCCTAGACTTAAATCTTTGTCGGAGCGGATTGCTAGGTCTTTTCTTTGATCTAGCAGCAGGTGGGTTCGAACCACGACCTTCTGGTTAGCAGCCGAGCTCCTAACCATTTAGCCACCAGGACTCCAATGTTCTGTACAAGAGCTGTTCAGAAAAATATGAGTACACATGGCTTATGCATATTTTCATTTCTGAAAAATATTCAAGTCACTCATCTGTTGAAAAGCAATGAAATAAAGTAGGGAAGATTAGTGAGAGAAACTCTAAACGGAGCGAAGACTACTAGAACCACAGAATAAAATGCATCAGTCACTTGTTTTTTTTTGTCACCGTCTTTCATTTTTGTTTACATTTACCAAAATGTCTGGGAGTCGTATTAGTATGTGAGTGGAATGAGAAGATCTTCAAAGAAGCCTTTCTTTATACAAAGGTGGAGTCGACTGAGGGCTGTGAACTTCATTTACTGCTTTCTCTAAAAGGATTATTAAAACATTTCCATCTGGTGCAGAGAACTCAGTGTCCTATCATCACAGGAAAGGCTTCAGATATGACATTTTATTTTTAACAGTGGCTTTTAGAGGAATAAAAATTAGAGATATTTAAAATTTATAAAAACGGACAATTTTCAAAATGGAAAAAAATTCTCTTTTCAAAAAAACAAACTGAATTATTGCTATTTTATTTTTAAGCTTTGAGAAATAACTGCTTTCAGGATTATAATTCCTGGTGACATGACACACACCGTAAAAAACCAAAACCAAACCCTTTGCTGTTGAGTTGATGCCAACTCACGGTGATCCTATAGGACAGGGTAGAACTGCCCCACCAGGTTTCCAAGGCTATAGTTCTTTACAGAAGCAGACTGCCACATCTATCTCCTGTGGAGCAGCTAGTGGGTCCAAACTGCCAACCTTCTGGTTAGCAGCTGAGCGCTTTCACCACTGCACCACCAAGGCTCCTCACATTCACCCTATCACTACTCAAATAATGTTTTCATATTTTTGAAAATGAAGTCATTCTTTTAAATAAATGCATACTTCAGAAAAAAATCATTTCCAAATGAGTCAATTGAAACCTGTCGCTCTGTTCTACCAAAAAAAAAAAAAAAAAAATTGTTCTACCAAGGTGAGCATAATAAGTAGGGGGACAAACGATAATAAAGACATCCTAGTGTGAAAGGTGCAGGTTCTTTTGGTGAATGTTTCTGGGGAGGAAATGTTTAGGAAAGAAAATCTTTAAAATAGACCAAGTAGTCAAGAAGAGGGAGAAATACACTTTTGTTCTCTCTTAGCCTTGTATAGGAATTACTTATGTTTGTAAAAGTAGAAAAGACAACGAATTCTTAAAAGAGAATAAATATTTTAAACAGAACTTTTAGCCATTGGTGAGAAAAAGCTGTATTATTATTATTTTTTTAATGCTTTTGACTAATGGTGCTTAACCAGAAATGTAGTCCCATCCAGGCCTGTTTGTGGTTGGGGATTTGGGATATGCCAACCAAGCAGGGAAGGTATTAGGAACTGGATACCAGGGGGGCCTTCATATTGGTCCGTTCTTATAAGAGACATGGAAGGTAATTCATAATTTTTTAAAAAACCTACATAAATGTATACCAATATTTTCCACAATACACATAGAATTAGCTAAGAAGTGACAAAAATCCTATCATCTGTTATTAAGGATTGAATTGTGTTCCGCCCCCCCCCCCACCCCACACACACACAAAATATGTGTTGTAAATCCTGACCTCCTATGCCTGTGGTTATAATCCCATTTGGAAATGGGTTGTCTTTGTTGTGTGAGTGAGACAGGATTAGTGTAGGGTGTGTCTTGAATTAACCTCTTTTGAGATACAAAGGATTTTAAACAAGCAAGGGAAAGAAGCAAAGCTGCCCAGGAGCAGAAGTTCAGAAGAGGCAAGGCCCTTTCTCCAGAGCTGGCAGAGAGAGAAAGCCTTCCTCTAGACCTGGCACCTGAATTTGGACTTCTAGCCTCCTGAACTGTGAGAAAATAAATTTCTGTTCTTAAAGTCACCCATTTGTGGTATTTCTTTTATAGCAGCATTATTTGTTACTTTTAATAACTAAGACATCTGTTTATTCGGATGATATGAAACTATTGATTGATCTTTTTCCCCTTTACAGGTCTTTAAAAAAAAAAAACAACTGTGATTATTTTTTTATTGTTGTTTTTTAGCTCAAATAATGGTTGTTTTGTCTGGTTTTTATGTATCCTCTTTTTGTTGATTTTTTTCCCCCAGAGCTTGAAGTGAAGAATTTAATTTAATTCAACCGTTTCACAGGAAGAGCTTGAGCCTGTTTGCTCCGATTAACCTCACCCGATAGGCATGGTCCTCAGAGTCCTCGTTTGCCTTTAGACAACTTTCCAAAATGTGCTGTCACTGAGAGCCGGTGGTGCCATGTTGTAATGTTCATTCACCAAACCTTTGCTGAGCGCTTGCTCTATGCCACGTGCCATGCTTGGTGCTAGGTCTTTACCTGGAAGCCAACTCTGTGGCAGCCCCCACAGAGACAGCAAGAAACAAATAAACCCTTTAAAATAGGAAATACTGAGAGGTAGACAAAAGTGCTTTGAAGAACAATAAATTAGGATAAAACTGGAGAGAGGGGGCCTGGAGTGCTGGGCGGAGAACAGCCTCGAGAAAGTTACACTTGTGCGGAACCGGGAATAGCATAAGGAAGGAAACCATGGAAGACTGAAAGTCCAGGAGACAGGGTATGGGGGGTTATAATCAGTGGACCTGGGTTCAAGTTCTGTCTCCCTTACTTATCCCCAAGCAGGAGTATGCATGGACGCTCTGACTTTGCTGTCTCACATACAAAGCAGGGATGTCTCCTCTCTCACCAGATTGTGGGAGGATCAGATGGAGTAATTTATTTGCAAATGCTTCATAAAGGTACAGTCAAAAGTTATTATGGGATTTCTCAAAATAAACAAGGGTTTTAACTGTGTGATTTCTTACCTAGAGTACTTTGATGGTTAGGAATCATTCCCACACTGAGTAGAACTGCCCCAGAGGGTTTCCAAGGAGTGGCTGGTGGATTCCAACTGTTGATCTTTTGGTTAGCAGCCGAGCTCTTAACCACCACACCACCAGGGCTCCAGTTCAAAAATAGTAACTATTTATTAGCATGGAACTTTTTCCAGTACATTAAGTTTTAAAAGTTTTTGTAAAACAGTGTCTTTTTTTTTTTTTTTCTTAATGTGTTACATACATACTAAGGAGCCCTGGTGGCTTAGTGGTTAAGAGCTCAGGCTGCTAACCTAAAGGTCGGCAGTTCAAATCCACCAGCCCCTCGTTGGAAACCCTATGGGGCAGTTCTACTCTGTCCTATAGGGTCACTATGAGTTAGAATCGGCTCCGGGGCAATTTCTTTCTTTCTTTCTTTTTTAATGCATAATGGGATCAGCAAAGATACAATACAGCAAAGACATATTCCAAGGTAGATTTCGCTGGTTAAGGTATGGCTATTTTAATTTCATTCTTCTTGCTTTCTATACTTTCTAACCTTCTACAATGATTAATGAAGTATTTTACAATAAAATAAATAGTGCAAATTTTAATTAAACAACAGAGAAAAGAAAGGATGTTGACTGGGTGCAGAAATCCCATATTCAAACAAGGTGAAATTTCTCCTTCTAGATGTCTGTTAAACATTTATGCAGGAAGACTTCAAGCAAAATCTTTAGGTGATTTTCAAACCCCCACAAAAACCAATAGTATCGAATTTTAAAAAGAAATTAATTGAATTTTCCTTTTATAGCCTAAATATCTTTCACACGTCTATTCATCCCAACAGGGAAGTTTGTGAAAGTAATGAACATTATCTTCAATGTAAACATAGATGGGTTTTTTGACTTCCGTGGAACATGTTCCTTTAAGATGGGTAGCTCCTCAGAAAGGCTCCGCTTCCACGTGTGCTGAGCCTTGGAGTGATTTTGGCTGATTTATTTCCCCACCCAGAGTACCTTTGAACAACCTGATGCATTTGAAAGGCTCCCTCCCCAACCCTCCCCTCTCTGTGACTCTCTGATTTTGTTTTAAGGGCTATTTTGTACATTTCCACCTCGCTTTGCTAAGCTGTGAATCATTGATCGCTACTTCTTTTCTCTGTGTCCATTCCTGTTTGGACTAGAAATCTGTTAGACCTTCTACTTTTTAAATTTGTTTTTAAGTACACAAGCACTGAATTAATAAATTCTCATTGTTAAAAATACAAACATTTCAGATAAAGTTAAAGCCTCCCACCCCTATTTTAGCCCTCTTGCTGGAGATCACTGTGCTTGTCAGCACCTTGTCTAGCCTTCCCGTTTTCCTTTTCTTTTTTTTCCTGTGCATTTGGTTTCAGAGATACAAAAACAAACAAACCCACTGCCATCGAGTCGATTCCGACTCATGTACCTATAAAAACACATTGTTTGGTGGTGTTTCTCTTTTAAGCAACAGAGCAGCAAAGAATTGCTCTTTTCTACATGACTGTGTCGTGGAGGTCTATTTGTATCAGAACGCATAGACCTGTGTCAGTTTTAAATATTCTTCTGTTTTAAAGACTACATCCTTAGCCCTCTTTGGAAAGCTCAAGTTCGTAAAGAACTTTTTCTAGTGGGAGTAGTGATCAAAACATGCCATTTTAAATCAGTTCAGAACATGTCGGACACCGACTCTGTGCCAGGCGCCGTGGATCCTGAGAGAAATGAGGCATTACCCCAGACCTCCAGGGGAATCCAGCATCTGTCTTAAAAGGGGAAGGAGCAATAAACCCAAGGACCGTTAACTCTGCTGCTGCATCAGAAATTTAATATTAGAGAAAGAAGAACAAAATAATTTACATCCTAGGTTCAGAGATTCAGAAGCTAGGAGGAGCTTTAGGAAGCCATCTGAGGCTATTTTCTGCCTTCAGATAATTAGCTCAGGATGGAAAATTGAGTCTAGGGAAAGATGAACCCCCAATTAAACCATCTACACACCCAGATGGATTCTAATATATTGCTACAGAAATTGTTCTTCTGTTGCCACCATTTTTCTCCTCTCAATATGTTTGGTATCATGATTTTTCTGCATTGCTTGAGTAAGGAGGGACCTTTTCCTTATGCTCTCAGAGAAAAGACTTGGTCAGTTCCACAGCTGTAACAGGAAGAGAGACAGCTAGTTTGAGGAAATACCTGCTCAGAAGTGGAAGCTACCGCTTCCTTGCTGGGACTCCAGGTAGGACAAGTGCTGGTGTGGTTCAGAGACCAGCCTTGACAGTGAGGCAGCTCAGTAGGGTCACAGTCTCAGGGAACTTGATGGGTAACTCCCACTCATTCCTTCAGCTGAGTCTTCCTTTCTTTCATTCAGGTTCTCACATTTCTCAGAACATGTGGGCTTGTATTTCTAAGGAGAACTGTCAGAAATGATCGGACCCTTGGGGAGTGTTCAATATTTTTTTAAACCTGTTTGGTAGGAATAGCGAATAGGATGCATGTTGGGTTCCTGGTGAGGCAGCAAATTAAGAATAGAACAAAACCCCCTAAGGCAGCTGCAATCGATCTGTAAGAAGTGGGCAGTTTACCACCTTCAGTTACGGCCCTAGTGTCCCTGGGTCCCAGAGGGAGAAGCATAGGTGCCTGGACCACAACAAGCAAGCCAGGTGGGGCTTTCAAAAATTCTTATTCTGTCTCCTAACAAACACTGAGCTTTAACAGAATGATTGTTGAAAGGTGCAACCCTTTCCTTCTGTAAGGAGGAAGACACAGTTTTCTTCCTGAGACAATAGAGGCAATTTTTTAATAGGTCGAAAAGTTAAAGACGTACAGAAATAGCATTTGATGATGCAGTGGGTCCAAAATGCCTGAAGTACACAAGCTTAAGAATGACTTTCATTTTGTTTTATTAAGCTTATTTTAGATGCAAGAAGATGAGTTAAAAAAAAAAATAGAATCAGGAACTGATTATTTTTATCACAAAAAGATCTCCCATGGGCTGCTTTAAAATACAGTATCTCACTGATGCCTTTATATTTTTTATTTAATTTTAAAGTCTGCACACTGTTCTGTTTGGTTTTACAAAGAAAATGTATATTTGCTATTCTTAAATCATAAAATATTAGAGCATCATGTTCACCTGGCTGAGTCCTTGCAGGTTGTATCACAAGGATATAATAGATCATTTTAATAAGACCCATCGCCGTTAAGTCGATTCTGACTCCTAGCGACTCTATAGGACAGAGTAGAACTGCCCCATAGAGTTTCCAAGGAATGGTTGGTGGATTCAAACCGCCAACCTTTAGGTTGGCAGGCAAGCTCTTAACTGCAGTGCCACCAGGTCTCCACAATTACTTAATAATTTAAGATACTTACCAAACCACATGTTGACTAAGAAAACAGCATAGAATCTATGTCTGACTGAGAAAATTGACAGTTCAGTCTTGTTTTAATTTAGACTTTGCTGTAAGCCAGTAATACTTTAAGTTAATGCAATACAACTTGTATACAAAGCTTAATTATTTTTGTCCTGTATGGAATCATAGGAAGCACTAATAAAAACCACGCTTTGGAGCTTCCTGAGGCTATCTTGTTTATTATGGCCCTTATTTCCAAGTGCAGAAGTTATGTAAATATATACCTGGCCTCAAGCTCTTAATGTATAATACGTCGTATCAAAATCAAATACTCTTACTAACAATACTGTTTTTCATTTTAACTTATGAGTAGATGATATTTATCAACTATTTATATGCAAATGGACCATTGCTGAAATTGAACTCAGTGGAAAAACCTCTTAGCCACAAAACTTTTGCCAAAATCATGTTCGATAAATTTGTTGGAAAATTTGGCTCTTCTTGCTGAAACAGTGAGAAAAATCAAAGATGTGCATAGATGCCAGTTTGATTAGCTAGCACCCCTTGACTTCTACGTACCCCACTCTTTCATTGGTTATTTATGAAACATATTCTTGAAGTAATTTACAGCTTAATTTGTAACAGTTCATTGTTTAATTTGTATCACTTTTGGGGATGGAGAAGTAAGAGACGAATTTACTCCCCAAATTGCAAAATTAACCAAAAAAAAAAAAAAAAGAGAGAGAGAGCCAGTTACCAGTTCTGTCTCCCGAGGACCGTGTGAGGAGGTCTCCCTTAATTTGGGCTCAGCCCACCTCCCTCAAGCTGCTAGTTGTATAATCCGCAGTTTTGCTCTCACCTACCAACCACTTCACAGGTCTATAAACTGCTTCAGAGCCTTGGTTTCCCAAACTTGAATTTCAACCCTTTGGCTGTATTCACATGCTCTCCACAATGCCTGCGGGCCTTTGTCTTGCAACACTGGGCTGAAGAGCACATGTGTTAGCCAGTGCCCATGCCAGACTGCCCTTGAGGGAAAGGGACTAAAGCAGGACTTTGAGGGAAGAGTAGACTAAAAAGTCTGGAAAATGCTTTGGGAAATGGAAAAGTGGTCCACAAAGATATGAGTTTTATGTGTGCTTAAAAAAAAAAAAGAAAACACTGCTGTTGAGTCAACCCTGACTCATAACGACTCTATAGGACTGAGTGTAACTGGCCCATAGGGTTTCCAAGGCTGGAAATATTTACAGAATCAGACTGTCCCATCTTTCTCCCTTGGAGCAGCTGGTGGGTTCAAACCACCAACCTTTTGGTTAGCAGCCGAGCACTTAACCACTGCACCACTGGGGCTCCTTTATGTGTGATTAAAACCAAAACCAAACCCACTGCCATGGCATCAATTCTGTCAGACAGGATGTAACCCGTCACTGAGGTTTAGCTTTGTTGAGGATTTGCAGATTTAGGAACATCCGTTCCAGAATGTAAGGTCCAATGCCATTGGGAGTTGGCTCTACACAGGAGTGGTACTCGCTTAGCAGAGGTGCACAGAGAAAACACTTTGCTGACCCCCTCCCCACTGTGGATCTCAGTGAAAACACAGCGGCGAGGGTTACGAGAACTGCCTCTTACCCATCAATACAAGGCAGCCCAGCCTGGGTTTCAACCCTGTGTCTGCCACTGGTCAACTGTGTAACCTTGGGAAAATAACCTAACTTCTCTATCCTCTGTTTTCGCATCTGCAAAATGGTGCTAATATTAATAATAATAGCTACATTCATGAAGGATTTAATACATGTAAGCATTGTTCTAGAAATATGTATTAACTGAATCATTCCTCCTAACAACTTTGTATTTAAAGTCACTATTACCTCCTTTCTACAGTTGAGAAAACAGAGATGTGAATGTGTTAAGTGGCTAGGAAGTACAGGATCAGCCTTCCAAACAAGCTGTTCAGGCCCAGAGAATGGGCTCTGAACCACACCACCATGAGAGGCGAGTTCAGCTCAATGACAGGGACAGTGAGCCAGACTGGGTCCATCAGGCCTCCCTCACCTACCAGCTCTGTGACCTTGCCAATGTCTGATGAGCCTGTCTGCTCCTTATTTCCCCCGTATGTCAGCTGGGGATAATTATGGGCTCTGTCTGAGCATTGTGTGAAAATTAGATAAGTCACTATTGCTAAGAACTCAGAACAATGCTTGGAAAAGACTAAGCATTAAGTGTTTGTTATTGTTATTATATTAGAACTCACATGCTCACTGTTGTAGACTGAGGCAAGGATTAATTACTATGTGCAAGTACCTGGTACATAGAAACTACTCAATAAACAGTTCCTTATGGGAGATTTCGTGCCATATGTGAGATATGACTTAGGTGCTGGAGAGACCAGATCACAAGGCGTGGGCCACCTACCGCGGACTGGGTCTAGTGGTGAAAGAGGAGCGAGTTTGGTTTTCTCCCCTCCAGGTGTCAGAGTTTCACCTTTAGGCAGCTGAAGACACATGATTTCTCACCTGCCTGGAATAATAGCTCATGTGATGGGACAAATGGACGGAGGAGTGGCCAAAGGCTCATCTTCTTCCCCAGCCCAGTGGAGAGCCAGCTTGTTGGTCGCTGGGTAGAACCCCCGTTTCTCTCTCTCAGCCCACTCTGTAAGACTTAGTGGTGAGGGGAAGCTAAGTCATTCTCCATAATAAAACACAGAGTAAAAGTAGAGGAGGGAAGAAAGGTACTATTTTCAGCATCTAGCAGGGTGTGTGTACATGTGTGTTGTATATATGGGTGTGTGCAGGTTGTGTGAGTGTGTGTTAGTGCGTGTGTGTGAGTGTGTGTGTTGGCAGCTTGGGTAATTCCAGAGTGGCAACAGGGCCTAGGGAAGGTACATGACAGGAAATGGGATTCAAGTAAGTATTGCAAGGACCAGAATCATCTTTCTTGTTTTCGTAATACAGGAAGAAAGGAACTCCATTCCTTTATTATGACTTTTGACCCATGAATTGTGTTTTATGCAAGCCACATCCTTGGTGGTTTTATGGGGTTTAGAGTACCTACAGTTTTCCAGGAACTGTGCTGGGCCCACGTGTTTAATGTTGTCGGCTCAGAGTGACGCATATGTGCCAGAGTACGGCTACCCCGTAGGGTTTTCTTGGCTTCACAGAAGCAGATCTCCAAGTCTTTCTCCCATGGAGCTGCTGGGCGGGTTTGAACTGCCTAACCTTCAGTTGGCAGCCAAGTGCTTAACCATTCCACCACCCTCCTTTGACCACCTAGAACAAAGTGGCCCTGGGTAAGGATAGGCTTGTATGGAAAGCCTATGAGCCTTAGCGTATTTAAAAAAAAAAAAAAATTGTTGTTGTGGTAAAATAAATATAACGAAAAATTGCCATTTTAATCATTTTAAGTGCACAATTCAGTGATACTAGGTACAGTGATACTAGTTACAGTCACTTTGTTGGGCAACCATCACCACTGTCTATTTTCAAAACTTTTTATCACCCCTAAAACAGAAACTCAGTAATCCTTAAGCAATAACTCTCCAGGTCCCTCTCCCTCCTGCCCCTGGTGAGCACTAAATAAACTTCGGTCTCTACGCATTTGTCTATTTTAGATATTTCGTATAGGTGGGATCATACAATATTTGTACTTTTGTGTCTGGCTTATATTGCACAGCAGGTTTTCAAGTTTCATCCATGCCATAGTATTTCATTTCTCTTTTATGGCTGAGTAGTATTTTATTGTGTGTGTATACTACGTTATGTTTATCCATTCATTTGCTGATAGACACTTGGGTTATTTTCACCTTTTGACTATTGTGAATAATATATGCAATGAACACTGGTATACAAGTATCTCTTTTTTTTTTCATTTTTATTGTGCTTTGAGTGAATGTTTACAATTCAAGTCAGTCTCTCATACAAAAATTTATACACACTTTGCTATATACTCTTAATTGCTCTCCCTGTAATGAGACAGCATACTCCTTCCCTCTACTCTTTTTGTCACCATTCGGCCAGCTTCTGACCCCTTCCACCCTCCCATCTCCCCTTCAGACAGGAGATGCCAACATAGTCTCATGTGTCTACTTGATCCAAGTAGCTCACTCTTCACCAGTAACAAGTATCTCTTTGAGTCGCTGTTTTCAAGTCTGTTAGGTATAGCTATAGCGATAGAGATAGAGATGCAAATATAGGAGTGGACATTCTGGGTCACATGGTAATTCTATGTTTAAGCTTTTGAGGAACCACCAAACTGTTTTCCTCAGTGACTGTACCATTTTTCATGCCCTTCAGCAATGCACAAGCCTTCCAATTTCTCCATATCCTGATAACTGACAATAGCCATTCTAAGGGCTGTAAAGTGGTATTTTTGTGGTTTTGATTTGCATTTCCCTAATGACTAATGATGTTGAGCATCTTTTCATGTGCTTATTGGCCTCTTCTATTTCTTTGAAAAAGTCTATTCAAGTCTTTGGCCATTTAATTGGGTTCTTTGTCTTTTGTTGTTGAGTTGTAAGAGTTCTGTGTTGAGTGTGTTTTCTGCGTATTAAACTCTTACCAGATATTTGTTGCTGTTGTTAGGTGCCATCAGGTTGGTTCCAATGCATACCGACCCTACACACAACAGAAGAAACACTGCCCAGTCCTGCGCCATCCTCACATCTCCTCGAGGGTATCCCTCTTTTTCGCTGACCCTCTACCTTACCAAGCGTGATGTCCTTCTCGAGGGACTGGTCTCTCCTGATGACATGTCCAAAGTACGTGAGATGAAGTTTCACCATTCTCGCTTCCAAGGAGCATTCTGGCTGTACTTCGTCCACTACAGACTTGTTCATTCGTTCTTCTGGCAGCCCACAGTATATTCAATATTCTTCACCAACGCCGTAATTCAAAGGCGTCAGTTCTTCAATCTCCTTATTCATTGTCCAGCTTTTGCGTGCACATGAGGTGATTGAAAATACAAGATGTATTTTTTTTTTCATTCTGTAGGTTGTTTCTTCACTTTCTTGATAAAGTTCTTTGTGCAAAAGTTTTTTTTGTTTGTTCTGTTTTGATTTAGGTTAAGTTCAGTTTATTTTGTCTTTTGTTGCTTCTGCTTTTGGTGTCATACCTAAAAATGTTTTGCCAAAAACAAAGTCCCGAAGCTTTCTTAGTGCATTTTTTAAAAATAATTTTTATTGTGCTTTAAGTGAAAGTTTACAAATCAAGTCAGTCTGTCACACAAAAATCCATACACAACTTGCTACATACTCCCAATTACTTTCCACCCCATGAGACAGTCTGCTCCCTCCTTCCACTCTCTCTTTTCGTGACCATTTTGCCAGCTTCTAAGCCCCTCTGCCCTTGGATCTCCCCTCCAGGCAGGAGGTGCCAACATTGTCTCAAGTGTCCACCTGAACCCAGCACCTCAAGCCTCACCAGCATCCCTCTCCAACCCGTTGTCCAGTCCACTCCATGTCTGATGAGCTGGCTTCAGGGATGGTTCCTGTAGTGGGCCAACAAAAGGTCTGGGGGCCGTGATCACCGGGGTTCTTCCAGTCTCAGTCAGACCATTAAGTCTGGTCTTTTTTTGAGAATTTGGAGTCTGCATCCCACTGTTCTCTCGCTCCCTCATGGGTTCTCTGTTGTGTTCCCTGTCAGGGCAGTCATCGGTTGTGGCTGGGCACCATCTCGTTCTGGTCTCAGGATAATGTAGTCTCTGGTTCATGTAGACCTTTCCTTAGTGCATTTTTTAATTGAAAAATCTTGTATGGTTTTTAAACTCATTGCTGTCAAGTCAATTCCAACTCATAGTGACCCTATAGAAGAGAGTAGAACTGCCCCATAGAGTTTCCAAGGAGTGGCTGGTGGATTCAAACTGCTGACCTTTTGATTGGCAACCGAATTCTTAACCACTGTGCTACCAGGGCTCCTATGTGGTTTTTATTAGATTTTTATTGTTACATAACAGTATTACTACTAACTTAGCTGTTTAAAACAACGCCCATTTGTTATCTCACAGTGTCTGTGGATCAGGAGTTCAGGCGTGGCTTAGTCGGGTCCTCTCTGACAGTCTCACAGGGCTTGCGTACGAGGAGTTGCTGTAGTGAGTTCTCGCCTAAGGCTCGATTAGAGAAGCCTAGCTCATTTGGGTTGTTGACTGAGAATTCAGTTTCTTGATGGCGGTTGGACAAACGTCATCCTCAGTTCCTTACTCTGTAGGGCTGGCAGACATGACCACCCACCTGCTTCCTCAAACAGATAAGGGAAGGAGAGTTTTCTTCAAGTTGGGTCTACAGTCTTAGGTACCACAATCAAGTATGCAGAATCACATACATCCTGTCACCTTTTTTATAGTCTGTTGGTTAAAAGCGACTCACAGGTGCCACACCAAAAGCCATGAACACCAGGAGGTGGGCATCATGGGGGCCACCTAAGCGTCTGTCTGCCAAGTAGTGGTGATGAATTCAGGTGTCTGATCAACCCAAAACAACATTCTTTCCTCTAAGAACTGGGTCATCCCTGGTAGCCGTGTCTATGCTGTGCGTCCCCACACTCCTGGCCAGAGTTGACTGAGGTGCAGGTAGAGCCCCAGCTCAGAGTAATGCAGTCAGATTTCCCCTCCCAGGACTGTAGCATTGGGCTTTACAGATGGCCCATTTCGGGGCAGTTTCCTGTCAAGAAAGGGGACAACTTAGAATTTGTTGAGTAATCTTGTTTCAACATGTGCATGTGGAACAGAAAGAAGAATGAAGTTGATTTGCAATGAAAAATGGAGATTAGAGACAAAAAAACTTCACCTTGGTTTCCGGTTGCTGGTTCTGGTTTCTCATATAACCCAGTGATTTTTGAGACCCAGAGCTCTTCCCAATATCCTGTCTTTAAATTTTCTATTTTGCTTAAGCTTGCTCATGTTAGCTCCTATTACTTGTCAAGGAAAAGAATGATTACTAAGTTTAGATCTGAAAATGGGCCTTACTTATCCTTCACTTGTATCTTAGTTATCTAATGCTGTTATAACAGAAATACCATAAGTGGGTGGCTTTAACGAACAGGAATTTATTTTCTCACACTTTAGGAGGCTAAAAGTCTGAATTCAGGGTGCTGGCTCTAGGGGAAGGCATTTTCTCACTGTTGGCTCTGGAGGAACATCCTTGTTTCTTCTCACCTTCTGCTCCTGGGCAGTCTTCATGTGACTTGACATTTCTCTTCCCCCCATCTCTGCTCTGCTGGTTTGTTTAATCTCTTTATATCTCAAAAGAGGTTGATTCAAGATATACCCTGCCCTAATCCTGCCTCATTAACATGACAAAGACAACCCTTTCCTAAATGGGATTATAAACACAGGCATAGAGTTTAGGATTTACCACACATATTTTGGGGGGACACAATTCTGTCCATAACAATTTCATAACCTCACCATCATCCATCCACCAACCCATACATTCATCCATATAATAAACATTTCCGTATTTCCTGTGATGGCCCAGGCACTGTGCTGGATATTGGGACACCACAGCAGACAAGACGCAGAGTCCCCACCCTCCCCAATTCACAGTCTGTGGGAGAGGCAGACACGTAAGCAGACTTACAGGCAGGAGGCAGTGAGGAGCACAGAAAGGGAGCATACACTGAGCCTGAGGAAAAGGCCTTTCAGGAATGCTTCCTGGAGGAGGTGACTGAGCTGATGACCTCCAAGAGGTGATGGGGAGGGAGGGATGAGAGGATTGTACCAGGCCGTGGGAACAGCATGTGCATAGGATACAAGACCATGGCAAACCTGGATGTATGTCTGAAGAGACCCTTTGTGGAAGTGGTGAGGAAGCTAACATTTTACATGCCTACCCCCCATATTACCTTCTTGAAGGTTATTGTGAACATCTAGCTTGGCACTGGGGCTTTATTAATGGCAAATTGTATACCTTGGCATTTTATTTCCTTTTTTTTAATATAAATTAAAACTTACAATTTTTAACGTACAAGCTTATGAATTTTAGCAAATGCATACAGTTATGGAACCACTACCACTATCAAGATACAGAACAGTTTCTTCTCCCTAAAAAACCCCTCATGCTACCCTTTTGTAGTCACCTCTTTTCCCCACTGCCTGCCCTGCTGACATTTTATGTATATGTATATGTGTATGTGTATGTGTATGTGTATGTGTATGTGTATGTGTATGTGTATGTGTATGTGTATGTGTATGTGTATGTGTATGTGTATGTGTATGTGTATGTGTATGTGTATGTGTATGTGTATGTATGTGTGTATGTGTATGTATATGTATATGTGTATGTATATGTACATGTATGTGTATATGAGTATGTATATGTATGTGTATATATATGTATATGTGTATGTATATGCATATGCGTATGTGTATGCGTATGTGTATGTGTATGTGCATGTGTATGTGTATGTGTACGTGTATTTGTACGTGTACGTGTATGTGTATGTATATGTATGTGTATATGTGTATGCATGTGTATATGTGTATGTATATGTATGAGTATATGTGTATGTATGTGTGTATGTATATGTATATGTGTGTATATGTATATGTATGTGTATATGTGTATGTATGTGTATATGTGTATGTGTATGTATATGTGTATGTACATCTATGTGTATATGTGTACATATATGTATATGTATATGTGTATGTATATATACACTCCATATATATATGGAGTCCTTGGGTGGCACAAATCGTTAATGTGCTCAGCTGCTAATCAGAAAGATGGTGGTTCAAGTCTACCCAGAGGCTCCCCAAAAGAAAGGCCTGGCGACCTACCCTGTGGAGCAGAGTTCTACTCTGACACCCATGGGGTTGCCATGAATTGGAGTTGACTTGATGACAACTGGTTGGTTTTATATATGTGTTTTTTCTATTTATATTAAATTTATGTTCACACACATATACATATATAATTTTATTTTATCTTCATATCCATTGATATTATGTAGACAGCATTATCTCTGTTTTACAGATGAGGAAACTGAGGCTCAATGGATTTTTCGTCCTTCTTTCCTTGGCTGCATTCTAAAAATTGAGTGGTGTGTCTGTGAAGACAAGAGACTTCATTGTTTCCAGTTACTGGGTAAGAAACAGATTTCTCAGGTCATGCACAGGAAAAGAGCATTTTGGTTCAGAAACTCACACCTTTTTTGCCAGAACACGGGCTCTGTGTTGAAAGAATACAAGAACAGAGAACTGGCATTATCTCTTGGGTCAGGTCTGTCTTCCTTGGCCCTTTGCTGTGAGGTTCAAGCATGTGTTTCAGGAAGCCAATAAAATGCACCTTCTTCTCAAGAAATGTTACGACAGCTGGCTTCCAGACCCTCCGAATGTTATGTCTTTTATCTGAAGTCTCTATTATTTTTAATCATCTCTTGATTTTACCAAGACAGTCATTATTTCTACAGTCAGTTCATTGATAAATTGGGGAGTGTTCTCATGTTGTTTTTTCCTGTGGTGTGGTTGTAACTTTCTTTGTCATCGATAATATGTCAAAGCAGACTAACCAGAGTTTTTCCCCAGCCAGACCATATGGTTGGGTCATGCAAACAGCCATTGTAAATCCTCCGTGACAATGGCCCAGAATGATACTGTTACCTGGTCCCCTTGGAATCCAGATTTATGGAGATCTGAATGTGAGAACTGACTGTTAGGAGCATGGGTTTATAAAAATGTGCCACGTGGATACATCTATCTCTTTGTCTGGCTCCTTGCCTTCATACATAGCAAGTGAATGAAAAATATGTGCAGAGATATTTGAAAAATTCTTGAGGTGTCTCAATAAGCTTTCATAGTGCCGGTGCAGAGTATGTACCCAATAAATATTCTTTGAGCGAGTGAATGAATGGATAGATGAATGATGTGGAACTTGGGTGAATTAATAAAGTCATCTAGTTTTCTAGAAAACAGCTTACTACTAGGCGGGGGACACTGTTGCCTTCCCAATGCCTTTTCCCCTTTTCCACTTGTGACTGAACCCCCAATTTTATTCAGGAAGCCTCTCTATCCTCAGCTCCAGGGGTAAATCTTAGTCTAAGCCAATCAGAGCATGGCATTTTCCTAGAGACTATGGTTAGGAGCTCGGCTGTTCACCAAAATGTTGGCAGTTGGAATCCACCAGCCACGCCTTCAAAACCCTGTGAAGCAGCTCTACTCCATCGTATGGGGTTGCTGTGAGTTGGAATTGACTTGATGGCAGTGGGTTTTTGTTTATTTGTTTATGATCTAAGGAACGCTGGTGGCACAGTAGTTAAGCTCTTGGCTGCTAATCACAATGTAGGTGCTTTGAACCCACCAGCCGGTCTGTAGGAGAAAGATGTGGCAGTGTGCTTCTGTAAAGATTACAGCCTTAGAAACCCTAATGTGGTAGTTCGCTCTGTCCTATAGAGTCACTGTGAGTTAGTATTGACTAGACACCCGTGGTAGGTAGTAGCTCCACGGGAGAAAGACCTGGCAATCTGCTCCTGTAAAGATTACAGTCTGTAAAACCCTATGGGTCAGTTCTACTCGGTCACCTGGGGCCATTAAGGGTCAAAATTGGCTTGACAGTGCCCAACAACAGCTGTATGTAGGGTACATAGGAAGATCACTTTTAGATCTGTCTTTTATTGCATGTACTCACTACCCTGGGAAGTAAGAATTGCCATGCCAGTTTTGTAGCTGAGGACACTGAGATTCAGTAGTATTGGCTACTGGTAGACCTGGCACCTAATCCTTGATTCTGGGCCATTAGACTCACTCTTTTTTAGCATGTTCTTTCTACTGCAACTCACTTTGTCTACCTAAGAATTGCCCATCTTGAAAGGAAGCCCTCCTCCTTAGATAATTGGAGTAATTGAGTATTTTTCTTCCTCCTACTCTTTTTCCACTGGTTCCTCTTGCAACACGGAGAAAAAGATTATCGTTATGTTCTCTACCTGCAACCATCCTGTGTTTTCAGTCATTCGTACTATTGATCCTTCCGCTAGTATATGAAATTGAGAAAACATCTCAGCAAATTATCCTTTGGCAGTTACTGTAAACAGGATGCCATGCAAGTTACACAAAGAAATACAAAACACCTCTTGCCTGCAAAGAGTGTATCTTCTAATTGGCAAGGCAGGGCATAGCATTTCAGACAGTGATAGGGGACTTGAATAAATAGAAATATAAAACTGCGTTAACCACTTGTTACGGATTGAATTGTATCCCCCCACAAAAGGTGTGTCAACTTGGTGCAGGCCACGATTCCTAGTATTGTGTGGTTGTCTACAATTTTGTGATCTGATGTGATTATCCTATGTGTTGTAAATCCTAGGTTTTTTTTTAATAGGGTTAATGAGGCAGGATTAGAGGGAGTTATGTTAATGAGGCAGGACTCAATCTACAGGATGAGATTGTGTGTTGAGTCAATATCTTTCGAGATATAGAAGAGAGAATGGAGCAGAGAGGAGAGGGACCTCAGTACCACCAAGCAAAAGAGCCAGGACCATGGGTGTCATTTGAACCTGGGGTCCTAGACCAGGGGAAGATTGATGACAAAGACCTTCCCCTAGAGCCGATAGAGAGAGAAAGCCTTCCCCTGGAGCTGGGACCCTGAATTTGGACTTTTAGCTTCCTAAACTGTGAGAAGATAAATTTCTGTTTGTTAAAGCCATCTGCTTATGGTATTTTATGTTATAGCAGCACTCGATAGTTAAGACACCTATAAAAGTAGTATGTCATTCATTTTGGGATAGGAGGAACATAGTAATCACTCTCAAATCTAGACAGTTTTTGCCTCCTCTCCCCCTACCATTGCTTGCCTGGAGGGCTGCAGTAGCTTCCAGATCTATCTGTTTCTACCTTGTCTGCCGTGTAACCCATTCTTCCCGTGGAAGCCACAGAAATCTGGTGGAGAAGCAAAGCAGATCATGACATTCCTCTGCTTAAAAACACTCCACTGGCTCTTCCTTCCATGCCTACAAGACCCTGCTGGAGCTGCGCCTCTGACCTCTGGAGCTGTGCCTCTGACCTCTGTAGCCTGGCCTCGCACCTTATTCTTTCTGTTCCTTTCCCTCTGGATGTTTTCTAGCCCCACCCTTTGCATTGGGTATACCCTCTTCCTGGAACACCCTTCCTTGTACTCTTCAACTAGTCAATACTTACTCCTTCCAGTCACAGCTTAGGCATCCAAGCCTCAGTGCAGCCTTTCCTGACCTCCCCAAGAGCACCAAACCTACCTACCACAGGCTTTCATTGCACCAGGGATCTTTCTCTTTGGACTTGCCCCAGTTATAGTTCTGCATGTGTTTGGGTCATAATTTGAAACAGTCTGCTTTAACCCCCACACACCTGTAAATGGACAGGGATTTTATCTCTGTTTACTTACCATTGGATTGCCAAAACTTGACAAATTGTCTGACACATGGTAGATGCCCAATAAATACTTACTGAAAGAAAGGATGAATATAGTAGCATGGATTGGGCACTTATTTTGAGTCAGGCATCATGCTACGAACCTAACTGCGTTATGCCATTTACGCCTTAGAACAACCCAATGAGACAGTTGCAGTTGCTGTCCCCTTTTATAGTGAATACACTGAGACTTAGATGGAATAATGTACTAAGTAAGTGATGGAGTTGGGATTCCAAACAGCACATGGCTTTAGATAACTGACCTCCTAAGCACTGGGCTCTGCAGTGTCTCACAGATGAAAAAAAGTTCTGGGAGGTCAGAGGAGGGTCATGGGCTGGTTTCAAAAGGCAAGTTAGCTTTGGTCAGGGAGAAAAAGGAGGAAGGCAGGTACACAGGGACACCACCAGCATAAAGGGAATCTTTGAGCAAGGCTTCCCTTCTGGATGGGTATCATGGATTGAATTGTCTCCCCTAAAAGATGTTGAAATCCTAACCCCTGTTACTTGTGAATGTGGCCTTGTTTGGAAATAGGACCTTTGTAGATGTTATCAGTTAACATGAGGCCATAAGAGAGGAGTAGGGTGGGTCCTAATCCAATGTGTTGTCCTTATAAAAGAAGAGGCACAGGGGGAAGACGCCCATGTGAAGGCACAGGCAGAGGTTGGAGCGATATATCCACAAGCCAAGGGATGCCAAGGGTTGCCAGGAACTACCAGAAGCTGGAGTAGACAGGGGAGGATCTTCCCCTAGAGCCTTCAGAAACAGCACGTCCCTGCTGACACTTTGGATTCAGATTTGTAGCCTTCAAAATTGTGGTACAATAAATTTCTGTTGCTTTAAGCTGCCCAGTTTGTGGTACTTTGTTATACCAGCCCTGAGAAGCAAACACAGTGTGTTAATTAGAAAAGGGCTCCCATCCTCCCTGCAGATGCAGCGCCACTCCAGGGACACGCAAGTTGGGGAGCCATGTGCCAACTCCACTTCAGCTCCCACTTTTCTGCTCAACTGAGTACTTCTGTACAGTATACAGATCACAGAGTTATATGCAACACCTGGAAGGCATGAAGGCTTAGAGGAGAAAAAAAAAAAAAAAGCCAGGGATGAAACGTCCACTTGGCTGGAGTGAATGCCTCCTGAGGGCCTAAACCTGTGCTGTCCAGTAAAGTAGCCACTAGCTACATGTGGCTACTTAAATTTAAATGAGGTAAAATTAAAAATTCAGTTTCTCAGTCACTGTCTTGGTTACCTAGTGCTGCTATAACAGAAATACCACCAGGGAATGGCTTTACCAAACAGAAATTTATTCTCTCACAGTTTAGAGGCTAGAAGTCCAAATTGAGGGTGTCAGCTCCAGAGGAAGTCCTTATCTCTCTGTTTGCTCTGGGGAAAGGTCCTTGTCATCAGCCTTTCCCTGGTCTAGGAGCTTCTCAGTGTAGAGGCCCCAGGTCCAAAGGATGTGCCCCACTCCCAGCTCTTCTTTCTTGGTGGTATGAGGTCCCATGTCTCTCTGCTTGCTTCTCTCTTTTATATCTCAAAAGGGATTGGCTCAACATACAGCCTAACCCTGTAGATAGTGTCCTTGCTCATTAGCACAACTGCCTGTAATCATGCCTCATGGACATCACAGTGGTTAGGATTTACAACACACAGGATAATCACATCACACCACAAAATGGTGGACTACTATACAATAATGGGAGTCATGGCCTAGCCAAGTTGACAGACATTTTTAGAGGACACAATTCAATCCATAACAGCCACACTACCCACTTGTTAAGTGCTCAGTGTGGCTGGTGGCTACCATATTAAGCAGCACACTTAGAGAGCATTTCCATTATCATAGTAAGTTCTATTGGACAACACCATTCTAGAAAGCAAGCTGGAGGCATGGTTCATAAAAAGAGCTCCATCTTTATGCTGTGAGCCATACGGAGTCATGGAAGGATTATAAGTGGGGAAGTGGTGTGACTGAAGAGGTGGTGCTTGGAGGAGTGTTAATTATCACCTATTTTTTTTTTGAGGGGGATTCTGGTGCACCAGGCTCTGTACTAAGTACCTCAAAATCATGATCTCATTTAATCTTCATAAGAGGCTTACAAGGCAGGTACTATTACTATTCACAATCTATAGGTAAGAAATGAGGTATTGGCAGCTGGGTGGGAGAATTCTCACCTTCCATGCAGGAGATCTGGGTTCAATTCCTGGCCATTGCACCTCATGTACAGACACCACCCATCTGCCATTAGAGGCTTGCATGTTGCTATGATCCTGAACAGGTTTCAAAGGGGCTTCCAGACTAAGATGGACTAGGAAGAAAGACCTGGCAATCTGTTTCTGAAAATCAGCCACTGAAAACCCTATGGATCACATCAATCCTATCCACAACTGATCATGAGGATGACACAGGACTGGGCAGTGTTCTGTTACATTGTCCATGGGGTTGCCAAGAATTGGGGACCAACTCAACTGCAGCTAACAACAATAGCATAGGCAATGAAATTGAGGCCTGGTGAGGTTAATTAACTCTTATAATCCCAGTTCTGTCTGACCCTGAAGGCTCTCCTTTATACCATGCTCCCAGTCTGTACTCAAATTAACCTGGTGATGTGAGTGAGTCACTCAGCACAGCAGAGACTGAGGTTAGGAAGGCCTGTTAGGCAGCCCTAGAAATATTCTATGTATGAGATGATAATAGCTTCAACTACAGGTCACAAGCTTCATTTGTAGCAAGCTTCACATGTTCCTTATTCTTTGTCCCTGGCCTATAGTTTCCTTGTCCCCCCTCCTTCCCTCCCTAACCATTAATAGCAATGGCCTACATTTTCTTTGGAACCATCTTTGCTTATGCTTCTGCTCCTCGTGTTGGTGTTTCCAGAGAAAATTGCGTTTACGTTAGTTTTTAACCTAATAAATTCGTATCCATGGGAGGACATCTCCCACCTCATCCTGCTGTTCGGCCTCCCTCTAGAGATTCCAGGACACAGCTGGAAAGCTTGTGTGGCCCCACCATGAGCCAAACACAGAGATCCATCTGGAAAAGTGTGTGGTAGAAGCCTCCACTCTTCTCTCACTTCTCTTGTAGCAGTGGCTCCCACTTCCTGCTGGGACCTGAGGTCTTTTTTGCTGCTTTGGCCTCCTGGTGTTAAAGGTAAACTTCCCTGTGGATTAGTCCTGTCCTCCTGGAGTATTCTGGCATACTTAGTTTGTGAATGTTTGAACTTTAGGTGCTGTCTGTCAAGCAATGGAGATGGATTGGCTCTTCCCTGGTCTTGTAAAGATAACTCATTTCCGGTATTTGGTTTCATGGATTATGGACAAACGGGTCTCCATCAACCCCTCTGAAGAAGTCTGTGAGAGAAACCGTGGAATATTGATCTACCTGTTATAGCTGGGGAAACTGAGGCATAAGAGGAAGAAGAGAATTGCACACAAGTCCAAAGTAAAGAATTAGAAAGAAAACCACGACATCCAGGTTGCCTACTCATGCTTTAACCACAACCCACATTTGCCTATTTAGTTACAACAAACACAAGAGAGATAAACATAGATGTAAGTTAGTCTAAACACCAAATTTTAGAAGTTTTTCCTCTAATGTCTACTCAGCCATCCTGACCTTTATTGGGGGATAAACCAACTCACAACAGCTGTGGACAATTATTTACTGTAAATCAGAGACCAAAAGGCTTGGGTAATGAAGTGAATTTAGTATTAGAAGGAGACAGACGTGTTTGGTATCAGAAAGTTATATTTTAAATTGACTCTTGGATTCCAGTGATCAGCAGGTACAAAGTTTGCAACATAAGACATGCTAGAGAAGCCCTCTTTTCTGTGGAGCAGCAGGTTTTGCTCACATTTGAGGGGCTTTACAAAAATGCACAGCCACACCTGGACCTTCCTCAGCCTGGAGTCCTCCAAGAAGATACTTTGTGCAGGTGCTATCGAGATGACATGTTCCTCAGTGGCCGTAAAAGTGATCTACAGCTGGCTGTGGAGTTACCCAACCATCCTGGTTACTCAGTAAGAAACAGATTTGAATTCTGTCACTGTTGTGGATTGAATTGGGTACCCCAAAAATATGTGTTGTAAATCCCAATTTCTATGCCTGTGGTTATAATCCCATTTGAGAATGGTTCGTCTTTGTTACATTAATGAGATGAGATTAGTATAGGATGTGTCTTAAATTAATCTCTTTTGAGATATGAAAGAGATTAAACAAGCAAGTGAAAGAAGCAGAGATGTGAGAAGAGAGATGCCAAGCCACATGAAGATTGCCCAGGAGCTGAAGCTCAGAGGAGACAAGGACCTTCCTCTAGAGCCAACAGAGAGAAAGCCTTCCCCTAGAACTGTTGTTATTCTTAGGTGCCATCGAGTCAGTTCCAAATCATAGCAACCGTATCCACAACAGAACGAAACACTGCCCAGTCCTGCGCCATCCTTACAATCGTTGTTATGCTTGAGCTCATTGCTGCAGCCACTGTGTCAATCCACCTCGTTGAGGGTCTTCCTCTTTTCCGCTGACCCTGTACTCCGCCAAGCATGATGTCCTTCTCCAGGGGCTGATCCCTCCTGACAACATGTCCAAAGTATGTAAGACGCAGTCTCGCCATCCTTGCTTCTAAGGAGCATTCTGCTTGTACTTCTTCTAAGACAGATTTGCTCATTCTTTTGGCAGTCCATGGTATACTCAGTATTCTTCACCAACACCACAATTCAAAGGTGTCAACTCTTCTTCGGTCTTCCTTATTCATTGTCCAGCTTTCACATGCATATGATGTGATTGAAAATACCACGGCTTGGGTCAGGCGCACCTTAATCTTCAGGGTGAACATCTTTGCTCTTCAACACTTTGAAGAGGTCCTTTGCAGCAGATCTGCCCAATGCAATGGTTTCTTGACTACTGCTTCCATGGCTGTTGATTGTGGATCCAAGTAGAAAAATGAAATCCTTGACAACTTCAATCTATTCTCCGTTTATCATGATGTTGCTCATTGGTCCAGTTGTGAGGATTTTTGTTTTCTTTATGTTGAGGTGCAATCCATACTGAAGGCTGTGGTCTTTGATCTTCATTAGTAAGTGCTTCAAGTCCTCTTCACTTTCAGCAAGCAAGGTTGTGTCATCTGCATAACACAGGTTGTTAATGAGTCTTCGTTTAATCTTGATGCCCCATTCTTCTTCATATAGTCCAGCTTCTCCGATTATTTGTTCAGCATACAGATTAAATAGGTATGGTGAAAGAATACAACCCTGACGCACACCTTTCCTGACTTGAAACCAATCAGTATCCCCTTGTTCTGTCCAAACAACTGCCTCTTGATCTATGTGAAGGTTTCTCATGAGCACAATTACGTGTTCTGGAATTCCCATTCTTTGCAGTGTTATCCATAGTTTATGATCCACACAGTCCAATGCCTTTGGATAATCAATAAAACACAGGTAAACATCCTTCTGGTATTCTCTGCTTTCAGCCAGGATCCATCTGACATCAGCAATGATATCCCTGGCTCCATGTCCTCTTCTGAAACCAGCCTGAATTTCTGGAATTTCCCTGTCGATATACTGCTGCAGCCATTTTTGAATTATCTTCAGCAGAATTTTGCTTGTGTGTGATATTAATGATATTGTTCTGTAATTTCCACATTCGATTGGATCACCTTTCTTGGGCATAGGCATAAATATGGATCTCTTCCAGTTAGTTGGCCAGGAAGCTGTCATTCATATTTCTTGGAGTAGACGAGTGAGCACCTCCAGTGCTGCACCTGTTTATTGAAACATCTCAATTGATATTCTGTCAATTCCTGGAGGCTTGTTTTTTGCCAATGCCCTCAGAGCAGCTTGGACTTCTTCGTTCACTACCATTGGTTCCTGATCATATGCCACCTCTTGAAATGGCTGAATATTGACTAATTCTTTTTGGTATAATGACTATGTATTCCTTCCATCTTCTTTTGATGCTTCCTGCATCATTTAATATTTTCCCCATGGAATCCTTCACTATTGCAACTCAGGGCTTGAATTTTTTCTTCAGTTCTTTCAGCTTGAGAAACGCTGAGCGCGTTCTTCCCTTTTGGTTTTCCATCTCCAGCTCTTTGCACATGTCATTATAACACTTCATTTTGTCTTCTCGAGAGGCCCTTTGAAATCTTCTGTTCAGTTCTTTTACATCATGAATTCTTCCTTTTGCTTTAGCTGCTCGATGCTCAAAAGCAAGTTTCAGAGTCTTCTCTGACATCCACCTTGGTCCTTTCTTTCCCTCCTGTCTTTTCAGTGACCTCTTGCTTTCTTCATGGATGATGTCTTCATGGATGATGTCCTTGATGTCATTCCACAACTCGTCTGGTCTTCTGTCGCAGTGTCCAATGCATCAAATCTATTCTTGAGACTGTCTCTAAATTCAGGTGGGATATACTCAAGGTCATATTTTGGCTCTCGTGGACTTGCTCTGATTTTCTTCAGTTTCATCTTGAACTTGTGTATGAGCAATTGATGGTCTGTTCCACAGTCGGCCCCTAGCTTTGCTCTGACTGATGATATTGAGCTTTTCCATCGTCTCTTTCCACAGAAAGAGACGTGTTCCATCTGGCGAGGTCCGTGTGTATGGTAGCCGTTTATGTTGGTGAAAGAAGGTATTTGCAACGAAGAAGTCGTTGTTCTTGCAAAATTCTGTCATTCAGTCTCTGGCATTGTTTCTATCAGCAAGGCCATATTTTCCAACTACTGATCCTTCTTCTTTGTTTCCAACTTTCACATTCCAATCACCAGTAATTATCAATGCATCTTGATTGCATGTTCAATCAATTTCAGACTGCAGCAGCTGATAAAAATCTATTTCTTCATCTTTGGCCCTAGTGGTTGGTGTGTAAATTTGAATAATAGTCGTATTAATGCGTCTTCCTTGTAGGCTTATGGATATTATCTTATCACTGACAGCGTTGTACTTCAGGATAGATCTTGAAATGTTCTTTTTGATGATGATTGCAACACCATCCCTCTTTGAGTTGTCATTCCCAGCATAGGAGACTATATGATTGTCTGATTCAAAATGGCCAATACCAGCCCATTTCAGCTCACTAATGCCTAGGATATTGATGTTTATGTGTTCCATTTCATTTTTGATGATTTCCAATTTTCCTAGATTCATACTTCGTGCATTCCAGGTTCCGATTAGTAATGGATGTTTGCAGCTGTTTCTTCTCATTTTGAGTCATGCCACATCAGCAAATGAAGGTCCCGAAAGCTTTACTCCATCCACATCATTAAAGTCGACTCTACTTTGAGGAGGCAGCTCTTTCCCAGTCATCTTTTGAGTGCCTTCCAACCTGGGGAGCTCATCTTCCAGCACTATATCAGACAATGTTCTGCTGCTATTCATAAGGTTTTCACTGGCTAATGCTTTTCAGAGGTAGACTGCTGGGTCTTTATTCCTAGTCTGTCTTAGTCTGGAAGCTCAGCTGAAACCTGTCCTCCATGGGTGACCCTGCTGGTATCTGAATACCGGTGGCATAGCTTCCAGCATCACAGCAACACACAAGCCCCCACAGTACGACAAACTGACAGACACGTGGGGGTCCCCTAGAACTGGCACCCTGAATTTGGACTTCTAGCCTCCTAAACTGTGAGAAAATAGATTTGTTTTCTGAAGCCACCCACTTGTGGTATTGCTGTTATAACAGCGCTAGATAACTAAGATGCTCACTCAGGCTGTCAGATTTAGTAGGCACTGTGGCTTCTCAGCAAGAGGCTGCGGAAGGAAGGGGGGGCTCAGAGCTATATGGCAGCAGAGAGAGGGACAAAAGCCTCGCATAATTTAGGGGTGAGTTCAAAGGCAGTAACATTTACTGTCCATACCAAGAAAGTGTTTCAAAGCCAGGCAGGTGCCTCTAAGCCAATAAGGTGTTATTACCTTTAAGCCTACCCCTTTTACCCTTGATAATAAGCACTGTTTTAAACTTTTTGAAAATACCATCCACAATTTAAAACAGGATATGTCACCTCCACACTTTGCACCTGAAGAAGAAAAAGGAGCCTTGCTTGAAGTTGATACCCTCCATTATAGGCAGACAACCCCCCTAACACACACACACACACACACACACACTCACACACACTCACACTCTGTCTCTCTCACTCTTCCCTTCATCCTCACCTGTGCTGTGTGATAGTGGAATCTGGCCACCCTGAGTATGGCAGGAAGCACAGTGAGGCTAATGAGTTTCCTCTCCAGGGGCCTCCTGCCTAGGGCCAGCCCACAGTACAGGAAAAAATTGCTGTAAATTCTCCCATCTTTTGAATGAGGCTTAGCCTCACGATGGCTTCCAAAGCAAGGCCTTAGTCTGGGGAAGGACAAGCTGGAGACTTGGTGTTCTAGAATTTTAATTAAATAGACCACAAAATCCAGTCGTTCCCAAGTTTGAATTCTAAGTCTGAATTTGAAAACAACTTCTGTCCTCGAAATAGAAATGACAGTGAACAGGGGAATGTCACCGTTGTCCTGAGCACAGCATGGAGATAATATAAGGTTCAGTTTAAGAGCACAGACTCTGGAGCTAAATGGCTTACGTTCAAATCCTGGCCATGGTGTTTGCTAGCTGTGTGACTTTGGGCACAGTAAAAAAAAAATTTGCTGTCAAATCGATTCTGACTCATGGCGACTCCGTGTTTTTGAGTAGAGCTATGCTCAGTAGGGTTTTCAGTGGCCAGTTTTTCAGAAGTAGATTGCCAGGTATTTCTTTGCAGGTGCCTCTGGGTGGACTCAAACCTTCAACCTTTCGGTTAACAGCTGAGAACATTAACCGTTTGCATTACTCGCGGGCTCCATGGACACAGTATTTAAATAATTGGTGAATCCTTATAATGTGGAATCATGTCTTAGATCTAGAGGTGACCCAGGAAACCACCTTGTTCACCGTCATCCCATTAGACTTACCCATGATGCTTTGGTGAAGAGACTCCAGACTTCCTAATTCTTAGCCATTTATTATATTCATTAGAGAAGACCGTGAAAGTGTTCACAGGGGCAGATGAAGGGGAAAAGCTGAAGGGTTGCTAAATCTTTCGTCAAATACATTGGCCTAAACTGGAAAATGTCTGAGAGTTACTGGAAGGACAGCAGAACTTAAAGCTCCACGTGAATTCCTAACAAGGCAATTCATAACTAAGAAGCTGTTTATTATCTCTCCTCCTCCTTCCAAGGACACCCTCCTTTCTGGAGTGAGTACTACCATACTACATGTCATCGTGTGCTGCATAAATCATGAAGTTCACTATGGAATACAAGATCCTTCCCAACTCTCCTACCCTATTTATCCAGTCTCAGTTCCTACCCCATGTATACTCTCTGTCCGACAACACAGACCATCTTCTGTTGCCTACCATGTTGACCACTTTCATTACTCCAGGCTTATACATGCTGTCATCTCTACTTGCAGTGTTCTTTGCTCTTTTCTACCTGGCAGACACCTGCTCATTTTTCAAGATCAAGAAGAATGTCATCTCTTCTGTAAGGCTTTTCCAGACAGTATCGCTCACTGTAATGGTAGAGAAGTTAAGTACCTATTAAGTGTTGAACACTGCTGTGGGTGCTTATAATGGTTATTTCACATCATTCATTTAATCCTCACTACAATCCAGTGAAGTAGATACTGCAGTTATCCCCACTGTAAGATGAGGAGACCAAGGCTTGCCGCAGTTAAGTGGCTTGCTGAAGATCACAAAGCTAGTTAGTGGTGAGGCCAGTTTTAATCCCAGGTCTGCCTGACTCCAGAAGCTGGTTCTTCCCATTAGTCCACACTGACTCTCCCGGGACGTTTTGTGCATGCTTTAGTTACATCCTTTTGCCAGTTTAATTTTACAAATTTGACTCATCTATTTTTATTGTATTGAAAACCACTGGGGATAGTATTTGTGTCTTATTCTGTTTTATGCTTCTAATATTTAGTTCACTGCTTGGCTCACACTAGATGTTTAATATAAATGTGTATAAATTGTTGGATGAAGAGATGGATGGATGGCTGGATGACTGGAAGAAAGAAAACAAAGAAGGAAGAGATCAAGGAAGGAATATTAAGCTTCCTTAACAGTGCATATCATAGAACAAGCTAACCTCATCCGAGTACACCAAGCATTGTGTTCTATAAGGAAGAATCTTAATGCTGCTTGGAAAATGTATCTGAATATCTAATTCACATTTTATTTCAACTCTGGGCTTTACTAATGGCAGGAAATTCGAAGGAAAGTTTAAGTCTATGACAGTGTACATCTCTGGTCAGAGATGGAGAGCCTAAAAATGCTGGACAAAGCAGAAAACATTTGGATGTGATCATAACCCTGAAGAATGAAGATACTATAGTTTCTGAGCTCAGAATCTTTTTGCTTGGGAAAGGCACACACACACACACACACACACACCTTTATGTGTTTCTTGTTTTTTTTTTTAAGTGCCTTGCCTTTTGGTATGTTCTCCAAGGAACATCTACAGACTTCAAATAGGTAAGCCTGCAGCTGCTACAGATTCAAGTGTTTAGACTGCATCAATTTGCTTTTATTAGGGATGCATGAAAAGATCTAGAGAAAATGAGAACAGATCGTACCCTCAGGCAAAAAAGTATAAGGCACCAAACAGACACATTAAGGGAGGTTCAGAAGTCCGTACCTGTGGTTCAGTGTTCAAACTGGCCTAGAGAACAGAGCATATGAGCCAGCATGGTTATTGCTCAGTGTTTGTGCAATGTGTAGGATGCAATATGAGAAGCAAATGTGTGAGTTTCTGGGTAAAGACGGAGGAAGACTCGGAATTATGAGTGACATGTTAGAATACAAGGTTTTGGTCTGCAAGACCTAAGTTCTTTGAAGTTGCAACATGTTTGGAGCCTGTGTGGGGCAGTCATGTGCAGCTATGAAGTAATTCCTGGACAACCAGTGACAGGAGAGCAACTCAGGGCCCTACCTCAGTATATTCTGAATGCAGAAAGGCTAACAGCTCACTGATTGGAGGCAGTCAGAAGATTTGGAAGCTGGATTAAGTAAAGACTGTCTACCATTGATTTTAGACCCCAAAGGGGATCGGTCTTCAGACCAACTTCTACAAAGAACCTGATTGTTTTAGCTTAGTAATCTCTATTAGGAGCCCTGGTGCTGCAGTGGTTAAGAGCTAAGGCTGCTAACCAAAAGGTCAGCAGTTCAAATCCACCAAGCACTCTTTGGAAACCCTATGGGCCTGTTCTACTATGTCTTATAGGGTCGCTATGAGTCAGAATCGACTCGGCAACACCAGGTTTGGTTTGATTTAACCCTTATACAGTGGAGCCCTGTGGTATAGTGGTTAAGAGCTTGGTTGCTAACCAGAAGGTTAGCAGTTTAAATCCACCAACCACTACTTGGAAATGCTATGGGGCAGTTCTACTGTGTCGTGTAGGGTCACTGTGAGTTAGAATTGACTTGATGGCAATGAGTTTGGTTTTGGTGGTTTAACTCCATAGAGATCTCGGCAACCATTTTGCTTTAGCTCTAAACAAATACCTTTGTTTTGGGTGGTTACTGGAAACTGTTTCCTGCCTTGATTTTGTCCAGTTTGGAAGAAGGGACTTGTAAAAATTAGGCAGATGCCCCTGTACAAGCTTCCACGTCCTAAATATGAGAAATTATAATTGCTTCCAGTTAAATGGGGTATTAATTATGTGTGAGAGACTCCTCTGCCAAGTACTTGATATGACATTGTCTCATTTAATCTTCACAAGCAACCTTTAGAGAGAGAAGTACCTGTTCAATCATTTTATGGATGAGGATAATGAGACTTAATCTAGTTATACAACAGCAGAGACAAGACTCATACACAGATTCGCTTTAACACCAGCCTCCACTCTTGCTCTTAACCTCGATGCAGTGTTGCCCGACTTTTCACATGTTTATTCAAGTGTCCCTGAGGTTGCTGATGACCGGGACTGAATTTCACTTGCCTATAGTCATCATCAAGTACAACATACATACTAACGGGTAAATAAATTGGTGGAAACTTTTTTAATGAAAAAGATAGATACTGAATTTTTCAGAAGGTGAGTGTGACTGAGTCAAACAAAAGTGAATCGAGAGGGGACTTATGTCAATGTGAGACTAGAAGATTCCTGGCTGGGACTGTGGTGGAAGGGTGAGATTTTATATCAAAGGTATCATGAACCCGGGCGCCAAATAAAAGCTATTTGTTAGTGGAGGATAGACTCTGTTCACTTGAGAACCAAAGTCACTTCAAGGCCCATTTGTTGGCTTGGTGAGAAGCTTGCCAAGGTGAAGAGTCCCTACGTCCCAATGGCCCATAAACATGTCTCCAAACAGCAGGAAGGAGCTATACAAAATGGCTGTCATAGCCAGAGCAGAGGGATGTAGACTCAGGAAATGGATGTGTCTCCCTTAGTGGTGCTGACTGAGCCAGGAAGGGCTCTGCATCCCGACTGGCCAAGACAAACACAGTCCAGAGCTGGCGGGGAGGCAGCCATTGGGGAACAGCCTAACCACCACAGTCATCCAGCCTCCTGAAAGATTGTCATAGCAAGAGTGAAACCAGGGCCTGTGGTTTCCTGCTGTCCTCTCTGGTACACAGTGTGGGCTTCCAATGACTCATGGCCAATGGCGTGCTAAGATTTCACGTCCCATCTCCAATGGAGCCCAACCTGTGCAGAGTCACGGCTGTTCCCACCACTTCCTCCTCCCGAGGAGCTTTATGAGGGGATTAATGATGATCAGCATGTGAGTGGATGTCTTCACATGAGCAGCACAGGCACACAGGGACATAGTGGGGGGTTGGTTACTAACAGCTGTGGCAAGCCAAGCTGCTGTGTCTTAAATCTGCTGGTTGTGTGGGGAGGAGGAGAGGAAACTACCATTTATTAACTTCACCCCTAGAGAGATGGTTCAGCTCAGTGGTTAAAAGCGTGGGCGTCGGATTTCAGCTGGCTTCACCATTTACTAGCTAAGAGATCTTAGGAAGTCACTTAACCCCTCTGAGCCTCGATATTCTCATCCATGTTAACAGTAGTAGCTACCCTACCCCAAGGGTCTGTGGGTGGTGCAAATGGATAACACGCTCAACAGCTAACCCAAAGATTGGAGATTTGAGTCCACCTGGAGGTGTCTGCTTCAGAAGCAAGGCTTATCAATCTACTTCTGAAAAATCAGTCATTGAAAACACTGTGGGGCAGAGTTCTACTCTGATACACGCGGAGTTGTCAGGAGTTGGAATCAACTCAACAACAACTAGTTTTTATCCCATTGGGTGGTTCTGAGCATCAAATGGAGATTATAAATGTAAAGTTTAGTAAATGTTAGCTACAGGGTATCAAGTTTGGTTGGTGGTGGGAGCTAAAGAGCAAAAGGAATTATTTCCTGGGAGAAAGATTACCCCTTGTTGACTGTAATGCTTTATGGAAGTTGAACACTGGACTCCAGTCATAAGTTGAAAGAGAACTTTGACATCACTACAGACTGCTTTCTATGGAGTAGTACATCTAAGGACCCTTTGAAATCTATGTGGATCTTAGGAGTGAACTGACCAGGGAAACCATCTCACACCCTACCTGGTACCACCATTAATAATTAAAATTCCAGTCATGAACAAGCGTGCTATTCAGTACTACCAAAGCCTATTGAGGGCTTCTCATGTGCCAGGCACTGTACTAGGCACTGCTGGAGGGTTGGGGGGAGGAGAGTAACAGAGAGGAATGAAGCATGACCCCTATATTCGAGGTGCTAGTGGGAGCGATGGACTTGTATTCCCAATTAATATGAGGCAGGCATATCATTGCTGCAGTGCTGATACAACCTACCTGCAGGATGCACGGGGGAGAGATTGATCCTGAGGGGGGCTATCCAAGGCTTTTTGAAAGGTATGTGTTTTGAGATGGGTCTCTAAGTTAGATATGAGGATGAGGTAAGCAGTATAGATAAAGAGATCAACTTTTGCCAAAGCAGTAGCCTAGAGTGGAAGGAGGGGATAAGCTGGAAAATAAAGTTGAAAAGGTAGGAGACTATGTCCATAAAGTTTTCACCGTCAGGATAGAGGATTTGAATTCTTCTATATACATTGGGAGGTGATATGCATTAGGGCTCCAAACTCAGGCACTGGAGGCAAATGGATATGAGGCTTGGCTCTCCATTGTACTTATAGGGTGATGTTAGAAAAACATACTTCACTTCTTTGGACTTTAGTCTCCTTGTCTGTAAAGTGGGGATTTAATTCACAGTGCTAATAATATAAGCAGGCTGCTTAGCACAGTGCCTTAACACAGTACACTCGTATAAAATATTAGCTATTGCTATCATTGTTGGCAATAAAAAAGCTGTTGATGAGCATGAGAAACGATGGACATCTGGATTAGGACAGTGGAAAGAGAAAGGGGATGTGTACATTTCAGAGGCAGAATAGGGACGTTAACAGCCTATTGGATGTGTGCAGTGAGAAGGGGGATTTGAGATCAGGAGTTTGAGATGGTGTTTCCAAGGCGGGTCATCCAAAATGATCTCAGTATTGGATGTATTGAAGCAAAAGTGGCTGGTAAATCCTTCAAAAACCAAATGGATTTCAAATTCAAGAGTCTGGACTGCAGTAGAATTTTTAGGATAGGAGACTTAGATGGATGGAATCATGTGTGTAAAAGTAAAAATTAAACCTTTGGAATGATAAAATGGTCCTGTAAGCATCCTTAAGAGGAGTAAATTTGCTGGGGAATAGACATTGTAACATCTAATTATAAGTGAATAGAAGTAAGGGAATAAAAGAAGAAGTAAGGCAGTTACTGTGTTCCAGAAACTGAAGGATGAGGGTTTTATAAACACTGTGATGGTCAGCTGTGCAGATGAAGATGAGATCATTGTTTTGGTGATACCTTCACAAACATCTGAGGAGAGCATTAGGGAAGGAGCTAGCCTGTAGTCATTAAGGAGAAAATAAAGATATGTGGCATATGCTTCATTTGTAAAAAAAAAAAAAAAAAAAAGCCCAGAAGTAAAAGGAGCGTGAGAGAGGGCTAAAATGAACCTAGCACAAGGCCAGAGTGAGTTTGGGGTGGAAATTATTCAAACAGGTTTGTAGAGTAGGGGAAAGTATCCGTTGAAGAAACATTGAAGATACGCAAGAGGAAAGCTTTTGTCTAAACAGTGGCAGGAAAGACTCAGGAGGGATGTTAGTTTCAGAGCAAAACGGGACCACATCTTACTTGGATTCCAGAAGCAATGAAGAAAGACTGTGTTTTAAGGCAAAGAAAAATTTTATTTGTGTAGTTAATGGAGTTCACTTTGGTGTAACTTTATCTTCTAATAAACTGTAGATTTTCTTTAATACTGCAATGAACTTCATAAGTTTAAAAAAGAAAAAAAAAAGGAGGGTGGGATTTCCTTTCCCTAATTGTTTTGGAAGGTGCAGTAGTGGAGCAGGGATAACCGCAGAAGTTGATTTGAAGTCAGAAGATTAGGCTATTTGTAACCTCAGTAAATCTCAACGACCTTACGTGCAAAAGGAGAATGCCCACCAAGAGGACAGATAGAAGCTTAGATGGGATAGCATATGTGTCTGGCTTTGTAAAATTGATCTGTAGAGTTAACTAGAGTTTGTCATTTTTATTTATGGTATCTATCATATTTTGTTCCTGAAGGTGCTTTTTCAGCTTTATCCATGGCTTGAAGAGACAATGATGTCTGAGACACAAGCAAGATGGGAAGTTTGTGCCGTGCTTTATTTGTGCCATAAGTAGATAGTATGTGATGCGGAGGAAAGCGAGGCGTACCCTCTGAGAAATGTGTGGCTATAATCTTGGGGGTAGGGCAACGTCACTGACTTTCCACTAAGGCAGGCCACTTCTCCCTAGCTTTTTTCCAATGATGTGTCCAAAATGGTTTTGCATGACTCAAGCTGAGACTCGAACCACTTCCCTTGTTACGCACATTTGCCATTTCCCAGATTTCATCATTAGAGCATTTCCTGAAATTCAGTCCAAAATGTTCGTTTTTTTTCTGATTTCAAAAAAGATTCTGTTTCTAGCCTCAGCTATCAGATGGGGGAACCCAACTGTGCACAGTAGTGCTGAATGTGACATCAGAGTTTCCAATGGGAACCCATCCTTCCACCCTCAGATCAAATTCTCCCCTTGTTTCAGGATTTAAGAATAATGTGTAGGCTTTTCCAGACCTCACTGAGGCAGTGATTGCAGAGCCAATAGCAACAGGATCTCAAAGAGCCTCTGAGATTGGCAGCCTGCAAAGACCGTCTGCCAAAGAACCCCTTTGGAACCTCATCACTGTTTCAAATCCCCATTTTTAAACAGATCAAAGGACCTTCCTCGTAGTGGTGAAACTCAGGTCTAGGTCAAGGTGAATAAGTGGGAGATTCTGAAGGAGCCTAGCAGAACATCAAAGAAGGATTAGGTGGGACCTGAGACCTTTCTTTGAAAACTCTTTTCCATGTTTCCCAGACTTATTCAGTCTGTTACATGGTTGAACTTGACTGTCTGCTCCCATCCTAGTCTTTAATCCCTATTCAGCTACCCAATAGTTCAATCATCTGATGGTCAAATTCCTTAGATTCCTTGGTTTACATTTTCCAAAAGGAAGTGAACAAATACATCTACTGATCTATAAATGAGGAAGAAATTGAAGTTGTCGATGATTTCATTCTCCTTAAATCACCAATCAACATCCGTGGAAGCAGCAGTCAAGAAATCAAAGAATGTATTGCCCTGGGCAAATCTACTGCAGAAGACCTCTTTAAATTTTTAAAAAAGCAAAAATGTCACTTTGATGATTAAGGAGTACCTGACTCAAGCCATGATCTTTTCAATCACCTCATATGCTTGTGAAAACTGGACAATGAAAAAGGAAGACAGAAGAAGAATTGATGCTTTTAAATTATGATGTTGCCGAAGAATGTAGAATATACCATTGACTGCCAAAAGACTGAACAAATCAGTCTTAGTAGAAATACAACAAGCATGTTTCTTATAAGTGAGCATGGTGGGACTTTGGCTAGCTTACTTTGGACACATCATCAGGAAGGACCAATTACTAGGAAACAGCATAATGGTTGGTAAAGTAGAGAGTCAAATGAAAATGAGGGAAACCCTCAATGAGATCAATCGAAACAATAGCCATAACGATGGATTCAAACATACCAAATGATCATTAAAATGGCACAGGACCAGGCAACATTTCTTTCTATTATACATCAGGTCACTTGATGGTACTTAACAACAACAGCAAATACGTATGAATAGATGGTCCCTAGCCACCCACACTTACCAATCATCTTAAGCCCTGTGAACTCATAATTAACCTTCTCTTTCATTCTGAAAGTACTTTGTTGCATCTCCCATAAATGCCTCCTCTTCCAGATTGTATACTCCCTGTCCTATGCATCTTTTTGCCCTTCCTCAGGCCTTTCACAGAGCCTGCTGCCTGTACTTGATAAATGGTTAGTGACCATTATATGTAGTCTTAGCCTTTCTACTCATTTTACCAACTATCCATTTATGCCACAGTAAGGACTGTTTGGGAACTTGCTCAATTGTTACTCTTTATGGGTTGCTACGAGTGGGAATCAACTCGACGGCAATTTTTTTTTTTTTTATGGGTCAGAGAGAACTATATGCAAAGTCATTATTTCTTAGTTTAGATCAATACAAACAACAAGCAGGCACTAGGGATACAATAGATATAATTATAGTCATCATAGGTTGCACTCATTAAACACTATGTGTCATGCATGTGCAACGTCTTTTCTTTCCATGTATTTCCTCTTTTGGCTCTTAACACTGGACTATCCCAGGCTCAGCTCTTGGTTTTCGCCTCTTCCTCACGTATACCCCCTTGATGATCCCAAGTATCAGCTGATGCCACCAACTCTAAATTTCTCCAGACCAGACTGCTCTCCCCAACTCCAAACTCATATACCCATGGCCTCTACTTGGCTGTCTAATAACCAAAAAAAAAAAACCAAACCCAGTGCCGTCGAGTCGATTCCGACTCATAGTGACCCTATAGGACAGAATAGAACTGCCCCATAGAGTTTCCGAGGAGCACCTGGCAGATTCAAACTGCCGACCCTTTGGTTAGCAGCCGTAGCACTTAACCACTATGCCACCAGGGTTTCCAGATGTCTAATATGCATCACAAATTTGATGTGTCTAAAATTCATTCCCAATCTTCCTACAAAAGCTGCTTTACATGCTCCCTTCCCTACCTCAGTTGATTGCAACTCCATCCTTCCAGTTGCTCAGACCAAAATCCTTGGAGTCACCTAAATCCTACTCTCTCTCATATCCTGCATTCAATTCACAGGAAATCCCACTGACTCTGCCTTCAATATATATCCAGAATTCAGCCTTCTCACCACTTCCATTGCCACCCTTTCAATCCAAGCCACCATCACCTCTTGACTAGGTAGAGCTCTAGCTTTCTGTTAGAGCTCTGTGCTTCTACCCTTGTACCCTATGGTGTCTTCTCAACACAGCAACCAAAAGCACGTGTCAGGTGATGTCCCTCCAGTGACTCCCTGTTTCTTTCAGAGTAAAAGCCAGAATCTTCCTGAGCCCTGTTATGATTTGGGGTCCATTTGTTCTCTGACCTCACATCCTATCACTCCCACATTATTCACTCAACTCCTGCACATTGGCCTCCTTGCTGTGATGTGAATGTGCCAGGTGGGTTCCCACCTTTGGTCTTTGCTCCTGCTTAGAATGCTCTTCTAGGAGGCATTGTTTGGCTACTTCTTTGAACTTTTTTGAGTCTCAATAAGGCTCAAACCACCTTCTTAATACTGACGCTTGCCTACCCCCAAACACACCCAATTTCCCTCACCCTGCTCTACTTTTTCTTTTTTCCATTGTACATCTTGCCTTCTGACATGCCATATAAGTTACTCATCCAAGGAACACACAACACCAAGCACCCAACTAATAAGTTGAGCTCATTGAACAAAGTGGCCCTAAGACTGGGACCCTGACACAGAAGAAAACATTCCTTGATGATTACAAGGGTGGGGAGGGAGAGAAAGGGGAATTTACTAACTAGACAGTAGACAAGAATTATCTTAGGTGAAGGGAAGGACAACATATAATACAGGAGAAGGCAGCACAACTGGATTAAACCAAAAACTAAGAAGTTTCCTAAACACAACCAGATACTTCAAGGGACAGAGTAGCAAGGGTCAAGGGTCTGGGGACCATGGTTTCGGGGGACACCTAGGTCAGTTGGCATAACAAAGTTTATTAAGAAAATGTTCCATATCCCATTTTGGTGAGTGGTGTCTGGGGTCTTAAAAGCTTGCAAGCGGCCATCTAAGATGCATTAATTGATCCCAACCCACCTGGAGCAAAGGAGAATGAAGAACACCAAAGACACAAGGAAAATGTTAGCCCGAGAGACAAAAGGGCCGTGTAAACCAGAAACTCCATCAGCCTGAGACTAGAAGAACTGGATGGCACCTGGCTACTGCCAGTGACCACCAGGGAACACAACAAAGAGTCCCTCACACAGCAGGAGAAAAGTAGGATGCAGGACTCAAATTCACATAAAAAGACCAGACTTAATGATCTGATTGAGACTAGAGCAAACCCACAAGACATGGCCTTCGGACTCTCTGTTCACCCAGAACTAAAACCATTCCTGAATCCAACTCTTCAGACAAAGATTAGACTGGACTATGAAACATAAAATAATACTCATGAAGAGTGTGCTTCTTAGTTCAAGTAGATACTCAAGACTAAATGGGCAGCTCCTGTCTGGAGGTGGGAGGAGGAGGCAGAAAGGGACAGGAGCTGGCTGGATGGACACAGGAAACCTGGGGTGGAAAGGCGGAGCGTGCGGTCACATTCTAGGGAGAGCAACTAGGGTCATGTAACGATATGGGTATATATTTTTGTATGAGAAATTAACCTGAGCTGTAAATTTTCACCAAAAGCACAATAAAAAAAGACTGGGCCCCCTTTCTAGTACAAATAGACCCAGACATCCATATTTTCCATTTCTTTATATTCACTTATTATGTGCTATGCTCAGCAGGCCCACCTTACAGGTTATAGGATAAACGTTGGTTCCATCAAATCATTTCTACCTAAACTAAGTTGTTCATTACAATCCTGCTGTTATTTTACATGCCACTTTTTTTTTTTTTTTGCATAAATAGAGTACTGGCAACAGAAGCCAGCCACGTGCCCCTCCCTTGACCTGCTCCTTTTTTACTGTCATCTTCTTTTTTAAAAAATTATTTTTGTGGAGTAGAAAGCGAGAGAGAGGAGGCATGAGAGGATTCCGTATTGTCTATCTTCTGATTTCTCTCTTTCACATGGCACCCTTTGATTTCAGATATTTATTGGTTTCCACGCATCCACTCTGGCCTCCTTTATGTTTGTTCTTCACTATTAACCAGAGTGATATTTTAAAAACTCACATCAGCTCATGTTACCCCATGCTTAAAACCCTTCAAAGCTCCCCACTGCTCTGACCCTCAAGATCAACACCTCTAACAAAGCCCCTGTGGCCCTGAGTGTTCTGGCTCCTGTGGGCTTCTCTGTCTTCATCTGACACTTCTCTGACACCTCTTGTCACTACTCTAGCCACATTCATCTTTCAGCTCATGAATAATCCATCTCTGCACCCCCACAAGGCCTTGATCAGGCTGTTCCCTCTGCCTATGATTCTCTCCCTCTCCCCCACGACACCTGCTTTCCTTACATAGTTAACTCACCTTAAGATTTCAGCTCACTCATCACTTTCTTGAGAAACTCCTGTGCCCACAAAAACCACTTCTTCCTAACCTTGGCTGCGTCAGTCCCATGCTTTGGTACCATCATGCTATCATATGCCAGTCCTTCATACCCCTGCTCTCTTGGTCTGAGTTTTATTCTCTGCTCTCCCCATACTGAGCTTCAACAAAAGTCTGTATCCCTGGCACCTGACGTGGTCCCAAGCGTAATATGTACGCAATAAATAGCTGTGGAATGAATGAATAAATGAATGAATAAGAAAAAACCTCACTAAGGCATCTCTTATGTCATAAATAAGGTTTAATGTGATTAAGCAATGAATAACCTTCCAAATGAGAAAGTAATCTACTATTGTATTAGTCAGGCTAGGTTATACTGTAGTGACAAACAACCCCCAAATTTTGTGGCTCAGAAAAACGAAGGTTCTGATGGGAGTGCGAAATGATACAGCCCCTCTGGAAAGGGCATGGCAGTCTCATACAAAACCAAGCATGTGCTTATGAAATGATCCAGCAATTACACCCTTGGGCATTTATCTCAGAGAAATAAAAACTTATGTTCACACAAAAACCTGTACACAAATGTTCATAGCAGCTTTATTCATAATAATGCCGAACTGAAAACACCCCAGATGACCTTCAATGGGTCAGTCAAACAATTTTGTACACCGTATCATGGAATACCGAAAACCAAACCCTTTGTTGTTGAGTCACTTCTGACTTATAGCAACCCTTTAGGACAGAGTAAAACTGCCCCATAGGGTTTCCAAGGCTGTCATCTTTATGGAAGCAGACAGCCAGATCTTTCTCAGGCAGAGCAGCTAGTGGGCTCAAACTGCTGACCTGTCCGTTAGTGGCTGAAGCTTTCACCACCGCGCCCCCAGGGCTCCTTCCATGGAATACTACTGAGCAATAAAAAGGAATGAACTATTGATGCATACAACAGCTTCGATCTCAAGGGACTTATGCTGAGTGAAAAAAACCAACCTCCAAAGCTTATGTATTATGTGATTCCAGTTATACAACATTCTTGAAATGACAAATTTGTAGATATGGAGAAAAATTTAGTGGGTGCCAAGGGTTGATGGGGTAGAGGATGGAAGTGACTGTGCCTATAAAAGGGTATCACTAGGGATCCTTGTAATGAAACTGTTGTGTATCTAGACTGTGGTGGTGTTCACACAAATCTACACATGCGGTGAGGTTTTATAGAACCTAATATACACAGACACACACGCACATGCAGATGAATGTATGTAAAACTGGTGAAATCTGAGCAAAATCAGTGATTTTATCAGCATCTGTTTCCTGGTTGTGATAACGTACTATAGTTCCACAAGATTTTACCACTGGCGGAGACTGGATAAAAGGCATACGGTATCTCTCTGTAATGTACAATTATCTCAGAATAAAGTGTTAAGCAACAACAAGAAAAGTTTTCTTTCTCACTCGTGCTGTGTGTCTTACTTGGTATAGCCGGGGGTTCTAGTCCATGTAGGTGGCACAACCTGTTGGAGTCCCCACCATCTGGAACATCACCAATCACCTCATCACGGGAAGCAAACATAGCAAATGACTCACTGGCTTCCACCTGGAAGACACACACGTCACTTCTACTCATGTTTCACTGGCTAAAGCAAGTCATTTGGCTCTCCTAACATCCAGGAAGTAGAGAGGTTCAATCTAGCCATGGGTCTGGAAAGAGAAGAAGCAAAATATTGGTGATAGCACTAATGACAACCATTAAAGATTGCTGTTAAAGATTATATAATCGGTAAAATATTGCTCAAAGCAGCTTACATTTGCCCTCATCATCATGTGACCAACGTAACAACCCTCTTCCATTTAGAGATTAATCAAATATTGTTGTCATTAGGTGCCATTGAGTTGATTTTGATTCATAGCTACCCCACGTGACAGAGTAAAACTGCCCTATAGGGTTTTCTGGGCTGTAATCTTTACGGGTGCAGATCACTGGGTCCTTCTCTCATGGAGCCACTGAATAGGTTCAAATCCCCGGCCTTTGGGTTAGCAGCCAAGTACTTAACCATTGTGTCACCAGGGCTCTTTAATTCAATATGAATATTACACCACTAATAAAAGTTTTATATTTGGCTCAAGCCTCACTTCTTGAATAAATGAAAGCTTTTTGAAAATGACGATGAGAAAATGATTCAAGTATACTTGAAAAGGCACCCATGTAACAAAGGCAATGTCTTCTTGGCCTTTGTTCTTACTTCTGAATTAACGTGGAAGAGCAAGCGCCCATTAACTTTTCACAGAAGCAGTGCTTGCAAATGACCTTTAGTTTTTCAGTCTGAAGACACAAGTGGCCAATTTATAATGTAACTCAGTTGTGTGTGAAAGTTTCCGCACGTTCTCCAGAGAGGCCATGTATAGGACATTGGGAAGGGCAGGCCAGAGCAGATCAGACCCATAGATTTCAAAGGTTGTAAGTGGGGGGGGGACAGATCCCAGACAGGCCAGGAATTTGCTGAGAAACTCATCCACAATAATCAGCAAATAACCAGAATGCTCCGGGAATGACGAGCTGAATGCTGTGGTTATTAAAAATTAAATCAGATGTTTTGGTATTTAGAAATATCTCTAAGATATGCTTTTTCTCTTGTGCTTTTTCAGAAGACATTACAGCGATCAGAGTTGCTTAGGATTGGGAACAAAGGGAAGCCTTCCCTCACTGAGCATCCATTCTATGCCAGTCAGTGTCTGTGCCGATCACTTTCACCTGCTTCATGCTCTTGCCTGTTATTAGTACCCCTATTCTACAGATGCATGAAGGGTCAGAAGAATCCACTCTTTGGGGAGCTATGCTGTACCCTTCATTCATCATCAGTTCACTTGGGGCAGGACTATCAACGAGGACCAGTGTGACTTGGCTTCAAGCTCCTTTCTAGCTTCTGTTCAGCTGCCTCCTTCCGTGGCTTCTAAGCTTTAGCCAGAGCACACTTCTCCTGCCTCCTCAAACTCAACCTTCAGAGTTTACCCTCTGTGCCTTCATGAATGCTGTTCCTTCTTCCCGTCCTTATCTCTGTACCCCAATTCTTACCTGTTCTCCAGGGCCTAGCTCATTTGCCCCCTCCTTCAAGTCTCCCCAAGTGATTACCTTGAAATATTTCAGGAACAAGGCAAGAATGAATGAATAAATGAATGGATAGATGGACAGATGAACAAATGAAGTCTTCCCTATAAGCAATGCTTTGTCCCTTCTTTCTTTCTTCCCACAGGGGTTTATTTTTATTTTTTACATCTCTTTTAATCTCTTTGTTATACTTTCCTGGAGATAAGTAGCTATTTCAGTTCAATTCAGAAAACATGTACTGAGTTCTTACCATTGCCAAGCTCAGTGCTAAATATGGCAGGGAGTACGTCAGTGGGTAAAACCTGACGCTGTCCTTTTGGTGTTCACAATCACACAAATAATAGTGTCAGGGATTGAATTGTGTCCCCCCAAAATATCTGTCAACTTGGCTAGGCCATGATTCCCAATATCATGTGATTGTCCACCATTTTGTCATCTAATGTGATTTTCCTATATGTTGTAAATCCTATTTCTGTGGTGTTAATGAAAAGGGATTAGTGGAAGTTCTGTTAATGAGGCAGGACTCAGTCTACAGGATTGGATTGTGTCTTGAGCCAACCTCTTTTGAGGTATAAAAGAGAGAAGCGAGCAGGGAGACATGGGATCTTATATCACCAAGAAAGCTGTGTCAGGAGAAGAGCGCGCGCATCCTTTGGACCCAGGGCCCCTGCACCGAGAAGCTTCTAGCCTAGGGAAAGATTGCTGATAAGGGCCTTCCCCCAGAGGCGACAGAGAGAGAAAGGCTTCCCCCGGAGCTGATGCCCTGAAATTTGGACGTTTATCTTACCAGCCTGTGAGAAAGTAAACTTCTCTTTCTTAAAGTCATCCACTTGTGATGGTTTAAGTTATAGCAGCACTAGATGACTAAGACAAACAGAAACTGTTTGTGAAATGAACTCTAAAGCATTTCCAAGCCCCTGCCAGCCTCTCAGCTCCTGGAACGAGAGGATACAGTCACAGAGTGGGGGACGGGACTTCATGCTTTTCTAAAAGAAGCCTGACTCTTGTCAGCATCCTTCATCAAGAGCAAAGCCCAGTGAAGAATGACCCCATCTCTGGCCAAGGCAAGACCTGCCAGGCCCTGAGAAGGACGGCCTCATCATCCAGGATTGCAAATAGCCTCTTAAGAGTTATCATTTATTATTATAACCTTGCTTATTTCAAGAGTGATCCCAGAATGTTAAAAAAATAAAATGGCAATATAATAGTACTGCTTAAAATAAAATCATAAATTAATACCAGAAAACTCTAGACGATTCCATTTTACTTCACGTAGGGAAGTCTTTGAAATTAAGTTAAGTGACTCCAGGCTTTTTATTTATAGAAACAACTTTGGAAGTTGGTCTGAGAAGTGAGATATCCAAGGTTTCAAATAAACTAGAGTTACAGGGAAATTGTAAATAATGAAGAACCATGTGGATAAAAAATAAATCACTTAAATACCCTGTCTAATTGATAGGAAAAGCATTTCATATTAGGTAAAACCCAATAAAAAGATTTAAAGAGAGGATGTAGAAATAAATAAATCACAAAATAAATAAATAATAAAACCTGCACCACCATCCTGAGCCCTGAGGGGGACAAGAAGAAGAAGAAGAAAAAAAAAAAAGCAAATGGGAAAGAAGTTTGCGTTGCTATAAGAAAAGGAAAGCTCCCTCTTCCCTTTGTCCCCTGGAGTAACCATAGAAAAAAAGCATAGGGCACAGCTGGTGGCGGACCAAGTTAGCCAATACTGTTCTCTGGGTGGTGCAAATGGTTAACATGGTTGCCTGCTAATGGAAAGACTGGAGGTTCAAGTCCATCCAGAGGTGTCTCAGAAGAAAAGCCTGGCAATCTACTTCCGAAAAAGTAGCCACTGAAAACCCTACGGGACACATTTCTACTCTGACACATGTGGTGTCGCTGTGAGCCTGAGCTGGCTCCGTGACAACTGGTTTTTAGTTTGAATTAGCAAAAGATGCCCCCTCTGGGTAGATGCAGCACTTTGGACACATGGTTCGACAGCCAAAGAGCCTTTATGCTAGGAAAAGGGGCCTTTGTCTCCCCGGACATGCAGCCCCGCCCAGGTGCTGGAGATCAGCCCTCCTGGCCCCTGTGAAGTAATACAGAAATGTCACAACTGCAGACTGTGACCCTCCCTGCCCAGCATGATCCTGCATAAAATGTCTGGGGAAAAGGTACTGGTTTCTAGTTTTTGGACCAAACTTTACCCCTCTGAGCTTAGTTTCTTCCTCTGCAAAGTAAAAGGAAATGCCCACTCTGAGTTTCTTTCACGGAAAAAATCTGATGAATTTACCCATGGGGGAAGGCTGGGTTGGCTGCCGGTCACCACGCAGGAATAAAACTCTCGTTATTAACTCTAAGCCGGGTCTCATTTACCTTACAGGGAATAAACTGCTTTCCCTTTCACATTCTGGTGTACTTTTATTTTGACATTTTAAAATGCATTCATTTTTCATATTTGTCTTCATTTAGGTTTGTTTCTTCAAGTAAAAAAAAGAAAACACAATAATGCTTACCAGTTAGAATCACTTTTCTGTGTCAGGCATTGTGCGAAGCACCCCCTGTATCTGTATGGTCTCATGTGATCCTCGCAAAGTGGAACATCACTTCCCCATTGTACAGGTACACAAACCGAGGCCGAAAGGTTAAGTAGCAGAAAATAACACAACCAGAGTTAAAACCCACATCTTGGTGATCTAGAGTTTCTGCTCCCAATGAATAAGCTCTAGATTTGTCCATGGTAGAGAAATTGCAACAGACATGAAGGAAAAAATAACAATCACCTTTCACGCGCTAACTCACTATGACTATCGTACTGTCTATTCTCTTAATATTGTTCTAATATCGTAGGATAATCTCTTTTAATTGCAGAGCCAAGAGTACAGAATTTTTTTTTCAGCAGATGAGGATGCAGCCGTAGCACCCACCGCCAGTTTAGGGCGCAGGGAGAAGGACTAATAGTGTCTGCGTTATAACTGCTTTCTCTTAGCCTCTGTCGGAGCTGTGGTGGCTCAGTGCTTAACAGCTCAGCTGCCAACCAAAAGCAGTTCGAATCCACCAGTTCTACTCTGTTCTGTAGGGTTGCTATGAGTCAGAATCGACTCGACAACAACGGCTTTTTTTTTTTTTTAAGCTTCTGTAAGCACCATTCTAATTTCTAGTAGCGTTCCTAGAATCATTTATTCTTGTTAATAATTGCAATAATAATCATTCAGAATCTCTACAGCTTTGGTGAAAGCATTCGTGGAAATCTACATTGTATTTAATTCAGTCTCTTTGAGAATAAGTAGAAGGTGCTTCATCTTGTTCCTGAGCTGTAGCTGCTCTGTTATCAGAGACCCCACTCGGGAGGTCCTGTAGCTTCTTAACAGCTGACAACGTGCAAGTCATGCCCCACACGGCACCACCGCTGCCTTTGAGAAATACCACCAGCAACCTGTGCACATCCTGCCTCCAAGAGTGGGATTCTGTTTATGGAACCTACCCTGCATGAGTTGTCCTGACCTCAGAAAACCTTCCCAGGATGAGTGTATAGGCATCCCTCTCGGTTCACAATATCTGATTCTCAGTGGTGTAAGCAATGCCGAGAGCTGCTCATTTAAAAGTCCAGTTGCTTCTCCAGGTTTCTGGTTTGGTGATAGCCAAGAAAATGAGACTTATGGCCACCTATCCATAGACATACATCTATGCAGTGAAACCTGTGACAGCTGGAACTTGACACGACTGCCTTGTTTTTCTGGGTCTCACAAGTTTTCTGCCTTTGGCGGGTGCAGTCTCATCGCTTTTCTATTGTTCTTTATTAGTGGAAAATAGTTTTCCTTTACTGACGGTTTTTTTGTCTTACACAGGTTCCAGCCTTCATAGGTTTTGCTCTGTGTGTGCGTGTATGTTTTTGTTAGATGCTGTCCAGTTGACTCTGACTCATGGTGACCCCAAGTGTGCAGAGTAGAACTCCACAGAGTTTTCAAGACTGTGACCTTTCCGAAGCAGATCGCCAGGCTTGTCTACTGAGGTGCCTCTGTGTTTGCACCACTCAGGGATTCTCGTGTGTTATGTGTATTAATTCATTCCTGGGTGGTCTAAACAGTTGACACACTTGACTGGTAACTGAAAGGCTGGAGGTTTGAGTCCATGCAGAGGTACCTGAGAAGGAAGGCCTGGCAAGCTACTTCCGAAAAAAATCAGCCATTGAAAACTCTGTGGATCACGGCTCTGCTCTGAAGCACATTGGGTCACCACAAGTTGGAATTGACTTGACAGAAACTGGTTTTAAGTATATGTATGGGTGTGTGTGTGTATATTATATGTACAGGTATATGTACAGTGAAACCTGTGAGAGCTGGAACGCAACAGGACTGCCTTTTCCCCCCCAAATCTCGCAAGTTTTCTGCCTTTGACAGGGTGCAGTCTTAACACTTTTCTATCTCTATTTTAGTAGAAAATATTTTCGTTTTCCTTCTGTGACATGTTAAACAGCTTCTGGCTTTCCCAGGCCTTACTGCACTGGTGGTCCCCGGGTTACCAACATCTGACACACCTACAACCTGTAGTTACGGACTGTCTCTGTAAAGCCTGTGATAGTAAAAATTCAAGGTACAGACAATGGTTCGTAATAACAAATGGGCACTTCTTTCTGACCTGCATCAAAACATTGTTATAATTATTGCTGTATTATTATGTTAAAGATGTTTTAGTATATTTAGAAGTGTTTCCTTAATGTTTTTTTAGGGGTGGAAAGGTACACAATATACTGTGACAAGCATCTGATTACCTGAGATATGAACCGTACCTAACTGTTCCGCGTTATGTGTAAATTCAACTTAAAGACAGACTTAGGAGTGGAACTCGTTCATAATCCAAGGACTGCCTGTATGTGTGTGAGTGTGTGTGTGTGTGTGTGTATGACTTATAAAAAAAAAAATTATAGCTACTGTATTTTGAGAGATTACTATGTTCCACGTAGTGGACTTGACACTTACGAATTACCTCTTCTAATGCTCAGAACTTATTCTATGAGGTAGGTAATACCCTTATTTTTATTAAATAGGGAAGTTTAATCTTAGAGCAATTGGGTAATTGTCCACTGTCCTGTTTTTCCTGAGAACACAAAAATCCTAGTCTGCTTGACTTTGGCATGTTTTTAACCACTAACTGACACTGCCTTCCAGGCTGGGCATCGGCCCTCAAAAGGATGTGATTGCAGAGTCCCCTGGAGCTCTCTGGCTCCAATGAGTCAAACAAAAAAAAAAAAAAACAAAAGGCACTCTCAAATAGAAACAGGACTAGTCTATTGTCCAGTCCATTACCTCTATGAGTTGCCATTCCAGAGCTAAGCCACAGCCCACGCTTCGCGTACTCTGCTCCGGACGCATTTCAGAGTGAGAGGATTCACAGAGCAATTGCAATAAGCCCAACATGGCTTGTTGAACAGTTAAAGGGCCTGGAAATCCCACTTTATTTGCTTCCCCTCTTTTACGATTATATGCTGTTTAGGAACAACACCAGGCCCTCATCAGAAGGCTGAAGAGGGCAAGGTACCTCTTCCAGAGACTAGGTATCCTTCCTTAGGGAGAAGGGGCCCCTGGCATCAGTTTTTCACCCAGATACATCAGGGTGAACTTTCGTGGCCTCCTCACTGGAACTAATCCCAAATGGGACGATTGGGGAATTTTGATCCTGCTCTCCTGGTGTGTGGTTCTCCCAGCAACAATTGACTCTTGGGTCACCATTCCAACTGTGCAGCGTATGTTATTCTCTTCCTGTCTTCCTCTCGGGTGGGGTAGCCAAGGAAGGGCTACATTGGCATTCTCACTCTCTAAAAAAAATTTTAAAAAGCGTCTCTATCTTAAGACCATCCATAGTTTTCCAAGGTCTTCTCAAAGAAGGGAAAAGAGGACTTACTGAAAGACACTGCTGCCTGTGGACACTGCTGAGTAAATTTTGGCCAATTTGGCACAGTCATGGACTCCAAAAAAAAATTTTTTTTCCTGGTTTGAGGAGAAGGAAGTATCCCACCACTTCTCTAGAGATGCACTGGACCCGACAGGCAAGGGAACACCTACTCTGGCTGCCTCGCTCTAAAATGGCTGGTTACAAGTAATTTGCTTCAACTTAATTTCTCTCATTCAGATTTATGGAAAAAGCATCTGTCATAGGCAATGGGAAAGAATTGAGACATTAGCCCACTGTGAGGTGTTCAGGTGGCAGAGCCCCGCTAGCCTACCCTGCATGTCAAAGTTGAATTACAATATTGCTGAGCATAGAGAAGTGACAGAAACTCTAGGAATGAGATGACCAAACAAACCCCTGTCATTTGCTCTCTTTAAGCTCTTTGCCTCTCTATTCTGGCCTTCGTCTCCTCCAGAACACCACTGCTATCTCTTGAACAAATTGATTTTGCCAACTTCGAGGATCCTCCTTAGTAATCTCTTCAGTATGTGCGTTCCCTTTGGGAGAAATACAGTAGTCTGCATGCGTTTCCTCTCTGCACCTCATTTTCTATGCTGTGAATTATGTCATCTAGTTTCTGTGCTGTTGCCAGTGGGAAAAGGTGGTCCAGATCAATTTGGTCAGGCCGACTCGTACTCCTAGAAACACCAATTACATCACCACAAAGTGGCCTCTCGCCCAGGAAGACCAACCGCCATTTCCTCTGCTGCTCCGTCTTGCTTAAACACTCAGCCTTAGGAAGACTCTTGGATGTGTCATTTGACCCACAGTGCTTTTGCTGTGGTCTAATCTCACTTCGAGTCAGATCTGGTTACATTTTGCAAAAGCAACCAGCATATGCTGAGATAGTAAATCTAGGAAGAGTAGTATTCTGGCAATGGACGGTGGATTTGGATCCAGGAGGTGAGGTTTCTATTCTCACCCTCTCACCCTCCAGAATTTCATCAGATAGCCTCAGATGTGGCAGGAACCCTTGTGATTTACAGAGTGAAGTCATTAGATTAGAACATAAGAGTAATGCAATGCCCACATCTATACAAGTGGCGAAGGGTAGAAAGGTCTCCAAGTCAAATTGCCTGGACAGTTGCTTCCGTTATGTAATTTGGTGATCATAGGGCAAAAGCACACATTTTAAGGTTGGATTCAAATACTTGAATCCAATCTTGTCCTCTTGACAGAATCCAGTTGAGGGGACAGAAAATTGATCTCCAGGCTCCCTCTGCACCTGAGAGCCTAAGAAGTCTTACCCATAATCTGATAACACCATCTAAAAAGAAACTCTAAATGCACAGGTAACTTTAATTGTTCAAACGTATTTTGTAGTATTTCCTTCTCTTGGTCTTTCCTACTCTGTATTAATCACCTGGTTTAATGGGAAACAGGCTCAATAAAAATTGAACTTCCATGTAGAAGCTGTTGGAGGAGAAAGCGGGCACCTGTTTGGCTGTCTAGCAGGACTGCTATATGGAAGCAGATAACCTGCTGCTCCTGCCTGGGGCGGGGGAGTCAATAATGTGGCCTTGTTGTGTAGAAATGGATAGCCAACATCCCTTACACCTCTGCCTCCCAGTCACCCGGTTCTGACAACGCAGCGATTTCTGTACATGGAAACAGGTTACAGAAGCTCATACTGGTGTTCGGATCTCTGAAGGCAAATCTAACTGGCAACTATGGAACTATTAATTCAGGGGTAGAATCTACTTTCGTCTGGACTAATCAGACAGACTTCCGCTGCGCCTGGAAGGGAAAGAAGGGAACTGTTTTCCGGATGGGCTATGATGAATTAGGACAAAAGGCTGGGTTACTCTACCTGATTGTCCCAAATGTCTGACAGCATTCACCCCTGCTCTGGCTTGCAGGGATGGATTACCCAATCAATAAGCAAGGCGTGCATGGGTTTACTTGTGTTTACTTACTAACCCCTATACCTTAGTAAGTAACACACGTAAGCCCGTGCGTACCTTGCTTGCTGGTAAATCTTCCCTTGTTTGGATTTCATAGACCCCTTTGCCACATTAGGAATAAAACAATCACAGACAACTATCTGCATAATCCAGATGCCCTAGTGCACACATGTGTCCTCAGTTCAGACACCTCAACAGCGTTTCACTGTTCAATTTACGTAAGTGAGCTGACTTCTCAGTTCCCTCCACCAAGGTCAATACCCACTTGGGTACATTTTTACAGATCACAGAAGTAATAACTGCCTAGGAACTCCTAACTTGGTCAAACATTCTTTTTAGAGCAGGAAATGATATTGTGTTATTTTATTATAATGGTACTATAAGAATATATTCTTATTGTTTCAAATGATGTGAACATCTAAAATATTACAGAAAAATTTTCTTCAAACTCCACAAGTCCTCATATATATAAACATGGATCCTCCTCCCCTCCCCTAAAGTAATTTTTCTGGTAACAGTTTTAGGTATATCCTTCCAGAATGTTCTCAGCCAAACTAAATATTTATATTTTTGTTGTTCTCTTATGTGTAGTTATGGCTTACATATATCACATCATACCATGTGTATTCCCTATTTTTTTTTTTTTAATGTAAGGTCTTGTGAACACTTAAAAAAAAATTTTTTTTTTTTGCTTCTTTCATTTTAATCAGGAATGTATCTATTGTCTCTTCCCCAATATCAGAGAAAATGTTTTCAATATTTCATCACTGAATAAAATGCTTACAGTAGTTCTTTTTTTTTTTTTTTTAATCAGATCAAGGCTTTCTTTCATTCCTAGTTTGCAGAGAGTTTTCATCAGAAATAGGTATTGCAACAACTAAATAAATAAAATTTACAGAGGAAAGAAAAAAATAGTTGTTGAAGTTTGTCAAATGTTTATTCATTTGTGCATCTATTGAAATTATTACATTTTTGTTTACGTGCTGAATTTCATTGATTTATTTTCAAATGTAAAACATTCTTGCATACCTGGAATAAACTCCATTTGGGCATGGCATATTGTGTTCTCACAGACTATTTGATTCTGTTTGCCATTATTTTGTAACATTCTTACAACTAAGTTTATGAGAGAGTTCTGTATTTTTTCTTTCTTATAAATTCTTGTCAGATTTTTTTTTAATTAGTTTATTCTGTCTTCACAAAATAATTAGGCAGAGTTCCCCCTTTTTTTTTTTTCTGTTTTCTAGAAGCATCTGTACAAGTTTGCTTTAACTTTTCCTAAAGTTTTTGAAAAAACTTACCAATGAAGTCATCTATTCCTGGGGTTTTGTTTGGAGGGGGTTATGAATAATGAATTCCATGCTTTAATAGATATCAGACCACTCAGACTTTCTGCTTCTTCTTTCGTCAGCTCTCATACTTTGTATATTTCATGGCATTTGTCCATTTCGTAACGGATTTCCAAATCAATTGGCATAAGTCTATTCATTACATCATATTGTTTGTTTTTTAATGCCTGTAGAGTCTGTAGTGATATTCCCTCTTTCCTGGTAGTTTCTCTTTTCTTTTTTTCTTGATTAGCCTTGCCGTAGGAGCTTATCAATTTTATTAATCTTCTCAAGGAATGATTTTATGGCTTTATTTTCCCTATTGTACTTAATTTTTCAATTCCATTGATTTGAATAGTTTTTAAAACAGAAAATTTACTAGCTTTTTTTTAACATGGAAAAATAATTTTAAAATTCAATAAAAGAGTATAAGAAATCTCTACACTGAGGTGGCACTAGTCAAAAATTAAATTTGTATTTTTTAAGTTGTACAGAAAGCTGAAACTGAAAAAGTAAAAGCCACCTTCCCACACTCAACTCAAGCCCTTCTCAAAAACAATCACATTTTCTTTTTCAGTTTCTTGTGATCACTTCAGAGATTTAAAATGTACTCTAGATATGTACTTAACTGCGTTAAGGTATCTTTTATAAATTTTTTCCATATCAAGGTTATACTCAACACATTATTTACATTTCTTCGTTCACTTAAATAACATCTCTTGAAGATCGCATATATATTTTCATTTTTTTAGAAGTTGTATGGTTTTACATTTTCTTGTTAGGTCCCGTCAAGTCGGTTCCAACTAATAGCAACCTTATGTACCACAGAACGAAACAGGCCCGGTCCTGCACCATCTTCACAATCGTTGTTATGCCTGAGCCCATCTCATTGAGGGTCTTCCTGTTTTCCGCTGACCCAGTACTTTACCAAGCATGATGTCCTTCTCCAGGGACTGATCTCTTCTGACAACATGTCCAAAGTATGTAAGACGCAGTCTCTCCATCCTTGCTTCTGAGGAGCATTCTCTTTGTACTTCTTCCAAGACAGATTTGCTCGTTCTTCTGGCAGTTCATGGTATATTCAATATTCTTCGCCAACATTGCAATTCAAAGGCATCAATTCTTCTTCAGTCTTCCTTATTCATTGTCCAGCTTTCACATGCATATGATCTGATTGAAAACACCATGGCTTGGGTCAGGTGCACCTTAGACTTCAAGGTGATATCTTTGCTTTTCAACACTTTGAAGAGGCCCTTTGCAGCAGATTTGCCCAATGCAATGTGTCTTTTGATTTCTTGATTGCTGCTTCCCTGGGCGTTGATTGTGGATCCAAGGAAAATGAAATCCTTGACAACTTCAATCTTTTCTCCATTTATCATGATGCGGCTTATTGGTCCAGTTATGAGGATTTTTGTTTTCTTTGTGTTGAGGTATAATCCATACTGAAGGCTGTGGCCTTTGGTCTTCCTCAGTAAGTACTTCAAGTCTTCTTCACTTTCAGCAAGCAAGATTGTGTAATCTGCATAATGCAGGTTGTTAATGAGTCTTCCTCCAATCCTAATGCCCCATTCTTCTTCATACAGTCCAGCTTCTCAGATTATTTGCTCAATATACAGATTAAATAGGTATGCTGAAAGGATACAACCCTGACACACACCTTTCCTGACTTTAAACCAATCAGGATCCTCTTGTTCTGTCCAAACAACTACCTCTTGATCTATCTATGTACAGGCTCTTCATGAGGACAATTAAATGTTCTGGAATTCCCATTCTTTGCAACATTTTCCATAATTTGTTATGATCCACACGGTTGAATGCCTTTGCATAGTCAATAAAACACAGGTAAACATTCTTCTGAAATTCTCTGCTTTCAGCCAGGATCCATCCAACATCAGCAATGATATCCCTGGTTCCACATCCTCTTCTAAATTCGGCCTCAATTTCTGGTAGTTCCCTGTCGATATACTGCTGCAGCCGCTTTTGAATGATCTTCAGCAAATTTTGCTTGCGTCTGATATTAATGATATTGTTCGATAATTTCTGCATTCGGTTGTAGGCAAAAATATGGATCTCTTCCAGTCATTTGGCCAGGTAGCTGTCTTCCAATTTCTTGGCATAGACGAGCAAGCACTTCCAATGCTGCTTCCGTTTGTTGAATCATCTTAATTGACACTCTGTCAATTCCTGGAGCCTTGTTTGTTGCCAATGCCTTCAGTGCAGCTTGGACTTCTTCCTTTAGTACCATCTGTTCCTGATCATATGCCACCTCTTGAAATGGTTCAATGTCAACTAATTCTTTTTGGTATAATGACTCTGTGTCTTCCTTCCATCTTCTTTTGATGCTTCCTGCGTCATTTAACATTTTCCCCATAGAATCCCTCCCTACTGCAACATGAGGCTTGAATTTTTTCTTCAGTTCTTTCAGTTTGAGAAATGCTAAGTGTGTTCTTCCCTTTGGTTTTCTGTCTCCAGATCTTTGCACATGTCATTATAATACTTTACTTTGTCTTCTCGAGCCACCCTTTGAAATCTTCTTTTCAGCTCTTTTACTTCATCATTTCTTCCTTTTGATTTAGCTACTCGACGTTCAAGAGCAAGCTTCAGAATCTTCTCTGACATCCATCTTGGTCTTTTATTTCTTTCCTGTTTTTTCAAGGACCTGTTGCTTTCTTCATGAATGATGTCCTTGATGTCATTCCACAACTTGTCTGGTTTTCAGTCATTCATGTTCAAGGCATCAAATCTATTTTTTTTTTTAAATGATTTTTATTGTGGTTTAAGTGAAAGTTTACAAATCAAGTCAGTCTCTCACACAAAAACCCATATACACCTTGCTACACACTCCCAATTACTCTCCCCCTAATGAGACAGCCTACTTTCTCCCTCTACTCTCTTTTTTCGTGTCCTTTTCACCAGCTTCTAAACCCCTCCACCCTCTCATCTCCCCTCCAGGCAGGAGATGCCAACATAGTCTCAAGTGTCCACCTGATCCAAGAAGCTCACTCCTCACCAGCATCCCTCTCCAACGCATTGTCCAGTCCAATCCATGTCTGAAGAGTTGGCTTCGGGAATGGCTCCTGTCCTGGGCCAACAGAAGGTCTGGGGGCTATGACCACTGGGGTCCATCCAGTCTCAGTCAGACCATTAAGCCTGGTCTTATGAGAATTTGGGGTCTGCATCCCACTGCTCTCCTGCTCCCTCGGGGGTTCCCTGTTGTGTTCCCTGTCAGGGCAGTCATCGGGTGTAGCTGGGCACCATCTAGTTCTTCTGGTCTCAGGATGATGTAGTCGCTGGTTCATGTGGCCCTTTCTGTCTCTTGGGCTCGTAATCACCTTGTGTCCTTGGTGTTCTTCATTCTCCTTTGATCCAGGTTCTTTGAGACCAATTGATGCATCTTAGATGGCTGCTTGCTAGTGTTTAAGAGCCCAAATGCCACTCTTCAAAGTGGGATGCAGAATGTTTTGTTAATAGATTTTATTATGCCAGTTGACTTAGATGTCCCCTGAAACCATGGTCCCCAGACCCCTGCCCCTGCCGCACTGGCCTTGGAAGCATTCAGTTTATTCAGAAAACTTCTTTGCTTTTGGTTTAGTCCAATTGTGCTGACCTCCCCTGTATTATGTGCTGTCTTTCCCTTCACCTAAAGTAGTTCTTATCTACTTACCATCTAATTATTGAATACTCCTCTCCCACCTTCCCTCCCTCCCCCCTCTCGTAACCACAAAAGAATGTTTTCTTCTCAGTTTAAACTATTTCTCAAGTTCTTATAGTAGTGGTCTTATACAATATTTGTCCTTTTGCAACTAATTTCACTCAGCGTAATGCCTTCCAGGTTCCTCCATGTAATGAAATGTCTCACAGATTCCTCACTGTTCTTTATCGATATGTAGCATTCCATTGTGTGAATATACCATAATTTATTTATCCATTCATCCATTGATGGGCACCTTGGTTGCTTCCATATTTTTGCTATTGTAAACAGAGCTGCAATAAACATGGGTGTGCATATATCTGTTTGTATAAAGGCTCTTATTTCTCTAGGATATATTCCAAGGAGTGAGATTGCTGTATTGTATGGTAGTTCTATTTCTAACTCTTTAGGGAAGCACCAAATTGATTTCCAAAGTAGTTGTACCATTTGACATTCCCACCAGCAGTGTTGAAGTGTTCCAATTTCTCCACAGCCTCTCCAACATTTATTGTTTTGTGTTTTTTGGATTAATGCCAGCCTCGTTGGAGTGAGATGAAATCTCATTGTAATTTTGATCTGCATTTCTCTAATGGCTAATGATCGTGAACATTTCCTCATATATCTGTTAGCTACCTGAATGTCTTCTTTAGTGAAGTGTCTATTCATATCTTTTGCCCATTTTTTAATTGGGTTATTTGTCTTTTTGCAGTTGAGTTTTTGCAGTATCATGTAGATTTTAGAGATCAGGAGCTGATCAGAAATGTCATAGCTAAAAACTTTTCCCCAGTCTGTAGGTAGTCTTTTTACTCTTTTGGTGAACTCTTCGGACGAGCATAAGTGTTTGATTTTTAGGAGCTCCCAGTTGTCTGGTTTTTCTTCTACATTCTTTATAATGTTTTGTATACTGTTTATGCCATGTATTAGGGCTCTGAGCATTGTCCCTATTTTCTCTTCCATAATCTTTATCATTTTAGATTTTATATTTAGGTCTTTGATCCATTTTGAGTTAGTTTTTGTGCGTGGAATGAGGTATGGGTCTTGCTTCATTTTTTTTGCAGATGAATATCCAGTTATGCCACCACCATTTGTTAAAAAGACTGTCTTTACCCCATTTAACTGTTTTGGGGCCTTTGTCAAATATCAACTGCTCTTATGTGAATGGATTTATGTCTGGATTCTCAATTCTGTTCCCTTGGTCCATGTAACTGTTGTTGTACCAGTACCAGGCTGTTTTGACTACTGTGGGGGTATAATAGGTTCTAAAATCAGGTAAAGTAAGGCCTCCCACTTTGTTCTTTTTCAGTAATGCCTTATTTATCCGGGGCCTCTTTCCCTTCCATATGAAATTGGCGATTTGTTTCTGCATCTCTTTAAAGAATGTCCTTGGGATTCGGATCGGAATTGCATGAAATGTATAGATCGCTTTTGGTAGAATAGACATTTTTATAATGTTAAGTCTTCCTATCCATGAGCAAGGTATGTTCTTCCACTTATGTAAGTCTCTTTTGGTTTCTTGCAGAAGTGTACTGTGGTTTTCTTTGTATAAGTCTTTTACATCTCTGGTAAGATTTATTCCTAAGTATTTTACCTTCTTGGGGGCTACCATAAATGGCATTTCAAATCTATTCTTAAGACGGTCTCTAAATTCAGGTAAGATATACTCAAGGTCATATTTTGACTCTGGTGGATCTGCTTTGATTTTCTTCAGTTTTAGCTTGAACTTACATATGAGCAATTGATGGCTTGTTCCAGTCAGCCCCTGGCCTTGTTCTGACTGAAGATATTCAGCTTTTCCATTGCCTCTTTCTTGTGTGTTCCATCTGGCGAGGTCTATGTGTATAGTTGCTATTTATGTTGGTGAAAAAGATATTTGCAATGAAGATGTCGTTGGTCTTGCAAAATTCCATCATTCAATCGCCTGCATCTTTTCTATCACCAAGGCCATATTTTCCAACCACCGATCCTTCTTCATTTCCAACTTTCACATTCCAATCACTGGTAATTATCAATGCATCCTGACTGCATGTTCAGTTAGTTTCAAACTGAAGAAGCTGATAAAAATCTTCAATTTCTTCATCTTTGGCTTTAGTGGTTGGTGTGTAAATTTGAATAATAGTCATATTAACTGGTCTTCCTTGTAGGCATATGGATATTATCCTATCACTGACAGTGTTGTACCTCAGGATAGATCTTGAAATGTTCTTTTTGACGATGAATGCAACACCATTCCTCTTCAAGTTGTCATTCCCTGCATAGTAGACTATATGATTGTCCAATTCAGCATGGCCAATACCAGTCCATTTCAGCTCTCTAATGCCTAGTATATCGATGTGTATGTGTTCTATTTCATTTTTGACAATTTCCAATTTTCCTAGATTCATACTTTGTACATTCCAGGTTCTGATTGTTAGTGGATATTTGGACCTGTTTGTTCTCATTTTGAGTCATACCACATCAGCAAATGAAGGTCCTAAAAGCTTTACTCCATCCATGTCTTTAAGGTCAACTCTACTTTGAGGAGGCAGCTCTTCCCCAGTCGTCTTTTGAGTGTCTTCCAACCTGAGGGGCTCATCTTCTGGCACTATATCAGATAATGTTTTCCTGGTATTCATAAGGTTTTCACTGCCTAAATCTTTTCAGAAGTAGACTGCCAGATCCTTCTTCCTAGTCTGTCTTAGTCTGGAAGCTCAGCGGAAACCTATCATCCATGGGAGACACTGCCGGTATCTGAATACAAGTGGCATAGCTTCCAGCATCATAGCAACATGCAAGCCCCCACAGTACAACAAACGGACAGACAAGTGGGAGTTCCATTATGTAGCTAGGTTAATTTTCATTAAATTTTAGTCCAGTGAGACTTGTACCGGACTTCTGACCTATAGAAGTGTAAGATAATGGATTTTATGTTGTCGTAAGCCACTAAGTTTGTGGCAACTTGTTGTGAAAGCAATTTAAAAAACTAATACACCACCCCCATATAGCTTACAGTCCAAAGGAAGAAGAAGAAAGTAAATTATCAGTGGAAGTGCCACAGGGATATCTTGTGGGGTGTGAGTCACTTATCCCCAGGGTCACACTCAAAAAGAACCTCAAATTTAAATTGACTTTATTGCCAAATGATGATATAAAATGGCATTGTATTATGAGTACATCTGTGTATATTAAATAAGCCAATATGTTACAGGTAAACATTTAAATAATGCAATTTGTTACCTTTTGAAGCATTTCTTTGTGTTTTGTTATGTTGCACATCGCATAGTAAGTGGTCTGACCTCTCTCTGGCCCTCTTGGAGTCCAGGGGGAAGTCCTACCTAAACTAGATTGAATGGAAGGAGACGTGTGAAAGGATGCAGTGTGTTGGGGCTGGGTAGAGGTGCATTGAGGGTGCGTTCCACAAGGAAGGACTAGCATATGCAAAGCCCACTGAGGATGACAGAAATCATGGGGCACTGAAGACCTGAGAGACCACGGTGTCTGGAGACAGGTGATGGTTGAGGGTGAGGAAGCAGAGGCTGTGCCAGGAGTTTGAACTTCCTCCAGAGGCCAGTGGGGAGCCATGAAAGATTTAAGCATGCGGAGGTGTCTTGGTTACCTAGTGCTGCTATAAAAGAAGTACCACAAGTGGGTGGCATTAACAAATAGAAATTTATTTTCTCACAGTTTGGGAGTCTCGAAGTCCAAATTCAGGGCTCTAGGGGAAATCTTTCTCTCTCTGTCAGCTCTGCGGAAGGTCCTTATTCCTTGGTGATGTTCCTGTGATGTAGTGTCTACCTTCCCCCATCTCTGCTTGCCTCTCTATGCCTAAGCAGCTCTTTTTATACCTCAAGGTGGTTGGCTTAAAACATGTCCTATACTGATATGGCCTCTTAACAAAGAAAACCCATTCCCAAATGGGATTATAACCACAGGTACATGGTTGGGATTTACAACACATATTTTGCAGGGGACACAATTCAATCAATAACAGGAGGGGTGGGGAGAATTATGTAATGGGGTATTACCTTAAGTGCATCCTTCCTCTAAGTCTTATTCCGTGATTACAACACATATGTTCCCAGTAGCTATCACACTTTCTGTAGATCTTGAACCTTTTCTGGGATATGTTGTTACACTTTTTTTCTCTACTTTTTTGCACTGTTTGTCACAAAGTTCTTTATACAAACAGAAAACTAGAGCATGATATAATGAACATCCATATACCCATTCCTTCTTAACATTTTGCCATGTTTGCATCATCTATTTTTTTTCCTGAAGTAAATTACAGACATCAAAACGTTTTACCCTAAAATAGTTCAGCATGAATCCCAAAGGAGGACATTTTTCTATACAACCACAAATCAGAATCACTCCCAACAAGATAAACAATTGCCTAATATCATCCAAGCTCAGACCATGTTCCCATTTCCCAATTGTCCCCAAATGTCTTTTACAACTGTTTTGTTCAGTCTAGGATTCAAAGTCAGGTATTTTATTAGGTTACGATTTCTCTTGAGTCCCTTTTAATCATAAGAGCTCTTTACCACCATCCTTACTTTATTTTCCCAAGACATTTAAACTTGTTAAAGAGACCAGGAAAATTGTCCTGTAGCGTGTCTCCCCTTCTGGATTTGTTTAATTGGTTCCTCATGGTGTTGATAAACTTGTTCTTTTATCTGCCCTCCTCCATTTCCTGGAGTAGCCTGGAGGTTAAATATAAAGACTCCATTAAAAGAAAAAAAACCAAGCCAGTGGCCAAGTCGATTCCAACTTGTGGTGACCCCATGTGTGTCAGAATAGAACTGTGCTCCACAGGGTTTTCAGTGGCTGATCTTTCAGAAATAGATAGCCAGGCCTTTCTTCCAAATAGCCTCTGGGTGGACTCCCCACCTTTTGGTTAGCAGCTGAAGTCTTAACTGTTTACAACACCCAAGGACTCCAAAGGCTTGATTTAGAATCCTTTTAATATTTTTTGGCATGAATGCTTCATAAGTGATGCAAAGTACCTGCTGCTGCATCCTGTCCCGGGCACATCATGTCTGGTGGCCCTGCCATTAGAGGTGCCAAGATAAATCTCTCCTTAAAGCAGTGACAGTGATACGTTTTCTTCTTATGAGCTGCAAGTAATCTGTGGGATAAAATGTTGGCACCCCATGCGTATCAAGTTTCCCTGCAATATTTCACCCCCAGAATTTTGTATCCATTTTTTACTTGTATTTAAATAGTGTTATTTTGATAGGGGTTGCAACGTGGTCATATGCCTTTTGATCTAAAGATGGGCTAAACTGTGAGAGTTGTCAAATTATTTTTCTTGGAGGACCAACTGATGTGGAAAACACCTCCTTTCCCCATTTTCTTTCTTACAGGCCTGCTTCTCCAGGTGTTGTCTCGGAGGGGGCGTGTTCAAGGTTGTCAGACCTCACGTTGCTCCCTGCATCCCATGCATACACATACTGAGGTTGTCTTTCAATTATTGACAGAATTGCAGCCAGACAGCCAACTTCTAAGAGCAGAAGGTGTCCAAGGTGGCAGGAAGCCTGGGGCCCCCACAGGGCCTCCTGTCACATGCCCAGCCCTGTCACAAGGGCAGTCAATTGTCCATCTCCTGTTTGTTTAATTGCGCTCACCCGGCCAAGGAGGAAGGGCAGCTGGGAGGTTTATGCCACCCTAAGGTTATGAACAAGGAGGGAAATCCTAGAGATTTCACGTGGCAAATGTAACAATTCCTCATGCAAGGTATAGAAAGCTGAATTGACAGATGCTTTCTCTTCTTGACAGACTCCACAGGCAGCCAGGGTTGCTGCTGCCACCTCCGTGACGAAGGAGCTTGGCAGAGCTGTCCGGCGCTTTTCTTGTGAATGGAGACTCTGTTAATTAAACACCACTGTGCTTCCGTGAGGCATTTTCTAGGCAATTATTGATTTCAGTTCAACTCGGTGGAAACGTTCCCCACATTCTTGGGAGGCCTCCCTGAGATGGTAACATTTCCCCTGATCTCTTTTTGTGTTTACTTTTTTTTTAACCTTCCTTATACATTTGGAAGTGATGCAGCCCTCTAATAAAACCAAAATGAAAATAATTGGGTTCCTCAGTGGATTCAAGTATTTGTTCATTTCCAAAAGGGGAGACATTTGGCTGCTTTTATCTCCTCTGTAAATTTAGGTTGGATACCTATTGGCTGTTATTTTCTCCAACCTCCCAACCACTGAGCAGTTGCAAATACAGGGGATTCAGCTCAGGGGGCTTTCATGTGGCTCTTTCCCTGGAAAACCACTGGCTTGGCTTCCAGCGGTTCAGCATGTTTGTCTAGTATTCTGTCTACTAAGGTAACATTGTGGCTTCCAAAGGGAAGGGAAAAAAAAAAAAAATACAGGGGAAGTAGAATGCCAGACTATGGTGTTAAAAACTTGTTTTGAAAATCATTAAAGATACATCAAGGTTAATGGGGTCCTTGATTTGAGGACCATGGATGGGGCCCCTTGACATCTTAAGCGCTGTTCTGTAGGCCTTTGCACTTGTGCGTTTTTCTGGGGGGAAGTGTCATGACTTTCAGCAGCTCCTTTAAAGGGGTTCGTGACCCAACAGACTAATGTGAATTTCAGTGCTCAGGAAGGCACGGCAAGACATACTAAATGGAAAGGAATAGAAAAACAAAATAAACCTTCCCGTCTGACCTGCTCAGACGGCAGCCCTGCTTTACCTGCAGCCTCTCCCTCCTTTCAGTTTGAGGAGGGTCCCCTTTTGAATGGTAGATTGCGTGATCTTCCTGTGTACAACCCTGGTCCCCACTACTTTCTGAAAATGCCCAACACCACACTTCCCCCAGCCCATCTGCTCAGTGGGACTTTCTACTGAACAAAAATCATGTCTTTTTGGCTGAAGCTGTCCTAGAAATGGTGATAATGGTCCAGATTATCAGATCATAAAATCCTGCAGGGTAAGCTGGGCTCAGGGCCTGGGCTGCAGGCTGGGCCACAGGAACACTGATCTATGGGGTGTTCTTTTGGCGCCACATTGTCCTTGCACTCCTTTGGGTGGAGTCCAAGAAAGCAAGCAAGGCCTGTGATGGAGCAGGAGTGGGGTGGGCGTGGGGGACTGATAAAAGGAGAGAAGACTCTTAGACCCAGGCCTCATATTCACAAAGGGTAATGTATTTCAATCTTTACCGTAATACCAGATATAGCCTGGGCTGGTGGGAGAGGGGGTGCAGAAGATTGTCTGAAGAGTTCTTAGGGGGTCATCTCAGGTACCCTGATTCATTTTCTCAGTGTTTTCAATACATGAGGAACCTGAAAAAATGAAGACATCCCAGGTCACTCGCAACCTCTGGAATGTCCTGGACGCAAGATATTTACTCATTCCATCATTCAACAGATGTTATTAAAAGCACACTATGAGTTGGAATCAACTGGACGGCAATGGGATTTTTTTTTTTTTAATGATGTGCTGGACAGTGGGAATACATCGTGAGCAAAGCAGATGCTCGTGCCTGACCTCCCAGAGGTCACTGCTTGTATTTCTAAGAGGTTACTAATGCCACCATAGGCCACCTCCCCCCCCCACCCCAACATAACTGAATTGTAGGCATTTAATAAATATCATTGCATTGGGTAAATGTGCTGCAAAGGACCTCTTTAAATTGTTGAAAAGCAAAGAGGTCACCTTGAAGACTAAGGTGCACCTGGCCCAAGCCATGGTATTTTCAATCGCATCATATGCATGTGACAGCTGGACGATGAATAAGGAAGACCGAAGAAGAGTTGACACCTTTGAATTGTGGTGTTGGCAAAGAATATTGAATATACCACGGACTGCCAGAAGAATGAACAAATCTGTCTTGGAAGAAGTACACACATACACAAGAGAAAACAAGAAAAGACACATTCGGGTTTTTTGTTTTGTTTGCTTTTTGGAGATTTTTTGAATATTGGCACCATTTATTAAAATAGGGAAGACTGAGAAAGAACCAGGTTTTGAGACTGGGTGGGAATCACATTGATAACTACCAGTTATAAATAGTAATAGGACATTTCCCCACTGAGTAGAAGGTTCAGCTAAGTAATTTCCAAGTTCATTTTCTCCTTGCTTTTCAGTTTGGGATATTTTACTGACATACCTTCAAGCTTACCGATTCTTTCCTTAAAATCCATTGCCATCAAGCCGATTCTGACTCATAGTGACCCTATAAGAAAGAGTAGGATTGCTCCATAGGGTTTTCTTCTTACAGAAGCAGACTGCCACATCTTTCTTCCCTGGAGCCACTGGTGGGTTTGAACTGCTGATCTTTTGTTTAGCAGCCAAACACTTAACTACTGCACCACCGGGGCTCTTTAGATTCTTTCCTTAGCTATGTCCAATCTATTATAAGCCTATCAAAGGCATTCTTCATTTTATTATAGTGTTCTTGATTTCTCAAATTTCCTTTTGAATATCTCTTCTTAGAGTTTCAACCTTTTTACTTAGATTACTTTTCTCTTTTCTTGCATATTGTCCACTTTTTTCCATTAGAGGCATTAGCATATTAATCATAGTTATTTAAAATTCTCCATCCTATCAGTCTAACATCTCTGCCATATCTAAGTCTGGTTCTGATGTGTGCTCTGTTTCTTTAGACTGTATTTTTTGCTTTTTGGTATGCCTTGTAATTTTTCGTTAAAAACCAGACATGATATAACAGGTGAAAGGAACTGAGGTTCTTTGAGTCGTAAAGTTCTGTTAATGTTGATGTGGTGGTAAGGTGGGGATGGGGGGACATGGGGAGAACAGTTCTATGGTCCTATGATTAGGACTCAGTCTTTCAGTGAGCATGTGTCCCTGGGCTGTGACTTTTACAGGTACTTCCCAGCTTTCTATTCTCACCCCTTAGGTGAAATAGGAAGGCTAGAGGGGCCTGGAGTTTGGTATCCCACTGCCCCAATCAAAGGCTAGAAGGAGACTGAAGTCTGGCAATTCTCTGCCCCCCCCCCCCACCCGCCATTCCCATGGGGAAGGCAATAAGGCTAGAGCTGGGTATTTCTGCTCCTCCAGGTCAATTCCACAGGCAGCTCCCTTGGAATTGATTTAGACTCATAGTGACACCATGTGTGCCAGAAGAGAGCTGTGCATCATAGAGTTTTCAGTGGCTGATTTTTCAGAAGTAGATCACCAGGCCTTTCTTCCAAATTGTCTCTGGGTGGAGTTGAACCTCCAACCCAAGACAATTGTTGTTGTTGTTTTTAGGTGTCATCAAGTTGGTTCCAACTCAGTGCCCCAAGCAGGTAGACTAATAAAATCCACATCAGCCAGGCACTGGTAAAGCAGTTTCCCTTGAGTGAAGACCTATGTCAAGGAGAAAAGAGCACTATTTCAAAATTGTTACTTGCCAGAAGCAAGAGTTTTCTCTGAGCTTCACAGTGAAAATCTAGTGGGGCTCCTGGAGGTGAAACTTACAGAAGTGTGGGGGCTCCTCAAGGTTGGGCCTCCAGGAGTTTTTAATCTCTCAAGCTAGTCTATATGCTGGTCTCCAGCAATTTATCAATTATCCTTTAAGTATCCCTTCCTGCTACTGGCCTGGGAATGCAGCAGCCTCTACTCCTGGTAAGTGGTGGTTCTCTGTATCACTGTGTCTCTCCAACTTCCAGGGCAGTGGTTTGCTTTGTGACTTCATTTTTCTGATGGATGTGCAAAGAATTGTTGATTTTCAGATTCTCACCTTTTATCTTGCTATGAGGACGGGAGGGATGACTTCCAAATTCCTTACACGCTGGACTGGAAAGCGGAAACCCCCATGCAGTCACACGCTGCATATGTTTGTTTGGGCAACATTTGACTGTGTATATGTCCATGGTCCCATAAGTTTTTTTTTTTTTTTTTAGGGAAAGCAGCTCTCCATTTTGTTTATTATTTTCCCCTAATAGTTTTAAAGACCCCAGACCCCTAGAGTGGACAAGCAGCTGGGCTCCAGGGCGTATCCCAATCCCTGCAGCACTTTCTCCTCCTCCTTTTCCTCCTCCTGACTTTATTCACCCGCCCAGCAGCCTTGGAGCCGTTCACTTCCGGCACAAGGCAGTACCTGCTGCAGCTGCTCTGCTCCTGCAGTGGGCCCTGGCAGGGGTGCCGATCCAACCCAGGGCTCTCAAAGGCTCCTGGCTCTGGGCGGTGGTGGTGGTTGCACATGATCAGGAAGCAGCAGTACCAACAGGGCAGCAGCAGCCAGAGCTGCCACTGCCAACTGTGCTCCACGCACCCACACCTGCTCCCCACCAGCTCCCTGCAGCCACCTCTCCGCACCCCCCAAAGGGTCCCTGCCTTGAATTTGCACATGCACAAAGTCCTGGTGCAGCAGCTACCCAGCCTGTAGCTGCACGCCCAGCAAGGCCAGACTCCTGTATCAGGTGGATACAACTCTCGGGCTTTGTCCTGTAGGCAGGCGGTAGTGGGGCCGCAGGGCCCAGGCTGCTTCTGCTCCTCAGGCAGGCAGAACAGCGGGCAGGGCTGGGCACGTAACCCAGGGACTGCCTGTTTATAACGTGGTGTTCGTACCATGTCCAAATCTCACGAAGTCCTATTTCTCAGAACTATCACTGCCTTTGAACAATGCGTGATTGTACTTCTTTTTCATAAAGAATTATTAACACCGGAGCCTGGTTTTTCTTAAAGAACATTATAGTTACTTAAAGAACACGACAATTACTATCGTCAAATAAAATAATGGATCCTCATTTGATTTTGTTAGTAGTAACTTCGGCTGTTTAATTTCCCCCTTCCCTTTAAAACCAGAAATGTCATTTTGAAAAATTGATGGAAAAGATTTTTGAGTTGTTGCTCTCTGCAATTTATCTTTCTCTTTGGAAATAGTCACTTCAATAATAAACCCAATCTGAAATGCGTTGTCTACACTTGGGGGGCCACGGATTTCACAACTCTCTAATCTCTCTGAATGGAAAGATCTTTCCCAGTCCAGAGTGATAAATCAAATTAATGCCTCCAATTACAGCCTAGAGAAACGAGAGACAATTGGTTCAGAATGAACGGGCCACTTTGCACGTCATGACCTTTTTATTTATTGTATATATCATGCTTGCCTTTTAGGCATTTTTATTTGAGGTGTCTGTAATTAAATGATATGGTTCATTAGTTGGAGAACAGTTCACGCAGCTCGGCAACACAGTAGTTCACCGCATTGTGGGACATAACTGATTCCACATGGCCCCAAATATTTCCCTAATAGGGCTTTAGCAGGAATATTTGGACGTGTACATAGCAAATGACATATTCCCGTCCCTGAGTACACAGTGGGGGTATGGCATGCTGCACGGTGTTATTTTTGGCTGATGCATAATTAGTAACACAATCCGCTCCTCTGACTTGGGGTTCTTTCTCTTTTAACTTCTACGGTGGGTGAGGGTGTCTGCTGCACAGTAGTTTTGCAGACTCAGGTGACAGCGTTTTGGGCTATTGATGAGACCGTCTTGTGGTTGAGATTAAACTGAATGCCTGCATCAGTATGAGAGGTTAAATTGTTTTCCTTTGTATTAAATGCAGCCCAACTTGCAGAGAAAAAGCCAAATTTAGGCCCCATGCTGTGAGAGGCCTAGCCTTCTGGGCAGTTACCAAGTGTGGCTATATGTGTGAATCACCTAGGGAGTGCTGAGGATCCCTGGGTGGCACACACAGTTAAGTGCTCCGCTATTACTAACCAAAAGTTTGGTGTTAAAGGCCACAGCCGTGCATGCCCTATGAGGCAGTTCTACTCTGCAACACATGGACTCGCCATGAGTTAGAAGGGACTCGACGGCAACTGGAAGGAGCACTTAAAAACTCTGGCCCCACATTGAGCTAATTGGTTTAGGGTGGGGCCCAGGCATCTGAATTTCGGCATTTTATTTTAAATCTTCCCGAAGTTGAGAGCTTTGGAGGTATCTTGCCCCCTCCAGTCCTTTCTCCACACAACAACCTCAGTCTTCTTTTTAAACATTAGTGGGGTCATGCCACACCCTTACTGAAGAGTGACTTCCCATTGCATTTAAATGGCACGTAAGTTTCAGCGAGGGTTTGCATGACCCGACTGATGTTTAAAAAGAAGGCTCAGGCTATTGTATGGGGAACCCTGGTGGCACTGTGGTTAGGAGCTCAGGCTACTAGCCAAGAGGTCAGCAGTTCAAATCCACCAGCTGCTCCTTCGAAACCCTATGGTGCCATTCTGCTTTTCCTATACGGTTGCTATTTTTTGGGTTTTGATAAGCACCTTATGCCCCTAAGACCCTGAATGGCCCAGCCCCTTTAAAGCAAAAATTATATTAAGTGAATGATAGAAATTGATTGAAGTTCATTGAATATACAATTTGCAAATCAGCGTAACATTTCGACTAGAGTGTCAAAAATGTTTGGAATATGAGAAGAATTTCCAAAACTCTTACACCAAATCTTATCAGCATTGCCATGGAAAAAAGGATCTGAACAGAACTGATAAACAAATTTTTTGTGGTCAGGAAGAATTTTCATACAGCATTGTTTGAAGAACAATCAAAATAATTACTGATTTACCCTAAGCATAGCTCCCAGTTTGACCTTTGGAATCTGTTTCTCAGAACTGACTGAATTCTTCAAAAGAGCACAGAGCCCAAAGCAAAACGGTCTTACTATTTATCTAGACCATTGTTTGACTCAAAAGTGACTTTTAGGAACCAGTTTTTTTTTCAAAGCTCAAGGTTTGAAAGGATACCTAAGGGGAACGGCCTGTATGGGTCACTCCAGTTTTCATGAAAGCCAGAAATCTGGATTCCAGAAGAATTAAAATGATTTTGTCACCACCATCCTGTCTCCTGAACATAAAGAAAACAAAAATCCTCATAACTGGACCAGTAAGCAGCATCATGATAAACACAGAAAAGATCAAAGTTGTCAAGGATTTCATGTTACTTGGATCCACAATCAAGGCCCATGGAAGCAGCAGTCAAGAAATCAAAGGACTGGGCAAATCTGCTGCAACAGATCTCTTTAAAGTGTTAAAAAGCAAAGATGTCACTTTAAGGACTAAGGTGCACTTGATCCAAGCTACAGTGTTTTCAATCACCTCATTTGCATGTGAAAGCTGGACAGTGAATAAAGAAGACTGAAGAATTGGTGCCTTTGAATTATGGTGTCTGTCGGTGAAGAATATTGAATATACCATGGACTGCCAGAAGAAAGAACAAATCTGTCTAGGAAGAAGTACTGCCAGAATGCTCCTTAGAAGCAAGGATGGCGAGATTTTGTCTCGTATACTTTGGACATGTTACCAGGAGGGACCAGTCCCTGGAGAAGGACATCATGCTTGGTAAAGCAGAGGGTCAGTGGAAAAGAAGAAGACCCTCAGCAAGATAGACTGACACAGTGGCTGCAGCAACGGGCTGAAGCAGAGCAATGATCGTGAGGATGATGCAGGACAGGGCAGTGTTTCGTTCTGTTGTACACAGCATCACTGTGAGTTGAAACAGACTTGGCGGCATCTAGCAACAACAATCCTGTCTCCTACCATTTTCAACCTCCCCCCTCTGCCCCTACCCAATTTCACCTAGGCTAAATATCACCTGGCCCAGCAGTCTTTTCCTCCCAATTTAAAGCATGTCGCCTGTGATTTTCCTCCTTGGCATTTAGTAACACTTGTACTCAGGCATCTGTTTGTGTGACTCTTTGCATAATATCATCTCATCTGTCTTTGGAGAATATCATCTCCATAGGTCCAGGGATGAGCCTATCTCACTCATGGCTCTACTCCCACTGATCTGTTTTAATTCTCCTGAAATCCAGATTCTGGGTTCCATGAAGTTGAGGTGACCTATCCAGGCCATTTGTCTTTAGGTGTCCTTTCGAACCTTGAGCCTTGAAGAAACTGGTTTCCTAAAGTCAGCTTTGAGTCAAATAATTGCCTAGTAAGCGGCTTAGTGGAGACCATTTTGCCTTAGGAATTGGGCTCTTTTGAAGAATTATCTATGTGCAGACAGCTCCAGAGTCTGACTGGAAGCTGTGTTTTAGGGTGAATTGTGGTTATATAAACACTGGTCTGGCTCCTGTTTCCATGGCAATGCCGATAAGATGTGGCATAAGAATTTTGGAATTCCTTCTCATCTTAGAAGTTATTTGATTTCCTTGTCCAAATGTAGGAGCCCTCGTGGCATAGTGCTTAAGTGTTCAGCTGCTAACCAAAGGTCACAGTTTGAACCTACCAGCTGCTCTACAAGAGAAAGATGTTCCAGTCTACTTCCATAAAGATTTACAGCCTTGGAAACCCTATGGGGGCAGTTCTACTCATCCTATAGGGTCACTACGAGTTGGAATCAACTCGATGACAATGGTTTTTTTTTGGTTTAGTTGAAATGTTGCCTTGATTTGTAAACCGTATACTAAATGAACTTCAATCAGTTTCTATTATTGGCTTAATATGATTTTTATTTTAACATGTGACAAATAGAAAATACTCATAAGGATTGGTGGTGGTGAAATGAATGAATGCTTAGATAAATGGCTATTAAACTTCAAAGAATAGCATAGAATTCAAAAAGATACATTGAACCAACATGACGGGAAAAAAAAGTACAAAACTTAGCATGAACAGCATTAATACAACTTAAAGGGTGACCCATTCATAAACATTCAACTTTCCTTGAATAGTATTTACCCTCAGACAGCTGCATGAAGAGAAAGCACCATCAGTTTAGAAAATTAATTGTAAGTTTAACATCTTTAAGTTGTAAGAAATTTGAATATATCTTAGCACCTCAGGATTTCAAATATGAGAAATAGAATGTGTTCATGTCTCAGAAGTTTCCCAAGTCATAAAACATGTAACATTACTTCAGAACATCTGTTTGGTGGTTCAGTGGTAGAATTCTTGCCTTGCATGAGGGAGACCTGGGTTGAGCTCCTGGCCAGTGCACTTCCTGTGCAGCCACCACCCAGCAGTCACTGGAGGCCTGTGTTACTGTGGTGCTGAACAGGTTTCGGTGACAGTTCCAGACTAAGATGGACTAAGGCCTGGCCATCTAGCCAGTACCTCCCCTTCCTCATCTCAGAAGCAGTCCTCCCTCAAGGTGTTCAGGTTTAGACCTTGGTTGAAATGAAATCAAGCCTTTTTCTGAAATATTTGCCAAGACCAACTGGGGGCAGCCCTTCAGGAAACCATCCTCTTATCTCTCTTGGTGGCAAAATGCATCCTTTCATTTCTGATGCCAATGAGCCCAGTGGAAAACTCTGGAATCATTTTGTAGGGGTCCAAACTGAACATAACCCACATCCTGGGAGGTCTGTTTGAGTGCCAGGCTTTATCCACACGTTTTGTCTGTACCAAATGTGATGGGCCTTCTAGAATTTTGGAATAATTAAATGGTTGATACCAACAATTCCAGTGATTTCAGACTTGATCCTTTATTACAGCTACTTAGATGATTTTCTTAATCTCCACCAAAAAAAAAGAAAAAAGTGTGAAAAGCCACCGATATCATTACGTTGCCAATTTATAGAAAACTGAGGTCTCAGCTTAATGGTCTTCCCTTCGGAGGGAAGGCCAGCCTCACCGATGATGCTCCTTGTTGTCCCTATACATACTTGTTTTATCTGTTGCTTTCCTTACTTTTTTGGTTTAGGCCCCCCTCAACACCTGTGCTGTCCAATAGAGTAGCTACCTGTGGCTACTGAGCCCTTGGAACGTGGCTGGCCAAACTGAGATGTAAAGTTTAAGCTACACACTGAATTTGGAAGACTTAGTACCAAAAAATAATACATTTCATTAATAATTTTTATATTAATTGCATATTGAAATGATAATATTTTGGATATATTGGGTTAAAAGTTAATTTCACCTGTTTCGTTTTACTTTTTGATGTGGCTACTAGAAAATTTAAAATTACATACATGGCTTGCATTTGCGGTCCATGGTATATTTCTATGCTGACCTAGAAGGCAGTCTCTATGAAGCCAGGCACCGTGTCTATATTGTTCACGCCAGTTCTTGCACACCAGTTCTTGCACACTTGCTGCACGTCACTTTTCAGCCAGGGCCTGATGCACCATAGACACCCCCCCCGCCCGCAACCCTCAGTGTCCAAAACAAAACCAAAACAAAACCACACTATTAAGTGAATGAAGCAGCAAGCATGTCAAAAGCTTGGTAGGAATTTTCATATGGACCTAAATCTAATGCATGCAAACTGTTAATTGAAAACAATTAATAAAAACGTTTTGAACTGCTTAATTTTAGAGTTTATTTGGGGCTGCATTTATTAGATCAGTGACTGGCTGAGCCCTCTTCCATGGCATCCTACAGCATCCACACTGTTCTCAGAAGACCCCCAGGAGGGTGAGAAGGTTAAGGCTCTCCCTGCAGCCTGACACTAGTCTGGGACTCTCTATAGGTTCTTGCTGTGCCAATGTCATAAAGTAACAGCCAGGAGACCTAGTTCTTTCATTAATTGTTGATATCCTCTGGCTCTGAGACCTTGGCGAGTCACTGACCTTCGATGTACCCTGATTCCTCCTCTATAAACCTGCTACACTTGAGTCAGTTCCTACTCATAGCAACCCTATAGGACAGAGTAGAACTGCCTCATAGTGTTTCCAAGGATCGACTGGTGGATTCGAACTGAAGACCTTTTCCTTAGCAGCCTGAACTTTTAACCACTGCGCCATCAAGGCTCCTTCCTCCTCTGTAAAGCAGCTGTAATTTGAGGTGGATACTTTATTGGGCTGTTGTAAAGCCTTAGTGAAATTGTAAGAAGTGTGAGGGTGTTTAGAGATGAAATAGCAAAGAAAATAAAAGTACCTCATTTCTTTAATAGAAACTCAAAACCTTTTGGGTACACGGAGGATATTCAGAAGCCTTTTCTTAGGGATCAAAAATAAAACAAAAGCAAACTTGTTTCCCAAGTGTTCTTTTTTTTCTCCTTGTGTTTCCAAGAAAATGTCTTTGAAGTGAATAAAGAACATGTCAGCAGTACTCACCAGACAAATCTGACGGACGCCAGTGGGAGAGGGGTGAAGCCGATCTTCATGTGGGTGAGGAGGACGTGGGAGAATCGTGCATTTCCAGCCTCTTTGTCTTACTCACCACCCAGCTAGGGAAGCAGCCCAGGCTATTTGAACTTTGGATTCTTTACCTTCAACCCATTATGTATATTTCAAATATATATTAATAGTAACGTTCACAAAACAAGACTGATCATGACCTTGACATTTGTTCTTAACAGTTCATCTTAAACACATCAAGAACATGAATTTGTAAGCAAATATTGGATATAATCTTACGTACCTAGATTTTTCAAATGAAATTTCAAATATAGAAGATTGGTGTGCTTTGCCTACACACACCTGCTACATTGGGCAATAGATGCACTTTCCAAAATCTTCAACATGTTGTGGCAATTTTTCTAGTCCCAAGCCAAATAAAATCGAGGTGTGTGTGTGTAAAATTCTTTCTAACATGCAGGTATTTTTTGGCTTAAATTATTGTTTGTCAGTGAGGATCTCACTCGCCTAGGTCTTCGGGGGAGGGAGGGAACTGAATTATATCCCAAAACTTGGGAAGACTTTTTGTGCCCACCCTCCGCCACACCCACCAACCGTGTGTGCAGTCTGTAGTCCCAGGTCTATGTGGATATTTCAGTAATAGCAGCTGTTAGTTACATTCCTAAGGATCCACACCTGGATTTGAAAGGTAGTCAAGACACGTGTTCTTGTGGATTTTCCAGTGTTTTCGTTGGGTTTCTTGTTCTGGGGAGGACTTCACTTAACGTCCCTGTTACCTTTGTCCACTGATTATGTTCTAGTAGCATTGTTATTGTGCTGGAGTATCTCAGCCTTCACCTGGGCCACTGAAACATCTGGCTATAATAGTTCAAGGGTTTGAGATTCTGCCTGGACCCTTTTCTTCAGAAGAGGTCTTTAAAAAAAATAATAAGGCATTCAAAATAATCAAGATGATTGAAAGAATCCATTTCACATGAGAAGAGCAGACTCCTGAATTTGGTTTGGAATACTTTGTAATCCCAGTGGCAAAGCGATGCATTGCGATCTAAACATTATTATTGCTCATAGAGTATTATAGCAATAATGTGCACTGGAAAATGCAATGGGATGAACATTTGGGGTAAGATAAAGCTCAAATAAAGCTAGCTTCATGCTTTTGATCCAATTGCATTGTTCCACTTTATATAAATGTGAGAAAATGGCTCAGTAAATATTTATTCAATAAATGAATATACATTTCTTAAATGTATTACCCTTCCTTGGAGCTGCCACACCACAGACCCCAGTACAGCACTGACCTCACAATAGATGTTCACTGTTTTTCAGTCATGTCTTCAACAGCTGGCAAGTAGGCTTTGTTCTTCTCCAACTGGAAAAACGAGCATGCCTAAATCAGCCTTCTAAGCAGCTGGCTCAATGATTCACCTACATGTAATGTTTATTTTCCAGATATGGAATCTGGATTCTTTCTGACTTTTGTCCTTAGCCCAGTGAATATGAGTACTTTGTCACATCTCCTAGTTTTCATGACGTCCTCAGGTAACCTGAGTAGTGCTCTCAGTTTCAGGTTCCCTCTTGGCTGGTTTCGTGATAATTGAGGTGCTGCTTCTCGAGGCATTGGTAATGCTGATTAACTGCCATGGTCTCCTGTGTCATTTCTGACCCATTAGCCCTGGCTAAGCCTCTCATTAATTCTTGGCCCTTCTTTTATACCCCAGCAGTGTTGCCTCCATTGTCCCTTTGGGCATGTCTTTACAAACATGTGAGAAAGCCAGTTTTCTCTTAGCCTTTATTTTGGAGGCTTTCTCTGTGGCTGATGGTAATCTTATGATGAATATCTTTCTTTTGCTGAAGGAAGCTGGCTTCTGGGCATGTAACATTTGTCTCTCTTTCAAGGTTTCATACCCCATTGCAATAGTCTTTTCCAACAGAATTGGCAATGTGCTTATCGTCAATGAAAACAATAAAGATTAATCATTGGTCTATTCATGGTCTTTGGTAGGTCATTAATCAACTGAGCTTCTGCATTGTGTAGCATCCTTGGACCCAACCTACCTATTTCCATGGAACAGATCAATCATTACTGCTAAGTGAGAGTACACTCACTCTTCCCCCATGATGGGATGCATGCCTAGTTATCTGTTCTGGGTATGACTCTAATCCAAACAGTTTCTTTTTACTTGCTACCTGAAATAGAAATTACATGCCTTAGCAATGAATTAAGGGGGCACATTCAGTGGTGCCTGGCATATGCTGATCTAATGTGGATCTGAATTAGCATGTGTGTCATCTATGCTAAGGCTGTGTCATCTATGCTAAGGAGCCCCTTTTTGTTTGGTTGGGCTATCTGTGCTTAATCTTTAAGTCTGTTTATCTTTTAGACAAATTCTAGAGTGTCCTGGTATTTCCAATAATAAGAGTCATAAGAGCTATTCAGGGAGAGTTTGTGGTTTGCCCATTCTGTATGTATGCATGTTACGTTCATGTTTTCATTTGTACTTCACAACAATCCTTTGAGGTGTGAGTACTATTATTGTGCCCACTCTGCAGACTAGGAAGTTGAAATGATGAAGTAGTGATTTGATCAAGATCACAGAGCTGGCAGTGTTATATTTGGGTGTTACGGAAACAGCAGCAACTCACAACGTGTTTACGATTGAACCTGGGCCTTCCAGTGGATTAACCTATTTGATGAAAGCAGTCAGATTGTTCTCACACATCCCTGACCTCCCCACTCTCCTTCCTTTTTGAAAGTGATAGAAATGGCTCTTTAATTCTCCCATTAGATCTGATGGATATCACCCTTCTACCTAAAGATACAGAGACAGCTGACTTCAAGCCATCTGCTTGTAAAATTTTGCCATGTTGTGTTGGCCAGAGAAAGTGCAGTGCCATACATTGTACATTGCTTTTGTGTGGCCTTTCTAGCCATGGTCTTGTAACTTCCACTCAAGTGATTGGGCAAGACTATATGAGAGGGTAGTTGTGGCCCACCAAGGGGACCGGTTAGTTTTGTTATCCTGCTGGGATTGAAATAAGCTAAGAGGCAGAAAAGAAGAGGAAACACCACCACCACCAGGGAAGAACAGCCAGGAGCTGGTGTATCCTTTGGACCCCGGGTCCCTGCACTGAGAAGCTCTTGGAGCCAGGAGACAGACAGAGAGAGCAAGCTATAGCCATGAAGATGGTGAGAAGTGGTGGCAGCAGAGACCTAGCAGCAGGAGACTGTGTGGTGGGCTTCCCGGCCCACAGGGAAAGCTGAGTGCCTTTGGGCAGAGGCCTAGGGCCACAGAGAGGCGTGCCTGTGAGCAAGGGTGGGAAGAGGCTGCCCTGATGAAAGAACTGTATCCTGAGTGTCCCTGAGCCTGAATTGTAACTGTTACTTCCCTAATAAACCCCATAATCATGAGTATTGTCTGTGAGTTCTGTGTGGCCTTTGCAATGAATTATCAAACTCAGCAGAGAAGGAAAGAGTGCTATGGGAGGTACGGTTGGTGTCAGAATTGGTAAAGATGGTGAAGAAAGGAGGCATGTCTGACCTCCGCCTCATAGGAGTCAGCCTTGGGCTGTTGATCTTCTTTCTCCTTTCCCCTTGTGAAGTTGGAGAAAGTCAGGCGCTGCCCCCATGTCGTTTTTACAGAACTTAAGCGCAACTGTGACTCAGCTGAGGATCAGGACCCATTTAGAGCATCTTAGACTCAACCATTCATGCTCCATTAAGGTTTGGAATAACTGGTTCAAGGATGCAGAAATGCCAAGAAGATAATTGTGTGGGTTTCTTTAACTCTTTCCAATTAACATAAGGTTTCATCATTGATCAGTTTACTGCTGTAATTTTTTTCTTCCTTTTTTCAAAGTAAAAGTCACAGTAAAAAGCTGGAATGTCACCTGGACCACATACTCTTTGGCTAGTCTTCAAAATCACTCAATAAGTTAAGGAAACAGTTAATGTATTAAACTGAGTGTAGGAAGTGGACATAAATTAACTAAGCTTCTGCATTTTGTTTTAACTCTAAACTGTATTAGTAAGGCTGTAAGCACCCAGGAAAGAAAACAGCCTGGTGGAGCCCATTCTCCTTCACCAGCAGTCAGAGCTCCCGCGTCCCAAAGGAGCTTAATTAAAGTCTCTTGTGTTATTTTCACATATGCTGCCTCTACAGTGGCTCTGTTGAAAGCAGCTCTGCCCCAGCTATGGGTCAAAGCACGAGCAGTCATATATTAAACAGTAAGCCAGCAGCTCCAGGTCAGAAAAGGGGCCTTCGGCCCAGGTGTACCTTTTATCGCCGAGAATCCTGAGGGGCACCTTAAGCCTTATCTGCCTGTAGCCCAGGAACTAAAGTTCTAGTGTGAAGGCAAGATGAGCAGGAGAAGTGAGACATGGCAAGTTGGGAGCCTGGGACTCAGATAGCCACTTCCAGCAGCCGGCTCAAGGACACATGTGAAAGAAGAAAGACATCCCTTGTTATATCGTCAGAAAGTTGGGGATGGTACCCTGGTGACAAGCCAGTGTTGTCCTTCCCTGTTCAAGGGTTTCAGACGTCTTAAACCTCCCTTGGAAAACTGGCTGGGAACAGCTAATGAGGCTTTATGTTTCCATTTAACGTTTAGTTTATTTTATAAATGCTCATTGTTGAAAAACTAGAAACACAAAGAAACAGAAGTCCCCAAATACTACCTGAAGTCAGCACCGCTCCTCCCCCCACAATCTCTATTTGCGCATTGCTGAATGCCTTTCATGTCTTTTTGCTTTTAACATTGGGGAAGGGGGTGATACGTGCCCACAACACGCACCCTTAAACACCCCCCCAAACACATAAGTGGGATCAAATGTTTTAGCCCGTTTTTTCCTTAATATAGCTTAAACATCTTTCCGTGTCAGTCAGTATAGTTTGCTCCTGATTTTTGTTAAAATGGGATTGTTATTGAGTAGGCCTGCCCTTACCGTTTACAGATTTGCAGCCTGGTCCGAGAGTACACATGAAGGCTGGCATAGCGTGTGTCTAGATATTTGGAAGATATAAAGCAAGTCTGGGTTGGGAACCAGAAGCAGTTGCCACTGAGTTGATTTTGACTCGTGGTGACCTTGTGTGTGTCAGAGTAGAACTGTGTTCCTTAGGGTTTCCAATGACTTGAGTTTTCAGAAGCAGGTCACCAGGAGTTTCATCCTCTGGGTGGACTTGAACCTCCAACCATTTTTAGCAACCGAAGTTTTTAACCATTTGCACCACCTGGGTACTCCAAAGCCAGCCTACAAGCTGTTATATGAAAAATAGTGTATCCTCCAGCCTTGATAAATATGCCTTGATAACAACCTAGAAGGCCAGGTTCAAATTTAGCCTTCTCAAACCCTTTCAGTTCCATGCTGGAACATGGTGATGCAGGGTGAGCTGGTCCCTGGGCCTTGCACCCCCCTTCCCAGCCCCAGCTCATCCTGTGCAATGAGAGGCCTCTGAAGCACATGTGTGTAATTTCCAGCCAACGTGTTCAAATTCTGTCTATACTGCCTGCAAGCATTCATCTCTCAGATCTAAGAGTGGATACACTGGTGGGCTAGTCTACCTTCCGGAGATGGGCCTGGGAGTTCAGGGCATTTCCGAGATCTGTGTGCTTGGGGTGTGGTGGACAGGGAAGAGCATAGGCTCTGGGTAGGTGCATCCCCTTGGTGTGAGGCTCCCTCACCCTGAAGGGTAGGGCTAGACAGTGTGTAGGAGGGCCAGAGGAGAGCTCTCTAAATCATGGGGTCCACAGCAGTGTGGTCCTCGTGATCAGCATGTGTGCACTGATGTTTGTACACTTGCCCAGTTATTTCTATAGGTTCAAAGTGGATTGGCTAAATACAAATTGTATGTCTACTTTAAGGTTTTAGAGTTATATTTGTAAATGATCTTTCAGAAAGCTGGCCCTACATTACCATCACTGAAGCAATAAAGAAATGTACCTTCTTTCTCATAAACTTATCTACTTTGAGTAATAATCCTTTCCATTATTACCAGTCTGATAGAGGAAAATGATGTATTGCTGAATTAATTGACTCTCCGTTGTTTTATGTGAGAGGAAATCTTTTTCCTATCAGTTTGGTTCTTTGTATTTCAGCTCCTGTGAATTAATTAATCATGTCCCTTATCTTTGTATTAGGTGCCTTAAAATGTTCTTTTAAGCTCTTGTTATACTGAGGATATTAGCAGTTTAGCAATATCAATAAACAAACTATTCTTGAACTAGATAAATTAGTTTCATTCCTAGTATTATTTTCTGGGTCCCTTATCTCTCAAGGTTGACTTCCAGAGATGGACCACTGAGATGAATAATGCCAGACCGAATGACCGAGCTATAGGTCAGTTCAGTTTAACAAATATTTGTTCATTATCTCTATGTGCTAAGTGTAATGGGGAAATAATGACATTATACTTGAACTCCATGAGCTTGTAGGAAGAGCAGTGGATGGAACTTTACAATTTGCCTTATAAATTATTGAGGGTGAGTATTAAAACAGAACATAGTTGAGGCCATGGCTCCTGTAGGCTATTAGCCCTGTAGACTAGATTCTTCTCTGAGACTTCAGTTTCCTTCTTTCTCTTTTGCTCCTGACAAGCAGAGACCAATAGTTGTGTCTTAGTCTGCTGCTTGCAAGCTTTTAAGACCCCAGACCCAATTCACCTCACTAGGATGCAGAACATGAACTTTATGGTGCCAGTTGACTGAGTTGTCCCATGAGAACAAACCCAGAAAGCCTTCAAACCCAGAAAACCATTCTTGAAAGGTGTTTGGTTATATATAAGAAATATCTGTAACTGTGTCCTCTATGAATATAGATGTGTGCACACACATATCTGTACATACATGTACATATAAATACTACTATCTGTGCACATATATATACTCACCTGTGGTGATGTTAGGTGCCGTTGAGTCGGTTCTGACTTATTGCCACCCTACTATGTACAACAGAACAAAACACTACCCGGTCCTTCACCATCCTCTTAAGTGTTGCTACGTTTGAGCCCATTGTTGCAGCCACTGTGTCAATCCATCTCATCAAGGGTCTTCCTCTTTTTCACTGAACTTCTACTTTACCTTCTCCAGGGCTTGGTCCCTCCTGATAACATGTCCAAAGTATGTGAGATGAAGTTTCACTACCCTTGCTTCCAAGGAGCCTTCTGGCTATACTTCCTTCAAGGCAGATTTGTTCTTTCTTCTGGCAGCCCATGGTATGTTCAGTATTCTTTGCCAATACCATAACTCAAAAGCATAAATTCTTCGGTCTTCCTTTTTCATTGTCTAGCTTTCACATGCATAGGAGGCGATTGAGAATACCGTGGCTTGGGTCAGACACGCCTTAGTCTTCAAAGTGACAGCTTTTCTTTTTAACATTTTAAATAGGTTTTTGCAGCAGATTTGCCCAGTGCAATACACTGTTTGATTTCTTGACTGCTGCTTTCATGGGCATTGATTGTGGATCCAAGTAAAATGAAGTCCTTGATAACTTCAATATTTTCTCTGTTTATCATGATGTTGCTTATTGGTCCACTCAGGAGGATTTTCATTTTCCTTATGTTAAGGTATAATACATACTTAAGGCTGTGATCTTTGATCTTCTTCAGTAACTACTTCAAGTCCTCTTTACTTTCAGCAAGTAAGGTTGTGTCATCTGCATGTCACAGGTTTATGAGTCTTCCTCCAATCCTGATGCCAAGTTCTCCTTCATATAGCCCAACTTCCCGGATTATTTGCTCAGCATGAAGATGGAGTCAGTATGGTGGAAGGATGCAACGCTGATGCACACCTTTCCTGACTTTAAAACCTGCAGGATTCCCTTGTTTTGTTCGAATGACTGCCTCTTGGTCTAAGTACAGGTTCCTCATGAGCACAATTGTTTGGAATTCCAATTCTTCACAGTGTTATCCATAATTTATTATGATCCACACAGTCAAATGCCTTTGCATAGTCAATAAGATACAGGTAAACATTTTTCTGGTATCCCCTGCTCTTAGCCAAGATCCACCTGACGTCAGCCATAATATCCCTCTTTCCACATCCTCTTCTGAATCCAGCTTGAATTTCTGGCAGTTCTTTTCGATATACTGTTGCAGCCATTTTTGAATGACCTTCAGCAAAATTTTATTTGCATGCGATATTAATGATATTGTTCAATAACTTCCACATTCTGTTGAGTCACCTTTCTTTGGAATGGGCACAAAAAGGGATCTCTTCCAGTCGACTGGCCAGGCAGCTGTTTTCCAAAATTCTTGGCATAGAAAAGTAAGCACTTCCAGCTTTGCATCCGTTTGTTAGAGTATGTTAACTCGTTTTCTGTCAATTCCTGGAGCCTTGTTTTTTGCACTACCTTCAGTGCAACTTGGACTTCTTCCTTCAATACCGTCAGTGCTTGATCATGTGCTGCCTCCTGAAATGGTTGAACTCACCTGTGCCTACCCATAAACATATATGCCTGTGTACATACACATGTGACCTTACACTCATTTTTCTGATTATTGTTGGTGTTTTTGCCAAATTATATATGTCATATTCTTTAGCACAAACATCCTTTTCTCATAGGTGCTTCTTAGTGGCATCATTTACTTTAGTCAGGCTGTGCTCATTACACCCACATTCTGAGCTACCCTTTCCCATCACCAAAAATAACAAGTAAAAAAAAAAAAAATTTTTTTTTTTTTATCTACAGTCTAGAGAGTGAATCCCTCATCTACCCTGAGACCAGAAAAACTAGATGGTGCCCAGGTACCACTACCAACTATTCTCTTCAGGGCCACAATTGATGGACCCTCATAGAACCTGAGAAAAATGCTGAGCAGAACTCAGATTCTTAAAAAGTCCAAACTTACTGGACCAGGTGAGACTAGAGGACTCCCTAGCCTATCACCCTGATATACTCTTTAAACTTTAAGCTAGAACTATCCCCTGAGATCACCTTTTAGTGAAATAACAGATTGGCATGCAAAATAAAGGACGATACCCATGAGTAAGTTTCTCCATTAAAAAAAAAAAAAAACAGCTATATGAGACAAAATGTCAATAATATGAGCAAAGATAAGGGGGTGGGGGTGGGGCAGGGGAACTAGAGTACTGAAAACAGAAAAACCAGAATGCAATTAAGGAGAATGTTGGCATATTATGAAAAATGTAACTGATGTTGCTGAACAATTTGTGTAGAAATTGTGAAATGGGAACCTAATTTTCTGTGTAGGTTTTTACCAAAAACATGACAAAATATTCAAACAAACAGAATGGGGTTACCATCATAGCATGCCAGAACACTTTAGAATTCTCCACCTATCCTCTGAAAACCGAAAAACCCACTGCTATCGAATCAATTCTGACTCGTAGTGACCCTACAGAACAGAATAGAACTGCCCTAAAGGGTTTCCAAGGCTGTAAATCTTTACAGAATCAGTGTGCCACATCTTTCTCATGCAAAGAGGCTGATGTGTTCAAATCACCAACTTTCCAGTTGGCAGCTCAATGCTTAAACCACTGTGCCACCTACCCCCTACTTCTCACTAAGGAAGTGATGTTCTTTTAGAGGTAGAGGGTTGGGTTCATAGACATACAGACATATCAAATACAAAATGATTGTAGTTCTTATTTGGTACCCAAAGCCATGTGTACTGTATTTTCTTGGGAATCTAAAAGATTTTCAAGGATAATTTCAATCATATGCAATTTTTGCCTTATGCTTTGAGGTTAGTCTGTGTAGATGTGACACCACTGTCTTAGTCTGGGTTCTCTAGTGAAGCAAAACTAGTAAAGTGTATAAATATATATATATAGAGAGAGAGAGAGAAAGATTTATATCAAGGAAACGTCTCATGAGACTGCAGAAGCTGGAATGTCCCAAGCCCGTGGATCAAGATGGAGGCTTCTCCTGATTCACATAACCACAGGCGCTGACGAACCCAGGGTCAGCAGGTTGGAGAGCAAGGCTTTCACCTAAAGATTGTGAAGATCAATGAATCCCAAGATTGGCAGGCAGGACTGCAAGGCTTCTCCCGATTCACATAGTGACAGGGGCTGGCGAATCCAAGATTGGCAGGTCAGAGACCAGGGCTCTTGCTCACAAGCTGTGAAGATTGACGAATCCCAAGACTGGCAGACAAGACCACAGGTAAACTGCTAGCTCAAGTCCCAAGAATAAGAGGTCAGATGAACAGGAGCCAGCTACAATATTTAGGGCATGCAAAAGCCAGGGCATCCACTTATATTCAGATGCAGCCTGTATGATCAAGGAAACTCCCTTTCAGCTGATTGTCTTCTTACGGCAGATCCCATCATGTGAGTAATCATACGTCAAACCTCAACAGGGAGGTGATCACAACTTTACACAACTGCCGAAATACTGAGAATCGTGCCCCAGCCAAGCTGACACACAATCTTAACCACCACAACCACTATACAAAATAGAGACACAAATGTTATGACCCAGGGGCACACAGAGAAGAAACAGATTGGTTCTTATTGATGGGCACGCATAGAGCCCCCAAGAGGAGATCTGTCTTGAGAGAAAGGTATTTGAGCAGAGAATCCAAACCAAACCAAACCAAACCAAACCCAGTGTCGTCGAGTCGATTCCAACTCATAGCAACCCTATAGGACAGAGTAGAACTGCCCCATACAGTTTCTGAGGAGCACCTGGTGGATTCGAACTGCCGACCCTTTGGTTAGCAGCCGTGGCACTTAACTACTATACCCCTGGTGTTTCTGTTTATTGAGTATGGGTGGGATGCCATTCCCTGGGCCAAGTTACTTTATTTTACAACACACCTTTGAGGAGATGGAGCATTTTTAATCTCCATTTTACAAATGAAGAAATAGAGGCAAAGAGAGACTAAGAAAACTGGAAGGGGTGCCATAGTTAGCAAGAGGCTGATGAAGGAGTTTTTCCACTGGCCTCTGAAGCCTGCATTCTTACCTCCTCCTCTCTACTATCTCCCCTGAGAGCCCATGGAAATGAGGCGGGGGGCTTTGTAGAATGTGTTTGGGAAATAGACTGTAAAGCTAGAAGTGGATGGCAAGCACTTGACATCGGGCTGCCATAATTCCTCCAGGACACGTGGCAAACACTGGTAATGGAACCCCCCAGTCCTTCCTTCCGAAAATATGTTGGCCTTAGACTCATCCCTCCCAAAAGTTTTTTTTTACCTTCTTTGTCTCCATTTAGGCTAACGGTTCTCATTCATCATATATTGGTGGCATATTTGCGACCTTTTAATGGTGAAATATATGCAGAACAATGCATAAATTTGAAATGTAAAGATCATTGATTTATTACTAGGTGAATACCTAGGTAACCATCATCACATTCAGAAACAACATTCCAGTCTCCCCGGAGACCCACCTTATCCTTCTCTTTTTTTTCCTCTCAGGGGAAACCCCTGTCTTGACCTTTATGGAAATTATTTTTTTTCCTTCCTTTATGATTTTAAAATCAGCTAAGCATGTTTTCTTAAACATTGTGTGTTAGTTTTGCTTTTTTTTTTTTTTTTTTCCTCTGTGCTTTATTTAGGAGCGCTTGTGGCTCAGTGGTAAAGAACTTGACTGCTAACCAAAAGGTTGGCAGTTTAAATCTGCTACCCGCTCCTTGGAAACCATATGGGGCAGTTCTACTCTGACCTATAGGATTACTATGAGTTGGAATTTTTGGGTCATATGTAACTGTACGGTCAGGTTAGGTAATTGATACCAAATAGTTTTCAAAAATTGTGCTAATTTGTACTCCCACTGGCAGCACCTGAACGTTCCTATTAATTTCCATTTATTCTAACACTTGCTATTATATAACTTTTAACTTTAGCCCTTGTAATGGACATATGGTGGTTTCTTAATTTTTTTTTTTTATTTGTTTTCTGGTTTATGAATAGGATTGAGCACCTTTTCATATATTTGTTGACCATTTGGATATACTCTTTGATGAAGCGTCTGTTCCAGCCTCTTGGCCGTTTTTCTATTGGGCGACCCTATTTATTTGTAAGATTTATTTATACATTCTAAACACAAACCTTGTCAATTGTATGTTGTCAGTATCTTCTCTCATTCTGCATATTACATTTTCATTCTTGCAAGGGCGTCTTTTGATGGAGAGCAGTTTATCACTCTTTGCTTTTGTTGTTGGGTGGTTTTTGGGTCCTGTTTAAATAACCTCTTCCTACTCCAAGGTCATGAAGATATTCTACTATATTGTCTTCTAGAAGCTTTATTATTTTACCTTTCACTTTTATGTCTATAATCCACCTGAAATTATTTTTGATTTTTGGTGTGATAATTGGAGTTAAGCTTCTTTTTTTTTTTTTAATATGAAAAACAAATTGACCCAACACCACTTATTGAAACTGTTATTTTTCTCACTGATTTGTGGTGCCAACTTGTCATAAATCAAGCATCCACATCTGTAGAAGACTATTTCTAGGTTCTCTTTTCTGCTCCGTTGGTCTTTTTGGCTGTCTTGGGCCATTATCACTCTGTCTTATGAACCATACATTTAATGTTTGTAGAGCAAGTCTTCTCACTTTGGTCTTTTTCAGGATTGTCTTGGCTGAACTTTTCCCTTCACATTTTTACATAAATTTTAGAATCATCTCATCAGTGTCCACAAAAATGATTGGGATTTTAATCAGAATTACATTGATTCTATAGATCATTAGAAATGATTTCTCTAGATATTGAGTCTTCCAATATGTAAAACGTGCATTCCTCAACATAGTTAGGTCTTTAATTTCTCTGAACAATGTTTTATGCTTTTCCATGTAGAGGTTTTATACATCATTTGTTTGATTTTTCCCCCAGGGTATTTGCTGTTTCTTGATGCTATTATACACGCTAAATTTTTAAGTCGATGTTTGTAACTATCAGTTGTTAGTAGATAGAAAAACAATGAATTTCAGATTATCCTTGTATCTAGCACTCTTGATAGAGTCATTGCAATAGTTTGTAGTTTCTTTTGGGTTCTATATGCATATGTAGTCTTTGACTGGAAATAATTTTTTTTTTCTTGACTTTTTATATCTTTTAGTTCTATTATTTTGCATCTTTGCACTGGCCAGGATCCCATGGTGGCAAATTTGAACCGAGTAGTACTAATGGGCATCCAGTACAGAAGAAACATTTTAACACTTTGCCGTTGATAATGATGGTTGTTATAGATTTTGTGTAGATCCATTTATTTATTATTGTGGTAAAATACATATAACAAAACATTTTTAGTTCAATGATTTTTACATGTACAATCCAGTGGCATTGGTTACATTCATCATGTCATGCAGCCATCACCACTCTCTGTTTCCCAATTATTCTACCAGGACCCCCTAAGGAATGACTTCTCATTTCTCCTTCCCTCCCATCCCTGGTAACCATTAATAAACTTTGTTCCCTATATATTTGTCTATTTCATGTAAGTGGGATCATATAATATTTGTCTTTCTGTGACTGACTTACTTCACTCAACATAATGTTTTCAAGATTCATCCATGTCATAGTATCTATCAGGGCTTCATTTCTCTTCATGGCTGAGCTGAGTAGTATTCTATTGTATGTGCGTAGAACATTTTGTTTATCCACTCTGTTGATGGGCATTTAGGTTGTTTCCACCTTTTGGCTATTGTGAATAGTGCTGCAATGAACACTGGCTTACAAGTATCTGGTTGCATTCTTGCTTTATATTTTGGGTATATACCTAGGAATGGGATTGCTGAGTCATATGGTAATTCTATGTTTAACTTTCTGAGGAACTGCCAGAAGGTTTTCCACTGTGACTGTATCATTTTGCATTCTCACCAGCAATGGATGATGTAGAAATTTTTATCAGATGATCACAGTTTCATTCTATTTCTAGTTTGCCACAAGTTTTTAACGATGAATGGGTGTTGGATTTTTCTAAACACCTTTTCTACATAAATTAAAATGATCCTTTAATTTTTCCATTTATTCTGTAAACATGATGACTTACTGTGATTCAATTTCAAATGTTAAAACAGCCTTGCATTCCTGAAACTAGCCCTACTTAGCTGTGGTATGTTATTCCTTCCATAAATCATTAGATTTGGTTTACTAATATTTTGCTTAGAATTCTTACATGTTCATGAGCGAGACTGGCCTGTAATTTTCCTTTCCTGTAATGTCCTCGTTAGGTGTTGATATTATGGTTATGCTGGCCTCATAAAATGAGTTTGGAAGCATTTTGTCTTTCCATTCTCTGAGAGGGTTTACATTCCATTTTTCTGTCTCTTCAGGTTTCATTCTGAATATCTCTTTTGTCCTGTCTTCCAGTTCACTTTTCAGTTGTAGCTCATTTGCTATTAAGCTGCCAACTTATTGTATGGTTCAGTTTTAGAATTTCCTTTTGATTCTATTTTATAATCTCCTATTTTTGGTCAAAAATTCTCTATTACCCTTTGAACAAAAGTTAGTATCTGATAACCCCATTATCTAATGCTTTCTGGATTAATTTATTTCTGTTCTCTGTTAGTTCTCTGGGTTTTGGGTTCAATTGTCCTGTCTCCTAGTGGTATTTTTTGATTGCGTATTGGACATTGAATATGAGAAATTATAGAGATGATTAAATCTCTAATACAATTCCAGAAAGGATTTATACGTGCTTTTTGAAAGCAGATAGGCTAAGGGTGCTAGCATTCTCTGGTGACAATAACCCAGCACTGGATGGAGAAGAATTTAAGCTGTATTTCAGTCCCTGTGAGGGCTATTTTAGTTCATCCCTATTCCTGGGGTATCATCATTTGGGGTTCCAATCTAAAGCCTCAAGAGTTTACTGAGGCTCCCCAACTTTGACAGATCTTGAATCCTAACCTTTGTCCAACTTATAGCTTTAAGGTTATGCTTCAAGCTCTACTTTTAAGCATCTCAGCTGCTGTTTTAAGAATCTGCAGATGCCTCTAGGAGAAAAGTGGCTCCTAGTGCCAGGCTCACAACTCTGGGTTTCCTGCTTCTCCTGGATTATAGTTTCCTAATTCTTTATAATTCTTTACTGCCTTGATAGCTCCCCAATTCCTTCAAATATTCCTTTTATTAAAAAAAAAATCTAATTTAGGTTTTCTGGTTGTTCTCTGTAGGATGGTTGGTTCAAATGATCTAGTCTACCATTACTCAGTGTGTTTCTCCATGAGTTTTTCTTTCACCTGACTTATATATGTGGCAGGGGCGGGGGAGAGGAGTAATGTCAGCTCAGCCCAATTCCTTCTGTGGCCAAGTGCCATGCAGAATTGCACCTTGTTTAATTTAGGCTACAACTGAAGAAATGATGGGTGAGTCCCGGCTCCGTTGGCTTATTGTCTGTCTTCCACACATGAATATAAACTTAATAAGGGCAGGAACCAAGTCTGTTTTCTTCACTGGTGTAACCACTAGTAACCATAGTGCCTGGCACAAAGTAAGAACTCAATATATGTTTGTTAAATGAATAAACATAAAAAATTTTAAACGATTTGTTTTCTATTTTTGTAATTATGGGCATGCAACTTAACCTCTCTAAGGCTCAGTTTCCTAGTTTGTGTAAGGGATACAGTAGCATTCATCTTTTTTACTATATATGGTCGTTGAGGGAATCAAATGAGAATACGTGTATATGAGTGATTTCTGAAGATTGCCACGAAGTCATAAGGTAGAGATGATCATAATACTAAGAACGGATGTTTATTATTTACTTACTGTGCGCCGGATGCTGTGTGTTCTGCATTACAATCATTGTCTCATATGGTCCTCACCCCAACGGCTTGCATATTCTACCTTTGTCTGTTTTTCCAGCTTCTCACTGATTGCATCCCACTGCCTATAGGTGTGGATATACTCCAGCTGTATTAGCTGCTGTTGATAGATTGCAAAGTGGCTCCAATTTTTTACCCTTCTGTTTCCTTGGAAACCCCAGGAGGCAGTTCTACTCTGTCCGATAGGGTCCCTATGAGTTAGAATGGACTTGACGGCAGTGGGTTTTTTTTGTTTTGTTTTGTTTTATCATTGCCCTTTGTAATGGGAATGGGCAGCCCTCCCATAAAGTGGTGAAGTCTGTTTTCCCACATCATTGATCTGGGTTGGCCTTGTGACTTGCTTTGACTAATAGATTGCGATGGAAGTCAAGATGTGCCAGTTCTGAGTCTAAGCCTAATGTGGCCTTTCATGCATTTGCTCTCTTGAAACCCTGATGCTGTCTTGAAGAGTCCAGGGTAGGCTTTTGGAGAATGAAAGACCCCGTAGGGGAGAGATGAGCCACCCTCGCCAACAGCCAGCCAATTCTAAGAAGCAAAGAGCCCAGGTCGGTAAAACTACCACTTAGTCTGCCTGATTTGGGAGCCAAAATGAATGTTTATTGAATTATACACTGAGATTTTGTTGTTGTTTGTTGCACAGCATTATTGTGGTGAGAGGTAACTGATACAGTAGCCTAGATATAGCCTAGTTTGTATCCTGGTTCCTTCCATCGCAGGGGTTTTGTCCTGCTGTTGCATCTGCTTAGAATGCCTTTCCCTTACCCCTTTGCTTGGGTAATTCCCACTCATCTTAACTGGGTCACATCTTTTTGTTATCTATTCATATATCAGCATGTGTCTCTCCTTTGTAGCACTTATCACTGGTATACATTTTATATTTACATGAGTGATTCATTGATTAACGTGCATCTTTAGCACCAGGCTGCAAGGTGTAAGAAGGCAGCTGTTGGGCTGGGTTATCTCACTTTGTATCCCCATCTCTTAGATCAGTGCATAACATGTGCTCGGGGTAAAATAAATGCCACTGAAGTGACCAGTAGAAATAGATGAACAGCCAACCATGTGAGAAAGATATTACTATTATTCCCATTCTACAGATGACAGAACTGAGGCCCAGGGAGATCACAGAGCTGGTCTGATTGTAAAATCAGTGGTCTTGGCCACCCATGACAGCATCTCATGGGTTATATGCTTGGCAACAAGAAGGCTTCACCATCTAGAACAGGCAGTTTCGTATTAAGTTCATTTGTGAATCGGCTCTTTATGGGAGAGAAGAGATTTCAACCTCTGTTGGCATAATACCATTACACCACCCATTTAAATGCTGAGTTTTGTTTTTAGGCAGACAATACCAGCTGTGAGATAAACTGGATTTGTTACCTTCATGGTACAGGGGGCAGAAAACAACCAATTTATCATTTCCTTTTCTTCTTTTTGACTCATGTGTGATTGCATGTGGCAGAAAGTTGTTTACATTTAGAGACTCCCTCCCACACCAGTCAGGACAGTTTCTCAGAGTCATTAGTCCCCACAGACCCACAGGAGGCACAGAGCTGGCTGCTTGTTCAGTCTGTCCTCAGGATAAGGCCAGTGGGGGCAAGATGAAGATGGCCACAGTGGGGTCCAGTTGGCCAGTCAGAAGTCAACAGAATAGTGCATGGACCTGGCTTGTTGCTAAGGAGAACAACCTTGATTAAAATATTCTTTCACTGAAGTTTGGCTTTGGTGTTAAAAGACCAAGTGTGAGTTGTGGCCATACCTTTTACTAGCTGGGGAATCTTGGGGAAATTACTGTCTTTTTGAACCTCTGTTCTGAAACCTGTAAAGTGAGGATGACTTATGCCTAATTCATTAACTTTGGAGGGTTAATTTACATAATTATAAAGTATTAAGGCCCTTGGTCTAAAGAGGGGCCCTGGTGGCAAAGTGGTTAAGCATTTGGCTGCTAACCAAAAGGTCAGCAGTTTGAATCCACCAGCTGCTCCTTGGAAACCCTGTGGGGGGCAGTTCTACTGTGTCCAGTAGGGTCGCTGTGAGTCGGTATGGACTTGTCGGCAGTGGGTTTGCTTTTTTTGTTTTGGTTGGTGTGAAGAAGCGTTGTTTAGCTTCTTTGACTAGGATCAATTCCCTCTTCTCCTTTGGAGAAATATCATTCTTGGCAGACAGGTTGTGAGGTTCAGGTTGTCCTCCTTTCATGTTTCCAGGAATAGAACATATAATCCAGGCCCAAGGCTGATGATTTCTGTAAGGTAGAGGTCAAACATACCTCCACCCTCCAACCTTTTTACCAATTCTGACACCAGTCGTCCCTCCCACGGCATTCTCTGCTCCTCTGCTGTGTTCAGTAATTTGCTGCAATGGCCACGTAGAACTCACAGACTGCACTCACTGTTATGGGGTTTACTAGGGAAGTAACAGGTTACAATTCATGATTAGGAATGACTCAGGATACAGTTTTTCGATTAAAACAGCTTCTTGGCTGTGCCTGCAGCCAGGCCTGTCTCTCAGCTCTTGCCCCCTCAGCCCCTTGGCCCTCAGCCAGGTTTCTGCCCTGCTTCAGCAAGAGTTACAAAGCTCTTTAGCAATGCCAATGTGTCTGGAGGCATCTTACTTCAGCAGCAAGCCTCTTGCCTGAAGGCACCCAGCTCTCTTGCTCTGTGGGTCGCCATAAGCACTATAGCTGCCTGGTCCCTTGGCCTGGGAATTTCACCACACTGCCTTGTGCCAGTCTCCTGGTTCTGCTGCCATCATTTCTCTGCCACTGCTTCTCACCATCTCTGATGTTACAGCTCTCTCTGTCTCCTGGTCTAGGAGATTCTCAGCACAGGGACCCTGGGTCCAAAAGATGCGCTCTGCTGTTGGTTTTTCTTGATGGTGGTGAGGTCCCCCCTCTCTGCTGCTGAGATTGGCCCCCTTTAAGCCTAGCAGGATAGCAAAACAGACCAATGCCCTCATTAGGGTTCCATATACCTTATTTACATGCCCCCCCAAAGGGTTACATGTAACTTATTTGCATTATTAGCAGGCTGTCCAATCCCCTTGGTGGGCCACAAGAACCTTATTTGCATAATCCTACCCAGTCATTTTGTGGGAGTCACAAAGACCATGGCTAGTAGGGCCATATTAAAGTAATTCACTGTACCTACCTACTTACAGGAGATTATCCTGAGAAAACAATCAGAAAAGATGACTGCACACAGATTTTTTATCTCAGACTTCATAATACTAAAAAACTGAAAATAACTTAAATGTCCAACAGTTGCACATTGGTTACATTATGATAATTGGTGCATCCACATGATGGATGCACTTATCCAAGATGATGATACAAATTTATATTATTGAATTAGAAAGATGTTCATAATGTATTGACAAGTAGAAAAAAGAAAGCCACAAAGTCTACAGGATCTCAATTTATTTATATATATTTTTAAAGTGACTTGTACTAAATACTTGGATAATAATGGAAATATATGTAACAAGGTGATAAAAGTGTTCATCTCTGGGTTGCGGGATTGTAGGTGATTTTTCTTATTTTTGTTTCTCTATTTCCCAAATATCTGTCATAAACATATTACTTTTTAAGAATTGAATATATTTTCAAATATTAGCAGCATGCTTTTACACTTATTTTTGCCCATGTATCTGATACTTATCTGATACTTGTGTCTGATATAGTCAATGAGGATCTATATGGCATTGGGTTTGAATCAGGAGCACTGGTGGTGCTGTGATTAAGGGCTTGACTTCTAACCAAAAGGTCAGCAGTTTGAATCCACCAGCCGCTCCTCGGAAACCATATGGGGCAATCCCACTTTGTCCTACAGGGTCACTATGAGTCAGATTGGACTCAATGGCAACGGGTTTGGTTTGGGCTTAAGTCATATGGAATACTGGAGAGTGATTTGTCCAGTGTTTTTAGCAGGGCTGGTATTTTCAGGCATGGAGAGAGATTTGCTTACTACCTACTCCATCCATTCACCCACTGGGCACAGACACCATAAACGTTGTCATTCCGCAAATGGAAGAAGGTATGGCTTTGAAGAGCGGAGCCTTTAATCAGACAAAATATCTCACTTTGCCCCAGTCATTAAACTGACTTCAGAGACAAAGGCCCAAGGCCTTCCCTCTGTTCAGTTTGTATAAAGACAGTCAACTGATGCTGAGCACTGGGGATACTGAGTGTTTATATTAGAAGTAATGAACTGAAAGCCAGGCATCTAATCCTTTCCCTAGCCAGGAGGTACTTCCAACTTTTTAAAAGACTTTTCTTTTTAAGAGTAATAGAACTTTATAAGCATATTGGTCCTTTCATCTCCCAGAAAGTATACTCAAGGCATAATTCAGACCTTTACGTTGGATCATATTAAGCCTAATTTGGTTCTTCAGCACAAAAAAGAGCCTGGGGGTCTTTAGGAAGTTGTAAGAGTCATAGAAGTTAAAGAACTTTTTAAACAAACATGCATCTTTACCATATGATAATGAATGTGTTGAATGTACTGCCTGGAGGGCCTGGCCAACATCTTGGAGGATTTACCTCAAAGAAGGGCGGGTTATTCCAGCAAAAAACGGGCATGTAGGGAAGAGCACAACCTGGCTAGTGTCTCCAACTTGATTCACATTTTACTAGAAGATTCCACCTTCCTGCTTTTGAGTTTCTAAGCAACTGTCATACTGAGGCTGTTTTGGGTGAACCAAAAGTATATGACTGTTGATGGACCGCAAATGCCTAACTGACTTTCTTCAGAAACCTGGCATTTGACTCCCAAATTGGGGTGATTTTCATAATTTTGTTTTTCAGCCACATCTTAGATCCCAGATAACAGTAGTGCTCTGATTCTTCAAAAAAAAAAAGAAAAAGATGGCAAAAGCTTGCCAGTATGTACATCACTTTTGGCATAGCAGAGAGGCCATGAGCTCTGGTGGTAGATCTCGGCTCAAATTCTAGTTCTCCCATTACTCAGCTGTGTATTCTGGGGCAAGTCACTTAGCCTCTCTGAGCCTCAATTTCCTAACCTCTGGTGTGTGGGGTGGGGTGTATGATAATACCCAGCCTAACTCACAAGAATATGGACAAATGAGATCATAAAGTGGAAGCACTTTGTGAACTGTAAAAAGCTATATATTATGATGAGAATGCCACATTTTATTGTTTTGCCAATCTCTTAGGCAGTCAAGTCTCAGGTGTCAGGGACTGTAAGAATAGCCATAGGTTTGGCACAGAGGTGCTCAGATCCCAGGCTGGCAGCTTCGAGAAGTATCTCTGAATACATTATACATCTAAACACCACCTGTTTTCCTGGGTTATGGCTCACTTTCCAAAGCAGCAAACTCCTAGGGACTCTGTGCCTTATGTGATGACCTAGCATTTCGTTGCAGTGACTGTTGCTCAAGTTCACAAAATCTGGCTGCTCCCTGGGGCAGGAAAACCTTTTACAGAAAGATTCTGTTGGCTAATGGATCTTCTGAAGGGGGCTTGGCCAGCAGCCACGCTCATCCACCTCCCCTCCCCAGGCTGACTTAGCATGAAAAATGGGAAATTGATTGGGCTTATATCATCCATAAGTTAGTGTAGCTAAGTCAAGATAATTTGTTTAGTGCACATATTCTTGAAGCCGAAAGGAGGCCCGTCGTTCTGTTTTCCAGTGAGGTCATCCCCCATGCCCGCAGTTTTGACGTCTAGCTAACCAGGGCTCTCACCACAGGCTGCGTGTTAAAGCATAAAATGACCTTCCATCCAGGAGTGACAGGCCAGCTCTGGGGTTTCCTTCATGTCTCTCTGTTCTGTTCTCTTGTGTTGCTGTCTCTGCTTAAGCTGGGTTGATAAGACTGCTCAGCCTCAAGAGGTACCTCCTTGGCCCTCAAATCTTCTTCCCCACATGAGCCACGGAACACATTTTCCTTTATAGCTCATCCTGATGCTTTATTTTTCATGCAGCATGACCCACAGAAAGCTTTTCTTTCATTGATGGGGCCGCTCACAGCTCTCAAAAGAAAGCACAAGATTTGATCAAAAGGGATGGTGGGACATAGAACCTCAGGTCACACTGTTTTCAGAAACCCAAATAAGCCCAAACTAAGACAGAAAAGCTCGTTATGTCGGAAAGTTCTGCCAAGCCTGGTGCTGATCTCAAACTGTTTCAGTTACTATGTTGGAGGGAAGATTTATTACTTTCTCACTACAGATCAGGCTATGCTGATGCTTGCTTGGAATCTTCACAGTAACCCTACCCAGGCAGGCATTCTCATTCTCACTTTTGAACCTGAAGCCCAGAGAATTGAAGTAGCTTGTCTAAGGACATACAGCTAGGAAGTTCAAAACCAGATAGGCCATGCCTCATAGCCACACTCTTCACTCTCAGATGTTAGGTTGTTCATTTATTCACTCATTCACACCCACTGAGCACTGTGTGATGAGCTCACTTCTACATCCTGGCAATGAGCATCCTGGAAAGGAAATGCTGAACAAAAGAGACCAGGTCTCTTTACTTAAGCAGGTAAAGGAATACATACACAGACCATTGCAGATTGTTTTGAAGACTCCAAAGCCCCATCAATAAGGTGATTTGATGGAGAAGAATGGTGAGACCGAGTGACCCTTTCCACCAGGGTGATCAAAGTCTATTTGGAGCATATGATCCAAGACTGAATGACGAGAAGTCAGTCATGCCAAGTTCTGGAGAAGAAGCCCAGCAAATCCAGAGGCGTTAGGTTGGAACAAGGCATAGGAAGGAGCTGTGTGGGCCAGACCACAGTGAGCAAGGCAGACTGGAAAGAGATGTATTTGGAAAGGCGAGTGGAAGCTGGATCATGGTCTCGTGGTCTTTGATCAGGTGTTTGGATTTTATTCTGAGTGGCATGGGATGGTGCCATCACAGGGTTGTCAGTAGAGGACTAATCTCATGTTCTAAACTAGGTGCAGAAGCTTTGGTTTTAGTGTTTACCATCCCTTATTGGACTTTCTATTTCCCTCTTGTCTGCCTAGAGCCAACCAAAAAAAAAAAAAAAAATTTGCCATCCAGAGTGAAACACTGCCTTGTCCTGTGTCATCTTCACCCATTGTTGCAGCCACTGTGTCAATCCATTTCCTTGAGGATCTTCTTCTTTTTCATTGACCCTCTGCTTTACCAATCATGATGTCCTTCTCCAGGGACTAGTCCCTCCTGATAACATCCAAAGTATGAGATGAAGTCTTGCCATTCTCACTTCTAAGGAGCATTCTGGCTGTACCTCTTCTAACACAGACTTGCTTATTCTTCTGGTTGTCCATGTATATTCAGTATTCTTCACCAGCATCATAATTCAAAGGCATCAATTCTTCTTCCATCTTCCTTACTCATTGTCCAACTTTTACATGCATATGCGACAGTTGAAAATACTCTGGCTTGGGAAAGGCATACCTTAGTTCTCAGAGTGGCATGTTTGCTTTTTAACTCTTTAAAGAGGTCTTTTGCAGTAGATTTTCCTAACGCAATATGTCGTTTGATTTCTTGACTGCTGCCTCTATGGACGCTGATTGTGAATCCAAGTAAAATGAAAACAGAAAGTACATACATTTTAAAAATGTGTTTCTCACTTCTTCAGACCCAGAATCAAACTGAATCTTAAACTCCAATAGATTTTAGAGTTTCAACTACATTTTTCCTCATTTGTAGGCTGCTGTGACTTTGGTTTTTGATGGAAAAATTTGTCACTTCAGAAGTAACTGCTTAAGAAGTTTCCGGGATAAACTGAATGCTTCGAAGGTCAGCGGACCAAGGGCAGGGGTTTGGGGACTATGGCTTAAGGGGACTTCTAAGTCAATTGGCAAAATAATTCTATTATGAAAACATTCTGCATCCCACTTTGAAATGTGGCATCTGGGGTCTTAAATGCTAACAAGCGGCCATCTAAGATGCATCAATTGGTCTCAACCCACCTGGATCAAAGGAGAATGAAGAACACCAAGGTCACACGATAACTATGAGCCCAAGAGACAGAAAGGGCCACATGAACTAGAGACTTACATCATCCTGAGACCAGAAGAACTAGTTGGTGCCCGGCCACAACCGATGACTGCCCTGACAGGGAGCACAACAGAGAACCCCTGAGGGAGCAGGAGAGCAGTGGGATGCAGACCCCAAATTCTCATAAAAAGACCAGACTTAATGGTCTGACTAAGACTAGAGGAATCCTGGCGGTCATCGTCCCCAAACCTTCCTTTGGCCCAGGACAGGAACCATTCCCGAAGACAACTCATCAGACATGGAAGGGACTGGACAGTGGGTAGGAGAGAGATGCTGATGAAGAGTGAGCTACTTGTATCAGGTGGACACTTGAGGCTGTGTTGGCATCTCCTGTCTGGAGGGGAGATGGGAGGGTAGAGAGGGTTAGAAGCTGGCAAAATTGTCAAGAAAGGAGAGACTGGAAAGGCTGACTCAGTAGGGGGAGAGCAAGTGGGAGTATGGAGTAAGGTGTATATGAGCTTATATGTGGCAGACTGACTTGATTTGTAAACTTTCACTGAAAGCACAATAAAAATTATTTAAAAAAAAAAAGAAGTAACTGCTTGCTATCTTCCTGCAATTTTTACCTTGTCCCATAGATTGGAATTTGCTTTACCTCTAAAATACTCTAAGACTTAAAGAGAAATTCCATATGAAGTCAGGATGGTGATGACTGCCACTGGTGAAGGCCAACAAACGTATTATTAAATCTTAACATCTGGAAAATTGCCTCATGGAAAGGAAAAAAAAAAGAAGATTTGCAGGTTTCTAAACCAATCATCAGCCACTCCAGGAATGTGGAATGAAACCCCTAGGGAATTTTATTCTGATTTTGCAGACGTGTAGAGGATTTCCTCTGTGAAGAAAAATAGTCAATTATTGTCTTGAGATAACTATAAAAATGGGCATAATTAGATACTCTGTCTTTTGATGATAATGGGGATTTTGCGAGTTACAATGGAAGAGCTTTTGACAATATTTACAAGTTGTCTACACGTAATTGAAAAAGAAAATTAATACAATTTAACTCATTAAGTTAAAAAAAAAAAATCGGAAGTATGCTCACACCCAGATGCATGTTTCCAGGACATTTTTATCTGTAACATCCTGACAATTGTTGTGAACTTTAAACCTTTTATAAATACTTTTAAAACTCGTGTTAAATTACTTACATTTGTTGAACGCATATCTCTATAAAACAGAAGAAAACTTACTGAATGTGCATAGTCTGATGGTTCCTTAAAAGATCATTTGATCTAGTAATCCCCAAATTTCTAGATTTCTTAATCAGAAATATTTCAACAATATAAATTGGAGGAAACCTCAGAAAATTTCTGACTTTTAGCTTTGCCAATTAAGGGTGAAAATACAAATAAAATAAACTACTGTCCCTATACTTTTATAATCTTTAAACAATGAGTAGACCTTTAAATCAATTACATTTAACATTATGAAAACTTTCTACACTTTACTTAGATTTCTTTCAGAATTTTGGACTGCTAGAGATGCTTTCATTTACCAGCCAGCTCTGCCTGTACAGAGTTCGGAAACTCCCCCCTTGGCCACTTTATCCTGCAGCGTGAGGAAGGGGCTTAACTAAAGTAACGCTGCCATTTAAGGGATGAACAGAAACTCGCACTCAGATCTCCTGAGCCCTAAGCTAGTGTGCTTGTTACTACACCTAGAAATTGTCTTTACAATGGAGTATCAGTTAGATTTGTTTAGGCTACAATCAACAGAATACTGCCCTAAACTGGATTAAATAATAAAGATAATTTATTGGTTCAGGTAATAGAGAAGTTCAGAGGACGGCTTCAGGCAAGGCTTAGTCCAGGTGATCAAACAGTACCATTCCCCAAGATCTCACTTCCTCTGTACTGTCATTAGCCACACAGTGGCCTTCCTAGCCATTCTAGGAAGTCCCCGTTGGCTGCAGAAATTCCTGACCTCTTGTCCTCACACCCTCCAATCCAGAGGAATAAACATTTTCTCTTTGTGTAGTTCCCCCACATTCTGGAAGTCACTCTGTCATTCATCAGATGGAGTCAGTGCTGTGAGTGAGAGAAACTGATGGCTTAAACCAATCAAGGCTCACCCTGGAGCTTGGGGTTGGCTCAACCCCACGTAAACAACCTGACTGAGAGTGGGAAAGAAGTGGTGGATTCGATCTGCTAACCTTTGGGTTAGCAGCCTTAGCTCTTAACCACTAAACCACCAGGGTTTCCAACACAGGTATATATTACATTAAAGAGTGAAAAAGTGTTAAAAAGTGAGGATGTCACTTTGAGGACTAAGGTGCGCCTGGCCCAAGCCATGATATTTTCAATTGCCTCATATGCATGCGAAAGCTGGACAGTGAATAAGGAAGACCAAAGAAGAATTGATGTCTTTAAATTATGGTGTTGATGAAGAATATTGAATATACCATGGGGTACCAGAAGAACAAACAAGTCTGTCTTGGAAGAAATACAGCCAGGATGCTCCTTGGAAGCCAGGATGGTGAGTCTTTGTCTCACATACTTTGAACATGTTATCAGGAGCAACCAGTCCCTGGAGAAGGACATCATGCTTGGTAAGTAGAGCATCAGCAAAGAAGAGGAAGACCCTCGAGGAGATAGATTAACACAGTGGCTACAACGATGGGCAATTGTGAGGATGGCGCAGGACTGGGCAGTGTTCCATTCTGTTGTCCATAGGGTCGCTATGAGTTGGAACGGACTCGATGGCACCAAAAACAATGACATATTGCATTACTCTAGATAGAGGCATACTCTTAGGAGTTTACTGCATTAAAAAGCACTTTTATTTTATGTAAAATGGCATGGACTATGTCCAGCTTGTCTATGGGTGTTTTTCCAGCCCCCTTGAGTGGCACTGGCACGTAGACAGCCTTAATAAATAATGATGGAATAAATATAGAAAACTAGGAGAATATACAGAAATTTAATACAAAATATATCTCTAATCTTGTAGCCCAAAGACTCTTAAAACATTGGTATAGGTCCTTCCATTTTTCTTTTCTATGTATAGATCCGTTTAGTTATTTATACTTGGCAATATAATGTTTATTCAGGTTTTATCTTGCTTTTAATTTTTCAATTTATATTATACCACACACATTTTCCAAGTCATGGAAATTGCTTGGGAACATGATTTTTAAAAACTGTACAACATTCTATCATAAGGGTTTAGTGTACTTTATTCATACAATTCCTGATTAAAACATTTAGTTTCTAATTTCTCACTATTACAAATAAAGCTGCAAAGAACATAGATCTTAAATCTTTGTGGGCAGAGCCCTGGTGATGCAATGGTTAAGGACTTGACTGCTAACAGAAAAGTTGGTGGGTTGAATCCACCCAGCAGCTCTGCTAGGAGAAAGACCTAGTGATCTGCTCCCATAAAGATTACAGCCAAGAAAACCCTATAGAGCAGGTCTACTCTGTCGCGAGGGGTCACTGTGTGTTGGCATCAACTTGATGGCACCCAACAACAAGAAGAAATTGTTAGTGATAGGTATCCTTTTTTTTTTTTTTTTTGTGAGCTTTCACAGCCTTTTCTCCCACCTTGTATTGTAAGATTTTCACTGCTTAATTTATAGGATAAGTATAAAGACACATAGAAGTTGTCTTTACAAAGGAGTATCAGATTTCTTTAGGCTGATGACGATAAAGAATAGATAGAAGAATTAGAAAAGAAATAAATTAATGTACCTAAAAAAAAAAAAAGCAAGCAGCTACTCAAGAGAAAGAACAAGGAAAAGTTGCGAGGAGCTAGCTGAAGAGTAGAGATGTCGGTTTTGGGAGACAGATTCAGGGATGAACAGTTAAAGCAATACACAAGTATTTGGAAGATGGATACTCAAACAGGATCAGTAGTGAGTGTTGTTCTGTATTGCAAGATGCAATTCCCCTTTTGCTATCTGTCCAAAAGGCTTCCCCAAAGCAGCACATATTATTTGGTGCCTTTGGAGTTGGACTGATTTTTCTTTTGAAAGTCTGAATACGACAGGAGGTGAGAAAAATAAGTGCCGCCTTCCTTTCCTCTTCCCATCTTTCCTGGTTAGATATTCTTAAGAAAAGCTGTAGGGAGTATAATTATTGAGTCAGAAGGTATGCACTTTTAAAAGACTATCGTGGCAACCAGAAACGGTGTGGAAGTTTATACTTCAACTAGCCAAGAACGAAAGGTAGTTAGGTTATTTTCCTAGACGTTCTTAATGTTTTGAAAATTTCTTTCCATGCATTTTGGTGTGGAGGATGGATCTTACTGGCATCGGCAAATTTTAAAGTGGGACATCATATGTTTCTTATAGGTCTGGCCCATCCTGGCTTGGGCCAAGGTCAAGATGGAATATGGAGAACATATTATAGTTTCCATGGTTGAGGTGAGTTTGGGTTATGCTATCTTACATAGTTAGATTCAACCATTTGTATTTCCTTGGGACATTTAGGGTGGTTTTCCTGAGAAACACACTGAAGCAGCATTGGCCAGGTTTTCCCAAGAATATGATATGGATGTATTCTACCAGCTGTTCCCCTGGTGAGGGTAGAGAAGGAGGGCTACGGGGAAAAAGCCCACCTGCTCTTCCAAGAACACCTTACCCCAGTGCTGCGTCTTCTGAAGCAAAGGGAGCCGTAGACATAATGAGAGTCCCCTTCACTCATTTTCTGTCACTTGCACTGCCTGATCTTTAGGAAACTCTAACACATCCAAACAGACCAATGAGGCCCACATAGTCTCCTGTTTTTGGAAAGAACCAGGCAAGACAATTTTTTGTTCCATTTTGCTGCCTAGGACATCTGAGCCATTAAACCTTTTTCTAAAGCAAAACCCCAATGAGGAATGTATGCCCCCTTCTAATCTGAAACAGCTTCACCTCAAGGCTTCCATCTTGAGACAGAATGCCTCGGTGCTCCTGGAGCTCTTGGCTGGGCCTGTTCTTCCTGAGACTGTTTCTGAGCCTTGCTTGCCACTAAGTGCTTCTTGTAAAATATGGTGAGTGTAGGACCTCAGAAATGCCTTCCTTGGGCAGGGAAGAAGAAAGAGTTGTGCAAGATAGACAGCTGAACACACATAATGACTGCCATATGTCAAAGGATTTCAGGCCTTTAAAATGGACTTGGGCAGTGCTTTGCTAAGTTTTCCCATAAAACAACTACTTTTATAGGTTTCTGAGGTCTTAGCAATGGAAAACACGGATTCCTGATTTTTCTGTATCTTCTTTAGTGTTACCTTCTTTTGTTCCAAGGAATTGGGGACTGTTTCTCTTTGGCACCAACCAGAACCTGATTTGGGTTGTCCAGTTATGACCCTTATGTCACACTGGGGCATTTTTCTCATGATTTTCCTGGTTTGATTTATCCTTTAAAGCCAATAGACTTTTTAAGATAAATGTTGGAAAAATTACTTTAAGTAAACTCTAGAGCCCTTACAGCAGCCTTGACAAAAATCAAGACCAAATGACCCACTTACCCCATTCTTGTGTCCCTCTTTCCCTTCAATGGGAAAATGAGGTAATTAATTCGATAATGAAGGAACAATTATTAGGTGGGAGGAATGTACATAAGGAAAAAACTGCCTTTGTATCTAATCCCTAATCCTGGAAAATTTCCAGTGAAGCCTTCCTTTCAGTCTAAAAAATTTCATTTCGCTTCTGTGTCTTAGGAAGAAGCAAAGATTCTTCCAATGACCTCGGGGAAGAGAACTGATTAAATTCTTTAAGTCAGGGAAATTGAGTGCTCTGTCTCCCAGCTTTCCTCATATTCCTCTTTGACAGTTGCAGACTGTGGCTGTCCATCTCCTGAAAACTAAAACAACTGCTTTTAGACAGGCTTTGGGTATGCAAAGGAGAATTTGACAAAGTTCTTGCCCTCCTGAAACTTGTGTTCTGCTCTCAGGTGCGGAAATAAGAGAGTGAACAAATAAGACCACTAATTATTTTGTTGTTGTTCTTATTAGTTGCCACCCAGTCAGCTCCGACTATGACAACCCTATATACAACAGAACAAAATGTTTTCCGGTTCTGTGCCATCTCCATGTTAGATTGTTGGTATGCTTAGGTCCATTGTTGAGGCCACTGTGTATTTTAAGTGCCTTCTATCCTAGGGGGGCTCATCTTCCAGCACCATATCAGATGATATTGTATTGGGATCCATAGGGCTTTCATTGGCTCATTTTGGAAATAATCAGGTCTTTCTTCCTAATTTGTCTTTGTCTGAAAGCTCCACTGAAACCTGGCCAACATGAGTGATCCTGCTGGTATTTGAAATACCAGTAGTATAGCTTCCGCATCATAGCAACATGAAAACTACCACGGTATGACAGATGGACAGGCACTTGGTGGATTTACTATATTAAGTGCTATGAAGGAGATAAAAGATTGGCATGGAAAAGAGTGGTTGAGGGGAAAGTTACTTCTTAGGGTGTGGTGGCTAGTGGAGGCCTCTCCAAGAAACTGATATTGACCCCTAAAGAATGAGAGTTAGCCATGGGAAGGGCATTTAAGACAACAGGAACAGAAAAGACAGAAGTCTAGAGGCCAAGGGCTTAGCAAGTTGGAGGGATGTGAAAGACCAGTGCGGCTAGAGCAGAGTGAGCAAGTGGAAGGGGAAAGGGGAAGCATGAGATGAGGATGAAGATGGAGAATGGTGAGGGCGTGCTGGTGAGACCCTGCTGGGCCTTGCTGAGCATGGAAACAAGTTTGAATTTCAGCAAGCTCTAGGTACTGTTAATACCTTCAAGGTAACCCGAGTCCAGAATGGAACTTTGTGCTCCATTGAAAGCCATATGCTAATAAAGGAGATTCGTATCAAGGTGTCGAAATTATTGAGTTTGCATAAGGAAGAAAAGGCATAGCGCAAAAGTACTCAACATTTAAAATTGTGTCCTCTCACACACCCTCTGTTTATTGCCAGTGCCAGTCTCAACCCATCTAGTCAACATTTTTGGTGATGTGTCTCACGCTGATGGTGCGGTGTAAATATTGAACAGCACAAATCAAATACAAGACAAATTGCAAAATAAAATTGAAAACCGCCAAGGATTCAAGGTTTTTTGGAGTCCATGGAAGTTAAAGGATCAAGTTAGCCTAACTCAAATCTGTGGATCAAGGAAGATACAGCAGTTAAACAAAAAGAGTAACACTCAAGTAAGTTGATTTAATCGGAGCTTAAAAAGAGAACGATTTAAATATCAAAGATTAAGAAAGACTCCTGGGAAGACTGGTGAAATCACTGAATAATTCGAAAAAGGAGAGAGAGACTATGACAGCATCACAACAGTTCATGGCAAAGTGAAAATTACTTTGCTTTAACATTATACAATTTTTCAAAACAACTGTGCTTAATTCATTTTGTTTGTCTTCTTAGAGGGCAGAGTTGTAATCTAGCCCTATATTTTGTTAAATATTAAATAAGTTAAGCATGTTATCTGAATTGCTACTTTTGTTTTCCAAATTAAGGCCCAAAGTTAGCGCTTTTTTTTTTTTTACAATTTATTTTGAAAATTTCATTCTATTTTTGGTGGATTCCTACTATGTAGCATTTTCCCAGCGTCATTTATCTTCAGATAACGAGGACCTCCTGTGCTCCTAGATAGGAATGTGCTGCCTTTGCATATTAAGATGGTAGCCCTGAGTCACTTAAACCCTGAGTCACTTACCTACGGCCAATTACTTTGAGCTACTTCTTTGACAAGGAGATGGTTCTCCTGGTCACACTCTGCCATGGTCACTTGCCATGTGTAAGTGGCTGTCTGGGAAAAGAAGGAAGCAATTGTAAGACCCTTTGGCTTCAACCAAGTGAGTTAATCAACCACAGCCCAGCCAGCAAAGAAAGACACTTACCCCAAGGAGAAATATTTCTGCTGAGCGAGAGCTTTCAGAAACAACATTTAGAAGTCCCTAGTCCCAGGAATTTTCAGATGTCTGGATAACATTTTGAAGACTTCCCAGACAAAAGATGTATTCAGTTCAACAATTAGAAACATGAAATAAACACTCGAAATATCTTCCCATACTGCCTTTGAGAATGTCTGTCTGTGGACACCTCTTCAGAAACTTCGGAGGCAGAGCCAAGAACTTAGGACTTGGTGTCCAAGAGACTTGGGCCTGTATCCAGGTTTTTCTATATCCTCGTTTTGTAACCTTGGACAATAGACTTACCTTCTGATTTATCTCAACTGTACGGTTGGACCTAGCAGTACTAACCCCTTTATAAAGTGGTGGTGAGGATTAAGGTAGACAGTACACGGTAACTGCTTAGCATTCCGCCTGGTCAGGAGTAGGACGACACTGCAGATTTGCTAACGGTGGTAGAGCAGAAGTACCTGGAAAGTACTAACACTTGAAACTTCTAAACTCAGTATCATGTTTTGAAAATTGAAGATAAAAAAACTATCAGAATTTTGTGGTCACAGTAGATTCTTCTCAGCTTACGTTGCAGTTTATTGAGTGCCTTGTGTTCCACCAATGGCATTTTAACTTTATCCCATGGTTAAAGAAAGCCTTGGAAAGGTTTCAATTAATGGTAAATATATATATATATTAGTTATAATAATATAAGCTGGCATTTACTGTATGCTTATATATATTTTTTTATTTTTATTTTTTTTATTCATAGCAGTTTTCATGTAATAATTCATTTAATCCACACATAATTCTATAAGGTAGGAACTATTATCACTAATATCACATTTTACAGATGTGATATTGAGGAGGAGAGAGATTAAATGGCGAGCCAGAGCGTGAAGCGTGGCTTCAGAACCAGTGTTCATAACCATTAGTCTATAGTTTCCCACTGAAGTATCATTATTGGGTTTGCATTTAGAAGGGCAGGACTAGAGATGAAGTTGTGGATTAGGTTGCTGAAAGAATTAAAAGAGAGATGATGAGAAAAGCTTAACCTAGGCTTGGTAGCAGATACGGCAGGCTGGAGCAGATTCAGAAACCTCGGTGCAGGCAGAAATGAGATTACTTGGCGCTGGAGAGAACCTGGGGAATGATGAGAAGAAAAAAGAATTAGGAAGAGTTAGTTTCTTCCTTGGTTGATGAGTTGACTGGATAGAAATGATTGAAAAGTGAGCAGATTTGGGATAGAAGAAAAGAAAATAAGTTCAGGTATGGACACAAGAGGCCTGAAGTTCTTGGAGACATTCACAGAGAGATTTACAAGTGTTTTGTAAGTCAGATACCACAAGCTGCCACTGAGTTGACTCCTCTGACTCATGGCGACCTCATGTGTGCAGAGTAGAACTGTGCTCCATAGGGTTTTCAGTGGCTTTTTTTGGGAACCAGAAATTCTAGGGAAATGCATCATATTTTACCATTTAAAAAATTACCAAAAAAAAATTTGCAAATCATATATCTGAAAAGGGACTTGTATCCAGAATATTAAAAAAGAAAAAAAAAACTTTTACGACTGAACAGTAAGAAGAGAAATAGTCCAATTTATATAGCGGACAAAGGATGAGAATAGGCATTTCTCCAAAGAAAATGTACATTTTGCCAATAAACACACGAGAAGATGCTCAATATCATTAGCCATTAGGGAAATGCAAATCAAAACCATAATGAGATATGACTTTACACCCGCTAAAACCAAAACCAAACCCACTGCTGTCCAGTTGACTCGGACTTATAGCGACCCTGTAGGGTTTCCAAGGCTGTAAATCTTTAAAGAAGCAGACTGGCACCTCTTTCTTCTATGAAGTGGCTGGTGGCTTCGAATTGCCAATCTTTTGGTTAGCAACTGAGCACTTTAACCACTGTGCCACCAGGGCTTCTTTCACACCCACTGTTGTTGTTGTTGTTGTTAGGTGCCATCAAGTCAGTTCCGACTCATAGCGACCCTATGCACAACAGAACGAAACACTGCCGGGTCCTGCGCCATCCTTACAATTGTTGTTATGCTTGAGCCCATTGTTGCAGCCACTGTGTCAATCCACCTCGTTGTGGGTCTTCTTCTTTTCCACTGACCCTTTACTTTATCAAGCATGATGTCCTTCTCCAGGGACTGATCCCTCCTGACGGCATGTCCAAGTATGTAAGGCTCAGTCTCGCCATCCTTGCCTCTAAGGAGCATTCTGGCCACACTTCTTTTAAGACGGATTTGTTCGTTCTTTTGGCAGTCCAAGGTATATTCAATATCTTTGCCAACACCACAGTTCAAAGGCGTCAATTGCTCTTTGGTCTTCCTTGTTCATTGTCCAGCTTTCACATGCATATGATGTGATTGAAAATACCATGGCTTGGGTCAGGCACACCTTAGTCTTCAGGGTGACAACTTTGCTCTTCAACACTTTGAAGAGGTCCTTTGCAGCAGATTTGCCCAGTGCAATGCATCTTTTGATTTCTTGACTGCTGCTTCGATGGCTGTTGATTGCATACCCAAGTAAAATGAAATCCTTGACAACTTCAATCTTTTCTCCGTTTATCATGATGTTGCTCATTGGTCCAGTTGTGAGGATTTTTGTTTTCTTTATGTTGAGGTGTAATCCATACTGAAGGCTGTGGTCTTTGATCTTCATTAGTAAGTGCTTCAAGTCCTCTTCACTTTCAGCAAGCAAGGTTGTGTCATCTGCATAACGTAGGTTGTTAATGAGCCTTCCTCCAATCCTGATGCCCTGTTCTTCTTCATATAGTCCACCTTCTGGAATTATTTGTTTAGCATACAGATTAAATAGGTATGGTGAAAGAATACAACCCTGACGCACACCTTTCCTGACTTTAAACCAATCAGTATCCCCTTGTTCTGTCTGAACAACTGCCTCTTGATCTATGTAAAGGTTTCTCATGAGCACAATTAAGTGTCCTGGAATTCCCATTCTTCGCAGTGTTATCCATAGTTTGTTATGATCCACATAGTATAATGCCTTTGCATAATCAATAAAACACAGGTAAACATCCTTCTGTTATTCCCTGCTTTCAGCCAGGATCCATCTGACATCAGCAATGATATCCCTGGTTCCAGGTCCTCTTCTGAAACCAGCCTGAATTTCTGGCAGTTCCAGTTTTTGAATGATCTTCAGCAAAATTTTGCTTTCGTGTGATATTAATGATATTGTTCTATAATTTCTACCTTCAGTTGGATCACCTTTCTTGGGAATAGGCATAAATATGGATCTCTTGCAGTCAGTTGGTCAGGAAGCTGTCTTCCATATTTCTTGGCATAGACGAGTGAGTACCTCCAGCGCTGCATCTGTTCGTTGAAACATCTCAAATGATATTCCACCAATTCCTGGAGCCTTGTTTTTCACCAATGCCTTCAGAGCAGCTTGGATCAGTTCCTGATCATATGTCACCTCTTGAAATGGTTGAATATCAACTAATTCTTTTTGGTATAATGACTCTGTGTATTCCTTACATCTTCTTTTTTTTTTTTTAATTTTTTTTTTAGACAATGATAGGCAGCCCCAAATAGTGGAGATTAAACTATTTGCTTATTACAAAATATTTTTTTAATAGCAGTCCAATTAGTAAAGCTTTAGCTATGTGCTTATTACAACATTACATGCTCACACAAAAGCTTATGTTCCTTTCATTTATTTCATTATCGATATACTCTATGAAATGTACCTCACTTTCTTGAAGAGCTATAATCACAGCAGCATTTTAGGAAGAAGTGCTAGTATAAGAGTGAACAACTCAAGAAAATCCATTTAGCCTTAAAAACTCTGGTTAAAATCACTTTTATCCAAGGCTCTTACGAAACGTCCTCAACCCTCCTTAAAGGAGAGTAAACGGAAGTAAGTTTCCTCCTAATGAATATTCTAAACACTAGCATCATTATCAAGCTTTGCTGGTGACATTAAAATCACTCCTTCCCTAATTTCTGCACAACTTCTTTTTTTTTTTTTAACTTTTATTAAGCTTCAAGTGAACATTTACAAATCCAATCAGTCTGTCACATATAAGTTTACATACATCTTACTCCTTACTCCCACTTGCTCTCCCCCTCTTGAGTCAGCCCTTTCAGTCTCTCCTTTCGTGACAATTTTGCCAGCTTCCCTCTCTCTCTATCCTCCCATCCCCCCTCCAGACAAGAGTTGCCAACACAATCTCAAGTGTCCACCTGATATAATTAGCTCACTCTTCATCAGCGTCTCTCTCCCACCCGCTGACCACTCCCTTTCATGTCTGATGAGTTGTCTTCGGGGATGGTTCCTGTCCTGTGCCGACAGAAGGTCTGGGGAGCATGGCCGCTGGGATTCCTCTAGTCTCAGTCAGACCATTAAGTTTGGTCTTTTTATGAGAATTTGGGGTCTGCATCCCACTGATCTCCTGCTCCCTCAGGGGTTCTCTGTTGTGCTCCCTGACAGGGTAGTCATCGATTGTGGCCGGGCACCAACTAGTTCTTCTGGTCTCAGGGTGATGTAGGTCTCTGGTTCATGTGGCCCTTTCTGTCTCATGGGCTCTTAGTTGTCGTGTGGCCTTGGTGTTCTTCATTTTCCTTTGCTCCAGGTGGGTTGAGACCAATTGATGCATCTTAGATGGCCGCTTATTAGCATTTAAGACCCCAGACACCACATTTCAAAGTGGGATGCAGAATGATTTCATAATAGAATTATTTTGCCAATTGACTTAGAAGTCCCCATAAACCATGTTCCCCAGACCCCCGCCCCTGCTCCGCTGACCTTTGCAGCTTTCATTTTATCCCGGAAACTTCTTTGTTTTTGGTCCAGTCCAATTGAGCTGACCTTCCATGTATTGAGTGTTGTCTTTCCCTTCACCTAAAGCAGTTCTTATCTACTGATTATTCAATAAAAAACCCTCTCCCACCCTCCCTCCCTCCCCCCCTGGTAACCACAAAAGTATGTGTTCTTCTCAGGCTTACTATTTCTCAAGATCTTATAATAGTGGTCTTATACAATATTTGTCCTTTTGCCTCTGACTAATTTCACTCAGCATAATGCCTTCCAGGTTCCTCCATGTTATGAAATGTTTCACAGATTCCTCACTGTTCTTTATCGATGCGTAGTATTCCGTTGTGTGAATATACCACAATTTATTTACCCATTCATCCGTTGATGGACACCTTGGTTGCTTCCAGCTTTTTGCTATTGCAAACAGAGCTGCAATAAACATGGGTGTGCATACATCTGTTTGTGTGAAGGCTCTTGTATCTCTAGGGTATATTCCGAGGAGTGGGATTTCTGGGTTGTATGGTAGTTCTATTTCTAACTGTTTAAGATAACGCCAGATAGATTTCCAAAGTGGTTGTACCATTTTACATTCCCCCCAGCAGTGTATAAGAGTTCCAATCTCTCCGCAGCCTCTCCAGCATTTATTATTTTGTGTTTTTTGGATTAATGCCAGCCTTGCTGGTGTGAGATGGAATCTCATCGTAGTTTTAATTTGCATTTCTCTAATGGCTAATGATCGAGAGCATTTTCTCATGTATCTGTTGGCTGCCTGTTCCATCTTCTTTTGATGCTTCCTCTGTCGTTTAATATTTTCCCCATAGAATCCTTCACTATTGCAACTCGAGGCTTGAATTTTTTTCTTCAGTTCTTTCAGCTTGAGAAACGTCGAGCGTGTTCTTCCCTTTTGGTTTTCCATCTCCAGCTCTTTGCACATGTCATTATAATACTTTACTTTGTCTTCTCAAGAGGCCCTTTGAAATCTTCTGTTCAGTTCTTTTACTTCATCAATTCTTCATTTTGCTTTAGCTGCTCGATGTTCTAGAGCAAGTTTCAGAGTCTCCTCTGACATCCATCTTGGTCTTTTCTTTCTTTCCTGTCTTTTCAGTGACCTCTTGCTTTCTTCATGGATGATATCCTTGATGTCATTCCACAACTCGTCTGGTCTGCAGTCACTAGTGTTCAATGAGTCAAATCTGTTCTTCGGACGGTCTCTAAATTCAGGTGGGATATACTCACACCCAGTAGGATGGCTATAATCAAAAAGTCAAATAATAACAACTGTTGATGAAGATGTGGAGAAATTGGAACTCTGGTACATTGCTGGTTGAAATGCGAAATTGTGCAGCCACTGTGGAAAAGAGTTTGACAGTTCCTCAACATGGTAAATATGATGTTAAGAGATGCAGCATCAGCTCCACTCCTAGGTACACCCACTCATAAGAAATGAAAACATTTATGTCCACACAAAAACTTGAACGTGATTGTTCATAGCAGCATTAGTCAGTAATAGCCAGAAAATGGAAACAACCCAAATGTCCATCAAATGATAATGGATAAATGTGGTCAAGTCATACAACGGAATATTATTTGTCAGTGAAAAGGGCTGAACTACTGATCCATACTACTACATGGATGAACCTTGGAAACCTCATGCCAAGAAAGAAGCCAGTTTATATGAAATATTCAGAATAGGCCAATCTATAGAGATTAAAAAGTTGATTAGTGGTTGCCTAGGACTGAGAGAAATGGAAATGACTGCTAATGGTTAGGGGGTTTCTTTTTGCGGTGAGGAAAATGTTCTAAAATTAAATTGTCATGGTTGCACAGTTCTGTGAATATACAAAAACCATTGGATCTATACTTTAAATGGGTGAATTGTATGGTATGTGAATTATATCTGAATAAAGCTGTTTATAAAACTCAATCAGGTAATACAACAGAACGAAACACACCAGTCTACATCTTTAAGCAAATTATGTTGCTTAGGCTTAAAAGTTTAATGACACATCAAGAGAAAATTTTACTGTTTCCTTGTTTCCTTCCTTCCTTCTTCTCTCTCCTCTCCTCCCCTCCCCTCCCTTCTGTCCCTTTCTCTCTCTCTACTATCACCACCAAAATCTCTGTTTTCAGCAATGGATTTATTAAATTCCACTCTTTATTTTTTCCAAATGAATTCTTTTAAAAGACTCTAGAGTGACACGTATGGTTACAGAAAATGCTCCAAGTGTCACAAGTTACTGGAAACTGGCAAGCAAATGAGTCGAATTAATTTTAAACCAGCAACTTCAAATATTTACAAAGTCTGTCCTTTAATTCTCGTTGTGTTTGAAAGTGGTGTTCCAAAGGACTTCTTGAGTCATGATTGCATAATGGATCCAAGTGTTAGGTTACTGGTAACTGGAAGGGACTCAACTCAGATTAATTCTAAACCCACAGTCTTATGAGTTTACAAACAAAGGTTGTACTTTAATTTTAGTGAATTTGGAACTTTTCTTCCAAAGGCCTTGTCCATCAAAGAATAACAACACCTTTTACCTTCCCCACCACAGCTGATTTTCTACCATCAAATCTTAGAATAATTTTATTCTTTCTAAAACCAAAAAGTGGTTCCTGGTTCCAAACTGTAATTCATTAGCAGAGGTTATTTGGTGTTTGTCAGGCCTCATACCACATGTCTTCACCAGAATGGGTTTCATACGCTTCCCTGGGGCCATGTCTGCATTCACTTAATGCCTACCATGTGGTTGGGCATTTTTATTTGAGATTTGGAAAAGAAGCAATGACAGGTTCAGACAAGGACCTCTCTGCTCATACTTGCGTCTGTGGTCAGTGAGAATGAAAAATTCCAAGAGCCAGATCTAATATGAATCCTTGAAGGGTAAGGTGAGCCAAAGTTTAATCATAAGCTAAGGGTCTTTTGATAGTTATTCGGTAGACCCAGGGAGCCCCTTGAGGTTTTTAAACAGAAAAGTGGAATCATCTAAGATGTTTGTTTGTAAAATGTACTTTAATTGTATAAATTTTATACATTGGCTTCAAATGATAGATGATGTTAGTGAGTTTTTATTGTGCAGATAGTATAAATTGTTAACACCCTCACCTGGTAAATAAAAGGTTGGAGGTTCTAATCCAGCCAGAGGCACCTCAGAAGAAAGTCCTGGTGATCTACTTCTGAAAAATCAGCCATTGAAAACCCTATGGAGCAAGAGGAAATAGGAACCCTCAACAGACCTGTAACAAGTGAAAAGATCAAATCAGTGATCAAAAGCCTCCCACAAAAAAAAACAGTCCTGGACCAGATGGCTTCATTGGGGAAGTCTACCAAACATTTAGAGAAGAATTAATGCCAATACTATTTAAACTGTTCCAAAAGACAGAGAAGGAAGGAATGCTCCTTAATTCATTCTGTGAAGCAAATATAACCCTGATATCTAAACCACACAAAGGCACCCCAAGAAAAGAAAACTACAGGCCCATATCTCTTATAAATATAGATGAAAAAGTCCTCAACAAAATACTAATAAGCAGAATCCAGCAGTGTACTAAAAGAGTCATACACCACGACCAGGGAATGCAGGGATGGTTCAACACTAGAAAATGCATCAGTATAATACGCGACATCAGTAGAACAAAGGAAAAGAATCACCTGATCATCTCTATGGATGCAGGAAAAGCATTGATAAAATCCAACATCCTTTCTTGATGAAAACTCAAAAGGAGATTGGAATAGAGGAGAAATTCCTCAGTATGATTCAGGGCGTATATGAAAAGCCAACAGCCAACATTGCACTTAATGAAGAAAGACTGAGAGCTTTCCCTTTGAAATCAGGAACAAAACAAGGGTGTCCACTCTCATCACTTCTATTTAAGATTGTATTAGAAGCCCTAGCCAGAGCAATAAGAGAAGAAAAAGAATAAAAGGTATCCAAATTGGAAAAGAAGTAAAGTTATCTCTATTCATGGATGGTATGATCCTATGTAGAGAAAATCCCAAAGAGTCCAAAAGAAAACTCCTAGAGCTAATAGAAGAATTTAGCAAAGTTACAAAAATCAATTGGGTTTCTACACACCAGCAATGAGAAATCTGACAGGGAAATTAGGGAAACAATTCCATTTACAATAGCATCTAAGGGAATAAAATACCTAGGAATAAATCTAACTGGGGAACTACAGATTCAATGCAATCCAAATCAAATAAAGCAGCCTTCTTTACAAAAATAGAAAAAACAATCCTCAACTTGATATGGAAAGGTGAGAGGACCCAAATAGCTAAAACAATGTTGAAAGAGAAGAACAAAGTAGGACTCACACTTCCTGATTTTAAAACATACTATACAACTACAGTAATCAAAGCAGCCTGTTACTGGTATAACAATAGACACATAGACCAATGAAATAGAATTGAGAGTCCAGAAATAAACCCACACATCAGTAGTCAACAGATTTTTGACCAAGGTGCTAAGTTATTTTGATATGGATAGAAGGGTCTCTTCAATAAATGGTGCTTGGAAATTTGGATTTCCACAGGCAGAAAAATGAAACAGTATTCATGACTCACACCATACACAAAAACAAATTCAAAATGGACTAAGGACCTAAATGTGCAAACTAAAACCATAAAATTCCTACAAGAACAATCAGGAGCAATGCTGTCAGGCTTAGCTTTCAACAATGGATTATCTAATAAAAGCATAAGCAGCAAAAGACAAACAAATTAGACCCCATAAAAATTTAAAAACTTCTTTCATCAAAAGACATTTACCAAAAAGTGAAAAGAGAAGCTACTGACTGGGAGAATATGTTCAGAAACCATATATCAGATAAGAATCTAATATTCAGTCTATCAGTAATCTTCCTAAGTGTAAATGGCTTACACACACTCCTAAAAAGAGAGTAGCATAATGGATTAAAAAAAAAAGACCCATCAATACGCTGTCTACAAGACATACCTTAGACACAAAGACATAAACATATTAAAAATCAAAGGATGGAAAAAATATATTAAGCAAATAGTAATCAAAAAAAGGGTAGGAGTAATACTAATCTCAGATACAATAGACTCTAAGGCAAAATCAACCATAAAAGGTAAGGAAGGACATTATATAATGATTAAAGGAACAATCCCTCAAGAAGACATAACCTTAATAAATATCTACACACCCAACAACGAGGCTCCAAAATACATAAAACAGACTCTAAGAGTGCTGAAAAGAGACATTGACAGTGCCACAAGAATAGTAGGAGGCTTCAACACACCACTCTTGGTAAAGGACAGAACATCTAGAAAGAAACTCAACAAAGATATATAAGATCTAAATGGCAAAATCAACAAACTTGACCTCATAGACACATATAGAACACTCCACCCAACAGCGACAAAGTATACGTTCTTTTCCAACACATATGGAACATTCTCCAGAATAGACCATGTTTTAGGCTACAAAGCAACCCTCAACAAAATCCAAAAAATTGAAATAATACAAATCATTCTTTCTGATCACAATGCCAGAAAAGTAGAAATCAGTAACAGGAAGATCAAGGAAAAAAAAAAATCAAATACATGGAAACTGAATAACGCCTTGCTTAAAAACCACTGGGTAACAGAAGAAATCAAAGAGGGAATAAAAGAAATTCCTAGGACCAAATGAGAATGAAAGCACACCAAACCCTTTGGGACACAGGAAAGGCAGTGCTTAGGGGTCAACTTGTAGCAATAAATGCACGAATCAAAAAAAAAAAAAAACAGGCTAAAATCAAAATGTTAACCCTACAACTAGAACAAACAGAGAACAGCAGAAGAAGCCCACAGCCACCAGGAGAAAGGAAATTATAAAGATTAGGGCAGAAATAAATGAAATAGAGAACAGAAAAACAGCAAAGAGAATCAACAAAACCAAAAGTTTGTTCTTTGGAAAGATCAACAAAATCTACAAACCGTTGGCCAGACTGACAAAAGAAAAGCAGGAGAGGATGCAAATAACCCAAATAAGAAATGGGACGGGGGAAATTACAGCAGACCCAACTGAAACAAAAAGAAACACAACAGAATATTGTTTAAAAAAACTGTACTCCAACAAATTGGAGAACCTAGGGTTACTGGGTTTTTTAGAGGAAGTGGACAAATTTCTCGAAACATACTACTTACCTGAACTAACACAAACTGAGATAGAAAATCTGAACAGGCTCATAACAAAAGAAGAGATTGAAGAGGTAATTAAAAAAAAACAAAACTCCCAGGAACAACAGCAAAAACACCACCTGGCCAGGATGGATTCACTGGAGAATTCCACCCAACATTCAGAGGAAAACTCACACCAGTAGTATTCAAACGCTTTCAGAGCATAGAAGAGGAATACTCCCAAATTCACTCTCTGAAATACCAAAACCAGGCAAAGACACCACGAAAACATTCTAGCCAATAGACTTCAGCATCATAACAAAACAAAACAAAACAAAACACGGCTGCCAAGTGGGATTCACACCAGGCATGCTAGGATGGTTCAATGTTAGAAAATCAATCAACATAATCCACCACATAAATAGAACAAAAACCCAAGCGTTCTTGACCAAACCAGTTGCTGTTGAGTTCCTTCCAACTTATAGTGACCCCATGTGTTGCAGAGTAGAACTGTGCTCCATAGGATTTTTAAGTATGTGCCTTTCAGAAGCAGATCACCAGTCCTTTCTCCCAAGCCACGTGTGGTTTCTCTGGGTTCAGGTCCAAATGGCTGGGAGAGACGATACAAGCCGGAGGGTAGGTCAGAGTTCCTTCTGTGAGGTCAGTATAGGAGGTGGGTAAGATGGTGGGTTATGAAAGCAGGCCAACTCCTTCACACTCTGCCCCTGCTCCTGTGTTCGCCATTGTAGACAAATTCTTAGTACATGATAAGCATATAAATGTTGCTTCCTGTTGTTCTTATTATTACTCTTATCATTATTATTCCTTCCAAACCTGAGCATGTTTGCCTCTCCTTTGTTTTAATCTATAAATATCATTCCAATCTTTCAGAATCACTGGATACTGAGCCATACTGAGAAATAGCCCTCATTCCAAACAAAACCTTAGAAATTTGGGGAAGATGTTTGAGAAGATTCCTGCTTCTGGGTTAGAACAGGATGTGAGGAATGTTGTCCAAGAAAGGAATAAACAGGCTAGGCAGGGGGATGAAGGAGCCTGGGCTGGAATAGGTAAGATATGGGGGGCAGACAATGGCATGCTTGCCTTGCAACCAGTGTCATGTGCCAAAAGTCAGCACAATGCACAGCTGAGGGCAGAGACTCCTGGCGGACCTGGTGTGAGCCCCAGCTCTGTGGCTGACTAGCTGTGTGACCTTGGACACCTGACTTTACCTCTCTATGCCTTAGCATTCTCTTCTGTAAAACGGGAATACAACTAACCTGATAGGAGCCTTACGAGGCTAAATTAATAGTTGTTATTGTCCCTGGAATAGAATAAGGGTGTAAAAAATGGCAGCTATCAAAAGGCATGATTGGAGCGAGACAGACCTGGTTTTGAATACCAGCCCTGGAATTGCTCAGTAATGTAGGTACCCACACCCCCTTCTTACAAGCAAGGAGACTGAGGCTGGGAAAGTTAAATGACTTGTGTAAAACAGGGTTGTGTCTACTTACTTCAGGAGCCCTGGTGGCGCAATGGCTAAGTGCTCAGCTACTAACTGAAGGGTCAAGAGTTCAAACCCACCAGTGGCTCCACAGGAGAAAAGACCTGGTGATTTGCTCCCGTAAAGATTACAGCCTAGGCCCCTGGACACTCTACTAACTGAGAACTAAAACCATTCCAGAAGCCTACTTTTCAGACAAAGATTAAACTGAACTATAAAACACAAATTAATACTCGTGAAAAGTGTGCTTCGTAGTTCAAGCAGATGCATGAGACCATACAGGCAGCTCTTGTCTGGAGGCAGGATGAGAAGCCAGAAAGGGACAGAAACTGACTGAATGGACACAAGGAACCAGGGGTGGAAAGGGGGAGAGTATTGTCACATTACAGGGAGAGCAACAAATGTCACATAACAATATGTGTATAAGTTTTTGTATGAGAAATTAACTTGAGTTGTAAACTTGCACCTAAAGCACAATAAAAAGGAGAAAGAAAAAAAAAAAGATTACGGGGTGGGGTGGTTTGGAGACCATGGTTTCAGGGGACGGCTAAGTCAATTGGCATAATAAAATCTATTAAGAAAACACCCTGTATCCCACTTTGGAGAGCAGCATCTCAGGTCTTAAACGCTAGCAAGTGGCCATCTAAGATGCATCAATTGGTCTCAACCCACCTGGAGCAAGGAAGACTGAAGAACACCAAGGGCACAAGGTAATTACTAGCCCAAGTGATAGAAAGGGCCACATAAACCAGAGACTACATCAGCCTGAGACCAGAAGAACTAGATGGTGCCCGGCTACAACCGATGACCAGGGAACACAACAGAGAACCCCTGAGGGAACAGGAGAGCAGTGGGATAAAAAGACCAGACTTAATGATCTGACTGAGACTAGAAGGACTGCGGTGGTCATGGCCCCCAGACCTTCTGTTGGCCCAGGACAGGAACCATTCCCAAAGCCAACTCTTCAGACGTAGATTGGACTGGACAACAGGTTGGAGAGGGATGCTGGTGAAGAGTGAGCTTCTTGGATCAGGTGGGACACTTGAGACTATGTTGGCATCTCCTGTCTGGAGGAGAGATGAGAGGGCAGAGGGGATTAGAAGCTGGCAGAATGGACACAAAAAGAGAGTGGAGGGAAGGAGCAGGCTGTCTCATGAGGGGGAGAGCAATTAGGAGTATATAAAAAAAATAGCAAGGCGTATATAAACTTTTGTATGAGAGACTGACTTGATTTGTAAACTTTCACTTAAACCAGAATTAAAAAAAAAAAAAAGATTACAGCCTAGGAAACCCTACGGGGCAGTTCTGCTCTGTCCTGTAGGGTCACTATGAGTCGGAATAGACCCAGCGGCACACAACAACGTACCTGTTTCAGACTGCTTGCTGTTGTGACAATTATTCATTCACAAGCAGACATTTAATGTGTGCTGGGCCATGAGTGTGAATAAGACATACTCAATTCCTATTTTTTACAGTACTTATGCTCTTGTTGGGGAAGATGGCCAATGAAGAAGATGAGGCAATGCATGTAATGACAAGGACTCCGGTGAAAATGCAACAGGGTCATCTAAGTGAGGCAACTCAACCCTTGCTGATGGGAGGTGTCTTTGGTGCCTGCTCCAGGCATTCTTCAGCCAATTAACCTTTGAAGAGATGAGTAACTAAACGAGGAAACTAAGGCATTGGCATTGGACGTGTTTTCAGTGTGTCCTCTAATGTATGTTAATAAAATATGTATAGTAATTGAGTTAACTAGCCCTTATCTATCCTACTGAGGTTTTGTCCACTTGACTTGTCATATTCTGAGATAGGTGAATTCAGGTCTGCCCTGCTCTAATCTTAGTAACTATTACTGATGATACTCCTTGTAATTCTACTTGGGCCATTTTGAGGGTTTCGTTTGCTGATGAGTTATGCCCATTTTTGTGTGAATATTTTTTCCTTGTATTCAGCCTTGTATATTTTAATATTATACTCCAGTCTTATTTTCTTACTTTTTTATTTTTTAAATATATATTGATTGATTGCATTTGCCTGGCGTGATTTTAGATAACTAGAATGTGTGCTTTCTGTCATCGTCACCTGCAGCTGAGTATGTTTTTCTATGCCATTGAGTCGATTTTGACTCATAGCAAGCCTATAGGACAGGGTAGAACTGCCCCATAGGGTTTCCTAGGCTGAAATCTTTTGGGGATTAGATCACCTGGTCTTTTCTGGTTAGCAGCCCAGCACTTAGCCGCTGAGTATATCATGATATAATTTCAAGGGCGCCCACTGTGCCACACAGAACATAGGTAGCCTGAGGGGAGTCTTGGCTCTACCACTCTCCAGCTGTGCAACCTCCACAAATTACTTAATCCCCTGAGCCTCAGTTTTTGTTCTGTATCTGTAAAATGGAACAGTGCCAGCATCATAAGTTCATTGTGAGAACTCACATGATCACAGACGTAGAACATGAGCTTGGTGGTCAGCGGTAGCGATTAGTATTGTATGGTCTCTGGAAAATGTCCAAAAGTGCAGCACCCCTTAATTTTTAGAAATATTGTTTCAGCTAATTTATTTGCACATATACATTAGTTTGGCCTATCTGTCTATCATTAAAGAAATCAAGAAAACATGGAAAAGTTGATATTGTATGCCACAACATTTGGGATACTTATCATAAAATAATTATTTTAAAAATTCAACACTTTATTAAAGGAAAAAGGTAAAGGTGGTGTGTTCAGCCTCCATGGCATCATGAATTAACTGAGAACTTTGTTAAGTCAAGTTCATTTCTTCCTCACCTCCCACTGCTTTGTCTACTATCTCTAATGTCCTCTTTTCCTCCTCTCTCTACTGAGACTGTTACTAAGCCCTGGGACAGGTTTCGTATCTTATACTTTTGACCTCATGACATAATTGACACTTCTAAATGTTCCCTTCCTCTTGAAAACATACATATCTTGTGGTTTCTGATAGGACACTCTCCTGATTTTCCTCTACCTGCCCTGGCTTCTGCTTCCTGGTCCCTTTGCTGCCTTTCCTCAGCTCTTCAGTGCTGGAGCCCCTCAAGGTCTAGTCCTAAGTGCTCCTCTTTTCATCCTGTAGCCTTCCCCAAACTCTCGTTGATCCCTTGGAAATCTAATCTTCAGACCGTACTCCTTACTTAAAAAAAATAGGCCCATATATCCAATTTCTTGTGAGACATGCTCTCTTCGATGTTTGACGGGGGTCTTAAATTCATCGTGCCCCTGGTGGAACTCATCTGTTTCCACCTACCCCATCCCCTACTCCCCAGATTTGCCCTTTACTCTGTACTCCTTATTTCAGTGAATAGCACCACCATGATCCCATTTGCCAGTTCAACAACACGAATGTCATTCTTGACTTCTTTCTTTTCCCTCACCTCCACAACTAGATCTTGATCAAGTCTTTCCTAAATGTGTTATAAATGTGCCCATTTCTGTCCATATCCACTGCCAGATTATTGCACTACCTAATAGTGCCTTCTACTCTTGCCCCCCTCCCATCCTTTCCCTTCTCTGAGGCCAGAATAACCTTTATAAATTTTGAATCCGATGAAGTCCCTTTACCACTATCCTAAATCATTGACTCATTTGGTTAAATATGAACTGTATTTGTTCTCCATACAGATAATCCTCTCTAGTGTCTGTCAAACTCCATCTTGTTTCACAAAAGTAAAGTTGAATCTAAACACAGGCTTTAGTGATGTAAGTGTGGCATCAGAAATAGTTTGTGTCTTCAATAAACATTTCCCAACAATGGTCAGTTTGGTAAAGAGCAGTTTGACATTAACTTGATTCAGTCCAAGGCATGAACTAAATCTCAATATCTTAACCTGGGATCTAGAAATCTAGGGGGTCTCCTAAAATTGCATGGAGAATTTAGGAGATCTATCAGAATCGACTTGACGGCACAGGGTTAGGGTTATCAGATTTTCAAAGGGTTCCATGAACCCCTAAATGAATTATGTTGGAACTTGGTAGAACTAATATATGTTGACCATATAACTGGCCAGCTCACCATTATCAATAAACATGCAGATAAATGGCATAAAGATGGCTTTTTTTTTTAATGACAGGATCCGTTATAAAATTAAAAGATGGAGTATCCCTGCTGTATGGTTTGAAATTAATTTTGAAAATATGAGAATTTTATTTTGGTAGGTGGTATAAAATGATAAATTTAATGTAATAGTATAAATTTAGTATACACATTGCTACTAAAATTATAGTTCACTTAGTATAAAACAGAATTTTTGCTACTGCTGCTGGAAGTGCTCTTAGGAAGTCCAGTGAGACAGAAAGCGATATGGTTTTATACAACATAGTTATGCATAATGTCATAAATGCAACAGGAAATTCAGTATTCAGGATTGTAGACTAATAGAATGTGATACAATAAAAATTGGAAGAGGACCTCTTTTGTTCCTGATATTGGCAATATAAAGATAATATGATTATTAAATTATAGGCAAAATTATTGTTATTCCCAACTAATGTGACTGCTGACAGCATGCCAGCACAGCGATGGTGTCTTTGCCTGATAGTGACTGGCAGTGACTCCCCACTGGTAAACTACTTAAACTGTAGGTGGCAGAGTCCATTATCATTCCAGTATTGAAAGTTGTGTTACCAAGCAGGCAGTATAGTAGTTAATAACCACTTTATTAATATCACAATTGGGATTAAAGTGGTAAACTATGGTGATATCATTGCTACTGTAAGTATAAAACCAAGTATAAGTAGCATTAAAAAAAAAACACTGCTTTTGAGTCAGTTCCAACTCATAGTGATCATATAGGGCAAAGTAGAACTGCCCCACAGGGTTTCCAAGGCTATAAATCTTTACAGAAGCAGGGTGCCACATCTTTCTCCCACAGAGACTGGTAGGTTTAAAATGCCGACCTTTTGGTTAGCAGCCAAGCGCTTTAGTCACCATGCCACCAGGGCATAGCAAGGAGTAATTTACTATTACTGATGGTATACTACATTCAAATAGAGCACAGCGCAGTGTGGTTTGGTTATATTAAATGTATACGTAGTATGACATAATTGAGTAATAACATTGAAACTAGTGTTGTGGTTGGTTGTCATGGAGTTGACTCTGACTCCTGGTGACCCTATGTGTACAGTGTAGAACTGCGCCATAGGGTTTTCAAGATTGTGACCATTCAGAAGCAGATCGCCAGGCCTGTCTTCCAAGGCACCTCTGGGTGGGTTCGAGCTGCCAACCTTTAGGCTAGTAATCAAGCACTTAACTCTTGCAACACCCAGGAACTCCAGTACTAATGGTAGTATAAGATTATTATTTCTATTACTCTTAGAGGTAATGTACGTTATAGCCTACCAACGTGTAGAGTGGTGATGCTATCTATCATCATCATCATCACGCTCATACTGAATGCAGTGTAGCTGAGTAGAGAGGATGGCAAAGCAGAGAAATCCTGATGTTACTGTTCAGTGTTAAAATTGAAATAGAATAATCTGTAAGTTACGTAAGTACCTTTTTGTTGTTGTTGTTTTGGCCAGCTTGACAGCCAGCACAAATTGACTAGATCACAGATCTGAGTGCATTTGGAATTTAGGATGGGGTGGTTTAAAGTTACAGGCAGAAGAATAAAGTTAGAAGTACCATTAATTGTATTACAGTGGAAGAGAGTGGTGGGGTTTGGTCTAGCATGGCATGATAGAGTAGTTTTGCTTCTATAAAAAAATGGCTACAATAATTGGCAGCACATTGTATAGTCACACTGACATTATTTCTGAGTAGTCTGGTAGTAATCTTGTTATCGGAATGAGTTTTAGGTATTAACATAATAGTAAAAATAATTAAAATATTCCCCCCAAAACTCCAAACCAAACCCATTGCCAGAGTCGATTCTGACTCATAGCGACCCTACAGCAGCTAATAATTACTGACCTTACTATCTGCCACATCCTCTACAATTCCATCTATTGCCTCATTGAGATGAATTGTCTTAGTTAAACCTCAGAACAACGCTGTGAGGTAGGTTCTGTTATTATTCTCACCCTACAGGTGAGAAAAATGAGGCTTAAAAATATCAGGTACTTTGAGCAAAGCCATACAGGGAGTAAGCCGTGAAGCTGTAACTCAAACTTTATAGAGACTGACTTCAGAGACCTTACATTATATAACATTCATTATATTCCTTTAGGCAGTGCTAGAAGCAGTACGTGAAGTGAAGCATATGGTAGTTACACTAAAATTAAAAATAATGCCAATGAAAAACTAAAATTATGGGCAGGCCGGTGCTTTGTGTTATTGCTACAACTTAAGGAATCGTACTTATATTTTAATATATGTTATCTCGTGTAATTGTAGAATGTTTCCTGCTATCCGTAAGGTTTTCAGTGGTCAGTTTTTTCAGCAGTAGATTGCCAAGTCCTTCTTCCTCGTCTGTCTTGGTTTGGAAGCTTAACTGAAACCTGCCTACCACGGGTGACCCTGCAGGTATTTGAAATACTGGTAGCATAGCTTCCAGCATCACAGCAACATGCAAGCCACCACAGAATGACAAATTGACAGATGAGTGATGGAGAATATAGAAGGGAATATAGCGGTCCCTGGAGAAGGACATCATGCTTGGCAAAGCAGAGGGTCAGTGAAAGAGAGGAAGATCCTCAGTGAGATGGATTGATGTAGTGGCTGCAACAATGGGCTCAAACATTAGCAATGATCGTGAGGGTGGCGCTGAACCATGCAGCATTTCATTCTGTTTTACGTAGGGTTGAAATGAGCTGGAACTAATTCGGCGAAACCTAACAACAACAACAATTGTAAAATAGCCCCCTCTAATTTAATTACGGTTCTTGATTTTGGAGGTAGCAATTTACTATGGTAGCATTATTGTTTCAAAAATGATGTAAATGAAAGAAAATGTAGTACGGCTTACTATTCACTCTGGTATTAAGGACATACAGTACAGTGGAACATTATGATGTTGCTGCTAATAACGTAGAGCAACATAGATCTCTTCGCACAGCACACGGTTCATGCATTACTGCTATGTTATAGTCAAGAATGATTTGTGGCAGATATAGGCAGCATAGTGTATGGTAGATAGATAGCTGCTGTTGAGTTGACTCCAACTCATGGCGACCGTATGCACAACAGAACAAAACATTGCCTAGTCCTGCATCATCCACACGATTACTGGCATGTTTGAGCCCATTGTTTCATTACTGTGTCAGTCCATCTCATGGAGGGTCTCTCTCACCATCACTGGCTTCTGCTTCACCAAATATGATGTCGTCTTCCAGCAGTTGACAGCATCCCTCCTAATGGTGTATCCAAAGCATGTGAGTCAGACAGTGTTCTGTTGTGATCCACCAGTTTTTCACTGGCTAACTTTTTTTTAATGTTTGGAAGTAGATCACAGCCTTTCTTCCCAGTCTATCTTAGTCTAGAAGCTCCACTGAGACCTGTCTACCGTGGCTGACCCTGCCGGTATTTGAAGTACTGGTGGCATAGTTTCCAGAATTGTAGCAACACCCAAGCTACCACAGTATGATAAACTGACAAATGGGTGGCAGATAGTATATACTTGTAGTATAAAACTATAAATTACAAATATTGGAACTCTCATAATATGTGTGGTCAATCAGAGTATTATGATACTACTGTACCAAACCAAAATGTGTTATGGTATATCAATTCAGTAAACGTTTAAATAGTATACATCTTCAGTGAATACTTGGTACTTAAGTATTAGCATGGTTGTGTTAGTATTTTTGGTAAACTATAGATATGACTTGCTAGTTATTTATATTGGCAGAATTTCTTACAGTTTGGAAGCATGCATAACACAGCTTAGCAACAATATCATCCAAAAAGCTGAAATTCTAGGCATATCGTATAGAGTGGTATAGTAAAGGTATTACTTCTGATGTCAGATAGCATAGAATGTATGCATAGAACTGGGCAATTTGCAAGGTGTTAATGAAAATATTGAAGTAGTCAAGGATTTCATTTTACTTGGATCCACAATCAACACCTATGAAAGCAGCGGTCAAGAAATTAGATGTATTGCATTGGGCAGATCTGTTGCAAAAGACCTCCTTCAAGGGTTGAGAAGCTGTCACTCTGAGGACTAAGGTGTGTCTGACCCAAGCAATGGTGTTTTCAATTGCCTGATATGCATGTGAATAAGGAAGATCAAAGAATTTATGCCTTCGAGTTAAGGTATTAGCCAAGAGTATTGAATATCTCATGCACTGCCAGAAGAATGAACAAATCTGCCTTGGAAGAAGTACAGCCATGATGCTCTTTACAAGTACTTTGGACGTGTTATCAGGAGGGACCAGTCCCTGGAGAAAGACATCATACTTGGTAAAGGGTCAGAGAAAAAGAGGAAGACCTTCAGTGAGATGGATTGAGACAGTGGCTGCAACGTGGGGTCAAACATAGCAACGATTGTGATGATTGATGACGCAGCATAGGGCAGTATTTCCTTCTGTTGTGCATAGGGTCGCTATGAGTTGGAACCGACTGACAGCTCCTAACAACAACAATAAGTGATGATGCAAAAGTGAGGAAGCCACAGTCCTGCTTTTGAGAGGCAGTGGTGCAGTGGTTAAGAGCTTGGTTGCTAACCAAAAGATCAGCAGTTTAAATCCATTAGCTGCTCCTTGGAAACCCTATGGGGCAGTTCTACTCTGTCCTATAGGGTCGTTATGAGTTGGAATCAACTCGACGGCGACGGGTTTAGTATTTGGTTTTGGTTTAATGTCCCTTTCATGAGAGAAAGCTGTGGCAATCTGCTTCTGTAAAAATTACAGCCTTGGAAACCCTATGGGGCAGTTCTTTTCTGTCCTATAAGGTCACTATAAGTTGGAATTGACTCTACAGCTGTGGGCTTGGGTTTTGGTATTAATGTCCCTTTAATTATTCCACCATAAGCCTTCAGTCACAACTGTGGTTCCATAGTCACAGCACACACTACGGTATAGAATCGTCGGTGCCCTGTGAGCACTTTGATCATTACTGAAACTACAGGCTGTGTAGCGTAGTAGCTATAATATTCTTATAACCAGAAATAATATAGGAGAGCATGTTACCATATAAGACTATATACACAGAAGGGCAGAATTATTGGTAGAAAAACTGGATAGACTGTAATAGTGCTATTGCTACAAAATCGATGTTAGGATAGAATTGGTGCACGGTATTGTGATTTGGCAAAATTGCCAACTTTTATGTGGAATAATAAGTAATAATGCTGGTACTAGCATTTTAGACAGTATAAAGTAATATGGCTGCGTGGAGTTACTGTGCACTGATTTATTTTTTAATCTTATTGTGCTTTAAGTGAAAGTTTACCACAGAAATTAGTTTCTCATTCAAAAATTTATGCAGAAATTGTTTTGTGACCTGTCCATGTCCATTCGCTCAGTTTTCCTGTCTGTTTCTGCCTTTTTGTCTTTGCTTTTGGGCAGGTGTTGCCGTTTGGTCTCGTATGCTTGATTGACCTAAGAAGCACATTCCTTACATATGTTATTCTTTGTTTTATAGGCCTGTTTAATCTTTGGCTGAAAGGTGGACTTCTGGAGTGGCTTCGGTTTTGACTTATCAGGGTGTCTGGAGGGCATAGTCTTGGGGGTTCTTCCAGTCTTTGCAAAGAGCTAAGTCTGGTCTTTTTTTTTAATTTGAAATTTGTTCTACCTCTTTCTCCTACTCCGACCTGGATCCTCTACTGTGGTCTATGTCAGAGCAATTGGTGTTGGTGCCCAGGCACCAGCCAGTTTCTGCGATCAGGCTGGTGGAGGCTGTGGTTCATGTGGTCCATTAATCCTTTGGGCTAATATTTTCCTTGTGTCTTTGGTTTTATTCATTCTCCTTTGCTCTGGACGGGATGGGACCAATAGATATATCTTAGATGGCCGCTCACAAGCTTTTAAGACACCAGACGCTACTCACCAAAGGATGTAGAACATTTTTCTTTATAAACTATGTTATGCCAATTGACGTAAATATCCTCCAAGACTATGGTCCCAAACCCTAAGTTCCAGTAGCTCAGTCCCTCAAGGTATGTGTCTAGGAAGCTTTTATGACTTTGCTTTGGTCAAGTTGTACTGACTTTCCCTGTATTGTATGTTGTCTTTCCCTTTCTCAAGTTAACACTTGTCTACTCTCTAGTCAGCGATCTCCCCTCCCCTTCTCATAACCATCAAAGGTTATTTTTTTCAATGTGTAAACCTTTTCTGGGGTTTTAAATAATAGTGGTTTCATATAGTATCTGTCCTTTTGTGTTTGGCTGTGTACTGATTTTTGATGACAGCACACGGTGTGAGAACAAAGTGACATGGTGGTAGTAGTCACAGAGCAATGTGTGAAGAACACAGATTCTGAGCTCTAGCACAGTTGCCTTCAAAGCTAGCTGGGTCCACCACTGCCTGTGTGACTCGACCAGGTCGTGTAATCTCTCTGAACCTTAGGCTTGTCTTTCACATGGACTTCCCATGCCTTGTATGCATTATTACTGTAAGGGATTATGGCAAAGAGTTATTATAAAGTGTTTCACACAGTCAGCCTCTGTAAATACCCCCATGCCTACCCCACACTTATTGCTACAGCTCGGAGATTATGAAGTAGCCTATCGGATAGCATATTTGAGTGCACTGTAGAATTATTAATAAGCATAAGGAGAATACGACTAAAATTTAGTACTTCTCTTGATGCTATGGCTAGCAGTGGCACTTCATGCCACAGTGACAATAGCTTTTTAAAAGGATGCCACTCAAATATTTTTCTCTTTACTAGTTCATTGTTGACCTTTCAGAGATAGTAAAATTACGGTGTGGTGTTGTTTGGTATAGGATTTTTGTTAACAAAATCCTTGGCAGCCTAACAGTGGGATATTGCAGCAATGTGACACACAGCGCCGCATAGGCTGAGAGGAGTAACTGCTCTTAAAGGGAGCCAAGGCTGGCAGCAAGGGTGTGATTTAATGCTTTGCTTTATTACATGTAATTGTGGAAACAAAATGATAACATACTTGCTGAACTGCATCACGGCAGCCTATAGCTCCCGCCTACAATTCAAGTAGCAGTAATGCGCACAGACTACAGTGAATTGTGCTCTTTATATTCATAGCTATACAAATCTCAAGACATTAGATTTGTATAGCTATGAATATAAAGAGCACAATTCTTTATATTCATAGCTATACAAATCTAATGTCTTGAGATTTGTATAGCTATGAATAATGCTATACAAATAATGTTTGAATAATGCTAGTTTGTATGATGTTAAAGTCAGGATTGTAAATCATATCCATACTGTGGTAGCTCCCGTGTCGAAGGCAATGACAGTCTTCTAGCGTACACATCTGTAGTGTTGAAGTGATAGTCCTAAGTCATCAAGTCATGAGGGCTTCGCAATTGGCAGCGACAATATTCTAAATCAGGGGGGTTGGCCTGGTATCAAATCTGGCCTGTTGCCTGTTTTTGTACAGCCTGACAGCTAAGAACGGCCTTTACATTTTAAAATGGTTTTAAAACGCTCAAAAGAAGAAAAATGGTTTGTGACACACGAAAATTATCTGAAATTCAAATTTCAGCATCCTTAAATGATGTTTTATTGGAACACAGCTGTGCCCGTTCATTTACGTTCCGTCCATGGCTGCTTTGGTGCTGCCAGGGCACAGTTTAGGAGTTGCAGCAGAGACCATATTGCCTGCAAAGCCTGAAATATTTACTGTTTGGCCCTTTGCAGAAAACGTCTGCTGACCCCTGGTCGAAATCATCCTGTATGTCTTGTAATATATACATAAGTAGAAAGTACTGTATTTTGAATGTAGTAAAACGGTAGCCATAGCGTCCTATTAAAATATGCTATTTCTAATCATTGTTAAGGAGTCCTGGTGGTACAACAGTTAAGTGCTTGACTGTTAATCAAAAGGTTGGCAGTTCAAACCCAACTAGCAGCTCCACAGGAGAAAGACCTGGAGATCTGCTCCCGTAAAGATTATAGCCTAGAAAACCCTATGGGGTAGTTTTACTTTGTCACATGGGGTTGCTATAAGTCAAAATTGACTTGATGGCATCTAACAACAACAACAATAATCATAATTACAAAAATATTAGTATAATCTACTATCGTGTATTGCCTTTAATGTACCCAGATATTGCCGTTACAGCATCTAAACTAGAAAGTATCACCATCTTGACTTACAACCTGTCAGAGGGAACTGGTTCTGGCACAGCGTAGAACTAGGGTTCCTGGCCCCATATTGTCATGGTTAAGGGTCTGGCCATATTCTTACTGGCTGTAGTACCTCTGGGTGGTTTTCTCGTTGAGCCTTAGTTTCCTTATCAGTGAAGCAGAGCAGTGGCAATAACGGCAGATGCATCACAAGCTGGTTGCACAATTTATTTGAAATAATGGTTTGGTGCTCCACGCCAAACCAAAAACAAACGGAGGTTGCCATCGATCAATTCCATCTCATAGTGACCCTGTGGGACAGAGTAGAACTGCCCCATAGGTTTTCCAAGGATCACCTGGTGAATTTGAACTACGACCTTTTGGTTAGCAGCTGGACTGTTAACCACTGCACCACCAGGAGTCCTTATAAACAGAAGGCTTTGATTAGCGTTATTATGGTGATTTATTTAGTCATTCAGCAAACACCTTCTGGGTGTCCACGAAGTTGAGGAACTGTTCCAAGCACCAGCGATATGGCTGTGAAGAAGACAGACGAGGCCCCCATGCTCACAGGTGTAAGAGGGGCAGACTGACAGTGAAGAAAGTATCAGAGCCTGGTGAGTACCGGGCTGTGAGTTACGCAGTCAGTGGTGAGCGAGCATTCCTGGCTGTTCAGTGGAAGATCGTGGAGGCCTGGCTGACAAGAAACCACCATTTGAATACTTTAAGATACAACATAGCTAGGTTGTGATTTAACTGGATATATATTTTGTATCTTACGTTATGTAGGGGATTCCTGCCATGGTGGAGCGGCCATCCATGATTTAGATGCCATGTGAGGATCCAGAAGGTCCATGGCATCTGTTAATTTGCAAAGACGAAAGCCTAAATAATTGTTAAAGGACTAGAACAGAGTTTCTCAACCTGCACTCTACTTACATATTTCCCTGGAACACTCTTTGCTGTGGGGGCCGTCCAGTGGCCAGGAGGGTGTTAAGGAATATCCTTCACCTATGCCTAGTGGATGCCAGGAGCACCTCCCCTTCCCCAAGCGGTGACAACAAAAACTGTCCCCAGGCATTGCTAAAATTCCCCCGCGGGCAAAGTTGCCTGAGTTTGGAATCATTGGAAATGATGCCTGTAAAGCCCCCAGCAGGAAATTTGATTGCTGCAAGCTAGTTATGTGCGTCACGGTCTTATTAGTAGAAATGCCCTCAATGGACTCAGCAGCATATACGCGCCAATTGGAGGCATCTTCACAAAGCTCCCAAATTGCAGACACTGCAAATGGTCCTTAAGGGCCTGTGAAATTATTATTATCATCAATATTGATAGTAATAGAGCTGCGTTCTTCTGCCTATAATTTTTAATATTTTCCTAAATTACACTGTCTCCTATAACAACAGTATTGTTATCTTCTGCCATGCTGTACTGTTCATAATTTAAATTCTTCTACATGTCAGAATCCTAAACTACTTTGCACGTTAAGTGCTACTTTTCACCCACACCGTTACTGTCACATTTCATTGTGATACGTTGTCCTAATACTGTGTTCCTGTCAATACTGCTGAGGACAGGAGAGAACGTGGAGCTGCCCTGTCTTTAATTTTAGGACAGATAAAGGTATCTACGAGTCAGAATTGACTTGATGGCACTGGGTTTGGTTTTTGGTTTTTAAAGGTATCTATTTTTTTATCACCACCATCACAAGGAACCCTGGTGGTGCTATGTGTAAGCGCTTGGCTGCTAACTGAAAGGTTAGTGGTTTGAACCTACCAAGGGGCTCTGTGAGAGAAAAGACCTGGTGATCTGCTCTCAGAAAGATTACGGCCTGGGAACCCGTTTGGGCAGTTCTACTCTGTCCTACAGGGCCCTATGGGTCGGGATCGATTAGACAACACGCACACAAGAAAAGGTACCACATCGTTAGCCTATGCTGCGCTTAGTTGTTCTACCCTCAGTAAACACTGCACTTGTTGTATGTGTTTATGGGTTGTATCTATTATCTGTCTATAAACGGTAATTTCTATAATTGTGTATGTATATGCATACACAAATGTGAAACACTTCTACATTTTAGGAAGAGTATCGGTAGAGTGTTACACTGTGACTTGCTATAAAGGCCTTCGGAATCTCTTACCAACTGTACTGCATAGTGTCAGTAAATAATTGTGCCATATAATGCTGTATCAAGCTATGTGACATTATATTTCATTTTAGTAATAGTGGCAACTCATACGTTTTAATATAAACGTATTTGATAGGATACCTTTGGATATGATTGGTGTCAGTCATATTAGCATTGTAGATGGAAATCTCCTACTTCTGATTTTAGCAGTGACAGCATAATACAGAATGTCCTATCCCCCTTGCTCTCTGCAGTAGTGAAGATACTCCCACACAGCGCTATACGCACCACAGTGGTATACACAATCACCCCCTATGTTTGTACCACTGCTCTTAATACTGCTTGCTTGCTTTTTGTTGAAGTGTTTATTCAATGCCTACTTTGACTCAGACGCTTTTCTTGGGGATGGGAATATAGCAGTAAAAAAGAAAAAATGAACAAAATCCCTGGCTTCCCAGTGCTTATATTCTCCTGGGAGAGACAAACAGTAAAGAAACCCAATGGTAATAACTGCTATGGAGGAAGATCAAGCAAGGAAAGGGCATGGGGGTGGGGATGGGGATGTGTGGGGTGGGGATGGGGATGTGTGGGGTGGGGATGTAGAAATTGCAGCTGTAAACATGGAAGTGAAGGAAGGCTGCCCTTAAAGGAAGGATCTAAAGCAGGTGGGGGAAAGAGTGCCCCAGGTGGAGGGTATAGCAAGTGCAAAGGCCCTGAGGTAGGCACCTACCGGGCATGTGTGAGGAGCAGGAAGAAGACCATGTGGCTCGAGTGGAGGGTGATGGAACATACTGATGAGGCCAGAGGAGTGATGTGAGAGAGGGCAGATCACGTAGGGCCTCGTAGGCCACAGTAACCCGTAAAACCTGTAATCCGTTGCTGTTGAGTTGATTCCAACTCATAGCCACCCTTTAGGAAAGAGTAGAACTGCCCCATGGGGTTTCCAAGGAGTGGCTGGTGAATTTGAACTGGCGACCTTTTGGTTAGCGGCAAAGCTCTTAACCACTGTGCCAGCGGGGCTCCAGGCGACAGTAAATTAAATCATACTTTGCCTTTTCCCCCAAAACACTTGAAAATAACAACACTTTCACTGTTTGCTCTGTTGCTTAGCACTTTATTCAAATACTACACCTGGAGTTGCCAGGAGTTGAGTTGAAATTGACTCAATAGCAACATCTTACCAGTAATTATTCTGATCATTGTGTACTGTATATATATATGATGTAATTTTCAAAAGCGGCTGCAGCAGTATATCAACAGGGAACTGACAGAAATTCAAGCTGGATTCAGAAGAAGGTGTGGAATCAGGGATATCATTGCTGATGTCAGATAGATCCTGGCTGAAAGCAGAGAATACCAGAAAAATGTTTACCTGTGTTTTAATGACGACGCGAAGGCATTCGCCTGTGTGGATTGTAACAAATTATGGATAACATTGCGAAGAATGGGAATTCCAGAACTCTTAATTGTGCTCATGAGGAACCTGTACATAGATCAAAAGGCAGTTGTTCGAACAGAACAAGGGGATACTGAGTGGTTTAAAGTCAGGAAAGGTGTACGTCAGGGTTGTATCCTTTCACCATACTTGTTCAATCTATATGCTGAGCAAATAATCTGAGAAGCTGGACAATATGAAGAACAGGGCATCAGGATTGGAGGAAAACTCATTAACAACCTGCGTTATGCAGATGACACAACCTTGCTTGCTGAAAGTGAAGAGGACTTGAAGCACTTACTAATGAAGATCAGAGACCGCAGCCTTCAGTATGGATTACACCTCAACATAAAGAAAACAAAAATCCTCACAACCAGACCAGTGAGCAACGTCATGATAAACGGAGAAAAGATTGAAGTTGTCAAGGATTTCATTTTACTTGGATCCACAATGAACAGCCATGGAAGCAGCAGTACAGAAATCAGAAGATGGACTGCATTGGGCAAGTCAGCTGCAAAGGACCTCTTTAAAGTGTTAAAAAGCAAAGATGTCACCTGGAAGACTAAGGTGCGCCTGACCCAAGCCGTGGTGTTTTCAGTCACCTCATATGCATGTGAAAGCTGGACGATGAATAAGGAAGACCAGAGAAGAATCGATGCCTCTGAATTACGGTGCTGGTGAAGAATACTGAATACACCATGGACTGCCAAAAGAACGACCAAACCTGTCTTGGGAGATAAAACCAGAATGCTCCTTAAAAGCAACGATGGTGAGACTACGTGCCATATACGTTGGACATGTTATCAGGAGGGATCGGTTCCTGGAGAAGAACATCATGCTTGTTAGAGGGCTAACAAAAAATGGGAAGACCCTCAATGAGATGGCTTGACACAGTGGCTGCATCAGTGACTGTGAGGATGGCGAAGACCTTCAATGAGATGGCTTGACACAGTGGCTGCATCAGTGACTGTGAGGACGGTGCGGGGCCAGGCAGTGTTGTGTTCTTCTGCACATAGAGTCACCATGAGTCGGAACGGGCCTGAGAGCACCCAACAACAACGGTGGCAACAATAACACTAGTAAAGATCCTGTTTTATGTTCTGCCTTTACCTGTTATTTTCGTAATAGTGTATACACTGTCCTGTTTTTCTGTGAACACAGTCTGTATGAGCAACAGTGTTTCCATCCAGCTGTACTGCTCAGATACCACATATAATGCTGTCTAGAGACCTACATCTTACCCTCACGCACTCAGGTGACTTCTCTCTCATCTTTGAAATTTGTATCAGGAGAGCAGGAATGATGGCCCAAGCTTTAAGGAGAGTGAAAACCAAAGCCAAACCAAACCCTTGGCTGTCATGCTGATTCTGACTGTGGCGACGCCATGTGTTACAGAGTAGAATTGCTTCGTAGGGTTTTCTTGGCTATAATCTTTACAGGCCTCTCTTCCATGGTGCTCCTAGGTGGTTTCAAACCACCAACCTTTAGGTTAGTAGTTGAGCACAAACCATTTGTGCTACCCAGGGACCCTAAGGAGAGTGAAGAAGCTTTGAAATATTTGCTGGGGAGAGTGGGATATAAGCTGACTCAGGAAAGAGTACCTTTCTGGACTGGTCTGATGACCCAGTTGAGATCGGTGACTGAGTGATTATGGGTGTCCACTGGTCTGCCCTGGTACGCTCAGCAGCCTGGGTAAAACGAGGGTGCAGTTGTGGAGCATGGGGTCTAAGCTAGGTTTGGGGAGAAGCGGAGACAAGGGATTGCTGATGGACAGCAGAAATTGGCTTGGAGGTCCGGGGCGTAGGAATAGCAGCAGTAGTTAGGAGGACAGAAAGCGAGCTGGTACTGGAGAGTAGGAATGGAAACCAAGCAGCTGGGGCGATAATAATAAGGTCAGTGGGTAGCAGCTTGTTGAGATGTAGCAGTACAAGGTCATCAATGATCCATTCATTCATTCATTTATTTATCGAGTACAGTTGATTCTCATTACTTGCAGATTCTATATTTGTAAATTTGTCTATTTGCAGCCCCAAAATCAATAGTCACGGAACTGTCATTTGTGGGCACGTGCAGTGTGGTAAAAAATTCGAGTTGTCTGATGCACACATTCCCAGATGAGGTTGAGTTAGGTGACACATTGCCTTTTTGTTTCAGCTCTCATACTGTAACCCACCACCCAGTGCCATCGAGTCGATTCCGAATCATAGCCACATACTGTAAACAAGTGTCCTTTTTGTAATCTCTGTAGTGCCATTTTTTTTATTTTTGTGTTTTTTGTTGGTGATTTCACTGTTTAAAATGGCCCCCGAATACAGTGTTAATGTGCTGTCCAGTGCTCCTACGCACAGGAAAGCCTTGGTGTACCCTATGAGGAAATATGTGTGACAGAGAAGCGTCACCAAGGCATGGCTTACGCTGTTGGCAATGAGTTCAGTGCTAATGAGTTAACGATATATACTGAATACGGTGTCCTTAAACTGAAGCACATAAAACAGGGTTACATATTGGTCGGTTGACAAGAATGTTGTGACCAGAAAAAGCTTTACAGGAACCTAACTCTGAATTTCCACTAGGCGCAGTGGTTCAGTATTTGTTAATTTAATGTTTGTGGCAACTTTCTAGAACATGTTATTAGGTGCTGTCGAGTCTGTTTCACCTCATAGCTACCCAATATGACAGCAGAACTAATTTTCTTGGCTGTCATTTTTATGGGTGCCGATCGCTAGGTCTTTCTCCCATGAGCCACTGGGTGGGTTCAAACCACCAACCTTTCAGTTAGCAGCCAAGCATTTAACCATTACGTCACCAGGGCTCCTCTTTTAGAACATAATTACCCTGGGTAAAAAGGACTAACTATATTTGATTAGCTAAGTGCCCCAACTTTAGAGACAAATTGTATTCAAATCCCAGCTCTGCCACTTTCCAGCTATGTGACCTTGGGAAAGTTACTTTGCCTCTGTGTGCCTCCATTTCTTCATCTGTAAAATGTAGACAGTGATCACATCTGCTCTCTAGCTTGTTGTGAGGATCGCTTGAGTTCATTAAACAATTAGGGCCTTTCAAATAGTGCCAGGTACAGAGTGGGCTCTCAAGAAACATTAGCTTCTATGTTCATAATTATTGTTGGTATTTTTATTATATGCCAGGCACTGTCCTAAAAGCTGTAGATAGAGTCACAAACTGTATCAGAGAAGTCCTTGCCTCATGGAGCTACAAAAGGAGAAACTGGAAATGGTTTCTGATACTGATATAAAGAAAAAATGAAACCAGGCTCGTGTGACTGTCAGAGAGAGGCTGCTTTACCAGGATGTCTCTGAGGAAAGGATAGTCGAGCTGAGCCCTCAATGATGAGGAGCAGCTACATGAAGACTGGCATCTGGGGTCTTCCAGGCAGAGCGAAGAGGAAAACAGTCCTGAGTTGTTAGGGAGCCTGCCTGGCATTTTAAGACAAGCAGGTGGAGTGTGGTGATGAGAGAGAGGCACAGGATGGGGCTAGAAAGGGAGGCAGAGCCCGGAGCCCAGACACTGTAAGCCCTGTAAGTCAGGGATTCTCAGACTTGGCTTCACATTAAGATCACCTGGGGATATAAAAAAAAGAAATACTGATGCCTGGGCCCCACCTCTAGAGAGTCTGTTTTAACTGATCTGGGGTGCAGCCAGGGCATCAGGATTTGCGGAAGCTCCCTAGGTGATTCTAAGGCACAGAGTCATTTGAGAAGCACGAAGGTGGACTATGGTGAGGGATCTGGGTGTCATGCTAATCACGTGGGGGAGGGGATGAGTGGGTATTTGCATCAGGACAATTGCTCTGGCTACTGTGTGGAGCATGGACTGCAGAGCAGGGGGTGACTTGAAGAGGAGGGGATGAGAAGCAGTGGTGGCTTGGTGTTGGGAGAAGAGAGCTCATGGGACTTGCTGAACAATGGGCTGACGTAAAACCTTGCCGAGAATGGCTCCAAGGCTTTCTGCTTGTAAAGCTCTCTCCACTTGGTGGGAAGGAAGATGTTTGAAGAGGGGATTCAAGAGTTCCACTTTGAACGAATGAAATTTAAAGAAAACGTTTTTTTGTCTAAATGAATAGAAGGAATAGTCAGTTGGCTGGGGCTATTGAAGGGACAGAATCTGAGGTGTTGGGTGGGTCATTTACGTGAATGTGATGCTTACAACACCAAGTCGATATGACTCAACTGTGCTAGCTTTGTGTCACAATGTGATAAAAATGATACCACCCATTGTTTAGAATTATATATATTGCTCAGTATTAAATTATGAGCATTATAATTTTGACCTATTGTTGCTAGTTCTTTAGAATTATAATTGCTTAGGAGAGTATAATGCATTTTGATATTTTTATAAGTAGCATATGAATTCATTCACTTAGCCCATTGAGCACACAGAAGTGAACAATACCAAAATGGTCACAGTAACTCTAGTCCCACAGTTGTCAAAATTTTGACAGCTTAGCATGTTATAGCATTATTATAGTGCTAGTCCGTAACTAGCACCAGAGGCATAGTAACAGAGAAGCACAACAATTTAGTACAAGTCTTATTATTCCTACAAACACTGGAGTCATTTTAGTATAAAGTAGTAACAACATCGGTGTTTGTTTCGAAAATAGTGGCAGGATAATCGGGCCTTTTTAAGTTTAAATGGCTTTCTCCAGATGACTTTTAGCTGTCTGTCCTATAAAGTAAGGCATCCTCTACTCAGACATGGAAATTGTTCTGCTTTATTTGGTAACCATGATCCCATGGAATCTGTTTTCTTTGGTTCAGGATTCAGTGATTTAGGAATGCTCACACATCTGGGTAGTTTCACATCTTGTAATATTTGAGATCTAATTTCATTTCTTGTTTATGGGGGAAAGCCAGCAGCCAAATGCTCAAGCAGTAAGCTTGAGAATTATTCTTAATCATTCTTCTTTTCCTCCTTCAAGTCTTCTCAGAATGAATTCCTAGGACTTATGGTTTCTTTATTTCTAGTCCCAAATAGTTCAACACTTGAATATTATGGAAGCTTGCGTTCTCATCCAAATTATGATTTCTGTTGAAGTTCACTTCAACATAAAATTCAGGAGTCTATGAAATAAGCTCTTCCCATGTAGATGATAGATTGGTATACTCTGTAAATATTTTTAAAACTGAGAGCAGAACATCTAAACAGTTGTTAAATATTTGTCTAGAATCTGCATTAGAACGTAGGCTCTGCCAACAACCGTCCTTTACCAGTTTCTGGAATGGGTGGCTTTTTCCCCCCACACATTTTTTTTAGTCTGCATTCTTAAGCATAAAACGATAATAAAACTCAAACAAGGAAGTTATGATTTTAATATACTTTATTTAAAAAGTACAGAGTTTTAAATTGGTTTCAGTGGGTTCCAAGCAGAAGGGACACTGCCTACCACTTGCAGTCCCGTTTCTGATGAGGGATGATTATCATGTGGCAAACTGACATGTGCATGACTGGCAAAGTAAAAAGAGAACCTTTTTTTTCTGTCAACATATCTTTAAGAGTTGTTTATATCACGCACAGTTTGAAATCATGAGATGCTGATGGTTGGACTATATTTCATGTCTCCTATGTCGCACCATATTTTGGTTCACAGTTTATCCATGATTTAGCATGCCAAGAGAACATCTCCGTCAGTGTCACCTTGACAACAGCATCAAAAGCAGCGGGAGCAGTAGAAGGGCCTGCTGGGCGTGAACGCTCAGTGCACCTCCACACTCTCTTGCGTTCTCCTGTGGGGAGGGCAGAGGGTGGTTAGAGCAGAAGTGAGTTCCAGGATGCCTTAAGCTTTCCAAGTCATGTTGATCCCCTAGACCTCTCCAGCCTCTCCCAGGTAGGACCAAAGCCCTTTGGGATCTAGATAATGTAGGGCAGGGACATGGATTTGTTTAAATTTCCTCAGGTGAGAGATGAGAATCTCAGATTTTAGCTGTCAATGCATAAAATACTTGAAATCACTCTTTGCATACCATTATATATAAAAAAAAATTATATAGAACACTCAAAAGGTAAAGGGCTGCTGGTAAGAGAGGTCTTTTTTGATTAACATTATAAAAGCAAAACCTTAGACTTCTCATTTTTCCCTGTCAGAATATAAGTACAAGAACATGTAAGGGGCCTTATTATTTCAGGGAAGTGGCTGTGGAAGGTTTTGTGTATGTCTTCCTTTTTATTCACTAAGTGGTATTTGTCCATTTCTTTTTTTATTATTCTATCTCTTTTATTTAGCTATTATTTTCTTATCAAATGGCCATCCATTTTCCTATTTGTTCATTACTGCTACAAAGAGTGTTGAATGTAGGTCCTTACCAGTCAGTGAGTCTCTCTCCTGCCATTTCCCGTGGCAAAGCTGCCCAGCAGTGACTCTGCTGAGCTAAAGGACGTTTTTGACAACTGTAGCCGGCTATTTCATCATCACCTGTGTTTCCTGATCACCAGTGACTTCTGTTTTTCAGGTTCTTGGTGTATGTTTATATGAGGTTGTTTGACTTCTCAAGTTATTATTTGACTTATATTTTTTTCAAACCTTATAAATTGGCTTTGTTTAGGTTATCTTTCTCCATAGAAAAGTTATAATTTTTAACTTTCAAATAGCTCTATTTTACTTCCTAAATTTTTTGGTCTTGGACAGGAAGGCCTCCCCAAGTCCCTAGAATTTCTTATGAGACTTACTTTACTATTTTAAGTTTTTAGTCTATATTCCTCTCCTCTGAATTGTTTTTTTTTTTGCTAAATTGAACCTCCGTCACATACAAAATCTTACCAGTTCTATAAACTTAAAAACTATTGGTATATGAGCAAATTTATCGTATTAATTTTTACTGTAGTAACTTCAGTTATCTAAGTATATAGTTCCTGGTCTTTAATTGAAGTGATTTCTGTGATTTGGGCTATTGTTTCTATTTGTGTTTTATGGAGCTTTTTTAATCAGGAATTATCGTTGAATTTTATCAAAGGCCTTTTCAGCATTTATGTGTATAATACATTGTTACTGAAGCATCCCTTAAATATAGAAGCAAATATTAATAAATTTCAAGTTCTCATTGGCACTATACTGACTTTACCATCGTTTCTGGGGCTTGGGTAGTTGTAAACAAGAGTGAAATTATTTGCTCTTTAAAAGTGAGCTTACTGCTCTGGTGACATTTTCAGGAGTGGATACCATCCAAACTTGCCTATAGTAATTGATCTAAGCCAGCTTTCCATTTGAGGTAGAAGGCTTAGTTTAAAGCTAGGTTCTAAATATTTTGCCTATAGCGTTGAAGGTGGTCTCTTATGTTTCACCTAATCTGTGGTAAGATCACTTTTCTCAATAGTAAGCTTAATTTTCCTCTGATCATCACTTCAGGTTTAAATGCAATGTGTTTACAGTTGTGGCTTGGTGCAGTTAGGGATTTCAGAGACTTAAGATTCCACTTTCATAAACTGTGCTTCTTAATCTGATATTAATATTGCCACTTTTGCTTTAAGCTGTAAAACTAAGTCAATCAAGATGGCCAAAGCCACATAGTACATAATAGTGCAAAGTGATAAAATTATATTACGTCTCTAATGGGGACGATGGTAAAGATGCCTAAAAAATAGATCTTGATATAAGAGCAAGAACCTATTAATGCAGAGGGCCGTTAGCCTTCCTGTATATTCTTGCATGTTCTTGCTTGGTTTGCCTGAAAGGTGTTGCCTTCTCATTGGTAAACTTTTAAGCTGTAGTTCTTAGATCACTGTGTGATTCTCACTGCAAATCTGATGAGAAATAAACAGTTCAAGCTTACCTGAGGATGAAAGCCATGACAAGATTCCGGACGTCTTCTAATCTTCTGGGCCTTTAACCGCTCACACTTAAGGGATTCATTATGTTGACCGTAGTTAAGGCACATTTCCAAAAATGTTACTTTTCCTTACTCTGGGTTGGAGGGTCAAAACTTGGCAATGAACTCCCTTAACAACTTCTCTCCAACAACGGAAAGGATATAATGTCTCCCTCTCTTAACATTTCTCCCCCAGGTCTCTTTACTGTTGAGCCCCCTTACCAGCTTCAGCAGCAGTGGCTGGACCTATGCACAAAAGGATATACCTGATTTCAATGGGCGCCATGGTGATGGGGGCCACAGACTCACACAGGCAGCTGCTGTCCACCACCACCATGAACAGATTGCTGCTTGGGATTTGCTGGATGACAAAGGACCTGTTGGAACAAGAGGCAGGCAAGACAGTGAGTAGTCATGTACTATCCCTCAAGTAAAGAGCTATGAGAAAAACTTTTCTCCTGGGTGGCAACTACTATAACACTTTGGAAAACAAGTTTCAGAGACTCTGCTTTACTACTCAAGTTGCCTCCTTATGAGGCTCTTCTCGTAGAAATCCCAAGATGCACCGAAAAAGTGAACAGCTTATAAACTACATCTATGGCTGTGCTCAGCTCATAAAACTCATCTCGGAAAGACTGGGATTTTATATGTACAAAACAGAGGAGTCAGAGTTGGCTGAATACAACCTCAGTTTCCAAGGCCTAAGAGGCTTTTCCATGCCAAACTTCCTTCTCTCAGGACCTCAACATTGTCCCAGGTTTCATAATGATTTCCTTCTAGGAGTTTTCTTTCTTTCTTACTGAAGCATAGACTCAAGTTATGTCATGCTGATGAGAAAAGAGGCACTGAACTTTCTGGACCCTTCCCTGCACCACACTGCACATACAATGTGTGCCTGTAATAGAGGAACAGTGTTTCTCAATGAAATTAATGCTAGTCTTTTAAAAGGATCCAATCTTCTCATAGTCTAAAATCTCCTGGTTCTAAGGCTTTAAAGCAGCTCCAACCTTCTGGATCCATCCTTCTAGCCTATCTGAAATAAGCTTGATGACACCTCCTCCTCACATTACCCAATACAGTGAATGGCAAGGTAGCACCACCATCAAAATTCCCCTTTCACCAGAAACACTACTGACTGTTTGGAGGAACAAATGAAAGATCAAAATTCCAGATTGTTGCAGAGTACCAAAATAATTAGCCCTAAGCTTAGAACTCCCGTCATGTAATTTTCGTATTTCATTAAATTCAGTTGAGTCCCAGGACGTGGACTTTTGGCAAATAAAATGGCGAATTTCTCTAGGTTTTACCTTCATTCATCCTTCTTTCACCAAATTTGTTCTTTCTCTGGAGTTTATCACCATGGTTCACTGATATTAAGCAACGTGGAAGAATCCTGCTTTGTGGAAAATTGTAAAGACAGGAAATGATTCCCGTTTTTCTTACCTGTTACCGCCTCCTATGTTGAATTATCCAAGAATGCTTCTGAGACTACAACCCATCTGGCTTTCTTTCTACAAATGCCCAATGCCTATTCATCTAATACCCTACAATTATGCTCATTTTCCTCATCCATAGCAGCTAACAGGACATTCCACTGCTCTGTTTCCTAAATGCCTAAATCATGAGACCTTGTCATCCCTAATAACTAGGCGCACTCTGGGACACCTGCTCTCGGCCCTTCCCACCCTACTCTAAGACTACACCTGGCTGGAAAAAAATACTGAACCCTGCTAATTGCCTCACTAAAACTTTAAAAAAAATCTCTGCTTTAAACCCAGCTCCTTTCTCATTTATGCAAGGACATTGCTCGAGCACTTGGCTTCTTTGTAATGAACTATACCCACTGGCATACAAAAACATTCTATCTGCAATAGCTCTCTCATCAGAGAACCAGTGACTTCCATGTTGGAAGCAGGTTAACAGAGTCTCAAAAGTGCAAAACCAAGATGACACAATTCTTTAAAGAATGTTTGACTACGATACTAAGCCTACTGAATCTACGAGCTGTAGTGATAAAGGAGAAAGATCCAAAGGGAGAGACTATTTTCCAGACTGAAGAAAACCCCTATTCTTTAAGTTGAAATGGCCCTTCAAGAATTAACAAAGCTTCAGATTATCAATGATAAGGCCAATCCTAAAAGCTTCTCTGGAAACAAATTACATCAAAAGGAATCCGAATGACACCAGCTTCTCAGTAGGAGAATCGAAGATGAAGAAAACAGTAAGTAGAAGGTATGTTGGAATGCAGAGGAAAACAGATTCTAAGTAACTGTAGAGACATTAATAGAAAATTGTCTTAAAATTTAAGAAGAATTGCTGGAAAGGAAAAAAAGAAACCCTTCTTAATCCAAAAAAAATCAAGATAGCATAAATTTAAGATAAACACACAAAAAATTGCCAATATAAGCATATTGTATTACCAATTACAATAATGTGAGGTGGGCAGATTCACATACTAAAAAGAGACTTTTAACTTGGGTTTACAAAAATACCAGCACTATATTTTTCTTAGCAACAGACACCCCTAAAACAGAATGACATGGAAAAAGGAACCAGATATACCGGGACAATCCTGACAACAAAAGACAAGAATGAGTTTAGTAATATCACCATAAAAACATTCAAAGTGAAAAATTATTAAAATATAATAAAGAAAATGCTCATTCTGAAAAAAAAATGTCATCTACTAAGCTATAACAGGAACCTTGATGTACCTTCTAATCATAGAGTACAAACTAATAGAAACACCAAAAAGGATTAATGAAAGCATGATCAATTAAAATGTTCAACAAAAATTCCTCATATCCAAACAACATAGAATGAAATATTTTCAAACACAAGAAACTGTAACACATTCCAAAGAGCAGAAAGCATCAATTACATGTTGTTCTATTAAAATACAATTAGAAATTGTAGTAAAACCTGTGAAACCTGGACAGGTGTAAGGTGGAAACCTGCCAGAGAAGGAAAACGCAAATATTTTCCATTAATTTAATAGAAAGCAAAAGAAAAGTGGTAAGCTACACCCTGTCAAAGGCGGGAAACTCGCTAGACCTGGAAAAAAAAAGGCAGCCCATCAAGTTCCAGTTCTCACAGGTTTCCCTGCAATAGCAAACAGATACCAACAGTGCAAATTAAAAGTCAAAAAGCCATTGAATTAATCCTTGAGAACAACTCAGACTCACATATATGCAGTGTGACCTTAAATACTTTTATTAGCAAGAACAAAGTTTGCAAATAAAGTTTTTCAAATTAAAACTGGAAAATACACTTGTATGTGTGTCCCTATATTTAGTCTTCCCTCTGGTACACTGGGTTGAACACCCATGCCTCTATCCAAAGCCTGAGACCCTGGTGACATGTGGTTAAAAGCTTGGCTGCTAACCAAAAGGTCAGCAGTTTAAATCTACCAGCTGCTCCTTGGAAACCCTATGGGGCAGTTCTACTCTGTCCTATAGGGTCACAACGAGTCGGAATGGACTTGACAGGAACAGGTTTATCCAAAGCCCACCTCTCAGTTCTCTGCAAGGATGTGACTGATGGAAGAGAGGTGATCATTAAACAGTTTCCTTCATCTACTTGCCATTCCCTTCAATTTATAAAGATATTGTCATACTTCCCCTCTAAAAAAAAAAAAAAAAAAAAAATCCTCCTGACCTCACATCCAGGTACTGCCCCTGTTCCTTTGTTCTCTAGTACAAGTCCTGAAAAGAATTGTTCACAGTCTCTCTCCTCTCGTGAATCTACTCCACTAAGGCTGAATTGATCCTTGTCAAGGTCACCACTTTCCTTTCACTTCCTCACTGTCTGCCCCTCAAAACAGACTGATTTCCATGGGAGCAAGGCTGCATCTGTTCTGCCCATTGTCTGTTATCCCCAGCACCTAGAGTCATGCCTGGGCCAGAGCAGATGCTCCAGAAATATTTGTTGAATCAGTGACCAAAGGAATTTATAAAGCAGAATAGAAATGTGAAGATAACCAAACCAACAGAATCGAAATCTGGTTAAAAAACAATACCACAAACCAACTTTTGGCGGCGCTACTAAAAAGAAGTCACAATATAGCATTTAAACCCAAAAGAAATGGAGACACTGTAAACATTTTAAGTGACTACTATATGAATAAACACTGCAAATAATTTGAAAACTTGAAATATGAAAATTGTGTTTATAAATAAACCAGGAAAACCAACTGACCATTATAATAAAAAAAAAACCTCACCAAGCAGACCAGTTACATAATTAGCATACAAAACTACAGCATTTCCTAGACATTGTCAATAACCAACCAATGAAAACAATGTCTATGAAATAAAAGATGGTTGACAGTATCAATAGTTGCTACAAAGTACTTAAGAATATATCTAGTAAAGACATGACCTAATGAAGAAAATAAAAAGAGAACCTGGAAACTGGAGAAAATTCCAGTGGTTATGGAAGGGAAAACTCATATTTTTAAGATGTCATCTCTCCTGTAAGTAATCTATTAATTCAAAGCAATCTCAATCAAATTCCCAATAGGACTTTTTTTTTTTAATTTTTATTGAGCTTCAAGTGAACGTTTACAAATCGAGTCAGTCTGTCACCTATAAGTTTATATACACCTTACTCCATACTCCCACTTGCTCTCCCCCTAATGAGTCAGCCCTTCCAGTCTCTCCTTTCGTGACAGTTTTGCCAGCTTCCAACCCTCTCTACCCTCCCATCCCCTCTCCAGACAGGAGATGCCAACACAGTCTCAAGTGTCCACCTGATACAAGTAGCTCACTCTTCCTCAGCATCTCTCTCCCACCCACTGCCCAGTCCCTTCCATGTCTGATGAGTTGTCTTCGGGAATGGTTCCTGTCCTGGGCCAACAGAAGGTTTGGGGACCATGACCACCGGGATTCCTCTAGTCTCAATCAGACCATTAAGTCTGGTCTTTTTGTGAGAATTTGGGGTCTGCATCCCACTGATCTCCTGCTCCCTCAGGGGTTCTCTGTTGTGCTCCCTGTCAGGGCAGTCATCGGTTGTGGCCGGGCACCAACTAGTTCTTCTGGTCTCAGGATGATGTAAGTCTCTGGTTCATGTGGCCCTTTCTGTCTCTTGGGCTCATAGTTATTGTGTGACCTTGGTGTTCTTCATTCTCCTTTGATCCAGGTGGGTTGAGACCAATTGATGCATCTTAGATGGCCACTTGTTAGCATTTAAGACCCCAGATGCCACTTCCAATAGGATTTTTGATGGCATCTGAAGTGATGATTCCAAGTTTGATTCCAAAGAGTAAGTAAAAAGAATAGTCTGGATAATTGTACAAAACCGAGTTTTATAAAAAGGGAGTGGAGGGTGCTTGCCCTACCCAGTAACCATGAGACAATTCATGAAAGAGGAAACACAGATGGACAACTGATATATAAAAAAGCTACCAGAAGGAAAGACATAAGAAAGATCAGAGTGGAAATAAATGAAATAGAGAATAGAAAAACAATAGAGTCAACAAAAGCAGAAGTTGGTTCTTTGAAAAGATCAATAAAATCAACAAATTTTTTAGCTAGTCTGCCAAAGGAAAAAAGAGAGAAGATGCAAATAACTAAAATCAGAAATGAAAATGGGGACATTACAGAAATAAGAATGGTCATAAGAAAATACTATGAACAACTGCACGACAAATGAGATAACATATGAGATGGATAAATTCCTAGAAACATACAAACTACCTAACATGACTCAAGAAGAAATAGAAAACCTCATAGACTCACAATAAATGAAGAGCTTCAACCAGTAATCAAAAACCTCCCAGTAACAACAACAAAAAAAGTCCTGAACTAGACTGCTTCAGCGGAGAATTCAACCAAACATTTATAGAAGAAATAACTGCAGTCCTTCTTAAACTTTTCAAAAAGATAGAAAAGAAGGAACACTTCCTAACTTATTCAGTGAGGCCAGCATTACCCTAGCACCAAAGCCAAAGGCACCACAAGAAAACTACAGGCAAATATCCCTTATGAATATAGGTGTAAAAATCCTCAACAAAATACTGGCAAACCAAATCTAACAATTTTATAAAGAATAATATGCCATGATCAAGTGGAATTTTTCCCAGGACTGCAATGGAGGTTAAACATTAGACAAGAAACCAATACAATACACCACAATAATGGAATAAAGGAAAAGAACCAGAGGATCACGTCAATTGCTGCAGAAAAGGTATTTGACAAAATTCAACACCCTTTCATGGTAAAAACACAACAAGAGAGGAACAGAAGGGAAATTCATCAATATGACAAAGGACATTTATGAAAAACTCAGAGCTAACATCATACTCAACATAGAAAGACTCAGTACTTTCCCTTAAGATCGGGAACAAGACAAAGATGCCCACTCTTACCGCTGCTATTTGAAGTATTATACTGGAAGTCCTAGCCAAATTAGGCAATAAAAACTAGCCCTATTTGCAGATGGCATGTTCTATATATGGAAAATCCCAGAGAATCCACAAAAAAACCTCCTAGAGATAATAAATGGATCCATCAAAGTGACAAGACCCAAGATCAACACACAAAAATCAGTTGGGTTTCTATATACCAGCAATGAGCAATCTGAAAAGGAAATTAAGAAAATTCCATTTACAATAGCATCTAAAACAATAAAATATTTAGGAATAAATTTAACCAGGGAGGTGAAAGACTTGAATACTGAAAACTATACATACAATATTGCTGAAAAAAATTAGAGAAGACCTAAATAAATGGGAAAACACCCATGTTTATGTACTGGAAGACTTATATATTGCTAAGATGTCAATATAACCTAAAAACCATCTACAGAGTCAACAAAACCCATATCAAAATTCCAACAGCCTTCTTTGCACAAAAGCCAATCCTAAAATGAATACGGAATGGCAAGAGGCCTCAAATAACCAAAGTAATCTTGAAGAACGAAGTAGGAAGACTCATACGTCCTGATTTCACAACCTACTATAAAGATATGGTAATCAAAACGGTCTGGTACTGGTAGAAGGACAGACATACAGACCAATGGAGTAGAATTGAGAGTCCAGAAATTAACCCATACATATATGGTCCACTGATTTTGGACAAGGGTGCCAAGTGCTTTCAGTGGGGAGGGAAGAGTTTCTTCATTAAATGGTGCTGGAACAACTGCATGGCCACATGCAAAGGAATGAAGTTGGAGAAATATTCCATATATAGAAATGAATTCAAGATGGATTAAAAACATAAAACTGTTAGAACCAAACATAAGGGTAATGTTTTGACACCTCGTTTTCAACAATGGATTCTTAGATATGACGAACTAAAATCAGAAGCAACAGAAAACCAAATAGATAAATAGGACTTTGAAATTAAAAATTTTTGTGCATTAAAAGACTTTATCAACAAAGTGTTGTATGATCCCACTCACATGAAATATCTGCAATAAACAAATGCATAGGGACAGAGGTGTAATTAGCGGTTACCAAGTCGGGGAAGGAGTTGGGGGTCAGGGGAAAATTTGGAAATGGATAGTGGTGACGGTTGCGCAACGTGTGGGTGTCATTAATGCCAGTCAATTAAACACGTAGAAACGGCTGAAATGGCAAATGTTATATCTATTTTGCCACAATAAAATAAAAACAAAAGTTTCAAACTCATTAATAATTAAAAAAACAAAAAACAAACCCCTTACCCTCAAGTCGATTCCAACTCATAGTGACCCTATAGGACAGAGTAGAACTGCCCCCACAGGGTTTCCAAGGAGCAGCTGGTGGATTCGAACTGCCGACCTTTTGGTTAGCAGCCAAGCTCTTAACCACTGTGCCACTAAGGCTCCCATTAATAATTAGGGAAATGTAAATTAAAAGGAAGCAAACACTGAGATGCACTTTTCACTACCAGATGTGCAAAGCTCAAAATCTGTGATATGAACTAATGATAGAGAGAGTATTGAAGAATGAATCCTGTTGTACACTGCTGGTGGGAGTGTGACCTTTCAGAGTCACCATAGAGGACAATTTGTTATTACTACAATGGAAATCATTTAGACCCTATTTCTTAGTTTTACTCCTCATTAACTCCCTGAAGAAACTCTTGTTCAGGAACCCAAGAAATAATGTAGAAGGATGCTCTTGGTAGCATTGTTCATTGTAAGGAGGAAAAAAATGGAACCCACTTGAATGCCTCCCAATAGGGGAATGATTAAATAAGCAACTACATCCATTCTATGGTCTACTTGGCACCAGGTGAAAAGTTGAAAGGACCTCTATTTGCTAGCAGGAAAAAAAATCCAAGACATAGTAAGTGGGAAAATAATTTTGCAAAACTATATACTGAGTATGAATATTTAACCCTTTCACGACCTAATTATTTTCTGCTTTGCATTTTTTGTTGATACCATGTGTTTTCAACAGCGGAAGGCATGCTGAATCAAGGAGGCTTTCTAAATTTTTGTTATGAAATACGGATTTCCGTACATAGCATATGGGACAGATCTGAGGTTCCAATCCAAAGCTGCAAGCCTCCAGAGCCGATGCTCATTGTGGCTCCGCACCAGAGGCAGCAATTCACCTGTTACGGACTGGAACTGTATTGTCTTAAAGTGGAATTATTAGTGCTCAAGCTCCTTGAGGGCAGACCGCATGGTCGCTTGATACGGATGCTAAATGACAACAAAGATAAGACATTACTGTTTAACATGTTCGCCCTCCTAGGTGGAGGCTCCCCCAGTGTGCTCAGCAAAGTTCCACAGCGAATGTCCCGTTTCCTTCCCTGACCCTCAGAGGTGAAAAGCTGTGCGGGCAGCTGCACTGCAGCGGAGGACAACAACCCCCTACAGAGGATTTGCCATCGGAAAGATTAACTGCTTTTCCATATTTTAAAGACTTACTGTCTGCTTATTAACTGGTGCTTCGGAGGAGTCTGGGCAACGTTAGCTGTACATTTATGTGCACGACGTGTATTTATGGCCCAGGGTGCAGGGTTGAACTTCATAAAACACACCTCCATCCAGCTGGGCCCAGCAGCCAGGCTGACATCACCATGCAGAGGCTCTGTGGCTGGGTGGGTTTGCCTGGGGGCCAAACATGGCGTGGGGGGATGTGCCTCCACAGAGAACCCCAGCAGTCATTTGTAAGCAGAGATAGGTCAAAACGTGTGAAATAAATTAGGTCCTCCAGGGAAGGAGAATTGGGAAAAGTGAAGAAACTCTGATGTGTCCATCCCTGGGACTGAAATAACCCAGTCCTCCCCTCCCATTCACTGCAGACTCAGAAAGAGCCAGAGGAAAACTGATTATGCAATTTCAAGACCACCCCACCCCCAACATTGGCCACCCACTATCTTCTGAGAGGGCCTTTGCTGAGCAAATGAGGAGCGCAGTCAGGCTGTTCCCCTAATCCTTGCCCTGAACAAACACACGTTATGGGAGGGACTGATGGATAAGATTCCCAGGGGCCCTCAGGACTGTACATTTGGAAAGCTCTGTTGGCTTGCCTTTCACTACATGGGGACAGAATTGTGGCTTGATAAAGAATTACACGGGACAGAATTTAAAACTGGAAGTCCTAGCCAAATTAGGCAATAAAAAGAAAGAAAATCAGGAAGGAAGAAGTAAAACTAGCCCTATTTGCAGGTGGCATGTTCTATATATGGAAAACGCCAAAGAATCCACAAAAACCTCCGAGAGATAATAAATGGATCATCATTATCGAAACCTAAGAGTGAAGTCTTTTACCTTCTATAGAGTTTCCAGGAAAGTTAAAAAGGAAGGTAAAAGATGATGAGTAGACAGAGGACTTTTTTGAATTTGGCACTGATCCTGTCTATATTGTACTCTTCTCCAGTTGGGGGAGGTATATGACTGTGGCTGTTCAATGAGGTTCTTCTACCTTGGGCCCGGGGGATACCTTATGTATCCTGAACATGTACCTCCACCCTCTGTGCTGAGCCAGGACTGCAGGCTGTCGCGAGCAAACATGCAGTGCGTGTGTAAATTCAATCTAGAAATGTAACGCTGAGGGTGTGTTCCAGCATGACTCTGGCCACGCAGTCGAACAACGAGGGGAAGTGAGGGGGGAACCAGTACCTATGCATACTCAGCCCATACAAGGTAAATGAATCAACAGCACTGCCTCACCTGCTCAGCCCCCCAAAAGTGCCAGGCCTGGGTAATTTCAAGGGTGAATCATTTCAGAATGCCACGGCCCATGCAGTTCCAAAATATTTAAACTCAGAGCACAGGGCAAAATGGGAGTATTTCACATTCCTTTTATGAAAGATACTGATAGAAAACCTGACCAAGTTTATACACAAACAAAGCTATGGCATAATCTCTCTTTATGAACATTGATACAAAGATCTGAAATGAGATGAAAAGCAGTAGGTAGACTTCAGCGGGACAATGAGAACGTGATACAGCATACCCTGGTGGGGATCAGCCGAGGGATGCAAATGACCGTGCTTGCTGCATTGCCTTGGACTAATAGGAATAGAAATATGAAATAACTGTGTGTTGGGTTTTTTTTAATCTCTTCAACAGTACTATGTTGAATATCTTGTATAGAATCCATAACTTTCTGACTACTTTAAACCAAACCAAACCCACTGGTGTTGATTCCAACTCATAGCGATCAAATAGGACAAAGCAGAACTGCCCCATAGGGTTTCCAAGGCTGTAAATCTTTAAAGTAGCAGCCTGCCACATCTTTTGCCCACATAGGGGCTGGTGGGTTTGAACCTCCAACCTTTCAATACGCAGCCAAGTGCTTTAACTGTTACTCCACCAGGGCTCCTTTCTGACTATTTTAGGTTAATAAAATCAATCCAGTCTCGTTTAATACTCTAATTTCATGCCTATTTCGAAGCTCTCCACTGTCCTGTCTCCAAGCTTCTAATTTCTTCAGTAGTTTGGAAAGATGCAAGCATTTCCCATCCACAGGCTGCAGGGCTGTTCTCCCACCACAGCTTGTTTTCTTACTAACAGCAATTGGTCTTTGGTGCCCTGTGTATGGCTCAACAGTTACTCCACAGCCTCTTGTTCCTGGAGCAGACCTCACCTGGAGAGCAGCCCTCTTGGCTGGGGTTTAAGCAAGGTGGCTGGAGACCAGATATCCTCTGTGCAGCCCATCTAACTCCTGGAAAACACAGCCTCTTTGCCTGGCCTAGCCATTTTTTTTTAGCCATTAGCTATCTCAGGGCTGCCCCTTCTCCAAACCTTGCCCTCTCTCTCCAGTTCTCTTTCCCCTGTTAAGGGAAGCACAAGAACACATCAGCTCTCAGCATTCAACAACTGCTAGCCTTAGCTTCTTGCAGGCACTCCCAAATATAGGATGGGGGCCTCTTAGGGCATTCTCCCATGCCCTATCTGACTTCCGGCAGGAAGAAGCATGCCCTGGGGGGAAATGCCTCTTTCCGCGAACACTGATGCTCTATTCAAGGTACACTGGAAGGTAGCTCAGTTTTTCCATACACCAAATAAGCTCGGGGGAGGGTGGGGTGGGAGGGCTTCCACGGTGCCTGCTAAATGACTTTCTCTTTAGAACCTCTGGTACTTAGCCTCTCTTTGTCCTCACCTAAATCTGGGACTACGAGGAAAGCCCCACTCAACATCCTGTCTCATCCTCCAGTAAGTCTGTTAATGTAAGATGTCCTCCAAGTACTTGGAAATGAGCTAATACCACATGATCTGTTCAGCTAAAGGGCCTAGAAGACATTTAACAAAAATAACATCCTGAAAAAAAACAAAAACAAAAATAGGTGTTCACTTGTAAACCAAATTTAGCATTATGCTTTGGGACAAGACACACAGAGCAGTCTAATTAGACTGGAAGAAGGCAAGGAGGCTCACTCTCCCCCTCTCCTTTGTCATTGTTCTGAAAGCAACAGCGTATGCAGTTAGACCAGAGGAAGGGAGTGTTATGGATTGAATGAGTCCCCCCGTGAAAGTTCTAATCTCTGTGCCCATAAACATGACCCTGTATGGAAATGGGTTTTCTTTTGTTAATGAGGTTATACTGGAGTAGGGTGGGTCCTAAACCTAATCCCTTCTGAGTGGGGTTTTATTAAAAGAGCAGAGTAGACATGGACACACAAACCAGGGGAAGACAGATGCCATGTGAGGATCATCCATCTACAAGTAAAGGAATGCCAAGGATCGCAGGCTGAAAACCTGTTGCCGTCGAGTCAGTTCTGACTCATAGTGACCCCGTAGGACAGAGTAGAACTGCCCCATAGGGTCTCCAAGGAGTGCCTGGTGGATTCAAACAGCCGATCTTTTGGTTAGCAGCTGAACTCTTAATCACTATGCCACCAGGGTTTGCAGGATTGCTGGCAGGCACCAGAAATTAGAAGAGAGGCCTGCAGAAGGAATTGATGCAGTTGAGACCCTGATTTGGATTCAAACTGTGAGAAAATAAATTCCTGTTCTTTAGAGCCACCAATTGTGAGTTCTTTTGTTGTTGATACTTGATTTTTTTTTTTTTTTTACAGCAGCACTAGGTAACTAAAAAAGGATGGTGAAATGTTGGGAGAAAGAAAGTACCCACTACTACCTAAAACTTGCCCTGAACCCAGGCAATCCCAATTCTGTTTCCCATTTCCCTTAATGGTGCCACCATCTCTCCACTTATACCAGCGAGAGGGTTTGAAGTCATTCTCAGTGCTTTCTTCTCTGAACATCCCCATGCTTTGATTCACTGTCTCCTTCCAAAAACACAACCAAACCCATTGTCATCATGTCAATTTCAACTCACAGCACCCTACAGGACAGAGCAAAACTGCCCCATAGGGTTTCCAAGAAGCGGCTGGTGGATTTGAACTCTCAAACTTTTGGTTAGCAGCCGAGCTCTCAACCACTGTGCCACTCTCAAATCCATCCATTTCCCCAGGACCAGCTGCTCAGGGACCTATGCTCAGAGGGCTCTACACTGGGGTTTGCTGCTTGGCTGGCAGGCCTGGAATTCTTGTCTTTGGATTTGTGTTTCATAAGAGAAATCCCTAGCACAGTGCAGCATGCACTAGAGGCCTGGAGCCTTAGCTCACGTGCGATCCCACCTCCCCAGGAGAGCTTCTTCCCTGCCTGCCTCCTTTTCCTGCCCAGCAACCACACAGCCCTCTCTGCCTTGGGCAGGGACCTGGGAGCAGGCACGAGGAATGGATGGCAGTGGCTAGCAGCAGCACTGAGCATTTGGCTGGTGACTCAGCAGAGATGAGCCTCTCCCCCAGCCCCAATCCAGGTACCCAGTACATCCTGGCACAAAGGTTGCAACCCTTAGGGTCTTCTGTCCACCATGGGTGGACCTGTGGGAGATTTAGTTCCTCGCCCCCAGCTGGGATTTGATGCTACAGCCCAGAGGCTGGTGGGAGGGGAACCCAGCACCAGTAGGTGGTGCACCCTTCTGAGTAAGCAGCAGGACCCTGGGGTGCGTGTGGGGGCCTTTATTTAGCCAGTGACTATCCCCGTGGCCAAGGGAGTATAACATTAAAGACCCAATAAAATATACAACAGGTCAAGAGAGACACCCCAAAAGGAAGGACGAAGTACAGTTTTAGTACCTTTAACTGCACCTTTTTCCGGATTTTTGAACCAAGGACCCCACATTTTTATTTTGCACTAGGCCCTGTACAAAGTATAGCCACTCTGCCCTCCTTATAGCATCTGGCATGCCTTCCAACTGGCCTCCCTGCCTTGATCCACTTTTCAGTTTTGACATGGTGTGGTCCTTCCCAAGTGCAAAGCCGATCATCCCACCCCTCTGCCATATAGCTTTCCACAGCCCCTATCGCCAGTAGTCTGAACTCTGGTGCTGCAGGCAGGTACTTCACTACCCACCTGGCTCTCTCTCTAGCCTCATGTCTTCACCTGTTCCAGCCCCTAAAGCCACCTTCCTTCACAACGTCCAGGCATGCTGACCTTGAACGAGCCCTTGAGTGCACCGCGCTGCTCCCTCAGTGCTGAGACACAGTTGGAGCTGTCTTTCTCAGCCTTGGCTATACAGTGGAATCACTCGGGGAACGTTTTGTTTTGTTTTTCTCCCAATACCTAGGCCACACCTAAGACAATTATATTAGAACCAAAAAAACCAAATCAGCTGCCATCGAGTCAATCCGGACTCATGGTGACCCCATGTGTTTAAGAGTAGAACTGTGTTCCAAAGGGTTTTTAATGGCTGTGACCTTTCAGAAGTAGATTGCCAGGATTTTCTTCCAAGGTATCTCTGGCTGGATTTGAACCACCAAATTTTGATTACTAGACAAACACTTAACAGTTTGGACCACCCAGAGACTCCTGGGAAATGTACCAAGACACTTTTTCAAGCTCCTTGAGTGATGCCAACATGCCACCAAGACTGAAACCCACTGTGCTCACAAAGGACCTGGGGACCTTGTTGAAATGTAGATTCTGTTCACTGCATCTGTTGTGGGGCCCAGGACTCTGCCTTGCTTACCTGATCCCAGGTAATAGGTGGGGCCCAGGACTCTGCCTTGCTTACCTGATCCGAGGTAATACTGATGCTGCTGGTTCAGGGATTATACTTTACTGAGTTGCAAGGCTGGGTGTTATAGCCACCTCCTCCCATACCCTTGGAGAACCCTAATTCAATTCTGAAGGATGCGTTAAATGTTACTTTTTCCATGAGGAGCCCTGGTGACCCAGTGGTTAAGAGCTTGGTTGCTGACCAAAAGGCCAGCAGTTTGAATCCACCAGCCACTCCTTGGGCACCCTATGGGGCAGTTCTACTCTGTCCTACAGGGTTGCTATGAGTTGGCATCAACTCAATGGCAACCGGTTTGGTTTTTGGTTTTTCTCCATGAAGCACCCTCCCTCCCCCAGAGGGTAGCTGTCTGTCCCCGTTCTCCATGACATGTTTCAGATACTTTTATCACCACATACGACACATATTTCTATGTGCACATCCAGGTTACCACCCCTGCACCATCACACCGGAAATGGCTGGAAGGACAGACACCAATACCACGGGCTACATTTGGGATGGTCTGGAAACTGTAAGCCATGGAGAATGTAGAAAAGTTCTCTTTTGGTAACTCAGAAGAACATATCAAAGATTCATCCTGCAAAGCAGCTGAAAGTGAGGTTCAACAAGAGGCCCTGTGGGTGTCAGATGGGAAGCACAGGCCACATATGTTAAGCAACCATGGACAAAACAAAGAAGTGAACAAACATTAGTTTTCAATATAAGTCCAACTGAAAAGTGAGGAGGACAGATGCTTCAAAATGCAGGAGGTGACTGGCCAGCAAGCTGTCACTCCCCTTCGGACCTTCTGATGTAGCTGATTTTAGGTTGGAGGCAGCGGGGTCCAGCTTATTCACAATATATGGGTAACACCTTGGGTAAGCCAGCTAGTGTCTGCAGAGGTACATCTGACGGGACCTGGTGTCCGGGCAGCTGGTGTCTGCAGAGGAGCATCTCCTGGGACCTCGTGTCCGGGCAGCTGGTGTCTGCAGAGGAGCATCTCACGGGACCTGGTGTCGGGCAGCTGGTGTCTGCAGAAGAGCATCTCCTGGGACCCGGTGTCCGGCCAGCTAGTGTCTGCAGAGGAACATCTCCTGGGACCTGGTGTTCGGCCAGCTAGTGTCTGCAGAGGAGCATCTCCTGGGACCTGGTGTCTGGGCAGCTGGTGTCTGCAGAGGCGCATCTCACAGGACTTGGTGTCCAGGCAGCTGGTGGGTTTTGAGTCTCAGTTCTCTAAAGGCTAAGCTGTCCAACTACAGGACACCAGACAGACAGATGGCTATTTTGTGCTTAATTTGGGTAACTTTATCTCCTGTTATACTTCTCAGAGCAAGGAAGGCACAGGCCTTTGTTTTCGTTTTCTACATAGCAGCTCAGAACTAAAGCTTACTGCATAACAAAAGAACAACAGTGATAAAAACATAATTCAAAGTCCTACAAGTGTCTTTGACAAATGAGTCCTACTGAACATAGTACAAAGTTGAAGCAGACCAGAATTTGGTTTATTCTCACGACTCTGAACTCTGGTCTACTTCAAGGTCCCAAACATCTCTGCTTCTGGTTTTTTTTTTATCAAATGAGGGCCCCGCTCAACCCTCTATAGCGGTTTCTCTTTTATATCCCATCTTCCTTCTCCTGGTACCAATATCCTCCTCTTTATTCAGGAACCCCCCTCTCCCCCAGGTAGCCCAAGTGCTTCTGAGGAGCTGGCCCTATATCCAGGCATGCATGTAGCTGGGCCTAAGCTGAGTGGTGAAATTTCTTCCCCTGGAGAAAGCAACTGGTTCAGAGATGGGCATGGATTTAGGTTATTCCAACCAAATTGAAACCCAGAACTCTTATATTTGCTCGCAAAATATGAGAACAAAGCTTTCAGCCTCAGGAGCCACTGGGTGCCATCCTGTACCCATAAATGGAAATGCCTGCTGGGAAATGTGTAGAGAAAAAATGAATAGGTCTTGGTTCTAACTTTGGGGAAACTAGATTAAGCCTCACCTGAAGCCTGAATCTCAACTTCTCGCTTTACTGTTTAAGCCTGCTGAGTTGACCCTTCTGTTATGTATAAACCGAAGGATACTAGGGGATACACTCAGTTCCTGATGATAGCCGTCACACTGCCTGTCACACTGCAATTGGAAAACTTAGGCTTTAGGGAGCTGGGACGGAGCAACCATCTACCCACCTGGAGCCCAATCAGACCAGGTGTACCCCTGATGCCCTTCCCGGAGCCCTCTCCTGTTTCATTTCACTAGCGTGGGAAATGGGCTCTGTTTTCACAGTTAAGTGCTGAGATTAAATGAGACCAGCATATTGTCTTTGTTATACTTATTTATTCAAAATTGTATACAATGGCCACATTATGGCATTCCATTTGTGACTCACTGATGGGAAGAGCACACAAAAAGCCAGAATGATGCTTTGTCTGCAGGGCCCAGTGTCCCGCTGTGGCATTTATTATGTTGCAGACAGAATGAGTCAATGAGAACCATAATAATGCCTTCCACTCATCCTCAGCTCCACCGAGGATTTGTCAAGATTTATGGTGCCGACCCAGAGCTTGAAAACAACGTGGCAGGAAGTTCTTTGGCATTGTCAGCCCAAGGCAGGTGGCAAGGAATGGTATTTTCTGTTTGAAATATGGAGGAGAGAGCCCCACAGAATGAAAAGAGGGACCCAGTTTTCTTTTCTTAACACAGAGGAAGGGAATCTCAAAAGAGCTGACAACAAAGGATATTTTCAAACCTCGCCGATTATTTTAGCTTTTCAAAGTTTCTATTTTTTGTACTGGGGTCTTCTGTAAATCCTCTTAGTTATGACATGATCCATTTTCTTCTAATCCCTTAAGAAGAGTAAGGAATTTGCTAAATATTTTCACTGGAACTATTAGTGTATTTTTATAAATAATGAGAACAGCAGCTAACATTTATGAAGGGTCTGCCTAGTGCCAAGCACTTTTCTTAGCAGTTCCCATTTAATCCTCACACCAATTTAAAGAAATATCATTATCTCCATTTTACCGATGAAAAACATTGAAGCTTTGATAAGTTAAACAACTTTTCCAAATTCTAAAAACCATCGAGTATCAAAGTATCAAGACTCTCTACAAAACCAGGTATGTGTGACTTGCAGCCTGTGGTCTTAACTATTACACTTGTTAACCATTTGCACTCATTATCAACACTGCCATCCTCACTGCCTCCATCATCACTTCTGCCATCAACACGGTCACCATCAATACCACCTCACCAACACCATCATCATCATCACCATCACTGTCATCAACACCTACCACTTACTGGCACTCACCACGTGCCAGGAACTGTGTGAAGGTCTTTTACTTACAACAACCCTATGACGCAGGTAATATTATTATCTCCAAGCTACAGAAGAGGTACCTGAGGCTTGAGAGCTTAAGTGATTTGGTCTCATCTTGGTTTAAGATGGCACAGGTAACAGGTATCAGAGCCATGGGGTGGATTCAAACCGTCAGACTTCAGTCTACCATCTTACCCATCAGATGACACAACCTGACACAGAAACTTGTCTGGGCAACAATAATGCAACAATTTACTCATAAACTGAGGCCAAGGAATCTGTCCCTAGATTGGAGAAGTCCAGTTGATATGGCTGATGCTGGACTCACAGTTATAGACTGATAGTTATAACCTCCTACTTTTGTGCCAAAAATATGGCATTATGTATGTATTAAGCAATTCATTGCAAGATTGTATAAGGAAAGACTAGAAATAAGCCAAATGTCTAACTGTAGGAAAAGGTTGAATGAGTTGATACATCCAGGCAATGGAGTACTACGCAGCTGTGAAAGAGAATGAGGAGATCTGCATACTGATGAGAAAAGATCTCCAGGAATGTATGTAGTATGATAAAGAGCAAGATGTTGAACAGTATCTGTGATATACTTCTATTGTGAAAGAAAGGGGAAGACCTATTAAGAAAAAATTAGAAACCTGAACAAAGAAGTAATAAAAAGGATTTCCACCAGAAGAGGGAGGATACAGGGTAGAACATTTGGAGGGAAGCAACACTCCTCTGAGTGTTCTTTGTTTCATGGTCGTACCCTTGATACTATGTGCATATGTTATATAACTAAGAAGAAGTAAAGCAGTAATCCTTCCTAATTATAAGCAAACATTATCCATAATGATTTATCAAATTCTTGGTATAAACACACAAAGAAAAGAATTATTTAAATTGACTTTAAAACAGAGTTTAACCCTATCTCCATCTTGGGATCTAGCTTAAAAACAAAGAAACAAAAAAACCACAGAGAGTTCTTAAACAATGTGTTAGTCATGCTATTATTAGCAATAATATTGTTATTAGTATTTTGAAATTAGATATACACATTTATATATACATATACAGGCACATACGCACATGCACACATATACTACCACCAGCTGCTGTCGATTCTGACTCATGGCAACTCCACGTGTTAGACTTGTGCTCCATAAGGTTTTCAAGGCTGAGACTCTTCAGAAGTAGATTGTCAGGCCTTTCTTCTGAGGTGTCTGTGGCTGGGTTTGAACTGCCAACCTTTAGGTTAATATTCAAAAGCTTAACTGTTCGTGTCACCACATATATATGTGTGTTTGTGTGACCGTATACACACATATACACATATATGCTTGAGTAAATGATTAGTCATGTTAATGTGGTTAGGAACTGAGATTTTCAGTGTAAGAGAAAAGAGGTACGAGTGTAAATCAAGATGCTAATTAAAAACTGTACAGTTTTGGATTGGAATTGGAATTATTCGTATGAGCGTTTATTTTCTCTTTCTAAGCAAATATATTTCCCAGCTCTGTCTCCTAAAAAGGCTCAGATGACTTTGGCAAAGCTATTGACAATGAATACTTGGGTACAGATTGTGGTCTCTAAATAACATCTCCCAATAAACAAAACCAAGGCTCCCTGGAAAATGGCTGATTCCAGATCTGAGGCTGAAAATGTACAAAATAAGCCTAGAATATCTTGTTATGTAGAAATTAAGGAAGGTATCAAAGACTAATGCAGTCTTTTCAAAAAGACAGAAGGACCAAGCTGAAGAGGATTCTCATGGATTGAATTGTGTCCTCCAAAAATATGCGTCAACTTGGTTAAGCCATCGTTCCCAGTATTGTGCGGTTGTCATTCATTTTGTGATTTTCCTCTGTGTTCTAAATCATAATCTCTGCCTGTGGTTAAAGACGATCAGGGTGGGATGTAACACCCTCGCTCAGGTCACATCCCTGGGAGTTTCCCTCGGGTGTGGCCTGCACCACCTTTTATCTTATAAGAGATAAAAGGAAAGGGAAGCAAGTGGACAGTTGGGGACCTCATGCCACCAAGAAAGAAGTGCCAGGATCAGAGTGTCCCAGGGTCCCTGAGCGGAGAAGCTCCTAGTCCAGAGGAACATTGATGAGAAGGTCGACAGAGAGATAAAGCCTCCCCCTGAAGCTGATGCCCTGAGTTTGGACTTTTAGTCTAATTTAGTGTGAAGAAATAAACTTCTCTTTGTTAAAGCCATCCACTTGTGGTATTTCTGTTATAGCAGCACTAGATGACTAAGACAGGGCCGAAGATCAGAAAATTGCATATGAAATAAATAATGTCTACAATGGATGTTGTTGTTTGAATGAGCCATGGTGGCACAGTGGTTAAGCACTCAGCTGCTAACCAAAAGTCAGTGGTTTGAACCCACTAACCGCTCTACAGGAGAAAGATATGGCAATCTGCTTCTTTAAAGATTCATTGTTGTTGTTAGGTGCCTTCGAGGCGGTTCCGATTCAGTGACGCTATGCGCAACAGAACGAGACACTGCCCGGGGGCCTGCTCCATCCTCACAATTGTTGCTATGCTTGAGCCCACTGTTGGAGCTGCTGTGTCAATCCATCTCCTTAAGGGTCTTCCTCTTCTTCGCTGACCCTTTACTTTATCAAGCATGATGTCCTTCTCCGGGGACTGATCCTTCCTGATAACATCTCCAAAGTATGTGAGACATAGTCTTGCCATCCTTGCCTCTAAGGAGCATTCTGGCTGTACTTCTTCCAAGGCAGATTTGTTTGTTCTTTTGGCAGTACATGGCATATTCAATATTCTTTGCCAACACCACAATTCAAAAAGGCATCAATTCTTCGGTCGTCCTTATTCATTGTCCAGGTTTCAGATGCATATGAGGTGACTGAAAAACACCATGGCTTGGGTGAGGTGCACCTTAGTCCTCAAGGTGACATCTTTGCTTTTCAACACTTTAAAGAGGTCTTTTGCAGCAGATTTTCCCAATGCAATGGGTCTTTTGATTTCTTGACTGCTGCTTCTATGGGTATTGATTGTGGATCCAAGTAAAATGAAATCCTTGACAACCTCAATCTTTTCTCCATTTATCATGATGTTGCTTACTGAAGATAAGCAACATCATGATAAAAACATTTACAGCCTTGGAAACCCTATGGGGCAATCTTACTCTGCCCTGCAGGGTTGCTATGAGTTGTAATCAACTCCACAGCAGTGGGTTTGCTTTTTTGGTTATGTTATTGTTGTTAGGTGCCATTGAATTGATTTTCCACTCATAGCGACCCCCAAGTGACAGAGTAGAACTGCCCCACAAGGTTTCCTAGGCTGTAATCTTTTCAGAAGCAAATTGCCAGGTCTTTCTCCTCGGATGCCACTGAGTGAGTTCCAATCACCAACCGTCCGGTCAACAGCCGAGTGCTTAACCATTACACCACCAGGGCTCCCTAAAACAACATATAAACCCAAGGATTAATAATAAGTTATTTTAAAAGCCAACTTATTGTTCATCACTGGAAGCTGGTAGGAAACCAAGTCATTATTCTAAAAATTGATAAAGAATCAAGTATTGATCCCGCTTTTTCTAAACAAGGAGCCCTGGTAGCACAGTGCTTAAGCGTTTGATCGCTAGACAAAAAGATGGCAGTTCGAATCCACCAGCCACTCCTTGGAAACCCTATGAGGCAGTTCTACTCTGTCCCGTGGGGTCATTATGAGTCGGAATCAACTACATGGAAATGGGTTTGGGTTTGGTTTTGATTTTTCTAAACAAATTATATTTTGAGGCAACCAAACCATTAATGAAGGGAAGTTTTTCTCTGGAGAAAAATGTCAGCTAATAATTCAGAACAGAGGGTAGAATTCAGACATCACTTTTCTCTTTCTCTTTTACAATTTTCTAGTGAAATAATAGATCCCAGCAGTGATCATCAGATCTAAAAGCAGCGGTGAAGACTGATGGCAACTTGACAGAGTCAGGCTGATACGTGTGAGCCCAAGGATCAAGCTCGGCATCACTGAAGGTTGACGATATATTGTGTGCCTCCTGATGGGATGTCACAGGAAGTATATGGAGCTGCCTACAGAGTATTCTCCCCCCCCAAAAAGAAAAAGTATCAGAATCTAATCTATTTCTAAATCTAAACATCGTTAAAGGTGTTTAACCCCAGGAAGCAATCAGCCAAAACCAGAATAGAGGACATTCTGTAGGACCAGTGACCTCACAACATAAGGCAATTTATGCAATTTATTTGGATCTCACTTCAAACAAACCGAAAATAAAAAGATATTTTCAAATAATTGCAGGATTTTGAATACAGACAGGGTACAAGATAGTACTTAGGGATTACTATTAAGTTTGTAGGGTGTGATAAGGGCATTATCATTCTAAAAAATTCCTGAAGTCCTTATGTGTAAGAGACCTATACTGAAGTGTTTATCGATGAAAAAATGATATTAGGAATTTGCTTTAAAATTCTCCAGCAAAATAATTATAGTTATACTATTAATGATTTAATAATAAGAAGAATAAGAATATAGCTGGGGTTAGATAAAATGACATTGGAAGACTGGTAATTTGTGAAGCTGGGCCATGGGTACATAGAGTTCATTATGCTATTTTTTCTAATTTTGTATGTTTTAACATTACTGTAGTTTTAAAAGTTTAAAACATCTTTTCCAATGAACGTTAAAAGGTAAAAAAGAGATGTGTGTCAACTTTTCTCTGAACTCTGACTCTTTATGCATCTTTTCTCCTTAGTTAATTTCCAGTTTAACACTTGTGATAAAAGAACACCACTGTATCACAGGCTGGGGCATTTTCTGAAGATGAATATTATCAAGAAGGTCCTGGCCATGGGAGTCACTGTTCTTTCATTTCTAAGGGTAGAGAAATTAATCCTCAATCTTTTTTTATGTGCCTCCTTCAAGAAATAAATTTTGGAAGATGCTACAAGGATCTTTCAGGAGAGCCAACATGTCCTTCCTTCCTGGTTCTTGTAAGGGAACAGGTGAGGGTAGCATCTCTATCTCACGAACCCAGTCACACATCTGACGACTCCCTTTGCTTTGGCACGCTGCTCCAATTTGAGTCCATACCAGCAAACCTCCTAGTTTAATAAATGCATCTACACATGAATATTTACTAACGCAGTACACATATCCAGCATCCTGGCTACTTCATTTATCTTAGCATTATGCCCAAAGCACTTAATAGCTTATAAATATATCAAGAGCCATGACCTCTATCCCATCCAGTCTGCATGGAAATTATTAGCCTAACAGAGTGGTTTCTCAAGGCTAGCTTTATGGAGCTATTCTGCCTGATGTTGATGGGTGTTTAGTAGATCCCTGAGTAAAAAGGCTTTAACAGGTTTCTTTCCCTACAGGACTTGTCAGAGCCTTTAGCAGGCTAACATGAACTGTAACTTTCCAAGATGAGTGAGAGCATTTCATGCCTATGAATGCATATTAATATGTGCATACATATTTTATACCTGTAAATATTCTTACATGCAGTGTCATCGATTGAACTGTATCCCCCCAAAATATGTGTCACTTTGGCTATGCCACAATTCCCAGTTTGTGATTATGTACCATTTTGTCATCTGATGTGATTTTTCCTATGTGTTATAAATCCTATCCCTATGCTGTTAATGAGGTGGCATTAGCGGCAGCTATGTTAATGAGGCAGGACTCAATCCTGCCTCATTGTGTCTTAAGCCAATCTCTTTTGACATATAAAAGAGAGAAGCAAGCAGAGAGCCATGGGGACCTCATACCACCAAGAAAGTATAGCCAAGAGCATGCATCCTTTGGACCTGAGGTCCCTGTGCTGAGAAGCTCCTAGTCCAAGGGAAAATGACAAGGACCTTGCTCCAGAGCCAACAAAAAGAGAAAGCCTTCCCCTGAAGCTGGCTCCCTGAATTTGGACTTCTAGCCTACTACACTGTGAGAGAATAAACTTCTGTTTGCTAAAGCTATCCACTTGTGGTATTTATGTCATAGCAGGACTAGATAACCAAGACATGCGTACACTTCGTTTCATACATATGGATGCATATTCATATATGCATATATAGCATTTCATATCCTACCTGAGAATCGATACTCATATATATGTATTTAGCATTTCATTCCATGCCTGTTAATGGATGTTCTTATATGCACATACAGTATTTCGCAAACTTATTTGGCTCCATGAACCCTCACTGCCCAGGCATTTGGCAGAATCACTATCCCATAGGAAAGCCATTGGACAAACATGCCCTTAAAAAGCCCAAACGGTAGCTCCACAATGAAAGTTGTAAGATAAAAATGTTAACTGGTATGTTCACCTTAATAATCTAATTGAATGATTCTCACTCCTAATCTACTGATTATATACCAATGGGTAAAGATGGATGGGGGAAAAAAAAAGGTTTATAAGAAAATGGAGATACTCATGGACTTTAATAGGAATCTTACTCTGGTTTCTTTACGTACCATGATCGAATTTCCCAGTTGTAACCAGAATTTGGCTGCTTGAGGTTTTCATGTCTCTTTGGATAAAATAGCACACCTTTTAGAAGCAACTCCTTTTTAATCATCTTCCGGAGAGGGAGGAAGAATCCTACATTTTATGTGGTATGAGTTGTTAGGAGGATGCAGCGACCTCTCAGGAAGGTCAAATATCTGGGATACAGATTCGCTGGCGGGTCCCTAATTTAATTGATTTTTAATCTGTGCTGCTTACCCCAGCGTCTCTTATCACATGTGTATACAGGGAACTGATAATTGCATAAATGAGTAGATTTAATAAAATAGATTTACTTCCATCTATAATTCAATCTCTGGCATTGTTTCTATCACCAAGGCCATATTTTCCATCCACCGATCCTTCTGCTTTGCTTCCAACTTTCGCATTCTAATCGCCAGTAATTATCAATGCATCCTGACTGCATGTTTGATCAATTTCAGACTGTAGCAGCTGATAAAAATCTTCAGTTTCTTCATCTTTGGCCTTAGTGGTTGGTGTGTAAATTTGAATAATAGTCGTATTAACTGGTCTTCCTTGTAGGTGTATGGATATTATCCTATCACTGACAGCACTGTACTTCAGGATAGATCTTGAAATGTTCTTTTTGACAATGAATGCAACACCATTCCTTTTCAAGCTGTCATTCCCAGCATAGACTATATGTTTGTCTGATTCAAAATGGCCAATACCAGTCCACTTCAGCTCACTAATGCCTAGGATACTGATGTCTATGCATTCCTTTTCATTTTTGATGATTTCCAATTTTCCTAGATTCATACTTCGTACATTCCAGTTTCTGATTATTACTGGGAGCTTGCAGCTGTTTCTTCTCATTTTGAGTCATGCCACATCAGCAAATGAAGGTCCTGAAAGCTTTATTCCATCCACGTCCTTAAGGTCAACTCTACTTTGAGGAGGCAGCTCTTTCCCTATAGTCTTTTGAGTGCCTTCCACCCTGGGGGGCTCATCTTCCAGCACTATATCAGACAGTGTTCGGCTGCTATTCATAAGGTTTTCACTGGCTAATGCTTTTCAGAGGTAGACTGCTGGGTCTTTATTCCTAGTCTGCCTTAGTCTGGAAGCTCAGCTGAAACCTGTCCTCCATGGGTGACCCTGCTGGTATCTGAATACCGGTGGCATAGCTTGAGCATCACAGCAACACACAAGCCCCCACAGTACAACAAAGTGACAGAAGATTTTTATTAGCTGCTGTAGGCTGAAATTGATTGAACATGCAGTCAGGATGCATTGGTAGTTACTGGCGATTGGAATGCGAAAGTTAGAAACAAAGAAGAAGGATTGGCAGTTGGAAAATATGGCCTTGGTGGTAGAAACAATGCCGGAGATTGAATGATAGAATTTGCAAGACCAACGACTTCTTCACTGCAAATACTTTCTTTTACCAACATAAACAGCAACTATACACATGAACCTCACCAGATGGAACACAGAGAAATCAAACTGACTACCATCTGTGGAAAGAGAAAATGGAAAAGCTCAATATCAACGGTCAGAAGAAGGCCAGGGGCCCACTGTGAAACAGACCATCAATTGCTCATAGGCAAGTTCAAGCTGAAACTGAAGAAAATCAGAGCAAGTCCACGAGAGCCAAAATACGACATTGAGTATATCCCACCTGAATTTAGAGACCATCTCAAGAATAGATTTGACTTATCGAACACTAGCAACCACAGACCAGGTAAGTTGTGGAATGACATCAAGGACATCATCCATGAAAAAAGCAAGAGGTCACTGAAAAGACAGGAAAGACAGAAAAGACCAAGATGGATGTCAGAGGAGACTCTGAAACTTGCTCTTGAGCATCGAGCAGCTAAAGCAAAAGGAAGAATTGATGAAGTAAAAGAACTGAACAGAAAATTTCAAAGGGCCTCTCGAGAAGACAAAGTAAAGTATTATAATGACATGTGCAAAGAGCGGGCGATGGAAAACCAAAAGGGAAGAACACGTTCGGCATTTCTCAAGCTGAAAGAACTGAAGAAAAAATTCAAGCCTCGAGTTGCAATAGTGAAGGATTCCATGGGGAAAATACTAAACGATGCAGGAAGTATCAAAAGAAGATGGAAGGAATACACAGAGTCATTATACCAAAAAGAATTAGTCGATAGTCAACCATTTCAAGAGGTGGCATATGATCAGGAACTGATGGTACTGAAGGAAGAAGTCCAAGCTGCTCTGAAGGCATTGGCGAAAAACAAGGCTCCAGGAATTGATGGAATATCAATTCAGATGTTTCAACAAACAGATGCAGCGCTGGAGGTGCTCACTCGTCTACGCCAAGAAATATGGAAGAGAGCTTCCTGGCCAACTGACTGGAAGAGATCCATATTTATGCCTATGCCCAAGAAAGATGATCCAACTGAATGTGAAAATTACAGAAAAATATCATTAACATCACACGCAAGCAAAATTTTGCTGAAGATCATTCAAATGTGGCTGCAGCAATATACAGACAGGCAACTGCCAGAAATTCAGGCCGGTTTCAGAAGAGGATGTGGAACCAGGGATATCATTGCTGATGTCAGATGGATCCTGGCTGAAAGCAGAGAATACCAGAAGGATGTTTACCTGTGTCTTATTGAGTATGCAAAGGCATTCGACTGTGTGGATCACGACAAATTGTGGATAACATTGCGAAGAATGGGAATTCCAGAACACTTAATGGTGCTCAGGAGGAATCTTTACATAGATCAAGAAGCAGTTGTTTGGAGAGAACAAGGTGGTGCCGACTGGTTTAAAGTCAGGAAAGGTGTATGTCAGGGTTGTATCCTTTCACCATACCTATTTAATCTGTATGCTGAACAAATAATCCGAGAAGCTGGAGTGTATGAAGAAGAGGACCTGAAGCACTTACTAATGAAGATCAAAGACCACAGCCTTCAGTATGGATTGCACCTCAAAACAAAAATCCTCACAACTGGACCGATGAGCAACATCATGATAAACGTAGATAAGATTGAAATTGTCGACGATTTTATTTTACCTGGATCCACAATCAACACCCATGGAAGCTGCAGTCAAGAAATCAAATGATGCATTGCATTGGGTAAATCTGCTGCAGAGGACCTCTTTAAAGTGTTGAAAAGCAAAGATGTCACCTTGAGGACTAAGGTGTGCCTGACCCAAGCCATGGTATTTTTAATCGCATCATATACATGTGAAAGCTGGACACTGAATAAGGAAGATCGAAGAAGAACTGACGCCTTTGAATTGTGGTGTTGGCGAAGAATATTGACTATACCATGGACTGCCAAAAGAACGAACAAATCTGTCTTGGAAGAAGTACAGCCATAGTGCTCCTTAGAAGCAAGGATGGCGAGACTACATCTCACATACTTTGGACATGTCGTCAGGAGGGATCAGTCCCTGGAGAAGGACATCATACTTGGTAAAGTACAGGGTCAGTGGACCCTCAGTGAGGTGGATTGACACAGTGGTTGCAACAATGAGATCGAGCATAATGACAATTGCAAGGATGGCGCAGGACCGGGCAGTGTTTCGTTCTGTTATGCGTGGGGTCGCTATGAGTCAGACCTGACTCGATGGCACCTGACAACAACAAGGAGAAGACTTCCATCTAAAATCATCAGGGTGGTACTTTGAAGTCTTAGCTTGTAAAAATATAGTTAACACTAGAAAGAAGACTTATTGCTACAGAGGAAGAAAGTTAACATCACTCAAAATAATGTATAAACTCACGCACACTAAAACAAGAAGGAAAAAGTATGCCATGGCCCCTAAACAATTTATCTCATCCTTTAAGAATCACCGAGGGTAATCCGGAGAAATCCATTCCTGTTTACTTTCTTCCCTTTCAGAATTGATGGTGATGACTTACTTCCTGCATCCCGGCTTCAGTTTACACTTCGGGTGCGCCCTTCTTGCAGAGAGCCATACCTGCTTTCTCCAAGATCCTAAAACACAAGTTCTGAAATTTCTCCCCCCAAAAGGGCCACTAATGTCTGAGTGGATAATGTTCATGTTTTCCGGAAGCCCTGATTCACAGCTCATTTATAATTTTACTCATCCCTTTTTCACTGTCAGTCACTTTCCATAAACTCAACTGTAAACACTAAGTTAGCCATCTTTCTCTGAGTCCTGTTGCGTCGTGACTGTAACACCTTTGAGCTGCGGCCCTGAATGCACGATGGTGGTGCATCACCATGAACTACCCCCAGTCCTGACCTCGGGCCCAAATGCTGAACCTCTGGGGAGAGTGGAGTGCAAGTGAAGCTTTTGGCATAACTCTACCCTTAGTTTCTTCATTTCTTTTCCCCTGTAGTTATTTCTGGCTTCTTCCCCAGTTTATGCCATTAAGAAGGAGAGGATCTAGCTTGTGGTAATGAAGTGCAGGAAAGTACTGTCAGGTCCTATTGTACTACATCCTAGGAGATCCTGCAGAGGCTTCCAAGCCTGGCTGTGTACAGAGTCATCTGGGGAACCTGGCCAAAACACAGATTCCTAGACCTACCTCCCGGACACTGGGACTCAGTAGGTCAGCTGTGGAGCCCATGAACACGCATTTTCGCAAGCACTCTAGATGATTCTGATGAGTTTAGTTCCATGTCTGAGAGCTATCACTAAATGTTCTAGAAGAAAAAATATGTAAAAAAGATGACATCATTAAAATGCGCAAAATAAAATTCCTTTGATTGTAGTGACTATCCTAAAACTGAAACACATGGGGTGTTCCAATAATATAAGATGTGGGACAATCACAGTGTGGTTACTTGGCTAATTATATGGTTAAAAGTCTAAGCCAAATGGTTTATGAAACCACCCAAAAGTACAGGTGCCCCCAGAAGACTAGCCATTACCTTTATCCTGTCAAATTTGACTATTTAAGACAATTTCAGACAACTGTTCAGTAAACATAGAATGAGACTGATACTCTACCCACAAAGCCAAGTTAAGTAAAGAATTCAAGCTAACGCACATTCAAGACCTTTCTCTTGAATCATACAGACCACTGGGGTTAACATGTTTTAACCTCCATCCCCACCCATAAATTACTGCACAGTTATCTGATTTCACCACTTCATATAGCAAGCAGAGACACAGCCTGAAAGCATTTTAGAATTATCCTAAATACCCTGACCATTCGACTCTTCCTCTTCAGTCGGCACAAAGAGTTTCCAAACACAGAAAACAAGGCTGTACGGTCTTTGTTTTGCTTCCTTTCTCAAAACTCAGTTCCATTTTTGGAGTATGATAGGTATGCATCTGAAGCCCGTGCCCTTTACGATGGAGAAACGACACCGAAGAGATGAAGGGGCCAGCCCGGAAATGGCTGGAATCAATAGCATGAGCATAACTCATTTGAGAGACTGACTACTAACTGCAACAAGCTTTCTGGAAGACACAGGTCTGCTCAGAGAACCGTGTGACTTTATACACCCTGGGCACTTTATCCTGGTTTAATCAGTGCTCATTAATCCCAACAATTTTTCATGTTGCTTTAATTCTCCTGATTAGCTGTACTCACAGCCATGCTCACACATTCAGAAAAGGTTTCTGAAAGCTCATTTTTCTACAACCTCTCAACAAGCCTATATGTCATTTCAATGTTGCTTAGTATGAAGCTGAAATAATTAACTTGGTACCCTGTTAGAGGTCAATACTCTACACTGCACTATTTTATTTTATTTTTTTTAACATAAGGAGGCTTATAAATAATTACTAACAAAAGCATTAAATGTATAAGCCTGTCTATCACACTGTATTTTCTGCTTCCTTATGTGTTGGGCTAAAGTTATAAACAGGCTTCTCCTATCACCTTAATATGAGAAATAAAAGCATATACCACTTAGATTTCCACACTCGGTTGGCACCATGTCTTTCTGTAGAAGACTCTTTGGAAAATAATTTCTAACTATTATCTACTCATTTTAAAAGTTATATCTTATTCCCCAAAATAGGTAACAGAGAAAGCAATAAGAAGTCTGTTATGTAACTGACTCTAATTGAGATTTATCTTAACAAAGAAAGGTACCTATTTTGCTTATAGGAATTAACACTAAAAAGAGTCATTGTAACACTAAAAAGAGTCATTGCACAGATACAGTTTTAGTAGTAAAACATTCACCTATTATGGCATTGCTTATATAGCAAATATTACAAACAGTCTAAACTGGTTGGTTTAAGAAACTAATAAACTCATATAACCCATTGCCACGGAGTCGATTCTGACTCATAGCCGCCCTATAAGACAGAGCAGAACTGCTGTACAGGGTTTCCACGGAGCAGCTGGTAGATTCCAACTGCTGACTTCTTGGTTAGCAGCCGAGCTCTTAAGCACTGTGCCACAGTGTACGTTTTCTTTTTTTAAAAAAATCAGTTTCAGAAATTTTTAAGGGAAAGGAAATAAACTTATGACATTTAATGTTTTTAAAAATGCATATTATAAAACAGTATTGACAGTGTTCCTGTTTAAAAAAAGCCAAGCTAATGAAAGCATGACCGGAACCAAATATACCGAAGTTTTATCAGTAGGCTTATTTCGGGATAATGAGACTGGAGATAATTCTCTACCACGGCCTGTGTTAGTTGTGTAATGAAGAAAAATATATACATACTGAGCTGCTCAGAGAAGTGTGTGACTTTACACACCTTGAGCACTTATCCTGTTTTAATCAGTGTTCAGATGCAATACATATGATATGCAGTTAATTTTCTTACTATGTAAGTTCAGTAGAAAAGTCTAATCCCCTGGGAGAAAAAACTAACAACATAAGACTTAAAACTCAGAGAAAAAGAGTCGTTAAGGACACGATTAGAGAGTTTACAGAAAGGCAAACACATATCAAACGATACTCAACCTCAGGATATTGCATTTTTCATGTATCAGATTGGCAAAGAGCAAAACGGATTGATAACACACCCACGTCAGTGAGAGTATAAGCTAACATATATTCTTATAAATCGGTGGAAGTACAGGCTGGCGCAACTTCTCCAAAGTTCATTTTTGTAGGATTTATCAAATTTACAAGGAGCCCTGGGGTGCAGTGTTTAAGTGCTTGGCTGCTAACCAAAAGGTTGGCAGTTTGAACCCACCAGCTGCTCCCTGGGAGAAAGATGTGGCAGTCTCCTTCCCTAAAGATTACAGTCTTGAAAACCCTATTGGGCAACACCATGAGTGGAACAGACTCGACAGCAACGGCTATCAAATTTACAAATATGCATACCCTTTGGCCCACGTTACTTTGTCTCAAGTAGCAAAAGTTCTGGAACAACCCAAAAGTCCAATTTGGGTTAAATGATTAAAAGTACATCCCCCAAAATGGAATCTCAAGCAACCGTTAAAGAGAGAGACAAATCTATATAATGATGTGGAGATGGTTTCAAGATATGTCAAATGAAAAAAATAAGGTGAAGTACAGTGTGTATGGTATACTATTGTCCCCATTTAAGAAAAATGAATGGAGAAATATTACTAAACCTATGTGCTTGCATCTGTATAAGACGTCCCTATAGGGACACACTAGGATGCAGAAACAATGGTTGCCTCTAGAGGAGGGGAGTGAGAAGATCATGGATACTTCTCATTGTATCCCCATGGGTACTTCTTGAATTATTTACCATGTTTGTGTACCATACTTTGTATAAATAGTTAATAGTTATCTAAAATGATTGGCTGTGGAAAAGCACTATGATGTGGGAGAAAAACTAACTCTAGGCTGTCAGCTGGGCTGTAAATCTGGCATCTGCTGCTCCTTGGCTGTTGGACTTCAGGCAAGCCTTCTCCCTGGACCACCTTCTCCTTTCGTAAGGACAATCACAAAATTCCCTTTGGGCTCTTGAGAATCTGAGCTTCTAGTTGTTTTCAAAACAGATTCTTGTTTTCAAGTATCACACAAAATAACAGGTGTCTCAGCTACAAGAATTACACCTTCCTGTTGCTCATGCTTTAAAAGGTTATTCTCTAGGGAAAGCTTGTCTCAGTCAACAATTTTCTGAGCACTATTTCATCCACAGGGCCCTAGGTTAAATGCCAGGAATAGAGAAATTAACACGGCCCCATCTATAATAAATTCAGTGTAAGACCTCCCAGTTATTGAGTGCCAACTAAATGGTAGGTGCTGGATGAAGTCTTTTCTATGTCTTGTGATGCTCACACCAATCCAACCCTCTGTAGGCAGTATTAGCATCTTCATTTTACAGATGAGCAGATGGCAACTAAGAGGTGGTAAGTCACGTGCTGGCAAGAGTTGCTTAGCTAGGAAGTGATGGCCTTGAGGACTCAAACCCAGATCTGCATGACACCAAAGCCAGCGCTTTTACCACTACTCTGGCCTGCCTCACCTGATCTGGTGGGGAGGAAAACAGAGGCAAATGGATAAACAGCAATGTGTTAAGTGCTGTGGGAGAGCTCCCAGGTAAGTCTGGATGGCGATCTGCATGAAGCCAGCATTCAGGATGCGTATGGTCTTGCCAAATTGGATGTTAGTAGATTTGCTCCCAGAGGCCCAACGAATGGAACTGTCAGTTCCCAAAGCAAATCCTGATGGTGAGATAAACTCAATCTGACATTTGGCTACATAGATGCCTCAGTACCATGACAGAGACGCATTCAACCGGATGCCAACATGCATTATCTGTCAGGCTTCCAAGACCCAGACCCCACCTAATACAACTCTAGCACTTAGAAGCTCTGTAACACCAGGCAGGAGATTAACTTTTCTGAGCCTCAGACTCTTCTTTGGTAAAAAGCAGATGGAATGAAAAAATGGAGAGAAAATTAAATGTAGAAATGGGCATAAAGCTCTTGGCACCAAGTAGGCATTCAATAAATAGTATTCATATTTGCATTCTCATGTAGGCTTGGATCTACTAAAAATAATCCAAGATTTAAGGAACAATCCTGAATAGAAATTAAATGACTCATAAAATACATTGATTTGTTTTCTAAAAGTCTGTATAGCAGGGTTTTGCTTGGGAGCCATCTGATAAACTGATTCCAGCCTGAAAATTTCTCCCACATCCTTCTGACTTTGATCATCCACACCTCTAATTATTCTGGATCATGGGTAAGACCGATCCTCATCTTGAACCCTCTCCACCCATTTTTTTTCCCAAGTGCACAGAGACCCTCAGTCATCAACCACTGGCTGATGGTTTCAAGTCTTGGCTGCATCCTTCTAGGCACAAAAGTCGTATTGAGATTGACACCTGCCTCCACCCTAGGTTGCAAAGGGGTCTTCTTGTCAAAATCATGAGCAACTCTCAAAAAACTGGAGTGGGCGTTACTGAACACAAAGAGAAACTCCACATTCCAAAGGGAAACAAAACAAAAAAAGATCATTATGAGCATGCAGAATGTCTCTTGAAAAAGTGATTTGTGTCTAGAAATTTCATTTCTACATTCAATAAGCTGCATTTCAAGCAACATTTCTACTTTGATCCTTTGAGATCCTTTAATACGTCAGATGGATTTTTAATACCCACAGGAATATAAAAGCCCTTTCCAAGCTAAACAAATGGAAGGTAAGCTGAAGAGTTAATAAACACACATCTATAGAGTTTTCACAACTTGCTAAGCCACTTCAGGTGCAGTACTGGGCAGCCCAAGGGAAGAACACAAACTGGTCTTTGAGGCAGGAGTGGTGAGAGTCGCCACACAAACAACCATCTTGAGGCAGACAATGCATGGCAGAAACACTGCTCAAAAACGTCCATAGTGCAGACACAGTTCTGCGCTCCTCAATTCCACATGTAAATAAAGTCTAAATATACGCCTTGGCTCTGCTGGTCTCCTACCCTCTGGAGTGGAAGAGGAAAGCCTCACTGTGTTGTGAGCCCAGCCAAACCGACATGTGCTCCCACCCGCTTTCCCACACATTAAGAAATGTACAAATGGGAAATTGTTTGTGAGACTAATTCATGTCAGGTAGAGACCTGCCTAGTCATTACAGACATGCGCCCCTCTCATTTTGCATCGCGGACTCGAGAGGGAAAACAGTAATTTACAACATTTCCTGTGCTAAAACCTCTCCAAACACTGCTTATCAAAGGGCAAGTAACGATAGCAACACCTACACAGCAGCATCCATTCTATCTCGATCCTCAAAGTTGTAATCATCACTGCTTCTGGAAATAGGACACTTTGATTTTTCCTTTGAGCATCTCAGAAAGAGAATCAGTGAAGCCCTGTCTCCAGTGAAGTGCTTTGTTGAATTGAGATTCAGAAGTATTGGTGGAAAAATTGACTACAGGTTTCAATTCCAATTATCACATTTTCATTTTATGGTACCATTTCAACAATTCAAAAGAAAATTCTCAAAACAAGCATTTATTCACTGCCCTACCCCCAGCTCCCCCATTTTTAAAATTTAAAGCCAAGACATTTTTAGCAACCACAAACATACTGCCCTCGCTAGATCATTCACTGTAAGAGCGACTAGCATTGAATTATTCAAAGCTGGCCCCATATCCATAAACATAAAAAAGATGGTAGCCCTTTATTAAGGGCTGAGTGCCATATCCTCAACATTGTATGACAAATTGTTGAAAAGTTTTCGGATTTGATAGAGTCAAGTTTTAAATCTTTTGCGATGCAAAGAAATTGTTTTTTTTGGATCCAGAGGTTACTTTTTCTACCTTTTTGAGATACAGAACAGGGAGCAAGAATATGAAGGGAGGAGGCTGGTTTTCCTCCACAGCATCCTGAGTGTGACACTGGGAGATTCCAAGGGACAGGAACTAACTACTCTGATTTGGGTGATCCACAGATCAGCATTTAACCACCAACACGGCAAGGTAGAAGGGAGTGAAGGATACCAAGGGGAAACTTGGGGGAAAGACTAGGTAAGATATACGACCCTCAATCTCCAAGCGGGAGAATGTGACCGCTGGTGTTAATCTCACTAAAAAAGGACTACAGAGTGCAAAATCCACTTGTTTAGAAGTACACCAAGTACACTTGAAAAAGCCAGTGATTCTTTCTGGGGAAATTGAATCACATTTATTTACACGTTTTAAACAAGATCGAATACAGTAGTTTGGCAAGACTCTATAGAGCAGGAAATGCAAAAAGGTTTCAACAAATTAGCGTATGCTGGCAAATTAAGTGGTAAAAAAAAATGGTTGCATTTTAACGCCTACAAATTGTATTATTCAAGGACAGTAATGTACTCCCACTGGCAAAGTCTGTATCTAATTTGTATAACGAAGGATCTGATATTTGTTGAGTATGTGTAGTCCCTGATTCAGAATGCCCCTTTTTTTATGAACTAAGAGCTCAAATGGACAGAGGACGTGGCAAAAACCCAAGATGTGCTTTTCCCTATGATCGTCTAGTTGGTGCAAAAACCTCGTCATCTACTTTTCCTGATGAAACTGTTAGCTTCCCCTCCTGGGCTGAGAAATCTGGAAGAGAGGCTGACTGGAGGTCCTGTTTTCCCACATCCCTGTCAAGACAAATGGGTTTATGAACTGTCCTGTCTGAAAGCATCTCTCATTTATGGCAGAGCCCTGGTGGCACAGTGGTTAAGAGCTTGGCTGCTAACCAAAAGGTTAGCAGTTCGAATCCACCAGCTGCTGCTTGAAAACCCCACAGTGCAGTTCTACTGTCCTGTAGGGTCACTATGAGTTGGAATCGATTCTATGGCTATTGGTTTTTTATGAAGCGTTTGCTCTGTGCTAGGCGCTGTGCTTAAGTAGGAGGACTATACATTTTTTTTTTTAACCCACCTAACTCCTATGAGGCAGATATTATTATTATGCCCCTTACTGAGATGAGGAAACTGAGGCCCAGAGTGTTTAAATAACTGTCTGAGACCTTTCCACTAGTAAGGCGGGTAGTCCAGTCCTATAGCCCATCCTCTCAGTCTTTACTCACGGAACATGCTACCTCTCCAGGAGCAATGGATCCACTTCACAGGTTGCTGGAGCAGGCCCGCTAGGTAGGTGCACCTAAGACCACTCACGGAGAACAGTCTGAAAACTTGTGGTCAGTCACCCACCCAGCATGAGACCTCAACAGGAAGCTGGAGAAGTTTGTAGGAAAATAGGATCCCTGAACTATGGTTCTCTGAACTGTAGCCCACAAAACATGGCAACACAGCTTCGAGACCAATTACTTCCTTTCAGTTTGGCGGATCAATGAAAGGCGCGTGGGGAGGAGTGATGAGAGAAGGAAAGTGTGGCTACAGCTTTTGGGGTTTCTAGGAAGATGAGCAAAGCCCGTGCACAGATCCCGAAGTGAAACTGATCGGAACATAATTTCTATGAAAAGTGATGAGTGTGCTACTACAGAAACTATACACACACACACAAAAAGCCACACTAAAACAACAACAAAAGCCCCCGACTAACTGCTTCAGAAATTAATATTTGCTGGCATTGAAATGTGACAAGTCTTCTAAAGCTCTGGCACTGCAAACATTAAATGTGCTTAATTTTCCTTGTGATGAAGTGTTTTTCTTAACTGGCTACATGTATTTAACTTCGCAATTGATTCATATTCTAAGGAAATCTTCATGGATCCCTTTCTCAGCAAAGACGAATGACCAGCAAGAAGAAACGAAACATGCTGGAAAATGGTAAAACGTTACTTTTTTTTAGATAACCAGTTTTGTTAAACTTGTTGACAGTCAGAAATGTCCATCTGGGCTGCGTTGTTTTCGATTGCTGTTTGAATAACAGATTAATTTAATAATCAGTGGGATATTGAATGACAAAAATTATTGGTTGGAGCAGCCAAACCACCAACCCTAATGACATTCTTATGTAAATTCTTATTTTCTTTTAGGCTCCCGCATTCTTAATGAACCCTGTATTTTTGAAAATTCTTTTTAAACACTGCATATTGTCCCTCTATGGTATAATATGTCTGTCTATGCTATGGACAGATAAATCTCCACTTTTGGACTCAAAAATTTGAAGGTTTCTATTTAGAGCAACTGAGTCACCCCTTGATGTATTTTCCACACAAAGCCATCCAGTAATTTTGGAAAAAGGACACAAAAGTTGAGTCGAGAACAACCAGTCTTCAAAGATCTTTGGAGACCAGACAGACTTTTACTATATGGCTAGAACCACCTGACATTGTAGCAAACTATTTAGACGCCAGGGCCATTGGATCTCTTCTAAGAGGTGAGCAGATTGTTGGCAACAGTTCTGAGCAAACTGCAGCACGCAGCACGTTCCCGTGGGAAGTGGACAGTTCTCTGAGATTGTCACTCTATGGTTTACCATCGCTTGTGGAGGAAAGTAATCGGTGCCTTGAGACTGGTGCGTAATGGACAAAGTTTTGTATGTTCCATTGCGGGAGGCGAGATGTTTTTCTATGAAAAAGATCTTAGTGCATAATTTCTGAAATACTATAATTTTCACCAAACTCCGTTTCCAACTCACTTCTGGCCAAATGCTGCAGAATTGTGTTATTTTTGAATGTCTCTGCCCCTGACCTGAAGTTACCTAAAAAGTTGGTTAAAAATTAGTAATTGTTAGAGGACCAGTCCTGTGAAATCTCATTCTTTCCAAGCAAAGGTTGACAAACTTCTACATGAATTAGATATAAAGCAGATGTGCAGGCCTGGCTTTCCAGGGGCCACCAAACGTTTGGCCATTGTACCGAGAAATCTAAGTGCCCTCGAGATGGGAAGGAAGATAACCCAGTAACACTGTTTTCCTCCTTAACACACTGCATTCCAGGACTGCAAAACTCACGCAGAATGCAAAATGACATATTCATAAATACTGTGATAAACACGCAGATGTATCTCCTAACAAGTTCTATTTAATAAAACCGAGCAACGGAGGCTAGAGAGAAAGGGTACGCAAAAGACAGAAATAAAAGGACTTGATCCTTCAAAAATATCCTCAAAGATTATTTCAGTCTTTTTTTTATGTGTTTGGAAACCCTGGTGGCATAGTGGTTAAGAGCTACGGCTGCTAAACAAAAGGTGAGGAGTTCGAATCCACCAGGTGCTCCTTGGAAACCCTATGGGGCAGTTCCACTCTGTTTTTAGGGTTGCTATGAGTCAGAATCGACTCAACAGCAATGGGTACGGTATTTTTATGTTATATAAACATTATAAAGTAATTTTATAATAAAGTCTCACAAAGATTTTGGGAGCAGAAAAATAATTTTTTGGATTAACTGATTTCTCATTTAAATAGTTACCGAGTCAACTTGTCAAATTCTAATTCCTACAAGAAAAAGAGGAGGAGGAGGAGGAGGAGGAAGAAAAAGCAGCAGCAGCAACAGAAGAGGAAGAAGAGGAGGAGGAGGAAGGAAAAAAATGAGGTTTTTGCTCTGTAAGGACGAGAACTCGTGGGGGAGCAAATGGCCAGTCTGCATCAGGGGTTACTGTTTCAAAAGGCCACCAGTGTCATGGTTATCGCTGATATTTCTCCCATAACCTGAAACCTGATCTTTTTTTTTTTTTTTTTTCTCTCTCTCTCTTCTGCTATTCCACGCTGGTGTCAGGGTAGCATATGGAATCCTTGGCCTTCAAAGGACTGGTCGTTTCTGACAGGACTGAAGGGGCAATGTCATTTCACTCCCAGTCATTCCTTGTCTCGTCTCTCAACTCTCCTCGCCCCCAACTCCGTGTTCCAGTTTCCCGGAACGTCTAGCAATTGGTTATAAAACTCACAAATTCTCCTGTCTCCACAATCCTCTTCTGGGTGTCTGGATACTCTTTCTTCTCACTTGTTACCTGCTAACTCTCTTTATCCTGGGAGTCTTGTAGTACACGCTGCTTCTTCCAGGAAGCCTTCCTTGACCACCTCAAGCCTCCCTTCTGCGTTCCTGCAACATTTACTCTGTAGCCACAGCACTACCTGTGGAATGCTGAATTTGCCTAGTTACTTTCTGCAAACTTCATGAAGGCAGGAGCCATGCATGTCTCATTCACCACTGTCTCCCCAGAGTCTAGCCCAGTGTCTGGGATATAACATACAATCAAGAACTTTTTTACTGAAGACCTGAGCTATCTTTAATTTTTTTTCCCCAAGCCTGTATTTTGTTTCCCAAGTTGATTCCTTAGAAACCTTCTTTGGGGCCATTAATGCATCAGCCCTAATATCCTATGAATTACCTTTCCATCTCTCAAGTTATACATTAGAAACAGGCAAAAACAATCTATAATGTTAGACATAAAGAGAGTGGCTAACTTATGGTAAGTGGGGGTTACAGCTAGAAAGGGGCAGGCAGGGGGGTTCGGAGGAGCTTGTGACATTCTTTGACTTCTTGATCTGGGCGCTGGTTATACATGTGTGTTCACTTCATGAAGACCAATCAAGCTACAGACTCGTGGTTTGTGCACTTTTCAGAATGTCTTAGGCTTCAATAAAAAATTTACTGAAAAAGAGAAGAAAAGCACAAGTCCCTACTCCTGTTCTCACCCAGACCCCTAAGTCTTCACTGTCTTGCCTTTGGAGTGTGCCTGAGCTGTTGGGTAGTGTCCTGGAAATAATGCTTTAAAGGGAAAACTCTCCAAAGTCTGCATTGTCTTTTCACTGATGCCAGCAAACTGTACAAGGCCTTACTCAACTTCACAATCGCCTGTGAATCTTCAGCCCAGCGTGGAATTCCAGGTCTGAAGCAGACGTGCCACAACTGGTATAAATGCCTTCAGCATCAAGGTCAGGTCTTTCCATCTTTGGGTTCCCCAAAGCAGAATGGTTTCTGAACCACAGTGGGAATATAACGGCCTGCTACTGAATGAAAGGGAATCGTCTCTTTAGCTTGAAATCTTCACATCGTTTATCTTTAATCAATTTTCACTCCTACCCCGGCTTTCTAATTATGAGTCTATAAAGAAAATCAACTTACCCTCATAATCCTCTATTTTGGCTCTATTGGTTTTCTCACTTAGAATGCAAAGTAAGAAACCTGACTTGTACTCCACTATATATAACTGTCTATCATTCAATAAGAGATAGCAGCCACCTCATGAAGTTTGTAGTGATGAAGACCAGGGGTATAATATCCTTCTGGTCAAAATGGTTCTCAATCATTATAAAATCAATGGAGTCTGCTTCACAGAACCACAGAGCCATGAAATGTCAACAGTCCTTTATTCATACATGAACTCTGGTCATCTGAGATTGTTGTATTTTTTCCTACGGGGAATTCTACAGTAGTGAAATGATGTTAGACTTCTGAAAAGGAAAATTCACATTTTGACAGAATGGTTTACGGAAATAAAAAACTTTATAAATATATTATGCGCGTATTAATTGCGGTCATTTATTGAATACTAACTATGTGGTAGGCATTATACTAAATTCATAACATACATTTTTTTTTTCATTTGATTCTCACATCAAGTCCATGACTTCTTTACTGTTACTATCCCCAATTACTCAGGAGGAAGATGAGTTTTAACGAGTTAAGATTCTTGCCCAGGGTGGCCCAGTCAGTATAACGGATTCAGGATTCACAGGGGGAACTCTCATTCCAAGTCTCCTGCATTAAACCACTCTCTTTGAGTTCTTTCTTGTGGCTCTAGAATATCCTCAGTCGGAATACAGAACTCAAACGCAGCAGACTAGCAAACGTGGAAGCCATCCAGCTCTACACACCCAGCCATGCTGGATGAAATAGTAAAACAAAACAAAAATGTTTCAATCCAAAAAGCTTACAAGAAGGGACACTAAAAGCCAACTATACATTTACAGCTAAATGTAAAAGGCTGATACTCTGGTGCTGTCTGGGGCTCTGGATGGGAAAAATAATATTGCCCGTCAGAGATCAACCTTCAAGCCTAAACTACATGCTGCTGGGGGAAAATATTTACTGTAATTACATGGTGCAGAGACTCCTCGGCACAAAAAGCTCCCATCACAGTTCTTCCCAGGCAGTTATACCAACAGGAGACATGACAGAGGGCCAGATATACAACCACTGTGAAGAGCAACTCAAGCTATCTTCTGTTACTACAGAAACGACAGTCGATAGTAAAGATCAGTCCACAGTCAAAAGTGACAAAACACGTGAGCAAACAATCTACCATGAAAAAAAGTCAGCAGACATAAGAAAAAAGAGGATGGGTAACCCAAGAATTTAAGCTACTAGGACAATCTAAAAAGGGTCTTACAGTTAGGTGTAAAGAACTTAAGAATAAGAGTCTATATAAAAGATACACAGATTTAAACAACAACAAAAAACAATAAAACCTCTAGAAATTAAAAAAAAAAAGTCAGTGTTAAACACTCCATGGAGTCTTTAAGCAGAAGAGCATATCAAGAGGAAACATTTAACTGGAATATATGTCTAAGGAAATTATTCAGAATAAAGTACATAAACACATACAAATAAATTTAAATCTAGATACACTTCATGAAACATCAGAATAATAAAGAGAAAGTGAACACTTTAAAAAAACATCTGAGAGGAGAAAAAGCCAGACTACATAAAAGACGCAAAGCGAAAGGCCAGAAGACTATAGAATGATATCTTCACGGTACTTCAGTTTAGAGACTACTGAGTTAAATTGTCACTGCAGAGTACATATTAAATAAGGTTTTTAGACAAAGAATGAGAAAATTTACCAAACCATTCCTACGAAAACTTCTAAAGTCCTGTACAACAAGAAGCAATGATGACCAAATAAATTGGTAAACATGTAATTCCTACAGACAATAACAACAATAATAAAATATTTAGTGGGTTGAAAACACAGCAGAACTGACAATAAAGTGAAAAGACAAGGTACAGAATGGGAAAAAATATTCAGAAATCATGTATCTAAAAAGGGTTTAATATCCAAAATATATAAAGAACTCCTACAACTCAGTAACATAAAGACAAACAACCTAATTTAAAAATGGGCAAAGGATTTGAATCGACACTTCTCCAAAGAAGACATACAAATGGCCAATAAGCACATGAAAAGATGCTCAGCACCATGAGCCACTAGTGAAATGCAAATCAAAACCACAACGAGATAGTACTTCATACCCACTAGTATGGCTATTATTAAAATAATGCATTGATGAGGATGTAAAGAAATTAGAACCCTTGTCCATCACTGATGTGACTGCAAAGTGGTGTGATCACTGTGAAAAACAGTTTGACACTTCCTCAAAAAGTTAAACATAGAATTACCATATTACCAAGAAATTCCACTCCTAGGAATATACCCAAAAGAATTGAAAGCAGGGAGTTGAACAGATATCTGGATCCTACTATTCATCACCACGAGGCAGAATTGACTCAAAGGCAACTGACAACAATTTTCATGGAGGAAAGGGTGGGAATATGACTACGAAAGGTCACCAAAAGAAGGGCTACCGTCCCTGTGCTGTTAGCAAACGAAACAGACATTAAGGCACAAAACACTTTTATTTAAGAGGGTTACTACCCAGTGACAGGAATGATTTGTTAGCAAGCTACACCAGTCTTGTACAAGAATGTCCACAGTAATATAGCTTCAAAATATAAAATGTACAATTAACTGAATGACATGAAGAAATTAAAAAGTCTATAATCTGGGTGAGATATTGACATCTAAGACAGAATAACAACAAATAGGAAGGTTTGAAACATAACACACTTGATCCAATGGACAGATATTGATCCCTGGACCAGCTACTACAGAATGTAATTTGTTTTCAAAAACACACAAATACTAGAACACACAGCGAATCTCCACAAATACTAAAAAAGATGTGTTATACAGAACATAATGCCATTTAATCAGACATCAATAATAAAGGGACAGATTCAAAAACGTTATATTAGGAAATTTTAAAACGCTATTCAAAAATATACAAATCAAAATATGATGAACATTAGAAAATTGTCAGAGCTAAATACCAATGAAATCCCTACATATTAAATTCATAGAGATAAACTAGAACACACTCACACACACATACATACACAGCGACACACATAAAATATCAAACACAAAATGTTAGAAAATAAAAACCAGAGTAACCCTCAGAAAAGTAGAAAGGTAATAACACAGATAAGAAGCAAAATAAATAATGTCAAAGAAACAACAACAGAGAGGATTAGACAAACGAAATGACGATGGTTTCTGAAAAGACAAACATATTTCTGGCAGTATGAAGACAGGGAGGGAAAGAGCACGAGAGAGAAAGAAAGGGAGAGGATCAATGAAAAAGTCAAGAATTCAAGGGAGCAAAGTAAAATATAGTAGCATTTTTTAATGGAAAGAAAACACCATTAACAAATGCATGCCAATCAACTTGAAAACTAAGATGAAATGGGCAATTTTCGAAGAAATATAATCACCAAAAGCATTTCAAAATGAAATAGCAAATCCAAAGATACCTAATCACTAAAGAAATAAATTTAGTAGGTGTAAATCCACACACACACACACACACACACACACACACACAAGTACCACCAATCACTGATAATTTTCTGGGTTTTACCCAACCTACATGAGACAGATAATTCAATCTTACACAAAGTATTCCAGATATCAGAAAAAGAGGAAAAACTCTCCAAGTAATTCTGTGATAATGAAACAATAGTAAAACCAAATGACATTAAGAGAAAAGAAAACTACAGGCCACTCTTCTTTTTGAGCATAGATGCAAAAGCCCACCATATAACATGGAAAAAAAAAGAATATTATCTATCTATATATCTATATCTCTATCTATAATGACAATTAAGATTCATCCTGGAAGACCAAGTTGCACATTAGATAATCTATCTACTATTAAAGATATTTATTAGTATATATGATTATTTAATGATTTTAAATTTTGAAAACTATTAGTGTAACTCAGCGTATTAACAAATTAAAGGAAGATAAGCTTAGTAATGGATGTAGAAAAAAATATTGGATAAAATTTGACATCCATTCAGGTTTCAAACAATACCAATAACAACGAAAAATCATAGAGATTTTCTTTAACCCAATAAATGGCTAATTCCAAAAACCTATACCAAACATAATATGTAACATGTAATTATTAGACTCAATTCTTTTAAATCAGAAAAGGAATGGTTGCCTATTCTTACTACTTCTGTTCCACAATGTCTCTGAAGTTCAGCATAATCAATAAAACAGACACACACACACATACAAAACCAGTTCAGAAGTATGGAGATTAGAAACTTTCACAAATGATATGTAAAAAGTCCAAGAGAATCTATATACAAACTATTATATCTAAAAGAACATTTAGCAATTTTCTAGATATAAGATATTCAATATACAGAAATCAGTGATGGTCTTATATACTAGCAGTTACCAATTAGAAAATGTTGTTTTAAATATATACCATTTATGATAGCAAGAAAAACTATAACCCATCTATGTATAAATCTAACGTAAATAAAATTATAATACTGTTTTAAAGGCATAGAAAAGATGTATGTAAATAGATATACTTAGTTTATGAATGGGAAGGTCCAATATCATAAATGAGAGCAATTATCTTCAAATTTATCTGTAACATACCAATCTGAATCAAGACCCTAGCAGAATTCATGGAAATTAACAAAATGATATCAAAATTAATATAAAAAAGCAAAGAGCCAAGAATAGGCAAGACAAATTAGAAGTATCAGGAAAGGACACGTGTTCTCCCAAACAGCAAGTCAGTAAAGCTGTAATAATTAAAGTGGCATGGTATTGAAAACAAGGAAATCAAAAAACAAATCTACATAGATGGGAACTCAGCCCATGAAAGAGGTGTCCTAACAAATCGGTGGGAAAATAGAGCTCCTGGATAACAGGCCAATAATATGGAAAAGGACTAAATTAGAACTCTACCTCATGACACTCACACACAAATAAATTCCAGAAGGATTAAAGTCCTAAGCATGAAAGGCATCACTTAAAAGCATTCAGAAGAAAAATATCTGAGAAAGTCATTATGACATCAGGGCAGAGAAGAACTTCCTCCACAAGACACAAAATGTACAAGTCATAAAAGAAAAGAGGAATAAATTAGACTACATTAAAATAAAAGCACAAAAACTTCTATGCATCAAAAGACATCTATAAAAACTGAAGGGACAGGGCAAAGACTAGGAAAACAGGGTTTTAACGCATATAGTTACAAAGAAATAGAGTCCAGGACACAGAAACACCCAAATTCATAAGAATAGAACCGGCCACCCAATAGGGAACGTCACAAAGAGGCCAGGAACCCAAAATGACCAATAAAACCGTTTAAACAGGCTCAACCTCATTAGCTATTGGTGAAAATGCACATTAAAAGGCTGAGAAACCAATCCCAACACATCCGATCTGGGTGAATACTGAAGGCCTGGTACTTTCAATGAAGATGCCTAAGGCAAAAAAAAAGGCAAAGACAGTTGAAATTGCCAACTGTCAATTGTGAAAGTGCCCACTGGACTTTTTCCAACCATTAAGACACTGGACTAAAGAGTCTCCTACGTTCCAGGATGTATTTTCATGCATTTTTTAATGCTTCCCAATCTCTAAATGTTCTCTCTAACATTCTTCCAAGCTGATGGAAATACTTTCTCACACAAGCGGGCAGCCATGTTTTCCATCTCTGAAGGCAAACGCGTGTGTGGGTGGCCCACTGGCCCATGTGGGAAAGTTCTACATTGAGCAGAAAGGGGAGGGGGCCTTACTTGGAGCAGTCTTCACAAGCAATGTTCCCTGTGGTCTCCTTGATGGTGCGCTCAGAGACAAATGCGGGGTATTCAGTGTCACAAGGCTCCAGGGTCTGTTTCAATTTCTGGGCTGTAGGGACATGGGGGAAAAAAAAGGTAAAGAACTCAAGGCACAGGCTCAGTATTGTGACTGGCAGCCCACAGTAACTCAGAACGCAGTTCCGCCCCTGCTGCTCTGTGATTTTTCTAGGCACAGCATAATGTGTTATTTTCTAATAGTCAAGTGATTTCATCTGCCAAGCAACTCTGTAAGCTATAATTCCTCCAGCAGTTGTGCTGGCTTGATCAACTATCATTTATGCATCACAAGAATTCTACTTTCTGGGACAACATCAGTTACCGGGGCTGTGACCTCAGACTTACTCAAGCTTAGCAACAACACACATGTATATCTGAACAAATGTATAAAATATAAGTTATACCATATTATTTAGGGTGAGACAGAGGTCATGATACAATTGCATGGTTTTATTATAGAAAGAAAATTGAAACAGAAAATAGTAAAACACATAATGCCTTTGAACCACTGCCATGAACCAAATCTTACTATTATGAAGTTCTTTGTCCAGTATTATAGCATGTCAGTTTTTACTTGTTAAATGACCCTAATGCATGGATAAGCACATAGTAGGCACTCAGTAACGGGCTGGTGCTTGATTGAATTATTTAAACAAGTTATGCCCAGTGGGCAAATTACAAAGCCTCTCAATTTTCTCATTTGTAAATGGAGGATAATGATAGTTCCTGTATCAGAGGTTGACATGAGAAATAAATGAAACCATATATGTTGAGTACTTAGTACAGGAACATAATGAATGCTAAGTAAATGTAACATCATCATAATAACACCATCATCACCACGAGCAGCCTAGTGAAGTCACTATAACATTAAAATGATGATGATGACAGTGATGAGAGGTACTATAGCATAATGGTTAAGGGTGAAGGCTCTGAAGTCAGAGAAGTCTGGAGTACAAATCCCTGCTCTGCTGCTTCAAGGTAATCCTCAGTATTCTCATCTGGAAAATGGGGGTGCTAATAGTACAGATATACTTCATAGGAAGTCTACTCATTGACATTTTGCCAGCAGAATGCTCTTTGGATTCCAGTGCCCAAACTTCATACCCAGTGCTGTCGAGTCGATTCCGACTCATAGCGACCCTATAGGACAGAGTAGAACTGCCCCATAGAGCTTCCAAGGAGCGCCTGTTGGATTTGAACTGCCGACCCTTTGCTTAGCAGCCGTAGCACTTAACCACTATGCCACCAGGGTTTCCCCAAACTTCATAGAGGTATACAAAGGTGCTGGCTCATATTTACATAGAAAAAATTATATATATTTATATTTACAACTCCAAAAGTCAACAGAATTTAATAATATGATATGTGGACGAAGTCTCAAGTTATATTCCAAATAACACCAGTTAAATGTCAGAACCACGGCTAGGTGTTTTGTAGTGTGTCAAGCGTCAGTCCTGAGTGTGTGTGCAGCTGGGACACTATGACTGCAGAATGAGGAAATTGGTTGGGGGTTTGGAGTGGAAACATAATGCATTGTGATTTTACGTATTTAAACAAAAGGAAGTGGGCTCTTGATTAGCTTTTTTTTAATAAAGAAGAGGTGACTTTCAGGAACTTGGTCATAGGCATTAAGGAGAGATGCCCATACAAACCTCACAGAGTGGATCTGAAGGATATATGGACTAAACTATGGACAGCTCTTGCCAGTGACACACAGTTTCTTTCTCTCTCTCTCTCTCACTCACATACACACACACGCAGCCTTCCTGAAAGGCTAGTTGTTAGTGAGGGTTACTGCAGCGGGTTGAGTAGAAGTCCCCCAAATCCATGCCCACCTGGATCTCAGAATATAATCTGTTCTCTGGTAAAGCTCTATGCAGTGTAATTAAGGTAGGAATCTAGAGGTGAACCTGGGTTAGGGGAAACCCTAAATCCAATGATGTGTGACCATAGAGGACCAGAGATGATGGCCACGTGAAGACAGTTGCTGAGATAGGAGGTATGTTTCCGCAAGCCAAGGAATGCCTGGAGCCACCAGAGGCTGCAAAAGGAAAGCAAGGATTCCTCCTGTACAGCCTTCAGAGAAAGCATGGCCCTGCCGATTTCAGACTTCTGGCATCCAGAACTGAGAGAGAGAAGTTTCCCTTGTTTTAAGCCACCCAGTTTGTGGTAATTTGTTACGGCTGGCCTAGGAAACAAATACAGTTACCTTCTACAGGCCAGGCTTGGGCTAACTGCAGAGCAGCTAAGATACCTCCTACAGGCCAGGCTTGGGCTAACTGTGAAACAGCTAAGATACCTCCTACAGGCCAGGCTTGGGCTAACTGCAGAGCAGTTAAGATACCTCCTACAGGCCAGGCTTGGACTAACTGTGGAACAGCTAAGATACCTCCTACAGGCCAGGCTTGGGCTGTGAACAGCTAAGATACCTCCTACAGGCCAGGCTTGGGCTAACTGTGAACAGCTAAGATACCTCCTACAGGCCAGGCTTGGGCTAACTGTGAAACAGCTAAGATACCTCCTACAGGCCAGGCTTGGGCTGTGAACAGCTAAGATACCTCCTACAGGCCAGGCTTGGGCTGTGAACAGCTAAGATACCTCCTACAGACCAGGCTTGGGCTGACTGTGAACAGCTAAGATACCTCCTACAGGCCAGGCTTGGGCTGTGAACAGCTAAGATACCTCCTACAGACCAGGCTTGGGCTAACTGTGAAACAGCTAAGATACCTCCTACAGGCCAGGCTTGGGCTAACTGTGAAACAGCTAAGAAACCTCCTACAGGACAGGCTTGGGCTAACTGTGAACAGCTAAGATACCTCCTATAGGCCAGGCTTGGGCTAACTGCAGAGCAGCTAAGATACCTTCTACAGACCAGGCTTGGGCTAACCATGAAACACCTAAGATACCTCCTACAGGTCAGGCTTGGGCTGTCCGCAGAGCAGCTAAGATACCTTCTACAGACCAGGCTTGGGCTGACTGTGAACAGCTAAGATACTTCCTACAGGTCAGGCTTGGGGTAACTGTGGAAGAGCTAAGAGACCTCCTATAGACCAGGCTTGGGCTAACTGCAGAGCAGCTAAGATACCTCCTATAGACCAGGCTTCGGCTAACTGTGAAACAGCTAAGATACCTCCTATAGACCAGGCTCGGGCTAACTGTGGAACAGCTAAGATACCTCCTACAGACCAGGCTGGCACTAACTGTGAACAGCTAAGATACCTCCTATAGGCCAGGCTTGGGCTAACTGCAGAGCAGCTAAGATACCTTCTACAGACCAGGCTTGGGCTAACTGTGAAACAGCTAAGATACCTCCTACAGGCCAGGCTTGGGCTGTGAACAGCTAAGATACCTCCTACAGGCCAGGCTTGGGCTGTGAACAGCTAAGATACCTCCTACAGACCAGGCTTGGGCTGACTGTGAACAGCTAAGATACCTCCTACAGGCCAGGCTTGGGCTGTGAACAGCTAAGATACCTCCTACAGACCAGGCTTGGGCTAACTGTGAAACAGCTAAGATACCTCCTACAGGCCAGGCTTGGGCTAACTGTGAAACAGCTAAGAAACCTCCTACAGGACAGGCTTGGGCTAACTGTGAACAGCTAAGATACCTCCTATAGGCCAGGCTTGGGCTAACTGCAGAGCAGCTAAGATACCTTCTACAGACCAGGCTTGGGCTAACCATGAAACACCTAAGATACCTCCTACAGGTCAGGCTTGGGCTGTCCGCAGAGCAGCTAAGATACCTTCTACAGACCAGGCTTGGGCTGACTGTGAACAGCTAAGATACCTCCTACAGGTCAGGCTTGGGGTAACTGTGGAAGAGCTAAGAGACCTCCTATAGACCAGGCTTGGGCTAACTGCAGAGCAGCTAAGATACCTCCTATAGACCAGGCTTCGGCTAACTGTGAAACAGCTAAGATACCTCCTATAGACCAGGCTCGGGCTAACTGTGGAACAGCTAAGATACCTCCTACAGACCAGGCTGGCACTAACTGTGAACAGTTAAGATACCTCCTACAGGCCAGGCTTGGGCTAACTGTGAACAGCTAAGATGCCTCCTACAGACCAGGCTTGGGCTAACTGTGAACAGCTAAGATACCTCCTACAGGTCAGGCTTGGACTAACTGCGGAGCAGCTAAGATACCTCCTACAGGTCAGGCTTAGGCTAACTGTGAAACAGCTAAGATACCTCCTACAGACCAGGCTTGGGCTAACTATGAACAGCTAAGATACCTCCTACAGGCCAGGCTTGGGCTAACTGTGAACAGCTAAGATATCTCCTACAGGCCAGGCTTGGGCTAACTGTGAACAGCTAAGATACCTCCTACAGGCCAGGCTTGGGCTAACTGTGAACAGCTAAGATACCTCCTACAGGTCAGGCTTGGACTAACTGCGGAGCAGCTAAGATACCTCCTACAGGTCAGGCTTAGGCTAACTGTGAAACAGCTAAGATACCTCCTACAGACCAGGCTTGGGCTAACTATGAACAGCTAAGATACCTCCTACAGGCCAGGCTTGGGCTAACTGTGAACAGCTAAGATACCTCCTACAGGTCAGGCTTGGACTAACTGCGGAGCAGCTAAGATACCTCCTACAGGTCAGGCTTAGGCTAACTGTGAAACAGCTAAGATACCTCCTACAGACCAGGCTTGGGCTAACTGTGAACAGCTAAGATACCTCCTACAGGCCAGGCTTGGGCTAACCACAGAGCAGCTAAGAATGCAAGCTCCAGGCTTACAACCCATGCCACTAATGTGACCTTAAGTAAGTTTTTAACCTCTCTACACTTTAGTGTCCTCATCTGCAAATGGGGACAGCAGTACCAACCTCACGTGGCTGTTGAAGGTAAAATGTATTCATACATGTACACTGGCTGGCACATTTCCTGTGCTATTTAAGCACACGCTCTTACTACCATGACCTTTGCTGCATACATTACTTCATTGAATCCTCACCCTGTGGACCTTTTTTGAGCCAATTCTTTTTGGTTGAAAAAGGCAGGCAGGTGGCTGCCTCCACCTCCTGACTCTACTAAGCCTAAGTTCTGGTCGCTGCACGCTCCTGAGGGCCACGTCCCAGATACTGTCTACTCCCCCTGTGCCCAGCAGGGGCGGCACACTGAGGGGCCAGCACCGGCGTTCTGGATAACTGAATAATTCTCCAGATTAGTGGTTTTCAGGCAAATAAAATGGACAAAGGCAGCATGCGGATCTCAGGCTGTAGTGGCAAAGTGCCTGCCTTTCGGGTGGAAAACAAGGCCATCTCAGGGGGCGCAGACCCAGCAGTAAGGACACGGAGAGGCACAGGGGAACACCAGTCTCTTCGTGGGTCTTCTCCAACGCCTCGCACTTCGGCAGGAAGACGTCTGTGGTTGGTGTTTGGGAGTTTTTACCACCTTGCTTTCATTTTCATTTCTTTCTTTCACTTGCTTTTCTCTCCTTTTAACCTTGGGCAGCCAGACATAAAGCTCAGAGTATCTGGCTACAGTTTGGTAATACTCTTTATTTTCATGGTTCTTATTTTTGCAATTGATTTCTCTGTCGTGGCCAGTCATGCTGGTTTTCTACTTAGGAAGCTTCCTTTTAAAATTTAAATTTCACGAAGTGAGTCATTAAATGATATCAAAATTCAGTCAGTAATGGCCTAGGTTAAAGTAGATATGGCACGAGCATGCAGGTGGCATATAATAACGTCACGGTAAACCAGACAGACCAAACCCACTGCTGTCAAGTCGATTCTGATTCACGGTGACCCCATGGTGGCAACAGCTAAATTTGTTCAGCAATTACTGTGTGCCAGGTGCTGTTCTGCTTTAACTATATTAATTCATCTAACAGTAAAAACACCAAAAAATGAAAAAATAAACTGTGAGGTAGGAGAAATTATCATCTCTGCTTTGCAGATGAGCAAATGAGGGACAAAGGGCTGCTATAAATCACCCAAACTCACCCAGTGAGTATAAGGCGGACCCAGGATTTGAACCGCAGCCGTCTGGCTCCAGCATGTACATGTTTAACTGCTCTGTGAAGTTTGGCCAATGAAAGAAAGAAGGACAGGGCTGTGGGTCAAGCTGAATAGGCAGCACATGTGATTTAAATAAGCCCGATAATTGCGCCTTCTCTAATTCTAATTGTCTGGGCCTAGTTATAATGGAATGAGACCAACATTCTCAATGGCGAAACTCGTTAAGCTATGATCGTTTCCGGAGATGAAATTCCTGTTCCTTTGACAATTGTGGGGCACCCAGGCTGATGTAGTGATAAACTGTCACGTCTATTTGCAGCATGGCTATAGACCGGCTAGAAGTTGCTTGGTGCACTTTTGGGAAACACATGCATTTCCACATAAAACCAGAGCCACATTTGATCTAAATAACATGGTTTAACATGAAGACCTTTCTTTGTCTGGAGTGCTATGGAAAACGCCACATATATTTGCCAGTCATTACTGCTTATCTGCAGAATTTCAAACCAACAACTAAGGCTGCCAGGGTGCTTACTGTTTTAACTCGTGGGCATTCTAAAACATGCTGTCTCAGAAACTTAGGATACAGGAAGATCATGAAACTGATTCTTTTTCTCAAGTGGAAATGGAGGCTCAGAAAGCAGACACAACCCTCCTAGGGTCCCACTGAGAGTTACTCATCATGAGCGTCATTTACTCAGACAGCAAATACCACCACCTCCACAGCCAGTGCTCACTAAGCACCTAAAACCAGTTGACCTCACATTGATTCTGACTCATGGCAACCCCATGTGTGTCGGGGTGGAGCTGTGCTCCACAGAGTTTTCAATGGCTGATTTTTCAGAAATAGATTGCCAGGCCTTTCTTCCGAGGTGCCTCTGGGTAGACTTGAATCTCTGAACTTTTGGTTAACAGCCTAGGGTGCTAATGATTGTGCCACCCAGGGACTCCACTAAGCACTTAAATGTGCCAAATACCTTCTGCATGAACTGAATTCTCGCCATCAAGCACAGCGCAAGACCCTGCTGCCATCCCAGCTTTACAGACGAAGAAGCTCAAAAAACTGAAGACGCTTGTCCACAGTCGCACTGCTAAGCTGCATGGCTCTAAGTGGTGGTGTCAGATGTGAGCCCAGGCAGTCACATCCTGTAGCCTACCCTTGCTGCCATCACCCTGCCCTGCCTCCCGCCACAGTTATATTGGATGTCCGAGGCTGAAAGCCGCTGTGATCATCACATTTAAAATAAAGCACCCAAGAGAGCAACCCCACAACCGAATTTCTTTAATTTTCCCCTCACTACAAATGTCCCTGATGAGAATAACTGACTTGGGTTCACAGTAATTATGCGCAGACAACTGAGAATGAATAGAGTTTCCATCTGAAAAGCCTCCCTCTTCTTTTGTCTCTGTGAATGCGCCCCCATTCATAACCGGGTGCCAGCAAGCTCCATTCTCTTTGTGCAACTTCACCAAAATGATACCTTTGTGATAATCAAGCAGAAATGGGCTTCCACAGTCCCCTTCATTAAGGAAATGAAGCAGATAAACAGTGTAATTATGGATTCCATTTTTAGCTAAAGCAAAGATGTATGTCTCAGGCTCAGGGTCTTTATCTAGCCAGCATGGTAAATTCAGAAGAAACCTTGCAAGTCAATCTCCTTACGATGTGTGAAATATTTTCCTTCTTGCACTGGATCTAGGATTTACATTTACACTTAACACGATATTCGGATGGTAACAGCCCCTCAGATGTGTTAATTCACCTCTCCATAGTTTCATTTTTCATGTATAAACTGGGAAAAGTCAAATCCATACGCAGCAGAGGGCTTCAGACGGGAATGGGACAAGTCCTGTGTAGCACCTGGCTAAACACAGTGGCTCCAGAGAGGGCAGCAGCTGCTGTGACCATTTGTACCCAGACAGCTGAGGTGACAGGTCTTGACTCAGGTCTGAATCCATTCTCCGTAAGTGTCTGACTTGGATGCTACAGAGAAGTCTAGTGACAAATTCTGCTGGCAGCCACTTCTCATGTGTGCTGAAGGGATCTCAAGATAATTCACATGTCAGCACTGTGGAAACAGTAAAGGACTATTTAATGAATAACACAGGTCTATGGTTATTTGACGAGGTCTTTCTACGGTCTGTGGGAAGAAGGTCTCACAGTGTGGCAATGCAATGAGGTGACTTGTTGGAATTATCTATTAAAGGTGTTAAAGAAAAGCTTCCTAAGACAGAAAACAGAAAACCAAAACATCAGATTACTCCTCTTTGCTAAAACTTTGGCAACTGTCTGCTCAGGCGTGTGGGGCTGTGTGTGTGGGGGCGGAGGAGGGGGAGCTCCCAGAATGGGAATGCTCATAAGTGCCTGTAACCTTCACGAGTGCAAAGACCATCTCCCCCTCCCTATTCACCATCCCACAGCCTTCTGTCAGGCCAGGGCTTCTCAACTTCAGTACTACTGACATCTTGAGCTGGACAATTCTTTGTTGTGAGGGGCTGTCCTGTTCACTGCTGGATGTTCAGCAGCATCCCTGGCCTCTCTCTACCCATTAAATCCCAGTGGCACCTCCATCTAGTTATGACCACAAATGTTTGTCTCCAGACATTGCAGATGTCCACCGGGTGGCAAAAGCGCCCCCAGGTGAGAATCACTGGATGAGGCAAAGAACACCCTGTCTGGAAACTGATCAACAAAAACTCAAAAACAGAAGGGGAGGTGTTAGGGGTTGAATTGGGTCCCCAAAAAATATGTGTTGAAAGGCCCAACCCCTATACCTGTGATTATAATTCCATTTGGGAATCTTTTATTATGTTAATGAGTTAATGTGTAGGGTGGGTTTTAAGTCAACTCGCTGAGATGTAAAAGAGCAGATTAAGGAAGCAAGGAGAGATGGGGAAAGACAGACAGACATGACTCTGAGGAACAGAAGGTGAAAAGAGACAAAGACCTTCCCCTAGAGCTGGTGCCCTGAATTTGAACTTCTAGAAGCCTAAACTGTGAGAAAATTAATTTCCATTTGTTAAAGCCACCCACTTGTGGTATTTCTGTTATAGCAGCTCTAGACTCACCCCTGAAGCCTCTCAGCCATAGGTAGACAGATGCACAGGTGAGAAGAGGGACACCAAAAAATAAATCACTGAAGATGACAGCCCACTGCCCTCAGCATGGTACACCCCCCCCCCCGCCCTCCGCCGTAAGAAACAGCCGGATGTCTTAGCCAAAGTCTGGTGATAATGAAACCCATCATGGACGGCCCAAGGCACAAGCCCCACCGTGTATCTAGCCCTTGCTCTGTGCGGTGTCTTGCATGGGGCCTTTACGTGCATCCTTTAACTTCTGTCTCACAGCCACATTGCGTCTGTTGTTATTTTTGTTGGTAAATGAGGAAACCAAAGCCCAAAGAGACCAAGTGAATTGCTCAGGACCTCATGACTAGCAACAGGCAGGGTAAAGCTGCTTGACTCCAAAGCCAGGGCACTGACCCACCAGGCAAGCAGTCACCATAACCTCCCGGAGCTGATTGGGAGGTGGCCACTCACTCTGGCCAAGGAAGAGCCTTCGTCCCAAGGTCACTGGTACTGCAGAGAGAGCAGTTATTTAACCTACTCACAATCCATTCTCTTGGCCTCTACTGATTTTCTTGGTTCCTTTTCTCTCTCAGGTATCATTTTTCACCACTAACAATAAAATTGGGGAAAAGCTAGTAAATAAGTAAATAGAAAAGGATAACAGGCACCATTTAGCGGTAGGTTTTTTTATTCTCATTTTCCTTTTTTAAATCATGTGTATTGCATACACTCACGCATACATGTTAAATACAAGGAGGTTTATGCTGCGGGTAGAAGTTTCTTCTGAGGACAGGAGAGCCTTCTAATTCCCATTTTAGTCTCAGCTTACTGGACTTCCTGTCTGCCACACTGATTGCTGACTGTGTTGAACTCCATGTCCTTCTGGCCCTGCCTTTAGACACCTTTTTGGCATACACAGTTTTGTGTCTTGTTTATCCATGAGTATGCTTCCATTTTGTTAAAGTTTTCAGAAACAGGAGCGCATGCCTTTCTGTGGAGGAGCTGCAATTTATTTTTAAATGTCCCTACTGTTAGACCTTTAAAGAGTTACTGGTATTTGCAATCATCAGTTCCCTGGTTATGACCATCCTCTCACAGAGGCCTCTGTTCACATCTCAGTGCAAGTCCTTAGGCTACATTTCTACAAGCGGGATCGTGGACAGTAGCTGTAAACATGGGATGGCCTCAGCAGCAAGTGGCAAAGATTAGGCCAAGTCCTGATATCACCAGGACAGTGGCGGGGGTGGGGTGGTGGGGGCGAGCAGAGGTAGATGGCACACAAAGTCCACCCACCCTGCTCTTCTGGGCTGGCAGCTCCCAAGGGCAGTGCCAACCTTGGACACTCGTGGATTAAGTTCACTGTTCTCAGAGGCTGCTCTGTGCACCTGTACAGTGCAGGGCTCTCTGCAGGTGTTGTTTTTTCTCATGCTCTAGCTAATAGGAAATTGGTGAGCCCCTGAATTCAGGCAAAACCAAAACGAAACTCATTGCCGTCGAGTCAATTCTGACACATAGTGACCCTGTAGGACAGAGGAGAACTGCACCATAGGGTTTCCAAACCTGTAATCTTTACAGAAGCTGACTGCCACATCTTTCTTTCACAGAGAGGCTGGTGGATTCGAACAGTGGACCTTTCTGTTAGCAGCTGGGTGCTTAACCACTGTGCCCAGGGCTCCCTGAATTTAGGCAAAATGGACCTGTCTGTAAAGTTACAAGTCCATGACTACAGTGACTACAGTGGTCATGGCTGGCACAAGAAAGGTTTGTTAGGGTGTTAAATAAGCCAAGACTGAGCACCTACTATGCTCCTTCTACCATTGGTTGGGTATAACCAAACCAAACCAAACCTCATTCACGTCAAGTCGATTCCAATTCATAGCAATGCCATAGGGCAGAGTAGACATACCCCATAGGATTTCCAAGGAGTGGCTGGTGGATTCGAACTGCCAACTTTTTAGTTAGTGGTTAGGTACTAGGAGATAAGAATGGTTAAGACACAGCTCCTGCCATCAAGAAATTCCAGTTTAGTGAGAAGCAAACAAATAAACTGAGACGGTGACAGCTGAGAAGAGCTGGGATAAACATGTGCCCTGACTGGGATAGGAGCAAGAAGGAAATATTGTCAATTCTGCCTGGGGAAAGTGAGGACATCTTCGCAGACTGAGATCTTCAAAGAAGGAAAAGATAATATCAAACTAGAAGATATCCAGCACCGGGGGCGGGGGGGGGGGGGCGATGCTCCTACGTTACTTTGTTTTTTAAAAAGATTAATAACTAAAAATAGTAACAAATTAAAAAGAAATAAATAAATGTTGGCCAGGATTTGAAGAAACCAGAATTCTTATTTATTACTAGCGGGAATGTAAAATGGTGCAGCCACTGTGCAAAACAGTGTGGCGGTTCCTCGAAACGTCAAACATAGAACTCCCATATGATCCAGCAATTTCAATCCCAGGAATATACCCAAAGACTTGAAAGCAGAGATGCAAACAGATAGCTGCACACCAGTGATGGCCGCAGGATTCATAGTAGCCAAACGTGTCCGTCAATAGATGAAAGGATTAACGAACTGTGGTAGATACGTACCACATACATAATAAAATGTTACTCCGTCGTAAAGAAAAATGAAGTTCTAATACATGGAATAACATGGAAGATCCTTGAAAACATTATACTGAGTGAAAGAAACCAGACACAAAAGACTACAGATTTGTATGATCCAGTATATATGAAATGTCTAGAATAGTGAATCGATACAGACAGAAGGTAGATTGGTGGCTACCAGCAGCTGAGGAGAGGGAGGAATGGTGAGTTATTGCCTAGTGGGCACAGGGTTTCTGCCGGGGTAATGAAAATGGTTTGGAAACAAAGAGTGGCGATGGCTGCTCGACATCGTGAATATAATTAATGCCACTGAACTGTACACTTAAAAGTGGTTAAAACGTCAAGTTTCAGGTTAGATATATTTTACCACACACATAAAAAAGTAATAGTGGTAGTGTCTGGCACCCCAGGTTAAGAAAAGGAGCATGAATGAACACAGGTGTATTTGAGAAACACAAGTGCCCAAGCAAGTCTGGGGGAAGAATGCCGGGAGGTGATGCTCAGTAAGGAGCCTGGTCTTGGTTTTGCAGGGCAAAGGGGAGTCAGTTGTTTAGTCATCATCGTTGTCATGGTCAATATCATAATCATCATCATGAATTAATTACAGATGCCACTTTTGAGCCATCACTGTATTCCAGTCACTGTGCTCAGCTTATAACATGATTTATCACATCATTAAATGCACACACACACAGATAAATATGACTTTCCCCCTTTTATTTACTATGGGGAAACTGAGTCTTGGGGAGATCAGCTAATTTACCAACCTTAAAGCAGGCACTCAAACCCATCTTGCTCTCCCTCTCGAACCTATACCTCTAAGAGTATTAATATCTGCTCAGGTCATTGAAAGCTTTTCGGCAGGGATGATACCACAGTCAGATTTGTTTTATGAAGGTTGTCATGAAAATGAAAACAAGGTGGTTATCTATCACTCAGCCTGACAAGGCGCTGTATCTGTGTCCCTCAGATTTTAGCACCGCCCGCAAGCTTTCTGAAGCATTTACCTGTGCGGTGCAGGACCTCAAAGCCTTCCTTAAGGAAAGAGGTCCAAGTACACGTTCAGCACAGGCTGAGCGACGCCTGTGGAATTTGTGTTAGATGGGCTGGCGCTGCACACAGCGCAAAGGGTGACTTTTGGCCAACAGGGCTGAAAAATCATCACTTTGTCCTGAGTAGTTTCACGTGAGCATATCCCTGATGAAAAGTAGCCTGGGAACCCACGGTTTATCACTCTGAGCTAAGAAACAGAAGCCAGTTGCTGCTTACCTCTAGCTGTCATGTCCGAGTGCCACCAACTGCAGAGGTTAAATTCCACCAGGAACCTAAACAGATGATGGAAAAGCCCAGTGTGACTTGGTCATCTACACCTTGAGTACAGCAGTGACATTCTGTGTTTTTCTGCATTGCACACCTCACACCACCATTTGAAGGAATAGCATCACAAATTGTATGTATCAACACGGCTGGTGCGGTTACCACTGGATTTTCACCAGCTTTTATCACACTTGTGAAAGGCTATTTTATCACCAGTGCTAGCCAGTCCCCCCAAATTAGGTTTTCCTAGACTCGAGAACTCTTTGTGGAGAAACGCCCTGCTTTACAGACAAAACAGTCTTCTAGTAATGGTATTTCTCATTAAGCACCCTTATACCATGTATTTTGACTCCATAGTAAAAAGCCAGTTTCTAGGGGGCTCTCTCTCTACACCTTGCCTCGGAGACACCAACAGAACCTTTTCCTCTGTCTCGGCTATAATCTGCAGTAATAAAGGATGCTCTCAAAATGTTGAGTGCAACTCAAACTTGTTTAAGCTTAATGTGTATGTGGAATGGGGACACAAACTTCTTTCTATTAAATTATGCCAAAATGCACTTCATGAAAACCAGAATTTCTCAATTGTTACTAAAGAATGCAAAAGTAGTATAAGATCAAAAGTCAGTTATTTCTTTTTCAGGCTCATGGCTACTCTCCCTAGCAGCTCATTTGTCAGAATCCCACCATTATCTGTTACCGTATTTTCTTGGTCCCTATGTTTACAGAGACCTTACTCCTCACTGGCATTTATAAGCTTTGTTGAATTAATACCACTTACACTAAGCCATGAAGAAGACAATGTCTGTTCATCAAAGGCCAAAAAACAAAAACAGAAACAAAACCCTGACTCAAACCCATTGTGCTGCAGACATAAGGGGGTGGGGTTCAGAATGAGAGAGTTTGGTGCAGCTAAACGATCCGATTTCACATGCTTGTCCCTGGAATTTTTCCCTCTGGTGTGACGCTGTATTTCTGTAATGTGTCTGATATCTCGTCTGGAAGTCATGCCTTTCATCTTTGTGCCATTTAAAGACTGACCTAACTCACAGATGCATCCAGCACCTTCCAAACAGGGCCATAATTTGGCAGGGTGAACAATGAACGCACACCTGAGGAAAGCCCCAGGACGGCACAAGCTCCCACTCCAGCAAATGCCAGGACATCCCAAGTAGCACAGTGGACGTCCATGGCGGCTTGCTCCTCTGACCACAGCCCACCCAGGCTGCATGAAAAACAGCCAGACAGTCACGTTAAATTTAACAGTAACCACGATAAATAAATTGGGTCTGTGTACAGCAAACTGTTAGTCTGCTAAACAATGACATAAAGGCATAAGTGGTGACCGTGAATAACTTAATAAAAGACAATTTGGGGATCTCAGTGTTCAATACCCTGAGATGTTCAATGAGGTTACCTCAGAGTTTTATGAAACTAGTGGTTATCAAAAACGTAAGACCTCCTCCTTCAATTCACTTTATGATATAAAAAGCCAAGCAATAATACTTTGTAAAAATGTAGCCAAATGTACTTACAAGACAAGTTCTGTCATTATCCATTTTACTGTAGCGAGGAAGGCATTATAAGGCTGAAGAGAAGAATTCAATTAATTAAAAACAATGTAGCATATACAGTGTCTGTGGTTTAACTTAAGGCTTTACATAAAGACAATGTTATTCTTCCAGAGAGATTGATATCACGTTAAAAAAAAAAAAAAAAGTGAAGCTCTAGCTAAAGGAAGAAAATGGTTGGATACTATATCCTAAAACCAACAGTTCGAGACTTTGAACTCCCCTGTAGTGAGATGTGATTTACAAGTAAAATAAACATGCTCTAATACAAGGGTTATCACTGGGAGGAAAAAGGAAGTTCAGCAAACAATGCTTAAACCTTTTTTTTTTTACTCTCTAGGGGCTAATATTTCGCAGCCTAATGCTGAGGACCTGGAACCATGTAACTAATTCCAAATGGTAATTCGCAGGGTTGCCTCTAGGAAAGGTGATTCCCTGTTCTCCATCACTGCATGACAGTCACCGAAACAAGCACAAATTTCGTATACTTGATTTTAATGTCTCCCGTGAATTATGTAATATTAAAGCTGCCTTTTCTCACACTTACATATTTGGACTTGGGGGGAAAAAAAACGATAACCATATAAACATGTGTTTTTATCCTTGCAGAAAATCCCCTTCATTCTATAAAAGAAGGCATTGATAGCCTAATCTTTATTTCAGAATATTTTAATTAAAAAAAAAAGCAGTTGGATTGTTTACTCTGTGCTATTTCCTATGTAGATAATTCAATCTTCTGAATTCTGGAAAATACCAAGTCTCCCCCTCAGTTGGTTCTTTGTGCCTAGGTATGCCAGATATATGAGTGGTGGGCAAACTTGCAAGACAGGCAATGACATTGGCAAAGCCCGAGCACCAGAAGGCAAGTCCAGAGAAACCTCAGAACCTTTTCTGGTTGTGTTTACATTTCAGAGAATCAGAATGCCAAATCCTGGCTTCTGAAGTAATGGCTGCTTAATTTTACCTTCTGAGCATTTTAATTATACGGACTAGAAGCAGAAATGGGGAATTACCTAGCTTTAAATAAAATAAGAACAAATTTATATACCCCTAAGCCCCCCCCCTTTTGTTTTTAAGCCTTGGTGGCACAGTGGTTAAGGGCTCTGCTGCTAACCAGAAGGCTGGCAGTTCAAATCCACTAGCCACTTCTTGGAAACCCTATGGGGCAGTTTTACTGTGTCCTATAGGGTCGTTATAAGTCGGAATTAACTTGACAGCAAGTGGTAACCATTCCTAGGGAGTCCCAGGGGGGTGTAAATGCCTAATGTGCTTGGCTGCTAACCAAAAGATTGGAGGTTCTACCAAGAGGTGCCTCAGAAGAAAGGCCTGGTGATCTACTTCCAAAAAACCAGCCACTGAAAACCCTGTGGAGCACAGTTCCACTCCGACACACACAGGGTCACCACGAGTCGATTCCGACTCAACAGCAATTGGCTAGTTGGTTGGTTGGAAGCATTCTTGAAAGTTTACCATCTAAGTAAAGAAATTAAATGACAACAATAACAAAAATTAAAGGACAAAAAAAATCTACCGAGGGTCTCCCCAGCTCACCTAGATTCTAGATTTTGTGGATCTCTTGCTCCGATTTGAGTGCGTGCCTCTACATCAGTCCCAGAATCAGAGGGCTCTGGACCCTCAGGACCAGGGTCAGACAAGGATGTGAACTTTTAACTGCAGCTGAAAAAAGCAACCTTGCAGTCTTGTGGTGGTTTAGCCATTACATTTTGTGGCTTAAAAAATATCATCTTTTTCTCAAAAAGATTCTGGTGGCCAGACTATGGAACAGTTCTGTCTTTGTACCTGCTGGGACGGGCAATGACATTCCAGTAGTCATTGTAGTATGGGCTAGAGCAGGGAGAGAATGAATGAATGAATGAATGGCTCATGGGCGCTTTGGGAAGGGAGAAGCACAGGGCAGCTCATCTCAAGGCCGGGGGAAAGGCTCTTGAGCAATCCATGGCAGACGCTGGTTCAATAGATGGGTGGTCAAAGGGATCATGTAAATACAGGACTAAAAAATTAAAACGCACGTTATCATTCAGAAGGTTAAGTTAAAGCCACTGAGCTTTTAAGCTTAATGATGAAAACATATCCTGGGAACTTTTTAAGTCTGGAAATATTCATGCTAAGGTTAGGGAAGCTGGGTTTAAAAGACACAGTGAGTCTCGCTGAAAAGCAGTATTTTTCAACACTTCTAAGTCTTAGTTCTTGGTTGCCTCTCAAAAAACTTCCGGCTTTGAATCATTTTCTCACTCCCTCGGTACAAGAGAACCATGTTAAATACCTGGTTTAAAATAACCCCCCGTATTTTTTTTTTTTAAGATCTTACATCTGCAATTGGGAAGGCACACATTTATATTTTAAAACCAAAATGACTTAAAATTTTCCATTTCACACTAAAGTCTAGGTTAATTTTTGGTATTTACAAAATGATAATTTGGAAGGGTTCTATTTACAGCCATACGTGGGACTCTGCAGAGGCAGATGTTATTTCTTTTTCATGTGTTTGCAGGTTACCGGTGGCCAAATTTATACTGTCTGCACGTTGTAAACTACATTTTTAAGCTGGAGGTAAATTATAACAGTTCATTTCTGGCGGTTTGAACACCAGTTTCTCATGTTACAATCACAGTGTTGACTGATCTTCAAACGTGACATCAGCAATGGAACCAGCTCAAGGGAAAATGATGCTGGTACCCAGTAACAGCGCAACTAGGGAAGAGAATTTATGGTCAAAATATGAATTAATTCATAGCATAACAGCTATATTAAAAAAAGGGAGATTTCTATTAAAGAAAACACAATTCTATTTGATATGAAGACAAGAGAATCCATAAAATGTCTCCCTTTTTCTACCCATCAAAAGAGTGCTCCCACGTCAATCCATCAAAGACTTTAGACCTGTTTGTCGTTCATATAATCATGGCACTTGGGCTTAAAAAGAAGCATTTTTCTTAATTAATAAAGGCAGTAAATACCTCTAAACATTCATTTTTTTTTAAGATAAACTTTAACACTCTAAGATCAGGAGATACGCTCACACAAACAGACAGACAGAAACATGCAGCTGTTCTCTGAGCAACTGCACCATACTTACATCCAGTAGACCATGGGCGCCATCGCTGCTTTCCTTGTTAGCTCTGCACATGGCTTGGTAATCATAAAGGGTAATTCTATAGGAAAGAACAGAAAGAGCTTGACTAAAGGGGAGAACGTAGGGACCAAATGTTGCTGCGTATCAGCAAGGGAAATAGTTACTAATGCTAACATCGAGCACAACAGTGACAAACACAAATGTAGGCCTAACAAGGAGTGCCAAACAGAGATCTACCTGGGAAAACTCCAGGACTGGAGACACAAGTCATGTCACTACTTGGAACTTGAAGAACAAAGAGGATATAGGTACTGGGAAGGATGGAGGGAGGTGAGAGTCCCGGTGTGATGAGAGTCACTACGGCCTAATCAAGGACAGTTTGCATGGATCAGGATACTCCAAAGGAAATATGTTGTTCTGTACTGGATGCTGGGCCCCTGAAAGAATCCACTTGGACCATGTCTCCAAGTCAAATAGAGCTACGAAGGGCCTCCTTGGGTTCAGAAATGGCAGGATCTTTCTGTTTCTCTCAAGTACTACCAAATAGGCTAGATAAAGATGTCCACAGAAAACTGGCTGTTTGTTGGAAACCAGCTGGCCCATCAGCTGTAACCCACCTCTTCCTCCACCGCCATAACAGTGAATGTATTCTTACTTTTGAAGATTGCACACTTCATAACAAGAAAATGGACACCCCCCCCCGCCACTGCCATTGGTGATAGAAGTCCAGCTCTTGCTTCAATTATAGCCTTTACTCAGCTGCAAAAATGTTTTACTTTTAAATTTTCCCAGGTATCTTAATTTTCCATCAACAGCTTTACACAGGGAAGACGGTTGGCAGTTTCTGGTAGCACACTATGGTACTTAGATGGAGTGCGCACCTTATCCCATGCTTGGAAGCTGTAGCCAAAGGAGGCATGCAGTCCCAACCTGCCCTCCAGCCCCCCACCCACCCCATTTCTGAACCCCCAAAGGACAGATACTTCAAGTCCAGCCTGAGTTACATCACACCTCCAGGTGAAATTTTAACATCTCAATATATGTGCTTCTAAACAGCTGGATGAAATTTTCTTACAGGAATTCCTTTCTAGAGTGCACAATGCTTAATGTTAAATATACTGAATTGCTATGCTCAGAATAAACACTAGAATAAAAGCTCAATGGGGAACAAAAAGTGGTACATAAACATGTAATGGAATATTACTCAGCCATAAAGAGAAATGAAGTCCCGATACATGCTATGACATGAACCTTGAAAACATTACGCTGAGTGAAGTCAGTCAGTCAGTCACCAAAGGACAAATATCGTATTATTACACTTACATGAAACATCTAGAATGCACAGAGAGAGAGTAGATCAGTGGTTGCCATGGGCTAGGGGAATGGACGAATGGAGAGTTACTATTTAAAAGATATAGTTTCTCTTCAGAGTAATGAAATGTTTTGGAAGTAGACAGCGGCGATGGTTGCACAACACTGTGAAGCTAATTATATATTTATTCTGTATTTAAAAATGGTTAAAAAGGCAACTTTCACATTATAAATATTTTGCCACACACACAAAAAAAGATAGTTCCATGGGTTTGGTGTTGGACCTGTTCTACCACTGAACCCTAGCACCTAGCACAGCGCTCAGCATGGAAAAGCCATCTGGTGTAACAAGGTCAGATGAATGAATGGATGCCTGATTAAATGAATCTTGAATACGCGATGACACTGCTGAGACAGGAGGCTAACTGCAAAACACAATACGCAGGCCTCCTCATCTGAACAGCCAAACCAAAACCAAACCTATTGCTGTTGAGCACTTAACTACTGTGCCACCAGGGCTCCTTCACCTGGATGCCAGTTAGAGACATTATAGATGTGCCTTAAACACAAATAGAAAACTGGCCACATTTGACCAAATCGAGACTACAGCACAATGAATTACTGCTACATGGCCCTTCTAACCATGGTCTTGTAACTCCCATGAAATGATTGAGTGGGACTATGGAAATAGGTGCTCGTGGTCCACCAAGGGGATTGGACAGCCTGCTAAAGCAAATAAGGTGCATGGAACCCTTGTACGGGATTGGTCAGTTTTACCAACCCACTAGGCTTAAAGGGAGCCAATCCCAGAGGTTGGAGGAGGACCTCACTGCTATCAAGAAGAAAGCCAAGAGCAGAGTCTGCCCCTTGGACCCAGGGTCCCTGAGCTGAGAATTTCCTAGATTCTACTCTGTCCTCTAGGGTCATTACGAGTTGGGATCGACTCAACCACAATGGGTTTGGTTTGGTTTGTGAAGTTAGATGCCACTTGCCACTTTTACAGAGACTGAAACCAGCTCCTGACCATGAGTTTACAGCACTCCTCGGGCAGCAAAGTCCCAGAGGGCACCAGTGGTCACACAGTCTCCCAGTGAGCCCCAAGGCCTCTTTCTCATTAGAACGTCTCCTCAGAAGCTGTGCTGGGGTTAGCAAGAGATGTGGAAACTTCTGTCCGTGGGTGTCTCAGTTTCCTTGTTGTTACTATAAACTTTCTATCAAGTTGGCTCCATCTCAGGGCAACATTATATATAACAGAATGAAACACTGCCCAGTCCTGGGCCATCGTCATGATCATTGGTACATTTGGGTCCACTGTTGTGGCCACTGTGTATTTTGAGTACCGTCACCTAGGAGCCCTGGTGGCGCAGTGGTTAAGAGGTCAGCTGCTAACCAGGATGTCAGCAGTTTGAATCTACCAGCTGCTCCTTGGAAACCCCATGGGGCAGTTCAACTCTGCCCCATGGGGTCACTAAAAGTGGGAATCAGCTCAATGGCAACAGGTTGTTTTTCGGGTCCACCTAGGGAGCTCATTTTTCAGCACTATATTAGGCAACTTTCTGTTGTTATCCATAGGTTTTCCCCGGCCAATTTTCAGAAGTAGATCGCTAGGCCTTTCTTCCTAGTGTTAGTCCAGAAGCTCCAATGAAACCTGTCCACCCTGGTGACCCTGATAGCATTTGAAGTACCAGTGGCATAGCTTCCAGCATCATAGAAACATGCAAACCACCACACTATGGTGAACTTAGAGACAGGTTGTGTCTTAGTTTCGTAGGGATGTTACAACAAAGTACCACAAAGTGGGTGGCTTTAAAGAACAGAAATATATTTTCTCACAGCTCTAGAGGCTAGAAGTCTGAATTCAGGGAGTTGGCAGATCTATGCTCTCTCTCCACAGACTCCAAGGGAAGAGCCTTCTTTGTCTCTTCCGGCAGCCCCAGACATCTGCTAGGCACTCGATGAGGTGGAGATGAGTCTTTACATGGAGCCTTCCCCTTGCCTGTGGCTGTTTCCATGCCTGTTCTTCCTCTTTATGTAATGCCACTCAGAAGGGATTAGGGTTGGGACCCACCTTACTCAGGTATGACTTCCTCCATTTAAATGATAACATCTGTAAAGACAAGCCCTGTTTCCTCAAACTTGGTCACATTCGCAGATGTAGGAGTTAGGACTTCAACATATCTTTTGTGGGGGCCCCAGTTCTATCCGTAACACTGGGCTTCTTAGACAATGACCGTAATAACAACAGCTGATGTCTACTGAGCAACGATGAGCAAGGCACTCTTCTAGCATATTCCTACAAGACAGATTCTAAGAGCCAAACCAAGCCTCAACCAGACTAAGGAACTTGACCAAAGCCACATGGGGACCAAACTGAATCCACCCTTCCCTGCAGTCTGCTTAGCAGCAGGCCCTGACTAGTAGACACCTAGAATGCAGATCTATGCCTCATCCCCGCATCTTCCCGGAACGTCACAGGAAATGCTGCCCCAAATAAGGCCTCATAACCAACATCCGGAATCAGACTTTCCATCCAAGCTGTCACGGGGTCCCCAGGCCAGGTTGGACCAGGGAGGCCAGCCTTGTGAGTTCCCCACACATGGCCACTGCTCTCGCAGAAGGGATGGCAGAAATCTTGGGACTCTCCTTGGATCGGTTTCAAAGACTCCAGCCTACATGCGGGGGCCAAAGGAAATTGCTCCAGGGTAGTCCCCAGGCCAGGGTCCCTGTCTTTAATTTGAAAAGGAGGCTCTCCTGATACTGCTGCCATCAAGGAGGTTACAAAACAAGTCTCTCCCGTCTTCTCCACGCTTAGACAGCTTTAATTAGACGTTGCAGAAAGAGAGACTTCCAGATTATTACCCTTTTCGAAGTGATTTTGTTACTGTTTTAAATAACTACATTTTGTGGCTACCTGTATCCTGTTGGGCTGATTATAGTTAAAGAATACGATAATTGCCTGCTTTCATTCAGCTCTAAAATAAACCCCGAGAACTGAGCCCAGCCCAAGACTGGTGCTGTGTGCTACTGCGCTCAGTGGTGGGGAGTGTATCCTCATTACAGATAACATGCCTTAATCCCCATGACAACACCACCAGGCCACTTCAACCACGCCACAGCCTGGGACCTTATCATTAGCATCACTGCAGTCCCCAGACGGGTCTCTTTGAAACCGTGACAGACGGCAGATATGGTCTCTGAAGAAATTCAAAGCAATACAAAACAAAGTCCTGCAGCCCCGCATGCCCCTGTGTCCCGTAGAGCCATGGGGGACAGACCCAGTCCTTAAAAAAAAAAAAAAAAATTTTTTTTTTTTTTTAGGAGTCATTTAAAGCACTTTCCTGAGAGTGTTCTTTTCCAACTGATCAGAAATCATGACCGAGACAAATATTTATCCTAAGAATTAGCAGGTTGAATTTCAAAGGCATAAACTCAGCTAATGAAGGCTTGTGAGCCGCTATGAAACGCCTACTATGTGCCCCTGAAAGGAGCCTTGGCGCACTGTGGTTAGGGTGCTTGGCTGCTAACCGAAAGGTCAGCGGTTGGAACCCAGCAGCCGCTCCCCAAGAGAAAGATGTGGCAGTCTGCTTCGTAAAGGCTACAGCCTTGGAAGCCATGTGGGGCAATTCCCCTCTGCCCTATAGGGTCACTAGGAGTTGGAATTGACTCCATGGCAATGGGTTTGGTTTTTTTGGATGTGCTCAGGAAGTACTGCCGTGACTCACTGAATTCTCTGACTCTGGCCACATGGTTTTCCTAAAACCAATCCTGAAACATCTGTTTGCAAATGAAGCAGTAAAAGCAGGACAAGGGGGGCCATCTGACAAGAGACCCACCCTGACACATTAATCAACAATTTTGAATCTAAAATTAAGAAAGGGATAATGATTCACCAACCCAGCGTGTAAAAAGTACATATTATTTGTTGGACTACAAAATGGGTTCTCTGGGGCAGCTTGCAACTTGCAAGGAAAAAGTCCATAGTGGGGAATGGGCAAGAATATGGGGGAATTCCTAATAAACAAAGGCATTGTTTCAATGGGAAGCCCTTAGTGGTTCTTATATCTCAGAGAGCCAGGGGAGTGGGCAGCTCGACCTACCTGCTAAGATCCAAAAGATGCTCTCCTCCTCCTCTCCCATCTGCCACCACCTCGCCCCACAGCAAGTCCTTACTGAGACTCAGCTGTTCTAGCTCAGCGCTGCACATCTACCGCAGTTGTGGGGCAGAGTTTAAATGGCCCTGGCCTTGCTGCCTTGGAGCCCTCCAACTGGAAATCAGCCAAGCAAGTTTCATTGGTGAGCACCCATCATCAGCAGAGACTGGGCCACACGTGGTTGCGTCGGTCGGAAGCCAGCCACTCAGGGTTTGGGGCCACTCAGAATTCACTACAGAGCCCTAGGGGAGCCACGAGATAGGCTCACTCATTCTGTAGATCAAGCAGGGGGTCTGCAGCTACAACTCCATTTCACTGGCAGGTGCTGATAATCCACATGGAAGTTGCAGATACTGATCACGTGCATATCCCACCCAGTTTAACAAGAACAATAATGGAAAAAACAAAACAAAACAAAAAACTGCTCTGCCTGCAAAGCAGCCATTATCTTTGCCGCCAGAGGCATGACCGCATGCTGTAGATGAGGAATCAAGGCTCAGAGAGGTGAAGTCACTGGTCTAAAGTTATTTGCTGTTGTTAGCTCCTGACCAGTTGGCTCCCAACCCTTGGCCAGAAAAGGGGATGTAAACTTACCCTCAGTTCCTAAGTCCCTCACATTTGTGAGCATGCAGGTTGGCATTTGTTTAAAACAGTGGTGTTCACTCAACCCTGGCTACCTTTTAGAACGAGCTGGAGAACTTCAAAAACTTTATATAAGGTGTATGCTAATGCCCAGGTATCACCCTGCCATTCTTCCCAGGATTTAACTGGTGTGGGTTGAGGACCTGGTATCAGTTACTTCTTCAAAGTTCATCAAGTTACTGTAAGGTGCAGCCAGTGTTGATAGCCATGAATTCTCAAATGCAGTACTCCCCGCTGGCAAGTGATGTCTTGTGTGTTTGTTCCTTCTCCTCCCAACACAACTCTAAGTGCCCTGCAGACAGGAACAGGGATACATACAACCTGACACATCTCCTGGGGCTCAGGGCCAGCCTGGGTAAACTTCAGGGCTCTTCCTTGACCCAACAACTAGATAGGTGTATCTGCCAACCTCAAGGACTAAGAGCAGCCCTGCCCCAGAGCCAAAGAGAAGGGGAGCTCTGAAGGAATGTGGCCCATGTGTCCCCACTCAAAGCTGAGTGTTGCCCTCTGTCTTGGTTATCTAGTGCTGCCATAACGGAAATACCACAATGGCTTTAATAAAGAGAAATTTATTTTCTCACAGTCTAGTAGGTTACAAGTCCAAATTCAGGGTGTAGGCTCCAGGGGAAGGCTTTCTCTCTCTGTCAGCTCTGGAGGAAGGTTCTTGTCCTCAATCTTCTCCTGGTCAAGGAACTTCTCAGCCACAGGGACCCTGTGTCCAAAGGACACGCTCTGCTCCTGGTGCTGCTTTCTTGGTGGTATGAGGTCCCCAACTCTCTGCTTGCTTCCCTTTCCTTTTATCTCTTGAGAGATAAAAGGTGGTGCAGGCCACACCCCGGGGAAACTCCCTTTACCACGGATCAGGGAGGTGATCTGAGTAAGGGTGGTGTGATAATCCCACCCTAATCCTCTCAACATAAAATTGCAATCACAAAATGGAGGACAACCACACATGGCCTAACCAAGTTGATACACACATTTTTGGGGGGACATAATTCAGCCCATGATAGCCTCCCTGCCATATTTGCTTTGACCCCTGGGGTGAGGGACGACACGCATGGGTACCCAGTAACTGCACCCAGTTGCTGGCTTGTTTGCCCCTTCACCTGGCCCCTTCCATGAAAATTAGCTTTACTTGTTAAACTAAAAGGGAAGATGGAATCACAATTAATCCCACATCGAAAAGATTAATTTTCCTGGGCTTCTTTGTTTAAGCAGGAAGTAGAAGGAAAAAGCTGGATCCTGCTTTGGGGGATGAGTTAACACAAAATCCATTTGAGGTGTGAAACTTGGATGCTGGGGGTGCTTCTATGGACTCCCCCAAGTTCATGAAGTCACGTCTCCATTTCAGAGCAACTGCACCACAATAATGCCCGCAAGACACTTAGCATCAGGACTGAGGCATGGTGATGTTGCTGGGGTCATTGTTACTACGTGATTATTACAATCAAACTCAATACATATTATGAGAGCTCCCGCTTTGGTTGACTGAGGGGGGGAAAGGGGGCACTGAGACAGGTGAGTCAGATGGTGACTATGAACATTGTGTTCAGGGCTGTGCCAGGCATGTGGAGCGTGACTGAAACAAGGAGCTGTGAACACAGCCTCATTTCTTGGAGATTTTCAAAGTGGATATCACAGGCATCCAGGTTCAATATTTAGAGGAGTTGTGTGATTTGAAGCAAACTAGGGCATGCTGGACGTGGCAGAGACTAGTAGTCTTCTAACATTCATTCTAGGAGTCCCTAGGCGGTACAAATGACTAAGCACTTGACTACTAACCAAAAGTGTGGCATTTTGAACTTACCCCGAGGCACCTCAAAAGAAAGGCCTAGCAATCTGCTTCCAAAAAATGAGCCTGAAAACCCTATGGAGCACAGCTCTACTCTGCACACATGGTGTCACCATGAGTCAGAATCAACTTGATGGCAACTGTTTTGGTTTTAATATTCATTCTCCCCTTCTGTCTTAGGAGCAGAATCTGACTTTTCCCTGTGCAGTTTTCCAGGTGAGACCCACGTGACCAAGCAGAATTCTTGTATGGGAGGCTGCTTAATAAAGAAATTTGACTTGGCCTTTTGGACTTCCCTGAATCCTCCTTCTGCCAGTCTGAATTGCAGATACAATTGCTGGAGCTCAGCCACCATTTTGGATCATGAAGTAATCTCAAGCTTGAAAGCCATCTTGAAGGAAAGTAGAGAAAAAAGTTGGAGTCCTGGGTTCATAATGATTACATAATACCTCAAATTAGCATTTTTAGACTCCCTTCATATTTTATAGGGAAATACTGGTGGCGCAGTTGTTGAGCGCTACAGCTGCTAACCAAAAGGTCGACAGTCTGAATCTACCAGGTGCTCCTTGGAAATTCTATGGGGCAGTTCTACTCTGTCCTATAGAGCTGCTATGACACATAATCGACTCCACAGCAATGAGTTTGGTTTTTGGGTCATATTATACAGACAAAGACTCCCGTGTTCTTTATGTCTGTTATTTTGGAGTTTCCTACTACATGTAAAAGAGCGAGGTCCTAATTGAGATACACCGGACTTCAAGTTTGACTGAAAGACTTTCTTTCACTAACTCTTGAGGAAAAACAAGCACGAATATAAAAAAATACAACAATCTCTGCAGGACATACTTTAGCCTGCTCCAACTAAGAGAAAGGACATGTGATGATTTGGAGAACATGCTCTGGAATCCAAGAGACATGAGTTCAAATTCCATGTCCATCACTCACCCCTGTGGGTGAACTTGGACAAGTTACTGAAACGCTCTGAGCCTCCACGTGTAGTTCCTCTTTTGTAAAATGGAAATGATAGTGATGACTTCATGAAGGTGTTAGGGGGACTAATTAAGGTAATGCATATAAAGTGCTGAGAGTAATGCCTTGCCTGTAGTTAGTATGAAGCCCTGGTGGCACAGTGATTGAGAGCTATGGCTGCTAACCAAGAGGTCAGCAGTTCAAATCCACTAGTCACTCCCTGGAAACTCTATGGGGCAGTGCTACTCTGTCCTATAGGGTTTCTATGAGTCGGACTTGACTCCATGGCTATGGTTTGGGTTTTATAGTTAGTATTCAGTAAATGAAAAATGAGATCTGCTGCTCTTACACTGAAGATGAGGGCAGTTATTGTTATTTTTGTAACTAGGGGGTCTGTGAGCAGCAGCTTTAGGATTTTAAAGAGCAGTCCTTTGGAATCTCCATCTCTGCATTCCAGAGAGTTTGGCCCAGAAACACACTTGTCCAAGCCAGTCGTCTCCTTGTCCCCTCACACACCACCTCTGACAAAGCATACTTCTGTGGACATGGCCAGGTCAACGGGAAGCCAAGAAGCCATTACATTCACTACGTGCACTGCTGAGTATTCAACATCAGTGGAGCCCTCGGCATTAAAGCAAAGCCGCCATCCAAACAGAACAGACTTTTCCTTTAACACTCTCTAGACTGCAGGGCCAGAGTATTTCGTGGAAATATAATGAAATTACCAAAGATGGAGAAAGCCTGCTGACTCCCACCATCAAGGCAGGGGAGTTCCACCGTATACAGACGGGTAGAAATGGTCCAAGTCCTGAATTCTACCTGACTGTGTCAGCTTTTTAGAAAGGTGATTTAAATAGCAGAAGGAGCCGCTATGTGAAACTCTACAAAGTTAACCACATCAATGAACGTGTGGAGTGCAGGGTGAGCAGGACATTCTCCGGGCCCTGAAGGGAAAGTCTGAGTGGTTTTGGAGGGTGAGAGCTCAGGTATGTTGCACCAAGCGCAGCAGAAAACAGGAAAGACCAGGGACAAGACAGATAGGGACTACTGGTGGGTCCCCAGGCTAAACAACTGTTACGGGGCAGTTTCTGCAGGAGAACCTGGGTGACGCAAATGGTTAACACACATTGGAGGTTCACGTTCACCCAGAGACACCTTGGAAGAAAGGCCTGGCAATCTACGTCCGAAAAGTCAGCCACTGAAAACCCTATGGAACCCAGTTCTACTCTGACATACATGGGGTTGCCATGAGTCGAGGGCAACTTGACAGCACCTGGTTTGTCTTTGTAAGCCAGAGGCCAGGTATACGCTAACTAGTTCTTCCTTCCTTGAGCAAAATTAGATACACAAGGAACAATGGAAGGCTCTTTGGCAGAACCACAGGGGTGTCTGGCAAAAGCAAAATTTCTAGGGCAAGCGCCCACTTTCTGGGTGTTTGATAGAAGCTGCAGCCACTCTTGCACCCTTCAGTGAGCATTTGTTTCTTTACCCGCTTTTAGAGGGCTGTTCCTCTTTGCTTGGGCTTCATATTAAATTCATATCAATTTCCCCTTCAGTTGGCCCTGGTTTAAATGTTCTAAAAGTTAGTTTTGTCCCTTTTACCTAACAACGAGCACTTCATTTCCAGGCTAAAGCCCAACTCAGCTGAACATGGAGGAGGGGGGAGGGGTGTGTTCTATTCCTTACGAAACCATCGAGTCGATTCTGACCCTATAGGACAGAGAAGAATTGCCCTATAGGGTTTCCATGGCTGTGTTCTTTATGGAAGCAGACTGCCACATCTTTCTCTCATGGAGTGGCTGGTAGATTCAAACCGCTGACCCTCCAGTTAGCAGCCGAGCACTTTAACCACTACGGCACCAGAGCTCCTATTACTTGCAGGTATAGGAAAGAGAGGTGGTCAAATGGGAAAAGGGTAGGAGAGATACTGTTTTTCATGTCTTATTAGCAGTCTGCTGAGCATTTGCCTATAGGAGGATCCCTACTACAGATTAAACCTGTGTTTTGTTCTTGCTACTTATATCCTTGGTGTTTTGCTCTAGTGGGGGTAGAGCAAGAGAGTCCCCTGGGGCCTCTAGGAGAGCTAACCCCCATAGAGACAGTGAAGTCGGGTCCCCTCACACCAACACACCCAAGGGAAGGATACAGATCCCAGAAGATAATCTGAGAAGCAAATATCAGAAAGATGGGCTAGGGTCTTTTCTGGCTAGGAAAGGGATTCAATCAGACATTTTTGTTTGTTTTCTGGACAGTCTAACAGATATGCAGGAAGTGGAGGAAAAGAAGGTGGTAGAGGTCTTGGGTCAGGTCGCTGGCATGCAGGAACCCCTGTTTTGGGATATGATTCATCACGTCAGCCGAGCAGGCTCTGCAAGCCTCTCCCCTGTGGTCACAATGGGAGACATTGATTTCCCATGTTCAGGAGGACAGGCTGTGAGCATGCGTGTGAGCTCAAGTTGGAGACACCTCACTGGCAGGTATATGACCAACACTTTTAGCCCCATTTTGCTGCAGAGAAAACTCAAAGTTATTGATTTAAAGTTGCCAAATGTCAGAGAACTCCGAAGTGGCAGTATCTAGATTGGTACTCAGATGCTTTTAACTTAGTCATTCTTTGCCCTTGCTGTACATAAGAATCACGTGGACAGCTCTGCAAAGGCATCAGTGCCTGGGCTCCATCCTCAAAGCAGCGGAATAGGAATCACTTTGTAGCTGCAGCAGAGCACAGGTGTGTTTTAAAAGCTCCCCAGGGAATGCTAATGCTCCATGGAGCCCAGGCCCAGAGGTCCACCCACAAAGCTATGCTGTGGAGGGAACGGCTATGTAGTAACCATCTTTTGAGGGTCATTAGTGGAAACAAAATGCAGATGACACAACCTTGCTGCTGAAAGTGAAGAGGACTTGAAGCACTTACTGATGAAGATCAAAGACCACAGCCTTCAGTAGGGATTACGCCTCAACATCAAGAAAACAAAAACCCTCACAACTGGACCAATAAACAACATCACGATAAATGGAGAAAAGACTGAAGTTGTCAAGGATTTCACTTTACTTGGGTGCACAACCAACACTCAAGGAAGCAGCAGTCAAGAAATCAAACAACGCATTGCACTGGGCAAATCTGCTGCAAAAGACCTCTTTAAAGTACTAAAAAAGCAAACATGTCACTTTAAGGACTAAGGTGTGCCTAACCCAAGCCATGGTGTTTTCAATCACCTTAGATGCACGCAAAAGCTGGGCAATGAATAAGGAAGACAGAAGAAGAATTGATGGCTCTGAATTATGGTGTTGGCAAAGAATAATGAATATACAGTGGGCTGTCAGATGAATGAACAAATCTATCTTGGAAGAAGTACAGCCAGAACGCTCCTCAGGAGCGAGGATGGTGAGGCTTCGTCTCACATACATTGGACATGTTATCAGGAGGGATCAGTCCCTGGAGAAGGACATCATGCTTGGTACAGTGGAGGGTCAGCATAAAAAAGGAAGACCCTCAACCAGATGGACTGACACAGTGGCTGCAACAATGGGCTCAAGCATAGCAACAGTCATGATGATGGCACAAGACCGGGTAATGTTTCTTTCTGTTGTACATAGAGTTGCTGTGAGTTGGAAGTGACTTGACAGCATCTAACAACAGTGGAAACAACAACAGAGAAAAGTGGGGGGGGGGGGGAAGCTTTCAGATATTTGGAGACACAATGCATGGGCTAATTTTATCGCCTATTTTGCATTTTGCAAGGCATCTCATATATCTTACTTTAGGTGATTCTTAAAAAATCCCTAGAGGTCCCTATTTAGGTGAGGAAGATGCTGAGGTTCAGTGAGGATGAAGAATTTGTCAAAGGCTCGAAAATCTATTACCATCGAGTCAGTTCCAACTTAAAGCGACCCTATAGAACAGCGTAGAACTGCCCCATAGGGTTTCCAGGGAGCATCTGGTGGATTCAAACTGCCGACCTTTTGGTTAGCAGCCACATCTCTTAACCACTATGCCACCAGGGTTTCCTGTCGAAGGCCACACAGTGGCAAATCTGGCCCTCAACCTGAGGTCTTCTCATCGTAAGTCTAGAGTTTCACGGTGGCCCTATCAGGAACCTTGAATATTTGCCTTTGACTGTATTTTTTCCCCCATGTATCCCTGGATATTCGACAATGTTAAGTTTGCATCAGTAGAAGTAAGAGAGAGAAAAATAAATGAATCCTAATGAAGGATTTTGAAACTAAATTTTCTTTTAGTGCTTGCAAGAGGGACATGTCACCACCAATGACAGCAAAAAGAACCATGTTGTTTTTGTTGTGGAAAACGTGGTGGCATAGTAGTTAAGTGCTACGGCTGCTACCCAAGAGGTCGGCAGTTGGAATCCACCAGGCGCTCCTTGGAAACTCTATCAGGCAGCTCTACTCTGTCCTATAGGGTTGGTACGAGTCAGAATTGACTAGACGGCAATGGGTTTTTTTTTTTTGGTTTGCTGTTGTTGTTAGCTGCTGTTGATTAGTCGGCCCCTCATTCACGGCAACCCCATGCACAATGGAATAGAGTTTTCATTGGCTCATTTTTGGAAGAAAAGTAACCTTTTTTTCCCAGTCTGTCTTAGTCTGGAAGCTCAGCTGAAGCCTGTTCAGCATCATAGCAACGTGTAAGCCCCCACTAATAGATGTGTGGTGCCTGTGCTTTGAGATGCATTGCCCTGGAAACCTAGGTCTCCCACATGGAAGGCAAGAATTCTACCACTAAACACCAATGCCCTCTTAAGATAACCGTGGAGTCTCGGTTTTGAGGAACATGAATGCAAGGCTTTTACTAGACATGCATATAAGTGACAACGGAAATTGCTACAATGAAAAATCCTACATGAGTCACCACTCAGGGAGTCCACTTACTTTCAGTGGTAAGAATGAGAAAGTATTTGAAGTTCTCTGTCCTAAACACAAAAAAGCTGACCAGCATATGATAGCATATGAGATGCCTTCCCACCCTGAAAGTCCCACTTGCCCAGATAAGACACTGGTGAGCCAATATCTTCCTCATATATCCTCTACCTTTCATACGAGGCTGAAGGAAACTCTGTGCACTATCCTATTGTACACTGAACCAGGTAAAGGGCAGAAGCTATAAAATTCTTATCTGTGTTCAGACTGCACAATAATTGGATCCAGCTCTGCTACATAGACACTTTGGGCAAGTTCTTAATCTTTCTAAGCCCCAGTTTTTCCACCTACAAAATGGGAATGTTTATATGCAGTGCCAGCTTCATGGGTGTGTGCCTGTGCAGTCACAAGAGTCCTGCACTTAGAAAGGCCCTGTGCTTGTTGTAATGATTAGCTTTTGCTCTTTTGAAATTCTTCATACTTTTTGAACAAGGGGCCCCACATTCCCATTTTATACTGGGGCCTGCATATTATGTAACCAGTCCTCTTTATACCTGTTGTATAGAGTTGTGGGGAGGAATATCAGAGGTAAGGTCTATCAAGCTCAAACTAGGCCTGGTGCATGATAGGTGCTCAGGAAAGGCAGCCACAGGTATCATTACCGTCATTCTATGCCGAAGCAGTATATAGACAGGGAGCTTCCAGGAATACAAGTTGGATTCCAAAGAGGACATGGAATGAGGGATATCACTGCTGATGTCAGATGGATCCTGTCTAAAAGCAGAGAATACCAGAAAGATGTTTACATGTGTTTTATTGACTATGCAAAGTTATTCGACTGTGTGAATCATAACAAATCATGGATAACATTGCAAAGAATGGGAATTCCAGAACACTTATTTGTGCTCACGAGGAGCCTGTACATAGATCAAGAGGCAGTTGTTCAGACAGAACAAGGGGATACTGAGTGGTTTAAAGTCAAGAAAGATGTGCATCAGGGTTGTATCCTTCCACCATACCTATTCAATCTGTATGCTGAGCAAATAATCTGAGAAGCTGGACTGTATGAGGAAGAACAGGGCATCAGGATTGGAGGAAGAGTCATTAACAACCTGTGGTATGCAGATGACACAACCTTGCTTGCTGAAAGTGAAGAGGACTTGAAGCACTTACTGATGAAGATCAAAGACCACAGCCTTCAGTATGGATTACACCTCAACATCAAGAAAACAAAGACCCTCACAACTGGACCAGTAAGCTACATCATGATAAACAGACAAAAATTGAAGTTATCAAGGATTTCATTTTACTTGGATCCACAATCGACACCCATGGAAGCAGCAGTCAAGAAATCAAAAGACACATTGCACTGGGCAAATCTGCTGCAAAAGATCTCTTTAAAGTGTTATAAACAAAGATGTCACCTTGAAGACTAAGGTGTGCCTGACCCAAGCCATGGTGTCTTCGACTGCCTTATACGCACATGAAAGCTGGATGATAAACAAGGAAGACCGAAGAAGAATTGATGCCTTCGAATTGTGATACTGGTGAAGAATACTGAATATACCATGGACTGCCAGAAGAACAAACAAATCTGTCTTGGAAGAAGTACAACCAGAATGCTCCTTAGAAGCAAGGATGGCTAGACTACATCTCACATAGTTTGTACATGTTATCAGGAGGGATCAGTCCCTGGAGAAGGACATCATGCCTGCTAAGTAAAGGGTCAGCAAAAAAAGAGGAAGACCCTCAACAAGATGGACTGACATAGTGTCTGCAACAATGGGTTAAGCATAACAACTGTGTGGATGGTGTAGGACTGAGCAGCGTTTCGTTCTGTTGTACACAGGGTCGCTATGAGTTGGAACCGACTGACGGCACCTAGCAACAACAACATGCCAAAGCTATTGGTATATTATTAGACCCCTGGATACTATGTCACATGTAAGTTGGGAGGACACAATTATGCCTAACGCTTGTCAAAGAACTCAGCTAAGGTGATCAACAGAGACAAATTTTGCATCCTCGACTGTTTTCACCCACACTGCTGTGGCACTTTCTTAAAACGGTCTCCAATTGTTATTTTGCTCACATCAATCAGCAGTTTCCCTTCCACAGGTCAGTGCAGACCCAGAAGTGGATGGTCTTTCCCTCCATTGGTCCTGCCAAGTAGAACAATCTTCAGGTAAGTGGTCAGAGCAATGAGGGACAGGTCCCACTGCTACACAGGTAAGCACTGCCTCACTTCCCTAGAGAGAGAGGCAGCAAAGATGCACCAGGGGAGAAAGACAAAGGGGAGGCTGAAAAAGGGATGGTTTTTAGGACTCCTGTGTGTAGAACTCATTTCTTTAGGACTGAGCACAAGCAGACCAATTTGAGAAGCTCTGTGCCAGCCAGGCACAGTCCAGGTTGCTGAGATGGGTGATCGGTTCAGTGATCTGCTCCTGAGCTTTACCTGGACTCACTCAAACCAACTGAGCCTCCATGTACCCTATGTTTGGACTTGGCTTGGTTTATCATGGTGCATTGCTTCTGTCCCAGAGTGCTGCCAAGTTACTTCTGGCTACACCCTTTCAGTGTTTTTGAAACGCAGATCTTCTCTGAACGGAACTTACACTCCAAGCCTGCTGTCCTCCAACACTAGAGTCTCCATCCCAGGTGTCAGGCAAGGCCTGTCGTGAGATGCATGAACACAGAAGAAACATCACCTTGTGCCAAGCAGGAAGCAAAGCCAAGACCAAGCAAAGATCCATGACAACAAAAATCACAGCAGCAGCTAGAAATTATTGAGCCCTTAATATATGCCAAAAAAAAAAATTATCGACTCGACAGCAGTGGAAGATGGATTAATACACGCCAGGCACTGTCCTAAGCACTTTCTGGTTATTATTATCTCATTAACTCCGACAGCAACCCTTGGAAGTAATTGTTATCATCATTTTCATTTTCCATGTAAGGAAACCAAAGCTTGGAGAGACAACTTGTATTCTAGGCTGTGTATCTGATAAATGTCAGAGTCTGGATTTGAACCCAGTTCATCTACTCTCACTGCTCTACTGGCCCCATGGAGGGGGACCTTCAAAGAGGCCCAGGAGGTTTATCATCCAGATCCTGGATGACAGCAGCTGCGTTACAACTGAGTACAGTTTCTAGCCCTTCTCTTTTTTCAAACATGTTAGCTACCATAGTAGTAAAAGAAAGTTCAAGATTCATACCAGCCGTCGTTTTACCCACATTAAGGAGAAGGCTTGGAATTTTAAATTCCACTACAACCTTTCCCTTTCTTCTATTTAACAGTTTGAAAGGAATATCCAAGAGGGAAAAGGGGGGAAAAATGGCTTTGTTAAAGAAGTTGAAAAATATGCTTCGCAATGAGAAACACGTGTGTGATTACTCTTCATCTTTTGCCTCCTCCTCCCACCACGTTGAAAACAAGTTAACATGATACAAATGCACCCATTCACATAAAGATATGAAACATTAGTGGTGCCCTGGATGGCAGACAACCCAGAAGCTGCCGTGGGAAGCTTTATGAAGTCATGGAAAACTCCACAATCACCCAAGCCCAGCTATGAGCAGAGCTAGTTTCCACGCATGTGTATAACGACTCCTGGAGAAAGAGAAGAGTGGACTTGAACCCGCAAAGGAGAGTTGAGCAGACTGCACAACCTGGTCCAGGCAGGCCTGAGGGCAAGCGGCTGTGGCCAAGATTGCAGAATCACCGGAGTTATGCCAATTTTTAAAAAAATATCATTTCTTTTTTCCCTGCTTCTGGCACAAACAAGGCATGGAATTTCAAAAATTGGATCATCATTGCTGAATTCCTTGCTTTCAGCACAGCTCTCAGTTGGTCTTGCTGACTGGCTTAAAAGTCCGATTTCCCGAGCTAACACTTCCTGGCCATTCAGCTGGGAAGGGAGTAATAATAAACTGGGGATCGCCATTCCCACTGGCAGCCAGTGTGAGCTAGATCTCACAAGCAAGCTGGAGGTCCATCCTTGTGTTTCCGGCTATTATATATTTACCAGCACCAAATACTCCCATTAAAGCACCACTTCAAAGGCTACCATTCTTCCTGGGAGGCCAAAGGAAGAGAGAAACATTACTGGCATCCTGATCTCATGGGGTGATGGTTTTTCCCACAGCCTTAGTGTTCCCAAAAGCATAGCTAGTCTGCCCACAAAGGACATGGGGCAGGGGACAAGACATCCTACACAAGTGTCATTTGGGGTCAACAGGCGTTCTCACAACCCAGTTGGGTAGTACCTGCTACTTGCAGAATCTGACACAAACTAGATTTTCTTTTGTCAACAGACTTAAACTTACCTCCATCCGGAAGCAAGGAGCCCTGGTGGAGCTACAGTTAAGGTCAACAGTTTGAACCCACCAGCTGTTCTGAGGCAGAAAGACCTGGCAATCTGCTCCCATAAAGATTACAGTCTAGAAAGCCCTATGAGGCAGTTCTACTCTGTCCTATAGGGTTTCTATGACTTGGAATTATCTCTATGGCATACAGCTACCACCACCACCATCTGGGAGCAGGTCTTAAGATCTTTTATTTGATTTTCTAAAAATGTATCAGTAAGTCTCCAAATAAGGCCCCCCATCTTTGGGTTCCAGATTCCTAGCAAGTGTCCTCGGTTTGTCAGTGTGAGACAGACAAGACTTCTCTTTTCCGATCAGGTAAAAAACGTTTTCCACTTCTTCACAGTGACTTGCTTAAGACACATAATCACGTCAGAGTCAGACCCCACTTCAATATTGGCCTCCGATAAACTCTGTGCTGGGTGAACAGGAAGCTTATTGTGAGCTGAGTTTCTAAGACCCTGAACACTCAGGCCAGAGGCGTCATGTTTCAGCAAGATCTTCCGGAGCATGGGCAGAAGGAAAAACGGGCCGTGGGGTCAAGTCTGGGCTTGCTTTGTTTGACCTCGGTGTGTTTTATTTTATTTAGGCAAACTTTTTCAGGGTGGGGGGGGCAGTGCAGGGGACCATAAAATCCTTACCTTTTAAAGGAGCCCATTGTTAACAATTTATTCATCACAGCACCCTCGACCTCACCGAAAAAGTCTCCAGTCTGCAGGGAAGAAAAGAAGACATGGGGGAAGCGTGGATAAATAGTGCACCCGAACATCAGGGAAGAAATGACAGCAGACACAGTCTCTCCTGGAATGGACAGGACTGCCTTTCACAGAGCGAAAAGTAAGTTTTCCGGACTATTGTTACATCAAAGTGGAAAAGGCCTTAAGAGTTGTGATAAACTATGGGGTAACAGAGCAAACCAGTGAGCAGACGTGACTGCTTCCACAGGCATGGGTAACATGCGCTGAATGTCAGAACTGAAACACACACACACATGCACACGCACGCATGTGCGCACACACACGTACACACACATACATGCACACACGCACGCGCACACACACACACACCAGCACCCTTGGATGGAGTAGGCATTAATCTGTACTCAGTCCCTTGTGATTAAAACACTACTGCATATAGACAGAAACAGGCTGTGAACAGGCTTCCTGGAGAGTAATAAAAAGAACTGTTTATAATTCCTGATGCCCTGTTTAGGGAGCTGTAGCAGTCCTCTTCATCAGCCCTATAAATTTCCTGCAGTTGAGAATCCGCCCTTTCTCACAATCACTTTCTGAGGAACACTCCCATTCTGTCCACAGGCAGTTAATATGTTGACAAAGAGTAAGACTGCCCAGCTCCTTGAGGAGAGGTCACAGCCAATCAAAGGACTTGTTATCTCCTACCTCACAGCTTCGGGTCCCTGGGGGCCTACCAATTCTATCCCCACCACCAAGTTGGTGCCTTTGCAAGTCTCGCTCTTGGAGATGGCTGGGATTTGCAATCTCTGAATGCTGGAACGAAAAGTTAACATCTTCGCGTCTTCCCTCCAGATTCCTGGAACCATCCATGGTGTCCAATGGGGGAGGGCGTATACAGTACAGAACAGAGCTTGGTGGCAACAGCCTTCCTCTGCCAATACCCTGGGAGGAGCCAGGGTAGACCAACAGAGAACCCCCATCTCTACTGTAAGCGCTCTGAGGATTTACAGCTTCCGCGTTGCGGGCTTGGGGGGACATGACACTCCCAAATACATACATTCTGTAGGTTTTGTATTAACAAAGCCCCAATTCCATTACAACCAAATAAGCGGGCTCAACCATGCACCTGGGAGTTTTCAGGCAGAACGGACTTCAGCAAAAAGTCAAGAAAGAAAGGAGGAAGGAGGAAACATTTCCCTGGCTGAATACCGAGTGTTGCCTTTTTCACTCTAGGGAAACTTGGAACCTTTTCCAAAACCTGTGGGTGTGCACTGCAACCAGGAGCAAGAAGGACATTTGTATTCCATGTGTGTAAATGTGCAAGTGTTAATGGAACTGGTTGTTAGGTGAAGAAGAGTTATCCTAATTGGGGAGCAGGAAGTCAGACGACATCCAACAAGCCCAGGCTGAGCGCGCTGGCAGGCTCATGGGGTGATGCTGCAGGACTCTTTCACAGAGAGGTGCTGGGGAAGAGAGCCCACCTGCAGCGCTTGTGGCTTCGTAGGATCCAGGAATCACCAATGGAAGACACGCACCAAGCCTTTCCCGCACCCCGGCAACAGGCTCCCATCTCTACCCTACCTCTACCCTACTTGCTTACGACAGGAGGGCAGAGCAACTTCTCACAGTTGAGTAATTTGGACGCTTGCACCGTTGATTCTTGAATGTCTCAGTGTTTCTCTTCCCAGCCAAAAGGACACACACCATCTTGCCATAAATCCACCCAGAGATGCCTCAGAAAAAAACCCTGGCAATCTGCTTCCAAAAGGTCACCACCATTGAAAACCCTGTGGAGCACAGTTCTACTCTGACACACACGGGCTTGCCGCAAGTAGGAATCGACTGGATAGCAACATTTTTTTTTTAAGAAGCCATACCACCCTAGGCCTGTGGACCTTGTTGGAGTCCCTGGGTAGGGCGAGCAGTTACTGTGCTCAGCTGCTAGCTGAGAGGCTAGCAGTGTGAGTCTACCCAGAGGTGCCTCAGAGGGATTGGTGGTCTGCATCAAAAAAATCAACCACAAAAGCCGACGGAGTACGGTTCCACTCTGACACATACGGGGATGCCAGGGGTCAGAGGTGAATAAAAGGCAGCTCCTTACAGACCTTGTTCCCTCAGAGACTGCTTTGTTTCATGGATTCATTCATTCTACCTGATATCTATCAACTCTCCAAGGTCCAGTGATATTCAGCATCTGAGGAGCCTGCCAGTGGGCAGTTCGAGTCTCAACAATATACTTTTTCCTCACATCAGTGTGATTTTTCTCACCTCAAAGGTATATTTAAAGCCCACATCATATTTGGGGATAAGAGAGGAAACTGGAGCACACTTCCTCCTCTTACCTGGAGCCACTGTTTACAAGCTTAACCGTCAAGCTCAGACCATAAGGTGCCAAACTTAACGACAGTTAACTAATTTAATAAGCATTAATGGGCCTATCACACTGTGAAGGACTCAAGCATTTTTGGTAATGATTTATAAGGGGCTTCATTATGAAATATTAGTATCCTCGAATATCAGAGTTACCAGAAGCTTTATACATACAGCCATCCCCATTTCACAGAGCCTGTCGGGAAGCCCAGATGGGTTAAGAGATGTGCCCCAGATACCAAAAGTTACGGAACGAGAACTAGCCCCAGAAACCATCTGCCTTCTACTCTAGTATTATTACCTTACTTACTTTATTATCACCCTGCTAAACTTGTCTGTGTTTTACCTTCTTTTAATACACATTTAATTTCTAACAGCAGGGAAAGTTTTAATGCAAAAAGTTTTACTGGGGAAATGTCTGCTTCTCTATTACTCTTCTGTTGATTTTAACTCTCATTTTGATTTCCAAATCCAGTGGAGATTTCTGTACTCAGCCCCAGAGCTTCATATCTTTCCATTTCTTTCCTCCTGTCCCTACACTGCACACAGCTCAGTCAAGTGACAAACATTCCTCGCCTGTCTCAGGGTCCTTGTCCCTCAGTGTTGAGGGTCCAAGTAAATCCTTGAACTCAAATAACTAATTTTAAAAAGCAAAACAACCAGAAAGAAAGCCATAAACAATAATTATGTAGGAATAGACATAATTACATATATATATAGGTATATATATATATTTATTTTTTCATAAGGAGATAAAATATCAGAAGCCTCTTTATGGTTGCCCAAACTCTTTAAGAAACCTCCAACCTTGAGGCAAAAATTCTTTCTGTGGCACAGACAACTCTGAGGCAAAGGATTCTATAAATTGAACATTTTATGAGTTTGAGAGCAGACCCCTGGCCTTGCCCCTGTCCCCACTGGGAGGTAAAAATTCTTTGGGGCCTGATGAGAAGTAGGCTGTGACATTCTTAGCCCACTGCCATCTTAAAAAAAAAAAAAAGGTGGAAATAAGGTTTTATAATCTCCTACTATTGCCTCTTAAATACAGATCATCTCAAAGCTTTCACACTGTAACTTGTTTCCCCTGACCCAGACACATTCTGAGCTCATACCTGGGGTTGGGAGAAATCCCTCGCTCACCTGTGTGTAGTCTTCTGACACCAGAATAAATCCATTGTTGTCTATGAGGTAACAGTTCACAGTCTAGAAAATAAAAACCACAGTTTCAACTTCGGCTCCTTTTATATGAAATGACGTACTTCCAATCTGAGAGAAACCTATTTTTTTTTTTGGAGGGGGCTTGTTTTCAGGGAACTGGAAATGCCTGCGGCGTTAGGAGTTCAGGGCATGGCTAAGCTAACCGCAGTGTTTACTCTGTGAAACGCACAAAAACAAAACACCAAACAGCTTTGAACAACCTAGATGGGGAAAAGAGGAATATGTACTAAAAATGATAAATGAAGGCTTCTATTCCTTTTTTAGATTTTTCTTCACATGATGTGAATTCTATCTCCCAGGAACCTGGTGTTCAGAGGCCCGGGGGTCTGTATTCCGAGCCAGTGAAGTGCAGGTTCTTTCTAAAGCAAAACGCCAGCACACTTGTCATTACTCTAATGATGTATTAATGAGAACACCGTGTCAGCTCGGAGGACCATCAGGGGACCAGGTAATATTTTTTAATTTGTTCATAGGCTAAGGCGGGGGGAAGGGGCCGACTTCTGTTACAAGGGGCCCCTCAGGCCTCCTAAAGGTTTTCAAACTGCGTTTTTAATTGGGAGCTGGATTTGGGGGCAGGGCTGTTAGCTTTTGGTAGCTGAGACTTATAAACTGTAGAAAGCAAGGTAAGTCCAAACCGCCCCTCCCCCCACACGGCTTTAATCTCAAGCGAATGATCTGCTCCAGGCTGGGTTTTAATTACAGTGCTGTGCAGTTTAAACTTAAGGTTTAATTCCGTCCTTGATGTAACTCCGTTTCTATTTATTGCAGCTTTACATACCGACTGCAACATTTAATTTGTAACATATCTTTACCCTGAGCCGAATTCCGCCTAGCTCCAGGCCACCACGGGGCTGGTGTTTTCTGCGACATATACCTTCCCATGGGGTTGTTTTTAGTCAGGCACAAAAGTACAGAAGGTACTTAGTCAGCAAGGTCCATCGCTCCCAATCGTAGTGGTGGAGAATCCATGGAAAATTAAAAACCCTGTTAGCTACCCCCTTGTATGAAAGACATGGCTGTCTCGGTGAGCAATGGAGCTTCTTTCAGTTATCTGAAGGGGCCAGATGAATGACTTGCTATTAGACCTACATCGTTGATCAAAATCTGTTTTTCTAATGCTATAAATAATTGGACAATGCGATGCAGGTATAAGGCACATAGAGGACAAAGTCAATTGCATATCTTGAGAGGCAGGATTTCATCAAGTCAATAAAAGCGATACTGGAGAATGGCTCTAATCACACAGGAAAATTGCCAAGGAGAAGACTAGAGAAGTGCTTCGAAAGAGAATGATTTCAAAGGCAAGAGACCTTATTCAAGCCCCTAAGGTAAACTGATCGAACCCTTTAGTATAGTTGACCCTCTTTGTGATCATTCTGAGAAACTAAAAAGCGAAGGAGTCTACATTGTGCTATTTAATAATTTTATCAGAAAATGTATACCCACTACCCTAAAACCCCATTAAATGAATGTTTCTTTGCTTAGAGAATTAGAGCATTGTTGTAATTTTTTTCAATAGAAGTAAGTTTATTTTTAAAATTTCAGTTTTATTTAAAGACAAAGCTTTGATGAAACCTTTCACTATTTACTGTACATGCTTGGTTCTTTTCTTGACCGAGCTTCTTGCAAAGTGCTGTGCTCCTTGTAACAGCAGCACTGAGTGGAATGGGAGCTGGCCTGACCATGAGGAGACTCGCTCCTCCGGTGGCCTGCCTTGCTCCCGCGCTCTCAGAGGGGCGTCTCTGAGCAAAAGAGAAAGAGGTTTTAACTCAGAACCTGTCAAACCAAGCTGTAAGGACAGAGGCATGGCAAGTTTGGGATTGCGCAAAGAAGGTTTTCATAACACAAATGATCCTCGCTAATAACAGTGGTGGCGGGGGTGACAGCAGAATGCCAACTCATGCAACTTCTCGCACTGGCTTTGGGCAGAGGAGAAAACTAAGACATAAAAGTGTTACCTTCCCTGAGGGAAAATGTGGCAGCAGGTATTGGTGACGGTGGCACAACACGATTAACATGATTTATATCACTAAATTGCACATGTGAAAAAACCCTAAATTGGCAGATGTTGTGTTATGCATATTTTTACAACAACAACAAAAAATGATCCTTGAAATAAATTTATTTTATTCAGGGGGAAAAAATAAAAGGGTGATATTCCCCAAAGTCACACAGCGAAGCAAGGGGGACTTGAACCCAGGGTTACGTGGCTCCAGCTACCACAATCCTTTACTGCTAGGTGTTCCCTTCTGCCTTCCAAAGGTAACGGGACATAGTCATGGCCTCGGGGTCCTGCCTGCTCACAGAAGGCTTTCCTTGTTTGAAAACAATCAACCTGTCACATGCTACTTAAGGCAGCCACAGCAAGTGGCAGAGAAACGAGCCAGACTGGCTGCTACTGGACTGAATTGTGTCCTTTTTTTTTAAACCTTATACCTGTGGATGTAATCCCATTTGGGAGTATGGTTTCTTTGTTATGTTGATCAGGTTTTTATCAGTATGGCCTGTGTCTTAAACCTAACGACTTTTGAGATCTAAAAAGTAGATCAGGCAGAGAGAAGCAAGCACATAAGGGGAAAGAAAGATGCCACGTGGAGATCGCCAAGGAGCCAAGCAATGCCAAGGGGAATGCTGGAAAGGCTGAGGCGAAGGTCCCCCCAGAGTGGACAGAGAGAGCCTTCCCTTAGAGCTGGAGGTTTCCCCCCAGAGTGGACAGAGAGAGCCTTCCCTTAGAGCTGGAGGTTTCCCCCCAGAGTGGACAGAGAGAGCCTTCCCTTAGAGCTGGAGGTTTCCACCCAGAGTGGACAGAGAGAGCCTTCCCTTAGAGCTGGCGTCCTGAATTTGGACTTTCAGCCTCTGAACATGAATACACATTTCTTTAAAGCCACTCAGTTGCAGTACTTCTGTTATATTAGCACTAAGAAACTAAAATATCAGGCAAGGTACCCTGTACTGGGGTGTGATTAGCATGGCCGAAAACAAACAAAAACAATGAAAGCAACTGTTTGGCATGTTGGGTCAGTTTTGTCAAGTAGTATTGACCTCACTTACAGGTTTCTGGACCCCTCAAGCACAGCAATTCTTAAGCTAGTATGTGAAACCCAGACACTTAGTCAGACACACCTTGGCGTGAGGGGAATGGGTGGGTTCTGTATGTACCCACCAATTGCTAAGGAACAATACGTGTTGAAGAAAAAAGTCTGTTATAGGCTAGAGTATAAAAATACACATGAGGATCCATTCATCTCGGTCAGGTTAGTCTACGTTCTACCACATGGAGATGGGAAGAGGAACAAGAAAGGACTGGGCAAGGCTCAAGGAAGACTACGGAGTATCTAAGCTTTCGTTTTCTCCAAAGGTACTTGACATTCTGCCCCGGGGAAGTGGCCACACTCTCCTGGGTGAGGCCGAGGAAGAACATTTGTTTTTTCTTTGCTGAATACCAACTGGCATTTAGCTTTTGGACGATGCTTCCACTTCACTGTTTTTTTTTAAATTCACTTTTCTCCCTTAAATTTCAATTCCATAACAGGAACTTGGCAGCATAAACAAAGCCTAGCTGCAGTTATTTATATGTAAGTTTGAATTTCAAGGTTATCTTGATTATAAAAGGACTTGGTAACCCTATTAAGCAAGAAACGGGGACTGCCAACACTTGATTTACAAATCAGTGGAAAAAAATCACGAGTCAAAAGCAAGGATGCTGTGCCATCAGCGTAGGCACAGCTCACTGGGTCTGGAAGGTGTCATTATGTTTTCATTATAGGCAACAGTGTTACATTGTTGTTGCTGTTGTTGTTAGGTGTCGCCAAGTCAGTTCCAGCTCAAAGTGACCCTAAGTACAATAGAATGAAACAGTGTGCCATCCTCATAGTCACTGGCTATGCTTGAGCCCATTGTTGCAGTCACTGTATCAATCCATCTCGTTGAGGGTCTTCCTCCTTTTTGCTGACCTGCTACTTTACCAAACATGATGTCCTTCTCCAGGGACTGGTCCCTCCTGATAACATGTCCAAAGTACATGAGATGAAGTCTTGCCATTCTCGCTTGTAAGGAGTATTCTTGACTGTACTTCTTCAGAGGCAGATTTGTCCATTCTTCTGGCAGTCCATGGTATACTCAATATTCTTTACCAACACCATAATTCAAAGGCATTACTTCTTCGGTCTTCTTTATTCATTTGTCCAGCTCTTACATGTACATGAGGTGACTGAAAATATCATGGCTTGTGTGTATTGTTATATACCTGTAAACACTGAAGGTAAATTTAGTGACTAGAAACGAATACTTCCTAAACAGACCTCCCTGTCAACAACCATTTGGATTAATTTATTGTCAAGAGGTACAGGGGAGTGCAGTAAGCCCACTGGAGTTAGGTGAGCAGATTACCGGGTTTAAGGATCAACCTGCACAGAATCAGCCAGATTCCAGTCTGATAACTGCTTTTTCTGTGTCACTTTTCAACAAATAATATTCAACCGCCATGTCTATACTCTCCCTCCATAAAAAGGAAATAGAGGAGATATTTTCTCAACTTTCCCTCACTGTGCTGCTTTTCCCTCAAATTAAGTCCAACATCTCAGAAGACACGTGCCCATCACCCTGCCCCAAGGGTGGACTGACAGGCTGGAAGTGCTTGGAGACATGAGGAGCTCTAAAGTTTGACAGATGTTGTAAATGTCCAGTCCACAGTCACCTTTGGCAAAACATTCAGGGGTAAGGTTGTTCTAAAACAGCAAAGGAGGCGGCCCTGGGAGGTGCAAACAGTTAAGCGCTGAACTATTAACCGAAAGGTTAGAGGTTCAAACCCACCCAGCAGCACTTTGGAAGACAGGCCTGTCCATCTGCTTCAGAAAGGTCGCAGCCTGGAAGACACTACAGAGCAGTTTTACTCTGTACACATGGAGTCGCCATGAGTCTGAATCAACTGGATGGCAACTAAGAACAATAGCAACGAGTCTAGTTAAAAGTAGTCCTGGTGATTTCATAGAAGCTAGGTGAGATTAAAAATACAGAGATAGAGACAGAGAGGGAAAGAGGTGGAGATAAGGGAATTTTAGTTAAAATATCTCTTCCTTCAACTATTTCATAACTCAATATTCCTCAGAGAAGTCCAATTCTGGGTCACAAAGGCAGATGAGGTAGACACACCTGAGGTTAATACCAAGCCCAGGCCGTGGGAATTGGGCCTCACGGAGAGGAATGCTCTGGAGTAAGGGTCTTGGGGGTGAGAAATCACAATTCCAACGCTTGGGTTAACTGGAAGGCAGACTTAGCCCAGAGGCTAAGATACTGCCTTCAGCATTAGAGACTCAGACAAGTGCTATCAGCGTAAACTTGAGCAAAGTCTTTTGACCCTCTGGCTCAGTTTTCTAGTCTGAATGATTGAGATAGCACCAACAACTATCTCACTGGGCTGTTGAGAGGCTTTAATGGGATGATGCTGAGCTCAGGCCTCACAGAACGAGTGCTGACATTCATTCAGCAAACATTCATTCATCAAACTTTATAAGTATCATTATGCCATAATTTCAGAATTTTTCCAAAAGGGAAGTTGTTACCCAGTTCTTAGCAAGAGGCTCTTGGGGCAGGTTGGCTATGCTTTGTTGCTTTTGTTTTGGGGAATGTCTTTGTTTGTTTGGGTAAGGTGCAGGATGAGCAATGATTTGAAACAACTCACTTAGAAGCCCAGTATTGCACTGTCTGCTGTTTTCACTTCTGACTCGAGACGGAACAACAGACAGACACGGAGTTCTTACCTCTAATGGTGGGATCTGGGTCTCTGCATCTCTGCTCTGCACACAAAGGTGCCAGTCCTTGCTACCTTTCCTCTAGGTCTCACAATCTGATCCCTGATATTTCAGTTGTTAAACAGACCGTCGCTTCACTTCACTCCCTGTGTCTTTTTATCATAGGTCAACTCTCATATCAGAATACTATCTTTTGAAAAGCTTTATTGTAGAGAGGTCACTTTAGAAAGATGTCTGTAGTGGGGGTCGCCTGTGTCCCTGCCCTCAGTAGATATTCCAGTGACCCTTGTCTTAGGCTGGGTTCTCTTGAGAAGCAAAACCAATGAAGTATATATGTATTTATTATTTCAAGGAAACGGCTCACATAATTGTGGAAGCTGGTAAGCTCCAAATCTGTGGGTGAGGCAGTAGGCTGGAGGCTTCTCCTGACACATGGTTGCAGGAGCTGACAGGTCCAAAATCTGCAGGTTAGGTGGCAGGCTACTGGCTAACGAGGTTGAGGGAGCTGGTGAATCCAAAACTGCCGGTCAAGTGGCAGGCTGCTGGCTCACAGGATTGTGGGAGCCGGTGAATCCAAAATCTGCAGGTCAGGCAGCAGACTGAAGGCTTCTCATGTTCCAAGAGCCAGAGGTCAGAGGATGATGAGACGGATACAGGATTGAGAGAGAGAAGGAGCTTTGCCAGAACATCCGTATGTATTGGATGTGGGCCACACCCCAAGGAAACTCCCCTTCCAACTGATTGGCTGCTCACATCAGATCATAAAATGAAGAATGATTACATAATATCTGCCAAATCAATGAGAACCATGGCCTAGCCAAGCTGACATATAACATTAACCATCACAATGCTCAAGTGTACCCACTGGCTGGGTGGTTCTGGAAGGACATGGCTGCTTGCACTCTGCCCTCCCCCAGACTTTCATAGTTCAAGGAAGTCTTTCAGATGCCAGAGGAAATGCCTACAAAGCTTTAAAAAGTCTAACCGTGAATCCACCAGGAGCTCCTTGGAAACTCAATGGGGCAGTTCTACTCTGTCCTACAGGGTGGCTGTGAGTTGGAATTGGCTTGACGGCAATGGGTTTTTATCCCTTTGGGACAAGATAGGGTAGCAGCTGAATCTGAATCTGAACTTTCCAATCCACTCACTGCATTCACACCTGGAAAAACTCTATCCTGCATATGTGTCAGCAGGGGAGAGCCTTTTCTTCTTCCACTTCTTTGCAAAATACTGCTGCTCTCACCAGGCATTGGTAGCTGTTGGAAAGGTAAGTTAGAGAAGAGAATGAGAGGAGTGAAGAAACAATAGTGCCCATGTGTAAGACTAAGAACAGAGGTGGACAGGGCCTGCCTTTGTCCCTTCTGTCCTGAATGCTGACCATGTTTCCTTAGACCACAATATCTCTTGGCCACCTTGGGGCTTTGCACATATTGTTCTCTACTTGTAAAGTTCTTCTCATTCTTCAGGTGTTGTCTTCAATGTCACCTCCTTCTCAATCTTCAGTTGACTGTTCAGAGAGCTTTTCACTGACCACACATGTTAGTTTACTACATAGCACTTAACGCAGTTAATCATTCCATATGCTTGTCTCCCCTGCTAGCCAGGAAGCTCCAAGAGGGCAGGAACAATTTCTGACTCTTCTACCCATAGCATCCCCAGTGGTTATCTGGGGGCCAGGCACATCAGAAACATTTCAATGGTTGTCTCTTGGGCTCTTAAGTAACCGTTTGCCCTGGGTGGGCTGGAATTTCTCTGCTCTTCAGTCAGCTCCACAGTCAGGCCCTCCATGTCACTTGGTGCAGGCTCTGACTGCAACAACGAAAGATATATCTCTAAAAGATGGGGAGACATTTGTCTATACTGACCCCATCCACCAATCCAGAGTGCTCCTGCCAAGGCCCAGGGAGCCTGCTGTGGGGCAGACGAAGGCACTGGAGGGGATCTAAGGCAAAGTAAGTCGGGGTGGAGGCGGGGTGGGCCAGGTCTTCAGTGCAGAGGACAACCCAGAAGCATGTGAACTTAACGAGCCCTCAGAGCCATTTTTAATGTGGACTTGATCACTTCACGGTAGTTGAGTTGGAGGGGGGACCTGGTCTCACAAGCCTAATTAAAAGCTGTGAAAGTGGAATGACACATGGAAAGAGTCTGCTGAAAAGATGGAAAGGGGCCTTGGTGGGAAGGCTGGGCTGGCTTTTCCATTTAAAAAAAAAAAAAACTGTTAATTGGTTGCCTGAAGCCAAGTCAAAGATGAAAATGGATGACAGTTTCAAAGTACAAGCTATCTACACTGGAGCATCAAATGAAGATCAGAAAACAGGGCAAATTCAAGGCTCCATTTTCAAAGTATATAAAACTTTAAATAACAATTGAGTGGGGTCTTATCTCATTGGCTGCTGAAAGAAGATAATTAGGGAGGAAGGAATCATGCCCTGTGCTTAGCATGCCCAGTGGAAACTGTCAACTGCCTGGGGTATATATGCCACCTGCCGGACATTTTACATTCAGGTGAACTACTCCTCCAAAGGAAACGTCCTCATACTTTCTCAGTTTATTAAAAAAAAAACAAACCCACTGCCATCGACTCGATTCTGACTCATAGCGACCCTACAGGACAGAGTAGAACTGCCCCCTAGAGTTTCCAAGTTTATAGCTAACATTTATTGAGTGCTTTTTTTACCATGTGCCACCAGGAGCAATGCCCTTTTCATGTTATGTCATTTATACCTCACCATTACTGTGTGAGGTGGATACTGCGTAGCTGAGGAAACTGAAGCACAAAGAGACTAAGACACTTTCCCTAGGTTGCGTAGCTTATATTATAGTCAGGGTCACAATTAGAACACGTGAGTCCAACTCCATGGCTTGGGCCTTTACTCACCATACTACACTGTCTTTGAAATCAATCATTTAACAGCAAACATATATCGGATGTTTCTACCTCTAAGTGGGGATCCAATTTGATATATATATATGTATATATATATATATGTGTATATATGTATATGTATACATGCACTGAGGCTACCTTTATGCACCAGACTGTGTAACTATCCCTCCAGCCAACCAATCAACCAAATACCCAGCCAGCCAATCAACTAGCCAACCAACCAACAAATCAACCAAAGAATTATCCAACCAACTACTCATCCACCCAATCAACCAGCCAACCAATCAACTAAAAACTATCCAAACAGCTATCCATCCAACCAACAACCCAATCAACCAGTCAACTAAGCAACCACCCACCCACCCATCCTTCCATACAACCAACCAATCAACCAACCAATTATTCATATCACCACTCATTCAATCACCCACTCAACCATCCAAACAACTACCCAACCAATAACCAACTGCCTAACCTTTATTGGGTACCTTCTGTGTTTTTAACCTGGTTCTGAAACAGACAGACAGGGTCCCTGCTTATACTCCCAACAGGGAGCCCCTTAGTCTCCTAACACTGAACGCTGTTGTTTACTTTGGAATTCAAAAATAGTATCATCCTCATGTCATTCTTCAAATAAGTTTAGGGCACATAAGAGAACACAGGAAGATAAGCACCTACCCCTACCCATGTGCAGAGACAGCTGCTTCTACTCTCATAAGCACACAGTCGATTCTTGTTATTCACAGTAGTTATGTCCTATAAAATCACTACAAACACTGAATTAGCAAATATGGAACCATTGCTCATAGGGGAAATACAAGGTTTTGTTCCTGTGACCCTCTGGGTCACAATATTTTCATCAGTCAACCAATATATAACCGTGTTTTATGTGTATTTCTGTTTAAAGACCTTCTGTTCAATATATCCTGTTGATTAACACTGAACTCACAGCCAATAGCACCATAACTCATGCCTGAAGAAAGCTTATCTAATACACGTATTTTCTCCATTAGACACATCATAGCCTTCATGTGCTTAGAAACACAGGGCAGCACTTCAGCGCTACGCTTGGCAACCATTTTAAACAGCGAAATTACCAACAAAAAGAACACAAGTGCACAAGATGTATTACTAAATAGACCACTGTGTATAGCATGAGAGCTGAAAGAAGTCAGCACATCCTTGCTTGATCTTAGCAGGGAATGCCTGGGTCAGGTGGCTCAATTTTTTTTTTTTTTTGCTGTTCTGTGCACGTGCATGTCTGTGAATGACCAATGGCGAGTATTGATTTTGAGGTTACAAAGAAATTTCAGTGAGTAGGCACATTCGTAAATACGGAATCCATCATTAATGGAATGGGCTGTATATACTATACATAAAAAGTGTCTGCTGGCTACCCTGATACATTCTGGTCTTACAGCTATGCCCACTATTTCACTTACAAGGTCACCTTCTCCCGGCCACTCACCCGTCACACATTTATGAAGGCTTCTCAGGTAAGGCTCTCAGCAATAGGATCTTCATCGCCTAACCTTACAATCTGCCAGGCGCTCCTTGGAAACTCTATGGGGCAGTTCTACTCTATCCTATAGGGTCACTATGAGTCAGGATCGACTCGACGGCACTGGGTTTTTCTGGGCTAACCTTATAATCAGTCGTAGGCAAGTTTATGTCACCTTTCTAAGGACCTCTCCTCCTCGGGTAAATGAGAGCTACTCTGCACAAAGTAAGTAAAAGGAGACACATGAGTCTATTTATGTAAAGCTACTGGTACAGAGCTTGACACACAGTAGGTGCTCAAAGACACCATTATACAAGAGAGCATCAACGCCGGTCGCGAGCAATGCTTTTGGAATCAGATGACCCGAATTTAAAATCTGACTTGGCCACTTGGCCTCGGTTTCCTCATCTGTAAATTGGACTAGTAATTGTACCCATCGTGCATGCGAACGGTTTAGCACACAGCCTCATGGTACTGATTGACAAATGTTATTATGAGCGAGCGGAGTTGTTCTTGAGCTGAGTGCTCCAATAAGGCCACAAATGTCTCAAAAGACAGGAAAGAGGTTTTAGGCACATTTGTCTATCCTACAAAAGACATTCTAAACTTACTAAAAGAATGCTAATCATAAAAGGTCACTGGGTACCCTTTACAAGTAACCTTAAAAAAAAAAAAAAAACCCTATTGCCTTCGAGTTGATTCTGACTCATAGCAACCCTGTGGGAGAACAGAACTGCCCCACAGGGTTTCCAAGGCTGTAACCCTCACGGCGGCAGACTGCCCCAGGTTTCTCCAGTGGAGCGATTGGTGAGTTTGAACCACCAACCTTTCGATTAGCAGCAGAGCGCTTAACCACTGTACCACCAGGGCTCCTCACAAAGTGCCTTAGGGAAAATTATTTTTGGCGTAATGATCTGAAGAAGTTGGGCTTCTGCTGAAAATCTGACTGACTTTCACTCTTTGGGTACTGTGACCGACACAGGAATTGATTCTCTTTTTAAACTGGCAGCCAGGACCCTCAGGGACAGGGCATGTCATGTTCTCACTTCGTTGTGGACACTCGTTTGTATTTCTGTTCTTGTCTTTCCTTTGCCTACTTTTAAAATTTTTTATTTGTTGCTGTTGAGAATATACAGCAAAACATCCGCCAATTCAGCAGTTTCTACATGTACAATTCAGTGACACTGACGACATTCTTTGAGTTGTACATGTCTACTATTTTTACCATTTTTTGACATCTACTTCTACTCTGTTTTCTGTGTTGAAATTACATTTAGTTAAGATTCCTTAAATCCTTCTGATAGCCTGGAAGGAATGTAAATATATAGTTACATATAAGGTCTAGTTTATGTGTTGACTGATGTTCAGTGAATCCAGACAAAGAAAAAGTGAGCCAAAGCGACTCTGAGCTTGAGTGATGAGGGCACCATGCATCTGCTTGTTCTAAAAGAAGCGGCAGATCTTACAGCACTGAATTTTTCACCCGGTGGACAGACATATGGCAATAGTACATTTTTTTCTTCCATTGCTCATGTGTGGGAATCACATTATTTTCCCAAAAATATGAAAGAGAAAAAGATAAAAGTGGTGAAGGGGAGAAAGGGAGAGAGAAGAAGGTATAGGAAGGAAGCACTACGCTAGAATGAAAAGTTCTGAGTTTTCAACCCTAGATTTTCAGCTCACATGAAAATAGCCAAGTCACTTCATTACTCTGAACCTCAATTTTCTTATCTGTAAAATGGGTCAATAATTCCTCAGAAGGTGGGAAGTGGTAATACGTGGGGGAAAATCTTTGAGAATCATAATGTTAACTTCAGAATGAGAGTGATTTGTATTATTTCCTTGAAAACGTAAGAATTTCAATAGTGCTATCCATGGGATATTTAAAGCACACTTCTCCAGCTCTCATGTACTGTCTGATTGGGGTGGGGGGGAGCGGTGGAGAGGAAATACACACACACACACAAAGTGTCCTTGACTTTTTGGAGATTGGTTCCAGTGATCTGTTAGACCTGGCTTCATTTATAGTGGCATTCCGTTTGTGAGAAAGGTCAGTCAGCTTCCCTTGGTCATGGCAAACCAAGGTAGGAGGTTATCTTACCTCATCATCGCAGCTGATGGAGCATTTGCCATCCAGAGAGGCACACTGTGTGGGAAGAGGCAAGGGGAAATACGTCATATTCATGTCGGCTATGACTGCGACTGGGTTCTTAGCTACACAAGCACAAGCTATCAAGGTCATCACCTGTCCCCGTTATTTTTATGAAAATGACATGAGCCTTTTACCTTTGTTTGCCAACCCTGCCCTCCCACCTTGTGAGGTATTTTCATAAGCATGCTATGCCAGTTTTTTTTTTTTTTTTTTTTACAGCAACATGTAAAAAAAAAAAAATTGGCATAGCAGAACTTATGAAAATGCCTCATGGGTTAGCCAACAAACATAGAAGGTGCGCGTTATTAGCGTAAAATACAGTGTGCAAATCCCAAATTTCATCCAAGGGCAATGTTCCCAGATGAGTCTTGCCTGCCTGCCCTTTCTAGAATAAATAAAACCAGTTGCCTTTGAGTTGATTCTGACCCATGGCAGCCCCATGTGTTTCAGAGTAGAACTGCACTCCACAGGGATTTCATGGTTGCGACTTTCCAGAAGCAGTCCTTTCTTGTCAGTCCTTTCTTCCCAGGTAACTCTGGGTAGGTTTTAACCATCAACCTTTCAGTTAGTTGCCCAGTACTTAACCCTTTGTGCCATCTAGGAACTCCTGAGTCAATATCAATTCCAAATAGTAATATAAACAATAAAACAATTTTTCTGCCTTGTTCTTTTTTTTAATCTGTTTTAATTTACACTGTTACTCAATATTGATAATACATTTTTAAGATCTCAAATCTTTTGGTAACAAGAAATATAATCGCTTAATTTTAATTAACTCTTAATGACTTTTTAAAAAATTCCTGTCTGTGTTCGTATTTTACAGGTTCTTAAAGTTCTTAAAGTGTCTTAATTTAAGAAATGATTCCAATGTTCAAAATTGGGCTGTTGTTGGTAAGTGCCGTCAAGCAGACTTTGACCTATAGCGACCCCATCTGATAGAGCAGAACTGTCTTATAGGGTTTTCTAGGCTGTAAGCTTTACGGGAGCGGATTGCCGCATCTTCATCCAATGGAGCCTCTGGGTGGGTTTAAACCGCTAACCTTTTTGTTAGCAGCTGCTTACCCATCGCACAGAGATGGAGGCAATTTACCAGTTGCCATTTCTGCCAAATCAATTAATAAATACTCCTGAGATTACTTAGCACAGAGAACACGGCAAAGGGAAAGAAAGTGTCCCAGATTCTCAAGGCAGAATAGCTCAGAGAAGCCCTCTAGCCACGCAAGGCAAATGAATACTTCAAATAATCTAACTATGCAAAAATTTTCAAAACTGTGATGCACAAATAACTAACCAGGCATCACGATGAGATTAGGAAAAAGCCACTATGAAAATCTCACAAATGCCAGTATTTAAAGGAAATACTTCTCTGAAATTTACTATCTTGATTTCACAATTAAAATTCCTCTTAGGAGCAAATTCTCTGCTTTGCCCAGCATGTGGCGTTTAACACGCTGACAGCCCTTTATTCTGCAGCGAAATGAAGGGTAATCCCAGCAGCCAGCAGTTCATTTTACAAACAGTCATCAAAAATCCGGCACTTTTAGGCTGTGGGTATCCACATGTGAACACCTGTATAATAAGTGTCGCTAACGCTTTAGTACGCTGATTGTAGCTTACCTGTCTGCTGGCAGTCCAGAACTTCCTTTGGAAAAATTCAAGTTTCATCTGAATGCCTACAGCTGGGACAAATTATAAATAAAACAAGGTATTACAGATCTTGTTACACAACCATTTAAGGTTTTCGTTGAAAATTATCCATCACGGCAAGAAGGTGATGTAAGAACATCAGATAAGAACACTTAAAAAGAAATTTACAGTGAAACGTACACTGAGATGTTTTACCTTGCAGGTGAGGAATTCTCAAGGTTACTTGTACTCATAGAATTTTTGCTATAGAGCAAGCTGGGCACAGTGCAGATGGCTCCTTGGAGATATGTCACCAGAGTGTTTCTAAAATTCATACACCTGTGGCCACCCTCCCCCCAACATTTCCACACAAGCTGAAAACAGGAATGAAAAAAAAAAAAATGGAAGATTACTGTTTGTTCCCAGTTTGTTCCTAACTAGTCTATGAACTTGAGTGTCTGAAACAGGTACTACATGTGTGTTTTTGAGACAGAAGATTTGAAAAATACTTGTTCTGAGGCTAGCATTTGGGTGTCGTTGCTTCGCTGTGATGTGGCTGGTCCCCAGTCCCCTGGAACACTGGGGAAATGACACAGGTAGCTGACTGCAAAGATGCCTTCTAAAGTCATGCTGAACGCTAAGTGCTAGTGAGAGAAGCAAACAGAAAGGAAAGAGGGATCAGACAGTGACTTGAAGTTTTGGAATCTGGCGGAACCTCAGAACTATTCCATGAACACGCTCACAGTATTTCTCTCCACAAAGCCAGGACAAAGGAACCATAGACACTGCTTCAGAAAGCACTCTGGTCAGGGCACAGAGCCCACGGGATGGTAAGAAAACTTCAGGAGAGTTGGAAAGAGAGAACGAGACCATTTGCAGGGAACACTGGGCTTCTGGGGGAGAGCACCTGCCCAGCGACACCTCTGTCCTTTGCACGCAACCTCCCCAATTCCCGCCACGTCCACATACCGCCCGTATTATTTCCCTTTCCACATCACTCATTTTTTTTTTCTTTACTTAAACACCTATAGTAACTTCAACCTAAGCAATAACATTCATCAAAAAAAAAAAAAAAATTTTTTTCCAGAAAGTTTGCTCATATACTCTTTGGTTTGGTTTAGTGTGGTAAACTACATAAAACATAAAATACAGCATTGTAACCAGGTTAAAGTATAAAATTCAGTGGCATTTAGTACATTCATATTGCTGTACAACCACTTCACCTTGAAAGGAAACGTGTGCCCATTAGGCAGTCACTCCTCACTCTGTGTCCTTCCAGCCCCTGGAAACCACTAACTTACTTTCTGTCTCTATGGATTTGCCTATTCTGGACATTGGGTATAAATGGAATCAAACAATATGTGGCCTTTTGTTTCTGGGTTCTTTCACTTAGCATAATGTTTCCAAGGTTCATCCGTGTCGTCGCATGCATAAGCATTTCATTCTTTTTCATGGCTAAATAATATTCCATTGTGTAGACATACCACATTTTGTTTATCCACTCATCGGCAGGTGCACATCTGAATTGTTTCCACTTTTGGCTACTGCAAGTAGTGCTACTATGAACATCTCTGTACAAGTTTTTGTTTGAACACTTGTTTTCAATTTTTTATTTTTATTGTTTTTGGTATACACCTGTGAGTGGGATTGCTGGGTCTTATGGTAGTTCATATACTCTTAAAACCTCATGTGCCACCATGTTGGGGCCCCCTACTTGAATCGTTACTGGTATGCTGGCTTTACGGACTTACCTTCTTTTTGGACATGTAATTTCAGACTGTAGGCTAAGACTAGAGCTAATCCTGGCTACAAAACACAGAATGGGAGTAACCCATTTCAGCCTATCCTGCTATGCCATGAGTGGTCTCCTTCCTCTGGGCCATAAGCTCCCTGAGGGCAGGGACCATTGTTGCTTCCCATTATGTTCCTTCCCTCAGCAAGGTACTGAGTACGCAGATAATTGCTAAATGTTTGCTTTTTTTCTTTTTTAACCTTTCAAATGATATTCTAGTCACAATTACAGAGAAAGAAATTGAAGCTAGATTCAGAAAAGAACTTGGAGTGAAGGATATCATTGCCAATGTCAGATGGATCTTGGCTGAAAGCAGAGAACACCAGAAAAATGTTTACCTGTGTTTTACAGACTATGCAAAGGCATTCAAATATGTGGATCATAACAAATTATGGATAACATTATGAAGAGTGGGGATTCCAAAACACTTAATTGTGCTCATGTGGAACCTGTACGTAGACCAAGAGGCAGTCATTTGAACAGAACAAGGGGATACAAAAAAAAAAAAAAACCAAACTCATTGCTCTTGAGTCAATTCCGACTCATAGCGACTCTGCAGGACAGAGTAGAACTGCCCCAGAGAGTTTCCGGGGAGCGGCTGGTGAATTCAAACTGCTGACCTTTGGTTAGCAGCTGAGCTCTTAACCACTGCACCACCAGGGCTCCAAGGGGAGACTGTGTGGTTTAAAATCAGGAAAGGTGTGCGTCAGGGTTATACCCTTTCAGTGTACTTATTCAATCTGTACGCTCAGCAAATAATCCGGAATCTGGACTATATGAAGAAAAATGCGGCATCAGGATTGCAGGAACATGCATTAACAATCTGTGACGTACAGATGACACAACCTGACTTGGTGAAAGTGAAGAGGATTTGAAGCACTTACCGATGAAGATCAAAGACTACAGCCTTTAGTATGGATTACACCTCAATATAAAGATAAAAAAAATCCTCATGACTAGACCAATAAGCATATCATGATCAACAGGGAAAAGACTGAAATTGTTAAGAATTTCATTTTACTCAGATCTACAATCAACACCTATGGAAGCAGCAGTCAAGAAATCAAACTATGTATTGCATTGAGCAAAGCTGCCGCAAAAGATCTCTTTACAGCGTTAAAAAGCAAAGATGTCCCCTAGAGGGCTAAGGTGGGCCTGACCTAAGCCATGATATTTTCAATTGCCTCATATGCATGCGAAGGCTGGACGATGAATAAAGACAACCAAAGAAGAACTGATGCCTTTGAATTATGATGTTGGCAAAGAATACTAAATATACTGTGGGCTGCCAGTAGAAAGAGCAAATTTGTCTTGGAAGAAGTACAGCCAGAATGATCCTTAGAAGCAAGGATAGTGAGACTTCATCTTGCATACCTTGGACATGTTATTAGGAGGGACCAGTCCTTGGAGAAGGGCATCATGCTTGGTAAAGTAGAGGGTAGGGGAAAAGAGGAAGACCCTCAATGAGATGGATTGACACAGTGGCTGCAACAATGGGCGCAAACATAGCAATGATTGTGAGAACAAGCAGGACCGGGCCGTGTTTCATTCTGTCGTACACGGGGCAGCTATGAATTGGAATCAACTCAACGCCACCTAACAACAACATCAGAGAAAGATGGAGAAGTAACATTCATATGAATTATAATCACACCCAAATAAAGAGCTCCTTGTGGTTCATTACAATCACCTGGGGAATTTGAAGAAAAAATCCTGATGTCTAGGTGCCTCTCTCCTGCCCCCCAAGACCAATTAAATCAGAAGCTCTGGGGGTGGGGCCAGCATTGGCTATTTTTAAAAGCATCCCAGATGATTCTAATGTGCACCCAGGTTGAAATCACTGCTCTATAGTCCTTAGTCAACTGGCTACTGAAACGACTCTACTCTCATGCTGGATCACCTGGTCAGCCTTTTACACAAGCTTTTCCTTCTTGGCTTGGAGCAAATTTCAGAGAATACTGTAAGAAAGCCGATTTGGGGCTTGAGGGCTGTTTACTGACTTCAGGTAAAACTCATCTTCCGAAATCTCATATCCCTTTCCTATTCCTGTTGGGGATATGCCAGTCAAGGAACCCGTGAAGCCAGGGCGGTGGCTGGGTTTGGTGAGGTCTACCAGCAGGCAGAGGGTGAGTGTAAGCCCTGTTTCAACAAGAGGCTTAGCACGAGTATCTCTGATTTTTACCAAAAATAGGGAGAAAGCCCCACTCCACTGCCATTGAGTGGGTACCGACTCATAGCGACTCTATAGGACAGGGTAGAACTGCCCCATAGGGTTTCCAAGGCTGTAAATCTTCATGAAAGCAGACTGCCACATCTTTCTCCTGTGGAGCAGCTGGTGGGTTTGAACCCTCATCCTTTCAGTTAGCATTCGAGCATTTTAACCACTGTGTCACCAGGGCTCTTCTAAAACAGGGAGGGGGTGGTAGAAACATGACTTCAGAGCAAAATTGTGACATCTAATACTTGGCATCTAAGAGGAGAGTGGAAATAAGGTTATCTGTCTCCCTCTGTGTGTGCCTCTCTCTCTGTCTCTCCACTCCTAAGTCCTCCCCAGCCAGCTTGCCTCAGGCTGGGAGTCAGAGAGTGATTCTGAGGCCACCACTCAGGGCCAAGGTCAAGAGCCATGGCAGGCTGCTGGGCCTTACAGTATAAAAACAGAGGTTTTCCCAAAACAGTCACCCCATGGTGACCTTTCCATGGTGCTTCCAGTTCCAACAGCCCAGAGCTTCCCCTGGCCATCCATCATCTATTGAACTCCTCCATCAGAAAGAGCTTCCCCTCAACTGCCCGTCCTTTCTGAGCAGTCCTCCCAACCTCTGTGGAGCCTCCGTTTCACCTCCCTAATGAAGCTAGCTGCTCCCCCCTGGGTGTTTATCCATCTCACATATTTGGAGACTGCTATCATCTGCCCCTTTTGGTCCTACACACCAGCTCCTTGAAGTGCTTTAATCTTTGCACATGAGTCAGTCCCTCCATCCCATTAATCATGCGGGCTGCTTCTCTCTGATCTCCCTCCAGCAGGCTGCATCCTCTCCTGGGTCCTGATGCCCCAAACTAAATGCCGCTCCTCACTCACTCCCCTGATCCGGGCAAGAGGCCGTTCCCAGAGGGCTCCTAGACAGTCCTGGATGCAACTGGTCTGCTCTGTTTTGACCTGGTTGTGCTTTTGCTGGTTATCCTCTAACTTCTTCCAGCAATTCTGGCCCCTGGCTTCCCACCGCACATCTAGGTTTGCAGTATTTTCACCTACAGATTAAGATACTTCTGTACAAACAAAAGAAACAGAGTCCCATTGGTGGGTCAACTTCAGGACCACTGGCTCCAGGGCCTTATCTTTGCTGAGCTCCAAGCTGGGTACCGAGAGAAATAAGAGCACACTTTTCTCAAGCCCCTCCACGTCTGGTTGAGCAAACGTACAAACATGGTAGCTACATGATGAAAAACTTCATCAGAGACAAAAGGAGAGGACTGTTGGAGTACAGACACCTGGGGGGTTGACGGGAGCTTTGTGAAAGATAAGCCATGAAGATTAGACTCACATAAAACATAAGAACCAAGGAAGGATGGCAATCCAAACTCAGGAAACAACACAGGTAGAGGGATGGCACCTTTTTAAAGACCACTGTGTATTCCGAGATTTAGGAGGAATGGGAGTGGGGGACTTGGTTGTACAGGATGAGGTCAAATGGTAAAAGATCTTGAATGTCAGGCCAGGGCATGTGACTAGTGTCTGTAGACCAGGGGTCTGTAAACCATGGCCCGCAGGCCAAATCTAGCATCTTTTGTTAAATAAATTTAATGGAACACAGCCACGCTCATTTGTTTATATACTGTTTACAGCTACAATAGCAGAACTGAGTAGCTGCAACAGAGATGGTATGGCCCACCAAGCCTAAAATATTTACTATCTGGACATTTACCGAAAAAAGATGCTGACATCTGCTGTAGGTGATGAGAAGCCTTTGAAAATTTTTGAGAAGGGGCAGGATCAGATCTATACTTTTAGAAAGTCCACTCCGAAAGCTTTGTAGGAAAAGGGCTTGCACGGTGGGAGACCAGCAGGGTGAGATGAGTTGGGCAGCCACCACAGGCACTTGGAGCATCTGGTTAAGTATCTCTTAAGGAGGAGCCCTGGTGGTGCCAGTGCTAAACAAAAGGTCGGCAGTTCAAATCCATCAGTCGCTCCTTGGAAACACTGTAAGGCAGCTCTGCTCTGTCCTACAGGGCTGCTATGAGTCAGAACTGACTACGTGGCAACTGGTTCTTAAACATGAAAACGATTTAAAATGCAAACACACACACACACACACACACACACACACACACGAACAACAACAACAAAAAACTCCAAACAAAGGAACAAGCAAAAACGTTTAAGAGCATCCTATGGCTGTCTCTATTCAGAAATTTCGCTTCCTTTTGCTAGTTCTCTCTCTTTTGTTCCAAGTGTTTTTTTGTTTTTTGCCTTCATCCTTTATCAGAGAAAACATGGCTACTTCAGCAAGTTCCATTCTCCTCCCCTACCCTTCCTACGTCCCAAACGGAACCTGAGATATTTGTCATGCCCATCTATTTTGTTCTTTTGACAACATGTCAAACTATAACAGTATATTCTGATTTAAGTCAGTCTTGCTAATTTCATAAGGAAAACAAGGACAGAAAATGCTTTAGTGAAACCCAAGTCCCAAGGAGGGTGTACGGAAAATAAAAATACCATCCCTGGGTTTGAAATTTTTTAGACAGTCCAGAAAATCATCAACATATTTTCTCTGGAGTTTGGGGGCCTCCTCACTCCCATCTGATTACAAATGGTCCAGGGCTCCCTGCCAGGACTCTTCCTCTCTAGGACAGACACAGCATCCCTGTTACATAATTCCAGTTTACTCTTTCCTGGGATCTAGTCGTGTATGTGTGTATGCAGAGGAGCCCCAGTGGCACAGGAGTTAAGAGCTGGGCTACTAACCAAAAGGTTGGCAGTTCAAATTCACCAGCCATTCCTTGGTAGCCCTATGGGGCAGTTCTACTCTGTCCTATAGGGTCACTATGAGCTGGAACCGACTTGAAGGCACCTAGCAGTTATGTGCATGCATGTGCGCACCCATGTGCATGCACACACGTTGTGCTGTGTGCCACTGAGGTGATTCCAATTCGTAGCAACCCTATGGGACAAAGTAGAACTGTCCCATAGGGTTTCCTAGGCTGTAATCTTTATGGGAGCAGATTGCTAGGTCTTTCTCCCACAAAGCTGATGGTGGGTTAGAATTGCTGACCTTTTGGTTAGCAGCCAAGCACTTAACCATTGTGCCATCTATGCAAGTCTTTTAAATAAAGATCCAGGAGGCAGCACATGAGTCAGAATCTACTCAACATCAGCGAACATCAGGGAGTGCTCCAGCGAACTGACTTCTTTTGTTTAGGGTTCTAAAGGGTTGAAGCAGCATCTGGTAGTACCTCACTCAGTTCCCAGGAGTGGAGTAGACCCAGAGAGGACTGTTATCCCTCAGGGTCATTCCCAAAGTGCCAACACTGGATGAGCCTCTTGGGACAGTGACCCCATGATACTGGAATGGTCTTTGGAAGCCTCCAGAACAATAAAATCACTTCATTGTTATGAGAACTGTCATCCCAAACAGTTCCAGAAAGTTTTCACATACACATATTCAGGCACCCAGAACACTGACATCTCTTGTTGGTTTGAATTATTAAGGTGACTGTTCCTGTAACTCAATATCCTAAGAGGGCCTGAGTACAGATCTTCAGTTGGCCAACGCAGACCACAGACCATCGATGAAGTATCTTCCTTCCACCTTCGCTTCCAGAATTCCTTTTTCCCCGACTTTCTAACTTCTGTCCTAACTACTTACCACTCCTTTCCTTTTCCCTTTTCCTTTCCTTTTTCCCCACCACCCCTTGCTTTCATGCCTGTCACAAAACTATTATGTGATAAGCAGCCTGTATAGTGAGATTAAAACCAAAAAACCCAAGCCTATTGCTTTTGAGTCAATTCTAACTCATAGCAACCCTACAGGACAGAGTAGAACTACCCCACAGAGTTTCCAAGGAGCAGCTGGTGGATTCGAACTGCCGACGTTTTCGGTTAGCAGCTGAGCTCTTAACCACTACGCCACTAGGGCTCCCTTGAGTGAGATTAAGAGGTGAGGAATGTGACAGCGTGGGTCGGGGCTGGGGAGGGCACCCAACTCATAGACGAGAGGCTCACACTTTAGCATGCTGGGAGCTGACAGACCAGGGGGTCATCCAAGGACCAAAACTTACAGACCATTTGATGTATAGAACATCAATGAACGCTGCACTCGGATCTGGGGAAAGGGAGCTGACCTCAGAGGCACTGATCCTATGCTGTCCAAATCAGTGGCCACTAGTCACAAGTGACAATTACATTAATTAAATTTAAATACAATTAATAGCTTAGTTCCTCATTCGCACTAGTCACATTTCAGGCACTCAGTAGTCACGTGGGGGTAGTGGCTACTGTCCTGGACCGTGCAGTTCTAGAACACTTCCATCACTGCAGAGAGGTCTACTGGACAGCACAACTGGTCAGTGATGACGGAGGGCTAGAGAAGACCAGATGGAGAAGTGCACAGAGAGGGGCTGGATGCTTGTGCTTTTTTCCTTAAGGACAGAAGATAGAGCTCCCCAGAGACCTGTCCGTGCGGCCCGCTCCCCGCTCCCTGGAGGTGGAAGGAATGAGGATGACTTAGGTGTACAGGGTCTAGGCCAGCGGGAGAGGACCTGGATTTGAAAGGGGAAGTGGGTAATTAGTTTGAGAGAAACCCAAAGAAATCAATGCAATATGCGCAACGTGGCTACCACCCTCAAGATTCATTTATTTTGTTTTATAAAATTTGAGAATACAAATTACATTTCCAGTGCTGTTATATTCAAATACATTCAAGATGAAATCACGCATGCATCTCATATCACGTTAATAGACATGCATTCAAGTGTAATACGAAACTTGCCAAATAACAGTATTACATGTGAAATTAGAAATGAAATAACTTTTTCATATTGTATTCATTTAGAAATAGTTTTCTGTGGGCTTGGCCTCAACTTGCAACATGCCTCAGGAGCCCAAATCCAGTTTGTAAAATAGTGCACACCAGGTCTGGCATACAAACTCACACAAACACCCCTACCTCTACTTGCCCAATCCTTGAGCCATACACACGTGGTCACATGTACACAGAGCTCATCCAGAGGACAGAACTGGGCTGCCACCACCAATGAGCAACAATGAATTACAACCAGGAAAAGTTGTTACCAGGAACACTGATTGTAAGCCCTGTTTCTAAGACTACTGCCGTATGTTCCTGGGTACGTCACTTTGCCTCTCTGTCTCTGCACAGAGAATCACGCTGGTGCCAGCTTCCGAAGAGAATCACTGGGGAACAGGTGATTTTATGATATTCACTAGAAGAGTGTGTATTAAAATGCTCTGAAAGGTCAATAATGTTATAGGTACTCAAGTTATTATTTGTTCCCAGAGCTTTTATTCCTTATTCTTATATTTTACGCTAAGTGTATCGTTCACCTACCACCTGTCTGTCAGTTTGTCATGCTTTGGTGGCTCACCTGTTGCTATGACGCATGCTGTTATAAAGCTCTGCCACTGGTATTTCCAATACCAGCAGGGTCACCTATGGCAGACAGGTTTCAGTGGAGCTTCCAGACTCAGAAAGGCCAGGAGGAAAGGCCCGGGGACCCACTTCCACAAACCAGCCACCGAAAACCCTTTGGATCATAACAGAACATTGTCCAGTATAGTGCTGGAAGACGAACCCTCTAGATGGAAGGCACTCAAAATACACAGTGGCTATAGCAATGAACTTAAGCCTAATCACAATCGTGAAGATGGCTCAGGACCAGGTAACATTTCATTCTGTTGTATGTGTGATTGCCATGAGTTGAAGCCGATATGAGGAAGCCGATAGGACCGCAACTGACAACAACAACAATATATCTTCCACAGCAACATGTTGAGACTGAGCACAAGATTTATCCGTGACAAATTCTAACTGTCCACTGCAAGAAATGTTCTTGAAGGTGTAGTATCAGCAGACAAACACTTTACAAAATCACGACACCAAAAAGAGGAAAAAGACCATGTCTGCTCTGGCAAATGAAGCAGAAAACAGGTGATGATTCTCTCTGAGCTGAGCCAGCTCTTGATGTGGATTTTTTTTTTTTTTCTTTTTTCCCCTTCAGAATTAATGAAAGATGCCCTCCACCATTCAAACCCTGGCCCCTGACCCTTCTGGGATTCTGGTCATTTGTACGTAATCTGAACACGGCCAGACAGGTCAGAGTACAGACTCCAAAAATATTACTCTCCCCAACACTGGTACCATCAGCCCCACGGGCTCATCAGCCAGGCTTCCTGGCCAGAGAGCTTCTCAGTGGTTAACTACTGGCACCACATAGACAGTTATCATCTCATTCTGAGCGCACAGACAGAAAGGCAGAGAGCTGCCCTGCTCTGGCTGGGCCACAAACAGGAGTTTTCTTCTAGCAGATTCGAATCCACAGGTAGGGACAGGATAAAATATAAAACTATAACAAGTAAATAAAAAATACCTCCTAAGAATTTTCCCTGTGTTTCATTTCTTAGAAGTAGAACAAGTATTCTTAAAACCCCAAGATGTACAAATACACGCTTGCTATGTGTTATCTCAAGGAATAGCTCGGCTGCTAACCCACAGGTTGGTGGTTCAAACCTCCCTGTGGCTCTTCGGGAGAAGGATGTGGCAGTCTGCTTCCCTAAAATTAGGAAAACCCTATGGGGCTTCCATTCTGTCCTATGGGGTTGCTATGAGTTGGAATTGACTCGACAGCAATGGGTTTTGGTACAATATCTCATCCAGCTTCCTTACTGGTCATATCATTTCTCAAGCAGGGTAGTGGCTATTTTCACAAGGCCTGGTTAATCTCCTCCACGCTGCCCTTAGTTCCTCTTTGATAGAGTCCCTGCATTTTCATTCCACTGAGTACAATGGCAAAGACTGCTAGCCGTGATAGTAACAAGGCCTGGCACATTTGGACTCCAACTTGCCTGAATTAACGGTCAAACGTAATACCTGTCAGCCAAACCACATTTGTTTAAATGTTTTCTTCTGTTTGTTTTCAAAACAGTTAATTGCAAGTAGAACTAACAACGAGTCTGAATGTCACTTCTTTGGACTATTTCACGATTAACCCAGGGTTTGGAATAAGGCCACTGTTCTGGAGAGTTGAAGAAAAGAACCCTAACCTTCCTCACATCAAACATGTACCCACTCCAGAGGTCTGCTCATGTCCAGGATAAATGACTTACCACATGAATAACAATTTAAAACTGTAATGTGAATTAGGACATAACTCATCTGTTAAATATTTCATGTGAAGATTTTAATGAATTGCATGATGGAATGTTGGACACAAAAGACAATTGAAATCCTGGGACTAATTTGGGTGAAACTGAGAACAGAGTATCTTCGTGAAGACGCGGGGGAAGAAAAGGCAGCTGTGTTCACGTCCCCCTGGGTGTCAGGCTGGCAAATCCAAAGGCTTTTTTAAAAGATTACAGGGGAGGGAGAACAATCAGCAACAACCTTTTGAAAAATATTTAGATCAAAGCAGTATTTGGTCATTTTAATCTTGGTAAAGCCTGAACATTAATCTCTAAGGTATGGTATTATTTCAGAAATTACGGGAAAAAAAATTTTTTTTTTTTTTCACAGCAGCAGACACACCTCACACTTTAGTCTATGTCAAGTGAAGAAATACAATGATAAAAGGGATGAGGTATTTTAGATATAACCCTGTAACCAATCGCATATTTCACTTCTGAAGTAGTCCCTGTGGTGGTGGTGGAGGGGGGGAGGTGAACTTTCCTCTACACGCTTTTAAATAACAAAGAGCTACATGATGTATGTTTGCGGTGAGAGATGGGGAGGGAAACCAGGGCTCACGTTATCACTCGATTGACAACGCGATAGAGGAAGGTCTTCTTTGAAGGCTCATAGTTGTGGAGGCCTTTTTTAACTTGGAACCATCCCTACCTTCTGTCTGTGACTGGCTCTAGGGAATGTGTGTAGGAAGGCACCATCCGTTTGCCCACACATTTCTTTCACAATCACTTTGTTTTTGTCCTGTCAGACCTTTGGAACAGTCACCTTGGGTAAAATAGAATGAATGACAATTATGAATGCTTCCTTCATTTGGGTTCTAATTACTTGACTGGATCAATGTTGAAAAGAATTAGCTGGGCTGTGGAATGGAATAATAATTTTCTTTTCATCCTTGAGGTAATCTAGAAGTACTTTTCCAGACTTCATCTGAAGAAACCTATATTCCCTCAGCTTTCCGAGGCTGCTGGAGCTGGCATTGAATAATTTTTACTCAGATCATTTTATGCTCACAAAACTCTTCAAATAATATTATTTCAATAAAGTTTTCAAGCCAATACATTCTTATATTCAGTTCCTACCCTTCAACCTTTCAGAATGAGACATTTAAGCCTTGGGCTTCATTGTATTTTAATCAGGCCTGCAAAAATCAATGTCCATTAACAAAATTATACGCTTCCAAATTATAGCTCCCTAGCTAATAATTTCTTATTAGGTCATCACCTAGTAACAGCTACCAAAGAGATTATAACCAAATTAGGGTCAAATTTCCAAACATTTCAAAACTCATAACAGAATGGCCACATACATTGCCAAACACCTCTTCGATGTTTTCAACTATATTTCATGCAAAGCAGCTCTAAAATATCACGTGGTACTGCTAAGGGAAGGAGCCCTGGTGTAGTAAACAGTAAGTGCTCAGCAGCTAACTGAAAGGTTGGCAGTTTGAACCCACCCACCCAGTGGCTCCACAGGAGAAAGACCTGGCAATCTGCTGCCCTAAAGATAACAGCCAAGAAAACCCTATGGAGCAGTTCTACTCTGTCACATGGGGTCACCATGAGTCAGAATCAAATCAACACCGCCCAACAACAACAACACAGCTAAGGGAGCCAGGGAGATGGTTCCAGATTGTCTGGTCCTCAAGCTCATACTTCTGGGCACAGAGACGGACAGGGACTTGTCCAAACACCCCTAGCTCACTGGAGGGGAGCCTGAGCCCGTTCCAGAGCTCCCAAACTCAAACTCCTTCCAGAGCATGAATTGGCGATTACCCTGTGTCTGGTGTAAAGGAAGCAGCAGAACTCAGTTCAGCCCAACTGTTGCCTTGTGCCAACATGGTCTTGACATTGCAAGACATTCTGATACTTCAGGAGATGCTGAAAAACCTAGATTTTAATATAGAGGCAATTCATTAAAAAAAAGAAAAAATTATAGCATTCTGATAGGATTGCCATATATATATAAAAAAATACATACATATATATATGTGTTTTTTTTTTTTCTAAATCTGGCAACCCTATGCCAGGGTCACACTGCACATCTCCAAATTGCCAGGGGTTCCCTCTGTTGCTTGCTTAATCCTGTGAGCGCTGAGACAGCCTGCATCCTGTAGCTTAGAGCTACCAGGACTAAGAACTAAGGTTGCCTACCTCAACATGACCTTCATGGCTTTATCACTTGTTCCAGAATATTCTTGCCCAGAAAGATTAGACTGTAAACAAGTAAAAATACTTCATGGTTTCCTTGAGAAGATTCCTCAAAATGGATTTATGTGAATAACAGACTGATCAAACAGCACCCTTGTATGACAACAGACGGCTCAATTAGGGAAATTTCTCACTTACCAAACAACTGTTGATCGATCAAGACTCTAGAGGGCCACCAATCTTAAAGAATCCTAATCAGATCCTCATGTTGAAAACCTTTAAACCCCTTAAGCTCAGAAAGCCAAATCCTCTGAATCTCCCCTCCACCTCCCCTTTCTGAGATACTGCTGAGACTCTGCCAAGGCGGAGCTCTCCCTTCTGCAGTGGGCAGTAAACTGGACTCTGCCTGATCCCCAGACTCCTCTCATGGCCATGTCAGAAGTCAGAACCTGGTATGTTTATTGATAAGCACTGATTTTAACATATACCAACACTGGACATTATTTTATGCCGCCAGCTGCCTTTGAGTCAACCTTGACTCATGGTGACCTCCTGCGTGTCGGAGTAAAACTGCTCCAAGGGTCTTCAATGGCTGATTTTTCGGAAGTAGGTTACCACGTCTTTCCTCTGAGCCTCATCTGGGCGCACTTAATCCACCAGTGTTTTGGTTAGTAGACGAGTGTGTTAACCATTTACACCACCAGGGCTCCAACCTTATTATTACATATTAGTTATTTATTGTGTCTCATCCCCACCTGACCAAGAGGTAAGTTTCCCGCTGTATTTTCTGTATCTAGAAAAGTGCCTGGCACAGGGGCAATTACAAAAAAAAAATTAATGGATGGCTGGATGCTACGCTGAGAGTGATGTCAGTCAATTATTCACAGAGTTTTCTCTCTTTCAGTGCTATGTCTGTCAGATAGAATGCAGACTAGAAGTAACAGGATAAGTCATATGTCTTTATCTAGATAACCCAGAATATTTGCACCAACTGTCTGAATATTCAAATCGGTTCTATCTTTTCCAGAAAACGATGACTGATTTATTGAGGCGATTGGGCTGTTACTTTAAGATTACTCTGAGAGCACATTACCTCATCTGGAGGTGAAGAAAGGGATCTACAGGATGAATAGGAATTTACTAGCACCTAGCGGGCGCCCCCGGCGGGCACCCCCGGATGGTGCAAACAGGTAACTCACTCAGCTGTTAACTAAAAGGTTAGAGGTTCAAGTCTACCCAGAGGTGCCTTGGAAGAAAGACCTGTCTATCTACTAACAAAAAATCAGCCATTGAAAACCCTATGGAGCACAGTTCTACTCTGTCACACATGAGGTCACCATTAGTCTAAGTCAACTTGATCGCAACTGGTGGTTAAGGACCTAGTGACCAGGTGGAGAGGGAGGGTGAGGAGAATATGTCAGGTCACATGCAAAAAGCCAAACTGGCAATGAGCATGAAGAATCTGAAGAATTCTAAGACCACCTGTGTGGCCAATGCAAGTGAGGAAGCTGAACTTTCCAAGACAACCACCAGGACAAAACAAAGAAGTTCAAACACAAAATGGTGATCATTCTAGGGACAGCTTATCATAAGCAGAATTTCCCTCTTGATGGTGGTTCAACAAGACTATCACTTCTAATCTGTATCCAGCACCTCCATTTCATCCTATATGGAAAGGACAATGACACCAGAAACAGACAACGGAAGACCACGTGCTTTTGAGTGTGCCCACGTAGCCAGGCAGTCTGCAAAGGCAAAACCAGTAAGTCACTGGGCCTGATCATCTCTGGCCATCCAGATACCCATTCCAAAGTCAAACACCTGGGTAGCAGATGTGTAGACTGTAGCCGACCTGGCCCAAGGTAGATCCTTACAGAACAGCTGCATACAAGGCGATTATGAGCAGGGAAGGAAAAGAAGAAGGGGGAGGGGAGCATTAATGAGAGGGACAAACAGCACTTTGGAGTGAGTAATCAAGAAGCTATTTTTTCCTCCAACATCTTGGAATCTCAGGACCTCAGAATATTTGGAAATAAGCTGTAGAGTGAAGGACATCAGTCTGTCCCATAGTTTAATCGGGCAGATGTTGAGGATGGAAAAGCTATCTTCTGTCATTAAGTGATTGCTCCCAAATACATGCTTGGCAACACCTGATTCTCTCCTCTGGCTCCCTGAACAGGTTTTCAGAACAGGCTGCGCTGGTCAGGTCCCTGTGTTTGGTGAGGGTGAGGCTGGGGACAGACGTTTCCTTTTCTAATTTGGCAGGAAAGTCCAAATTCTTCTCAGCAGGGCCAATAGCCAAGACCTCGCTTTCTAGACAGGGGCCTTAATGGTGACCAAAGCTACCTGGTCTCAGTGTCATTCAACTCAGTCCTTTATCCATTCCACAAAGGTTCCCTAAGGACATTTGGTGCCCAGTAAGCACTCAACAGTCCTTGGGTGGTACAGTTAACGTGTTCGGCTGCTAACCAAAAGTTTGGAGGTTCGAGTCCACCCAGAATTGCCTCAAAAGAAGAGCCAGTGATCTACTTCTGAAAAATCAGCCATTGAAAACCCTATGGAGCATAGTTCTACTCTGACATACATGGGGTCACCAGGAGCTGGAACTGACTTGACAGCAACTGGGACTGGTGGCATTCAATAAAACTTGAAGGAATTAATGAACAAGCAAGGGCCTGTATTCCAGATTTTTTTTTTTTTTTAAAATACTAGGTAGTTAATCAGTTGCCTCTCAAGCTTTCTGTGAGGGATAGTAGTTTGAAGTACAGTTGTTACCAACATTTTTCTTCCCAGAGAACTTCCTGGAGCCCCCTGGCTCTTCTCCATTCCTTCAGCTAAAGCATTCTATGCTTAAGGCCTCAGAGAAGGGAAGGCTGGAGGAACTCGGAGAACAAAGGAGTAAATTCTAGATTTTTGGATCTCAAAAGCTGAGGCCCTGAGGAATCTCAGGGAAAGAGAGAAAATATGGGAACAGCTTGGACCAGTTCTTCTTCTCTTTACCCTACGCCTAGCCCCCTCAACAGACTGCACAGGAGAAGTTATCTGGACTGGAGCGGGAGAAGTCAAAGGGCAGCAAAGGGGCTGATAGACCAAGAGGAACACGGGTGCCAGGATCTCCAGCAGGTCTGCAATCTTCATTGCTCCTATCCGGAGTCAAATCCCAAGAGCTTGTTGTGTGCTGTGGAGTCAATCCCAAGTCACAGCAACCCTATATGAGTCAACAGACCCTATGGAGTAGATCTGCTTCACAGGATTTCCTAAGCTATAATCTTTACGGGAGCAGATCGCCATGTCTTTTCTGCTGCAGAGCTGCTGGTGGGTTTGAACTGCTGACCTTCTGTACTTACCTGCTATGCCACCAGCGCTCCTTATCTGAAGAGCAGAGGGGATTATCCCCCCACCCCTCACTCCTCGGAGCCCTGGTGGCGCGGTGGTTAAGAGTTTGGCTACTAATCAAAAGGTTGGCAGTTCGAATTCACCAGGTGCTCCTTGGAAACCCTATGGGGCAGTTCTACTCTGTCTTATAGGGTCTCTGTGAGTCAGAATCAACCCGATGGCAACAGGTTTGTTTCTTTTTACAGGTCCACACTTCTCTCTCAGGAGTGGCTGGGAAACGGCAGGACACTGGAGCTTCTCCTCTCCCAGCCTTGCTGCAAGAAGACAGCCTTCCAGAGACCACAGACACCCAGCAGAATGCTTCCCTGCCCAAGCAGGTGTGTCAGAGTAAAGTCAGGGAACTGCTCTAAGGTGACCTTGGGGTGAAATGAGGAGGCCTGTGGACTGACCTGCGCCTGGATGATGACAGGTACCACCTGGGACTCAGGTGACTCAGGAAATGCCTGCATGATTAAAGGCCTCAGGTTAGCCCCGGGAGAAAGCTGGAAGAGACGCTAAATTCACTGAAAATCCTCACCCACCAGGATAACTCAGGCTTCCGACAGAACCGTAGTTTAGTTAATTAATATCTAGCAGTGTGCTCTTTTAAAGAATTATCTGTGTAGGTCAGACTAAACACTGTGTTTTAGGAATAACAGCTATTATGTAAACACTATTCTGGCTCCATTTGCATGGTGATGTATAATTACCAGCGATAAGCTGAAGTATAAGGATCTGTGACAGATTTTCTTTGGAACATTTTTGACTCCATACTTAAAACATTTCCCCGATTTTCAATCGTATATTAAATTAACTTCAATTTCTATTATTGGCTTAATATGGTTTTTGTTTTAACACCATTTTAGTTGTTTCTATGTAAACAGTACTTTTCGCTCCCTCTTAACCTTGGAGGAATGGCTTTGACCAGTTCATTGCTTTTTAGGAGCCATTTTTTCACAGAAACAAAGGGTACACACAACTCAAGGAGCAAACAAAGGAGATAAAAGTTGAATGAGGCGAACAAAGCTCAGACAAGGAGTGTTGGAGACCGAGGACCCGTGAGATGGCAGAGGCTACTGCACAGCGCTTCACTCACGTGCATTCAGCGGAGGGCTCGGCACTGTGTGGAAAATTCACGTTTTGCTTTTCAGAACTTTATTTTTTTTTCAATTATTTTCTATCCACGGATCCATGTTGAATCCACGGATGTGGAACCCACAGATACGGAAGTCCAGCTGTACTTATGTCTGGATTGGAAAATGTAAAACAAACTTGGGCCTGAGTCCTGCCTGCCTCATAGACAAGCATTATACCTTCACAGATTCCTCCTCTGTACAATGGGAACAGGGTATCGCATACCCTACAGGATGGTTGTGAGAATAAAATGAGCTAACACACATCATGAGCCTAGCACAGTGCCAGGCATGTGGTAAATATTCATTAAAAGTCACACACACACACCCCCAGCGTCAAAAATGTACGTTATAAATGTAACCAAACCCATTCCCGTAGAGTTGACCCCAACTCGTAGCAAGAGTAGAACTGCCCCGTAGAGTTTCCAAGGAGCCCTAGTGGATTTGAACTGCTGACCTTTTGGTTAGCAGCCAAACTCTTCTAACTACTGTGACACCAGGGCCCCACATTATAAATATATGCAGTAATTAATATAATGCATAGCTGTCTTATCTCCCTGTGGCTGAGTCCCCAACAGTTTGGCCAAGACTGGTGTGCTACCATTGCTCACCAACCTATCCACCAAGGTGCTGAGGTCCTGCTACCAGGGGCCCCAAATTAATTTCATCTCCTTGCCTGGACCTCAGTTTCTTTCTAAGCCTTGTAAACTCCATGGGCATTAGGCTTCCAATTACTGTGGCAGGTTGCATGTTTTGTTCTGGGAAGGTAAGGAACCTCAACCTGGTATTATCTCAACTGCCTAGAACATTCCCAACTCTGCTAAGAGTTTATAAAACCTCAAGATCTGATAGAAGCTTTGTAGTTATCTAATGAGGTGGATACTGTCATCATCCCCTCTGTCTGACAACTAAGGACACTGAGGTTTCTGAATGTCTAAGCTGGAGAAGTGAGGATAGAAGTTTTTGTTCTGGAAGCTGGGAGGGACTCTGAGGGAACCAGGAATTGAACCCAGATCTTTCCGACTCCAAAGCAGAAGCAGGGAGGAAATATCTGTAATGACTTGATCAAAGAGAATTGCTTTAAAGTACTTAAAAAGAATATGTAATTAATGAACTCGTCACTGTAGAAAAGACTGGAGTACCCTATTTGTTTAGGAGATTGGTAAATCCATGTTTTCTTACAAGTTTCTGCTTTTTATTTTATATTTTCTTTCCAACTTTCGTGTATGGATCTGTTTCCTGGAGGCCAAAAAGAGCTTCTAAGATACTCACTGTGCCTCTCAAAGCCTCCAGCTCCTTGGTACCTGTTAACTCACTCTGAGGGACGAAGAGGCTGGAAGGCTCCTGGGAAACCCGGTAGTGGGTCCAAAAGCAGCCCTGGTGGTATAGTAGTTAGGAGCTCGGCTACTAACCAAAAGTGGCTCCTTGGAAACCCTATAGGGCAGTTCACTCTGTCCAGTAGGGTTGCTATGAGTTGGAATCGACTCAACAGCAATGTGTTTGGATTTTTTGTTTTAAAGGGTCACAAAGACAACGTCCTTTCTAAAAAGGCAGGCGATGTCAGGAGGAAATGGCTGAGGACATAACAGAGTGTGGGAGGCCGTCTATACACTTGGCCGGCCCTAATAACAGAGGAAAGAGCAGTAACTAAGGGCCCACTACGGGCCAGGCACCCAACTTGGATTATCCTATTTAACCTTTAAGCTATCTCATGGGGGAGAAGATGTTTTCTTCATTTTAAAAATAAGGTGCAGGACAGTCAAGGCTACCCAGCTGTTGGGACCAGGTGGAACTGGGTTTTGAGCCCATAAGCCTAACTCGGAAGCCTGTTGCCCATTTTCTCCCTTGGTTCTCAATGGGGCTGCATCACCCCCTAGGGGGCTGTTCTGGAAGTTTGTAATGATGTTTTTGGTTGTCACAATAACTGGAAGCTGCTCCTGTCCTTAGCCCACAGGGACAATCCATAGGGCAGTCTGCTACGAACAGTTTCATGCCCCTCACTGTTCCAGGTGCTCTGCTGGTGTTGATGTGCCTGGAACACCTGATTCATATCGGGGCTTAAAATCCAAATACAAAATATGGTTTGTGCATGGAAGGCTCTAGAAATGTAACTACGGTATTGTGAAACAGACAGACGAGTGCACTTCGTTTTGCCTGAAACTTTACTATTTCAGAGAATCCTGTCACCCGTGGCAGCGTTGCTTGTGGTTGAGACGTCCATACAGCAGCTTTATAGCCATTACACAAACGAGTCTGAGCTTCAGACCACTTCATTCTAAGTGTGCTCTTGTAAGTGTGCCCAGGACCCTTACATGTTAAGATACATATTATCCTATGATAAACTACCCTCCTTTTACCTCCCCATATCCTAGATGGAGCCATCCACAGATTTTTTGACAGCATGTAGGTAAACAGGTTATATATTTTTTATATCAGGATAGTAAAGGAGATATTATAACCTATTTTAAAAAGGGGGCCTTGGGTGGGATAAAAACCACTCATAGTGACCCCATATGAAACCCTGCTGGCATAGTAGTTAAGTGCTATGGCTGCTAACCAAAGAGTTGGCAGTTCGAATCTGCCAGGCGCTCCTTAGAAACTCTATGGGGCAGTTCTAGTCTGTCCTATAGGGTCGTTATAAGTTGCCATGAGTTGGGTGGGATAGGACCGAAAAATGTCCTGACTTCAGATCCCCCTCTGTTGCTTGTTGTTGCTATTGTTAGGTGCCATCAAGTCAATTTAGACTATAGTGATGCAATGTGACAGAGCAGACCTGCTTCATAGGGGTTTTCCAGGCTGTAATCTTTAGGGAACAGATCTGCCAGGTTGGAGCCAAACACCTTGCAGTTAGCAGCCCTGCTCTTAACCTCTGCGTCACCAAGGCTCCTTCTCTGCCTCTGAGTCCCATGAATATTCCTCTCCCTTCTCACCCTGCTTTCCCCTCCCCTTCTGTCTGTGGCTCCCCTTGTCCTCATCTTGCCTTGAAAGCATAGATTTGGCTCTGCCGAACTTCACATGTCGCCATGGCTTCCTCTGCGCTCCCCTTCCCGTTTACTTTGGCCCTGATTAAGGTGCAAGATACTGGTATCTGAGACTCTGCTCCACTGATGGATTTACCATTTTAGAGCAAAGCAGTTAAGCAAAGGCTAGAGAACTGAGGTCCTAGATCAGGAAACACCTCTTAGGGCTGCCCTGCTAGAATCCGGGGCTCGGACAGGTCGGCTCCGCAGCCGGCACATTTTCTTCCATCAAGCAGCTTTGTCTCTGAATTCCAGGCAGGCTGTGGACCAGCTTTGCAAACTAACTGCTTTTTCTTGCACAAAGCATCTTAATTACAATTACTGTCAGTGCCTTGGGAGATGAAGAGGGAAAAAAGGAACACTCTGCAATTTCACAGCACACACCAGTGCTTTCAAATGAGGAGGGGAGCTGCAGAGGGTAAAAGAGCAGAGAACGGAGCCCTCAGTAGATGAAAAGGGGCCTCTGTAGTTAAAAAAAAAAAAAAAAAATTTTTTTTTTTTTTTTTTCTGTAGTGGCTGCATCTGTACATTAAAATAAATCTCTCCTAGCACTAAAATAACAGCTACATTCATTTGGGCCGGTGCCACGTTCAGCATTTACGAAATTTGACAAAACATTGCTTGAGCATGTTGAAGTTTGCCAGCTCACAACAAAACAAGAAAGCTAACTTGGCTGCATGGAAATACTTCTCCTGGTTGCCTACTTTCACTTCTGACTCCCATTTTCCGGCCGCACTTGAAAGAAAAAGACCTTGCCCTTTTTTCAGGTGCCAACCACTTAGCATGGCCCTGAAATGGGCAGCAAATTGCCCTTGGAGGTGGTAGACTTCAAGAGGAATCTTTTTCTTTTACCCTAAAGGAAACTGCTGGAGACTCTGCGTGCCTGATAAAGCCTTTAATAGCTCGCGAAACATTCTTGGGGGTGGCCGTAGGTAGACTAGACATGAATAATGCCTCGTAAAAATAATTACTTCTGCCCAGAGCACAGCAAACCAGATGAGCTTGGCGGGAACCCTGTTTATAAGAGAATTTCAAGCAAAAGAAATCTTCCATCTTGGATCTGAAAGAATGTGTCTGTCGCAGATAGACTACAGTCACTTCTGTGGCACGTGACCCTTCAGAACCAGTTCTGAATTTTTCCAAGACTCTGACCAACAATGTTGGAAGATACTTCAAGCTGCCTCATCCCTTCTTAACAACGCAATTAGGTCTGAAATAAGTAACCAATCCACTTGTTTAGATTGTTGGCAAAGGATCCGATTCCAGTGCAGTCCGCTTGGCTGTGGCATAAATGTGTAGATTTGCACAAGTTTAGGACTGGAATGGTGGAGTGGGCCCCTGAACCCGACCTACTTATGTCACAGACCAGTAACTAGAGGCTCGTAAACCAAAAACACCAAGCCAGTTGCAGCCAAGTTGATTCCCACTCATGGCAACCTCATGTGTTACCAAGTAGAACCACGTTCCATGGGGCTTTCGTGGCTGTGGCCTTTCGGAAGCAGGCCTTTCTTCCAAGGGGACTCTGAGTGGGTTTGAATCACCAACCTTTCAGTTAGTAGTTAAGCACTTAATCATTTGGGCCACACAAACCAAACCAAACCTGTTGCTGTCAAGTCAATTCCAACTCAAAGACTCATAGCAACCCTAGAAGACAGAGTAGAACCGCCCCAGAGGATTTCCAAGGAGTAGCTGGTGGATTCGAACTTCCGACCTTTTGGGAAACAGCTGAGCTCTTAACCACTGCGCCACCAGGTCTCTCCTTAAACCCCCCCCCCCCCAAAAAAAAACCTGCTGCCACTGAATCAATTCCAACTCAGAGTGATCCTACAGGACAGAGTAGAACAGCCCCATAGGGTTTTCAAGGCTGCAACCTCTACAAATGCAGATTGTCACATCTTTCTTCTGTGGAGCTGCTAGTGGGTTCAAACCACAGACTTTTTGGTTAGCAGCTGAGTCCTTAACCACTGCACCACCAGGGCTCCTTAGAGGCTCATAAAACCCGAACTACCAAACTCATTGCCATCTAGTCCATTTCAACTCATAACAACCCTATAGGACAAAGTAGAACTGCTCCAGGGTTTCCAAGGCTGTAAATCTTTACGAAAGCAGACTGCCATATTTTTCTCCCATGGAGCAGCTGATGGGTTTGAACTGCCGACCTTTAGGTTAGCAGCCAAGTGCTTTAACCACTGTGCAACCAGAGCTCCATAAAACCAAACCCATCACTGTCAAGTCAATTCCAGCTCATAGAGGTTAGCGATTTGCCTGAGATGATTCTGAGATGGTCCAGATGAATTCTAACTCCAGCTTGGCTGGGATAATAGACAGCTTGCCTTTGGCGACTGGGCATGCATGTTCCTTTTTTGGATAGCACAGCCTACTCCCACCCTTACCCACACCCATAACATTTCCTTTAGGGGGCTGTCCTGCCTCCAATTTCAGCCATTGTGGTTTGTGCAATCCCTCACCGCCCCAGGCACAAGGATGTATCCTTCCCTCGTCTGCCATAGTGATGGGAACTGACCCAAGCTATGCCAATGAGAGCCAGCCCCAGGACTCCAAACTGAAACTTTTAGGAAAGAGCAGGCTCCTCTCTGCGGCCTTGCCAAGCTGGCCAGGTGAGTGCTAGGGGTCACTGAATGAAGATGCTGTGCCTGAGCACAGGACCAACACAGAGCAAAGTAAGACAAGAGACGGTGAAACCCGTGATTTCAACTCAGCCCTGGATCCAACTGTACCTGAAGCTGCCAGATACAGCTTTCAACTTTTTAGTAACACGAGACAAAGCATTTCCACCCACCGCCATCAGCCACATAATTAATGTCCTTTAATTTACTGATTTCGCTTAAGCCACTTTTGAGCTTGGGTTTTGTGAATTGCAATGGACAGCATCCTGACAGATGCAATTGTCCTCTAGGTTGGTGGCTCCTCCTGCCAGGAGGTGGGCAACTTATCTTCATATACAGAGATCTAGAACATAAGCACCTCCATGCAGACAGTCATATACAATAGCTAAGGAGGGGAAATCTGTGGCATATACGCTGCCCTTCCTGCCTTCGGGTCAAGCATCACTAATGAATCCCAGTACTCCACCTGAGGGAGCCTCACAATCCTTTCTACACAGCCCCTCATCCAGCAGCACCAGGTTAGCTGCCCACATAATGGGCCTCGGGGTAGACCTTTGCAGGAAGCATGGGACCTGGTCCTGGATTAGTTACCACATTTTGGATAATGAAGAAGGTAAACGTGTGTAGTCCATGAACGGCTGATTGCTGACCTTGGGGGGTATTTTTTTCACAGAGACAATTATCAAGCATCTTGCAGTTTTTACTGAGGCACTGTATGAGATGGCACGGTGAGAAACCTGGATAGGCTCTTGGGAGGTCACCTGACATGGACCCTAGGATCACACCATGCCTCATCTTCCCCAGGCAAAAAGTTTCCTATCTCACCCCCTTGCCAAGATAACCAGGGAAGTGGGGGAGGCGAAGAAAGGGAGAGTCACATGGAATACCATTGTAACTTGAGGCCATAGGAGGGTCTGGAGTATTTGATGGATGATAACTCAACTTGGCATCACCACCACTCCTTAGAAAGTGAGCTCTGAATAGAAGAGAAGCCAGTACTGTGTTTCCCAGAACCTCCTCCCCTTTGTGGCTCCAGATTAGAGACTCCCAGTGAAAGAGCTAGTGCTAGATTTAAAATGCTGCAGAGAAAGAGAGGCTGTTTTGCTCTGGAGGTAGTTGCAGTTAGCTGTGTTGGCAGAGGTGACGTTTGCAGCAGCTTTCGGATGAGTTCTTAAGAACAACTTGCACTGATGCCACAGCTGTAGCAGCTTCCTCACCCAGGTCCTTCACTTCTCAACAGCTTCTGCTTCCATGACCAAGTCCTGACTGATGGTGTCAGGACCTCCTGTTTTCGTGGTTGACAGCCAGAGCAAAGGTTTCCTTTGTACACTGCTAAGTTTGCACCGTCTCCACACTACACTGGGCACATGCCCAGGGCACTGTGGGACACTGTGGGGGTACCCGGCACTCAGGATGCTGTGATCCCGGCTGCTCTCCTATAGACCCAAGATGATAGCAGAAAATCCTACTCTGTATCCATTTTTTTAATCCATATCCCAACTTGACTGCTGAGACCCCTTCTCTCCTCCCCATCCAGCAAGTGCTAGTTATATCCGCTTGGGCTCACCCCTGGCTTTCTGTGCCTCTTAGGTTTCCATTAACACCAGTTGGATGACTTGGGATTACTACTTCACACATTCTGTTTCGCAGTCTGCTGGAAAGGCCAAGGGGCAGCAGAGGTTAAGGGTGTGGGCCCAGGATTAGAATGTAGCTCTCCCGATTACCACCTGTGTGAGGAATTGCCCAAGCCACTTAACCTCTCTAAACTCAGTCGTAAAAGCTGTGCTGATAAAGTTACATAAAGCACACCGTCCCACACAGAATAAGAGCTCAGTAACTGCTAGCTTTGGTGTCGCAGCATTTCTGTAAAATGGAAGATCATTTTCCTCACGGGGTTCCAAAAAGAATTAATGACGACCTCTCTGCCAACAAAGTCAGAAATTTCCTTTCCTCTCACCAGTGAAGGGTTCTCAGGTCCAGAAAGTCCCATCAGAACTCTCTCTCACTCTCTGCTCCTATAACAAAACATTTAAATCCTCCTGAATTCTTGCCGCTTATAGCAGTCAACTCGATGGCACTGGGTTTGGTTTTTTTTTTGTTTGTTTGTTTACAGCAGTCAACAACAAAGAGCTGCCAAAGCCCCGCCTAAGGCTCTTCAGGTAACGCTAATCAGTTTAAATGCACTATGGTCACAGGCAGATTAATTTTTCACAATGCTTACCTATTTTTATCAATGGAGTATTACAATTACAGATAAAGATCATTCACACTAGAGCTCACTGCCTTAAGAGTAATCTCGGCCCGGGAACTAAACGGTCTCAGGGATTTTTTATAAACCGCATCTGAATCCAAAGTTGCATTTCTTGCCTTTTATCTTTTCCTTTGTTTCAAGTGTTTAAGAAAAGATTGGATTCTTTTCATTGGGTGGAGAAGGGAGCAAAGCAACTTGCTTTTCCCCTGTTGGGCAGAAGGCTTGCTTCCCCTGGTTTGAAGCCAGTTCCCATAAAGGTATGTCGTCTCCTGTCAAGGTTTGGTATTTTGGTACAAGGTATACTGGTGCAGGTGGAGCTGCGTGTCTTCTTTGTTAAATCAAACTTAGTTTTTCTTATCTACTGGAAGGGTGATTTCTAAGGTGCTTCATCTTCTTTCCTGCTCAATGCCTTTCTTCATTCAACAAATACTGATTGAGCATCTTCTGGGCTGAGGGACACACTGAAGGATGGACTGATACAGTCCACGTGCTCCCAAGGCTTAGACTCTCAGGGTATCTGGGTGTTAAGCAAGCAGTGACAGTTGGCAGTGGCTAAAATGACTTGTGCAGTATGATATGGGAGAATGAGAGAGGGGGCTCCATCAAATCCTGGGGGTCAGGTGGATCTCCCAGTAATGACCTTTAATCTGCAGCCTGGGGTAGAAGGCCAGGAGGGGTAAGCATTAATATGCAAAGTCAGGTGAAGGAAAAGAATATTTGAGGCAAAGACTGAAGAAATGAGAAATGTTCAGTCCAAGTATATCGATGGGGCTTCTTACCTCTTTAGGATCCCCCACTTACACATGGCATCTTAGAATCAAGGCAATGCAATAAGGAGACAGGCTACACATGTTCCCGCTGTTGGGGAAGAGCTGGGTCCGCGAGTGTGGTGAAGGACCCCTGTGAGGAGCAGGGTATCAGGGCCCTCCTTCATTCCAAAGAGGACCGCCTGCTCCTTGTGGGATTCCCAGCACCCAGCTTTGCTGCATGTGCCCAGCATGAGTAGCTTCCCTTCCTGCTGCAAACCCTGCCTGGCCCCCATCCAATTCCCCACATCCTCACAGTGCCCGAGGACACCAGTCATCTTGAGGAAAGGGGCAGGTGACTAGAGACACCTCATGGGGTAGTGACAGGGAAGCATTTCACACCGGCACTTGGTGGAGAGAGGGAAGTAACTGAACCAGACAAGTTATGATAATACAATCATTGCCTAATTTAACCCCAACTGTGAAAGAGATATTCACGTCTGTTGGCAGGTATACTAGGTTGAACAATGTCTTCTAAAAATTCATGGCTACCTGGTACCTGTGACTGTGACCTTATATAGAAATACTATCTTTGCAGATATGATTAGTAAAGATGAAGTCATAGTGGATTGGAGTGGCCCTTAAACCCAATAAGACTGATGTTCTTATACAAAGAGGAGAAGAGACGCAGACACACAAGGCGAAAACCATGTGATGATGGGCAGAGATTGGAGTAGCGCATCTATAAGTCCAGGAACACCAAGGGTTGCCAGCAACTACCAGAAGCTAGGAAGAGGCAAGGAAGGATTCTCCCCTAGAGCCCGCAGAGAGAGCATGGCCCTGACGATAACTTGATTTTGGATTTCTAGTCTCCAGAACTGTGGGAGAATATATTTTTGTGGTGATGCAGTGGTTAAGAGCTATGGCTGCTAACCAAAAGGTCAGCAGTTGAAATCCACCAGGCGCTCCTTGGAAACTCTATGGGGCAGTTCTACTCTGTCCCATAGGGCCGCTATGAGTCGGAATCAACTTGATGGCAATGGGTTTGGTTTTTTTATGGGAAGCTGGGGGTATTTTGTTACAGAATCCCTAGTAAACTAATACAGGGGGATAGGGAAAGGGTAAGAAGGGCTGATGTAAAAACCCAAAGCACTGTGTATTAAAGAAAGTAAGTAATGTCTAAAATTATTGCAGAAAGTTAAGAGGACTTGAAACACTTACTGATGTGTACAGCCTTCAGTACAGATTACACCTCAACAAAAAGAAACAAAAATCCTCACAACTGGACCAGTAAACAACATCATGATAAAGAGAGAAAAGATTGAAGTTGTCAAGGATTTCATTTTACTTGGATCCACAATCAATACCCATGAAAGAGGCAGCCAAGAAATCAAATGATGTATTGTATTTGGCAAATCTACTACAAAAGACCTCTTTAAAGTGTTAAGAAGCAAAGATGTCACTTTGAGGACTAAGGTGGGCCTGACTCAAGCCATGGTGTTTTCAATTGCCTTATATACATTGAAAACTGGACAGTGAACAAGGAAGACCGAAGAAGAATCGATGCATTTGAATTATGGTGTTGGCAAAGAGTACTGAATATACCACGGACTGCCAGAAAAACGAACAAATCTGTCTTGGAAAAAGTACAGCCAATTCGAATGCTCCTTATAAGCGAGGATAGTGAGACTTTGTCTTGCTTACTTTGGACATGCTATCAGGAGGGACCAGTCCCTGGAGAAGGACATTATGCTTGGTAAAGTAGAGGGTCGGCAAAAAAGAGGAAGACCTTCGATGAGATGGATTGACACAGTGCCTGCAACAATGGGATCAAACATTTAATGATTGTGAGGATGGCGCAGGACTGGGCAGTGTTTTATTCTGTCATTGCATGGGGTCGCTATGAGTCAGAATAGACTCGACAGCACCTAAAAACACAACAAAATTAAGTAAAAAACAGCAGTCTAAACTTGCTAATAAGAAGTGGAGATGCTAAAAGAGTTGGAAACCGTTGCCTCTAGGAATTGAGACTAGAGGTTGGGAGTGGCAGAAGTGGTGGGTCAGGGGACTGCTTCTTACTTTGTAAAAATGGTTCATCTATAATTTTGTCGTAAAAACAGGTGACTTAGAAAGTAAGGAGTTAAAAGGAGCAAATTGAAATTCCTGGTGCCAAGAATCAGGGCTGTACCACTTCTCCCTGTGCCCAAATAAGAGGTACAGCCACTCTGGGAGGTGGCTGGGTGAACTTAGGGGAGAAGTCAGTTCCTACTCCTTGGGTCAGGGTCTGAATCACTGAGCTTTGCCTTACTCTAGTTAGCACCTCTCTGTCTAGAGGGGTGAGCCTCAGACACACCATGACCTTCAGGAACCCATGCACCATGCATCAGGGGACCACATGGCAAAAGAGGTGCTGACACACCTGTGTAGGTGTACTCACGTGGTGCTGCCCTATCACAGAAGTCACTCTACAGACGCTCTGCAATGCCATGTCTCAGGCACAAATAACTGGCGGGCTCTTCCTAACTTGGGAAACCCTATTTGAAGTTTGCACATGACTCGAGCTATATTTTTGTGAGAAGAAAACTGATCCCACAAATACCACCTGTGACCTTTTCTGGGTGGAATGATTTTCAAATAAATCAAGCAGGTTTGCTGAAAGACAGTTGTCTTTGCCTTTCCACCAGAATGACGCTGATCCCATGGCGAACAGTTTCCATTTTTACTACAGCCCAGACGGGTGCAAGCTGGGTGTGGCTGGAAGGCCAATTCGTATCCTTGACATCTCCACCCCAGGGCCCAAGGGACACTCGCCCCTGCCCTTGGCTAAGCGTCCTTCCCTCTAGAGGTCAAAGGCATTCATTTGCAACCCCATAGTTAGAATTCTACAAACAGCCCATTAGCAGGGAGGAATGATTACCTTAATAAAACTTAATCTTTTGACATCCCCCAAACCATTAAATATTATGGGTTATCTTCCCTTGTCACAAAAGACAATGAAAACAATATGGGGTGTTGTGTGGGGAACAATGATACATACTGAAAAACCCAATGTCATCAAGAGTTTATTTACTGCTTACCCACATAATCCCAACGTTATAAAAACGATGAACGAAATGAATGGAGGGGGAAAATGGCAGACGAAACTGGAGTCTGAAAGCTCAATCCCTGTGCCAATAAGTAGTTTGAAAATAATGTCCATCAGGATTCCTATGTTTCCTGCATGTGTAAGAATACTCCTACACAGGGGGCTTACTTCATAACTGAGATTCTTTTTCATTTAATTCAGTCATATTAGATTATGGGGCTGATTATGATCATATCCACAAATCAGTATTTTAACAGAGTTTCCATGGAAACACTATATGCCCCTGTTTTTTAACTTTTTGGACAAGGCTTTGCCTGTTTAACAACTTGAACAAGTTTGACGAGAACAACATGTTTTGTTTAAGTTACATTAACTGGGGCCAATATTTCCTAATTGCATTACCAGGAGAAACATTCACGGCATTACTCGTACCATGGAAGCCCCCCTCCCAAGTCCAGCATTCAATTTGCTTTAATCACTGGAGGACGGGACATGTACCAGGATCGCCTTGTCTTATCAAGTTTTAAATGTGTTAACTGGTTTTAAATGTACGAAATAATCTCCCTTATTAAATGACAAAGTTAGTGTTGTTAAGAGTATCGGCATTTACCGCTATGTCCATTTGTTTCTCAAAATGCAAACATACAGCTATCTTTGGCTCCCTGCTGGAAAGGGGCACTCGTTGTGTATAAACCCATTACTTTTGTGCATAAGGGTTTCAGAAAAATGCCATGAACAAAACAAGCCAGAAAAAAAAAAACTGACTAATATCAATCACAAAATAAATGCAAAAAGCAATGTCCAGGAAACAACAGGACTTTTAATAAAAATTTTTTTTCCTTGCCTTTTAGCATTCACACTCACACAATCAGAGACGTTCATTTCCAATGGTCGACAATTTGAAAGTAGCCTGTAGCAATGTTATTGAAAATGCTGCACTTTATAAAGACTTGGGGGAGGGGAATTTACGGACTGAAGTTGAAGGGAGCCCTGACAGCAAATAAAACATGGCCCGAAGCTCTGCGAGATGTCTGCATCTGAGATGCTGGGGGAGCTTAATAAAACGTCGGCAAGGAACAGTCTAATTTTACAGCATTAGGCACCGAGGCAGTAATCTGAGTGGGGCAAGCCGTATTTTAATACCTCAACGTATACTATACTACGGGGAAGCCGAACATATGTTTAAAAGACATTTGTTCCCTATTCAGGATGACTCGGCTCAAAAACCTTCCTTTCTGAAGGAGGATAGGTAGAACACAGTCATGGTCTCCCAAGAGCTACCTGTCTTACTTTTCAAAATACTCACGTTAGCTCAGAAGCTAGCCAATCTGTTTCTAGGCAAATGGTTTTTATTTGGGGGGTAGGTTGTAAATGGGGACTAGAAACCAACATGGTGAGTGTGGGGTTCTTTCCTGACAACGTACACTCAGTGCTGTCGAGTGAGACTGCTAGACAGTAAGCCTCATCCTCTCTTCTGCTCCCCGCACTCCCGCCTTGGTGAGATGCTCCTCTGCTCGGAGAATCCCTGGGTGGAGCAAACTGTTAACCCTCTCGGCTGCTAACAGAAAGCTTGCGGACTTACGTGCACCCAGAGTTACTTTGGAAGAAAGGTCTGGTGGTCTAGATCAGCCACTGAAAATCCTATGGAGCACAGTTCCACTCTGATGCACACGGAATGGCCATGAGTCGGGATCAACCTGATGGCAAGCAGCACTGGTTATCTGCTCAGAAGGCAGGGCTCCCAAGAGGATCTGAGTCCTGGGCATCCTCTGTGCATATGACCCAGAATTCCTCAGTGTGAAGGCATGGCCGTTCCACCTTTACCCTCTTCCAGGCCATGCTCTGTCTTAAGAGTCTGGACATTGCAAAGCAAGTGTGGCCAAGGGTCTCTGTTCTCATGGTTGTCCAAACAATCGCCGGGATGGTGGGGCAGGAGCAGGCCCATGCCATGCCATGCTTCTCCTGCTACTGGTCTACAGACCAAAGGCAGTTCTCTCCTTCCTGCCCAGGGACCAAGAGAGGGTGGGCCTGTGGGGGCGGCTTCTGAATGGGGAGAAAGTGTGGCAAATGTGTCCGAGATCTGACTGATAGCACCGTTCTGGGGATGGATCAGATGAGCGCTAACTCTCTGCTTTCCTCACCTCTGGGCCCCAGACGCTCTCTCCAACCCACGGCCCCAGCAGACAGATAGCAGGCTCTCTTCTCCCTGTGGCCCTGGCCAGTGGAAACCCACGAGGGTAGGCGTCTACTGGGTAGGAGCTGGCAGATTATTTCCACCAAGTCTGCTTTGTTCTCAAGGTTTTTTTAGGGCCATTCCTGATACAAAGGGAAGTGGTTGGGAAGAATAAGACAAGATAGTAGAACACAGCGGTTAAAAGGCTTTGACTTTGGCAGATGTGGGTCCGAGTCCCAGCTCTATCACTCGCAAGCTGTGATACCTCAGCAAGGGACTGAGCCTCCCCAAGTCTCAGTTTTTTCTTCAGTAAGATATAGAAAATAATGGTGCTCCCCTGGATTAGATGCTCATCTCTGGATAAAACACCCAGTGTCTGAGACCTACTTGAGTGTTCTGTGACTTGTGGATGTTGTGATTCAGCCCTGAAAATTTGGGGATTTACTGTGCCCGTCAGAGCAAACTGTATGTCTAGACAGAGGAGAAACTAAACCAAGAATCCTTGTTGTTAGCTGTTGTCAAGTTGGCCCCAACTACTGGCAACCCTGTGCATGACAGGATCAGATCGTTGTGATTCACAGGGTTTTCATTAGCTGATTTTTGGAAGTAATCTCCAGGTCTTTCTTCCTAGACCTTCTTAGTCTAGAAGTTCTGCTGAAACCTGTTCAGCATAGGATGGGCGATGGCTGTGCCTGAGGTGCACTGGCCACAGGAATTGAACCTGGGTCTTCTGCAATGAAGGTAAGAATTCTACCACTGTACCACCATTAATCCCAAACAAAGAATAAGCTGCTAATTAACAGTGCCCCATCAGCTCAAGCACAGCAGAAATGTAGAGAATAAAGTGAGAAACTGGTTTCACAGTTTTCTTTTGGACCCAGACCTTATTTGTTGGTTGACATTTGTTACCTTTTCTGATGGACTTCCTCTGGACCAGGGACTTCACTTTTTTAAGCAAATGGATGTGCTCTACTGGGAGAGCATCCGTGAGACACACACGTGAGGGGCTGGGCTTGCCGCTGGCCTGCCCCTCACAGCCAACCCTTGCTAGTTACAGGGAGCTCTAACTGGGCACAGTCCACATGCCCAGATTCGAGAAGATGGAAACACCTGTGCAATCCCCTGACTTTTCTGGAATCATATTTCTAGCACAAACCATCAGCTTCCTATGTAAAACCACAGACCACAACTCAACTCCCTTTTCAAAAAGCCCTAAAATCTCATCTTACTTGAAGGCCATTTTTAAAAACAATTAACTTTTTTTTATCAATGTAGAAAAATTACCATGTTCATGAGGACAAAGCAAAAACATAAAGTTTACATCAAGATGTAGAAGATGGGAAGTACGTGGGCTTGGCCAACAGATTCCTAGGATATGAGTCAAATTCTACCTCAGCCAAGTGACACTTGGCTTTATGTTATCAACTCAGGGGCATTCAGGTCAGTCAAATCTGCGAATGGCGAACATCGACTTCAGTATGGCATTAACTTAGTATGCCACCACCGGTGGTCTGGCAGTGTTTGCTTTGAGCCCTGGATTGGCAAGGACTCTGAGGCCATGGCCAGGCTCCATGGATCTGCTTAATGCTGCTCGTCATGGCCCACAGAGGAGGTCCAAACCACTCATCTGCACCTTGGTCTGCTGGGCATCCTGTCCACACTGCCATATACATACTCACAGAAGGTTAAAGTCTATGCCACAAAGACAGCCTCGGAGCCACAGCACAACTGCTTTTGCCATGGTTACACTGAACTTGGAGCCCTGGTGGCACACTGGTTAAGTGCGACGCTGCTAATCAAAAGGTCGGCAGTTTGAATCCACCATCTGCTCCTTGGAAACCCCATTGGGTAGTTCTACTCTGTCCTATAGAGTTGCTATGAGTTGGAATCGACTAGACGCACACAACAACAATATATAATGAATGTCTATCTCCTTGCTAGACTGTAGGCCCATTTATTTTGCTTTTTTTTATGTGATTTTTTTTATATATATACACACACACAAATATAAACTCAAACATTTGCCATGTCTGTATTCTTCACATGTACAATGCATTACTGCATTATGTTCGCCACGTTGTTCAGCCATCACCATTATCTGTTTCCAAGGTTTTCCATCACTGTGCCTTGTTTTGATGCCCCAAGCACGGAGCTTAGTAGGCAAGAACCACTCAATAGATGTTTCTTTAATGAAGAAATAACAGTCGATGAAATCTACAACAGACTGCTGCAGAGAGCGCTCCATCCGTGGCAGAGAGGGGTACAGAATGGCAGACTGTCTCCTACACCTTAATTTTATACAAAGGTATTTTCACTTTCAGGAGACATTTCAATTACCAATGAGTAGAGAAAGGCCAGTCCCTAGGCAGTAAACAGCTACACTGCACGTTCTCAGGCATGTCTCAGTAGATCTAACCACCTTAGCGCTTCATCACACACAGCAGCAGCTCACGAGCTGCATTTCCAAGCCCCCTCGTGGTGGGAGTGGGCCATGAATATAAACGTATAAACATTAGTTGTAGCCGGGGAAAGCAGTACACTGAGTTTAATTTCTCCTCGGCCTTCATTAGAATCACAGATGAAATGTTGACAACACATGAAGGGGCCTGCTTGTTGAACACAAATGTTTCCATTATCAACCTGGAAACTCTGAAAGTCCTGCTTCACAATGAAAACTAAACATCCCGGGGGAGATGACTACATGCTTTGTCTAATTTTGCAGGGACTAGAAAAGGACCTCCTACCAACCAACAACCTGCCTGCAGGAGAACTCAGCAGGAAATCCTTAAACACTTAGCTGCACAAGCACATAGTAGGTGGCTGGATCAAATGAATGGAGTACTGTTACACCGGAATGGGAAGCTGCTCACGTAAACCTGGACAGGGGCAGAGTCAAAGCAAACCTATGACCTTTCTTTATTTCGCTAACAAAGGTCTCAAGCAAAAGGTTGTGGTCACATGACACCAACAACCAACGCTTCTTTGTTTGTGGTGCCAATTACTTTGATGACAAGCAGAGATATGTAGAACACAAATTCACCTAAATTGCATGTGGTTCTGGGCAAATGCACACATGCACACGCATGCACGCTTTACAATTCGAAAGATGGTGAACTCCGTCACACAAGCAAAATGCTCCTTTGCATGTAACTCGCTTGGTTTTGTTCCAAGTAGGTTAGTGTGAGTAGATACAGCCTAACGGCGTAGTTGCTACATATCATATGAACAAAATAATAGAAAAGACAGCACTTAATGTACTATGTGCAAAGGCATTTTCTTTTTGCTAAGACTATTACATTAAAAAAAATATTTAACCTTTTCCAAAAATCTGTGAATGGGTTCTATTATACAGAAGAGGAAATTGAAGATCAGAGAGCTTAATTAACTCATCCAGGGTCACACAGCTAGTAAGTATTAGAGGCAGCTTTCAAACCTAGCTGGTCTCATTCCAGAGTCTGTGCTTTTAACAGGGACACCATTCTAAAATGAAATGGTGGGACAGATAAGGTCTGGAATAACAAAAAGGATTCCTAAAGCTTGAGATGTGTAATTGGTGGGTTACAACCTACGTCCTGTTTGAGACAACTGCATTTTCCAGAACATTTCCAAACCGCATTTATCAAAGAGCTAACAAAGAACAAACCTTAAGGAGAAAAAAGCAAAACACAGACTCATTGTAACATTACAATATACATACTCCAAGCTATAACTTAAAAATATGAAACACACATTGTAACCTATTACAGAAACTGGCCTGTGATGTTATAACACAAGTACAAAAGCAAATAAAAATTCACCAAGAAGAACTGCACCAAACAGTCATTTTATGTGTAACATGAGTAAATAATCAAACGTGAAGATGAAATTGATTCCAATTTATATTTCTGGGGCAGGGACGAAAGCAGCCAATCAAAAGATCTAAGTAAAACAACGTGTCAGTGCGAGGCCTGGGCCGGACGTCCCAGGCTGCCGTGTTTCTTGATCCTTTTGTTTCTTCCATTACCTTTACGTGAAGCTGCATCTGCCTGAGTTTACTCTACCAGCAGCATGAGCTCACCAATTACCTCTAATCACACTTACCTGAAATGCATCTTTATCTTCACGTGTGTCCTGCGTGCAGGAAAACCAAGTGCTGGGAGGCTGATGGTGCAGGGTGGACAAATCTGAAACATGTATCCAGGTCTACCTCTGCTACCATACAAAGCTCCCCAGCACGGACTTCGGAGATTCTGGTTCCCTAAGAGGTGGACAGTGTCACCGAGGCCCTACCTTGTTCAAACAAAATCATGCGCTATCTCCACAGCGCTAACAGGTTCAAAGTGATGAGATGATTAGTGCTGACTGTGATATAATCAATTGTTGGTCCTTAGCTGCCTTTCAGTCAGCCCCTGACTCATAGGGACCCCACACACAATAGAACGATGCACTGTCTGGTCCTGCACCATCCCCATGATGGTTGCAGATCGGACCACTGGGATCCATAGGGTTATCATTGCTGATATTTGGAAGGAGATCTCCAGGGCCTTCTTCCTAGGCTGTCTCAGTCTTAAAGCCCTGCTGAAACCGCATCAGCATCACAGCAACATGCAAGTCTCCCCCGAGGGACTGGTGGTGGCTGCACATAAGGTGTACTGGCCGGGAATCAAGCCCAGGTCTCCCGCATGGAATGTGAGAATTCTACCACTGAACCACTGCTGTCCCCAAGACAATAAGTAGTGATGGCTAAGTAACATAAGCTCTCTGAAGGCCAAAAGCCAGCGTGATGAGCCTCTTCTCCTTCCCACAGCACCCAGCCCAGAATCGGGCCCTGTGGAGAAGTGGATGCTGAAAAGTTGTCTCATAGATTTTGGCTACTTTGGCTTTAGGGAGATTGGAGACATGCAGTTCATATCCACTACTATTACATTTTATCAGACACCTGAAAGGCCATCAAAAGGGAGTTTAAAGTCTACACATATCCATATACAGAAAACTGAATAACCCCAGGTAACCCTTGAACCTAAACTTTTACCTTATCAAAAGAGCAAGAGAGAGCAGGGAGCCTCGCTTATACTTTCCACCTTCTCACTAGAGAAATCATACAGCAGCCTCACTCCTCCACTGAACAACTCAAAAGAAAACCATGTTTTCATCTTCTCAGTTAAATCTTCCAGGTAATTAAATTTCTAGCTTACTGTTGAAAAGGATGGATTACATAGAAAGAGACCTAAAGGCATAACTGCATATAACTATAGGTTCCCTGAATACTGTGCCAAACATGGGTAGGTCTGATGCGTGTGTTCACAATAAATACAGCAGAGACCTTGGGCAAGTTACTTCTTTGCACCTCAGTGTCGTCATCCATAACAAAAGCAACAGTAAGATCCACGTCCACTCATTCATTCAACACTTATTTATTGAATACCTACTATGTCGGTGCTGTGGAAAAACAACGGAGAGAAAAAACGGGCCTTATCTTTGGTCAACTGAAGCTAGTGGGGTATTGAAGACTGGAGGGTTATTGTCATAATTAAGTGAAGTAATACAAATAAGAGATCAAGGCAGAGGCCGCTAACACTCTCCAACATCTCTGCGTCCTCTTCTTCCAGGACAGACAGACTACGTTTCTCAGCCCTCCCTGCTGTTAGAGACACTCAACAGGACTTCATCCTGAGCAATGGAACGTTAGCAGGAGTGATCAGTGCCGTTTCCAGGCCTGGACCATCCTGATCTTCATTTTCTTTCTCCACCAGCCCGCTGATGGGGAGGACTCTAAGGAGCAAGAGGAGGGCACAGCCACAAAGTGGGAGGAGCCTGGGTCCCTGAATGACTTTGCAGAGCCCAGGACTCTGTCAACCTCATCTAGACTGTGATCCAAAAACCAAAATCCAAACCCACTGCTGTCGTTCATTCTGACTCATAGTGACCCTATAGTACAGAGTAGAACTGCCCCATAGGGCTTCCAAGGAGAGGCTGGTGGATTTGAACTGCCCACCTTTCGGTTAGCTACTGAACACTTAATCACTGCACCAGCAGGGCTCCAGACTATGAAAAGTGCCAGAAATAAGCTGCTATGTGTTATGCTTCTGAGATTAGGGGTTTATTTGTTATAGCAGCTAGCATTACCTTAACGAATACAAATTCTCAGCAGTATCGGACCCATTGTAAGCATTAAATAAATGATTGATTTAATTGTCGTTTCAATATACAGTCCTAGTGCTCTGTCTGTATGTTTTAAAAAACAAGAACTCATAAGGAAGGAAGGAAGAGAGGGAGGAGAGAAGGGAGGAGGGATAGGAAGAGGGGAAGAACAAAAGGGAGGAAGGAAAAGTAAAAGACAGAAATAAAACAATACTGAGACCTTTTAAAAAGCTCTGTGTTAATTTTTATATAATGGTGTTGTTTGCTTATCCACAATTCCTAGGGAAATATTTTCCCCGTTATCCACGTCTCCAAAGGCCAGATCTCCTCTGTAACTAAATGTAATGTGGATCTGTGGTGCCGAGGGCCTCCTCCCGTGAACCTGGGCTGCAGCTGTCACTGTGTCCTGGCTGCCTTCCCCGGGCATCAGATCACCAAAGAGTACGGCACGCTCTGGCTGATGACCACCACAGAGCAGGCTCTGGCTGGCGATCACCACAGAGCAGGCTCTGGCTGATGACCACCACAGAGCAGGCTTTGGCTGGTGAGCCCAGTGATGGGGTGTATGGGCACTTTGCCAGGATCTTAGCAAGGCAGATACGAAAACTGGGAGAAATGCTCACAGTAGTTATAAGGTCTTGTCACATGCACAGACCACTTAGCAGAGGGAGGCAGATGTAGCCTTGCAGGCTAATCCTTCTAGAGCGGGGGAGGCAAACTCTAGGGGAGCTGTTCCCACACCCAGCTCAGTTACTCCCTAGAGGAAATGAACCTCTATTCACTACTTTAAACATCAGCTCTTCTCTTTTGCAGCGTTTCATTACAGATGTGATACATGTTTGTAGTAACAAGCCGAATGTGCAGAGGTATAAACAGAAGTTACTTTTTCTCCCCTTTTCTTAACCGCACCTGCTTCCCCCGTAGTCTCAGTAATCAGTAGTACCAGTTTGGGGGTGTGCCTTTCCTCACTCCATCTTCAAACCAATTTGCGTTTTTAGGGTTCATTCCTCCACCTTTAACTTTTTAAAAAACATCAGCGGGATTATATAAACATGTAGGGAGTCCTGGTGGCTCTGTGGCTAAGGGCTGGACTGCTAACTGAAAGGTCGTGGTTTGAATTTACCAGCTGCTCTGCGGAAGAAAGATGTGACAGTCTTTTTTTTTTTTTTTTTTTCCTGTAAAGATCACAGCCTTGGAAACCCTATAGGGCAGTTCTACTCTGTCCTATAGGGTTGCTGTGAGTTGGAATCAACTTGACAGCAATGGGTTTTGGTAAGTGGTTAAGAAGACTAAGGAGATGGCCCTGTCTTCTTCTAGAACTCATGAGAACTTCCAGTAAGTGCCTACTTAATTCTCCCTTTCCTCCTTGGCCTACCTGAACAAAATTGCCCCAAATATAATGAATGTTTACATTTTATAATCTCCATGGCAATGAGTTATATAATATATATATTCCTATTCAACTTCTTAAAAATTTAACACTGTATTAGGAACAAGTCTCCCGATGGATATATGTGACCCTGACTTACCCTTCTAAAATAGTTGTACAATGCTGCCCGGGAAAAAGAGCTGTTGTTATACACTCCCTGGATTTGAAGACATCACCAATTCTAAAGGTTAATAATAATGTTTTGTTTTTTTGCAGGGGTGCGTGTGACGTGTTAAAGAGATCAATTTATTTTAGGAAACGTTCTAAAATGAGCAAAAGAATATGTCAATAGAAGCTAGGAAGTTCTTCAACTCTCAGCACGGAGATGACACCAGTATTCTCTGGAGGGACTATCTGAATCTAGTTCCCGTGGGGGATGCTGGGCTCCTAACTGGGCCTTGGTGCCAGAGCCTTTCAGGGGGGCTGTCATCCCCTCCAACGGCCTTTGCCTGAGCTGATATTCGAGTTTCTCCTCAGTCACTCTTTTGCTCTCACCATTTGTCTACCTGTCCTGGACCTCCTGGGTCTGGTTCATGGGGGTGGGGGAGTGGGGGGGTGGGGCGCTGCTCTGGGGGCATTAGCTTGCAGATCACACTCTTTAGCCTTTTTTCTCTTGCCCGAGGGCAGATGGAATAAATTGATCAGCCTCAGCTTGCTTGCAAAGTCCTTCAAAGTCCTGGAACCTCCCACTCTACGTACACACGGTCCAGCTTTCAATCACCCGCCTGAGTCAGACAGAACCAAGGGGGAGCCCCTTTGGGTAGTACGCTGCTGTTCCCAGAAACCCATCAGCTGTGGGGGTCCATCATGTGAACCCAGGTACTTGTGTTTTAGGTGGAAACAGCTCGGACTCTTTTTGAAGTCTACTAACACGAGTTACCACTTTTTATCTTTTGCTCTACCAAGCCTGTGCTATGCATTTAACATACATCGTTTGAACATCCCTGCAACCTATGGGGAGTTCCTGAGTGGTGGAAATGGTTAATGTGTTTGCCGCTAACAGAAAGGTTGGAGGTTCAAGTTCACCCAGAGGCACCTTGGAAGAAATGCTTGGCTATTTTTGTTTTTTACTGTTTCTAAACATTTGGAATTTTATTTATAAAGACAAAACAAAACAAACAACAACAAAAAAGTCACAACCATGAACACTGTTAGAGTCCACCTTGGTTCTCCACAGTGACACTCTGGTGATCTACTTTTGAAAAATCAGCCACTGAATATCCTATGGAGCACAGTTCTACTCGACACACAGAGGGTTGACATGAGTCAGGGTTGACTTGATGGCAACTGGTTAACTGGCTGCAACTCTGTAAGGTAGTTGTCATGGACTGAATACTGGCCCCCCAAAAATGTATATATCAATTTGGCTGGGCCATGATTTCCAGCTTTGTGTGGTTGTCCCCCATTTTGTGATTGTAATTTTAAGTTAAAAAGGATTATGGTGGGATTGTAACACCACTCTTACTGAGGTTACATCCTTGATCCAATGCAAAGGGAGTTTCCCTGGGGTGTGGCCTGCCCCACCTTTTATCTCTCAAGAGATAAAAAGGAAAGGAAGCAAGTAGAGAGTTGGGGACCTCAAACCACCAAGAAAGCAGTGCCGGGAGCAGAACACGTCCTTTGGACCTGAGGTTCCTGCACTGAAATGCTCCCAGACCAAGGGAAGACTCATGTATTACAAGGAGCTCCTCCAGAGCTGTAAGAAAGAGAAAGCCTTCCCTTGGAGCTGACACCCTGAATTTGGACTTGTAGCCTACTTGACTGTGAGAGAATAAACTTCTCTTTGTTAAAGCCACCCGCTTGTGGTATTTCTGTTGTAGCAGCACGAGATAACTAAGACAGTAGTAGTGTCTACATTTCACAGGTGAGGAAGCTGAGGCTCAGACACAGCATGTGATTTGCCCAAGACCACATAGCTTCTGGGAATGCAGCAGCAAGAAAGGCAGTCTCCTCATTTGGACACACAGCCTGGCTCTACCTGAAGGTGTCCTCGACGGCTTACAGTTTCCCTACAGGTGTCCAGGCCTCGCTGTCTCCACTCCCTCCCCCCTCCCAGCCCATTATGCTGTCGATGGATTCATCTTTTTCGGGCCTCTGAGTCCAAAAGACTTGGACTCCGATTGGGTCCTACAGGACACAGCTGAATAGTACCCTTATAACCCAAAGAGATACTCGTTAAATTCTGTCTCCCCAGAACACTCCAAAGTCTCGAAGTATGGGGCCTTCCAAGTCCACTCATGCTTTCTGACCAAAATGACATAAAAGGGCCTCCAGGATCATCCCTGCCAACTCCTTCACTTTACAGAATAGAAGACAGGATAGCGGATGCTTCTGGCTGGGTGGACGACAGGTGGTAGTGGTGGCAGCATTGGTCGAGGGACAGGAAAGAGCAGGAGTCACAAACTATGACTCATGGGTCAATCCAGTTCCCCATCTGCCCTTGCAAATCATGTTTTACTGGTGCTCAGGCATCTCCATTCATTCACCTATTGGCTTTGGCTGCTTTTGTGTTACAATGGCAGAGCTGAGTAGTTGAGAGAGATCGTATATCTCTTCAAGTCTAAAATATTTACCATCTGGCCCTTTAGAGAAAATATCTGCTGATCCCTGGGAAAGAGAAGCACACAGGTAACTGTAAGTTACTGGCAATTTTCTAGCTCTAAGCAGGGCTTCCGGTTTGAACGCCTGCTGAGACTTTGCATTTCCACCCAGGTACACTGAACCAGAATCTACAGTTTTACATGACACCCAGATGACTCTTATGTACAATAAACTTTGAGAACCACTGCTCTACTAGTGGTTCTCAGAATTGTTTCCTAAACCGCAGCATTAACATCTCCTTGGAACTTGTTAGAAATTTGAATTCTTAGCAGGGTTTGAACCAGAACTAACTGTTCAAAGCCCTGGTTCTTAGGATGAGGTTAGGTTCACAGGTGTTTGTTGTATTATGATGAATTAATGAGTGAATGCCATGCATGGACCGCTGATGGTCAAATATCACAAATGACTATTAAATTCTAACCACCTGAGGATAGAGAGGAAGACAAGAAAGAAGAGAGGAAGGTGGGAGGGAGGAAAGGAAGAGAGGACACACTTTGTTCTTATTATGATTTAAATGGATCTTCACCACCTACACCTTTGTTCCTCACTGTATCTCTTATTTTCAGAAAATTTTAGAGAGAGGGATAAAAGATGGCAGGCTGGGTAAAGCAGATTTTCAAGAAGAGGGCAGGATGAGTATACTGGATTCTGTGAGGTCGGCAGGGGCTTGGCCAAATGGGAAGACTATTAAGGACAGTAAAAAAACAACTTTGCAACTTCCATTCACAAGGGGCTTCTTCTCTCTCTGCAACCAAAGCGGCTTCCCGGTGGCCTTCCCTCAGGCCCTCTCTCTAGTCTTCCAAGTCCTGGAAGTCATCCTCATGGGTAATCGCGAATGTGTATTAAGACCTCTGGGCCATGACATGCCTACTTTATTTAATCCTGGAGACAATCTTGTGAAGTAAGGATGATTATTATCCCCATGTTAGGGATGAGGAAACTAAGCTCTGAGTGGACAAGTCACTTGCTCAGAGACAAACGTAGAATGAAGAAGGTGAATTTCAAATCCAGATCCACCTTGTTCCAAAGCCACACTAGGGATTCTACGTCATGCTGTCTTGAAAGAAGAAAGCTTTCCCTTACGTTATAGTCACCGTGGGCATGTGGAACATTTTGGCATGTTGTAGAAGGACAGCTTCAGACATGGAAACCCCACCTTGGCAAATAGCAGGGGATTTGCACATTCATAGATAGGGTTCCAGTCCCTGGTGGGAAAGTTCCCAACAGTTTCAATTAGAGAAGAGTCACAGTTCATTGATGCCTGATGCTCAGAGGGGGTGGGTTTATTGTTTTATACTTGAAGAATGCGGAAAGGATCAGAACTTCAGCATCAAGGCTACAATGAAAGGTTGAGAGATATTTGAAGTCACACTCACCAAAGGTCAACTCAACTGGGGGCCGGAGGGAGGGTGTGAGCAGCAAGCCAGCCAGCAGCTGAGAAGTATTTGTGGCACCAGGGAGAAGAGTTGTGATGTCCACTAAAGGAAACCATGACTATGAATTTCAGGCATCAAGACCTTGTCAACACAGCTAATCCGCACAGATGTGGGCTCAATGGCCAAACAAGTGCACTGTGGAAGCCCTGTCAGCCTCCAGAAGGCCAATTTGTTCTTAGATTTCACACTCTGCTAGCTCTGTTGCTAGACCCCCAGATAGAGGATCTATGTCGGGCATCCCCCAACCCAATGAGGGTTGACACAGCATGGCTCTAAGTCAACAGAATTCAGAGACCATGACCGGATTAAGAAGGCCAGTTTATTTTGGTGTCCTGGACTTCAAGCAGATTAAATAATCCAAAAGGCTGAGCCATCGGGGTCATGTTTGAATGTTACAGCTGTTCACGGAGGGCTGACCAACTTTCTTTATGTGGCTCGTCGTCTGAATGGGAAAGGCAGGGCCAGTCTTGGGGAGGAGGCCCACACGTTTAGACAGAAGAGGGCACAATCAAAAGCTCCTCTTATGGGAAACGATCCTGCCAGATGGACACACTGGCAGCTGCTTAAGCAGTCTCCTGAAAGCAACAACTGTTTTCTGCACTGAAGAGAAGCACAGGCAGGATTCGTGAAAGGTGAATGCAGAGCTGGGCTCCGAGGTTGCTGTGTGCTCGATTCACCAACCTTCACGTTAACAAAGGTGGGCTACGCGGTCAGCAAGGGGGCTTGTAAAGGCTCCATCATGACAGGTGAGCTGCAATTGATTCAGTCAAACCTCAGGAAAGTTCTCTATCCCAGAGAGGGTTGGTATCCCCTCAAAAAGGTATCTGGGGGATATCGATTTTCGAGTTGTCCCTAAAAGACCGAACAAACATGAACAATGTCTCCATGAATGGGAGGGTCTTTGTTTTTGCCATGTTGGGTGAAAGGAGTGGGCTGGGGACTGACGTATGCAGCCTTAAATGCAGATATGCAGTTGGTATGTCGTGGGCCATTTCGTAGAAAACAGTGCTTGGAGCTAGGCTTCATGTATTCTTCCCTTTGGAAGGTGGGACCAAATGGGGAAAAAAATGTACAAACTAGCTATAATCTTAGAAAGACAAGCCTTTCATTAATAGATTAGTGGATTCTGTGGAAAACATGTTCTCTGGCTTAAGATTTGATTTCCTGTTACTAATTAATGCTTGAGCTGCAACACTAAAGTGCAGGGTGGCGGTTCATTTCTGATAGGAAGAGGGTTTGCCTTTGAAAGCAGTCATTTATTTACAAAATTATAGAAAGGAAAACAGAATTTTGCTCTTTTGTATTGTGAAGGAAGGAGAGGACTGTGACGTTCAGCATCCCTTGAGCAAAATGAAACTGAGCAGAATCTCCTTCAGAAGGCTCTCGTATGTCTCCCCTATTTCCCCCAAGCACTGTTAGCATCAGTGAGTGCAGACCAAAGGAACAGGGGGAAACAGGCTCCATTGTGCTTGACAATCACATTGTATATTCCCCTAGTTAAGGCCAGAACAACAACAACAACAAAATAAAACAAAACACCTCTGTCAAGAGCTTTCTTCATGAGTAAATAATAACTTTGAGTTTTAAATATTATTTTGTGGCCTTGTGAACTTCTCTACCAATTTAACAAAATGTCCCAGCAGATAATTGCCATATTTTGAAATTCAAGTCTTGGGGGTGGGTGGGGGAGTGATATAGCTACTTTGGAGAACGATCTAATGGTATTTAGGAGAATGTAAAGTCCACACAATCTCTGAACCCCGCAAGGAGACTCCTGCATATTCCAGGGACCTTGCCCCACACGTCACAGCAGCTCCATCCATGCAAGGAAGCTTTTTGTAGCCTTTTCTGTGATGAAGAAAAACTGGAACAACTCAAATGCCCCCCCTCCCCCGTAAGGGAATGGTTTAGTATTAAACTTGGGTGCTCAAGCCATGGAATACCATACATTAGTGAAAAGGAATGAATTAGCTCTCTAAAAAAAAAAAATAATAATAATTTTTTTTTTTTTTTTTTTTTAACTGTATGGATAGCTCTTAAATCCAAGTTGCATGGATAGGGCAGCTTAGAGAAAAATACATGCTGATGATTACATTTATGTAGATTTAAAAGCCACTAAACAAAACAGGGAAACCCTGGTAGCGTAGTGGTTAAGTGCTACATCTGCTAACCAAAAGGTTGGCACCAGGAGCTCCTTGGAAACTTATGGGGCAGTTCTACTCTGTCCTACAGGGTTGCTATGAGTTGGAATCGACTCGACGACAATGGGTTTGGTTTTCAGTTTTTATACAAAACAAAGAGTGTGAGTGAGTGTGTATGTGTAAATATCTGACAGGCAGCAGAGCGCAGCAGGTAAGAGCCCAGATAGACTCTGGAGCCCTACTGCCTGGGTTCAAATCCTGTCTCTACCATTTACTATCTCTATGACCCTGGGCAAATGGTTTAGTGTCTCTGTGCCTCAGCTTCCTTACCTATAAAATGAGCACAATAATAGAACCAGTTTTACAAGGTTATGAGGACAGAATTAATTAGCATATCTATCAAGCACTGAGAATGGTGCCTGGGTGAAAACTAATGCTATATAATATTTGCTACTATTGTTGTTGCAAACCCTGGCGGTGTAGTGGTTAAGTGCTACGGCTGCTAACCAAAGGGTCAGCAGTTCGAATCCGCCAGGTGCTCCTTGGAAACTCTATGGGGCAGTTCTACTCTGTCCTATAGGGTCGCTATGAGTCGGAATCGACTTAACGGCACTAGGTTTGGTTTTGGTTTTATTGTTGTTGTTATCAAGTATTGCTTTAAAAAGGGCTGAAGGATACCTCAGCAATGGTGGTGGGGTGGGGTGTCCCTGAATGGTATTTGGGGGAATTCAACTGCATCAGTTGAGTTCTTTGAGTTAAAAGGAAAAGAGATGAAGACACTTGACACCCTGTGAATGGTTGTTATGTCATGATATGAGGACACACTGTGTTTACCGTATTATTCTTAATTTTTGGTGTGTTTTTAAAATTTCTCAAATGAAAAAGAAGCAGAGTCAATCATCATTCATAGGATTACACCTCCAACGATGCACATCAATACGTGAGAATGCTTTAAAATTACTCTGTCTAATATGGTAACCACCAGCCACATGTGGCTATTTCAATTTAAATGAATTAAAATTAAATACAAACAAAAACTCTGTTCCTGGGCTGCAGCAGTCACACTGCAAGAACTCAGTAGCCACACATGGCTAGCGGCTGCCATGTTAAACAGCACAGACACAGAACATTCCCACCATCACAGCACAGGCTATTGGACAGTGCAGCCCTGGAGCACACTTTCCGGAAATGTGAATAGCTGAAATTCCTCTCACTGGCTTCTGCACTGTGGCCCCAGATAATTCGACTGCACCTTCCAAAGGGCATGTGCATAGAAAGGAATTTTTTCCACCTTCCTCCAAAAAAAAAAAAATTTTTTTTTCTTTCCTTGATATGCTTAAGTCTTTTATCTTGTGGATTACTGAGCCACTGAGGAAGTGTCTTTTCCAAGGCTCTGACAATAGCAAAGTTTTGCAGTAGTTATTGTCACTGGGAATCTACTCAGTCCAGCCCGACTCTACCAGCCGCTGTGAGTGACTGGACCTACATTCCAGGTTGTTGAAGGTGTAACCTGTCTCAGTGAATTCAAAAGGGAAAACAAAACACTACTCCTTACAAACTGGATTTCATCTCAGTCTCTGTTTGTCATAGGTGAACTGCTCCTGCTTTCAAGCACCATCTTCTTGCTCTGCATGGTGTGTGGCTGCCCAGAGAACTGTCGCTGCCACCCTGAGTCCGTAGACTGCAGCCGACAGGGTCTGACTGAAATCCCCTCTGGTTTGCCGCCTCAGACTCTAACGTTGCACTTACAAGATAACCAGATCCGCCAGCTTCCTGCTTTTGCATTTAGGTCAGTGCCACGGCTCATGACCTTGAACTTGTCCAACAATTCCCTTTCTACTCTGGCCCCTGGAGCTTTCCACGGTCTTCAGCACCTGCAAGTATTAAACCTAACCCAAAACTCCCTGTGTTCTCTGGAAAACGGACTTTTCCATCCCCTCCCACAGCTAAGGGAGCTTGATCTGTCATGGAACAACATCAGCCACCTTCCCACGTCCCTGGGCGAGCCTTGGGAGAATCTAACTGTATTTGCAGTTCAACAAAACCAGCTTCAGCAACTAGATCGAACGCTCCTAGAATCCATGCCTGGAGTGAAGCTTTTGTTTCTCAAGGACAACCTCTGGCAATGCAATTGCCACTTACTGGGTCTTAAACTCTGGCTGGAGAAATTTGTCTACAAAGGTCAGTGATGTCTGCTTGGAACTCCCATCTGTGTGTTACCAGCCTAGGATGAACCTCGTCTGTTCTCTGCATTAGAAGGCATGTTGAGCAGTGCACAAGGGGTCCATTTAAGCTTTTCACATCGATGTCATTTCATGGTATGACACAAGGCACAAGAGGGTGTTTAAATTCATCTACAAATATGAGTCACAGAGACATCCTTCCACTGTTTGATTAACACAACATGAAGTTATTTATCTGGAAACTTTAAGGAGAAATTCAGTCACCACCTGAACAAATGCTCAATCCCAAAGTGGCACTGAATTCTAATTTTCATGTGTAATCCGACTGGGGGCATAGATATCTCCCCCTTGGTTTTTCCCCCCTCTATGTCTGTTTCAAGCCATTACCAAAAAAAAACCAAACCCAATGCGGTAAAGTCGATTCCAACTCATATTGACACTACAAGACAGGGTAGAACTGCTCCAAAGAGTTTACAAAGAGCACCTGGTGGATTCGAACTGCCGACCTTTTGGTTAGCAGACGTAGCTCTTAACCACTATGCCATGGGGGTTTCCTTCTACCCACTGCATAGCTCCGCATCTCCCCTAAGATTATCTCCTCTATTTTTAGCAAACATCATTGTTACTGAAATGGGTGCAATCGGGCCCCTCTCTAAGGTTACTATTTCTTTAACAAGATGCCAAAAGCAAAAAATACGTCCTAGAATATTAAAAATGAAGGGGCTCTGGAGACCACCCAGGCCTCAGCAAACTACAGCCCGAGGGCCAAATCCAGGCTGCCACCTATTTTGTAAATAAAGTTGTACTGGAACACAGACATGCCTATTTATTATGTATTGTCTGTGGCCGCTTCTGCACAAAGTTGAGCGGCTGTGGCAGAGACTATATGCCAGAGCTTAAATATTTACTATCTGGCTCTCCATAGAAAAGTTAGACAACCCCTTCAAATTCAAAGCTACCCTGTTATCAGTGGGAAATGGAGGCCCAGAGAGGTTCACTGACTTGCCCAAGATCACAGATGAGAACAGGATGCATGCCTTTTAGGCCCTGGCCCTAGATTCTTTCCTCTACATCACAGTGCTTCTCTCTTCCTAACTTTCAAGCTGTCATTCATTCATGCATTTATTCCTATATTTGAGTGCCTCTTATGTGTCAGGCACTTTTCTAGGCTCTGGGAAAAGAGCAGTCAACAAGAAAATTCCTATTATCTGGAGATTACATTCTGGTATAGATACATGAAGGAGTCCCTGGGCGGCACAAGTGGTTAGGCATTGGACTACTAACCAAAAGGCTGGAAATTCAAACCCACTCAGAGATGCTTTGAAAGTAAGGCCTGGCAATCTGCTTCTAAAAGGCTGCAGCCTTGAAAACCCTATGGAGCAGTTCTACTCTGTGCATTTGGGGTCATTATGAGTTGGAATGGACTTGCTAGCACAAACAACAACATAGAGACATGTTAAATAACATAACAAATAATATATGTTCAGATAGCAGTTACTGCTAAGAAGGCAAGGTAACAAGAAAGAGTGTCATGGAATGGGGAGTCCATTGTGGATAAGACAGGCAAGACCTCTCTAAGGAGGCGATATTGATGGCAGGACCTAAATCACGAAAAGGAATGAACCATGTGATGACTGGGGGAAAGGACAGTGCATTAGTTTACTAAAAAAAAAAAAGAAAGAAAGGAACTTATTGTCTCATGGTTCTGGAGACTAGAAGGCCATGCTCTCTGAAAGCCTCTAGGGAAAGCTAGAGGAAGGCGCTCCCTTGCCTCTTCCTAGCTTTTGATGGTTCCTTACCATCCTTGGTGTTCTTGGCTTACAGGTGCAGCATTCTAATCCCTGCTTCTGTCTTCATGTGGCGGGTCTCCCTTCTGTATGCTCTGTCTCTGGGTCTCTCCTCCTCTTTTATAAGGACACCACTCATACTGGATTAGGGCTCACCCTATTCCACTGTGACCACATGTTAACGGACAATATCTTCAAAGACCCTATTTCCAAACAAGGTCATACTGACAGGCACCAGGGGTTAAGACTTCAACATGCGGATAGGACTCCCATCTTTTTGGGAGACACAATTCAATCCCTAACAGACAGCAAGTGCAAAGAGTCTGATGGGAAGCACGCTTGGCTGAGGGACAAAAGAGGGGCTAGAACAGAGGAAGGGACTCAGAGAGGAACGTGCAGAACAAGGCTAGGATTGGGGATTTTGCTGTAAGTGATGTGGAAAGCCCTGGAAGACTTTTAATCAGGGGAACAGTATGATCTGATTACATTTTAAAAGGTCACTCGGTGACTCTGGGGAGAGCAGTCCACAGGCTGTAGAACAAGAAGCAGAGAGATGAGAAAGAAAGCCATTTCAGTCATTCAGGCAAGAGATGGTGGTGGCCCAGACCAGGGTGGTGAAAAGAGATCAACTAGGGAGGAAATCTGGAATACTGAACTGGGAGAAGCTGCTAATGGGTTGGAGTAGGAGATGAGAAAAAACAAAGTGAATTAGGAAATGCATTTTGTCTTGTCCTGCAGCTGACAGTGGCGGGGGAGGGGGTGGTGGGCACAGGGAGCAGGTATGTGCAGGTGGGAGGTGGGAGGTCAGGAGTTCGGTCTGTGGCATGACAAACTCGAGATGCCCACTACATACCCAAGGGAGGTTTTGAGTTGGTGGCTGTACATTGGCACCGGTAGATCAAGAAGACATGAGAGCTACAGGTAAGAATTAAGGAACCGATAGCGCCTGGGTGGCTGCAACAGTTACATATAGGGAACCAGGTCAGAGCACAAAATGGGTAGGGATATACAATACTGAATCAAGAGTTCCTCTTAACAGTGTCTCAAGCATTATAAGGATTGCGAGGATAATATAGGATCAAGCAGTATTTCACTCTGCTGTACATAGATAGGGTGGCTATGTGTCGGAGCCGACTCGACAGCACCTAAAAACAACAACTAAAAGATATAATCCAGAAAACCAAACCTGTTGCAATCGAGTCGATTCTGACTTATAGGCACCCTACAGGACAGAGCAGAGTTCCCAAGGTTATAATCTTTACAGAAACAGACTGCTACACCTTTCTTCTGCGAAGCTGCTGGTAGGTTCGAGCTGCTGACCTTTAGGTTAGCAGTGGAGCTCTTAACCACTGTACCACCAGGTCTCCTTCAACAATGCAATAGCAAATAATATATCACTAACCAGCTAATGTTCAAGTTAACCTGCAACAGTAGCCATATAACGTGGTGAAATCGCTGATGCAGGAGGCCGTAAATAAAACTGTTTACATCTAGAAGCAATGTGACTAAATAGTGAGCAGAAGCCAGCCCATCATAGAGAGGTGGCTTTCATCAAAGAACAACATTTCTTGGCAAAAAAAACGGCTCCCAGATCTAGGACGCTAGAAGCAACACGGGATGGGACGAAACTCCCCCTATTCTGCCACAAACTCACTGGTGAACTTTGAGCAAGTTAACAACTCTGAATGTTGTCAGATAAAAAATGATAGTATTAAGCCAGGGAGCTCCTGGGCCCATCTTGGCCCTCAATGATACAGTTCAGAGCTCCCGGGTGGAAGAGCTGCAAAATCACAGGCAACAGCCTTTCTCTGGAGGAAGGTAAAATCGATATGGGATAATGAGTCTTCCAAAAACCAAACCAAACACATTGCCCTTGAGTCAATTCCAACTCACAGCAAACCTACAGGACAGAGTAGAACTGCCCCATAGGGTTTCCGAGGAGTGGCTAGTGGATTCAAATTGCTGACTTTTTAGTTAGTAGCCGTAGCTCTTAACCACTGTGCTACCAGGACTCCAATGAGTCTCAGATGTGCCAAAATAACTAGAAAGAAAACCCAAATGGAGGCTAAATGTGGAACACAATCTGATTACTCATATATTGAATAAAGGCAAAATAAGGAAGCAGATGTTAGTTAAGAACTTTTTAAAGAAAAATAAACAGACACAAACATTAACTGTATTAGTCAGGGCAGGTTAAATGTGATAGCAGACTGTCCCGGACCTCAGTGATGTAACGTAATAAACGTCTGTTGCTCAGTCATATCAGAGTCCAAGGAAATTGGTTTTCCATGCAGTCACTCAGGGGTTTAAGCTGCTTCCAACCTGTGTCGCTGCCAACTTCACCACGTGGCCTCTCTTTCTGGTACCATGCTTACTACAAGTCTTCAATCCAACTTTGCTAAGAGTGGTGCCAATCTTTGCAGCCACCCTGGAAGAGGTGTTTATGGCAGCCAAAAGGAACTGAGCCACAGATCCTCCGGGAGTTCTACCCTGTCAAAGGGCTTTACAGATGGACACTGCTGACTGTCACTGTATCACAACACTCCAGAAAGGAGGAAGTGGAGAGACGCAGAGAGAAAGAGGGAAAAACTGGGACCAAGGGGGAGGACAGGGTTGGGGTCTTGATTCTTCTATTTATGACCTGTGTGAGCTTGGACAAGAATCACACATTACAGTACAGTTGTGAGGACTTCAACTTGCTTTGTGAACTATCAAGTCAGACACAGATATGATGTTTTTATAGCAGAAAATTTAGGCAGAGAAGTTTATTTGCCCAAGGTCAAATAGTAAATCAGCAGTTAAACGAGGCTAGAACAGATTCTGTTAGCTCCATGTTCTTGCCCGAAAAGAATGCCTAGGCACCCAAAAAAAAAAAAAAAAAAAAAGCACCCAGGTCCCCTCTAAACACCAGCAGTCTACATACCTGAGGAAATCAATCACCTTACAAGGAGTGGAAACTGGGTTTAACAACCCGTTGGAAAGTTCGATACCCCAAGCAATAAATGTTTCAAGGCCTGAGGAGACATGTTAATTATACTTAATCCCATGAACAAAACTAACGTTACTGTCAAATCTTCAGATACACAAGAGACGCAAAGGACCATTCCACCTCCCCACTTGGCATCTCTGAGTAGTGCTGGTAGACACATAGGGTCTTTGTAATTAACACATGACATCACAACAATGGACATTTGTTTTATTTTTTTTTCCTTAGATTTCCAATGAGAATTTGGTACAAAAGATTTCTTGTCTGGCGGGGTTCATTAGGGGAACGAGCAACAGCAGCGCTGTCGGCAACACTGCCCTCAGTGTTGGAGTCCAGCCCTCCTCCTTGTCAGCTTTTGCATTGTTTTTCCCCAGCATTTATAAGGTAAAGGTAACCTGACTTCTAATGAATTCTTGGTCATTAGTAATTGCCAATTTAGTGTGTGGCATTTTTAGCATTTAGCCAATTTAGAAATCCTAAAATCATAAAATATGCTCGTTAAATTCTTTGACTGCAGGAAAAAAAAAAGGTACTTTATAAATTCCATCTGTCTCCGTTTTTGCAGCCTGAATATCCTGGAACTCAATTGTATCAAGGCTCTGTTATCGCCCTTTGCTCTTGCTTTTTAAAGGGGGAAGGACGGATGGTGTTATCTGTGCGTCACCAGACACCTGGAAGGGAGAGAACCTCCTTACAATCCCTCACGAGCTGTACGCTCCCTGCCCCTCTGCTCCTCTGGATCCAGTGCCCACACAGGCTCGACAGCCAGGCTCTACCCACAGTGCTGCAGTGAGGCCTCCTGAGAACCACTCCACAGGGGAGCAAGACCACTCCGAGTGTGGGCTCAAGCCCAAACCGAGGCCAGCCAACCTGCGGCATGCTGTGGCCACTGTCATCATCACGGGGGTTGTGTGTGGGATTGTGTGTCTCATGATGCTGGTGGCCACCATCTATGGCTGCACCTATGCGGCTATTACAGCCCAATACCGTGGGCGACCCTTAGCTCAAACCAATGAGCCAGGGAAGACAGAAGGAAAGGGGCTATTTGACAGCTCACCAGCCTGAGAATTTCATCTCAAAGAGAAATTGTTATTCTAGGCCAGGAGAAAGTGTCTGAGCAGGCCGATGTGCTCACTGTCACTGCCTCATTTTCCTTTTTCCAAAAGTGTGTGGAGGGGGGGGCTTGTACCTGTATATTCCTGGGAAGAAATTTATGCTGCGATTTAAAAAATACCATCGACGATAGAGAAATGATACTTGTGCTTTGTGCCTGTGAAGCTACTTCAATTTTTCCACGGGGGGTGGGTAGAGAAGGCCAGACACAGAGAAAGGGAAGATACCGTCTCTTTCAGGTCCTCGTCCCTGGATTGAGTTGCTTTTACAGAACATGAGAACTCAAACACACGTGCCAGTCAGCATTCCTGGGAGCTTTATGATCCATGGGAAAAATGCCCAAGTTTGAGTGCCTGGGAAGAGGCCGGTGATACTACCCGAGGGGCACTGAATGCCTCTGTAATTCAAGTTCATGCTAGATTGGCGATATTTTCAGATGTTGTGTACGTTATATATTTAATGGGAGTGTCTGATGGTTGGGAATTTCGTAGCTTGCCACAAAAGTCAGATTATATTTAATTTTCTAAATCAGAAAACCATTTGGGGCTTTCTAGGCCACAGAGGAAGAAGAGGGTTCCACGTTTGGATAATGGAACTCAGGCCCAGAGTCTGGGGAAGTTTTCTGATGCAAGGGTAAATAATATATAAACAAACACCAGGAGGATGGGGAGCCAGAATTCAGGGCAGATATTACCAAGAGGCCATATCCACCAAGTGATCGGAACCTTCCATTTATAACCGGCACAGCAGGAATGAATTTAGGGTGGGCTGAGAGCGAGATAATGGCTTTTGTGTATCTGTATCTACATACGTAGTGCGCAGAGTGTGTAGCCTTGTACAACCACACCCACACATAAACAGACAGAGTAATCAGTTCACCCACTAATGAAATGCAGCCGTGTGAGGGTGGAAGCCAGCAGCTGTTGACCACCACCCAGATTTCTACTCAACACTCTGGGATAGGAAGTAAGGAGGAAGTCTGAAGAGAGCCGGAATTACCAGGAGACTCGAGATTCGTGGCGGCAGCCATCCTGAACATTATTTAGGCTGCAGTTTAAAAAAATCAGGTGTGGTTTGCTTTACTTTCATAGACACGGTCCTGAAGAGCTGCACGCAAAGTGAATTTTTGTAAATTGAATCATCATTTTAATGCATCTGGGGAGTTCGCTATTTAAAGGAACCTTTCGTGGAATCTTTCTGTAATGGAAATAATTGACTCCAGATTTACGCATTCTTGTAAATTTGCATTTTTCTCATGGTTGGTTTTCTTAAAGTGGAACCTACCTGCTGTCTCTCATGATACCTCAACTCATACTTAGAGCCACCTGTTAGCATTAAAATCACTTCACAAAGGAGGGCACAGCACAGAGGAATTAAGGACACATCAGACGCAGAGAACGGCAAATAAAGGGCAAGATGTCTCTTCAGAGGCCATGACAGACATCGCTAATCAATCACAGCACTCCTCCCAGCTGAGCCCCAGTGCGCCACAGAGGCCTTCTTAAGACAGCACTGCAGGCAACCAGAACTAATCAATTAGAGTTGGTTCAAAGGATGAAACACGTTTGCCATTCAGGGTACTGAGTCTACACTCACTCCTTCGGGCCCTGTAAAAACTGGTTTGAAAACTAAGTCAGTTGTCCATTCCCTGACCTGGAATGTGAGTAGAAGGCCCATACAGGGAGGTGTATTTTCTGCTTGTCTTATGCAGCCCAAGCCATGCCCAACAGCGGAAAGAGACCATAAGGAAACGGACAGGTGAATCCGTCACCCCCCACAAGGCAGGGCTCACACTGACGCACCTATCCTCATCACAGAGGTGAGGTGCACCTGCCCACAGGTGCTCCAGAACTAGCGTGGGCCCCACACAGACCCACAGGCTAAAGACAGGCCATCCTCTTGGAGCAATTTTGCTAGGTAATTTCTCTGGGGGAAAGAGTTCAAACTTTGATGGTAAGGTTTTTTTTTTTTTTCTTCCTTAGTGTTAAAATAAACCTGGATATATTAAGGAGTAGATTGAAAAATCAGCATTAATGTTAAGGCTTAAAAAAGAAATCCCGGTCTTGTAATGATGAATGGCTCAGTGCCAGACCCTGGGTGACGCCTCTCAGCTCAGCCATGTGGGGCATATCAGCGGGGAGGACTGAGAATCCTGCTCCCAGGACCCACTGCCTGGTTTCAGATGAAACTCTTCCTTTCCATTGCCCTGCACTGTGAAGCCTCAGCCAAGAATGCAGTATGAGAAAAGAGATTTAGGAAGTCCTTTTACAATTGTCACAATTCCACCAAATGTTTCCAGAGCTCCCGCTGCGTACCAGGCATGAGGCACGGTGTTCTTCTGAGCATTCTCCCAGGTGATCCTGACAACCACTGTGCGAGGACTGCAACAACAGGTATTACGTCAGCTGGAGCTGTCGAGACCAATGCCACATGCTTCCTCTCACGGCTATGATTTAAGAGTGCAAGGGTAAGGTCCCCTGCCAGAGGTTCAGTGACCCTGCAGGTCAATCCTGTCACCCTGCCCACAGCGATTACATTACAGAGCTTCCGATACACCGCAGAAAACTCTGAAAGTCGCTAGAATCCTGGCCTGTCACCACCCACGGCCTATTAGATTTCTAAGCACAGATGATGACGCCGGCCAACAGATTTCCTGCATTATGGATAATCTTAAAGGAAAATGATTAGAATGAGGCATTCAGATATTCAGATTTCTATCTTTTGCCTACAGTCACCACAAACAGCAGTTGGCAATGAAAATAATTACTTACACTGAAATGTCAACAGCCTCTCAGCACAGAAAAATATAAATCAATTTGTTTAGATTAACGAATGCAGAGTTATCATTTGCTAATATGAGAAATGAAATGTTTTAACTGTAGAAAACACTGCAGATGAAAAGACCCAATTTGCAAAGTATTCTGCGAGAACCACAAATTATCTTTCATAAGCGCTATAGCTCATGAGGGGTAATTTGCAAACGCCTCATAGATTATTTTCAGCTGTTTATTGCTGTTGTCATATTCTTAGATGTCCCTATAAAAATACCCTTCCGTCTTAGAGCCTGGACAAAAGTCACGATCGGTGTTGCTTCTGAGAAAGCCACCTAAAACATGGTTTTTCATCACCTTCGTGGGACGGTATGACTACCCACTGGTGGTTTTTGCTTTGCCAGAAATCACAAATTCACACTCCAGTTGCCATCGAGTCGACTCCAACTCATGGTGACCCCATGTGTGTCAGAGCAGAACTATGCACCATAGGGTTTTCAGTGGCCGCTTTTTTGGAAGGAGATCGCCAGCCCTTTCTTCTGAAATGCCTCTTGGTGGACTCGAACCTCTACCCTTTCCAGTGAAGCATGTTAACTGTTTACACCATCCAAGGACTCCACAAATTCACAATAGCAGGTCCAAACAGATGCTGTGGCTACCTGCAGTGAGGCACAGAAGTGGGGAACAGGGATATGCCCAGCCATAGAGACTGTGGAAAAGGAGTTTTAAAAGAAAGCTTTTAAAATTAAGGCAAATATCCCTGACCCTGCAGGAAGAATCCCGTGCCTACAGTTATAAAATGCCAGTGGGCAATTGGGCATTTTATTTCTCCCTATAAAAACGGAAGACTGAAAAGTGACTCACATACAGACTTCCTCTTGAAGGTTCATGAAAATCAAATCTCATTGCTTCAGGTTAACCATGTTACCCCAGAAACAAGACACCCTTGTTCTAGATCCTAAATATCAAAGGAAGTGGCAAATCAATTTCTAAAATAATCTATCGGTAGCACATATTAACATAATTATAAAACAACTATTAGAAACTCGTAACTCCCTGTTGCAGGTCAGGAAATTACTGTTTCCAGCTTGGTCAAACCCACCAGTCTATCCACTACTAAATGCTACTGGACAGAAACCTACCAGGAAATGATATTTCAACCTCAGGTGGCATCACCGGACTGTAGTTTATATGCACAACTTCAGGGAACCACCCTGTTTGACCTTTTGATGAAAACGCTTTATTTTTTTATGCTCAAATGTCAATGAGGTCTCAAAGAAACCCCTGTCCCATTCAGAGAGGCAGTCTCACAATCCACCACTCCCCTTACAGATTCTTGACTGGACTATCCATTCCCGCTTTTGCTCCGATGACACTGAATATTCATTTGGATGGCTAGGGTGTCACCTGGCTACAAAGGTCTATCAAGAAGACCCAGGAAAAGAATCAGAGGATTGGGGAGCTGGGAAGGGCCTTGGAGAACATTTAGTCTAGGCCTGGCAAATCCTGTAATAATGACCACTGGTCCCCTGACCCATAGCAAACACTGCTAATAGATCATGGCAAGCTTGTCTGGTGAGCCCAGACAAGACCTCAGAATCCTTTTAAATCTGTTTTCCAGGTACACACTACTGATTAACTGGAGTTGACATATGAGACTAAACCTATCTGCTACCCTGATATAGGTTAGTATCCTTATTTTACAGATGGAAAATAGAAACAAGAAAGATGAAAGGAACTTGCCAAAAATGACATACCTAATTAATGACAGGCCTGATAAATATCGTAGCAGGAGCATGGGGTTAGCAAGGATAATACAATCCTCACTGTTCTTGGTTCATTCTATGTGAGCCACAACATCAAGACTATGAGATTACCATATTAATTATTTGGATAATGACAATTATAGCACCATCATCAACATATACTGAGTACTTAGCTTTATGCCAGGTATTTTCCAGGAGTGATAATACATTTTCTCTAAGACTCATATTGACCAAAACATGTGGTTATTTTACTACCATATTTCAGATGAAGAGACACCATCAGAGGGTTTGAGTCGTCTACTCAAGGTTACACCACTTGTAAGTAGTGGAGTAGGAATTTGGATCCAAGACTTCCCAAGAACAAAACCTGGGCACTTTTCAGGATGTGACAAGTTCAAAGCAGTCAGAATTGGGATCCTTTCCCCGGCACTACCAGCACTCACCTCGAAACATGGCAGGAAAAAGAAGCCAAACCACCAACTAGGATGTCATGCCAGAGCTCTGGTCCCCCAGTAGTCAGGGGGCCAGCTGAAGGAGCTGAGGCAAAGTGGGTACACAGGGTCCTTTCATCATCTATGACTCTAGCAGGACGGAAAAGACATGTTTACAATGGCAGGGAAAGAAACTCAGTGGTACTCTTGTAGCTATTTGAGATTATGATAAGATTATACTTTAATATGATGGCTAATAAGTAGCATTTCCCATTGAAAAGCTCATAAACACACAGAAAGAAGAAAAAAACCTACAAGGAGCCTCGAAATCAGGAGGACTGGCCAATGAGATCCAATGTTCCAAGAGGAATGTCCACTACCCAAAGCAGAGAGGCAACCTTGAAGCAGATTAGTGGAGTGTGAAGAAAGCCAAGTTATAGTCTACACATCCCTAGGTGGCACAAATGGTTTGACCCTGGCTACTAACCAGGATGTTGGCAGCATGGCAGTCTGGTTTTATAAAGATTACAGTCAAGAAAACCCCATGGAGCTCAGTTCTACTCTGTAACACACGGGGTCGACACGAGTTAGAATCAGTTTGAAGGCAATGATTTTTTTTAATCCATCCTTGAGCTGATATTTCTTCCTCTGAGACACTGGTCTTCAAAAAACCAGAGGGAAACCACCACCTCCATATGTAGGGTATCTGTGGACATTAACGCCAGCAATACCTCCATCAGGTCCTTGCTCTGCTCATCCATTAGAGATGACAAATCTCAACAAGGCACCATACAATATTATGAAAAAAGAGACAGAGAACAAGAAAATAAGCAGAACCTGGGGGCTGTAGTTTTCATCTACTGTTAACTTTCCAAGGAGTGAGTGCTCCAAAGTCAACAAGGGAGACTCAAGCAGAAGCCACCCACTCTGTTCACTGGCAAACACCACGTCTGGAGGACACCCCCACTGTTCCAGGATGAGTAAAAATGAAGAAAGAAAACCTAACGTGGAGCCCTCTAAAAGATTCCACAAAAAAAGAAAAAAGGAGAAAGACAACATTGCCCTCAAGGTGCAAAAGAAACACCAAATATCAATTTCAGAACATATCCTAATACAATTTTTCAAGCTTCTGGCTGGATTTCGTGTACATTCCCCTCACTCATATTCTACAGGAAAGCATTGCGAGTCATATGGCAATGGGCAGGGACATGCAATAAGTATGGAAGGAGTGCATAACTGCAAACAATAATAAAATAATCAGTGTAAATTAGAGAACAAATAAATGAAATAGATTGTGGTAAACTCAAATTTTAAGGACAAAAAAAAAATTCTACAATCCAGAAGCCAAGAACAAATAAAAAAAGTTAACAAGAAACCAAACTGAGACGGCAATGATCACATGTATAAGAATACAGACAGCACAAGACTACATATACCTTTTGAGGAAAAATCACTCAAAGATATATTTTGAATTGGGAAAACAAGCAGCGGCAGGGGGCGGGGTGGTGAGAGAAAAAGGGAAGGGGACAGGGAATTTCAGAATGGCAGTATATACCAGTAATAAATACTAAAAGTTAAAATTAGAGTTAAGTATCTGTGCTTCTGCGAATATGGTTATACACCAACGCAAAGTCAATACTTCAAATTTCCTAGCACAGGCAATTTTTCAAGTATCAGGGAAAAAGAAATGAACAAGAAATATAAAGTACTTGCCCCTACGGATTCCAACTTCCATCAGAAGGAAAAATACAAACAAACAAAAAAATATTTAAGGTGGTGAAAGAGTAGGCATGAAGGCTAGAGGGTGCTGGGACATGGAGAGTAAGAGACCTTACTTTACATAGGATGGTTAGGAAGGCCCTGTCTGAGAAAATACTGGAGTAGAGACCTGAAGGAATGATGGAGCCAGTGATAAAGATATCTGGAGGAAAATGGCCTGAGGAGAAGGAACAGCAGGTGCAAAGGTCCTGAGGCAGGAGTGTGCTTGGTATGTTTGAAGGACAACAAGGAGGCAGTGTGGCTATGGTTGAGTGGACAAAGGGTGAAGTAGAAGGAGTTGACGTTTGACAGTAATTAGGGGTCAAATCATTTAGGATCTTATGGATATGATAGACAGCTTCTAAGATGACTCCCAACGAGCCCCACCTCTTGGTACTAATGCCCTTGTTCACTCACCTCCCCTTGAGCGTGAGTTGGAACTAGTGACTTGCTTCTATTAAACAGAACATAGCAAAAGTGATAGGATACCACTTCAAAGATGACTAAATTACATAAAACCTCTGGCTTTCATCTTGCTCACTCTGTCTTCTGTCTCTTGCTGGCTCTGATGTAAGCCAGCTGACAAATTGTGAGCAGCCTCTGGGAAAGGCCCATGCAAGGAAGGAAGGAAGGTCAATGTCAAAACCAGTGAGAAACCGAGACCATCAGTCCAAGAAGGAAGTGAATCCTGCTGATGACCTCATGAGTGAATGTGGAAGCTGCTCCTCTTCCTGCTGAGCCTTCAGAAGAGAACAGTTCTTGACAACGCTTTGATTGCATCCTCACGAGAGACCCTGGGCCAACATCTTGAATACAGTCCCCGAGAGACCCTGAGCCAGAGGACCCAGCCAAGCTGCACCCGGGTTCCTGACTCAAAGTAACTATAATGAAAAACCTGTGAGAGCCAGAACTCGACAGGACTGCCTTGTTTTTCCAGGTCTTACAAGGTTCCCGCCATTCACAGGGTGCTGTCTTACCACCTTCCTATTGCTATTACTGGAAAATATTTGAGTTTTCCTTCTCTGACAGATTTCTACCTCACACAGGTTCCAGCTTTCGCAGGTTTCACTGTATAATAAATGTTTGCAGTTTTAAGCCACTGAGTTTTGGTGTCATTGGTTACACAGCAATAGAGAACTAATATATGGGCCATCGTTAGGATTCTGGCTTCAAACGCTGAGTAAATTGGACAGTAAACGGAAACCTTAGAATAAGGGGGTGACGTACTATGACTATGAGAAGGCCCCTACAACAATGCAGGCGAGAGAAGATGGCAGACTGGGCCAGTGGGGTGGCAGCAGCAGCACTGAGAAGCGGTCAGATCCTGTATATAATGTGGAGAAAGAAACAACGGGGTTCATGGATAACTGGATGCAGGTGGGAGCACAAGGGAAGAGTAAAAAATGACTACACGATGTGGATTCAAAGACACTGTGAAAAACGATGACATTTTCTAGATAGCTAGTAATTTAAACAGTGAGTAGGTATTTGGTAATTTTAGGAATTATTTTTTAGATGTGATACTGGTATTGTTATATTAAAATGCAAAGGAGCTGTATTTTTTTAAGGTTTAGAGATGCAAACTGAGATATTTATGGATGAACTGACGTGATAATTAAGATTTGTTTTCCAGTAATATGGGAGGGGTGGGAATCGAGGGGAGGGTGCTGAATGGCACCCATGGGTTGATGGCTATTGCGGCTAGATGAAAAATACATGGGGAGTTTGATCACATTTTTCTGAATACTTTTGAGTATATTCAATATTATTCATAATCAAAAGTTAAAACTAAAGAAGAATGACTCCCAAGTTTTTGGCCTAAATAACTAGACAACCAGAACTATTGAGTGGCGTTTACCTGTACAAGCCAGGCTACAGCAATCCCTGGGTGAGGCAAAGGGTTAAGCAGTCAACTACTAATTGCAAGGTTAGTGGTTTGAACCCACCCAGAGGAGCCTCAGAAGAAAGGCCTGGTGATCTGCTCCTAAAAGGTCACAGCCTTGAAAACCCCGTGGAGCACAGTTCTCCTCTGAAACACACGGAATCACCTAAGTCAGAATCAACTTCTTGTTTACATACAGACATACATGCACACACATACATAATACACACCCATTAACCCGCTGCCGCAGAGTCAATTCTGACTCATAGCGACCCTACAGGACAGAGCAGAACTGCCCCATAGAGTTTCCAAGGAGTGTCTGCTGGATTCGAACTGCTGACCTTTTGGTTAGCAGCCGAAGCACCTAACCACTATGCCACCAGTGTTTCGTGTCTCTGTGTGTGTGTGCGTGTATGGAGTGTGTGTGTGTGTAGGGTTTCGTGTGTGTGTGTGTGTGTATGGAGCCCTGGTTGCCCAGTGGTTAAGGAGCTCGCCTGCTAACCAAAAGATCAGCAGCTTGAATCTACCAGTTGTTCCTTGGAAGCCCTATGGGGCAGTTCTACTTTGTCCTACCAGGTCGTTATGAGTCAGAATCAACTTGACGGCAACAGGTTTGTTTGTTTTTTGATCTACATATGTAAATATATACATATACAGCGATACACACATGTCATGCAAGTCTCCAGAGGCAGGGTAGAGCGGGGGAGTAAATAGAATCAGGACTTCAGCTTGCTATTGATTAAATTTGATTGGCCTATTTAAAATGGAATAGAGACATTAAGCGGTCAAGGGAGAGACAAGAGCAAGGTCTGGCTGGGGAGTCACCAGCTTATGGATGGTGCTTAAAGCCTTGAGAGTGGGTAGTAGCAGAGAGAAAAGCAGGCACAGGTTGAAACCCCTAGGGCTCTCCACCATTACAAGTCAGGGAGATGAGCAAAATCAGCAAAGCAGACAGGCAGAGTGGACAGCGAGGGAGCCAAGTAAAGGGATATTTCAAGGAGAAAATCATCAATGTGGTCGAATGAGGCTGACAGACCAGGAAAAATAAACATTTGCAATTCAGTTTTGGATTTGGCAACGTGGAAGCTCTGGTGGCCTTGACCAGGAATGTTTCTGTGTGGATGAAACCTGATTGGAGTAGGTTCCAGAGAGAATGAGAGGGTGGGAGCAGAGACACACTGTACAGCACAGAAGAGTGAGAAATCTATAATGTAAATAAAACAGTAACAGGAACAATTTTGGCCTAAAAACCTTGTTATATCAGCCAAAATCTGGAAGTTGGTGGGAAAAGGCTAATGAAGTAAAGCATAAAAAATGACCACATCCCATGTTTTTCCCCTCACTCATCTGTCAGTCTGTCAGGCTGCGGGGGCTTGTATGTTGCTGTGATGCTGGGAGCTATTCTGCCAGAATTTCACATATTTGCAGGGTTACTCTTGGTGGATAGGTTTCAGTGGAGCTTCCAGACTAAGACAGACTAGGAAGAAAGGCCTGGTGATCTGCTTCCAAAAATTAGCAAATGAAAACCCTATGGTTCCCAACAGAATCCTGTCCAATATGGTGCTAGCAGATGAGCCCCCTAGGTTGCAAGGCACTCAAAATACACCGCGGCCACAACAATGGACTCGAGCATACCAATGAGCACAAAGATGGCATGAGATTGGGGAACGTTTCATTCTGTTGTAAATGGGGTCACCACAAGTCAGAGCTGACTGGACAAAAACTAACAACAACAACTACACTTTTATTATTAAATCACTTTTTATTTTTAAAGACTACCGTACACACCACAATGCTTGAGCTGGGTCAGGTATAACTGGGTCTCGAAGTGGGTATGACAGTCAGACACTGACCCTGACCTCAGGCAGATCTTTCAGCTCAGAACAGAACCCAGGACCTCCTGGTCAGTACAGACTTGGGAGGCCATCAGAATAAAGAGCCTGTGGTCAGCACTGCCCCTGTCCTACCACAGGCTGCCTGAAGCATTTTCCAGGAACAAGGAAGTCCACGGATCCACGGGTCCACAGGCTGGCTGTCAAAGCATTTCCACTCCTGCTGTGGACTCTGCTCACACCCGCCCCTCTCTTCCTAGGGAGGGGAAATTTACGTCCGCCCCTTTATCCTCTGTGGGCCCTTCACTTAGCGTGAGTCATAGATATTCTAGTCTTAACTGAGATCAAAATCCCAACAAGGTCACTAGGAGATTTGGCTGGATAAAGGGCTAAATAAATCCCGAAATCTCTCATGAGCTGTGCTGGGGCAAAAAATAAAATCCCATAAACTCTTTTCCACCAAAGCATGTGAGGGCATTTCTAAGGCTCTACCGAGCATTATGTTGATTACACCGTTCAGAGGTTTATAAACTAGAGCAAAGATTAAGTAAATCACTGTCTTGACTGACAATGAGAACATGTATTTTTAGAAAGCTTAGGACCTTTGATTGGGATTGGTGTCTAACCACATATACAAAAACATTCGGGACAACTGAGGGACAGCTTCTGATACGTGTAGCTCTATCTTCACCCTCCACTTAAGCAAATTTTGATTTAAATATCCACTTCGTTTTTATAAGAACATGGTGAAAAAGGTGAGTGAACAAATCAATATTTTTTTCTTTTTGATCAATGACGTGATAGATTTTAATCTAAAGCAGGAGTTGGTAAACTTTTTTGTGTGAAGGGCCAGGTCATAAATATTTTGGGCCTTGTGGGCCATACATTCTCTATTCAGCTACTCAGCTTTGCCATTTTAGTGCAAAGGTATGCTAGACAATATATAAACAAATGCTGTATTTCAATAAAACTTTATTTACAAAAAACAGTTGGAAAATATCTGCCAAGGGTCAGAATGTATAAAGAACTCTTGCAACTCAACAATAAAAAGACAAATAGCCCAACTTAAAAATGGGCAAAAAAAAACCTGAGTAGACAGTCTTCAAAGGTGGACAAATGGCCAGTAAGTACACGAAAAGATGCTTAGCATCATTAGTATTAGGGAAATGCGAATTACTTCACCCCTACTCCCAGAAAAAAACCAAAATACAGTTAAACTCAGAAAGACAGACAATAACGTGTGTTATCAAGGGCATGGAGAAATTAGAATCTTCATACACTACTAGGTGTGAACGTACAACAACGCAGCTCCTTTGGAAAACAGTCTGGCATTTCCTCAAAATACTAAACATAACCATGTGACTCAAGAGGTCCACTGTAGGTATATACCCAAGGGAACTGAGAAAGTACGTCCACACAAAGCCTGTACGTGAATGTTCACAGTAGCATGATTCATAATAGCCAAAAAGTGGAAACAATCTAAACGTCCATCAACTGATGAATGGATAAACAAAATGTGGTGTATCCATACAATATTATTTAGCAATAAAAAAAATGCATCTATGATACCTGCTGCAACATGGATGTACCTGGGAACATCATGCTGAGTGAAAGACCCCCGTCACAAAGGACAACTTATTGTCTGATTCCATTACACGAAACGTCCAGAACAGGCAACTCCACAGAGACAGAAAGTAGATTAGTGGTTGCCCTGGGCTAGGGCATGGGGGAGTGATGTTTCTTTTGGGGGTGTTAAATATGTTCTAAAATTAGATTGTGATGATGGTTTCAGAACTCTGAATAGACAGAGAACACAGAACTGAACACTTTAAATGGGTGAATTTTATATTCAGGAACTATACCTCAATAAAAGTGAAAACAAAACAGGGGACAGGTTGGGTTTGGCCTGTGGGCCACAGCTTGCCAACAGCTGCTGTAAGGCACAAGCAAACAAATACCCTTTGCCATCGAGTGCATTTCAATTCATAGCGACCCTACAGGACAGAGTAGAGCTGCCCCCCAGAGTTTCAAGGAAGCAGACTGCCACATCTTTCTCCTGCGAAGCAACTGGTGTGTTCCAACCGCTGACCTTTCGGCTGCTGCCATGTGTGTTTCAGAGTTTTGATACGCAATGTGGCAAGAGACTCTAATTTCTGACACTGAGGTTTTGTTTTTTTTTTTTTTTTTTGTCTTGAACAATAAGGATTTATCTCAAGAAAGAGGATAATAGGAGATAGCTGGCTTCCTTCTCATTCAGTTATCATTTAACGGTACACTGTAATAATATCCCCAAGGGCAAGTTTGCTTAGCAAACAACACATGGGAATAAGCACTGGTTGGTGAATGGTGGTGGGAGTAAGGCAGTAATTCTTAACAACGATGGCAACAGAACAATAATTTAGCAGCTAACAATTATTTAGTACTCAAGTATAAGCATTTACCAAGCATTTTACCTCCATAAGCTCATTTGTGGAAACCCGGGTGGCGTAGTGGTTAAGAGTTTGACTGCTAACTGAAAGGTCGGCAGTTTGAATCCACCACGAGCTCCTTGGAAATGGTATGGGGCAGTTCTGCTCTGTCCTACAGGGTCGCTATGAGTCAGAATTGACTCAATGGCAAAGGGTTTTTTTTTAAGCTCATTCCCTCCTCTCAAGGGGAACCAGAGGGGGCTCTGAAAGCCAGAATGAATCTGAGTGTAACAAAAACTCCATATTGGTTAATTCATTTCTTTCTCTGTGGTAAGGAAACAAATCTCTATCTTTAAAAACCAGGCTGTTAGAAAACCAAACTAAGCACCAAGCACCCTCATTCTATAAATGTAAAAACAGAGGTCCAGTGGGGGTGGGGGACAGTCCTGCACTCATTCCTAAATACGGGGTTCTTATTTACTTTAACGCCCAAATCCCACTGAGAGCTCACAATGGGTGGTGTAACTTGCTGATTTAGTATTAGGACCTGTTTCCCCAAAATTCTGTTGCTGATTTTATGAGTGGAGGCTGCGCTGGGGTGTTTGATAAAGTTTATAAAGGGACCGTGACGTTTGCAAGTGTGAGTGCCCTGGAGAGATGGCAGAGAGGATCCAATGTCTCCAAATTCCGGGCTATTTTTATCCCTGGAGCAATAATCCTCAGCATGCCCTTGTCACTGGTTACTGTGGCATGCAGAGCAGCTGTTAACTAAGTGGGCAATTCTGACTGTCAACTTCTGCTGCATGTATACCATACACACAGCCGAATCTATAACTACAGCACTAATCCATTTCTAGAAAGTGTGTTGTCAGTCCTAATGGGCCCCACCTCTTTTTGCCCTTGCATTGTACCCCTTTGGCAGTTTAAGGAAACAAACAACAAACAAATGAGAAGCCCCACGTCCTACTTGACATTTACAGAGAAGACTCCCCTTGGGTTCTGCACCTCCCCCTGGGTCATCTGTTCACCGGCCTTTGGTCCTGTTGTACTTTAGATGAAGACTCAGGCACTGAGATCCAAAAACACCCCTAAAACCAGGGAGAGTCATCACCAGTAAAATAGACATACCATGTATGGGGAACCTCATTCCAGATTCACACGCGTTTCTTAGGGAAGTCCGTTGCCTCTGCCTGAAATGCCCTTCCCTCACATCTTTGCAAGGCGGCCGCATCTCATCATTCAGGTCTCTGCTCAGTCGCCTCCACAGAGAGGCCTTCCCTGATCACCCTGTCTGACAGGCCATTGCCCCCGCCATACATCCACAAATACATACATATGACCATGAGCGTGCAGCCCCCTCCCCATACTTCATCTCTTTATTGTGCTCTATTTTCTACAGAGCATTTACTACTACTGGAGATTAGCTCCTCCCTCCCCGTTCCTTCCTTCTTTCCATTCATGTACTTGTCTGCTGTCTGTACCTCCCACACAAATGGAAACTCTCTGATGCCATCAATTTGTTCCAGCTCAGTGTTCTCAGACAGTATCATGGTCACCCAGTGCTGCCATGGCAGAAATATTATAAGTGGGTGTCTTTAAAGAATGGAACTTTATTTTCTCAGTTTAAGAGGTGACAAGTCCAAATTCAGGACATGGCTCTAAGGGGTGGTCTTTTCCTTGTCTCTTTCAGCTTCTGGCAACTGCCAGAAATCCTTGTAGATGCCTCTGTCTCCCACTGTCTTCCCCTATGTGTGCATCTCTGTGTCTATTCTGGCCTTTTTATAACTCAGAAATACTTAGGTTTAGGATGCACCCAACACTGGTATGACTTCAACTGATTGTTTGATTACATTGCATTATGGAAAGTAATTACATTACATTATAGAAGTCTATCACATTACATTATAGCATGGAAGGTAATCTGTTCTAGCCAGGGTCAAATTATTTAATCACATGTAAATATACCATAGTCTACCAAGAGAATGAACAAATCTGTCTTAGAAGAAACACAACCAGAATGTTCCTTAGAAATGAGGATGGTGCACTTCGGCTCACTTATTTTGGACAGGTCAAGAGGAAAGACCAAGAGCTAGAAAAGAACATCATGTTTGGTAAAGCTGAGGGCCAATGGAAATGAGGGACATTCTCAATGAGATAAACTAACACAACAGCCACAAAAATGGACTCACAGACACCAATGATCATGAAGATGACTCAGAACCAGGCAACATTTCCTTCTGTTATACAGAAGGTCACCGTGAGCTGGAGACGACCCAATGGCAACTAACAACAACAACAACTATTGCTACTCCATGACAGCAACTAGACTAGTGTTTGGCCAAACCACTGGGAACCATAAGCTAGCCAAGTTGACAAATAAATTTAACCATACCAGAGAGTGTTGCAGCATTTGGGTGTAACGATTCTTCACTAGGTGGGACAGTCATCCCAGGCCCTGGGCATCCAATGCCAATAGTGTCCTCATCAACCAACATCTCCCCCAACACATTCACAATGCTCTCTGATGTACTTGTTCACAGCTCTATCCCCAGCACTGGTCACATAGTAGGTGCTAAATATATATTTATTGGATGATTACATAAAAAATGAAATAAGACCTTTTTATAAATTAGCCTTTAAGAGAAAACACTGCATTCGAAAGTACCAAGAATTTAATTTGGCCCATTAGTTTAAGCCAGCATTTCTCAACCTTGGCAGTACCGACATTTGGAAGCAGATAATTTTTTGTGTTAAGGGGCTATCCTGTGCTCTGTAAGATGTTTTCCAGCATCCCTGGCCTCTACTCACTAGACGCAAGCAGCATCTCTCCTGCCTAGTTGTGACAATCAAAAATATTTCCAGATGTTGCCAAATGTCCCCTAGGGGGCAAAGCTGCTCCTGGTTGAGAACCACTGGTTTAATCAACAATTATTAATTTCTGGCAAGATAAAACCCTTCCTTTGCTCAGAATTAACAAGGTGGAGGTTTATCCATGTAGCTTGATATGTACACCAGATATGTGAAATCCACCAAAGGCAGGCTGTCATTCTGAATGTTTGCCTAGAAAATTTGCCAACATTATTTACCAACTCTAATGAAGTGTTCCTAATACATATTATACTAGTCAACATTCCCAGTTTAAACAGCATATACCTAACAAAAGCTAATTGCAAGGATGTTAACCAATCACTTTCTCAATTTGTTAGTTCAAATGGATCTCTGTTCTATCAGCAAGCATTCTCCTTCATTACACTGCCTAGAATTATGCAAAGGAGACCAAGTAACTCGCACCTTCAAATCTCCCCCAATGAATGGATCTAATGCAGTCTGTATTTCTTGCAAAGGATGAGGCTGGAAGATTAGAGCCCCCACATTTACTAAAAATCACTGAATTTTACACTTAAAGTAGATGAATTATTTGGTATGTAAGTCATACCTCAGTAAACTGTTAAAAAAAATTCTTTCTATAAGAAACCAATGTCGTTAATGTCTGTAATCTGTTTTTTCTGCTACTGACCAGATGAGCTATACTAAGCATCACTTAGATGGTTAGACCTCACAAAAGACCTCCGTTGAGGCAGAGATGACTACTGGTCCAACACAGTCACCATGAGGATGGAAAATTCAACAACTTTTCTATTCCTTGAAATAATCATATTGTTCTATATCATATTATTGTGGTGTGGAATGGAGTTTTAGCTGCTATATGTTTCTGTTATTAGAGCTTTAGCAAAGAACTGTATTATGGTTGTCTGGTTTGTAAAATTTGGAAACTTAGGTACCTACATACAGTAGGTGTAAATGAAGCTCATCTTCACCGAATGTTTTATTTGCCCAATATTTATTATACATCTACCACATGTCAGCCTTTGAACTTGGCCTGGGGAATAAAAAGATAATTAGGATATCTTTGCCCTTGGAGAGGTTCTAATATATGTAAGGAATGAAGATGGAAGCTTTTAGGAAAGATTTTAGGTTCTGAAAATTTATTAAATTTACACTATAAAAGCAACTGCAAATAACCTAGAAATCATTAGTCCTTACTGTAAAAATTGAGAAGTCTTAACAAAAAAAAACGAGATTAGGTATTGTGTTTTTGTCAGAAGGAACGCCTACGAGGAGAATTGGGAGGTCAACCAGACCATTTGAGGAGGGGAGGAAGTCCCCTACAGAGTCATACCTTCCAACTCGGCTCAATTCTTCCTCCCTGTGCATTTTTTCTTCTCCAGGTCATTTCCACTCTAGCGTAGTGGCTGCAGTGCCTATAGCTGTTGGTCTACAGGGCTGGGTCACTCCATTGAGAGGGGAATAGAAAACAGGCCATGCTACAGGAAATTTGTGAAACCCCAGTTAACAACAAATCAGTAAGGGAAAACAGGTTTTCATGAGTTCAATTCAATTTTTAATGGAAATTCTCACGGAGGGTCTAGCCTCCATACTTCTAGGCATTCTACTAGGTTATGCTGTGAGGGACAGAACATGAAAAAGACAAAGTCCTTGGCCTCTAGGAGCTTCCAGATATTGATTTCTACAAGCTTATTCACTAGATAATTGCTCAGCGTTTCAATTCACTTTCCCTGTGTAGACATGGCTTAAAAAAATTACCATTTCACAGGCCTCTGGTGGGAGCGACTATTGAATGACAGAACCTGGTTATTATTCATTTACATCTAGAGTACCTGGCATAAAGCAGGTGCTCAAGAAATTTTTATCGAATGAGTAAATGATGAAAGAACAAATGAATAAATGAATACACTAACTTGAAGATGAATGTTGGTTACCCCAAATGTTGGCATGTTTATACTTCTTTATATCCAGGCTTTTTTTTTTTTTTCTTCTTTCTCATTTTATACCCAAATCAACCCAGAGTGAGGCAAAGCAGGTAACAATCCACCACTCTTTTAGATAGGCAGGATCCCTGGTGGCATGGTGGTTGAAGCACCTGGCTGCTAACCAAAAGCTCACCAGTTTCAACCCACCAGCCACTCTGTGGGAGAAAGATGTGGCTGTCTAATTCCATAAAGATTTCCAGCCTTGGAAACTCCATGAGGCAGTTCTACTCTGTCCTATAGGGTCACTATGAGTCAGAATGGTCTCAACGGCAGTGGGTTTTGGTTTTTTTATTTTAGATAGAACCTCAGAGACCCATGACTACACATTTAGCAAGTTACAGAGTGAGTGGCAAACCTATGTGGACCTTGTGATACAAGGTTTGTGTTTCCAATAACATCAGAAAAGTGGATAAGGGGGCTGACACACAGAAGTTTCCAGGGCTCTGAAGATCCTTGGTAGGCCCCCAAAAAAGTCCTACCACCTTCCTTTGCAGTGGGAAAGCAATTAAAAACTCCAGCACACTAGTGGCAGCTGGAGAGTTGGCAGACTCCTCAAGAGAAGGACTGTAAGCAATGTCATAGGCCAAGAAGATGGATGGGCTCATTTATGCACCAAGGTTGACGTATTCATGGAATCATGCCCAGTTTGACTGCCCTTTCTTCAAAGCTGTCATTGATAGATGAGTATCTAAGTGTTTTTGTTTAAAAAAGAAAACAACAAAAAAAGAAAAAGAAGAGAATAAAACAAAACAAAACAAAAAAAACACAAAACAAAAATATTCTTTCTACCCCAAACAGGCACATGCAGCAATGAACACAGGAATTCCAGATTAGGCCTGAGAGTGGGCAGGCCTTTGAAAGGAGTCCTTGATAATTATTTGCAAAGTTATACATTATGCAGTGCTGTTGTACTTTTCTTTCAGATAAATTTCGATTTCACAGAAGGATTTCACTGAAACCCCAAATTACTGCCAGTCGGCCATATCCCATCTGCTGCTGGAGGCATGCTGGTGGGGGACAATCCTACTTACATTTTCATCTTCACCTGCCAAAACAAGGCTTCTTCCCCAATTAAAACAGTCCTTTTGGTTTACAGTGATAAACAATGCCTACCTAATTTGAGGGAAATACACTGAAGAAAATGACCAAACCTAAGCACACAGTGATACTTAAGTCAGAGTCAATGAAACTTGGGGCATGTGTTGAAGCAGCCACTCTACTTTTGAGGGTGGAAGGATCCCCCTGAGGTCACTCACTGTCTTTACATGGCAGCACCTGAAACAGCCTTCAAAATCAAAACTGAGCAATTCTGTTTTACCTTAAGCCTACCTTTGCAAGACAAAGCACTTGATTTGGCCTTTTGTCTCTACTTTCTGAAAATAGCCCTTGGAATTTGCCAGCAATCAAGGAGATTTTGTTTTCTAAATTAGCCAGGCCATGCTTAAACATGTGTAAATCATCAGGGGCTACACAAGGCTGGGAGCCCAGGTGGCACGACGGTTAAGCACTCAGCTGCTAACTGAAAGGTCCACCTTGGAACCCACCATCTGCCCCTCGAGAGAAAGATGTGCTCCCATAAAGCACAGCTTTGGAAATCCTATGGGGGCAGTTCTACTCTGTCCTATTGGGTCACTATGAATTAAATTAGAATCAATGACATTTTTTTCAATGACAACGCGTTTGGTTTTGGTTTACACGGGCCCCACACCTAGCAAACTAACTTGAGGGAGGAAGGGCATGATGCAGTCATGCATATTCATTGGTTGGATGGATCAAAACTATGCATTAAGACCCCAGTCATGCATATTTATTGAGATTCCAACGACTAAAGGACCCTAGACGTTGGAGCTCTCTTTTTTTTTTTGGTGGTGGGGGGGGTGCTTCCTGGAGTGGTGAGAGTATCATGTCCCTGGGGACAATGCAGGCCTTGTGCTGAGAATTCTCCCAGACCTTGCCTGATGTGTCTCCTTCCTTATATCCTTTCTGGTTACAATAAAGGGGTAAGTGTAAGTATAAGCAATAGTCTCCGTGAATTTTTGTGAGTCATTATAGAGAATTGGAGCCCTGGTGGCATAGTGGTTAAGCATTTGGCTGCTAATCAAAAGGCTGACAGTTTGAATCTACTATCTGTTCCATGACACCGCATGAGGCAGTTCTACTGTGTCCTACAGGGTCACTAAGAGGTAGAATCGACTACGGCAACAGGTTTGGTTTTTGGTTTATGGAGAATTAATGAACCACAAGGGGCAATGGGATTCTGACTTAGCTCGGGTGGCTAATTCAGAAAAGGCCTGTGTAGGCAGTCATAAGGATAGAGTCCTAACTTGTGGGGAATCAGCTTTGGGTGGTTGAGTGACAAAGACTGCACGGGCAGTTGATGAAGGACAGAGTCCTCCTAGCTTGTAATCTAGCCCCAAGAAGATAGAGGGAGAGAGAGGGGCTGGCTGGTCTGAAGTGCAGGGAGTTGTGTAGACTCCTGAGCCTATGGCTGCTACCTGATGACCTGGCCTTGGGTGGTCAGGGATATTCTGACCTAACTCGTGGTGGTTAGGGTCAGAGAGGACATGACATGTCACAGAAGAAGTTGCTGGTGACAAGGGATGGAGATATGGGAGGGTGAAGCCTAGGTCCACTTCCAGGTGGGAATTGGATTCATGCTGATCCTTGCCATGCAATTAGTGGTAAAAGGGGGGTTTGGCCTCCTTGCCCCTTTAGGAGTGCAGTTAGCGACAGCAGCATACTACCAAACGTATTAAAAAAAAAAAAAGTTAGTAATCACCAGTTTTAAAAGGTAAGAACTAAACACAGTTCCTCAGATGACCTCGTTTCTTCATCTTGCTCTATAATTATTTTCTGAAAATGGGGGTCAGTTGACATACACTGAGTAGTGTAAACAGGATGATGTCTCTTTCACCCACCTGGGGTGGCCCAAACAGTTTCTCATGACTTGCTTGTGGTTTCTGACCAGCTGTGAGACTCAATAATGGACTACCAAACCCTTTGGGAAATTCATGTTCTTCTCCGGGCCAAGTCCACATTTCGCCTGTACTCAGCCAATTCGGCATTTATGAAATGCAAGGCATTTGCAAACATTTGAGCATATTTTGTAAACTTAGATGGAGGTGACTGGGATGGGTGCAGTGGCCTTAGGGCTGACATAGACCAGGCTGACCCAGAGTATCCTTCATGATGACTGAATGAGAAACCCAAGGAGAGAAGTTATTAAAAAGAACGTTCAAACAGACGGACAGCTTTGGCCAGACCATGATCCTGACAGCTGCTGCATGTGGCACCAGCTCCAGGGCGATAATATACTTCCATAGCTAGTCAGCTAGGTTTGCCAGGAGCAAGCCTGACTTCCCACAAGCAAAAATAAATTCTGCTGAGTTAAATGATCCTATCTACTACTCTTCTCAAGGAACATGAGACACTAAGTGACAAAACAAAGTCAGCAGCAGTGAAGCCTCACATCCCTGGTTGATCAGCTGTATGTCTGCCTTGTTCAAGAGGAGCTACATGTCAGACGCATAAGACTGTCTTCCTTGCCACAACCTGATAACTCAGGAGTAACCAGGGCAGCTGTCCCCAAATCTTTCAATCCCTACCAGTATAATTACAATGCATACAATAAATCAGAACTAAAGTGGAAGAAGGGAAATTTGGCATTTCCTAGCCAAAGACAACCATTTCAAAAGAGTCTGTCTGCATTCCTTTCCACAAATACTAACAGTACGCTAAGAGAGAAGTTGACGTTCAAAGTCACCATAAGGTACAACTTACAGAGGAAGGCTGCCTGAAAACAAAATGACTGCCTTTAGTAAATAATAGCCAATATCGGGATGACACATGGAAGGTATCACCCACCGAGCAACCAATGGATCCAACAATTATTTATCAGAAACAGACTATGTGACAGACACTGTCTCAGGCCCTATTTTTGCAAGCAGCTGTCCTCACAGGAGGGTCTGTAGCAATTTCTTGCTCTATACTCTAAATCCCACCAATTAAAAGCCCCTAGTCAACTTCAGAACATACATTGACAGTCCTGAAAGATGAGGTCAACTACAGACAGGGCTTCTCCCACAACCGGAGACTCTCAATCATAAAGAGTTTTGGCTTTCTCCTGGTCCCACACCAAGCACCTACATATATATATAAAAAAAAAATTTATATGTATCCAACTCTAATTCTCCAGGGAAATTAGGGTGATGAAAACCGCCGTCTCTCTGAAGAAGGGCACATTTTAGCCTGTGTTCGCCTAAAACAAACCCACGATTTTATTACACACCTACTGTTACCCTACTGCTATAGAAGCTGGTAATCTGGGGCTCACTTTAAATGATTGTGCAACCTACCGTCAAGTAGTTCTCCTCTGCACGTACTGACAGTTATTACTGGCAAAGAGTTTAGGAAGAAAAATCATGGGAAAGATACCTATTTTCAGATCAAACACAACCAGCTGTCAGAGCCTTGGTTTGAAGGAGATGACAATGAAAGGAGGAAGAAGTCATTTTTAATTTCCTCCCAAAACCTACTTTGTGGAGAACAAACAGGTTGTACAGAAGTAGCTGACTGGCCAAATGAGTGGACACCATGCTTACATTATATTTGTTGATTGAATTCCATCTTTTACCTGCCACCACGGGAGATTTCCGCTCGTCTAGAAGCTGGATGGAGGTACTTGCTGTCACCACATTACTTTTGTTGACTGTTCCTGTAAGGAGAAAACCATCATGACAAAAATGGAGACAGTTATAATGACCCCATTAAGAGAGTAACCTTATTTGTCCAGGTCACCAACTCTGCAAACTGTGCTGGGGCTCGGTTACCAGAATCCCGAGTGATCTGGGCTCTGCGTGATCTGCTAACTCTCTTAAGCCATGAGAGTTACGTGGCCAGTCCTATCGCCCCGAAGGAGTCAATGCACCAAGTTACCCACATGCACGCTGGGGAATGTCCAGCCTCTTCACATTGAAATTATTGATCTCTGTGGAGGGACCATGTTTTTTGTAGTTTGTGGTTACTATTTCTATTGTGTCTCTAAATATAGCTACAGAGAACTGCGTGAGATAAGTTCTGAAATTATTTGACTATGAGTTGGGAGCTTTAGCTTTGATTTGTTGGTTAACATTTTACTGATCTTTAAAATTCTGATTTCAAGCCCAGTGTTTCCAAGCAAAACCATTCTCAATAGAGAGAGAGCTGGAATGCAAGGCTTTCTCCAAACTCTTTATTAATGTGGTAACAATATGGTATTAGTATTACGAGATTTTCAATTATTCACGATGGCTCCAATACCCGTGAACCAAAAGCTCCTGAGCACAAATTCCGAATATCCATAGTTAATCATTGTTACTGGAGGGACTGCCTCATAAAGGTGCTAGATGAATGGGAGTTGAATGAAATCCAACTGAGCTGAGAGGCAGCTCAAAAGCAGACCTGGATTTGGAAACACTTAAGACCGAATCAATTAAGAATTTTCCCCTAATCCACGTATAAGCAATGTTTACAGGTATTTAACACACAGTAGAGAAAATGAGAGAAAGTTCTACCACAATGACTTTTCCTTGGTGATTTCTAACATCTTCCCTGGATCTAAAGAGGCCATGAAATCTTTTAAGATGTTATCTCATCCATAACTTTACTGTGAATAAGGTAAATTTCCTTTCATTCTAGGATTCCATTGAAAGTATAATGAAACTCTATTTACCAAAAACCAGTTCAGCCTCAGCCTTAATTAGACAGAACTTGTTCTTTCCATTTATAATTCTTGGGGGGATAAATCATGAATAGTAACAAAGCAACCTGATCTGAGGGTCCATCACACACAAGCGCACACACACACAAACAATGCAGTTTTGGGGACTGCCCTTGTCCCCCGTCACTCCTCTCCCTTCTATTTTTTCTTTAGAGGACTGTGAAAAAGGAACTCCCGTGAGACTGCCTCGCGGAAGGAAGATGTTACTACTGGCAGGAGAGCGGCGGAATAAGAGAGTCTACTGCCTCTTCGTGGATATTTTCAACAGTGAAGTGTGATGCGGATAAATGTACAGCAAGAGCCTCAGTCACCTGGAAATTTACATCAAGACGAGCTCACGTGACTCAGAGCGCATTCGCGCAGGCCCATCAGCAAAGGGGCACAGGCTCAAAGACTCTTAGGCCTGAAAGGGACCTAATAGATTGTTTCGTCTGAAATCCCATCCAGTGAGGGAAGTTCTTCAATAACATTTGCCTTTCCTTGAATACCTTCATGAACGTGGGACCCTTGTTTTAATGAACCCATTCAACAAATTATCGGACGATTCTTGCTAACATGTCCTCTGTGAATTTCAAGAGTACTGAAAATATCTTCATCCAGGGAAATAAGAAGTCACCTAGATTCAGGGAGAGGGACTGCACACTGAGAACTGGAGAATCTCCTGAGAGCTGAGTTAGAAATACTTGAAAGAGATTAATATGAAAGGCTCGAATATTAAATATAAGTATAGGTGAAACTGTCCAGAGCAATCCAAGTTTACAGAGCCAGGTTTCATTCGTCTCTAAAGCTGCTACACTGCCCAGTGTCCAGCCTTGCACACAGGGACCATCAAAAGTATCGGATACATGAGACAAGAAAAAGCCAAGTGCAAAGGAAAAGCATTTCCAGCTCTCCTGCTTCTAAAACTTGTTGAAATAAGACAGCACTTGGTTCTTTTTGGAGAGAGGTCACCTTAATTTTTTCATAAATCATAAAATCTGAGGACTGAAAAGTCATAGGCTCTACACTTCTCATTAGTATCCCTGTCAGGAGAGCACAGGCTGTACAAGCCTTCTTCCTGCATCAATTTAAGTCACTTCCATTGAAACGGGAACTGTAGACTTCCAAAGTGAGGTGACTTGCTAAAGGTTCTGGCAAAGGAGACTGTTTCCCCTTAAATTCTCTGAGGAGGGCCTTGACAACATTAAAAAAAAATCTACTGAGAAGTTTTTATTCAGGTCCCACAAGGTACAAAATACCAGTCCTTCTTCCTAAAATGCTCTTTGTACCATTTGGCTGTGGAAAACCTTCATTTTATTTGCGGCCAACAGGCCATTGGCTTAGCATTGGCCCAATATTCGGCATTGGCTCTTGAAGCTGACCTTGACTCCCCTCTGCGTTCAGACAACACCCCCCACTCTGCACACACTGCCCAGGCAGGCAGGACCAGACAGACAGAGCCCACCTCCAACAAGGGCACCCACCTGTGCTGAACGGAATCGAGTAGACAAAGCTCCCAGGAATCTGCTCCGCAGCTCTTCTATACCAGAGCGGAAAGTGGTCTGCGTTAAAAATGTTCTCCTTGTCTCCAGCTTTCAGGAAGTCCCTGGAAATGGAAAGAGAATAAGAAGAGCACTGTAATACTTGATACAAAGGGAAGACAGGCAGGGGTGCATCCCAACAGCCTTTGTTGGATAAACCCAGTGTTGGCTCTTAGAATCCCAAGATAACTTTCTCAGAACAGAGGGGATCTGGGCCAGCATTGTATACCCAAGGTTATCCAGAAATATCTTGCAGAGCTCTGGAAGTAGATTTCAACTGGGTGAAATTATTTCTAATATATCCAGTGAAATTATTCTTGAAGCCTGAAGCAAGTAAACAAAGCCTCCAAAAATCATATCAGAAGACTAAAGGGTAGTCCCTCTAAAACAGGAAGCCGTGCCTTGCCCTAAAGTACACACACACGCACACATACCCTTGGGGAGTGGTGGTGGTGGGCAACTTCTTAAGCATATCTCACTCTTCTCAGAAAAAGTTAAAAGGAGGTAAAAGTGGGCCCATGTTGGTATCTTTGCTCCTTTTTTCCCATACCTCTCTACTTTCCAGTCAAACACAATTGCTCATGGTTCTCTCCGTAAATCTCCTGCCCGCCCCTGCCCACAGTATTTCCTGCTATCCAGCAGGTTACAAGCACTCTCCTCCCTATCTCTTTCCGTTAAAATCATACTCCTTTCAAGGTGCACCTCAAAGACCACACACAACACAAATCCATGGAACCAAGTGCAACCTCCTCCTTCCCTGGATCCCACAGACTCAGTTGCTCTCACACACCTTTCCTTGGCCTTATCCTCACAATTGTCACGTTCTCCCAAACCTCCCAAAGTCTTTGAGGATGAGATCTTTTCTTCACATGTTCATATCCCTCCACAGTTTTACATATCCTGAGGTCCCAATTAATGTTTGTTGGCTTGACTTGCCTCCAGAGAGTCACCTCTACTCTCCAGGACCTTAGTGCCTCATCTTGGCTGTCATGGTACAACTCAGGGACAGAAAATGACCTCCTGGCTAGTCCACACTCCGCAGAGATCTTTCAGGAAAGGACAGCCATCAGGGGACAATGTATATGAAGGGAAAAGGCAGCCAATTATAGCAGAGATGGAGCCACCTTTCAATCCAGTAGTCTACAGCATAGAGATGGATCAGATGGGCCATGGTGAGGTATATTTGAATATTCTATGTTGTTTTGGTATGGTGGAATTTATATGCTAAGTTATAACTAGTTGGTTATTAGAACTCCTTGAACTTGGTATCCAATTCAGGAAAGCATTCTGTAATTTTAGGTATGATCAACCAGCGATCACTCAACCTCATTCAAAGACTGAAGGCTCACCCCCTTGAGAAGATGCCCATGTCACTGGAGCCTACCTCTCACTGAACTCAGCCTCCCTGAAGCTTTTACCAGCGTGTCCTAATTCCTCTCTAACATCAGAGAACTTAGTTTTCTCATTATCCCCAGAGCCTGGCACTCAGGGTATGCTTAATGATCGTGGGATAAACCACTTTTTATACCTCAAAAAGAGCTCCTCAAGTGCTACAATTTTTTTGTCTTTTTAAAATAACATTTCTCAATTCTTTCAAATCCCCCATTTAGTATGGCCACCTTTCTGTGTAAATGTCCTTCTCTGTCAATAACCCTACAAAATTTCCTGCTACCTGGAACTGATCATAATAGACTATAACTGGCCTTGTTTACAAACTCTCACCAACACGACGATTCTCTAAAAATTCAGATTTTTTTTTTTCTAATTTGGCAAAAGCACTCTTCTGTCAAACAAAAGATTGTCTTTGCAGTCATCACCGGAATTGAAAGCGTGCAGAGAGCCTCTGCAATATTCAGAATGACGGATGTAGGGACATCCAGGCTCAATGTGACAGACAAATCCCTTTTGGCACTATAGTATTCAGTGGTATCAATCCCTAACTCTAAAATCATTAAGTATCACAAATATTGAAATTGTCCCTCTTCCCACTTTTTTCTTCAGAGATGATTCTTCGGAAACCTGACTTGGACAGGTGTGTGAAGAAACCTGTACTGGTTAAGCCTAGGTAGGATGAAGGGCCACCTTGAATGCTGGGCCATGGACACAGCTGCAGTTGGGCAGAAGGCATTTCCACTCTTGTAGCTCTGGTCAGCAGAGACACAGCCATAACCCCAGGGAAGAGGGTGCTCCTCTCATGCAGGGCTTAACGGTGGTGCAAGAAGGCTTTTATCCGAAGTCACAGTAGATGTGCTTCTAGCTTAGTTAGAAGGTGTGGGTGATCCTCGCTTAGACTGACGGTTACGTTCAGGCTTTGAGGGTGGCAGGTGGTAGATCTGAAACTGCACATTTGGGTGACAAGTGCCCTGCTGCCTGGGACCGCACTGGCACACGGAGCAGCAAACAGGATCCTGCAACACTTGATCTTCATTAGCAGTGGTGCTAATGTGAAAGGCTTGGGTTGCTGGGAAACCAGGGAGTGCCCAACCAACTACCAAGCAGTGATTCAGGAGGAAGCAGACAGGAGAGATCTGAGTCTGCAGAATCCTAAAAATGTTCTTCAAGTGGAAATATTCTTCTGGGTAAGATGAAAGTACCCCTCTAGGCACTAGAGGCTGTTATGGTATTGTGTAAGAGAGATTGTGTAAGGTCTGGGCAGAGCTGGGTGGCTGTTAGGGATTGAATTGCGTCCGATAAAAATGTGTATCAATTTGGTTTGGCCTTGATTCCCAGTATTGTGTGACTCTCCACCATTTTGTCATCTGAAGCAATTTTCCTATGTGTTGTAAATCCTACCTCTATGATGTTAATGAGGTGGAATTAGAGGCAGTTATGTTAATGAGGCAGGGCTTGACCTATAAGATTAGGTTGTGTTTTAAGTCAATCTCTTTTGAGATGTAAAAGGAAGAAATGAGCAGAGAGACGGGGGACCTCATACCACCAAGAAAGCAGGGTCAGGAGCACAGCGTGTCCTTTGGACCTGGGGTTCCTGTGCCTGAGAAGCTCCTAGACCAGGGAAGATTGATGACAAGGACCTTCTGCCAGAACCAACAAAGAAGAGAAAGCCTTCCTGTGGAGCCAGTGCCCAGAATTTGGACTTCTAGCCTACTAGGCTGTGAGAAAAAAAAAAAAAAAAAATTCTCTTTGTTAAAGCCATCCACCTGTGGTATTTCTGATATAGTAGCCCGAGATAACTTAGACGATGACCTTGTGTAAGTAAGTGAGTGTCTGAGCTCTTATTTAGTCATCTGTAAAATAGGAACACAGGCTTCCCCCACTATCCAAAAGTACAGTGTTCCTATGAAACCTTATGTAAGCTGAAACGATGTAAAGCAAAGAAGCAATTACCATAAATTTATATGGCAAATTTTTTGAGTATTCCCAGACCTAAAAAGTAACCTACCAAACCATACCAAATAACACATAAAACCTAAAAAACCCAAACCAAACCCATTGCCGTCATTTCTGACTCATAGCAGCCCAATATGACAGAGTAGAACTGTCCCAAAGGGTTTCCAAGGAGTGGCTTTTGGTTAGCAGGCAAACACTTAACCACGGTGCCAACAGGGCTCCGTAAAACACTAACATATAGTAAAAGCAGGTATGATATGATAACTACGCAGCCTTTAAAAAGTGGAAATAAAGTATGTACTGTACAGTTTCACAGACACAGTTCAATCTACAGAGGCTTGATGCTGAGATGCTCAGTGTGTTTCCCGGGGAAGGAGCTTGGTGCTGCCACTCTTGCTGCTCAGGGTGTGCGATGCCTCTTCAATGGCTCGCTGCAAAACAAACATTGAACGCTATTTCTGCTTTTCACCTTTTTTTGTAAAAGCACAAAAATCCTCTTCAGATTTCTCTCAGTTAGTGAAACCTAGTACTAACGTAAGGCCTTTGTAAAAGCAAAGCGGCATAAGCTTTCCGAAAGTGGGGGATACCTGTAATAACACCATACTTATCAGGATATTGTTAGAATTATTTAACATTATATGTGAAAGTGCTAGGTAAACTGGACAAATATACGGCAGTATTAAAGCCCAAGAGTTTCTTTCATTCTCTTTGGGTCAACTAGAAGGCCTGATGTGGTCATCTTTTACATTTAGGCCTGCAGAGGGGACCAGAAGCCACACTGTGAAGGCTGACGTCACTAGATGCCATGTGTATAGTGACACAAGAAGCCATAGTGAAGGCATGGAATACACTGCTAGTTTTGGAGATGATGGTCATGTTACTGAGGCCAGGAACTATAACTGGCCTAGTTCCAAATATGGGTTGGACTCTCAGTGCAGGAGGCTGAAGCCAGGATGAGTTAGCTCTGGGGTGGAAACTCTGTATTACCTAGTACTCTCTCTGGGTGCAAGGCCAGAGAGTACATGCTAATTCAGAGTACAGGTCCCAATGCTTTGAGCTCTTCCTTGTATGCCCTTTACAAAAAAAAAAAAAACTCAGAAACTCTAAAAGCCTCTAGCCCTGGCTAAGAGTGTATCCAAGAAGGTGGGTCTCAGTGAAGACCATTTGCTGGGAGGGAGGTAGGCAGGCAAAAGACCCTGAAACAACAGACGTCAAGGTGCCTCTGTATGAGTCAATGGTATGAGTTTCTTTCAGACAGAAGAATCATCCATCCATTCGGATAAATCACTGAGTACCCACCCACTCTCGGTCAGGGTGAAACCACAGGGAATAGAACTCACAGTTACAGGTATTTCCAGCTTCCCAAAGCAGCTTTACAACCTCCATTGTTTTGATCCTCTCAATAACTCAGGGGGACCGCTGCCCTGTTTTGCAGCAGGCGAGCAGAGTGAAGGAGCACTGGACGAGCTAGGCACACTCCAAGCATTGCAGTATATCACAACAACCCAGATCTCAGGCCAGCAAGGTGTCTCGTTTTGTTGCTGTCACCATTTTTCTTATTTGTTTCACTCTCATCACCAGCAATAGCCTTCTTCTCAGAACATCAGGAAATCTATTCCTGCGCCTCCCTTAGCCCCTCTGAATCCTGAAGGGAGAAGGCAACGTGTACCTCAACACTTCTAGGCCTTCTCAGGGACTTGCCCTCTGGAAAGAGTAACTGTTTGGGGTCAAAGGCTAAAGAAGGCTTAAAAAAAATCAAGTCACAACTATAGTCAAATTCATAAATGATAAATGTGAGATGCAGAGGAAGAAAAAGTCCTGGAATGAGAATTCAAAGCCAGTCCCCAAAACATGTAAAAATAAGTCTTTCCTTTACCAGGCTTGGTTTGATATGGTGGCAGCTACGGCCTCATCTAACAGGCAAGCAGCACTGCCCAGGTGGGACTTGATGGAGGGTGAGCATCCCCTTCCTAGGTTCCTATTGGGCCAGGCCCTCTCAAACTGACCCCATCCTGTGGCTTGGTTAGTCACTCCCCAGGTTACCCATGGTAACCTCTGAACTCCCACATACATGCTTACAAACCACGCTAGAACTTTCTGCATCATCAGGCTCCATTTGTTCCTGGCCTAATAATGCCTCTTACTTGGGGGGAAAACAACAGAGAGAGAGAGAGAAAAAACAAACAAACAAACTTATTACTGGGCTCAGAAAAGACTTTCCGGACCATCCACCAGCTCCCGTAGAACAAGAATTGAATGAGTTAAGGGCTCATGGCTCTCTGAAGACACAGGGACTGAGCAGTGGTTTACCCAGCATCTGGGTACTGGACTCAGGAACACTCTGCCCACCATTCACGCAGGTATCCTCTGAAGCACAAGGAAGTCCAACCTGAGTGCACCCAGAATATTCAGCCCTGGGTGTGGGGCTCTGCAGTCCCTCAGGCTAAGGGCAGAGGCATGGAGCTTTATTAAAACATAAACAAATAAACAGACAGCAGACTTGAAACACTGACTCCTGGACAGGCAAGAATTCCTCAGCAGAGCTCCAGAACAGCCGAAAGCCCTGAAGCCATCTGTCAGGAGACCAGCGTCTGTCCTCCCTGTGGCTGCTCCGCCAGCAGCCGCACCATCTCCTGAGTTCAAAGATGACTCACCAGAGTGGGAGAGGACTCCAGGATGGTGGATAGAAGCCAAAGCGCGTAAGGAACAAAGGGTTGTGGAAGGGCCAACAGGCAGGTGGACACACACGCTGCGGCCCCCAGGGTAGAACAGAGAGGAAGCATGTCAGCAGGCCGGGGTGGCCTGAATTTTGTTTCTACCAGTGGTAGAGTCAAGAAATGAAACCAGCTTTTCGGGAGTGTGCTGCTCTGCTCTCCTGCAGAGGGGCCCCCCTACTTACTGATTGGTGAGCTGCTCAGCACCAACAAACAGGTTGATTCTCGAGAGGCCAGTGCGAGTACCGAGGAAGGCAACCTCCACGCCCTTGTCAGAATTCCTGAAACAGAGCAGTGGACATCAGGGGGACATTTCCAGACAGTCTGCACACAGAGAATGCCTTTTGCATTGTAAGACTCAGGAAATGTTTTGTGAAATAACAGTTTTGAAACCTGAACTTGAAAAGAAATGATAGAAACACACACACACCCTCACACACTCACTCACATTCACACGCCCCAAGAACAGAATGCAAACTCTCACCCCTTTCTTTTTAAAAGTTTTCAGGCTGATTCTTGCAGGAAAAATGAACTCTTTGTCAACAAGAACAGCATAAGGAAATGCACCCCCAACCCTAAACTCGCCTTTATCTCAAGATTCTGGGTGTAAGGGTGAGAGCGCAGGCTAGCTCTGAGAATGGGAGCTACTCTAAGGAGAGGAAGAACTATCCTTAGAGCTACCTTTTTGAGTTGATGCTACCAGGTCTATTCTATGTGCTGGGACTGTTAGCAGAATCTGTCCTTAGAGAGAATAAGCAACTGAACCACTAAATCAAATCTGTGGTGCCCCACAGCCTAGAAACATCTAGGACCTGAATCCCACACAGCTGTGAGGTTACCGACCTGCAACTTCTATCAGAGCATGGTCCTTAGCCTCACTACTGACCCCGAAGAGATGAGTAAAGAAACTGCTTCCCCGCCTTCTTCAAATAGCCCTGCAGGATGCTTGTTGGAACCCTAACAATGGCCTTAGCCAGGGAAACTAATTGGAAAATTCACTAAAGATGATTTTGTTTAAACTTCCAAGGCAAATTTTGTATTTGAACATGTCTCCCAGAAGGAAATATGCATGCATATTTTCCTTCCAAAAAAGCAAATGGCCTTCTTCCACAAACATGTAACTTTATTCTACAATAAAATTACGAAGAGAACACTGATTCTTGACTTTGCTTCCCTGCCCTAGATGCTAGTAGCAATTTGATCCGAAGCATTATCCATGTCATCTTCAATATAAGATCATTTGGTTACTTGATCTTTGACAGCACAGCAAAGCGGTCAATGCTACCTTTAAGTACTTATGGGGTGAATAAAACCCAATGCGATGCATTTGTTTCTGCTTGTAGACTACACCAAATTGGAAAGCCAAGTTGTCCAATCAGTTACAGATGTGGACTACAAAGCAAGCTACCATTTTGGAAATTTCTAGCATGTGTTAGGAATGAATCTGCAATCTTTGCCTAAGAGTTTGAGTCTCTTGAGAGCCTAAAAGAAACATTTCCACTAGAGAAAGCAACCCCAGGAAAGGGTTTGACTCTTTCCCAACCACCAATATGACCCATGTAGGTAAGCAGTTTAAGGACAGCCCCACACATAAGAATGATGGTCTCTGGAGCTATAGACTCATGTATTGAACTGTATATTCACATACCCACTTGGGGGACTTATGGTCATTTTAAACTTCAAATGTCTAGAAGGGAACTCTGTCCGTACTCAGCCCCAAACCTGCTCTTCCTTCAGTGTCTCCTGTGCTAGGAAACGGCAACATTATCTACCATGTCATAAGCTTGGAAATGATCCTCGATGGCTCAGCCTCCCTCACCTCACACGCTGAATCCACTACCAAGTGCTATGGGTCTTACTTCTGAAGCATGCCACAAGTACGGCTCTTTTCTCTGTGCCCACTGCCACTGCCCTGATCCAAGTGGCAAATTCTCTGGAATCTGTAGGAGCTTCTGCTACCATTCTTACCCCATTATACTCTACTCTCTACATAGCAGTGGAGGGATCTTTTTTTAAAAAAAAAAATGCAAATCTGATCATGTCCTTCCCTTTCTTAAAATCCTTCAATGATTTTCTAATACTCATAGTATAAAATCCAAAATCCTTAACCTGACTTCCAAGGCCCTGAGCCATTTGACCCCTCTGCAGCCTCATCTTCCAACATCTTCCAGCCTACTCTCTATATTTCAGCTATGTTGGCCTTCTTTAAACTCCTCAAATATGTCAAATACTATCTTACCTCAGGGATTTTGCACATGCTGTTCCATCTCCCTGGGATGCTTCCTAACCCTTGAGCTCTTTCCAGCTCAGGAAATCCTTCCTTGCCTTTCATCTCCACTCCAGGTCTCTAAGTTAAGTCTACACTCCATTACTTTTCTTTGAAGCAGTTATCACAATTCTTAATAATGTACCTCACTCTATGCCATAGGTACCGTGATGGCAAGGGCTATGTCTGTCTTGGTTATGACCATTTTGCCAGTACTTAGCCCAGTGTCCAGCACATAGCAAATGCATGATCAGCATTTGATGAATGAATGAATGAAAAATGAGAACAGAGGGAATGACAGAAGGAAGAGACCAGAATATATAGAAAGGAAGATGAACAGAAGAATGGAGCTTGTAACAAGAGAAAAGGGGAGAGAGCTGAACAGTGTACGGCATGACAGCATAAAGAAAAGAAATGAGCTTCTTATTTTTAGTCTTTTAATAACTACTTAAAACAATAGTAATAATAAGCTGTTAATTTTTTTTTTTTTTTAAGCAGTATTGTCCTAGCCTTTGATAACACCCCTCATTTCAGAGACAAAACCACAGGGTTGTACTTGACACTCTAACGAAATCGAGCTTTCACTTCCCCGTCCTATTCACAACCTAACCTGGCCCAGATCCCAAATTCCCTCAAGACTGTGAAATAGAGGAAGTCATGGCAAGGCAGGAAGCAAAGTGCTCCTTCCACCTCCCTCTCTCTCGGAAGTGTCACCCTGCCTCAGCATACCAAATTTCATGTAATGTTAAAACTCAAACAAATTATATGTCAAACCCAGGAGCTTGCCATCCAAGCCAGAGCTGCTAATCTGCTCTAGCTCTTGCGGTTTGGAGCTTTGGGGAAAATTAAAGAACTTTAACACCAGGCTCCTAAAACAGTTTAGTTCTTAAACCATAACCATATTTTGGACCACTTGTGAGGAAATGGCCATGGAAGGAGGACACGTGCAACCACTTACTCAGATTTGTTGAGGGCAAGACTGGTCCAATACGCTTCAATTGGAGCACTCACCACAGCATCAAAGAGGACTTCTTGTATCAGCTCTTTATCACCTGTTCAGAGGGGCACAGTTGGGAGACAGGATTGGCTGACCCCCCGAGAGGGGACAAGAAGCATTTGCCAGACTGATTCTGCATATCACCAGGCCCCTTTCTCACACACAATGCACTGCTTTATGAGTGAACCTTCCACTAGCCAAAAATACAAAACACAGCTCTGATACCCGATAGGCTAGCAATACAGAGGCCCCCCAATGCATTTAAGAGATGACAGTCAATTGAGACACTGGGATGCGTTACACTTCAGTTTTCTGCTTTTTCTCCCTATCTAAGTAGTTCAGGCCATGGACCAACATGCTGACCCTGGATGTGATGTGTAGGGTATAGAAGGCGGCACTCCTTCAAAAGTTTGCTCCTTCCAACTCCATTTCTATCTACTATCAAAACGTGCAATTCTCTTTAGGGCCCTGAAGGGGATATTATAACTTAACGATTAATGGGACTTAGTCATTGAGTTTTGTGAGTCTTTCCATTTAAGATTTTTTTTCATATCAAAGGGGAATATCTGACACTATCCAAAGTGACTATGGGTAGAGTCTGTGGAAGAGGCCAAGGAATGAGGGAGCTGTCCTGAGTGTAGAGGAGGCATCCTAGAGCCCTCCAATCACATTGCAGATGGGGCAACTAATTATCCCATAAGGGAGACCAGTTCTCACCTTAGGTGGGATCCAAGAAAGCAAAGGAGCTTTGTTGTAAAAGCAAAAACTGGAAATACCACATCATCAAAATGGATAAATTGAGATATATGTATGTAATGGAATTCGATACACTAATTCAATCGAATGCATTAGTGCTAAATGATCAGCCCAAATGAATCTCAGCAACACAATGAGTAAAAATAAAATTTGTAGGAAAATACATATAAATGGTGCTACACATATGTGTGCCTGTGTGTAAATTTATATACGTGCATGTATGCATATATGTACATAACCAAAAAAACCAAACCTGTTGCCATCGAGTCGAATCTAACTCATAGTGAACCTATAAGACAGAGTAGAACTGCCCCGTACAGTTTCCAAGGAGCAGCTGGTGGATTTGGTTGGCAGTGAAACACTTAACCACTGTGCCGCCAGGGCCCATGTATGTATATATGCATAGTGTAATGTACAGAACAATGCTCCATATTGTTTTTGGGTACCTACATACGTAGTAATGATACGAAATGCATGGAAACGATGAACAAATTCAGGACGGATGTTCTATCTGGGAGGGAAAGATGGAAATGGGACTAGACAGGGATAGCCAGGGGCTTCATCATCAGCGTTAATGTTTCATTCCTTAAAAAAGTACCTGAAGCAAATATGGCAGAATATTAAGATTTGATACAGCCACATCGTGACTGTAAGGCTGTTCCTGCACTAGCTCTATATTTCTGTTTTTAAAATATGTCATTAAAACAGGTCAAAGACGATGAAAACTTGAGCCTGTGTGATGTCCAGCTGATCTTTTCCCTGCCAGGGCATATCCCAGAATGTAAATCCATCCCACAGAGACATCATTTAGTAGCTGGATAACCTCCTGACATCACTCGTAGGGCTGCTGTGGTTATTCTATAAGATAACGTACATAAAGTACTTTTTAAATCATTCAATAAATGATATTCACTGGGAGTGGGGGCAGGTGCCATGCTCATTTTTCGTGAACCTCCCCCGCCCCAACTTTAGTTACTGGCACTACCCTGTGATAGCATAAGTTCTGGTCCTGCAATTGGCAAGCACACCCACTGCCTCTACACTGGCCATCGGTCGTCTCTTACTTATTCAGTCCACACCCCCCCACCCCCACCAAAAAAAAAAAAAACAGAAGACACTTGGCTGGGGGAGAGAAAGCAGAATATATACTTAAGAGGCAACATGTCATAGTGTGCCCCAGTCTTGAAAGAGCCAGAACACCTACGTTATGGCCTTGGATGAGACAAGTCCTACTTATGGCCCTGGTTACTCATTCATAAAAAAGGGAGCTAGGTGCGTGGGCATCTACCATTCCCTCCCAGTTGTAATAGTTCCCTCCTACTCAAGTGCTCAACTAAATAGTTTGGTAGGAGGACAGATCCAATGCAAATGTTTAAACTGGGACTGGAGAGTCTATGTAACTTTTGTTGACTCACATTCTTTCTCCTGTTCCTACAGGAAGCAGACATTCAGCTGAATTGAATGCAACTGATGGTTTCTGCCAAAGCAAAGCTTCCCTTGAAAACTGAGGCAAAACACGGTTTTGCATTCACTGTACCCCACTACCACATGCACACCCAATACATGTTCGAGAGAAGACTCACATTGGAGCAGAGGTTCTTTGCCTTTGAGGTAGAGCTTAATAGCTTCTAACTGTGACAGATGACGGTGTTCTGGGTGTAGGTCAGTGTTGCAGTAGGACCTAAGAACACGACATGGCCCAAAACAAGGGCGTGTCAGTATTGAGAACAACACTTTCCCTGTCCTTTGAACCAGGAGAACAGGGCAAGGGAGCAAAGCAACATGAAATCAAAGAAGGTAGTAAAGACCAATGCTGTTGAAGGGCTGTTTGACTCTTACCATTCATCTGCCAAGGACACATCAGGGTGTTCTAGGTCGTGAAGGCCTGGAGGTCAAGGAGAAAGGGTTAATGAGAACATACCTCCCATGTGCGGCACTGACTCCCCCTCATCCTCCCTTGTGATTCATATACTCCAGGGTAGGGCTGTGCAGTGGGGTAAGGGTAGACATAAATCCAAAGGGTTCTGGCTGGGAATGGGAACTCTGCTGAAAGGAAATAAGTTCTCTTCCCGGGCAGACCTCTCCCCCTACGTCTCTCTCCCCTACCATGCTGCCTTGCCTGGCTGTGTATCCCAGAAACTCACTGACTCCCTGAAGACAAATGTCACACCATGACTACTGAGAAAGAAGCTTAGCAGATGTAGAAACAATGACTTTGGAGCCCATATAGTCTGCGCCAAAAATGGGGCTAGGCTCCTTACTCCTGTGTGTCCTCGTACAGGTTACTTTCCTAAATGTCAGTTTCTTTATGTGCAAAAGAGGAATAATAGTAGTCCCTAACTGATGGGTGCTTGTGAGGACGAAATTATAGGTTGAATGACATGAAATTGCCAATACTCAATGGATTGTGACCAGCAAAAATAGCTGGTTGTTTCAGGATACTAAGCAAAAAAGAGTCATCAGTCTGCAAAATGGCTAGGGGAAGAGGAGCTTGTAGGGAACCTGAGAGTTTTTATAAAGTGTTCCAGAGCACCCCGACTCTATGAAATCACCCACTGTTTCCCTGTATTTTCTTTTGACTAGATTTGGATAGGCCATGAGCAGACAGACACTTCTGAATAACAATCTCAGGAACTCCCATGATGCTTATGGCCTATTTTAGGATGCATAATTTCCAAAATGACTTCCAGCATACTACTGCACTCAACACTCCAGCTCCCCCTCAATATTTATTGTATACAATAAATAGTAATATAATAGACCTATGGCACAATCCTGCTTTATTTTACAAGAATTGGGGAATGGATTAGATTGAGTATCATCACATACGACCCAAGTGGACATATTTCAGCTCCAACAGCTACTGACTGAAAGACCTTGAGAAAGTCATCTCACCTCTCTGTTACATAAATGGTAAGGTGTGGACAATGATGCCTGACTCACAGATGACATGAGGAGGGAAAGCGGTACAGTGTTTGGTCCTGAGAACAATCCGTCCGTCCATCTACCCACCCCTCCATTCATCCATTTCTCCTTTCTTCCCTCCCTTGCTCCCAACCCTCCTCCTTTTCTTCCTTCCTTCCTCCCTCCCTCTTTCCTTCTTTCTTTCCTTCTTGCATTCCTCTCTTCCATTTGTCCTTCCTTCCTCCATTCTACATATTTACAGAGCATCTACTGTGTGTCAGACATTATCCTTGGCCCTGAGAAAATAGTAATGAGCAAAATAAAAATCCCTGTTATAATGGTACTTTCTAGTGGCAGAAAAGAAGACAAGTAAAAGAAATTCCAATGAAGGAAAATAGAGCATGGAAAAAGGATAGGGAATGTCGAGAGATGAGAAGGGAGAGAGAGTTTCAAATTCAAATATGGTGATCAGGGAAGGCCTCACCAAGAAAGCGATTTTAAGCAAAGAGCTGGAGGAAGCTGGGAAAGAGCTACATAGCTATCTGGGGGAAGAGCGTTCAAGGCAGAAGAAATAACAAATGCAAAGGCCCTAAGGTGGGACTGCACCTTTCTGAATATTGTGTTAATGATGTTAATTATATCTATTTTTCTAGGCTCAGTTCCAGTCAACTTTCACCTACAAAGTCTTCCCTGGCTATATTTCATAGCATCTTGCATAACTGATCAAGTCCTGAAGGGCACGTCTTTTTGATTGCTTCCTCTCAGAGTTCCTAGGGAATCAAGAAGATTTAATTTTTCCCTAATTCCTTCACCTCTGATTTTGGTCCTCCAGACAAAATCATATCCACTCATATTTGATTATGCTGACAATGAAAATGACATAAACTCTAGTTTATTGATGACTATTGTGTACAATACACACAAAAATACAGAAAAAGTGTTAAGGAGGTTCAGAAGAGAATCATTTCAGCAGGCAGAGCTAGAGCTCCACGCCTTCAACCTTAGAAACTACTGCTCACATTCTGAGCAAAGTCTACCTGTTCACCATCTTCCTTAATATCTAGCATTAGCAAAGGTTGTTGAAAATTCCTATATTCAGGACAGCAGCATCCCCTATGGGAGATCCCATAGAAGCATGGTTGCCATCTCCAAGAACCTTCTTCCCCTGCCAAGAACAGAGCAGAACAATAATCATGTCACAGCCCTTACAGATGACGTGACCCTCTACTAGTTAGCCCAAGGGGAAACAGCTTTCTCAAGCTCTGTTACTCAGCAAAGTTGGCAGGATTATAAGTCCTTCCCTTTACAGAGGACCAACAGAGAGATCTGACCTCATTTGTGTAGATAACCAGACACTCTCCCCCTGGAAGAGGATTCAGACCAATTTCTTACATGATTGTTACAGTTAGCTCTGAAAGTCTGTCTGTGAGACTATTTAGCTATGAATATACAGGGAGAAGATAACAACTAAAGAAATGACCCAAAAGACAATACAAAACAATTTGTATGTGTGTGTGAGAGAGAGACAGAAACAGAGAGAGGAAGGATGAGGTAGGGGCAGGTCCACATATTGAGGTCCACATATTGTCCACAAGTAATCCATGAATAACCTCTTTTCTGTTGTTCTGATCATGAGCTGTTTCTCCACCTTGATCTTAGATGGCTCAGACACGACTATTCTGGCTTCACGAGCAGTGATGTCCACAGAGCCATATATGGTCCATAAAGCCAGAAAGTTCTAGAAGTTTTTAAGAAAAGATCTCAGAGAACATATCCTGTCGAGTATCTTGCCTAAGTCACAAAGCTGCTTGTTATCTCTTGCATGTCTCTGGGAACAGGAACCACATGATTGTGATGGATACATTCTGGGTTCTGGTCAGTTCACGAGGAATCCCTAAGTCTCCTTTCTGTTCCTGAAGATCTCACAATCACTTGGGAGACAAAAGCCAACACCTGTGGAACAGTGCATGGCCAGTCAGCAGTAAACCACAGACCACCTAAGGATCGTAGGGACCATCAACTGATGCTTCTATCCCTGCCACAGCACTTGAGCAAGCCATGGGGTAGTCCAACTTCTGGAAGTCAGCACACTTACTGGTAACCAGCTCAAACCAATTGAAGTTTGGCTTATAACTGACCTTTCTGCTCTTGACCATACTTCCTGAGGACACCGAAAAGAGTACTGGTCTGGTCCAACTCCCTCCCCATGGACATGCAAAAACTAATGCCCAGACCGGGCAAGTGACTCGCTCCAGGCCACGGCTGATGAGAAGGACAGTACGTGTGTGACAGCAGTTTCAAGGTTTAAAGAGTTGTAACAACTGCTACCATTTACTGGGAGCTTACTAAGCATTGATGCTTTATGAAGACAAGAGAATCAGGACCTCAAGGCACTACTTACTCCTTCTGATCAACGTTAATCATTTTTCTCTTTGGACCATAGCTGCTGTGAACCCAAGTCAAGTTTGTGTCTCATCTGTGTAGGATACTAAGACTTGCATATGTGTGTTCAAGTTTTTACATTAACTTATGTTTTTCCTGGTACTGATTTTCAGGTATGAGAAGAATACAGTTGAGGTATGATTCCTGTGTGTTGCCTCAACTACTTCATAGATTATAGAAAAATAAACAAACAAATAATAGTTGCCATGGGCTCCACTCTGACTCATGGCGACCCCATAAGTGTCAGTGTAGAACTGTGCTCCATAGGGTTTTCAAAGGCTGATTTTTTTGGAAGTAGATCGCCAGGATTTTCTTCAAAGGTGCCTCTGCGTAGACTTGGACTGCCAACGTTTCAGTTAGCACACTAACCATTTACACCACCCAGGGACTGTAAATCAAAAATTGTAATAAAATTATAATGGAAGGCATTGCTAATCGGGCTTCCCAACAGTCTGAAACAGTCTAGGCAAGCAAGGTGACATCAAGCTGACAGTTAATTGCATCAAATACCCAAGGAAAGGGATAGACAGAGGAACAAGGTATTTAGTCAACCCAACAGCTAGCTCCAGAATTTTCTTCTCACACCAAAGGATAAGACAAGCAAAGAGAGCACCTTACCTTCTTCAATGGTTACATTCCCTCGGAAGAAATATTTCCCATGGCCTCTGGAGAGCGCCACACCTAAACTGTGCAGAGAAACAAAGCAGATCTTGAACTTCATGGCGTCAACTGGAATAGACTTGTGGGCTAACATTTTTATTTTCCATTTTCACATTTCTATTTCATGTTCTGTAAACAATTTTTCAAACAGTTTACTTTCAAAACCCCACTGATTATAGTTGGTGCTGGTTTTTCTTAGATTCAATCAGCTGCTTCAAAGTAATTTCTGATTAGAAGTGCCAGCAGCCATTGGCTGCTCTTAGGTGTTTTTAAGAGGTGTGGCAAACTACTCACTCTTCCAGCAAGCTCTTCTCCTAGATCCTGTCCCTCGGGGCCATGCAGCCTGCTCTTTACTACTACCTTACACATCCCACCCCCACATTTAGCCAGAGATGGGTCATTCCAGTCCTCAGAGTTTGGGACTAGGAAAAACTGACCCCTTCTCAAGGACAAAAATGAACACTTCCACCACCACTTCAATGTAGCCACCTTATTGCACTGTGGGCTTCTCTAGCCAGCCCTCTCCCTGGTCTAATTGATGTTTCACACTCTTATTGGCTTGATTTAAGCTCTTTTCTGTTCTTGCCTAAAGTAAGGGAATATGTTTTAAAAAACAGTCTTTTCATTTGGCAAACCCACTGAGTGGCTCATGCATTCCCTCGATTGCTACTGGTTCCAAATGGAATCCACCCATGATTCCTGGCAATATCTGACATCGAATGCTAGAATTTATTTTTTAGCTAAATCTATAGGCAATAAACTCTTGTGTTAGCTCTGTGAGGCACCAGTTCAGAAACGTGAAGCAGCCCTACTGAAATAACATTTTACAAAAGGCGTTCGTTACCACAGTAAATTAATAGAAGTGGGGGACTTTAGCACACCACATATGCATCTGACAGCAGGCAATGAGGCCAAGCCATTTTCCAGGATCATTACAAAGAGAATTAACAGGATTCAAAGGCAGACAAGCACAGGAGGACAGTTCAGAGAAATTAAAACAGAAGCATATCACGTAGGGATGGAGATACCACCTCCATGTGTGAAGGGTTGGTTTTTTGTTTTTGTTTTTGGTTATGGAAATAAAAGGTGAAATGGAACTCACTAGGCAGCAAGTTAGATGGTTAAGGACCCTGGTAACCCTCTGAATTCGTCTCTCCACCCTTGGTGGGAACTCCCAAAGCTTATTTGCTTGATAATGAAACGCAAAGCCATGACAAATTGAGTGAGTTCTCCTAGGTGAGCCTGAACCATCTTCCCCCTTCTGGAAAAACAAAAGCAGCCTGGGAAAAGCCCCTTCCTCACTCTTTCCAGCCTTTCGGCAGGGTGTTTGGTTATCTTCAGATGATGAGCTCTGAGAGCGTCAGCAGGTTTTGTACAAACACAACTGATGGGTCTGATGGAATGTCCATGTATTATGGTCAGCTCTACCTGAAAGGAGTACCCTTGATGTCTGTATAATAGTAGTCATTTGTCATCACCAAAACCCGTTTCTAGATTGAAAAAAAAAAAAAAAGTTGTAGAGAAAAGAAAACACGGTTAGTCTGCTAGGTGAAGTTTCCAGAAATAAATAAAAATAAATGGACACACTACGATCAGGTTAACAGTACTACATGAATCTTGCTTGAGATAAGTAAAGACAAGAGAAAAATGATCTCAGTGAAAGATATTTATTCCAGATATAGCTTTCAAAGCTAATTTTTCACAGTGGGTTGTTTTAAATTAAGCGGCAAGAATGTTTTAGAAAAATGTACCCCTTTGTCCACTGTCTTCTTCACCTCCATGGAAAACTTGCCTGTCTTCCGATTCACCATGGCGTTTCTTAACTAAAATGATAAGAGAAAACCGACGTGTTAGTTCTTCTCTGCCTTACTGTGCCATCTGGGAACTGTACGTCATCTGTCTTCCCAAGGCATTTGATGGTAGGTGCCAGGCCGGGGTAAGATGGGGCTGGGCTGTGACACCATCGAATCCCAGGCGCTTTTGCATTGTGTCTGCACATTGCACTCATATTTCTAAATCAGGGCTTCTGAAGAATTAACATCACTGCTCCTGTACAATGGGAGACAGGCTAACTACACAAATATATGGCTTTCAACTTCAATTTGGGGTGCTCATGGAACCCTCAGGACGGTAACACAGAAGCCTGTACCATGTTGACAAATCTCTAAGATTCAGGGAACAGACCCCAGGCAACCTTTGAAAACTCAAAAAGAAAGACTGTCTCCGGGGCCAACTCACATTTTCACAAAGGGCACTGACTTGCCACGGAGAAATCATTTTTCAAAACATAGGCAAGTTAAAGACATTTTTTTTTTTACACGGTAGTTTAAAAAGAAAAAGAAAAAAACACATAAGGCCAGTCATTTGGAAGACAGGGATTAGTTTCTCATGGCATGAATCATCTTCAAGCGCGCCAATTAACGGACTCGCTGACGGGGCAGGGAACAGGGTGACCCTGTATCTGATTTTTGGAGGTCACATCTAGGAACTGTGAGTCTGGCTCTCCTCCCCCCTACCCCCGGCTGACCTCTTCTAATTACGTGTGGCCCTTCCTGGAGTTCAGAGGAGGACAGCAGACACGGTGATGAGAGATGTGCCGTCATGGGCACCAATGGGAGAGGACAGTGAAGGCCATTTAATGGAACGGGAGCAAACGCTGACATGCCACAGCCTGTCAGGAACAGCTCCTTCCCGGACCCATGCCTTGGCTTCTTCTCCTTCCCCCTCTTGTCTCCTTTGAGGAGCTTGAGTAAGATCTGGCCGATAGAAAACTGCAATGCTTGCAGCAACCTAAATTTGATTCGGGGCTGTCTAGATTTGAGTTCACATTCCCATCTTCTGGGAGAAAGAGTAAACGCATAAGTTTTAGCTGGAGGCATGTATAAAATAAAACATATATTTTACTCTAGATATTTTTTAACAACACATAATGGCCATTTCTGGAAATATTTTCCCATTTTAACTTTTGTGGTTTTGGATGGGGAGAACTGGTCCTAATTAAGTCTGCTTTCTAACTTTTAAGAACGGCTCCATTTATCTTTAACATGGTTTTCATTTTTCCTCTTTCTGGTGCCTGCCCAAAGCCATTTGGGACCTTCCCCTCTCACATTCCCCAGGCAAGTCAGAGATTAGGTAAGCCTCTCCCTGTCTCAATGCCACCCCCCAAACTCCCAGTAGCACAGGGCAGTCTGCCTGGGGGCCTGGGAGGGTCCAAGGCCAGGGTCATTGATGCTTTCTGGAGACAAAGGCTCAGAAAATCTAGTCTTTCCCTTTTCTGCATAATAATAAAAGTAGGTTACATATACTGAACTACCACTTGTGAGGCAGGATAGCACTGTGGTTAAAGAAATGGACCTGGAGCCAGAACTTCTTGATCTCTGGCAAATAACTTACCCACTCTGTGTCTCAGTTCCCTCATCTGCAAAATGGGACTAATGACAGCACTCATCTCATAAAGTTGTCATGAAGATTAAATGAGTTAATATTTAGAAAAGTACCTGGTATACCCTTAAAAAAAGCACTCAATAAATATTAGCTACCCTCCATCCCCATTATCACACCACTACCTCCTCCTCCTCCTCCTTCACCTTTGTCATCATCATCATCAAATTCATTATCTCCCTCCTAATCTTTACTTGGCTTCAGACCCCATTCAAGAGCTTAAGGAATCAAGATTCAAATTCTAGCTTGCTTGACATAAATGCCCACGCTCTGAACCAGTGTTTTTCAAACGTTTTTGGCTGAGTCACATAAGAAATACATCTTACTGTGATGATGCCCTCCGATATTTCCTATTTCCGTCTATTTCATTGCTTTTAATTGCCGCTCATGAACCACTAAATGGATTTTGTGACCACTCCAGCCTCCCCAGTTTGAAAATTACTGCTCTTAAGAGAGGTAACCCAGGATATCAAGGTTTGAGAACAGCCACTGACACAGACCAGCTGTCCTGTGACCTCACTGTGGCTCAATTTCTTCATCTTTCATTCATTCTGTCGAAAGTGTTCCTGAGTGAGGACTCCCAGACCCCAGTGACCCTGACAGGTGCTGTAAAAGCTGTGTTCATCGGATGCTTCTTCAGCTCCAATGACACTGAGACACCGTTTACCGAGCTCTTACTATGCGCTCAGGAGTCCTGGTGGTACAACGGCTAAACATTCGCTGCTAACCGAAAGGTTGGTGGTTCAAATCCATCAGGTGCTCTGCAGGAGAGAAGACCTGGTGATCTGCTCTCATAAAGACTACAGCCTCAGGAACACTGTGGGCCAGTTTTACTATGTCACATGGGGTCCCTACGAATTAGAATTGATTTGATGGTAACACAACAACAATTACTAATAAGTGCTAGGCTCAGGGATCGTTTAAAATCCTCAAGATCACCTTCTGAGGTACCATTATTATCTCCATTTACAGGTGGAGAAACTGAAGCAAAAAGTTAAGAAACTTGCCCAAGTCACACAGCCTCTCTGCTTCTTGAACCCATTCTTTTAACATCTGCTTCTCAAATCAAGAGAGAAACACTTAGACAAAATGAAATATTTCATAACATTAATATAAAAATAACCCATTGATATTTCTGGGTTTTTTTAATCAAAGAAGAAAATTTTCAAAATTGACCACACGATAGACAGTCTGAGGTTCTAACTTCCCACTAGGCTCTTCCCCAAGCTCTAGGTACTGAGCTGGCCTGACAGGAAGGTGGCTTCCTGGCCTCACTACCAGAGGAGGGGGGCCTTTGGGTGATTTTCCAATAGCCTGCTCCCTCAGAACACAGCACTGTGAGGCTGGACCATCCCAGAAATGTCACTTTTCCCTTGGGGGAGACTGAGGCTCGAGAAGGGGAGCAGATTGCCCAGAATCACACAGCAGGTCAGTGGCACCATCAGCCCCAGGAGCAACATTCCAACATGGCAGCAGAGGTGCCCAGAACAGAAGCAAGAGAGGCGGGGAATAACAAGTGTTACCACTCACCACTGGGGCTGGGAGTGATCGTGATGACCAGGACATGCTGCTCAGATCTCTCCAAATACCCCTTCAACTCGCCTGTATTTACAACAGTGAAGAACTGGGAAAATGAAAACGGCCAGGTGGAGGACAATTTCCAAATAAGCTTCCACGTGCCCATATGGTAGAATATTATGTAGTCATTAAAAATTACATTTCCAGATGTTTAACTGAACGCTCAAAGAAAGGCAAACTGAAACATCAATGACGTGCCTTTTTTCCCCCATCAGATCATCAAACATCTGCAAGTGTGATAATGCAGCGGATGTTGAAGCAGTGTCGTCAATAAAATAAAAGATAAAACCCCTTCAAGCTGAAAGTGGTAATCTGGTGACAACGAGCAGGGCCCCAGATTTCCAGGAACCTCTGTCTTTCCCCTGTACACTGGGTTATTCAGTTCAAATGAGCTTCCCCAGAGCTTCTGATGACTCTCCTGTCTGCAACCCTCAAGTTGAAAGAGCTTCAGGGATCTGCTCAAAGCATCCTCCGTACTAACAACCACGTTACAGATGGTGGCCAAACTTCCGGTTCCGTTACAAACCTGCCCTTCTCACCTCCCTGGGTTAGAGCTCAGTAAGGAAGCTTTCCTCTTAGAGATTCTTTAATCTCCTTAGCTTTTGCATATAATTGTATAATAATAGCTTGCTCTCCTAATGTGGCTTGATGTCCACACACAGCATGAGCCCCAGCAGGTACATCTAAGCCCCTGATGACGCACAATTCTGGCTGAGCTGCGAGATTAAAGGGGAAGGGGGCTGCAGTGGATAAACAGGTCTGTTACTCCCAAACAAGCATTCAACCAACATACGAAAACACACTTGGGCCAGGGCACCTGTACAGAGAACCCCTCTCTTTCTCCATGCCTTGGTCTAGGCTCTCAGATCTGGGGGTATAGGGCTCAAGGATGAGCTGGGGAGTCACTGGAGGGGGTTTAAAGAAGAACAAACTAAACAGACAAAGGCCCCAGAAATATGCCCTGGGGGGAGAGACTTATAGAGCTCTGGGGAAACTTTCTGTTTGAATCATCACAGGTAAGAAGTGTGAGAAGACCACAGGGATGTAGAAAAAGGACTTACACTGCAAAGAAAGAATTTTGGTTGAAGTTGAGGTAGAATCTGATGATGTAATATTCGCAACACCGCCATGTGGACAAACATTTGTTTAGCAGCTACTATGTGCAAGGCTTTCCTCATCTTCACCGTGACCTTTCTGGGTGGGTAACACACATACTGTGAGGCACTTAATCAGAGATGTCAAGGAAACCATGGATTCTATTCTATGGCACGCCATAGGGGTCAAGAGCGGGACTTTGGGGGCCAGACTGCATGGGTTGGAATCCACCTACTTGCCCTGTGACCAGAGTTAGAATCTACCTGCATGCCCTTTGACATGGATATTCTCTGCCTCAGTTTCCTTATTTGTAAAGTAGGGATAGCACAGTTTCCTTATCTGTACAGTAGGGATAGCACAGTTTCCTTATCTGTACAGTGGGGATAGCAATAACACTTGCTTCACAGAATTGTTGGGGTAAATAAAGGAGTCTGTTATGGGCTGAATTATGGCACCCCAAAATACGTGTTGTAAATCCTAAACTCTATGACTGTGGTTATAATCCCATTTGGGAATGGGTTGTCTCTGTTATGTTAATGAGGCAGAATTCATACGGGGTGTATCTTGAGTCAATCTCTTTTGAGATATAAAAGAGATTAAACAAACAAGTTAAGAAGCAAAGATGGGGGAAGAAAGACACCAAGCCACAGGAAGATTGCCAAGAAGCAGAAGCTTAGAAGAGACAGGACATTCCTTCAGAGCCGACAGAGATAGAAAGCCTTCCCCTAGAGCTGGCACCGTGAATTTGGACCTCTAGCCTCCTAAACTGTGATAAAATAAATTTCTGTTTATTAAAGCCAACCACCTGTGGTATTTCTGTTATAGCAGCAAGACAGAATCTGGTACCAGAAGAGTGGGGTCCTGTTTTAACAAACACCTAAAATGTCAAAGTGGTTTTAGAATTGGGTAATGGCTAGAGGCTGGAAGAGTTTTAAGTTGCCTAATAAAACAAACCCAAAGTTGCCTAATAGTAAAAGCCTAAATCACCTTGATGAGACTGTTGGTAGAATTATGCACATCAAAGGCAATTCTGGTGAGGGCTCAGAAGGAAGTGAGGAGAGCTATAGAGAAAGTATTGTCTCAGAGAATATGTATGACACCAGCAATAGAATGTTACTAGAAATGTGAATGTCAAATGTGCTTCTGGTGAGGCTTTAAAAGGAAATGATGAACAAGTGACTGGACAGCGGAGGAAGGGCAATGTTCTTTACACAAATGGCAAAGAACTTGTCTGAATTATGTTCAAACGTTTGCCAGAAAGTGGAATTTGTAAGTGATGAACTTGGGTATCTGGCTGAGGATATTTCTAAGCCAGGTCTTAAAGGGGCCACGTGGTTTCTCCTTGCCACTTATAGTAAAATGCAAGGGGAAAGAGATGTACTTAAAAATGAACTGCTTAAAATGAACTTAAAGATATGTAAAATTCTGTCGTACAAATTAAGGACACATGCCCTAGAATGTACATCGAGAATGTGGCTACAAAATCTTTTGTTAAAAAGAGATTAAGCCTGTGACTGATAGATCTTACCAACTACCGTAGCAGAAAACTCATCAGCTTAGACTGAAGGGGACAGAGAAAAGAATGACAGGAAAGAATGCTGTCTGCTTCTTGGAATTCTACAGACAGGAAAACAGGCCAAAGGAGTTACACCTGTTGTCCTCCAAGAGACAAAAAGGACCATCCCCTGGAGCAGCTCAGAGATCAGCAAAACTGTTGGAAGGAGCATAAGAAACAGGACCTTCTCGGTTTCAAAGGATGGGGCCATGGACTCCTGGATCTAAATGGGTGGGAACCCAGCCTCCTAGGTGTCAAAGAGTTGGATCTTTGTCAACTCGGTTCTGGAGTGTGGGGCTGCCACGCAAAGCTGAGGGGCTGGGGCTGCCATGCCAAAGAGGTAGAAGAATGGGGACTTCAGGGGCTGAGGGGTGGCTGCCACTCAGATAGACTAGACGAATGAGGCCGCCTAAAGCTGAAGGAGCAGAATTGCCATCCCAGTGGGCCTGGAAGGTGGAGTTGAAGCCCAGGGCCGAGAGGCCTCCACCAAGAATCCAGAGAGCATGGCCAATACTCACAGTTTGGAGGACAGGGCCATTGCCTAAGTGATCTCAGAGAACAGAGGATTATTTTCAAGCCTTGACAACTAATGCAGTTTGCTCTGCTGAGCCTTGGACTTGTTTGACGCACATTATCCCTTCTTTCCCTCCAGTTTTTCTCATTTGTAATGGAGATATCTACCTTATGCCAGTTTCACTATTATATTTTAGAAACAGATAACTTGTTGTCTAGATTTCACAGGTTCAAAGATGAAGAGGAATTTTGCCCCAGGATGCAATATGCCTAAAGTCTCATCCATATTTGATTTATGTGATTCAGAAGATGAGATCTCAGACTTAAGAGATGATTTAAGACTTTTGGGATGATGTGATGGGGGAATGTGTTTTGTATGTGGGGAGAACATGAATTTTGGGGGTCAAAGGGTGGAATGTTATGGATTGAATTGTGCCTCCCCCCAATTCTAACCACTATGCTTCTGGTTATAATCCAGTTTGGAAATGAGTTGTCTTTATGTTAATGAGGCAGGGTTAATACAGGGTATACCTTGAGTCAATCTTTTTTTCTTCTAAATTTTATTTGTTGCTGTTGAGAATATACATGCAAAACAGACAGTTGCAACTCAACAGTTTCTATACATATAATTTAGTGACACTGATTACATTCTTCAAGTCCTGCAAACATTGTCACTCTCCTTTCCTGAGTTGTTCCTCCCTCATTAACATAAACTCATTCCCCCTAAGGTGCCTATCTAATCTTTCAAGTTGCTGTTATCAATTCGATCCCACATAGATTGTTCTTAACAGAGAATATTGCTCAAGGCAGACCTTTTTTTATTAGTTAAGCTCAACTATTGCTTGATTCTAAGACAACTTCAGGGGATATTTTTGGTTTAAGGTTTAAAGATTATCTCAAGGCAATAGTTTCAGGGGTTTATCTACCCTCCATGGCTCCAGAAAGTCTAGAGAATTAGAAATTCTGTTCTGCATTTTCCACCATTTGATCAAGATTCTTCTACGGAATCTTCGATCAAAATGTTCAGTAATGGTAGCCAGGCACCATCCAGTTCTTCTGGTCTCATGGCAAAGGAGGCAGCTGTTCATGGAAGCAATTAGCCATACATCTCACATTTTCCTTTTATTCCTGATGCTCCTTCTTCCTCTCTTGCTCCAGGTAAATAAAGAACAACTGTTGTGCCTTCGATGGATGCTTGTAAGCTTTTAAGACCCCTTAAGTAAGGCATACACAACAAACTAGGAGGTAGAACAGCAAGCACCAAACATGCTATTAGGCCAATTAACTGGGACATCTCATGAAACCATGACCTCCAAACCAAGGACCCAAATCCCATGAGGTGTTTAGCTATACATAAGCAGCTACTGTTTTTGTTGTTGTTGTAAATATATCTATCACACAACTTTGCCAATTCACTTTTTACAGGTATACAACTTATTGACCTCAATTATAATAATTGGCTGTGCAACCCTACCCTTAATCAATGTGATTTTTCCATCACTGATAACCCCCCTTCTCCCCTTCCCTTCCACCCCAGTAACTACTGATAACCTTCAGTCTCTGTACGGTGTTTGCCCTTTTGTGATTGGCTTATTTTGTGCGGCATAATGTCTTCAAACTCCATCTGTACTGTAGCATACAATAAGACTTCATTTCTCCTACTGGCTGAGTAGTATTCCATTGTATGTATGTACCACATTTTATTTCTCCCTTCTTCTACTGATTAGCATTTAGGTTGTTTCCACCTTTTTGCTATTTTGAATAGTGCTGCAATGAACATTGGTGTACACATCTTTTTTAGAGTCTCTGCTTCCAAGTCTTTAAGACCCCTTAAGTAAGGCACTACACAACAAACTAGGAGGTAGAACAGCAAGCACCAAACATGTTATTAGGCCAATTAACTGGGACATCTCATGAAACCATGACCCTAAACTTCCAAACCAAGGACCCAAATCCCATGAGGTGTTTAGCTGTACATAAGCAGCTACTATTTTTGTTTTTGTAAATATACACCTAGGAGTGGAATTGCTAAGTCATATGATAGTTCAGAAACCCTGGTGGCATAGTGGTTAAGTGCTATGGCTGCTAACCAAAAGGTCGGCAGTTGGAATCCGCCAGGCGCTCCTCGGAAACTCTATGGGGCAGCCCTACTCTGTCCTATAGGGTCGCTATGAGTTGGAATCGACTCGACGGCACTGGGTTTGGTTTTTTTTTTTTTTTTGGTTTTACGATAGTTCTACTTTTAGTTTTTTGAGGAACTATCACACTGTTTTCCACAATGGCTGTACCATTTTGCATTCCCACCAGCAATGGATAAGGGTTCCAGTTTCCCTACATTCTCGCCAACATTTGTTGTGTTTTTTTTTTTTATCTTAGCCATCCTAGTGGGAGTGAAATGTTATTTTACTGTGGTTTTATTTGCATCTCTCTGATGGATAATGATGCTGAGCATCTTTTCGTATGTTTGGTGGCCATTTGAATCTCTTCTTCAGTAGAATGTCTATTCAAGTCCTCTGCCCATTTTATGATTGGATTATCTATCTTTTTGTTGTTGAAGTTATATATATATATATTTCTTACTAGATTCTTTGTTGGATATATTGTTTCTGAAGATATTCTCCCAGTTGGTAGCTTGTCTTTTCACTTTTTTGGTAAAGACTTTTGATGAACTAGAGTTTTGAATTTTTATGAGGTCCCATTTATTTATTTTGTCTTTTGCTGTTTTGTTTTTGTCATTATATTAGATAATCCATTGTTGAAAGCTAGGCCTGACAGTGTTGCCACTGCTTGTTCTTCTAACAATTTTATGGTTTTAGGTTGCACATGTTGTTGTTAGGTTCCATCAAGTCAGTTCCAACTCATAATGACCCTATGTACAACACAACAAAACACTGCCTGGTCCTGTGCCATCCTCATAATCGTTGTTATGCTTGAGCCCATTGTTGTAGCCACTTTGTCAATCCATCTCTCTGAGTCTCCTTCTCTTTTGCTGACCCTCTACTTTATCAAGAAGAATTCATGCCTTTAAATTATGGTGTTAGCATGGACTGCCAAAAGAATGAACAAATTTGCCTTGGAAGAAGGTCGGCCAGAATGCTCCTTAGAGACAAAGATGGTGAGACTTTATCTCACATACTTTGGACATGTTATCAGGAGTGATCAATCCGTAGAGAAGGACATCATGGTCGGTAAAGTAGTTTGCATATATAGGTCCTTAATCCATTTTGAATTTGTTTTTGTGTATAGTGTGAGGCATGGATCCTGCTTCATTTTTCTGCATGTGGAAATCCAGTCTTCTCAGCAACATTTATTGAAGAGACTCTTCTTTCCCGATGGAATGGACATAGCGCCCTTGTCAAAAACCAGCTGACCACAGATGTGTAGGTTTATTTCTGAACTCTTATTCGTATTCCACTGGTCTGTGTGTTTATCATGTTAATAGGTTGTCTTTGTTATATTTATGAGCATGATTAGTGTAGGGCGTCAATTAGCGTCTTGAGTCAATCTCTTTTTAGATACAAGAGAGACTAAACAAGGAAGCTAAGAAGCAGAGATGGGAGAAGAGCTATGCCAAGCCGCAGGAAGATTGCCAAGGAACAGAAGCTTAGAAGAGACAAAGATCTTCCCCCAGAGTTGACAGAAAGAAAAAGCCTTCGCCTAGAGCTGGCACCCTGAATTCAGACTTCTAGCCTCCTAAACTTCAAGAAAATAAATTTCTGTTTGTTAAAGCCACTTAATTACGGTATTTCTGTTTTTAGCACTAGATAACTAAGAGTCCATAAGCAGCACTTAAAACAGTACTAGGACATAGCGGGAGTTCAATACATGGTAGTTATGCCCACTTATATTCGTTTTATTCTGTTTATAATCATGTTTGCTGTGGCAAGTTTAGGGAAGACTAAAAGGCAATAGGAGGAAGACAAGCACCATCCTTACTTCCTTCAGCCATCTCTGGGAATTTATAACTGAAGGATAAACACATTGTTTTTCAAAGATATTTTTTCCTTCTCAGAGGTGACTGACCGTGGTGATTTGGTCTAGGCTATGTACCTCTCAAGGTCTTCTCCTGGCTCATGGGTCCCCTATAGAACTGCCCTCCTTGGTACATCGTTGACGTGATACCTAACTCCATCCAGAGCCTGAGCCATAGGTCCCTCTCCAAGTGGTTTCTTCTTTTTCTTCTTATTTTAACTTTAACCAGTCTCTTTTCCATGTCCTGTAAAAGTATAAGTGGCCTCACATCACTTTTGGAAGCACACAGGGTCTATGTTATAAAAAAACGGTCATTAAATTCAACAAGAGTCTGGTTGTCCAAGAGAAGTAGTTTTAAGAAGTTTCAAGAAGTTCTCTGCAGCTGGGTAGGCTCACAGTGCTTCTTCCTCAGTGTAATTTGCTCATTTGATCTTTCATAGATCTGGATCTAAACCCTGCCCTCTGATACTTTGATGGAAACTTCTATGGTCAGCATATAGACCTGTGGGATTTTGTACAGTCTTCACAGAGAAGCTTTCTACAGACTCCAGAATTCTCTGATCAGAAGAGTGCAAATCTCTAGTACACAAACGGTGGCTTAGGTTTTCCTAAGTCAAACACGTGTGGCTTTGAATGCAATTCTCCTTTCAAACCCACCCTGCTCCCCAGGCTCGCAAGAGACCCAGACCAAAGATACAACTAGAAACCAATTTGTAGAGAAGAAAATCACTGAACTTGTCTGCAATGTAGAAACACCCCGAACCCAGTCCTGTGATGTCTGACAAAGGTGAAGAATAAGCACCTGAGACTGGGAAATCTGATGCCCTATGGCTCTGATAAGAAAGGAAAACAAAGAAAGGAAACAAAAGCATTGTCCAAAGCATTATCAGTTAAAAGGAGATACTAGTGCACTGAAAATTAACCTGGGCACAGGTGACGAAGGAATGTGCAAAGGAGAGAGTGTCTGTCTAGTGCTCAGTAATGGAGGATGTGTTTTAACTTTGGCTCCCATATTAATGAAATGGGAACTATACGAGGATGGAGAAACACGCTGATGACAAGCTTAAAGTTTCCGGGAAAGAAAACAAAAAGGTCAAGTGACATCAAAACAAACAAAAGATAAAGTAACAGATAAAGTGAAGATGGAAGAGAAAGGGAAACAATGGAATGCGCTCTTTCAAAGACTCATGAGACAAGGAACGGGCTGTTAAGTCCAGGGGACATTCTTTAGTGAGAAGGTCAGCCAGGGATGGATAACAATGATGAGGATAACTCCAGTAAGGACTACTCCTCACAGTATGCCCCTCATGCCCACGTAATGATGCTATAGTCATTGTTTCATTCTCTTTGAGGCATCAGCTCTGTGAGGTAAATACTATTAGCGTCCTTTTCATTTGGCTGGAAAATAAAAACTAAAAAACAAAACTGAGGTGCAGATGAGTTAAGTGCTTATCTGAAGACCAGCCAGCAAACAGCAAAGGTGGGATTTGAAGCCAGGCTTCAGAGTTACGCTCTTCATGACTGATCTATGCTGCCACTTGATATGAACAGGTTTTAAAGGTGGGGTGTGCATAGTATGTATATGAGGTGCAGTACAATCAAAAGAACCTGACAGGAATCCTGGTGACAGTGTTGAAAGAAGAAGATACAAAGCTCTACCAGGTGATGCGACACTGTAATACTGGCGTGTGGGGAGACAGGCAAGCTGAGGAAGTTGCCTTTATTAAATGGCAAAGTGGTTTTGTCTAAACTTGGATTTAAATAGACTCAGTACAGATGAAGAATACGTTAAATTTCTGAAGCAGGCAGGACTCTTGCACTTTACAGGTGAGAAAGGAAAGCAGAGATTTCTGCTAGCTGAGCCAGTCCAGGGAGCAGCGACTGTGAAGAGTAGAAAAGCTGCACCAAGTGAGCGGTGATGGTGGTCACCCTTCTGGAAGGCCCAAGAGCCCAGCCTGGGAATTTCAAGTGGAGCCACTCAAACCCCCCTTGGAAAGCACAAAAGAATGAGGGATGGAAACAATGCTAATGCAATGGGGAGACTTGGGAAAGGCCCCCAGACAAACCTGGAAGGGCACAGGTGGAGGAACGTGACTTTGGCACAAGGGGATCATAAGAAGAACTTCAGAGCAAGGACCCAGGCAGAACACCCGGGAAGTCACGATTTAATTAGGGACAGTCCGTCCCCTGATTCACACAAAGGCAGCCGTGTCTAACAAATCTGATTTATCGACGAAGTAACAAAAAGGCTTGATGGGGTTAAGTGGTGGACATAAGGAAAGCTTTTGATACAGTGCAGTGGGAAGGCTGAGCCTGTGTGGTAAATTAGTGTGGGGCGCTGTGCAACGCAGCCTGAGAGACAGGCACGGCTGGGGAACACGGAAACAGGGCCATGCCAGCAGGAGGGAAGTGGACCTGCAAAGCACTAGGCTGCTCTCTGAAAACATAAGCTGTGCTGGCAATGTCTCGACAGGTGAATTCTGTAGGTGGGGGAACCTGCCTGCTTGGCCTCCACGTGCCCTGACTTTGCAGCAGCCCAAGCCTCCTGCTGCCTGGCCAGACTCCACTCAGGGTGCTGGGCCCATTGAAGGCACTGAGGAAGCAGCTGGGCCAATCAGCTGCAGGGGGGACCAGGGTCTGCCACGGGACCATTTTAGTAGGCTGTGCAAAGGGGCGGGTGACTGGCCTGTCTATAACTGGTCCAGCTGATGAGAGAGTTATAAAACCCCAGAAGTGGTAAAAAGGCCCATTGTGTCCATGTCCCTCTGCTGGGCAGGTGTCCCCCTGGTGGGCTCTTGGCCAGCTGCCGGGACAGTCTCTAGGTACAGAAGTGGGTATCACAGATTTTCCCAGGAGGCTTGACAACAAATCACTTACCACATCGTCTCTGTCTTCCCACTCGACCTCAGAGAGGTCAACGCTACTATAGTTAGGTTTCCTTCGCTTTTTTCCTTCTTCATACTAGCAGGGGAAAGAGAAAGGAAAAGAAAAAGATGTCCATGAAATCATCAGCCAGAGCAGTGTTTACCCTCTCAGGTCCTGTTTTGCAGGATGAGGACTGTGAGTTGGCAGCGGGACAGCAGCTCAAGGTTGCCATGGCAGGAAAGCTAAGGCCGAGCTCATTAGAAACGTTACTGTATGCTGTGGTGGGGGTGGAGCGGTGGGAAAAATCACCTCTTCCTTTTTATGAGTTTATCTAGTAGACTCTCTGATTCAAAAACTCCAGCCACAAAGCAAGGTTTTTTCTCCCCAGATGGTATATGTGTGTATATTTAGGGAAGATCTTTCTCTTTTCCTCTCCTTCTAAGCTTCTAAAACCCACCCCATCCGGACACTGGGAAGGGATTTTTATACACTTTTACGAAAAATCTAGTGGCAGGCCCCTGATGCTTTATAGTTCCCCTACCCCTTTGATCAAACCTACCCCTTATTTCATGGCTAGAAAACAATAGCATTGATGTCTGTAATCAGGCTCAACCCGCTAGTAACGTTTTGTCAGACGCGGAGAACATTCAATTTCCTATCACACTGGCCGCAGCAGCCCTGAACTAAGAAGCACTGCTGCTTTACCCAAAGATGCGGGCATGGGGGATCTCTGCCAGACTGAATCGCCTAAATTAGGGCATTTCACCTGGAAAAGCTGATGAGTGCATTAATAACCGGGGAAGTGGCTTGAGTTTCTTTCCCCCTAAATCATGGGCGTTAGTCACCCTGCAAGCCTACCATTTTATGAACAAGATGTTCATGTGTCTTGAGGCCTTTAATGTTGGTTGTTGGGGGTTTATAATGTAGGAAAGTCTGCCCTCTACTGCAAGCTAAGGATAAGCAGCCCCTTTGCAAGTTCAGGACGTATGGTTAATAGCACATTGGAAAAAAAATATATATATATATATATTTACATGCATACTTATTTTTTGTTTTTGTCACTAGATTGGCCTTTTGATTTAATTGATAAGTCTCTAAGAGAGCTGCATCTTCAGCCTAAGTATTTGTAAGACTCCACATCACAGGTTTGGCTACTATGGAGACAGGTGTTGCAGACACAGTGGGCATGAGAGAGAACATCCCTGCTGGTATGTTGAACCAGACGGGTCTAGACTGGTCCCCAGTGAAGCCAGTGGGGAGAGACCAGATGGGGACAGCTTGGGTAGCTGTGGGACCAAACAGGGCCAAGTGCTTCCCAGTGGCTCTCCTCTACCCGCCGGCTGCATCTCAGGAACTCCACGACATCTGGGGAGAAGTCCCCTCCCTGGGAGGCAGCCCCTCCTCTAAAGCTCCGACAACCACCCCCCTGGCCGGTCATCTGTGCTTCCACTCCCCTCTCTTAGGTTTCCAATTAACAGACATTCACGGTCAGTTTTACGACATCAGATCCACTCCAGATGAAGAGGAAGGGAAGTGGTTCCCTCAGAAGCCACTGTAAACGATAGCAGATTAGCAGTTGGATCCTGTTATGGAAAGTTAGTGTGTGCAAGGCAGCTCGGCCTTCGCGAGAGCCAGGGTTGGGCCAAGCAGGAGGAACAGGACAAAGTTTTAGGAATTGACCACACCTTGCAGAGAAGAGGAGTGATGGTGGAGGGGCATATAATGCTGGGACTCAAGATGGCCCTCTGAGGAGTCAGAGCCAGGACAGTCCTTCTAGGGCCTCCGTTGTTGTTTCGTGCCATCTAGTCACTTCTGACTCATGGCGACCCCATGTGACAGAGTACAACTGCTCCAACTGGTTTTCTTGGCTGTAATCTTTACAGAAGCAGGTCACCAGGTCTTTCTCCCGCAGAGTGGCTGGGTGGGTTTAAACCACTAATCTTTCGGTTAGCAGCTGTAAGAACTTAGCTATTGCACCAGCAGGGCTCCTTGCCAATGGCTCCCAAACCCCATGTTAGTAAGAAGCATTACTGAGAACTACTACGCACCCCAGAGGTTCATGCAATGCAGCTTCTGGCCTTTAAAGGCAGAGCTCTCACAATTTCATGAGTAGCGTAATGCTGGATCTAAACTCTTTTTTAGGGGGTAAGTTCTTCTTTGGTCACCCTGAAGTGTTCCTTTATTCATTTATAGAATATACGTATATCAGATACTTATTAAATGTAAGGCACGAGGGGTGTGTAGTCAATCAAATCGTGCTTCACTCTCTCCCGAGGACTCACAGTTTATCACCTTAATACTGTTTCCGGGAGGTCAATTTAAGGCCCATGGTACATATGAGAAAACGGGCTCTAACAAGTTAAAAATTAGGAGCCCTGGCGGCACATTCGTTAAGCGCTTGGCTGCTGACTGAAAGACTGGTGATTTGAACCCACCGAGAGGCTTCCCAGGAGAAAGGACCTGGCAATTTGTTCCCATAAATATTACAGCCTAGAACACCCTACGGGGCAGTTCTACCCTATCCAGCCATAAATCAGAATTGACTCAACGTCACCAACCAACAATAACAAATTAAGTAGTAAGTTCAATAAGTTCGTAAAGCCAGGATGAGGGAGGATACCTCTACCCACCACCATTCCTTAGAGATTTTTTATCTCTAAGATTCGTGTTATTTTTACCACTCCTAAAGAAATTTCACAAAACCCCAAGGTCTAGAGCATCAAATGTTCCTTTGTACCCAGAAAAAGTGCCCATGGCTTTGTTAGATGCCCAAGACCACAGTGGCTCAGCCATTCGGCAAGGTAGCCATCTACTCCAAGCTTCCTTTTTCTCATTTGGAAAGCAGAGAAAACAGTAATACTTCTACAGCAAAGTCAGGCTGAAAGGGCTAAGTGAGAGACTACAGGTGAAGGCACAGTAGCGAGCATAGAACAAATTCTTCATACACAGCAAATATGGTTCCAGAAAGTCATGCAATTTGGGGGAACACACAGGCTCATTGCATACAATTGGCTAATATCTCATTTCCTTGAAATAAGGTAGACCCATTCAATAATTCCGCAAGTCACTCTTCTACAAACTGTCGCTGGCAGGAAACGTTTGTTGAAGATGATGGTGTCAGACAAGTACAGTCATGTCTCCTCTGGGCCCGTGACTTACAAGCTGGGACTTAACGTTCTCCTGGCAGAAAATTCCTATTTGTGTTACAAGAACCCATGGCCTTTTCGATGGCACTTGACAAAAGTGGAATCAGCAGGGAATCCTTAAATCCTGACCAAACCAAGAGGTCTTCATTTTTCTTGGTAACTACTCAAGGAAACACAGTACACTGCACCAAAGACATTCAAGAAATCTGGAGATTCAAGAGTGAGGGATAGAAAGATTTCCCAACATGCTGGTCTTTGAGCCACCATATTCCAGCAATTTTATATAATTTAATTTTATTGAAAGGAATGGACAGGGGTTGGGGATACTCCTTCTGGAATTTCATTCCAGGAATGCTGCTCCACAATGTTTGTTTAACTGAATATTGATCTAAACATTTTCCATTTGGGACCTGATTGACTGGGTGAGCTCCTTTAGGATATAAACTGGAATGTAGCAGACTGACTAATTGGGCTGAGACAAAGAGAAGTCGGTGGTCTGCTGCACAGATAATACAGGTTGAGGGCTATGAGCAAACTTCAGCATTGTTGTTGTTAGCTGCCATCAAGTTGGCCCCTGACTCGTGGAAATCCCATGCTCAGCGCAACAAAACGCTATGAGGTGTACTGGTTGGGAATTGAACCAGGTCACTTACGTGGAAGGTGAGAATTCTACCACTGAACCCGAAACTTCAGCACCAAAAAACCCAAACCAAACCAGTTTCCATCAAGTCAGTTCTGACTCATGGCAGCCCCATGTGTTGTAGGGTAGAACTGTGCTCCATAGGGTTTTCAAAGTTGTGACCTTTTAGAAATAGAATGCAAGACTTCTTCTGAGGTATCTCTGGGTTGGTTCAAACCACCAACCTTGTGGTTAGTAGCTGAGCGCATAACCATCTGAGCCACCCAGGGACTTCAAACTTCAGCACACTAACTCTAACTCCACCTTTAGCTTTGTTCCCATTAAGCAAGCACATGAGAAACCTAGAAATTAGAGACACTAGGAAGATATGTATATGGTGGGCACCATGCTGTGGACTGCCACCACCCATTCCCCACATTTTCCAGAGTGATCTCCCGGTCTCCCTGTGGGAACCCCTTGGTGTTCACTCTCTGTAAATATGGCTTCAGTGAAGGCAAGATCAGCCCTGGCTGAGAGACGGGCATGTGATCTGCCCATGCGAAGGAGATTCACATCTCTCCAAGCCACAGCGATGGGCTCAGGCTGGGTACACAACTCATATCAATCCAAATAAGACTCTATCCTGGATTTATCTAGAAAAAGAGGTTCTCCTTTTTTGGCATTTTTTTTTAAGGCGGTAGGCTGTGAGCCTGGAGTTGCTGGTGTCTATCTATGCCACAACTTGAGAGAGACCCTTTCTGAGAATGAAGCTGGGTTCGAACTGCCAATCTTTTGGTTAGCAGCCAAGCTCTTAACCACCGTGCCATCAGGGCTCTGAGAATGAAGCTTGTGCAGAGAAAGTAGAGAAAAGATACGAAGAAGGAGCTCTGAAAACACAGTGAGAGCTCCTGGGTCAAGCTGGCCTGAAACCTGGGGCTCCTTGGATGTTTCATGTACCAATGCATTCTCTCCACATTACCGCTCTGCTCTTAAGTCTTTTTCTATTTTTAAAGCTGACTTGAGTTTCAATCATTAAGTAGTCAACAGAGTTCCAACTTATATACTTAGTGCCTTTATCTACTTATTTTTCTTTAAAGTTAAGTACTTTCAAAGGACTCCCAAACTCTGGTAATAAAAAAAAAATTTTTTTTTCTGGTAATAAACTCTGGTACCTAAGGATTATTTAGGAACACATGATACGCAAAGTACTTCACTGCTTATCAAGATACACTACTATGTGTGAACACAGCTGATCTTCTCTACCTGCTTTCCCTGAGCAGACATACGTGAGGCCACAGAGCAAAAAAGTGACAGAAAAAGAATTAATCTCTCGGATCTCTGGCTTCTAGGCCAGGTCTCCCCTTGCCCTGTAGTTCTGGCCTAGGACAAATCCCAGGTCCACCAGCTACACACCTCCCTCTTCTCCTGCGTGAGGATCTCGTTACTGGGGCCGAGGCATCGTATATGGCATTTGTTAGTGTATCTATAATCTGTAACTTCCTTTGAAAATGTGATTAACGAATTGCAAACGGTTTCCAAAGGTTTATAAACAGAAATGTTGAGAGCCACAGGTAGGTCTGTCGTTTTTGGTGCCTGGTTTATGAAAAAAACGTGCGGGGGAGAATTTAATAAGGAAAGATAATCTGTGCTATGAAATACTTTGAGGCGGGGTTTCAAATAAAGGCCAGATGTGGGGAACACACAAACAAGCCCGTGGCCTAGGAGGACACGGGACGAGAAAGACACCCATCTGAGGAGCAGGCTGGAACTGTCTGGAGGCATGCCAGAAGTGCCAGAACATTCCCTGCTGTATCTGACTATCTGGACGTGAGCGTTCTTTTGTGTTACCTGCAGATCATCGGCTTTGGCAGGACATTGGGATGGGCTGAGGTGATAGCCATGTTGGTTAAAAACACACACACACACACCTTTTGATTTTTCTATGTTCTTTTGGGAAGGGCCAAAGGGAACAAGCTACACACATCTACGTAGCTTCTGTGTAACAAATATTGAAAGTGCTAATAACTGATAATGGTACATGCCGCTCCATGCTGCGAACAGGAAGGAAGGAGATGGGGGTGGGAAACGCACAACTGGAGAGGAAGAAACTTTAGCCAAAGCTTATGCCATCTGGAGAAGGGGCCAGGCCCAGGCCAAGAGTCAGCAATTGTCTGGGCAGATGTTCTCTTCCAATGCAGTCGTGGTCCTCAGCTGGTGAACACCTTCATCACCTCCTCCGAGGCCCTGAGTTTCCTTTTCTTGCAGAGGCTGAGGGATGGTTCCAGGAGGAGGAAGGAGGCCTTCTCTCCTCCATACACAACAGAGTAGGGGCTGATTGGCTGCCGGGCACTTCATTCCTTCACTCTCTCCATTAATTTGTTCACCCATGCAACCAAAAATATTGCTGGACACCAAGTATCTATTAGGTCCTGAGCCAGGCTCAGGCAAACATTGGAAAAGCATGGCAAAGCCACTCTGTGAAGGAAAATCTCTTGCCCTCAAGGAGCCATCACAACTTGCCAGCAGAGAATGTGGTTATGTTGAGGGTGGTCATTTACAAGAGTGGTTAAAAGCTGGAGCTCTGGTGTCAGCCTCAGGTTCTAACCAGGTCTCCACCTACAAGCTGTGTGCTCCGAGGCACTTCTTTCTTTCTCTGAGCTTCATGTTCATCTCCTACAAGATGGCAACAACAGCACTCCGCTCATGGAGTTATGGTGAGAAACAAAAGGGAGTATACACGGTTGAGTAAAGCCTAGCACGCTGTTGTCCTGGTAAGTTGCCGTAGGGTCAGCTCCAACTCACCGCAGCCTTATGTGTAGCAGAAGGAAACTCCCGTTCCGCACCATCTTCAAGATCGCTGGTGTGTATGAGTCCATTCTTGCGGTTATTGTGTCAATCTATCTCAGGGAGGGTTTCCCTCGTTTTGCTGTCCCTCTGCCAAACAGGATGTCCTTTTCTTGATGACATGTTCAAAGTATACAAGTCGAAGTCTCACCATCCTTGCTTCTAAGGAACATTCTGGTTGCCTTTCTTGTAAGATTAACTTGCTCATTTTTTTTGGCCGTCCACAGTATATTCAGTATTCTTTACCAACACCATAGCACATAGAGCATCCTAACAAATATGACTGGAAAAAATGCAGACTCAGCCAATACTCTGTTGATATCATTACTGACGTACAGATATTGCAGTCCCCTGCTTCACAGAGGTCATTCCTAGAGAGCCAGTTCATGGAATAAAATGGTTTTTGGCAGAATCATTGTTTATTAATAACTCCATTCCTTTAAGGGGGTAGCTCCCACCTGGCTTGGTGGGTGATTCTTCTCAAGGTCATGTAATGTGTCTTAGACATGGCCATGGTGCTGTGGACTGTTGGCCAGGTGATTCTGTGACAGTGTGGTGGTCTCCTCCCCCAGAAGTTGACAGTTGGATTGCATTCCTAGTTGCAAATGAAGACGCGGCAGAAGCCACGAGGGCCACAATCTTAATGGTTCGAATGCTTGTTGTTTTTCTTATTTGTCCCTCTAATTATCAATGTAACAATTGCTCATTGTAGAAAACTTGCAATTTAATTAAAAGTGTAAAAAAAAAAAAAAGCCATTCTCTCACAGTGCAGAGATCCTCACCAGAGGGTAGGCACTTTTGAGCAGTTACTGTTCAGCAGTTCAGTTTTCCAAGTTCATTGTTCCTCCAGCAAGGAATTCATATAATGTCACAACCAATCTGTTCTGCTTTCCAGGTGACTGCCTTTAGCAAAAAAACAAAAAAAAACAGCAACTATTTTCTGCTGGCCAGCTTCCCTTACCTCCTACCATTCTTCCTGAAGGGTGGTACTTCTTGGGCTGGGCACTGTGTTAAGTTGTAGACATACCTTGTCTAATTCTCACAACTCCTAGTGCGGGGTAATAACTTCACAGATGTGAAGACGGGGAGCTTGAAGGCAGGGCACAGGTCACTCAGTGACATGGCTAATAAGATTCCGGCCCCGTTCCTGAGTCTGCGATCTGCGCTGCTCCTCTGCCTGCCTCCCCTGTGGTGGTTCCCTCCTCAAGTAGTACCTCAGATCCTAAGTGTACATGGCAGCTGCTGATGGGACCGCATACAGCGGGCATATAAATGGCTGCAGAACCACGTTGGAAATCATCCCACAGTCAGTCATGCCCCTGTTAACAGCTGACTCATTTGGGCTGCACCGGAACCTGACTTGATGGCCAAGGGTGCAAGAAATCAGTTTCAGATTCAGAGGAACTAGTTTTTTTAGTATATACTTAGGAGATCTGGTGGCGCAGTGGTTAAAGCGATCAACTGCTAACCAAAACGTCAGCAGTTCAAAACCACCAGCCGTTCTGTGGGAGAAAGATGTGGCAGTCTGCTTCTGTAGAGATTTACAGCCTCGGAAACCCTAGGAGTCACCACGAGTCAGAATCGACTCGACGGCGGTACGTTTGATTTTGTTTTTTTTAGTAAATATGTACTGGGAGCCGTGATGGTGCAGTGGTTAAGACCTTGGATGCTAGCCAAAAGGTCAGCAGTCTGAACCCACCAGCCACTCCTTGAAAACCCTATCTGGCAGTTCTGCTCTGTCCTATGGGGTTGCTGTGAGTTGGAAATCGCCTTGATGGCAATGTTTTGTTTTGTTTTTTAAGTATATACTGAGTGGCTGTGACGATCAAAATCCCAAGCTACAGCTTGATAAAAACCAGCAAAACCAGTTGTCGTGCAGTCAGTTCTGACTCAGCGGGACCTCACGTGTGTCAGAGTAGAACTGTGCTCCCCACGGTTTTCAGTGGCGAGTTTTGGGGAAGCAGTTCACCAGGCAGGAGTTTCTTCACAGGTGCCTCTGGTGGACTGCAGCACCAATCTTTCAGGTACCAGCTGAGCGTATTAACCGTTCGCACCACCCAGAGACTTCTGGTCAATATACAGTATCTTATTGAACAGAACCAGGTTCCAACTCGGCCTCAGAGAAGGCTGGAGTACCTAGTGATATCAATTGAGCTAGGATTTCTAAAAATTATGCTGGGCCTTTGGTTGTATGGCCCCACAACAGTCCAGGCTTTTCTAGATGAGCTACACGACTTGATGACATAGACATTATGCCCACAGAAAAAGTCCAACGAGAGTGTACTGGGAGATGAAACCCAACCTGATCATGATCAGATGAGCAGCCAGACACAGCAGCGGGGAGCAGGGCCAGGAGGGTGTGGCAGAACCAGCAGGAAGGTGAGAGACAGGCAGCAGGGCATGTCAAGACAAGAAGCCTTTTCCTTTTTCTAAAAGGTACTGTGCTCTTATTAATTAATGTTTTTAAGCATCTCCAAGATGAGAAGTTCTACGTGCTCTCTTCGTATTATTACAAAATCCTTTTGATCGCCGTAAAACTAAAACAGCTTTGGTATTTTTTTTTAAAAAACAACCATTAACAAGCCGCTTTGAAAATCCGAGTGACCTTTATCTTCATCAGTATCCTCAGAGAGGAGGGCTGGGCTGAGGAGCCATGAGTCACCCACGCTGTGTGTGGGGAAGAGGCCGGCAGTCTATCCCCCCCACTGTTTCTGTAGGACAAACGTGGCTAACTGGATTTAAACGCCCATTTTCAAAAAGCCAATCTGTCTTGTAATAGCAAGCGAGTCATAAACATGGTAATGGTGCTGAGTGATTGAGGCGGGAGGAACCTTTCATGCAAGTAAATGGACAGGGAACAGGGGACTTTGATGGCAGGGGGACAGTGGCAGCTCCCGGGCCTGCTACTAAGACAAGATGGGCCCGTACGCCAGAGAAGAAAGCACAAAGCGCCCAGGTGCTACATATGATACAAAAATACACGCGAGCACTTGGGAACATTGACTCTGATAAATAAGAACGTTCTGAGACAAAACCTCTCTAAAGTTTCCTGGGCAAAAGTTAAATCCAAGGCAGCCTTCGGAATGGATTTCAAGATCTCAAATAGAGTCACACTGAGTTCCCGAGCTCTGTATTCCAAGCCAATTTCATACAAAGATTTCCAACACCACTGGGTGGTCAGGAGACAGTATCTGCAATAGAAAGATGGCCTCTGTCATTTGAGAGCATGTCTGTGTCTCTTAGAAAGGAACTTTTTTTTTTTTTATTTGACATTATTCCTTTCAGCAGCTAATTATATCAAAAGACTCTTGGGGATGGAACCTGTCAGGCTGTTTTGAAGATGGGGTACAATTTGGCACCACAGATCAATTCTCGTTTTGAAACTGCAAAGACGTTGGATTTCCTTATTATGCACTCAAATGAAATCAGAAAATAGTGTCAACCCACACTGTAAGAAAAGGTGTGAGCCTTTGAAGGATGTTCCTTGTAATCACTCACTGTAGAATGAGTTCTCTCTGTTGTTGGTTATTCTTCCATGATCAGTCATACGGGTCCACATCCAGTCACCCCCATTCCTAACGCCTCTCCCCAGGGCAGTCACCGGAAAGGGGGCTCTAGTCTCACCATCTCAGGGATGGCGGTCCTAAAAGGGAGATCTCTCTCCTTCAAGGATCTTATGCCAAATGACACGAGGGGCAGGAAGCTGGCAGTGAGTTTGCAAGTGAAATACCATAGATACAGGGACTAAGGAAAGAAGGGAAAGAATCCTTCTATCCAAGTCAACTGCTATTACCTTTGACTCTGGTTTATGTCTGTAATAGTACCAACCCACTTCAGATTCCTGAGTCTTAATCAAGTCCACACACATGTGTGTGTGTAATTTATAATTCTATTAAAGGAGATGCTTGTCATGATAGCTTTATTTGTTTTTTCTTGCTAAATAGTTAAAGATATTTAAGAAGGAAGAGAAGGCATGAAGGGATCCCCCCCTCCACTTTGTGGTCATCTCTTCCATGAGGCTTTCCGTGATCCTTCCAGTTAGCTTCTTTCCCTTCTCACCTGGGGTGGCCCTTGATGAGAAGCCAAGAGTGCCCTGAGGATAGAGTGCTTGGCAGCATAACCACGCATGTAGCAATGCTGTCCCACCCTGCCCCCCATGTGCTCCCTGCCCCAGCCATGCCCCGAACACAGGCTGAGCAAGTTCTCATTCATCATTGTGATCCATCCAGCCACCTGGACTGGTGACCCAGGTAATTTTTTTTTTCCCCTTGATTCTTGATTATAGTGATATACCTTTAAAAAAATGTACCTCAATATATGTCAGTCCGAATAAGCCCAAGAGACTTCTGATGATTCATGACTCAAAGGAACGCCAGAGTTTCCCCTGCTAGGTTGACTGTGTTCTCAGGGCTTATATTTTTCTGTGACCATGGAAACATGGGCAGAGGCGGGAACTGACAAGTAAAATCAAAGAGGCCAGCGGGCCAGCAAAGCAGCCAGTTCCCATCAAACTACCACAACCCCATTGCTTCTATCTGCTAAGTATCTCTTCAAATCGCATCACATCTCTCCATCCCTTGTGCCACCACGGTCACCTCTCACCTTGAGGATGGCAAATGTCTACTACACAGTCTTCCTACCTGGAGTCTTACCCCTCTACTCCATTCTCTAAAGTTCAGCTAGAGGGATTCTTCTAAGCCAAATCAGATCACATCACTACTTGGCCTGGAATCCTTATAGCTCCTCATATACCACAGTATAGTGGCCAACATGCCAGAGTGCCACAAGTCCCGTCACACCACCTCTGGTTGCTGCTCTGGCCTCTCTTTCAACACTCTCGCCTCTTGTCACACTCTCCAGCCAGACTGAGCTAGGTGCTAAAAGTGCTGTCATTATTCTTGCCTACAGGCCTCTGCTCATGCTATCCCATCTTCCTCAAATACCCTTCACTCCAACCCAGGGTCAAGTGGCCCCTCCCTGCTGACTCTCAAGATTGGCCAAGACCTGGTCTTCTCTGGGAGGTTTGTTCTGACCCATGCAGGTTGGGTCAGGTAGGGTCGTTCTCACATTTTCCTCAGCCTCCTGTGGTAGCCCACCCCAAGCCCCCACCACACTGTACAGGAAATTATTTGCTCTCTCTCTTGTCCTTCCCACTGAGTATCTTAGGGAACGAGGCTAATTCTTGTTCACCATCAAACCCTCCAAGTCTAGGATAGGGCCTGGCAAAAGTTCTCCACGAATATTTGGTGAATGAGTGAAAAGAATCAACAAACGAATTAGTGTATGTATTCATTTAACATACAAATGTATAGCACTTACTACGCAGCTGGCCTGTTCGAGGCATTTTGTGAACATTACCTCATTTAATCCTAACGATCCCATCCAGTAGGCACTACTTTTGTCCCCATTTCTCAGTGCAGGAAACTGAGGCTGGGGAGGTTGAGTTAACTTGCCCACAGTCACACAGCTGACAGTGGCACAGCTGAGGTCTGGCCCAGGCACGTGGCCACTAAGACTGCTCTGCGCTGTGCAGAAACACAAACCAGAGAGCCTCCTGGCCATCGAACCAAGATCATAGATTGGTGAGGCTGCTGATGTCTGCCTGAGGCGCATCCTGGAGCACACACAGGGGAGGGAAGACGAGGTGACCTGTGGTAGCTATAAACCAAAGCCCCAAACCACCAAACCAGCTGCTGTCTAGTCGATTCGGACTCACGGTGACCCCATGTGTGCGGAGTGAAACTGCTCCATGGGTTCTCCAAGACCTTGACTTTGTGGAGGCATACAGCCAAGCCTTACTTCTGAGGCACCTCTGGGTGGGTTTAAACCTCTAACCTTTCAGCTAGTGCTTGGGCACTTAACCCAATGTGCCACCTAGGAATTTTAAACCAGACTCCTGTACCTCCATAGCTGAATGGAGCTGAATTTCAAATTAACTCTCAAAGGAATCTTTCCATTAAATATATATGAGCATGATACTTATACTTGTATTTGAGCCTGGATGGGCATAGGTTGCATTTAAGGGGAATCCAAACTATATTATCAGGAGTCAGGCAAGTGCCTTCTGCCCACCGCGCCCCCCCACCCCGCCCCAAGTCACTCCCAAGATCTCTTCCTAGAGCACAGCTAGAAACACTAGGAGGCAATGGGGAGCAGAATATTTTAGCTGATTCTAATACCCAGAATACATTTCTGAAACTGCGAAATATTTCTGTGTTTCTCTGCTGGGAAGAGGTGATAATACGCAGTGATACCTGTCAGTTTCTGAAAGGTCTAGGTAAACCCTGGGTCTGAAATCTCTTGTTGTTTATCTGCTTATTCTTACCATCCCTAAGAAACTAAGCTTAGCTCACTGGGTGATCCCTTCTGCTTGGGCATATGTCTGCTAAGCCAGCTCCTGCCTCAATTTAAAACTAACTTGAGCTTTCTTTAGCAGAGGGGTCCTTGGCCCTTTGGTCTAATTTTTGGCAAGTTCCCGTGGTGTGTGTGTATGTGTGTGGTAGGTGGTGTCTTTGTCTGTATTATGTGTATGGGGTGGTGGCGGTAGTGTGGTTTCCCTCTAGATCGTGGTCTGGATTCCTCGCTTGCAGGGTTTGGCTCCAGCTCTGCCTAGAGTGAACTGTGTGCCTTGTTCTGGTGGACTTCAGTTTCTTTAGTCATTAACTCCGAGTAAGAGAAACCATCGTAGCTATGGTAAAGGTTCCCTTGAATTGGTTCCCAAGAGGCTCCTGCCCTTCCAGGGAGACACAGGTACAGAAAGCATCAGATTTAAGACTCAAATCCAGAGCCTCCTGGGTTGGGGCTGACAGGTCAGCCTGTCACTTAGGATTTCTAGCCCTCCCCAGCTGGCGCACAGCAGTGGCCAGCCCTGTGAATTCCCTGTCTACAGCCCACAGAATGCAAACTTGCCAGGCCACCTAATGGGGGGGGAAGGGTGGTATGTAGGGAGAGGACAGAGGTAGAGCCCACTCTAAGGAAAAAGAAGGAAGTGAGGCTGGGAAGAACTTTCAGCAAAAGCCCTGCTTGGCTTAAGCCAAACTACTTTCTTGCCTCAATATTCCAAATGTGCTTGTATTACCCTTTGTCCAGCAATCACCACAGAGCATGTGGAAATGCCACCTGGGAGCTGTCTTCTGGATATACATAAGCCTGTCATGTGATCATGAAGGTCAAGTGAGGAGCAGTCTGGCTAGAGAATGCCAGGGTCAAGTTGGCAGTGTGACAGGTAGGCCCATGGTCTCAACATATTTTATTTGCGTTCTTTGTGTCTTATCATTTAGGACTATGTAAAAATGACAGCTGCTTATAATTATTTGGGGGTTTGAGCTACAATAATTAAAAACATCTGCCTTTATCTTACCGCTACCAGACTTCACCCTGCGAGGTTGGGTCTACTGAACTTCAAAGAGGAAAGCAAGAAATAAAAGAAAACTCCACACATTACTAACAAATTTCTAGTGATTCATTTGAATGTATAACCAGTTATTCCAACAGCCTTCAAACCTTTAATTATCTTTTAAGTATATATAATTTGGGACTGCTAATTAGATAGCAATTTAATGCTCTCATGGGGATTCAGATGCACTGTCTTTCTGAAATGTAAACTCTGAGAGCAATAATCATTGGCATTCAAATGACTGAATTCTTCATTCAAATGAGCGTGGGCATTTACAGTGAAGGAATCCTTTGAATATTCTGCTGTCAGCTCCAGCTGGAGGGCTTTACAGGAAGCCCTCCATTGGGTGAGGGTAAGGCCAGTGATTCACAGGCCAAAGTTCCACTCCCTGGAGAGAAAAAAGATGGACTCCTTGGGAAAGCCTACCACCACTGAAGCGGGTCAGTCATGTCTCCTCTGAGATTTTCCTATTAAGGAGGAACAAACTTTCCTGGAATTTACAGCTAGGAAAGCTTTCATGCTAGCTTCTCAGGCTTTCTCCATGCTGGTCTACCGGCTATTGTCTGGGCAGTTAACATTTTAATTAATAACTCCCTTCCCCTGCCCAGGCAGCTATGGATGGAGGAGGTGAGGGTTCCACTCTGCCTTGAGCTTCCACTTCCCGTGTCTTTCTACCCCCATTAAGGTGGCCCTTTAAATTATATAAAGATGTGCATCACATGGAGAAAAGCAATTGATCAGTTAGATGACGTTCGGCCATGATAGAAGCCAGCACTCCCATCTCAGCCTCAAGATACTGCCAGGGTTTGCATTCCTCAGCCGGGACTAGTAGCTAGCAGCTGAGGCTCATTTCCCCCACAAGGGGAAGGAGGTGCAGACAAATCTATAGGAATTTTTAAGACATCATTATTCAACACATTGCATGTGATTACATTTTGACGAGCTTTTTATTGCTAATTCATCATCCAAGATGTAGCACTCTAGATATGAAATTAATCTAGTAGAACAAAGGTCAGAGTCTGTCCAGTGAAAAGAAGAGCTTTTTCCTTGTCAAATGCTTTTGGCAAACAATAAAGCAGCAGAGAATCCTATCTTGAAACCAAATTTCCTGAAAGTGCCTACTGTCTATTACTAACAGCATAAAGCCAATGCTCCCTGGTACTTCTAAGTCCACATGTAGGTTCTCCAAGTGGGCTGGTACAGTGGGAACAGATGTGCAGGGACCTGAAATAGAATGGAAAATGTGCCCGATGCCTTCCGGTTAATGCAAAGCTCTATGCAATTTATACCAAACTACCTTTGAAACTACAGTCTACAACAAATAAATTTTTGCAGAGAAATATCAATCTACCACTGTTGTAGTCTGAATTATCTCAGAAGCAGACCCTAATACCAGGATTCTAGTGCAAAGCTTTTATTTGGAGGGAACTATCTGGGATCTGTAGGGAAATAAGTGATTCAGAGAAGAGAATGTGGCCCACACAGCGTGTCATATCACTGCAGGCCAATCCAAAACCAAACCCATTGTCCTCTAGTCAATTCCGACTCACAGCAACTCTATAGGACAGAGCAGAACTGCCCTGTAGACTTTCTAAGGAGCTCTTCTGGTTAGTAGTCGTAGCTCTTAACCACTGCACCACCAGGGACTACTGTGGGCAACTGGAGCTTAATCCCACTGAGGAACTCTGCGGGGGGCAGTGTAGAACGCACACCAGCTTGAGAGATGAGAGTGCTCATCAGTCTTTGTTTTGTTGTTGTTGTTAGGTGCCATCAAGTCACTTCCTACTCATAGCAACCCTATGTACAACACAACGGAACACTGCCGGTCCTGTGCCATCTTCACAATTGTTGGCGTGTTTGAGCCCATTGTGGCAACCACCATGTCAATTCATGTAGTTGAGAGTCTTCCTCTTTTTTGTTGACGCTCTACTCTACCAAGCGTGATGTCTTTCTCTAGAGACTTATGCCTCTTGACAATATGTCCAAAGTATGTGAGATGAAGTCTCACCATTCTCTCTTGCAAGGAGCATTCTGGCTGTACTTCTTCCAAGACAGAGTTGCTCTTTCTTCTGGCAGTGCATGGTATATTCAACATTCTTCACCAACGCCATAATTCAAAGACATCAATTCTTCTTCATTCTTCCTTATTCATTGTCCAGCTTTTACAAGCATTATGAGGTGACTGAAAATACCATGGCTTAGGTCAGGCACCTAAGTCCTCAAGGTGACATCTCGTTTTTTTAACACTTTAAAGGGGTCTTTTGAAGCAGATTTGCCCACTGCAATACATTGTTTGACTTCTTGACTACTGCTTCCATAGACACTGATTTTGGATCCAAGTAAAATGGAATTCTTGACAACTTCAATCTTTTCTCTGTTTATCATGATGTTGCTTACTGGTCCAGTTGTGAGGATTTTTGTTTTCTTTATGTTAAGACGTAGTCCATACTGAAGGCTGCAGTCTTGGATCTTCATCAGTAAGCAAAGTTATGTCATCTGCATGTCATGGGTTGTAAGGAAACCGTGGTGGCATAGTGGTTAAGAACCATGGCTGCTAACCAAATTTTGAATCCAACAGGCACTCCTTAGAAACTGTATGAGATAGTTCTACTCTGTCCTATAGGGTCAATATGAGTTAGAATTGACAACAATTTTTTTTTTTTTAATGCAATTCTGATGCTGTATTCTTCTTCATATACTCCAGCTTCTTGGATTATTTGCTCAGTATACAGACTGAATAAGTATGGTGAAAGGATATAACCCTGACACACAGCTTTCTTGTCTTTAAACCATGCACTATTCCCTTGTTCTGTATCAACAGCTGCCTCTTGGTCTATGTGCAGGTCCCACATGAGCACAATTAAGTGTTCTGGGATTCTCAATCTTTGCAATGTTACCCGTAATTTGTTATGATCCACACAGTCGAATGCTTTTGCATAGTCAATAAAACACAGTAAACATCCTTCTGATATTCTCTGCTTCCAGCTGAAGACCCATCTGACATCAGTAATGGTATCCCTGGTTCCATGTCCTCTTCTGAACCCAGCTTGACTTTCTGGCGGTTCCCTGTCAATGCACTGCTGCAGCCGCTTTTGAATGATCTTCAGCATAATCTTCTTTGCATGTGATAATAATGATATTGTTCAAGAATTTCTGCATTGCGCTCATCGCCTTTCTTTGCAATGGCATGTATATGGATCTCTTTTAGTTGGCAGGCCAGGTAGCTGTCTCCCAAATTTCTTGGCACTGACGAGTGAGTGCTTCCGGTGTTGTACCCATTTGTTAAAACATCTCAAGTGGTATTCCATCAGTTCCTGGAGCCTTGTTTTTCACCAATGCTTTAAGTGCAGCTTGGACTTCTTCCTTCATTACCATCGGTTCTGGATCATATGCTACCTACCTCCTAAAATGGCTGAACGTTGACCGATTCTTTTTGGTACAGTGACTCTGTGTATTCCTTCCATCTTCTTTTGATGCTTCCTGTGTCGTTCAATATTTTGCCCATAGAATCCTTCAATACTGTAACTCAAGGCTTGAATTTTCTCTTCGGTTCATTCAGTTTGAAATGACGAGTGTGTTCCTTCCTTTTGATTTTCTAACTGCACGGCTTTGTACATTTGATTATAATACTTTGTCTTCTCAAGCTGCCCTTTGAAATCTTCTGTTTGGATCTTTTACGTCATCATTTCTTCATTTCACTTTAGAACTATTCTACATTCAACAGCAAGTTTCAGTCTCTTCTGACGTTCAGTTTGCCCTTTTTTTTCTTTTTTCCTGTCTTTTGAATGGCCTCCTGCTTCCTTCACGTATGCTGTCCTTGATGTCATCCCACAACTCATCTGGTCTGCAGTCATTGGTGTTCAATGCAGCGAATCTGTTCTTGAGATGGTCTCTAAACGCAGGTGGAATATACTCAAGGTCATACTTTGGCTTTCACGGACTCATTTTAATTTTCCTCAGCTTCAACTTGAACTTGCGTATGAGCGGCTGGTTGTCTGTTCCACAGTTGGCCCCTGGCCTTGTTCTGACTGATGATATTCAGCTTCTCCATCATTTTCCACAGATACAGTTGATTTGATTCTTATGTATTCCATTCAGTGATGTCCACGTGTATAGTTGTTGGTCTATGTTGTTGAAAAAAAGGAATTTCCAACAAATAAGTCATTGGTCTTGCAAATTCTATCATGTGATTCTCCCATGTTGTTTCCATCACCAAGGCCATATTTTCCAACTACTGAGGCTTTTTTGTTTCCAGCTTTTGCATTCCAATCAACAGTAATTATTTATACATCTTGACTGCATGTTTGCTCAGTTTTAGACTGCAGAAGTTGGTAAAAATCTTCATTTCTGGCATTAGTGGTTGTTGCATAAATTTGAATAATAGTTTATTAGCTGGTCTTCCGTGTAGGTGTATGGGTATTATACTATCACTGACAGCATTTCAGGGCAGATTTTGAAATTTTCTTTTTGACAATGAATATGATGTTGTTCTTCTTCAATTTGTCATTCCTGGCATAGTAGACCATATGATTGTACAATTCAAAATGGTCAATATCAGTCCATTTCAGCTCACTAATGCCTACGATATCAATCTTAAAGTGTTCTATTTCATCTTTGATGACTACCAATTTTCCTAGATTCACACGTCATACATTCCATGTTTTGATTATTAACGGATGTCTGCAGATGTTTCTTCTCATTTTGAGTCATGCTAAATGAAGATCCTGAGAGCTTCACTCCACTCTTGTCATTAAGGGCGACTCTACTTTGAGGAGGCAGCTTTTCCCCAGTTGTATTTTGAGTGCCTTCCAACCTGATGGGCCCACCTCTGGCCACCATATCAGACAATGATCTGCTTCTGTCCATAAGGTTCTCACTGGCCAGTTTTTACAGTAGATCTGTCTTTGTCTGGAAGCTCCACTGCATCCTGTCCACCAATGATGACTCTGCTAGTATTTGAAATACCGGTGACATACCTTCTAGCATCATAGCAACATGCAAGCTGACAGTGCGACAAACTGACAGAGGAGTGGTGAAGTCTTTGTTTAAGGGATGCTAATTTGTTGGCACTTCTGGTTTGCTGCATGCCTGGGAAGAGTGGGCTCCAGAAGCCAGAGAAAGTCCTCACCCAGGTGGTGGAAGCTGCAAGCTAGGCCTGCATGTGCAGAAACGCTGAGCTGAGGGGACAAGGGCAGGGCAGCAACATCGATTGCATCACTAAGTAAGACCCCAAATAGGAATTTGTCACTAAACTTTAGATGACCTATCCAACAGATTCCAGGTCATGGCATACTGAACATCCCCAGGCTTCAAGGTCTTGCACAGAATTTCCTCAACCTGGACTATTCTCTACAATCTTTGCACAGTGATTTCTTTCTTATCCCTCAGGTCTCAGCTTAAAACCTCATCTCTAAGAAGGGCTCTCCCTGACCTCCCAACTAAGGTAGGTACCTTTCTCCTCTGTCTTGTTTTCTTGGATCCTTATTTCCTTAGGGGAGCTGACTGAAAATATGTAATGATTTTTCATCTATTTGTTTATTTATGAGCTCTTAAAAACATACCTTCTCCATTTGATTGCAAAGAAGAAAGAGAGGAAGACAGAAGGGAGTGAGGGAGGGAGGGAAGGAAGAACTCTAAGTTTTTAAAATTTATTCCTTCATATTAATTCATTCATTATTTATCTTCCATTTTAGTAGAAGCACTTCCATATAATCTTCCAATAAATTTCTCTTTTGCTCAAGTCATTCAGATTTCATATCTGTTGCTTGCAACCAGAACAGTCTGACCAATAGAGCCATGAAATCCCAACGTCTGGGAACCACTGCTAGGTGTGGCCAGGCCACTGCTCTCATGCATAGAGTTCACTATCCCCCTCCCCCAGCCCCTCCTCTCCCCTGCAAAACCTTCTCCCTCTAAAGCTCACCTCACACTCAGAGCAGTTCTCTCCCCACCCCACCAAGTTTCTCGCACAGGCCTTGAGTTTGGGCTCCCCACTCCATTGCAGACGTATCTTGACGTGTCTGCACCTCACTGCATAGCCAGCAATCTGAAGACACAGATCAGATTGTGCTTTTGTTCTCCCTTGTATCTCCAGGGTCTGGCGAGGTATCTGGCAAAGGAGGTGAATGATAAATAAAAGGGAAGAAAGACCCACATTTAGGGAACCGAGCTCACAATGAAACAGTATATTATTAAGTGCCAGTGTGAAAGTGCTGACAAGAAGTACAATTTATGAAAAGACTTGGTGTCTAGCTGTGGATGGGGTGGCTGAGGAAGGCTGCAGGGAGCTGGTTTTCAGCCTGGAAGCTTGAGGTTACAGTTTGTGATTCAGTCCAACACAAGTGCATACCTGGATGAGTAACTCCTCATTCATATGTAACAGGATCCCTTTCTTCCTTCCCTCCTTTGTTCCTCCCTTCCCTCCCCTGTTCATTCTTACATCTTTTCTTCTATGCTCCCTTCGTCCCTTTCTTCTTTCCTTCTTTCTTTCTTGGCAAAGTAAGTACTGTAAAAACACAAAAACCTTCCACCTACACTTACCTTTCTATCAGTCATGGACCTAGCAGGAAGCAGATGGCACAGTCAAGCTGGCTAATTAAGGCAGGCTTAAATTTTTTTTTTTTTTTAAATAAAGGAACTATTTTAACCGAGTGGGTAAAAAAAAAAAAAAAAACTACAAGAAACGGTGCAGTGCCGTAAAGCCACAAACAGTGGGTACCTTTTCCACCACTCTGCATGACAGGACACACAGAGGCAGCAGGCACAAGAACCCAGAGAGAGAAAGCCACATAGAGGAGGGGGCTTAAGTGGTTTCATATTGGGGTACAGCCAGTCCAGGGGGAACAGGGATGAATACACATCCTGGCCTCATCTCCTCTCTCCTCTCCTTGTGGGTATCCCCACCAGCCAAGCCTCACCCACAGTCCACTGCTGTGGTCCACACAGTCAGCCTCCAGGGCAGAGGCTGGGAAAGGTGGAAGGTGATCTGGACAGGCTAAGGGCAGCTCCCCAGCCCAGCTTGCATTTTGTAACAAACATCATAACACAACCTCGTAATTAAGGGTGGTTCTTTCAATTGAACATGCTAATTTTATTAACAAAACAAAACCAAACCTACCTCATCTCATCATTTTTTCCTGAGGATGGATGCAGAGTTATTTTCTAACACAGCCATGGGCCTGGTCTTCAGAGACCATCATTACACACAGTTGATCTATGTGATACGTGTTAAAAAAGCAGGATGCTGTAAAGGCTTAGCAGGTGCGGCGTGCAGGGTTGTTCAGTGCAGAGCCTGACTCCTGGTATCCTAAGAGTCGAGTTATTATTACTAGTCTCCTTCTCTGTTGTCATGGAGTCCCTAGGTGGTGCAAATGGTTACTGTAATGCACTCAGGTACTAACTTAAAAGTTGGTGGTTCAAGTCCACCCAGAGGTGCCTTGGAAGAAAGGCCTGGCAAACTACTTCTAAAAAAATCAGTCCTTGAAAACCCTATGGAGCCCAGTTCTATTCTGATGCACATGGGGTTGCCATAAGGGAACTCCGTGGCAACTGGTGTTTTTATCTGCTGCCGGGCTCAGCACACAGAGGACATCAGGAAGGCACGTTGTGTACACTCAAAAACTCCTCCTGGAGGTGATTCCCCCATCTCATCTATTCCCTACGTGCCCAAGCTCACACCCAGCCATAGAGCTTGGGGGCCAAGAGGCTGTGGGTTTGAATGCTTGAGGTTTACAGAAGAGAACGCAGCACCAACTCGACCGAAATCCAGCCACCCGCTGCCTTCCATAATGGCCCAAGATCAGAACGTGTAAGCATTCACCCTCAGAACTGCGGCACTTCCACTCAAGTGTCCACGTCGAGGCAGGTTATATGGTGCCCTCAACAATCTCTTTGAGAAGAAAGCACGCAAGACTCTGCTTTCTCTCTTGCCAAATGGCGTGCTTCAAAAGGAGCAGACTCTGCGTGGGGTCACACAGGCTTGTTTATTTTTGCTCAGCAAACACACTCCTCTGAGCAGATAAACTTACTAAGCATCAGCTAATTCTTTCTTTTAAACTCAACTGAGTGGATTCAGACCAGGCAAAGTCAGAGCTGCCTGGGACTCTGTTCTGAGCATCTGTGACTGCAGGGACCCCAGTCGTGGAGGGTCTGGGCACATGGCAGTGCCCGTGCGCCACCTACTGGTGAGCCTCTTTCAGTTCATCAACCACCACTGAGTTGACTGAGAAGAGATTCCAGCACATGGGGACCACTGAAAGGCTTGTAAGTGATGCTAAGCTCCAGCTCCATATGCTCCAAAAGGCTGCAGCTAACAAAATGCATGGCTCTGAGGCCTGAAAGAAAAGTCGTGCCTGCTCCAGTCCAAGGACAGCACTTCTGGGGAGAGTGTGGGGCAACCGCTGAGTGGGAGGAAATGCCCCTAGAGCAGACCGTGGATGCAGCTGATGTGCTGTCACCTCCTCTGGGAGGCCCTCCTGCCTCTCAGGACACCCTTCCTTGAGGGAAACTGATGCTCCTTATGCGCAGAGCTTCTCTGGGCCCCTCTGGCTGACCAGGAATTTTGGCTTTGGGTAGTGTACTTCTCATAAGCAGAGACATCATTCTACCTGCTTCTTTGTCCCTTTATCTAGTCCTTTGCTTGAATTAAGGCACAGTAGACGCTCACAAACAAGCAGAGGGTGGGCAGGGGTGCAAAGAGAGCCAACAACAGTGCGTTCACTTTCCAGCGCCTGACAAAGCAAGGACTCACTAAATCTGATGGGTGAGTGTGCAGTATCTGCACTTACCGTTTACTGTAGGAAACCTGCACCCACACCCCTGCATTTCTTCCTCATTGAGCAAATGCTTACTGACTCCCTCCTCTGTGCAGCAGCCGAGTATTTTGTAGCTTGTATTCACAGGAGACTGTAGGGGAGAAATGAGACACGGGGGCTTTTCCAAGAGTCATCAGCCATCCAGAGAAACTAAAGTGGGGGACGTGGTGGAGGAAGAGAGTGGCTCCTTCAGTTGGGGGTCTGGGATGGCCTCTGAGGAGGTGACACCTGAGCTGGGCATGGAGGAGAGAAAAAGCCAGTCCTGGGGAGCAGGGGAGAGGCTCCAGGTAGAGGGAAGAGCAAGCACAGGGACTAGACCAGGAGGCACTTGGGGTACAGAGGGAAGGGCCAGCATGGCACAGGCAGCGCTGCAGACAGGGAGACTAGCTCTTTGCAGGGGCGGGGGGGGTGGAGCAGCTCTGGCAGGTGCTGTGGGTCGCAGTAGGTAAGGACAGGTTCTCCTCTAAACGCCGAAGGAAGCCACTGGGAAGACTTATGCAGGTGAGTGGCAACAGCTGATTGAAGCCTTTGAAAGCCCCTCTGACTGCTGAGAGAATAGGACTGCTGGAGGCTGGGGTGGGGGGGGTGGCAAGAACAGGTATCCAGGTATCCAGGGATGGGCCTAAGGGGGACTGATGTCATCCAGGATAGACATGACGGTGACCCTCACCAGGTGGTAGTGGCAAAGACAGAGAGAGGTGGGCAGGTTTGGGTGCATTTAGGAGCTAGATCCAGTAGGACATATGGGTGACTGTACAGGGACAGGGTGGGGGGGTGGGTAGACCTGAAAAAGCAACTGGAGGAAGCCACGCCCACACTTGTTGCACTAAAAAGAAGCCATCAGTACTTGGATTATGTAGGTGTGGATGGGAAGAACAAATGAAGGGAAACTGAGGAGTTGCTGCCCCAGCATTATATACAAAAAGAGAACTATAAAATGTATGGAATATAAGCGAGACTCTGCGTAATTGAGAATATGCATAATTATATAAAGATCACATCTAAACTTTGTATCTAAATTTTAAGAGTTATATAGAATTTCCTCACCCGGCCCATTGGTTACGCTAAGGCAGACCTAAACAACAGTTCTAACGGTGCCTTCCCTTTTAAACTGGTATTTGGTACGTGCTCTCTACTTAGGATTTAAAACATATTTACATGTGTCCATAGGTATGTCCACTTAGTTCTAAAAAGGACTAAGGTACAAGGACATTTTACACGCATCGGCATGTCTGTGGGTCAGTCCAGGTATCCCTAGCCTTCTATAAGAGCCCATGCATAACCCAAGTGCGATAGCAAATGGCACGGAAAAATACATCGCCTGAGCGTCAACAAGAACAAGGAAGCAGAATCAAAGTTTAGAGTGGGGCGGGGACAGTCAAGGAGTAACCCCAGGAAAAGGTTGTAGACATCAGTTAGAACTCAGGCTGTGGAGAGCCCTTGCATGGGGCAAAACCCTGAAATCCAGAGGAAAGGAGAAGACTCCTTATAGGTTAGGAAGATGACACAATTATTCGCAGGATATGGGGTTATTAAAGAGTTAACCTGAATTTTACAGAACAGCAGAAATCATTTCGGTGGCTAGATATTCTGATTTAGATAATCTGACAGCTCAGGTTCAACCAATGGGCTAATTTTCCCATCTGCTGACCTGTGGGGCGGTTTGGGTTCCCACAGAGGCCCTTAGAGTAAACCCAGATGGCTGAAATAGCCAGAGTTGCCCAGCCAAACTAGGAAGCCCGTCTGCCCTGGCCAATGACTCAGTGCCGCTGAATTCTGGACAAGCACCCACCCCAGAGGCCAGAGAGGCCACAGCCTGGCTGCTGACTAACCACTGAGTTACAGAATGGTGCAGGTGTCAGAGGCGTGGGGGAGCCCGGTTCTATCCACCTTAAGGAAAGAGAAGGTCCTGTCATCCATCTTAGCTAGGATGGCCCAAGATGTCTGGTTACACTCTAGACCTTTACTGTCCCAGATGGTAGCCACAGGCCATATGTGGCTACTGAGCACCTAAAATGTGGCTGGTTCAATGGAGATGTTCTGAAACTATAAAATAAATACACAACAGACGTCAAAGAGTAGTGTAGAAAAAAGTGTAAAATATCATATCAATAATTTTTATATTGATTACATGTTGAGACAATACTTTGAATATATGGGTTAAATAAAATACATTCTTAAAAATGTGGCTACTAAAAAGTTTAAATTACACAGGTGGCTCATATTTGTGGCTTATATTACCTGTACCTGGACAGCACAGGTACAGACACTGATTCTGACAACAGTGGTCCAAGCATTAGCATTATTCACCCATGTGGCTACAAAGACAAGGCCTCTCAGTCACCCCCACCCTCCAACCTCCACTCTGCCTCACAGTTTCTGAAGAGCCAACTTCACACAGTGACTTCGGTACATCTAGGCTGATCTGAGTTAGGGATCCTGGCTCTAGCACTTTGGAGCTGCATGATCTTGGGAAGCCACCTTACCTCTCAGTGCCTCAGCTTCCCTCCTGTAACATATTTCCCTTCCTCACAGGGAACTCCGGCTCCTCATCCTGGTACTCACAGATGGCCACAACCCAACTCCAAGGCTGCCTTCTAGACACGTCCTCCAAGCCCCCTCCCCAAGTCCATATACAACACATACCACACAGCCACCTGCATCCTAGGCTGGCTGATAAACTAAAAAATTTATCAGCAAATGATAAACTAATTAGTGATTAAAAGCACTAACACACATGAAATACTTAGAACAGCGTCTGGTATGTAAAAAGGAATCAACAAATGTTAAAAAAAAAAAATACTAAGACCAGCAAATGAAATGTTACATCTCCCCTAGATCTGTAGCTGCTCATATACATATCTCATCCACCCTATTAGATTTTGAGTTCTTTGAGGCAAGGCGCACCTCTATAGCCACTCCAACCAGCTTGCTCAAGCCTCGAACGTGGGAGACATACAGTGAATGTTGAAGGAATGAAGCACAGATTTCTCTCCGTCATTGCCAGCTCCCTTCTGGTCCTCCACATCAGGCTGCCCACGTGACTAGCAAATTCTCCATCTGGAATAGAAACTCCCTGGCATCCTTCGCTACCTCCTGGGCTTGCAGACACACTGGAGCAAACAGCTATTGGCAGATTTCAGCGTGGGCTTTGTAGACATGAGTCCCAGCCTTGGCCTGCCCGAGGCTCCTCTGTGGAACCCTGTCACTCCTGTGGCTGCTGGAGGGAACCTTCTTTGTCTTCTCGTGGTGGTCTCAAAGTCCGGGCCTCCTTGAGGAAGGAAATCAGCTTAGACATCCTTTCCTCCTATACAGGAGAAACGAATGGACCACCAAAATCTCAACAAAAATACAGATTCAGCTGAAGGTGGAGCCTTCCCAGTCCCACCTCTGTCAGTTCCCCACTAGACAAAAATAAAACAGAAGCTACATTTGGGGCTGCATATTTTAAGAAAAATCCATAAAGCTCACAAAGAGATTGGAAAAAAAAAAAAAGGCAAGAAAACTTAAATGTAGACAGTAATTATGCCCTGAAATCTTTGTAGCCTGAATTTTAAAGAGTGGTAAAGAAAACGGGAAAAAAAAAAAAAAAATGTAGGTATCTAATTACTCAAAAGCTTGGCATTCTAGTTCTGAAAAATCAGCCACTGGAAACCGTATGGAGCACAGCTCTACACCGGGCTCACCAGGAGTAGAAACAGACTCGACAACTGGTTTTAATTACTCAAAAAGCAGCCCTCAAAGTCTAACTTTAATCCCTCTTGCTGGGCTGTTGCCCCACTCACCACCCGGGGAAGAGGTCCTCAGCCCACCGTGAAGCAGCCCTCTGCCCCGCTCGCAGATGGCCACATCAGCCTAACACAGGGCCACTGCACACCTGGCACCAGCTGTACGTTTGTTGAATCAATGTTGGTTCATCCACCAAGAAGTTCAGAGCTGGTGGCAAGGACTGAGTGGTGGAGAAACACTTGGAGGACAGCTAAGGAAAGCCCAGTTAGCAACAGAAAAGTATGGCTTTAGCAGTTACGCCAATTACACCAAACTGAGTTTGCTGAGTAAGGCTCTTACATCTGAGCTGTTTTTGGAGACGCTTTATGATTCACACCCAAATCATACAAGACTGAAGAAAATACTGGATAAAATCAAGCCAAACATTAAGTTTGGGGGAAAGATTTTATTGGACAAATTAGAAAAATAATGGTATTGTGCTTCAGAGAAACCCACTTCTTTCCTCTGGCTGCAGAGGCAGGAACGACCTCAGTGGCAGATGGAGAGGGATATGAATTATTTGAATGCAGCCTGCTCCATCCTCTCCTCCCTAGCCACAACCCCACACTCATACCCACTGCGCTAATCTGGCAGCCTTGGCCCAAATGCAGGGGGACGTCCATTTACAGTAAGGATTCAATGACACAGCTGGGCTTGGGAGAAGGCGAGTTGGGCCTGAATGAGGATTCTCTGCCTAGGCTAGCTAGGGAAGCTGCTTGCAGCAGCTGTTTCCAGCTGTGCTTGGGAAGGAGTCTGGCAGGTAGCTTGATGCCCACTGCGGACACAGGCTTTCTGGAAGAAGCTCGTGAGTTAGGTCCTCTAGAAGAATCCAAAGTAAGTAAAAATGGAAACAGTGGCCTGGGAGGATCCCTTCATCCACTTATCTACTGAGTGCCCACCACGTGCTGAGTGAAATGGTGGTGAGGGAGACGGAGTGACAGAGCAGCAGCAGAGGCGGACAAATAACTTGGGCACATGAGAGCCCGGGTATTCCATCCCATGGAGGTTGACTCTTAACTATCACTCTTCAGTTATGGCAACTTCTAGGATTACTGTTATTGCTATTTTTGTTGTTGTTGTTTAAATAACTTGGGCCTCCTCACAGTACAGTTGCTGTCTACCTGTCTCCTAGACCAGAATTGGCCAAAGGTTCCTAGAGAATCAAAAAGAAAACTGAGGACGCGTGTGTATGTTTGAGAGACTGACACACACACACACACGAATGCATGCATGCATAGGCTTGAATGAGGTCACATAGACCAAGTTGATGGCAGGCTGGGAATTAAAGCAGGCTTTTTTTTTTTATATGATACTAAAAAAAAAAAAAAACTTTTTTTTATATGATACTAGAGACTCTATCTGTAAACTTGTGTGTATGTGTGTGTACATGAATCCTTGCCAAGGTTGACTACAATAGTCTGAACCACTGAATTCTTAAAAAGTGTTCTTTAGATTCCCTCTAATACCCAGCACCACCGTGTCCTCCCAACCTTTACAGCAGCTGAGGACATGTCAAGAGAGCTGACAGAACCCAAGAAAGATGCTAGCATAACTATTGCCACCCCATAAGCGTCTGGGCCCTACTTTGTTATACCAGTCTCTTTCTTGCATCATTCCATTTATTCCAAGAACCAACCTATAGTATAAATAGTATGATTATCACAGGATTACAGGAGGAAAATGAGGCTCAGAGAGGTTGTATGACTTGTCCTTGTCAGGATGACAAGTCAAGGGCAAACTGCATGATGATGACAAAGGTGAGTTCCTTCCACTTCACCATTACCTTTGCCTGGGAGAAAACTCAAGGCAGAGTAACACACATTTATTGAGCAATTCAGATGGGTTAGTTCATGTTATCCTCAAGTTTGGCATCACCCCAAAACTCCTCTGATGGCCTCATGGTCAAAGGCAGATGAATGAAAGAGATGGCCCACTGGCATGGCCATTTCTTAGGTTCTTATCATGAATTGACTGCAAAATGGTTTATATGGTATGGGTTCCCACAAGTGAGATGTGGGGCATTTGGTCAGGCCACCCTCTTTATGGAAACCTCACTATGGCTACCACTTTTAAATGGTGAAACCATTTGGTGCAGTGTTTCAACAGTGAGAAGAATAAAAATGACTTATATCTGTAAGTCTGTAAACTGCGAGGAGATGCCTGCTTTTCTAGGAACCTTCCAGCTGCCTCTCAGTAGGCATAGCTCTGGAAAGTGCTTCAGATGGACTATTTGCAAACAGACCATTTGCCATAAGACCAGGAGATAGGAAAGACCAGAAAGACACAGTGAGGAGACCGTGTAGATGGGAGCCGATCATTTCTACCGCTGCAGAGAGGGAATCTACCTTGGCGACTTCTGTCATCTGGTTCCATTTCGCTCCTCCTTTAAAAGCTGATAGGAAGTTAATTCATCCACTGGCAGATCCAGGCTTGATTGTTTCATCGATTCTGTTCCATTGAATTTCGAAAAAATTTCTAAAAGCCCATATACTCAGCCATACCAAACACATAACTCCTACCATCCCCAACAGAGAAGCCTAGTTGGGTGGCCTGGAGGTGGGCAATGCGTTAAGCATGTCACTGTCAAAGGCTTTTCAATCAGACTTTTCAATGATTGTAACTGAGTTACATTTAGAATTAGCTAGTCAGTTAACCCAGTCTCTTTGTGATAAAAAGATAGCTGAAATCAAACTATTACCCTAAGTCCCTTCTTAAAGCATGCATATGGGATCCACATGAGGTGGCCATGACTCCACTAATACCAGGGTGATTAGAACGAAGTTGGATGACGATGGAGCTCTCACATGAACTGTTTCTAAACAATGATGCAAGAGAGAAGCACAATGCCTCGCCAATAAACATTTGCATAGCAGGCACTATAGCTACTTTCTAATTTTGATGAAGAGGAAAAGTCATGTGGGGTGGATGGGTCTATGTGCGTTTGTGTGTGTGTGTTTGTATGTGTGTGTGGACTGCTATAGAAAACGACTCACTTTCTTAACTTTAAAAAGCATTGTTCACTATGTTATTCTTTATACTTTTATATCTTCTTTAAAAACACATACACAGATCCAAAGGGATGGCCATGTTTCAATTAGTTCAGGGATGGCAAACACTTGGCTCACTTACTGCCAACACCTCTACTGAGTCCACCATGGACACTCTCAATAAATGAGGGCCCCCCACCCCATGAGCCTGATGTTGCCTGAGAACCCTCTTCCACACCATGCTATACTGGCAGCCTATACTGGGGATTAGGGTTGACAGTGAGAGCATAGGCTGTCCTGGATTTGCCCTAACCCCACTCATTTCAGAGAGGGTGAAAGCAAGGCTGAGAGAAAGAAAGTGGTTTATGTGCCACGTCAGCAAACAATGCTACCGGTTATCACTTATGCAGGAAATGGAGAAAGTCTCAACTGTTTTGATTTAGCAAAAAAATGTGAACAGCTTCTACCCACAAGGCACTGCTCCTGACCAATGTCACTTGGGGGCAAATCCCATTGTAATGAATTTCCGGGGATTCTGGGTCTAATTTATTGTATAAAATGTGACTTGCAATACGTGGGACTTGTGTCGGAGCGTGAGAGTCCATTTGTTATATAAAGGTATCCATTGTAATGGGTTTCAAGCGATCTTGAGTTAAAGAAAACATATCACATACATTGGCATGTGTAAAATAAGTAAATAACAATGTATATAGATACATATGTGTTAATAAAGGCAAAACAGTGAATACACTTATCCTACATTAGTTACATATTATGTGTCAAAATATTATTAATAAACTACAACAAACTTTTCTAGACAATACTACAAACTGAGCTTTTAAAGTAAAAATTGCAGCCAAGGGTCATCATTGTAGGACTGAAGAAAATCTTCCAAAATCGTAAAAGGAGAAGCACAGAAACAAGGGAGTATTTCTCTTACCAGCGGCCTGAGTTCTGGATGCGTCAGAATGTATCCATTATTTGTGATTGCAAAGGCATAACCGTGAATCCCTAACTGAAAGAGGAAGCGAGAGAGAAACCTTCATTAGCGTGCTCCCTGGTGAATTCACAAAGCAGAAAGCAGGCTGACATTTAGTAATTTACAGCTTAAACTTGGCATTCATAACTCTTATCAGCACAATATTTCATTAAAATGAATACAAAGCACTGATCCCTGACTTTTGCTGGAAACGAAGACCTGTCACAGGGTAAGCTCAGCAAATAGCACAAGTTAAAATGTCCCCACCCCACGCTGGCATCCAAGGCCCTATTTTGATTTATTTAAAACAAAAAACAATTACCATTTTTTTTTTTTTTTTTTTACAAAAAAGTGGCTTATGTTTCTGGAAAGACCCAATGCTCAAAGGAACCAAGTTTTATCAACCTGAGTATCTCCTCTCTACCTGGTACAAGGGAAGAAAGGCCTCATGCTGGACTGGCACCCAGGCTTCCTACAACTCCATGTCCACTGGGGCCACCTAAAACCTGCAGTCTCCTAGGCTGTCATTTTCCATAATTCTTCCAGGGTGAAAGTGTCCCCACCAGCCTATATAGGAGCCTGCCAACCCCTTTAATATCCCTTTGTCTTTAAATGGTGCGGCTGCCAGGCTTTTCCATGCATGCTTCCATCCACACAAAGCCTGGGTAATTTTCTATGCAGAGTCTCACTTAATTTATGTTTTCTGACTAAATGGAACTATGGGAAATAGTTTGAGAGCAATGAAATGTTTTATTAGCTTTAAAAAGTATGTAATCAAATTTAACACTGCACTTATTTAAATAATAATCCCGGCTTTTGGACAATATTTCTATTACACAGTCGACTGCACCCATTGGTTACAATAAATTTACCTACAAATCATTCATGTATTAAAATGGCCTCTGGCATAAAACCCTTATTGATTTCTCTCTGAAGAAAAAAAAAAAAATGTAACCTACTTTTGCCAGAGCAGTGAAAAGGGGAGAAGAAAAGAAAATCTTCTATTTTTTCCAATGGGTTATTTCATAGTTCTCAACCCTTGCTACACTATTTGTTATTTTTCTTTAAAATTCTCTGCCACTCACACTCTTGACTACGAAACTATTAAATGATCCAGACAACAGTTTACAAACCAGGAGTGACCCTGTCTATTAGCTTAACGTCAAGGTGATATGAAATTACCTTCAGAGAATTTAACACTGGTAATTAAAAGTTTCCCTTGCATTACATAAAGCAAATATGCCTGCCGTAGTCAAGGGCAGCAGACTTTTTCTCCTGGAGTTACCTGGAACAGCAAGTCTTAATAAGATTCTGCTCGATTCTAACGATAAAAGTCTATTTCATTCTGCTGTGAAAGACAAACCAGAGATTTCCTACCCTTCGAGATATGTATCATCTCTTCCATCTTGTCTCTTGGAAAAATGTCAGCCATGGTCAACACTGCATTAATTACATTACGTCCCAATTTAATACAGACTAAAAAACCAAACCTTTTGCTGTTGAGTCGATTCTGATTCACAGCAACCCTATGGGACAGAGTAGAACTGTCCCATAGAGTTTCCAAGGAGTGCCTGATGGGATTTGAACTGCTGACCTTTTGGTTAGCAGCTATAGCACTTAACCACCACACCACCAGGGTTTCCAACTGGAGGGGTTAAAAAGGACTCTGAGAGCTTGACCTTTTTCCATTAAATAAAAAAGCGACATTTGATTGTAAATTCAAACTCAAAATTAGACCAAACAAATGATATCTTATAGTGAGCTAATGTATTAACTAGCTCACTATAAAAAGTGAGGAAGACCCTCAACGAGATGGACTGACACAGTGGCTACAACAATGGGCCCATGCATAACAACTGTGAGGATGGTGCAGGACCCGGCAGTGTTTCCTTCGGTTGTACGTAGGGTCCCTATGAGTCAGATTAGATGGCACCCAACAACAACAATGTATTCAACGCCGTTATTATGTACATTACTTCTATTTGCATTTTGCTGATGGGAAGTAACACTCAAAAGAAGGTAGGACTCCTTGTATATGTTATGAAAGAAAAGAATAAGCCCTGATCAAAATGGTAATAATCTGTTATCTGTGACTTTCATTAGAATCAATCAGGGCATCAGTCAAGGCATTTGATTGTTTAATGCCTATCTCCCCAAAGAATACAAGCTCCATGAGAGCAGAGCTCACACCACAGGGTTAAAAAAATAAGGAGGGGAAGCTGAGATGGAGTAGAGAGGAAAAGAAAAAGGAGGAACAGGAAGAAGGTCAAAGAAATAAAATTTAGCACACAGCCCACAAAGCTAAGCTAAATACTCTGCTTCCACCCCTGCAGTGAGACGCTGAGCTCACCTTCCCACCCCAGTGCCCTCCAGTCCTTGTCTAGCTGCCATCTCTTCTCCCTTATTATTCATTCAGAACCCAGCCTACTGGATTCTGGCTTTGACCCCCAAGACACCACCAAAACTCCCTTCTCTACAGTTCCCAGTGGCCTCCTAATTGCCAAACCCAGTGGGACATTCTCTCTTGATCTTCCTGGCTCCAACCACCAAGTGCTTCCTCCTCCTCGAGGCTCTCTAGTCCCTCGGTTTCCAGGCCCCACACTCATGGGTTTCTTCCTCTTCTTAGACTGTCCCTAGCTGACATGCACAACTTTTCCCAAGATTCTTTGTGGGAACGAGGAGAAACAGCTTAATGTATGTCCATTACAACAGTCATCATAGTGTGTGAAGATGCTATACTTATTTTCCTACCTCCTCCGGTGCCCTTGCCTACTATAACTCTCCTCTGCCCTATACGCTTCAGCAACGACCCATACAGAGCTCCAGACCTGTGCTCCAGCCTCGGCCTCTCCCTCAGTGGCAGAGCCAAGCATCCAACTGTGTGTTACCCATCTCTACCTGGACATCTCTCAGGCCCCTGAAATGCACCCAGTCCAAAACAGGGCTCTTCCCTTAAACCTAATCTTCCCCCTCTTCTCTATTTCAGTAGGTGGCACCACCACACCCCAGACTCCCAAGTTAGAACCCTGAGCATCAGCCTTAGACTCTTTTCTCTCTTTCATCCTCAACCTATCCATCCAAGTAATCACTAAATCCTGCTAATTCTTCCAGCAGCTACTCAGATTCAACTCTGCTCCCCACCCTACCATGTATATCTTAATTCAATGCATTTCCATAATGGTCCTATCGGCCTTTCCTGCCTCAAAGCTTGGCCCCAACCAAGTCACCCTCCAGATCTGTCAAAGTCAAAGGTAACTCTAACCATGCTGCTCCCCTGCTTAACCCTCACTAAGACCCCTTTAGTGTGTAAGACAGAGTCCATGGACCTGCCTATCAGGTCTCTCCTGTCTCTTTCCACCCACTGCCTTTCAGGGCATATAGCGATGACAGTAACTCCCCTGCAGTTTTGTCTTCCACCCAGATCTTTATTCACACAGTGCCAATGGCCTAGGGCACCACTCCTTCCCATCTCCCCCAACCTAATTCTTACCCACCCTATTGGCTCAGCCTGAGGATCATCTCCTATAAAGTCTCTCCTGATCCTCCCCTTTGCTCCCTCCCTTCTGTGCCATGTGCTTCCATAAGCCCTGCGCATAATTTCATTACTAACTTCACCCTAGTGCACGGATATGCTACACTTACTTTCCTGCCTCCCTCCTAGCCAGCTAGTTGGTTCTCTCTCCTTCCTTTGCCTTGCTCTAGACATAAGGCAATATCTCCCCCGTTAGAATGAGCTATTTGTGGGAAAAAGCCCATCTTTGACCCTGTAGTCCCTGGCACAACGGCTGACACGTGGCAGGTGCTCAGTTAAAGTTTGTGTGTATTTAAGACGTTTATCATTTTACCCAAATAGTATCTAGTTCATCATCAAAGGTTGCACTAAAATAAATATTTAAAATGCACCAAAAGGAGACACTGATTCGAAACAGCAGTCACACGGCCAGTCCTTCTCAACCTCGGTACCTGGAAAAGTCTTCTGAACATCAGCACCAGTCTGGTTAAATTTCTTTCCAGGAGAACGTTTTTAGAAAAAAAAACGGTTGGTGGCATATAGACGGAAGCTAGGGTCGAGGCAGAAAGAAAGATTCTGAGTATATCTCAGAAAACATTCTGTCGATGACCTCTCAGTGTCAAAAGCATATACTATGACAAGGTCCAACATTTGTTTTTGGCCACAAATCAATATACTGATGAAATCCCTAACTCTTGTTTCATCCAAAATGAAACCAGTCTTCCTGTCCACTCTCACGTTCGGTCCTGTGGAATAACAAAGAACAGGACAGAAACAAGTTCTGCTAAGACTCAGGGCCTGCCAAAGGGGCCCTTGTCCTGAAGCAGCTCTCCTGGAGACCGGGAACCTGAGAGGTCCAGTAGCCTGGGGAAGGAGTTGCTTCCCTTCCAAGTAGAGACTCTGGGCTAATGAAGTGAACCCAATTATAAAATGGCTCGTTACGGTAACAGAAGCTGTGGTGTCTGGAAATTACTGCTGGGGTGTCTGGAATTCTTAATAAAAATTATAGGATGTCTGATCACTTGTGGGAAAACCTATGAAGCTAAGTGAAAAGAACATATTCTATCTTCCGGGAAAACCCCAAGAGCCAAAAGCTGACTCATCTTTACAAGGTGTTAATCGGGAGAGAAAGGTGTGACCCACATTCTGCTCCCTGGAGCTCTCTTCACCTGGACCAGGGAGGCCTGTTCAGCCCTGGGTGTCCTGGCTGTCACACACACCTTTTCCCAAGGCTCTTTGTGGGAACTAGAGGAGGGGTGACTTAGATGAATGTATTCCATATCTGCTCCTGTGTGTGATACCTGCACATCTGTGTGATACATGCACCTCTGGGATACCTGCACCTCCGTGTGACACCTGCACCTCCATGTGACACCTGCACCTGTGTGATACCTGCACCTGTGTGATACCTGCACCTCCGTGTGACGCCTGCACCTCCGTGTGATACCTGTACCTCCAGTTCCCTGGCTGACCTTCCAGAAAGCTGATCTCCCTCTATTCTTCTGTTACACTTTGCTTTATTCGTCTTTTACTAGCTGAGTGACATTGACAAAGTTATTTCAAGTACCCTCAACCAAAACAGGGCCAAGAATGGTACCCACATCACAGGATAAGGATTCAATGGGCATAATGCATGTAACGCACTTTGTGCCTCACTGAACACACAGCAAGATATCGTATTGTTAGCTGCCGTCAAGTCAGCCCCTGACTCTTGGTGACCCCGTGCACAACAGAAGGAAATACTGTCCCGTTGTGTACCATCTCTACGACTGGCTGCAGATGAGATGGCTGTGATCCCCAGGGTTTTTACTGGCTGCATTTCAGAAGTAGATCACCAGGTCTTTTGTTCTAGTCCATCTTAGTCTGGAAGCTCTGCTGAAACCTGTTCAGCATCAGAGCAACATGCAAGCCTCCGCTGACAGGCAGGTGGTGGCCCCTCACAAGGTGTACTGACTGGGAATGGAACCCAGGTCTTGCACATGGCAGCAAGAATTCTGTCACTGAACGACTGTTGTCCCTGTCAATGGCCATTAACTGCTGCTTTTACTGTTTCAACTATTTCTATTATTATTATCATTGTACTTATTTTTCTTAATGGCATTAGGGTCATAGAGGTTTAAGTCATGGCTCTCCCACTTGCGGGCTGTAAGACTTGGCGAGATACTTAAGCTTTCTATGCCTCAGTTTGACTGTAAAATAGGATTAACAATGGTGTCTACCTATTATTAAGTGACATAATGGAAACCCTGGTGGCACAGTGGTTAAGTGCTACAGCTGCTAGCCAAAAGGTCAGCCGTTTGAATCCTCCAGGTGCTCCTTGGAAACCCTGAGTGGGGCAGTTCTACTCTGTCCTGTAGGGTCACTATGAGTCAGAACTGACTCAACGGCAGTGGGTTTAATGCCATAAAATAATCTACAGGGAAATCATTACCAATTCCATATTATATTAATGGACATATTGGACGTATCACATAGTGCCCTGTGCTTAGGTTTCTACATGTTCCCATGTGAAATAAGGGGCTTAAGGGTTGTTCAAAGACACTCTCTGTTTATTGCCCTCTGCAGTCCATCTATAAACCTCAAAATGGGAGGCCATTCCTAAAGCAGTGAGCCAGCGGGTCTGGACACCTAGATCTGGGGATTTCAGCAAAAGTAAAGTTTGCTATCGTTAGGGGCTGAAAAGCCTTCCCCTATAACCACCCTTCACTTTCAGCCTCTAGAAAGCTACATAGTATCCAGCTCTTGAATATGTGGGTTTGGATGAAGTAGGTGTCCCTTCTCGCTTCTGGAAACTTAATTCCAATTACAGAAGCTTTGGCGGGTTAAGCTGGTTGTCAGGGCCCCCTAAGCGGCAGTAAGATTTTCTTTTTTTTGAACATTTTATTGTTGTTTAGGTGAAAGTTTACAGAGAAAAATAGTTTCCCATTCAACAATTTATAGAGAGCTTGTTCCGTGACATTGGTTGCAAACCCCTGAATATGTCAGCACTCTCCCTGCTTCCTCCCGGGGTTCCCCGCATCCATTCTCCCAGCTTTCCTGCCCCCACCATCCTTCTGAACTTTGCTTTTGGGCAAATGCTGCTCTTTAGGTCTTGTACAGTTGATTGTTCTGAGGTGTACATTCCTCACTGGTCTTACTGTTCCTTTTACAGGCCAGTCTATTGTACGGTTATAATGCGATCTCCAGGAGTGATTTCAGTTCCAAGTTTGAACGGTGTCTAAGGGCTACAGTTGAGGGGGTTCCACCAATCTTTATCAGACCAGCAAGCCTGGCCTTATTTATGAGTTTGAATTCTGTTCTACATTTCTCTCCAACTCTGTCTGTGACCTACTATTGTGGTACCGGTCAGAGCGGCAGGTAGTGGTAGCCGGGCACCATCTAGTTCTTTTGGTCTCAGGCTAGGGTAGGCCATGGTTCATGTGGTCCATTAGTAATTTGGACTAATTGTTTCCTTGAGTCTTTGGTTTGCTTCACTCTTCTTTGCCACAGACAGGAAGAGACTTGTTGTGTCATAGATGGCCACTCACAAGCTTTTAAGACCCAGTTGCCATTCACCAATGTAGGATGTAGAACATTGCCTATATGGATTATGGTATGCCAATTGATCTAGATGTCCCCTGAGACTATGGTACCTAGCCCTCAAGCCCACTATCTGAGTTCTGGGAGGTGTATTGTTATGCTTAAGAAGTTTTCATTACTGTGTACTCTGTGCACACAATGGCATACATGGGTATATCTGCAGCATATACACATAAATATGTACGTGGGTATACTTCCATACACCCTCCCACCCCAGTTCAGCTTACATATCTACCTGTGTATCCACTAGCACAATGTTTGTTACTACTGCTGTTGTAGGTTTGTACATGTATTAGTATTTACCATTGTTGCCTTTTACTCTTATGTACTTTTCAGTATCTTCCTTTACCTTGATTTTGTCGTGCTGACTTCCCCCATTTGTATATTATCTCTCCCTTCACAAAAATCTTTTTTTTCACCAAAGTTAGCATGTATCTGCTATCTAGTTAGTGCTAGTTAGTGGTTTTCCCTCCCTCCCACTCCCATCCCTGGTAACCATCAAACCTTTTCTTGACTTTTAATAATAGTGGTCTGGTACAATATTTGTCCTTTTGTGATTGACTTATTTCACTCAGCATAACGTCCTCCAAGTTCATCCATGTTGTGAGATGTTTCTCGTATTTGCAGTTATTCTTTTAACATTGCATAGTATTCCATTGTGTGTACGTACCAGTTTGTTTATCCATTTATCCACTGATGGGCACTTAGGCTGTTTCTTTTTGCTATTATAAACAATGCTGCAGTGAACATGGGTGTGCATATGTATGTTCAGGTCACGGCTCTTATTTCTCTAGGATGTATACCTAGGAGTGGGATTGCTAGATCATATGGTATTTCTATTTCTAGCTTTTTGAGGAAGTGCCATATCATTTTCCATAGCGGCTGAACCATTTTACATTCATTCCCACCGGCAGTGTATAAGAGTTCCAATCTCCCCACAGCCTTTCCACCATTTGTTATTTTCTGTTTTTTTCGATCCTGCCACTATCACCAGTGTGAGATGATATGTCACCGTAGTTTAAATTTACACCTCTCTCATGGCTAGTGATCATGAGCATCTCTTCATTTGTTGGCTGCCTGGATGTTTTCTTTGGCAAAACGTTTGTTCATGTTCTTTGCCCATTTTTTTAATTGGGTTGTCTTTTTGTTGTTGAGTTGTTGAAATTTTCTACTAATTTTAGAGAGTAGATCCTTGTCAGATATGGCATAACCAAAAAATTTTTTCCCTCTGTGGGTTCTCTTTTTTCTCCTTTGGAAAAATCTTTCGATGAACATAAGTATTTGATTTTCAGGAGGTCTCAATCATCTAGTTAATCTTCTGCTGTTTGATAGTCTATTTATGTCATAGATTAGGGCTCCTAGGTTTGCTACTATTTTTCCTTCTATGATCTTTATTGTTTTAGATTTTACATTTAGGTCTTTGGTCCACTGTGAGTTAGTTTTTGTGTATGGTATGAGATATGGATCCTGTTTCATTTTTCCGCAGATGGATATCCACTTTTGCCAGCACGATTTGCTAAAAAGACTATCTTTTCCCCATTTAATGGATTTTGACTCTTTGTTGAAGATCAACTGTCCATAGGCAGATGGATTTACTTCTGGGTTCTCCATTCTGTTCCAATGTTCTTTGTGTCTATTGCGGTACCAGTACCAGGCTGTTTTGACTACTGTGGCTGTAGTTCTGAGACCAGGGAGTGTGAAGCCTCCTACTTTGTTCTTCTACTTCAGTAGTGCTTTACTTGTCTGGGGCTTGTTTCCTTTCCATATAAAGTTGCTGATTAGTTTTCCATTTCATTTAAGAATGTTGTTGGAATGTAGATTGAGATTACATTACATCTGAAGATCACTTTGGGTAGTGTTGTCATTTTTACAATGTTAGGTCTTCCTACCACGAGCACGGAGCCCTGGTGGCATAGTGGTTAAGAGCTCGGCTGCTAACCAAAATGTTGGCAGTTCCAATCTACCAGCCACACCTTGGAAACCCTATGGCACTGTTCTACTCTGTCCTATGAGTCAGAACCGAGTTGACGGCACACAACAACATCATGAGCATGTTATGTTTTCCCATTTAAGTAGGACTCTTTTGGTTTCTTGTGGTAGTGTTTTGTAGTTTTCTTTTTATAAGTCTTCTACATTCCTAAAGCCAAAACTCACTGCTGTTGACTCGATTCCAACTCATAGCAACCCTATAGGACAGAGTAGAACTCCCCTATAGGGTTTCCAAGGAGTGGCTGGCTGGTGGATTCAAACTGCCAGTCTCTTTGGTTAGCAGCCAGGCTCTTAACCATTGCGCTACCGGGTATCCTTTATGTTCCTGGTTAGGTTTATTCCAAAGTATTTTATCTTTGGGGGGACTATTGTAAATGATATTGCTTTCCTATTTCCTTTTTGGAGTTTTCTTGGGTAGTGTTGAGGAACCTGACTGATTTTTGTATGTTAATCTTGTACTCTGCAGTTTTGCTAAGTCCTTTTATTAATTTCTGTAGCTTTCTTACAGTCTCTGGGATTTCCTATGTATAGGATCATGTCATCTGCAAAAAGGAATAGTTTTACTTCTTCCTTACTAATCTGGGTGCCTTTTATTTCCCTATCTTGCTTTATTGCTCTAGCTAAGACTTCCAGTACAATATCGAATAAAAGTGGTGATAAAGCACATCCTTGTCTAGTTCCTGTTCTCAAGGTGAATGCTTTCAATCTCTCTCCATTGAGAATAATGTTAGCTCTTGGTTTTGTACATATGCTCGTAATTATTCTTAGGAGTTTCCCTTATATTCCTACTTTGCTGAGAGTTTTTATCAAGAATGGGCATTAGACATTATCAAATACCTTTTCTGCATCGACTGAAATGATCATGTGATTCTTTTCCTCTGTTTAATTTATGTGGTGAATTACACTGATTGATTTTCTAATGTTAAACCATCCTTGCATACCTGGTATGAATCCCACTTGGTCATGGTGTATTCCTTTTTTGATATGCTGCTGAATTCTGTTAGCTAAGATTTTGTTGAAGATTTTTCCATCTATATTCCTGAGGAATATTAGTCTATAATTTCCTTTTTTAGTGATGTCTTTGCCTGTCTTTGGTATCAGGGTTATGCTGGCTTTATAGGCTGAATTTGGGAGTATTCCTTCCTTTTCTGTATTCCAGAATAGTTTGAGTAGGATTGGTGTTAGCTCTTCTCCAAACGTTTGATAGAATTTTCAAGTGAAGTCATCTAGGCAAGGTTTTTGTTGTTGCTGAGAGGTTTTTTGTTTGTTTGTTTGGTTAATGATCTCTTCAATTTCTTCTTTTGTTAAGGGTCTGTTTAAATGTTCTACTTCAGTTTGTGTTAGTTTAGGTAGGTAGTGTGTTTCTAGAAATTTGTTCATTTCGTCTAGGTCTTTAAATTTGTTGGAATACAGTTTTTCATAGTGTTCTGTTATGATCCTTTTTTACCTCAATTGGCTCTGTTGTAAGGTCTTCCACCTCATTTGTTATTTTGGTTATTTGTTGCATCTTCTCATTCTTCCCCTTTGTCAGTTTGGCCAGTGATTTGCCTATTTTATTGATCCTCTCAAAGAACAAACTTCTAGTCTTGTTGATTCTTTTTATTATTTTTCCGTTTTCTATTTCATTTATTTCTGCTCTAATCTTGTTGTTTCCTTTTTTTCTGGTGACTGTGGGCTTCTTTTGCTGTTCTTTTTCTACTCGTTTGAGTTGTAGGGCTAAGCTATGGATTTGGGCCCTTTCTTCTTTTTTGATGTATGTGTTTATTGTTATGAATTCTCCTCTGAGCACTGCTTTTGCTGCGTCACACAGGTTTTAGTATGCTATGTTTTCATTCTCATTTGATTCTAGGAACTTTTTTACTTCTTTTTTTTAATTGTACTTTAGAGGAAGGTTTTAGAACAAACTAGTTTCTCATTAAACAGCACACATACTGTTTTATGACATTAGTTAACAAACATGCGACATGTCAGCACTCTCCCTTCTTGACGTTGGGTTCCCCATTACCAGCTTTCCTGCCCCCTCCTGCCTTCTAGTCCTTGCCCCCTGGGCTGGTGTGCCCCTTTAGTCTCGTTTTATTTTATGGGCCTGTCGAACCTTTGGCTGAAGGGTGAACCTCGGGAGTGACTTCATTACTGAGCTAAAAGAGTGTCTGGGGTTTTACTTCATTTTTAATTACTTCTATTACCCAGTTATTTTTCAACAAGGGGTTATTCAGTTTCCATGTATTTGATTTTTTTCCCCCATTCTTCCTGTTATTGATTTCTAGTTTTATAGCTTTGTGGTCGGAGAAGATGTCTAGTATTATTTTGATGTTTTTGAATTTATTGAGACTTATTTTATGGCTCAAGTTATGGTCTGTTCTGGAAAATGACCCATGTACGTTGGAGAAGAATGTATATTGTGCTGCTTCTGGGTGGAATGTTCTGTATATGTCTATGAAGTCAAGTTGATTAATTGTGGTATTTAGATCTTCCGTATATTTGTTTAGTATCTATTTGCTCTGTCCTTCATTGAAGTCAAGTTGATTAATTGTGCTATTTAGATCTTCCGTATATTTGTTTACTATCTATTCGCTTTGTCCTTCATTGAAAGTGGTGTGTTAAAGTCTCCTATTATTATTGTGGAACTGTAAATTTCTCTTTTCAATGCTGTTAGAGTTATTTTATGTATTTTGGAGCTCTGTCATTGGGTGCACAGATGTTTATGATGGTTATGTCTTCTTTGTGGATTTTCCTTTTAATCATTATATAATATCCCTCCTTGTCTCCTATGATGGATTTTGATTTAAAGTCTATTTTATCACAGATTTATATTGTCATTCCTGCTCTTTCTGGTTACTTTTGCATAATATATATTTTTCCATTCTTTGGTTTTTAATCTATTTATGGCTTTGTGTCTAAGGTGTAACTCTTGTAGGCAACATATTGATGGGTCATTTTTTTTTTTTAATCCATTCTCCCACCATGTCTCTTAACTGCTGCATTAAACCATTTATGTTCAGTGTGATTACTAATAGGGATGAATATACTGTTGTCATTTTGTTGTGCTTTTTTACTGTGGCGTTGCTGTTTTCTTTGTTCTGCTTAATTTTCTACACTGAGTTCTTCTTGTTTATGAATATACTAGGGACTGCCAGAATGACAAACAAATCTGTCTTGGAAGAAGTACAGCTAGAAGGCTCCTTAGATGCAAGGATGGTGAGTGAGACTCTGCCTTACATACTTTGGACATGTTATCAGGAGGAACCAGTCCCTGGAGAAGGACATCATGCTTGGTCTCCTACTGTCCTGGGATTCCAATATCATGTAAATTATCCTTCATAGTGTCCCATATAACTTCAGGCTTTCTTCTTTTTTTTCCCCCCAATGTTTTTTCTGATTGTTTCTCAAACAAATTGGTGTTAAGAGATTTGTCCTCTGTTTCAGTAATTCTTTCTCCCATTGTTTCAATTCTACTTCTGTGTCCTTTGACTGAGTTATCCATTTCTGATATTTTATTGTTAATCTTCTGGATTTCTAGTTGCTGTTTTTGTATAATTTTCTATTTGTCTATTAAATTTGTCATTTTGTTCTTGTATTGTTTTCTTGCATTCGTCGAGGGTTTTGTCTGTGTTTCCTTGGTTATGTCTGTGTTTTCATTGATCTCTTTGAGGATCCTATATGTAAGCCTTCTGAATTTCTTATCAGGCAGTCCCAATGCCATCTCTTCCTTAGGAAGATTTTCTGCCCCTTTATTTTGGTCACTTGATTGAGCCACCTTTTCTTGTTTCTTTGTATAATTTGATATTGCCTGCTGTCTCCAAGACATTAAGGTTTTATTTTATTTATGATTTTGTTTTCTTTTGTTTTGTTCTGACAAATCAGAATGGGCATTCTCTCCAGTGAGAGAAGGGTGGGGTGAGTAGCTGGGAAGAGTGGGAGAGAAAAAGATTTTTAAAAAGTGGGAGAGGGGGCTGTATATTGCTCCAGGTTTGCTACATACCCTATCGGTCAGGTACTACCACTGGAGAGTCACCCTGTCTTTGGGTCCTGATATCCTCCCTGCTCTGCAAACGCTGAGATCTCTGAAGTTCTTGTTCTCCTTCCTGTACTTTCCCTCCTTAGCTCCAGTTTATGTCCTGCTCACTTTGCTTCACTCAGGGTACGTATTCACAATTTCTTTGTCTCCCATTCGAGTTCGCGATGTAGTCTTTCTACGGTCCTTACCTAGGGTCACTGCTGGATTTGTCTCAAAATGGCCAGCAAGGCACCTCTGCTCTGAATCTCTCTCTCTGCTCATTGTTGTCATTCAGTTTCTTTTTCCACTTGGCATTTGATCTAATTCTATAACTTTTCACTTGATGTTCAGGGTTCTAAGGTTGTCATTTGTATCTGTTACAATTTGTTTCTAAGATCTTTGCTGTAGAGGGACAGCGTGGTGCGTCTGAATAGGTCACCATCTTGAATCACAGCAGTAGGATTTTAGAGAGTTCTCATATTGGTTGGAGTTAAGATTGCTTTAGAAGATCATCAAAGGTTTTTATCTGTGTCGACGTGCATAGACTTGTATAGACTTCGGTAAACCCATACAAACCCAGGAGGGCCATATAGACCTGCTCAGATCTGCCGAGTTCCTGTTCTACAAAAAAATCAGTCCCCCAGAACGAGAGTAGAAAGACCTCTTCGTTCTCCCCATCACAACGCATACTGAGTTGAATACCATCCCTCCCCAAATTAATATCCACCCAGAACCTGTGAATGTGACCATATTTGCAAATAGGGTCTTTGCAGACATAAACAGGTTAACGTGAGACAATACTGGATTAGGGTGGGCCCTAAGTCCAATGACTGCTATCCTTATACGAAGAGTGAAATTTGGACATACAGACACAGGGGATACACGTGGGGAAAAAGGCCATGTGAAGATGAAGGTAGAGGTTGGAGAGATGCTTCCACAAGCCAAGGAAGACAAAGAATTCCTGGCAACCATCAGAAGCTAGGCAAGAGAGATGGATCAGATTCTCCCTCAGAGCCTCCAGAAGGAACTAACCCTGCTGAAACCTTGGTTTCTGACTTCTGGTCTCCTGAACTGTCAGAGAATGAATTTCTACTGTTTTAAGCCACCTAATTTGTGGTGACTTGTTACGGCAGCCCTAAGGAATTAATGCAAGAGGTTATGAAATAATCTAGGACATTTGTTCTTTCACTGTAAGGTGATACATTACCTTGTATTTGGGTATGGTTTTCAGAAGTTCTTTCACTGGGACATCTGTGCCAACCACACCGAGAAGAATGCCTTTTGATCTCTGTTGAAAATGAGCATTAAACAAAAACAACAGTAAGTTAACTTGATAGAAGAAACAAAACCATTTGAGAAGTCACAGATCACTGTCTGGTGCCTTCCCTAACTTTACAGAGATTGAGGTTCGAGGATTGAGGATTGAGGTTTAACCCATATCTCCAAGAGCGACCATCTATATCCCTGCCCCAACTCAAAATATTACTATACAAGGATATTAGCTTCTCAGGCCAAACATTAACTACTACAAAACCCAACAGAAATTCATACCAAGACACCCTAATAACATGCCTCTTCTCTTTCTCTTGAAAATTAAAAATTGACAAAAAGTTTCAGTAGCTAAGGACTACAATCAATCAGTTTCTCCTATGAAAGCTTTTTATAGGAAAGACTTAGCATGTTAACTGCTTTCTCAAATTACACCACCATCTGGTGCCCAGAAGAGAGATCCAATAGCCCTGAAATCTTCAGCAGGAAGTTGGAACCAAGGACTAAAGTGAAGGAATAGGCCTCCAGGCTTCCAGTTTCCAAGGCAGATGATCAATGTGATGAGCTGACACTGTCTGGTGTCAGAAACACCAATGGGAAGAAGATACAAATTGATAAAGTCTATTGTTTCTTTTTGGGCTTATAGAGAGTTGAGCAGTGTCCTCTAAAATTCATGTCCACCTGGAACCACAGGATATAACTGTATTTGGAAATAGGTCTTTGAAGATGTAATTAGCCTAAGAGTTTGAGATGAAATCATCCTGCGATTTAGGTTAGGACCTTAATCCAGTGACTGGTGTCCTTATGACGAGAGGAGAGACATAAAGGGACACACAGAGAGAAGAAGGCCCTGTGAAGGCAGAGGCAGAGATGGGAGTGATGCTACCGCAAGCCAAAGACTACCCAGAGGCACCAGAAGCTGGAAGAGGTCGGGAAGGATTATCCCCTACAGCCTTCAGAAGGAGGATGAACCTGCCACACTATGGTTTTACACTCCTGGACCCCAGAACTGTGAGAGCATAAATTTCTGTTCTTTCAGCCACCCAGTTTGTGGTACTCTGTTACAGCATCCCGGGGCACTAACAAAGCCTGGTCACTATAAATCTGGAAGGTCTTCCCACCATGGATTCTCTCTGGAGTTTGTCCTTCTAAGCGGTTAAGTGGTCATCTAACCTTAAATTTTGGAAGGGTGCTGAAGGTGCTGCATTCTCAGAATGATGCCTGCTTGAATTTTCCTCATCTATATTTGAATTAAAAAAAAAAAAAAAATTTTTTTTTTTTTTATATTTGAATTTAGGAGCCCTGGTGGCAGCAGTTAAATGTTTGGCTGCTAACTGAAAGGTTGGTGATTCAGACCCATCAGCTGCTCCGTGGGAGAAAAGACCTAGTGATCTGCTCCTGTAAAGACTGCAGCCTAGGAAACCCTATAGGGCAGTCCTACTCTTGTTTTACAGGGTCACTTTGAGTAGGAATTGACTCGATGGCACACAACAACAACAACATGTTTGATTTAGTGAGTCTATCTGCAGGAAGAAGCAATAAGGAAAACTTACAAACCCTCTATCCTTTAAAATAAAAAAAAAGGCAACAGAGTTTGAGTCAGAAGGGATCTGAGAAAACAACCCTTCTAGCATCGAGGACAGAGCATGGCCACTATACTCACGGTTTCGTTCTGCTTACTAAACACAGGCATGGCCACTGTGGTCATCAGGACGAGGCCCTGATCGTCAGCAAGCTGGGTGGAGAAAGAAAAACTGGTTACTGGGGCTATATGGATGCCGCTGGTATGGAGGCCATCTCCCTTGAACAGCACATCCTTTGCTGAGCAGGGGCTGTGAAGACAGGTTAAGTGTCCACTCAAGTCTTTGGCCCAGGAGGGAGCTCGCTGTCCCTCTACCTCCATTTGCAGATGAGGGCCCCAGCCTCCAGCTGGGAAAACAAGTTCAGTTGCCATCAATAACTCCAGCTGCTTTGTTTACTGCTTTCATCCATTTTAGTCGAAATAGGGCCTCGTTTGATCTTAGCGATTGGTTTTATTTTATTACCACAGATTGATTTTACACTTTTACTCCCCAGACATTTATGTTCATTCTAAGCAAAATTAATATTTCTTATTGAAAACCGAGGAACAGCTAGCATGAATGTAAGGAGCCTTGGGAGAGTCCACTGCTGAAAACAATGGAAGCTAGAAGCATGTATTCGCCCCAAGGTAGGCGAGTCAAGGCCCTTTTGGAAGTCCACTAATCTGAGTGCTAGTAACAAATGGAGACCAAACCAAACCAACAACAACCAAAAAAAAAAAAAAAAAAAGGCAAAATAAAAAATAACTGATCACCTGACCTCTAAAGTCATTGCGAAGAAGCCCACCATCTCTCCTGGAAGAATAACCCTTGTCATATGGCACATGTACACCTTCTGAATTATGAAAAGACATATTGAGATCCATCATCACATTTGCTTTTCACACAATTTTGGGGACAGGCAGGGAACCCCTACTCTGCCCCAATAAGAAATGGGAAAACAGAATCCTGGAATGCAGTGGGCTCTGGTCCAAGACAAACCTGAGTCTGATTCGCAGCTTTGCAACTTTATAAACGGTATGACCTTAAGTTTCCATTTTCTTGTACAAAATAACATTAACTATTTCCCAGCATTGTTGTTGTGAAGATTACATGTGAAACTACCTAACACGGGACCTGGTATATGGATGCACTCTAGGATACTACTTTCCTTTCTTTGCCTTCAAGGTCACACAGCTGGTAAGTAAAACCAAACCTGTTGCTGATCAGTCAATTTAGACTCATAGTGACCCTGTAGCACAGAGTAGAACTGCCCCATAGGGTTTCCAAGAAGCAGCTGGTGGATTCAAACTGCCGACCTTTCGATTAACAGCTGAGCTCTTAACCACTGCACCACCAGGGCTTTGGCCAGTGAGTAGCAGAGTCCAAAGCCAGGCTAATACGCACCAAAAGAGGCCTGGCAAGTCTGCTGGGAGAAGGACACTTCCTGGTTTCACGGCCCATTCAAGCCTCAAATGAAGCAGTCCTTGAACTAGAAATCCACCATTCCAGTCTAGAGTCTTTTCTGGTGTTTGGGTACTCCTCCTTTATGGCTTTAGCATCAGAAAACAATCAGGTGTTGCTCCCTCAGCCTTCTTGGGAAGAGGCATTATAAAGAGAAGATCCAAAAGTCTAAGCATTTGAAGCTCCTAGAGATTGGCTGACCTGTTGGGTAAAGGTCTTTAAACTTGTCCCATCTTCTACCAACCCTGTTCTTTCAAAAGATTCTTCAAGCTATAGAGCCTTGCTACTTGCTATGTGGTACACAGGACAGTAGCACCTGAATGCTTGTTAGAAATGCATAATCCCAGGCCCCACTCGGACCCACTGAATCCGAATCTTTATTTTAATAATTAGTATATATATTAAACACCACTTATCTGTCAGTTTGCTGTACTGTGGTGGCTTGTGTGTTGCTATGGTACCGGAAGCTATGCCACTGGTATTTCAAACACCAGCAGGGTCAACCATGGTGGACAGGTTTCAGCACAGCTTCCAGACTAAAACTAGGAAGAACGACCTGGTGATCTACTTCCAAAAATTAGCAAGTTAAAGCCCTATGGATCATAACAGAATATTACTGTCCAATATAGCTCAGGAAGATGAGCCCCCTAGATTGAAAGGCATTCAAAATACACAGTGGCTGCAACGATGGACTTAAGCATGCTAGTGATCACGAAGATGGTACAGGACCGTGCAACACTTCATTCTTTTGTACGTGGGGTCCCCATAAGTCAGAGCTGACTTGACATGCATATTAAACTTCACAGAGTATTGCTATAGGGCAATCCTTCCCACCTCACCTCCATCAATAATCAAGATAACTAAAGAGAAGCTGGCAGGTGTTGGAAACAACTCCCCAAAATATGTGCCATATCTATATCAAGATGAGTCTATATTCCCCCATGACAGGAAAACAAGGCAAGAATTTCATGGTCCTTCAAGGACTGGGAATTCAAGGTAGTCACATGACTACTGGGAGCTGTCTGTCTTTGTCACAATATTAATAACCAGATAATATTAACTATGTGATGATGTTGACATTTATTGTTGCCAAGGGCCAAAGTTAACCAGTATATTAACAGTTTATGGAAACACGGTTCCAACATCTTGTTGAAAATACTTAAGAGTATACTATGGCTGCCACTGGGGACATGCAAGGCCATTTTCAAAGGACAAACCAACCCATGGTAAACATCTCTCTCAGAATTAGAGGTCTTCCCATATTTGGACTCCTTGATTAATTGTTAATGCTATGAAGAAAACTGACTTGAACTGATCCATAACCCTGGACAACTTCCACTGAACTCAAAAAGTTCAAGCAATGCCAACATGTATCATGGATGAAATCAAAACATACCACAGACAATAATGAGAAATGAAGCTTTTTTTTTTTTTCTGCAACCAGTAAAAATCAGTTATAAATCACTCACAATTGTCCTGGCACAAACATGAGATCATGGGATACTAACTTTAAAATATTTAGCGAGAATATAGTATCAACTTCACTCGGGCTAATTCCAAGTGTAATTACTGCATCATTACTCAAAAAAAAAAAAAGTCCCATAATACAGGAAAACCTATGAATGCCAGAACCTGTATAAAGTGGAAACCAGTCAGAGAAGGAAAACTCAAATATTTTCCACTAAAACAATTGAAAGAAAAGTGGTAAGACTGCACCCTGTCAGTGGCGGAAAACTTGCGAGACCCAGAAAGACAAGGCACTCCCGTTGAGTTCTGGCTCTCACAGGTTTCACTGTACCGCATGTCTCATGAACCCAGCCCCAGGTACACAAAGGAAATGCAGTGAGCTACGTCCAGCCCCCGTTCGCACGTGGTGCTATGAATCTCAAATACCCTTCTCTGATGGGGGCAGGGGCGGTTCTGGCCCAACTTTACATTCCCCCATGACAAGCACAACAAGGCTAGAGCCCTAACCTGAAGGCACCCCAGTGTCTACCAGCACATCAGGGTGGCCGTGAGGGCTGTCAGGAGCCTGGAAATACCACTTGCTCAACATTTAAATGCTCTTCTGCCCCCTGCACCAGCAGCTCCATCATCCCTGGGGTCCGCAGCTCTGGGCTCCGTGGATGTTAAAGCATTTCATGGAGAAGGAACATCAGTTTGCAAGATCATGTGCACTGTGAGCACTTTGAGATCAAAAGGCATTCTGTCCCCCTGCCACAGGAAACAGCAGCCAGGGGCAAAAGCTCTGTTTCCAGACCACCAAGCAGAAGTTATGCAGCCAACTGTGGCCAGGAACCCTCTATCCCCACACAGTAGGGGGTCCCTGCTTTTCTGTGGCCCCCCAACCTGTACCGGCTATTGAGGCAAGAGTCATCACTTATGATTCATACATGTGGCTTCCAAGAAAAATGCAGACACAGAGTCAACACTCATTTTCCAAAGGGTAGGGATGGGACAGGGGCTCACGCCATGGCCCATCTGGGCAAAATCCCGTTCATTGAAGTCCAAGTGGGAATCCTAAAATGAACTGCCATTCAATCACCCTTGCCCAGGCTTTGAACAGGCCTCCCAATGGCTTGGTTGTGGTGCCGTGTTGTATAATAAGTGTATATTATTCCATATCCTTCATTTCCTATGTTACATAATGGGGACTGTTCTGGTATCAAAGGAAATGATGAATAATAATACTGAACATCTGGTTTATAAAACACAAACTTGCTCAACAGATTGACTGCTTCCTGTCAGCTCCCCCAGTTAACTGTGCATGTGGGCTCATATGAATATGCATTTGGATTCATGTCCAAGTACATGCAGCAATGCCAGTTCTTGACTCCTAATGCTTGATTAGTTCCCCCTGATGACCCGAGTCGGCAATCAGCACAGCCCACGGATGTGGCCCCAGATGGGACACCACCATATTTAGGGTCTAGGAATTTTGCCGCAGGTCTAGCTGTTTATTCTCTGATTCACTGATTCCCTCAATGAGCAATCCCTGAGCATCAGCTACGTGCCAAGTTCCATGACATGTGCTGGGAAGACAACTTGGAATAAGACATGGGCCTTACCCCCAAGGAACCCAAGTCCATTTGGGGAGGCACAAAAGCTAATGTGGTAGAAGAGGAAGAGCCAGCTGGGGCTGGCACACTGGATCTCACTAAGGGTGAGGAGAGGCTACCCTTTACAGGTCTAACTTAAACTAACACAGAAACTTCCAGCATTTATTGTTTTCTGTCAGGGTTTGTTAGTTTCAGAATGCTTCCTGGAAGTCAGTTTGACAACATCAGGAACAAGCTCCCTGTTACAAATAGCTTCATTTCAGCTGCCTTCATCCCTAAGAACACCACCAGTCATGTTTTTTTTTTTTCCCCCCTCATGATTGGGTTACTTGAGTCATCAGCTTTCCATGTTTGCCCAAAAGAGTTTTCCCTTTTTGCCCCAATGAGCATCAACTGGATTTCTGAATCTTACAAGAGCAGAGTCCTGACTCACATAGGTGACAATTTTGGTAAATGATCCAGGTAACTCTAGAGACTCACTGAGGTGATCCAAGGGCCATACACCACCCACACAGAGAAGGAACTTGTGAGGAACAGAAGGCCAAAGGGAAAGAGTCACAACATTCCTCCTCACGAGGGAGGAAATCGAGGAACCCACAAAGTACCCAGACACTGAATGGCAATGACCAGTCTTTATGATGGTATAAGAAATATTTTTATTAGGATTTTATGTCAAGCTTTCACAATTAGAAGTTCGGCTGCTTTGAAAAATAATAGCCTAGGTGAGCAATGGGTAGGTGAGAAGTCACAGAGCCACAGGTTAGGGCTGTGCTAGGACAGAGATGCAAGAACCTGCAGGGAGAGAGACCAGAAGGGAGACAGGTTGCACGCATGCACTGGTGCCTCAGGAGGCCCCTCTGCACTGGGACCAGTCCTGGCTACAGTGCTGCCGAGGTAACCACCACCTCTGAAGGAAACCTGTCTTGCTCGCCTCCTTTCCATCTCTCCTTTCAAAGGAAGCCTTCCAGGGCTGGCGGCAGGACCCTTTACTTGTCCTGCACCTGGAGACCCCTGGGAGTGTATGCCAAACCCCAGAGAATGGAGGTGAGCTGGACCCTGGCTCCAAGAAGACATTCAAGTGAGTTAAGGGCAGCACAGTTGGCAGCCCACTCAAGGGCTGCCGGGTGGTTTTCAGCAGAGCTTCCTGCCAGAACTGCTCAACCCTGGAGGCTTGGGCTCAAAAGAAAGGTTGTGCGCAAATGGGGATCTCAGCTCAGGAAAGGGACTGGCTCTAAGTCAAGAAGGAAAGTCATTATTAACTCTCCTCAAATATCATACTTCTATATTTTGCTCCTCTTGGTTTTATAGATTTTACTTTCCTTATTAAAGTTGATCAACATATTGACTTTGTTAATACAGTAAACCATGTAAATGTAATACATAAAATACATATTTCATATATTTGTGCACACAGTTTGTGAGTACATGCTTGTGTTTGTGCCATGTGTCCCTTTCAACGCCTGTGAACACCAACTTGCACTACATGAAAAGACACTGCTACCCTCTAGTGGCAGGAAGGATGAACTGTAGGTACAAGGCCCAGGGAGACAAAAAGTTCTTTCTAGAGTATGGCCTTCACCAGTTAAAATGTGTTTAAAGGGTAGACCAAAACCAAAAAATCAAATTCGTTTTCATCAAGTCAATTCTGACTCATAGCAACCCTACAGGGCAGAGTAAACTGCCCCATAGGATTTCCAAGGAGCAGCTGGTGGATTCAAACTGTTGACCTTTTGGTTCACAGTAGAGCTCTCAACCACTGTACCATCAGAGCTTCAAATGGTAGAAAATGTGACTTAACTATCTATTCAGTTGAAGCAAAGGCAGGCTCTATCAACTATTAGATCTTTCAACAGCCTTTGCCTTGACAGGAAAGGTTTAGTGCTAAGAAGTGGAAACACACAGCTATGTACATCCTTAAATACCAGATGAAACAATTTGAAATGAGACCCATTGTTGAAATGTGCAGGATTTGACAATGAGCTGGAAGTATGGAGAAGGAGAGGTTCTTTCACATCCGCTTTCTCCAGTGCAGTGGATCAGAAGAGAAGCCAACCCCTTAGAGCATCCTCTCCTCTTGAGCCATTCTCTGGATAGCACACGGTGAGGGGCAACAGGAATAGTGTGCGAAGAGAAAAACAGTACCCGTGTCCATCCAGTTCTCACACTCCATGGTGAGGGGACGGCAGGATAGCAGAAAGTCATCAGAACAACACTGTACAAATTAGTTAGTAAGAGCACCAGGGAGAACAGCAGGGAAGCAAAGGTCTGGAAAAGGGGCATGAGACGACTGCATGGCTATGTGGAGACCCTCCACAGCAAAAATTCCTAGACCTTTCCCTTCTACTCCTTGACCAAAACAGTCCTCTGTGTACCTACCCCTTTTAATGCCTATCTTCTTGCCACCCCCTCAAAAAAAATTCCTCATCCCACCCCCTTCCATCATCACAACACCCCCATCCTCAATAAAAAACAAAAAAACCCAAACCCATTGCTGTCGAGTTGATTCCGACTCACGGCGACCCTCTACTGGATAGAGATATCAGGAAAAGAAACTATACTCAATGCTGCACTTTTACTGAGTACAAGCAGAAGGACGTTTTCTCCAGAAACACACCCCTGGTGGAAACAGATACTCTTCAGAGGGGGAACAAAGGCAAGAATTCACAGAAACGCAGCAAGTAAATTGCATTGGTACATCTCATGCCCCAAAGGCAAGCACATCGACGCTGTCTACTTGGCTAATAGTAACATTATCTAAGGCTGTGAATTTTACTTCCATATTCTTCAGAGTTCCACTGTTGTTACTGAGAATTATGAGACACGCCGGTGGCTTCAATTGTGGCCAGTTTTAAATGAGAAGCTTCAGATACATAAAAAAACAAAACAAACCCACTGCCATTGAGTCGATTCCGACTCATAGCCACCATATAGGACAGAGCAGAACTGTCCCATAGAGTTTTTCCAAGGAGCGCCTGGTGGATTCAAACCGCCGACCCTTTGGTTAAGCAGCTGTAGCACTTAACCACTACACCACCAGGGTTTCCTTACATATGCACATTTAAAAATTCATTTACTCACTAATCTAAGCAGACATTTTGAAATGGGAAGGGAAAGAAAGACTAGTTTGTTTCAGTGATACAAACAGAAGACTCCTAAGTCACCAACGGTATTTACTTTTGGGTATCTTTCTTTGATTAACTCTAAGAGTAATTCTACTAGAATTTTTTCTGAGAATTTTTATCCAGGTGCAGAACCTGCAGATAACCTCTGTGAAAACATTAAGGACTAAATCTCCATAGTCAACATGGATAGTTCTCAAAGAATAATTAGAAAATGAAGCAAGTTGCAGAAGGATACACACCGTATGAAACCATTTCTGTAAAAATTTAAACACAAAAAACAATGCTATATACTGGTTACAGGTACATACAGCTATTGACAAATCTATCCAACACAGATAGGTAGCATGCAAAGTTTTAGCTATCGGGTTCCCACAGAAAATCAACTGCACGTTCAAAGTGGGTGGTTTCAGGGGAGTGTAATAAAGAGGCTATTTACAAAGGTGTGGGCAGGATGCAGGGTGCCCCCAAAGGGGCGGTGCAGTGCCTGTGTGCTAGTCACAGTGGGGGCCTGTTATCATTCCTACACACAAGCAGAGATGGGGAAGGAGCAATTGCTGGGTCCCGAGATAGAGCAGCTCTGCGTCTAGAGGCATCTGGAGGCAGCTGTCACCTCCCAGTGAAGAACACAGTCAACCCATGGCAAGCTTGCTACTATTTGCAATGTTTCTTTTCATAATATGGTAAAATATTTGTATTTCCTAAATCTGGGTGGTGGGTACATAACTGTATTTCTTGAAATTATTCTCCTCTTTACATGTACTTAAAATTTTTAATACTAAGAACCTCCCATAAATTCTCACCTACAGAAAGCATTTTATAAATAAAGTCACCAATAGCTTATGCTTGCAATGAAGAGCAATGCCTTAAAAAAAAAAAACTTATTTAAAAAACCCCTTTTGGTATAAAGATCAAAATAGTTCTTTAAACCAGGGTAACATTTTAGAGTGAAAATATTTATCAGAATAAAGTTTCAATCTTCAGGGTTAAACATATTATATTTGGCGATAGAAATGCTGTATCTCTGTTAAGTATTTTGGATTTTTTTTTTAAATAACATTAGACTTAGAAAAGTCAGGCATTTTCTGAACAAAGGAAAGCTGGTTCTTTCAATGTAAGAAGGATAAGTTGTCCATCTTTTATGACATGACTCAGATGAACCGCTGCCTTTAAAAATCTAGGCAAATGAAGAACACCAACCATTGTTTAGATTACCATTAGGCACTGGCATTTTTCAACATTTTTGTAGAGTGTCTGAATCCTAAATAATGTGAGGCACTAACAAAGTAGCAGTGGAGAAGAGGAACTAAGAAGAAAACTAACACCCAAGTAACAGTCCCCCTTGCTTTTGCACTTAGAAGTCTTGGTGAAATGGGTTCACTCAGTCCTTGAGAGAGCTACGGACATAATATTTTGCTTTTAGTCAAGACAGAATTCTCTTTCTCACTGAATCATTGTTGCTTGCCTCTGGTCTTGGGGGATCCTGAATGCTTTTGAGATTTCAATGTATTTTAAGTTGTGTAAATATGAAAGTAAACAGATTTTCCTCTTTGGGCTTTAACTGCATCTTGTATGAACTAGAGAGTTGGGCTTGTTCTCTTTTGTTCACAACCTTAAGAAAACTTTGTGAATGATAATGGGAGATAACATTGGAACATCTGTACAAGAATCTAAGAACAGCTTTCTTCTAATAAAATTGTTATAATTGACAGAAATTATTATGTTAAATTTTTTGGTGTTGCTAAAATATGTCAATAAGCAGTGAATATGTTTTGTAAGTAAATACCTAGATAAAGGAGGTGACTGTCTTTGACTGGGAACACCTATATCAATAAAGCCATGTGCAAGGCAATATTACAGATTAACATTTCTGAAAACTGTCTTAGGAAACTGCTGTTTCGGGGGGCACAACATGCCTATTTCAAGAATACCCAGTCATCATGACAAAGAGAATTATCAGGGGGCACTTCCTTTTGCCCAGTATTCATGATGAGTTTTGGCACATAACTGATCCCTTCTTATGGCCGAGCATTTGCATTTTCACAAATGTGGCTGAGACACCTCCCAAATAGATGCCTGAAAACCCAGCCAAATGTCGGACCTTCGGGGCCCTGGGACAAAACCTTCCCCTTCTTTAAAGACCCCCTGGAAAGCTGCTTCCTCCATAAAATCTTCCCTAACTAAGTGGAAATGGCAACCAGATGTTCTCCAACTTCACTACAAAGATCATCATATTTACTCTATAACCGAAGATACCATCTAGGACCAAATTTGTGCAAATTGTTAATAACGCAAAGTCACCGAGCACTGCGGCGGGAAGGGACGCTGGGAAGACTGTGGATACTGTGAACTTCCAGGGCAGAAGCTGGGAGTGACTCTTTTTATCGATAGCATTTAACATAAAAAAAAAAAAATTTTTTTTTTTTTTTTACATAGAGCCTAGTATATAAGAAGTGTTCAGCAAATGGTCCTGGAATGAATTTATTCCAACCAGCCCTTTTATTTAATTTATAAATGAGGTTCAGACAGTAAAGAAAATCACAGTGAACTGGTATTAAAATTGGGACAAGACTCAAGGTTAGTGCTCTTATATATTTGCAGCCACTACTTGCTCATGGGGTTGTTTGGTTTTTGGGTTACTTGCTCATGGCTTCTCAGTGTCTTCGTATCCTGCACCCATGCCAGTGTGGTTAGGCTTAGACTGTAAGCAAGCTGTGAAAAGCTGGTGCCTACACGTTACTGCTAACCCTGGCGGCATAGTGGTTAAGTGCTACGGCTGCTAACCAAAGGGTCAGCAGTTCCAATCCGCCAGGCGCTCCTTGGAAACTCTATGGGGCAGTTCTACTCTGTCCTATAGGGTCGCTATGAGTCGGAATCGACTCGACAGCACTGGGTTTGGTTTACATGTTACTGCTGATAGCGCAGAAGGTTTATGGTGTCCAGTTGATGTCACAATGTGAAACAAAATATCTTTCTTTTTTTAACCAGATTAGTCGAGCATTGTGACTCCCACAGAGAAGCACAGAAAGGAGAAAAATACGAGCTCCAGAAGCAAACGGACCTGAATTAACATCCCAGAGCAGGCTACTCAAACTTGCTGAGTCATTTTCATTTTATCCATCCTTCTTTCTATCTATTCATCCATCCACCCATCCATTCATCCTCCACTTCTCCACTGCCAAACACAGCTTAATTATTGCCAAACACTGCTTTAAATGTTTTACATCTAATATATGGCTTTTTATCATTGAATTTAACACTGAGATAGACCTGGCCGTGTTTATGCTCATTTTACAGGTGCAGAAATTGAAGATAAAGCATCCAAGTACCTTGCTCCAGGTCACAGAAGGCAGTAGAGAAGGGATCTGAGCCTTGGCCTGCCTGATACTAGAGTCCCTGCCCTTATCATCCTGTCCTCAGCCTCCTGCTTTTTTAGAGCACGGAGACAAATGTCAGGTTTTGCCTTAAGCAGCTTAGAGTGCACTGAAAGAGGCAACTGAACAAATCATTCTTAAAATAGGAACAGCCCCAGAGTTTCCTGGGAGGAATAAGTGTAATTGTACATAAAAGCATCTAGCACAGTGCTGGCACAGCAGATAGGTGCTCTTGATCTCCAAGGACCATTCCAGGTTAGAGGAATGTCAAAAGTTTCTTAGAAATCCACCACTGCTCTACCAACTTTCAACTTTATCTATCTCTCCATTCAAATGATATAAACTATCCCATGACAGACCGTTATGGCCTTAACAGCTGGAGTCCCAGGGTGCTTGGAGGTTTGGGGTCACCCAGAGATGCCTCAGAAAAGAGGCCTGATGATCTACTACTCTAACGCGTATGTGTCACCATGCATCGGAATCAACTCAAAGGCAATTGTTTTTTGTACTTTAGAGAGCAGTTTGGGGGTTAACTGTGGTTACGGGTATTAAAGGGGGTTGGGAAGGAAATTGTTGAGGAGAAAAGAGATCAGGCAAGAAAGGACAGACATTCAAGAGGCATCCAGCCTCCAAATCATCTAATGCGTCCCAGGCCTGGACAAATACCGATGGGTCCTATCCAAGCACACAGGACTCATGATTCATCAAGTGGTTCAATTTTGTGAGTCATTTTTGGAAAAAGAAAATCCATACCATGGCATTAGTTCTCTGCCTGACATTTTTCTACCTCATGAAACTAAGCTGGGTTTTCCAAAATCCTTCTAGTTAATTTGAAGGGATAAACATCTAACTTTCTGTTTTTGAACTGCTTGGTAGCCTTGCTGTGTGGGATTGCATGAACTGCTCCAGTTTACCCCAGAGGGTCATTTCAGTTGAATACTTTGGCATAAGATGTTCAGCAGCTCATAAGGAGCCATCATTCCAGTTCTCCTGGAACTGGGCTACATCTGGCTTTGTAATGAATATATATCCATTAATTGGGGGTCGGACCTGTAAATGGCACGACTGGAAAAAGGAGCAGGCCACTGAACTATGAGCAGACCAACAAATATGTGACTCTATTCAGTAAGAAAAACTAAAAAGGAGTCCTGGTGGTGCAGTGGTTAAGCACTCGGCTGCTAACCAGAGGTTGGTTGTTAGAACCCACCAGCTGCTCCACAGAAGACAGACGTGGCAGTCTACTTCTGTAAAGATACGCAGCCTTCGAAACCCTACAGGGTACTTCTAGCCTGTCACACCGGGTTGCTATGAGTTGGAATCGACTTGACAGCAATGGGTTTGGTTTTTTTGTTTGTTTTCTTTTCATTAAAATGGCCACTTTTCCAATTTTAATGTGTAGAAACAATACAGGTGGACAAATTCCATCAATGAAAATTAAAATTGTTTTGTATTTAAAGATGGTGACCAAAAAAAAGAAAGGAAGGAAGCAAAGGCTGTGCCTGTGAGAGCAGAGCTCATGTGTTTTCTCTTGAGTAACTCATGGTATTTAACCATTACAACTGATGTACAGGAAACCCCCTACCGTGAGGACCTAAAAAGTCAGATTAAAATCACTGATGATGATTTCACATTGATTTGACTTAAGATTTATATTTTGACATAGATTCGGTTTTCAAGTTTTTGTCATTGAAGTGCACTGACTTTGATTTGCCACTCTGCTGGGACCAACCGTGTTCGTCATTACCCTCTCATGTGCTCTCTCTTTCCCTCTCCTCTGAGCTCACAGAAACATAGTAACGCAATCAGAAAAACGATGCATTCTGAGTCAAGTACACACGTTCCGGGTTGCCTAATTCTTTACTCCATGAAGGAATTCCACGCAGTTGTCCTTGAAGCAATACCCTCTTACAAGGCCTTGATGATAAAATTTGGATTCGTGAATTGCTTTTGCAAGAAACATTTAGGGAGTCAAGGAATGGACACCGGGGTTTCAAATTGATCAAGAAATACGGGGAAGGACACCACAAAATGGCAATCCAATTCTTTGACTTCAAGATTGCCTTTAGAGTCAACAGAAATGACCTACAGTATTGCATCCAAAAGCGAGAAAATGAAAACATCAGGTGTCCTGAGTTGTCTCCTTCAAGACTGTCCCCAGGCTTAATATTCAACATGCTAATATCAATGCAATAATATCCCAGTTCGCTGGGCTCTTCTCAGTCCTCTGCCTTTCTTTCCATAGGAAAGAAGGCTGTGTATATTTCTTTGGGAATGTAAGAACAGTTGAGATCAAAACGTGTTTTTTTCAAAAGCCATTGTTTTAATTCAGATGTTCCCCTTACTTTCAAAAGAAAAGGCCGTTTCATTTTAGCAATGTTATGAGTAGAATCTGGATTGTTTTCAGGCCCCAAGAGAGACGTATTTTATAGTTGTTGTGCTTGATTCAAATGAATAGTATTAAAAAAAAAAAAAAATCACGTATCTTAAATAAATGAGAAGTTTTGAAATTTAAGACTTTGAATTCCTAAGACGCTAGAAACTAAGTTGGGGACTGGAAAATACTCACATAGTAGAGATTTTCAAATCAATTCTTGGTTTTTGGCTTTACAAATACCTGGTTCTTTCCCTTTTTTTTTTAAGTATCAGAATGATTCAGTATTCCAAAACCATTTCTGCTTTATTTTTCTCAAATTGATCTATATTAAACAAGATATAACACTACTAGCACCATTAGAAGTATTACTGCTCCTTCCAGAGGCAGCATTACCTCCAGCGAGCACTTAGTGTGGGGGGCCCGGGGGCATTCTGCATGCGCTTCTCGGGACAGTGCTGAAGGGAGAAGAGTCTTCATCCCATTTATGATGAAGAGCGAACCAAGGCTTGGGGTGATGGTGCACAGCTCAAGGTAACCAGGGAGGGCTGGTGGGCTGGGCCTCAACTCTACCTCCAGCCAGCTCTGCGTCTCTGAACCACTGGGATCTCCCACCTCTGCTATCAGAGTGAAATACCTCCATTCTGATACAGTGAACAGATGACAAAGTCCTAGACTGCTCTGTAAGAACAGTCTCCAAATACCAAATTGGGCATCCTGCTTCATTTTTCACACTTTCAAGCCAAGGTGGCCCTTTCTTCCAACTGGTTCCTCCACTGGGGTTGAGTAAAATTCACAATACCTGCCACTTGGGGGGCAGTTCTTGAGTTTAACCAAGCACCTGCTGTTTTCCTGGATTTCCCAGGCTGGGATCAATGTTGCTCTAAGCATCTGCCACTGAATGGGCCTTTGGCTAGAAATCAAATAGTGATTTCTACTTCTGGTAAGAATTAACAATTACTGATAAATAAAGGTACTTTTTAGGCTTGTCCTATGCAAGACAGCGAGTCATCTATAAATTGTTATCCTTCTGATTAGAGCTGCCTGTACCAAGAATCAACACGACTGTATGTATACTTTCACAACCAAGTTTGGGTTTTCCACTCTTCCATTTGATTGTTTCTGGGGAAAGTTGGACTCAGCCAACAATTGTTAGGTTAACCCTTGTTAGCCTATTCTATTTAATATATTTATTAACAATGCATTTAGTTCATTATTATTATAAATATAATCATTTACTTATAAAAATAACAGAGGCTCATTGTACAGGATTTGAAAACTACATAAATGTATTAAGAAGAAACAAAATAAATACTTGTCCTTCTACCACTAGCAAATGTTCACTGTTAAACATGTCTATGTTCAGCTGTTTGTACGTGTACACAGACACACACGTACACAATAGAAGCATAATGTACACCCAACGTTATATTCTGATTTTAAACTTACCTTCCATTCTCACATTATTAAATCTCCTTTTAACCCATCGTTCTGTAATGGCTTGCTAATATTCCACCCATTGGAGGTGCAGTAGCTTTTGCAAGCACTTTCCTATTGCTGGGTATTTTGGCTCTTCTTATCCTTATTATAACTAAAATAAATAAAATTGCAAGTAACTGACCAACTTAGACTACATCCCCCAAAAGAGAATTATTGGGTAAAACATACAAGTGTGATATTTCCTCATACTCGATATGTGCTGGCAATGTTTTCTTCAGGCTTTTTTTTTTTAACCAATTTTCATGCCTAACTAAAAAAAAAAAAAAAGAAAAATTAAACCACCTTATTTTTTCATAAATTAATCCTTGTTTTTGCCTTACTTTTCTCCTGATTATAAAAATAGGGTATATGAGGGGAGGGAGGGAGGGTGGGAGAGGGTTTTTTACTGATTAACTAGTAGATAAGAACTGCTTTAGGTGAAGGGAAGGACAACACTCAATACGTGGAAGGTCAGCTCAACTGGACTGGACCAAAAGCAAAGAAGTTTCCGGGATAAACTGAATGCTTCAAAGGTCAGCGGAGCAAGGGCGGGGGTTTGGGAACCATGGTTTAGGGGACTTCTAAGTCAATTGGCAAAATAATTCTATTATGAAAACATTCTGCATCCCACTTTGAAATGTGGTGTCTGGGGTCTTAAATGCTAACAAGCGGCCATCTAAGATGCATCAATTGGTCTCAACCCACCTGGATCAAAGGAGAATGAAGAACACCAAGGTCACACGATAACTAAGAGCCCAAGAGACAGAAAGGGCCACATGAACCAGAGACCTACATTATCCTGAGACCAGAAGAACTAGTTGGTGCCCGGCCACAATCGATGACTGCCCTGACAGGGAGCACAACAGAGAACCCCTGAGGGAGCAGGAGATCAGTGGGATGCAGACCCCAAATTCTCATAAAAAGACCATACTTAACGGTCTGACTGAGACTAGAGGAATCCCAGCGGTCATGGTCCCCAAACCTTCTGTTGGCCCAGGACAGGAACCATCCCCGAAGACAACTCATCAGACATGAAAGGGACTGGACAGTGGGTAGGAGAGAGATGCTGATGAAGAGTGAGCTAATTATATCAGGTGGACACTTGCGACTGTGTTGGCAGCTCCTGTCTGGAAGGGGGATGGGAGGATGGAGAGAGTTGGAAGCTGGCAAAATTGTCAGGGAAGGAGAGACTGGAAGGGCTGACTCATTAGGGAGAGAGCAAGTGGGAGTACGGAGTAAGGTGTATATAAACTTATATGTGACAGTCTGACTTGATTTGTAAACTTTCACTTGAAGCTCAATAAAAGTTAATAAAATAAAAATATTAAAAAAATACAGTATAAATGCTATAACATTTCAAATAGATATGAAAATGAGATAAAATCCGAGTCTTTTATTCCATACAAACACAGACACATGTTACAAGGTTGTTCTAAATTAACAAATTGTTTCTTTTATTTAAGAAATGCAAATAGCACCCCGCACTGAAACAGAGCTCCATGGCCCCCTAGCAACAAGCCCGGGGCTTCAGCTAGGGCTTCTCACTGCTGCCCATTCGTAATCAGGAAGGCGTGTACTTTGAATGTGAGGGTTTTGTATTCATTTATTTATGGTCTTATATGCAGAGTTGGACAGGGCCATGGAAAAGGGGTCAGCCCAAACTCCTATGTGTATGAAACTTGCACAGTTCACCCCCTTCCTTGGCAGCAGAGTAGCCCGCCTGAGCTGCCAGCCACAGACACACTCACACAGAACTACAGCAGAGAACAAAATATTTGGTTATATGACCATCACTTTGGTTGAGCAATACCCCATCTCTCAGATTTCCAAGGAGTCCATCGCACCGGCCACTGGAAGAGCGGAAGTAGCTGGGCTTGCTCTGGTGTCTGTTTACGCTGCCTTGGTTCACAAAACGGATCCACTAATTTAAACTATTGTCTGTTGTGCTCCTATCATCTTTCAGCCGTGAGTACAGTCAATCTAAACATCTCCTGCTTGGGCACGAATATCAAAGATGCCTGTATATGCTCCTATAAAATGGTCACTGGTAAGGAGAAGAACAGGGTTATGAAAGCAAGAAACCGTAGCTTACACACAAAGCAAATAAAAGTAAGAGCAAATGAGTCCTCACCCGGCAGTTTCGCACTTCATTTGCATTGACTTAGCTGGTTATATAGCTGTAATGAGCCACTAAACTCGCTAGACCTGCAGCTCCACAGAAACAGCGCCTTTGCACACTTTCAATTTTCTATTTTCAATGACGGTTAATTCAACCTTTCAACGTGCAGAGGTTCAATGAGGCGAGGAATGACAAATGATGCCCCTTGAATGGTGAAAGCTGATCCCACTGAGATAAGAGCTACGCCAGATGCTACTTGCACAAGTTCGTACCCAAAGAACGAAACAAAAAAACCCTCCCCCCCAAAAAAACAGAGAGTAAAAGTAGAAGAAAAAAACTTCAGATAAATGAATACTTCGGTTTATTCCCCCCACCCCCTAAATATAAACAAGGAAACAAAATACAAATGGATTTAGGATCCCATTTACTCTTGGGGGGGACGGGGGATGGATTAATAAAACAACTCCATCTTGAAAGAAAACCCCCAAATCAACCTCCATTTAAGAAACTAATTTATGCCCTCCTGAGTCCTCATACAAGTTAAGCTGCACAGAGTATCACAGCAGGCGTAGAACAACAGACCTGGAACCCTGCTGTGTTTGTTCTAGAAGGCAAGTTAAGCTCTTCCTAACAGGAAACAAAACACACAGTCGAGCTATTAACAGGGATCATTTTGCCATACTGTACAGCCTTGAATGCATCAATCGCTGTTCCAAACAGGATTAGAAATGTGGTTTTCTTTAACTATGGTTTTGAAGAAAATGCTTATGTTATGGCTGCTGAGAATTCTCAGGCTGATATTAACCAATATAGTGCCAATCAAGACACAGAACACCTACCAAGCCTTCAAGAAAGTCTTTGGCAAATTCCAGATTTGGGTGAACACAACACAAAATGAAGCAAAGAGTGCCAGTGTCTGGAAAAGTTAACACTCATAAAGAGCCAAATTTAGAATTCCCCAAAGAGTACTACTTTTGACTTCAAATATCCAAGGCCCCCCGCTCTACAGTGATTTAATTAACTATGCAATAAATGATTGATATCTAATTTGTATGGGCAGGACCTACCTGAATTAATACACAGTTTGAAAAATGGACTATTTTTACCATGTATAACTACTGAACATACATTTGCAAATGGCTTGGGTAATTCTGCTATGTTATTATTATAAAATGGGATCTCTCAATAATTTTTGTAGAAGTCAGGAAGTACCATGTTGGGGAAAAAAGACAAGTCTTTCTCACATCGTACCTCTTTAACTTGTTGAATTCAAGGACACTCAAACCACTGGCGAAATCAGTTCAGTTTTCACCCAAAAGTGCAGCTCTGCGATGACTTGAAGATCTTGGTCCGTATTGCTACATGGTTTCTAACTAAGGCTTCAGGATACTGTCTACAACATTTGGTGAAAACACTTAACACTCATCAGGTGTGTCACCAGCTAGTCCCACCCTGATGTTATATCAAGGGTTGAAATGTATAGTTTAGGAATTATCCCTGATGTGCCTAAGAATCACCGGAAAAACAAAACAAAATAAAACTTGCAAACAATTCTTCTAGAAAATAATCATAAGGAGCTACAGGAGAAGTTTTGAAAGACCCTCAAAATATTTGAATCACGAAAATCATAATTTACAGACAACCATCATTAATGGTTGCTAAGAGGGACACTCAACGGGACATTTTCAGCTGTAGACCAGCCAAGAGATTAAAATAAGCATGCTTACAGAGACATAACTATTTAAAATATTTATGGAGAAAACAGTTACAGATGATACAAAGACAGATTCCAACAAAAACACAGCACTAATGCAGACACCATGTGGTCCAATGTATGCGCTCATGACCTCATGTGAAAGACAGGCTGAGAGGTAGTGGCTGGAGATGACTCCCTTTTACCTCCAGAACTACAGGTGGCTCCCTTTTACCTCCAGAACTACAAAGTCTTGGGTTTGGAAGGGGCTCATTACAATCACATCCACAAATGGGTGAAATCTGTAGGAAAGAAATAGCTCAAAATGATCGTGTCTGAGAGCCTCTGGTTTACTGGCGTTGAAAGCCCAACATCCATTTCTTTCTGACTCAATGTATAAAGGTGTGGTCAGTTAATAGAGGTTTGAATGAAATAAAAGGAGCACCAAATACCTTCTTGGCTTTTCTGTCATCTCCAAAGTTTTCTCTAGGCTTGAGTCAGAACCCAAAAGTAAAATGAAGGGGTCTGAAGTCAGCACATCATATATAAAAAAAAAATAAAATCAAATAACTGCTCTCATAATCTGCTCTCGAGCATCAGGGGCCAAGCCAAGCCAATCCAACAGGTAACAGGAGCTCTAAATGTTGTTAACAATGACCATATGTCAGGCTCTGTGCTAGGCAGGAGTAAGAGACAACTCTCACAGCAAAACTGGGAAGTTAGCATCATCATCCCTGTTAAATAAATAAGGACTCTCAGGTTCAGAGAGCTTAAGTAACTTGCTCATCATCACAAAGGAACGAACTAGTTTGGAACCCATCACATTCTTTTGCTGGTTAAGCGGCAAGATAATATTTTTGAGGGTAATGGATGCTTGTAAGACTGTCATTCTTCTAGCCAAAGTCTCTGCAAGTGTCAAGGAAGCATGAGGAGGGGCAGGGACACTGGTATGTCACCAGAGGAGACTTGCAGCCCCGAGGGAGGATGCATTCAATCTTCACCATCCCTCTCCTCAACTCTTGTCACCCTCCAGCCTAGATACTAAACATTGACATTCAAGGTCTTTCTCCAAAGAGCTGAATTGCCCAGAAATCACCCCCAAAGATCTCTGAAAACATTGCATACAGGCTCCCCGCCCCCGCCTTAGGCACAGTGGTTAAGAGCTCAGGCTGCTAACCAAGAGGTCAGCAGTTCGAATCCACCAGCCGCTCCTTGGAAACCCTATGGGGCAGTTCTACTCTGTCCTATAGGGTCACCATGAGTCGGAATTGACTCAACAGCAACAGGTCTGTTTTTTTTTTTTTTTTTTTTTTTTTTAATATTTTGAAAGGTAAATATCTTTAAGTTGTCACAATGAGGGAGGGGAGTGTATAGCCATGGTGGCTTACAGAAAGCAGAAAGATTACTTGTTATATAGGAGTGGCAGAAGAAGTCCCTTGGGTTGTCTAAAATCTTTTGGAGACAAGGAAAGAATTAGGAAACCCATTGGCGCATCTTCCTCAACTCTGGGCTTCATGTGATGATAGTATTGCGGACTCGCCTTGCAGGGCACGTGATGTGAGCCAGTCCATTATGACAGAAAGAAAGAGTACAATGAGCTAAACGTGACTGAAGAATTCTATGTCCCAGCAGCAATTATTATTATCATAGTCTGCGTTGGTCTGTTTTGAATGTTGTTTTGAAATTCCATGGCTGATAGCACCTCAAATCGAAGAGGGATCATCTGTGACAGGAACTCTTTTGTACATGAATCAATGGAAACGTGATAAATAAATGCCAGTGAGTTAAGGTTGGTCCATTTTTAGGCACCATACTTGCTGAAGACTCTTCACAAAGAAATTTCAAATGCTGGCAATTAAGAAAGCATGTCCTATCAAAGATGTCAAGCCTTTCAAACAATCTGGAATTCTGATTACATATTTACCCTTGAAGCTGTCGCTCTACTCAAATACTTTAACTTTTAATGAAGTGTTCACTCCTTTTGTGATGGCACTGGAGTGTAATCAAACATTACCACAAGCCAAGTCACACACTAGCAGTCTCGCCTTGTTTAAATATCTCAAATATCTTTGAGTAATTGTGTAACGATTTCTGGGCCTCTGGTTGCCCATATGGTCTGAACAGACTGTCTTTTGTGCAGCAGTTGTGCTCTTTCAGCAATAAGGAACTGAATCATCTCTGTTCCAGACTGCAGAGCATGAGAGGTGCTGCTTCAATTTTGGGGTGGTGCCCTACCTCCACTCTTGAAACAAAATCAACTCACATCTGGCTCCCAGAAATTGCTGTGTCTTCTAGGAGTCTTGCTTAAGTTTGTGAAACATACAAGAACAATGCAGCAGGCATGATGTGACATGTTTCGTGCCATAACTGTCCTTAGGATACAACGACATGACACGGGGATGACACAGCAAAGCCGTCACTGCAACTGCATGGACTTTTTCTGGACAGAGAACATTCTAGATGGTAGAATCAGATCATGTCAGACAGACAATGAGGACCAGTGAAAGGGTCTGGCCATCGGCAAGAATTCTTCTGTAATGGTTTCCAGGTGGTATGGGTGATGAGACAAGCAAAGGAGCTGTTGATTTTGCAATTAATGAAAACCAAGGAGGTTTTTCAGAGATTTGGCTTAGGAGCCAGAATCTAAACTTGGGTCACAGAATCTCACTAGTCATTCATGTTATCTGTCTCCTAGACAATTATCCCAGGGAAGGCCTGGAGTGCTATGTCTGGAGGAATGTGCCAGGCTTACTCTTAATGTATTATTTCTGAAATCTTAGCAACATGGTTGGGAATGGAATTGCCCCCAAACCAGTGGCCATGATAGAGTTCTTTGGTGGGACTAGCTCAAATGGGGATGTTGAGTCTGGGGGTGTTGGCCTCTCTGTTCCTGCCCAACTTCAGGTTTCTGAAGCTGTAAGAGGAAAACCATTTCACTGGTCATGAAGAGTGCTGAAGGTACAACAGTATGGAGACATGCATGACTTGTGAGTTCTGGGATGACTGGAATGTGACAGAAAAGAATTTACCTTTTGTGCCTGAGGGAGCTGAAAAATAAGGGATAAAAAAAGAAAGAAAGAAAGAAGTCATTATATAAGAAGTTAACGTTAACTATAAAACTTCATTAGGCTGCTCCAGAAAATTGAAAAACCAAAATGGGGAGGAAAACAGAGAAAACTAAAGCCAAGTCATTTCCCAAAATAAACCTATGGTACTGATTATTCCAACTGCTGTCTGAATCTGTGGTATCAACAGATAGTCTCTTAGTTTGCCAGCCCTTGGTTTGGGAATCACCATGCCCCAGGCAGTGTGGTAACCTCCTGTGCAGTTGGATCAAGGTTCTTCCGTACGGCAGGCCAAATAGCAGGATTCCACAAGCCAGTTCCTTCTTTCTGTTCTCCAGCACTTCTCAACTGGGTGGGCGGCAGGGGGCAACTGTCTGGAAATATCTTGGGTTGTCACCACTGGGGTCAGGGGAGAGGGGCACGTGCTATTTTCTGCTAGTGGGTAGAGGCCAGGGATGCTTTTAAACAACCTATAACACAGAGGAGAATCCCCAAAACAAAGAATTATCCAGCCCAAATGTCAATACCGCCAAAGTTGAGAAACCCTGCTGTACACAGAGGTGAGACTATGAGAAGGATGTTTTGTTGTTAAAGTCAGTTTTTCTTGTTTTGTAGCCCTTTAACTGCTCCCTTTACTGGTGGGTAAGGAAACAGGAGTGAGGATCTGCGCATTTGAAGTAAAACTGATGTTCTAAGAACAATGGTAAGGCAGCCAGTCCATCCATAAAATAAGACATAATAGCTTTCCCAATGGCACAGGCAAGGAGCTGAAATTATAGGTACATGGAAAAAGATGAACATTTACAAGGCATATTTGTCTATATTTCCACGGGAGACTACTAGGATGTAGTTTAATGCCACTGTATTTGTGATTGCCATTACACCACGCAGTGTTTTGAAAAGCATTTTTCAAATATAGAGTGGAATTAACATTATCCATGCATTCAATACCAAACTGAGGAATTAAATCATTATCCTGACTTACTTCTCATCCTAGAGACTATCATTTACCAAATGTGAACTTGTTATTAGGCATTGGGCTAAGAAGCCCTTTATTTGCTTTATCCCATTAAATCATAGCAACCCAAGGCTAGGTGCTCTTATTATTCCACATCACAGAAGAAAAAAAAATGTATCTCAGAGGTTAAGTAATCATACAATGTCTCATAAATAATAAACTGCAGAGCTGGGTTGCCTGACTTTAGAAATGCAGAAATTCAGTTCAGCTCACACACTAATAAAGGTCACAAACACTTGGGAACTGTGACTTTCAGGCTTTATACCCTGTTTCTTGAGTTTATAACATCAGAAATATTAGAAAATGCATAAAAACTAAACAGACAACCCATTCGACTGTTCTGTCTTTCCCAATCTTTCTACCCTGTGAAGAACGCTCTTCATTGGAACTAATACCAGAGCTTTCCTGAACCTGTCCTAAGCCCCTATCCCGCCAATCAGCACTGTATCTCAAATCTCTGAGATGTCTCCAGAATGGTCTGTTCCATGATGAGCAGAACCAACCCCTCCAACACTCAATTTCCAAGGGAACACAACCATGTCTTTTTCTGATTTTTTCCTCATAGCTGTGCCTGTGACTATTCAAAAAGGAAGCTCACTGAGTTCCTTCAGTGCCTCTCAAGAGCTCATCAAAAATGTATCAAGAGGTGAGAAACTGAACCTAAAATGAGGAGTCACTTAAAGAAAAGTTTTCTTGAATGTTAAACATCTTTTCACACACGGAAAAGAAACCTTGGAGACACAAACCTCATGGAATGATAAATGTATGTTTCCTTAGGAAAGCATTGCATTTATGCTCAATCACAACTTACGCTGTACGCAATGCACAGGAGGCCGTGTGGATGACAAATCTTTGATGAACTGTAAAATAAATACCAAAGTTAAGTCCTGCACAAATGGCCGGACTTCTCAGGCCTCTCTGAAAGGAGAGCTGCCCTTTCTCTTTCTTTCTGGAAGTTTCATCTTGGCCGAGCAGGAAACACCTCATTTTGACTCACTTGTTTAAGCACATGAGAAGAAATCTTGGGAAGGAAAATGAGAGACTAGGCCTTTGTGGTGATGTCCTCAGTTTAAGAATGCCCTCGAACTCTCCACAAAACATATATTTTCCTCAAGAAATAACTCATGAGAACAAAGAGCAGCTTTCCTACTGGAGCTTTTAAATAACATAAATTACAGCTTACAAGGCCCTAAACAGGTTGGACCTCTGTGAAAGAGCCTCAGGATAGGACACAACAAATTTAGACCCGATCATCGGCAGCCACAGACGCTACTGCTTGGGAATCGACTCTCCAGACCATCATTCACCAAGCATTCATGACCAGCACGTGGAGCCCTGGATGGAGAGCCAGACCAGCTGGACTCTGGGCCCACCTTGGCCTCCAGCTGGAGTCCTAAGGCAAGTGCCTTCCTGCCTTTGACTAGCGTGTTCATCTGTACAAGGGATGGTGGAGGGATGGCTGGGGAAGGAGCCAGTTCTTGGATAATCATGAGGTCTTGCCGTGAGATCCAACTCTGAATGATTAGTAATGGCTGTCTGGAGGGCCGCCTTGAGAAGGATTCTGAAGCTATATCTGAGCTTATCTGGAAACAATGTCATAACCAATTAGCAATATTTGCTGTGGGCTGAGAAATAAAGAGTGGCAAATACTTTGTTGGGATTGATGATCTCTAATGGCCTTATCGCAATTTTTCTTTGTAGTTCTGAGCATATCGATAATCACTTGTATATTTGTTTGATGTTTCTTTCCTCTGCTGATCAAAAGCTCCATTAGGGCTGTATGTATATATTTAAAATTCTGTAACCTGTGACCACGCCAAGTTGATGTCAAAGTAAGATAATGGGGGTATCTGCCTTGAATCCTCACCAACCCCTCCTACCCTCCCCCCTACCCATGTTGTAACCCAAGCTGATTGCTTTCAAGAGAAAAGAACTGTCTCTACCAAAAGGATAGATATAAAACTTTCGGGTTCCCATATGCCTGATACAGACTTGAGGATATGTGCGGGTTGTCTCACTGACCAATGGATATGCATAAAACCCGCCTGTGAAGATCCCATCATCACCGGACCAAGGCGAGACAACTTCTCGTCCTCTCCGCACTCTTTCCTCACCACCTTGTCAGGCACTGTCAGCCAGGCTCCACCTCTCTGGCTCTATTTTCTCACTTACTTCATGAGGGGGCTGGACCAGGCAGCTTCAGGTTTCTTCCAGGCCAAACACCCCTAGACAACATGATTCTCTACCCAACTGTATGTGTCTTGTGTCATTTTTTTGAAAAGGAAAGGTAAAGAAAGAAGGAATTTTTTTTTTGGAGAAAGAGTAAAAAAAGAAAGAAGTTGTAGTATACTTCAGGCTTGCACATTCCTTGGGAAAAGCTGGGTACAGGATACACTCGTGTGGTCCTTAGCACTTGAACATGGAAAGGCTGAGAATTAGAGCCATTCAGGGGAGGATGAGGGAGAAAGTGATGATGAAGAAGGTGACATCTGTTTACCCACGTTAGCTCTTTTGGTCCTCACAGTGGCTCTTTGGGTTAGATATCGCTATTGTCCCCAGTTCACAGATAAAGAAATAGATAATGCTTAGAATGATTATCCAGCCAGAAAATGGTCAAGTTCGGGGTTGAAGTCAAGTCTCTCTATAGCTCCCAGCCCTGCTCCAACCATGAGGCTCACAGCATGACTTTTCATGCAGACCAAGCAGTACTAGCACCAACACAAGTTCCTGAAGAATTTGTGAACCTAACAAGTCATTCCATCTGGGTGTAGCCCATGGAGAAAAGGGGGATGAGAAATCCTGGCACCAACTTTTAGAGGGGAGTTTGGGGGAAGACAGAGAATTCAGCCCACCAAGTTTCTTAGCATGTGATGTCTGGCGTAAGTAACATAACTATTTAGCACGCCCTCTCCTACAGGACATCTACCCTTGCTCTTCCCGTACCTGGGAACTCTTCTGCACATCCCTGATCTAGTACACACTTACTGCTCTGGCCACTTTCTCCAAGCAGCCTTGTTTGACCTTTTGTATCATATGTGTCCATCATATGCCCTCAATGCCATATACCTCTTATTTATATAGCATAGTCACTGCCAGTTCCCTCCCATTAGCCATCTGCCCTTCTTTTTTTGGTAACGGAAACCAAACTTTCAGCCAGACTCAGATAAATGACCATATTAGAGTTAGGTATGGCCAAGTGATTCACTTGTGGTCAAGGAGATGTACATGTATGTGATTTTTCCAGATAGTGTTCTCAGGAGTACTTTCTCTGTTCTGCTGCCTAGAAAGCAGATGTGATGGCTGGAGCCTTAGCAGTCATTGTGGACACTGAGGTGATCTGGAAGATGGAAGCCACATACTAGGATGTTGGAGTCAGCAGTAATGACAGGTGATCATAAAAGCAAACTCTCCCAATGTGCCACCCACCATTCTAAGCGCTTTACCTATATTAACTTATTGAAAACTCACAGAAACCTTATTAGATAAGTCCTATTATCATCCTAACTCTGCAGTGATGAAACTACAAGGGAGGCCAGTGGGGAGGTGGGGAGGCTATTGCACTATCTGGGTAAGAGCCAATGGAGAACTGGACCAGGTGCTGGTGGTGGAGGTGGCAGGCAGTGGTCTCACCTGAGACAGATTTGAAGGTAGAGATGAAGGACTGGATGATGGCATGAGAAAAGCAGAGAAATTAAGAATGCTTCCGAGGATTTTGGCTTGAGTAAATGCAAACACAGAGCTGCCATTTACTGAGAAGGGGACGACTATAAAAGAAGCATGATACCCAGAGTTGGAAGAAAGATACCCAGAGTTCAGTTTTGTGTACAACTGACCAAAATTTAAGCAGTCTCTTCGACATGCAAGGGGAGATGGAGGGTAGGCAGCTGGATGTGTGAAGCTTGTGCTCAAGGAGGGTACTGAGCTTGGTCACTGTCAGCACAGGCAAGGTCACCAAGGGAGAGTGCACCGAATTTGAGTCTGGGGACTGAAGCCTGAGGCATGCCGTCACTCAGAGGCCTGCCTGATGAGGTGGATTTGGCAGAAGAACCTGAGAAGAAGCAGCAGATGAGGGAGAAGGAAATCCGAGTGAGCTCTGAGACCCTGATGCTAAGTAAAAGAGGTGTTTTGAAAGAGACAGTACCTGCCCCACCAAACGGAAGGCAATGTTTTTGTTTTTAGTTCCCTTGTTTACTTTGTTACTATCGTAGAGTTTCACACAGAGCCATGAGGGTGACAGAGGGGACATCCATCACTCCAGCTCAACACAGTTTCAGAGCTGAATGGACTCTCAAAAATAAAACTCCCATTAAAGATCTATTGATCAAAACAACACATTTCACATTGAAATATGTAAAGACCAAATGGGAAACAAAGTCTTTTCCTGCCAACTGTGTAAAACAAAAAAGCCTGGCCTACATATGTTTATTGCATTTGTAAAACTGGCTCTTTGCCTTGAGCCTTATGAATGAGCGATAAATCCCTGCTTGCTGCAAAGGTTCCTTGTGTTCATTCTTTTTCCTTATGGATGCATGAATTTATAATCTTCCATTCTTCTTCATTAAGCAATGTGGATAGAGACCCCGACTCCTCCATATAACAGAGGAAATTCTATTAACTGGCTTCAACTCCAAAACCTTCAAGCCAAGCAGGGAAAAATCTTTGATGAGCTAAGATTCGGCAGTGTAGGTTCTGTCGCAGATTTACTCACTTCTTCCACCCTTTTTTTTCCACCCTAGACCAGGCCACCATCATTGCTCAACTGATCTCCCCAGTTTTACTGCTGCCCCTCTAGTCCTTTCTCTATTCCACATCCAGAATGATCTACAAGCATAAATCAGATACTTTGCTGGCCCTTCTCACTAAGCCTTGCTCACCTCAAAGCCTTTGCGGGGCTATTTCCTCTGGCTTGCAGAGGCTCTGCCCTCCCCACTGGTCAGCTCTCTGACTGCCCCCTTCCTCACTGCCTCTGCACATTCATCAGATGTCAGCTTAGGCTCTGAGAGGGATCCCTATCTTCACTCCCAAGTTTCTATGACTTCATGTTGTTTATTCCTGTATTAGTATTTTTTACATTCTGTAACTTTCTTGGTTACTTTTTTTTTTTACTATGTGTCCACGTTAAAAACTCAAGATCCATTCAGGGGTCAGATCTGTCTTAGTCATTGTTAGATCATGAGAGCCTACATCTGTGCCTGATTCATGATAAGAATTCAGTAGATGTTGGATGGATAGATGGGCGGATGGATGGATGAGTGGACGGATGGACGGATGCACACAGGAAGAGCAGGTGGGAGGAAGTGAGGGAAGGAAGTAAAAGAAAGAAAAGAGAAAGAAGAGGGAGGAAGGGAAGGAAAAGGAAAAAAAGAAAAGGAGAGGAAAGAGAGAAGGGAGGGAAGAAACAAAGGGAGAAGAAGGAATGTAGGAAGGTGGGAAGGCCTTCGAATCAGGTTGACCAGATTTCAAATCGCAGCTCTACCAAATAGTATTCTGAATAACAATATATTATCTTTGAGCTCCAGATTTCTCATCTAAAAAATGTAGTAATGACACTGGCTCATGGGATTAACATGAGGATTAAATAAGATAATACATTTCCAGTCCCTATAAAAGCAGCTGGCCCATAATAGTTGCTGTTTTTAATCCCTGAACTTGTAACCTCCAAGGTTTTCAGGGTTGGGCTCCCAGCTGATGATGTGTGAGAAGTTATTTCATAACCAATTGCCTCTTGGTCCACAGATGACACCATGGACCTAGAGTCAGAATCTCTCTTTCAGAGCCATGTTTTTCTGAGGTGAGAACAGGTACATGCTGATCTTCCCTACATCTCTTTCCGGGTTCCCCAGTGACAGAGGAAAACATTTATTTTGGATATAGCATGTGGCCTCACAATTACACAGAGCCATGTGCATCCATGTGAGACTGAATTTGGGGTGCTGTCTAATTAGCCCTGGGCTCTACTGACCTGAGTAAATAAGCTGTTTATGGGTTAGGAAGAAAGTGAAAATCTAAAACTGGGTTGGCTGCACAAACTCTAAGAAAAATCTATCAGTTCTTAAAAATAAAAGCCTCATAAGCAAAAGAGCATGTTTCTTATTTATCTACACAACCCATTATGAAGAAGCAGTGAGGCCCAAAAGGAGTATGTTATGGGGCACGTGACTCTTACAGTGGATATGTATCTCTTAACTCTCCACCACCCAGCCCCTTTCTTTCAGTAGTAGTCCCCATGGTCTGGGAAGGGTTCTACTGCAAGTTCCACGATGTGGACAATAGCCAGATCAAAGCCAGTGATGTCACCACTTTGCCCTGGTCACAGCAACTGACTCAGGGATGGAGATGTGACCTAATCTAGTCTAATAAGGATTTTTACACAAGAAACCAAAAGTACACACCTCTTCCTCTTCTCTCCTTTCATGTCTCAACTAGAACCCAAGAGGATGTACTGCTCAGGATGGACCATCCCATGGGACCTTACCGTGAAGCCAGCATGACAGAAGACAGGGCATAGAGGCTAAGAGAACTCAGTATCAAAGGCATCATTCTAGCCCCAGATCCATTTATGCAACTTAGATTCTAGCGGCTTCCGGGTTAGTACGAACCACTGGGGCAACCTAAATGAACTAAGGTTTTTTTTTTTTTTTTTTTCTCATCTCTCCCATAGTTTCAGCTGGTGATCTCTAGGCACACATTAAGGCTGCACATGACTAGATTTTACTTGTACAAATCAAAAGATTCATCAAAGTATTTCTGAAATTGTCTGCTCAGCTTAAAAAATACCCAAGAATAATTTCCTCAAAAGATCTCCAATGCTATGTGTGAAATTTCCTTATAAGCACAGGGAGCATCATATCTCTCCAAAGTCTAGGCAATATTCCAGTCCTTGTGATAACAATGTCAGGCGACAGAAGGGTGTCCCTCTGTGGAATCTAGCTCTGACCATCTACTCTCGTTTTCCTTTAAATTCTTGTCTATAGTTCCGGTACTATCTTATCTAACCATATGTGATTTATCAACATCTAGTTTGGGGGGGTACAATGGAGACTTCTCTTTCTAACAGTATGCTAAAAAGGAAAAGATGGACAGAAAGACCTCTTCTCCAATGCACAAGTTTCTAAGTGTTTATTTTTAAAAATTATACAAGTAATTCATGTTTCTTACAGAAAATTAGATGTTAAAGAGAAACAAAAATAGAACATTTAAAACCACTTATGATGTAGTGGTTAAGAGATTGGCTGCTAAAAGGCTGGCAATTCTAATCCACCAGCCACTCTTTGGAAATCCTCTGGGGCAGGCCTACTCTGTCCTATAGGGGCTCCATACTCAGAATCAGCTCGACAGCAACGGGTTCCGTTTTGTTGCTGTGATGCTAACAGCCATCGTCGATCTCAGTTAACACCATGTTAGATCACTACGCTGTTGTTGCTAGGTGCTGTCCAATCGGTTCTGATTCATAGTGACCCCATGTGCAACAGAACAAAACACTTGCCAGTCCTGTGCCATGACCACAGTCATTGTTATATTTGAGCCCATTGTTGCAGCCACTGCGTCAATCCATCTTGTTGAGGGTCTTCCTCTTTTTCATTGACCCTCTACTTTACCAAGCATGATTTCCTTTTCTGGGGACTGATCTCTCCTGACAACATGTCTGAAGTATGTAAGATGTAGTCTTGCCATCCTTGGTTCTAAGAAGCATTCTGGTTGTATTTCTTCCAAAACAGATTTGTTCGTTCTTTTGGCCGTCCATGGTATATTCAATATTCTTCGCCAACACCACAATTCAAAGGCGTCAGTTCTTCTTCTGTCTTCCTTATTCATTGTCCAGCTTTCACAAGCATATGATGTGATTGAAAATACCATGGCTTGGGTCAGGTGCACCTTAGACTTCAAGGTGACATCTTTGCTTTTCAACACTTTAAAGAGGTCTTCTGCAGCAGACTTGCCCAATGCAATGCATCTTTTGATTTCTTGACTGCTGCTTCCATGAGTGTTGACTGTAGACTCAAGTAAAGTGAAATCCTTGAAAACTTCAATCTTTTCTCCATCTATCACGATGTTGCTTATTGGTCCAGTTGTGAGGATTTTTGTTTTCTTTATGTTGAGGTGCAATCCATACTGAAGGCTGTGGTCTTTGATCTTCATTGGTAAGTGCTTCAAGTCCTCTTCACTTTCAGCAAGCAAGGCTGTGTCATCTACACATATCACAGGGTGTTAATGAGTCTTCCTTCATATAGTCCAGCTTCTCAGTTTATTTCCTCAGCATACAGATTGAATAGGCATGGTGAAAGGATACAACACTGGCGCACACCTTTCCTGACTTTAAACCATGCAGTATCCCCTTGTTCTGTCCAAACAACTGCCTCTTGACTATGTACAGGTTCTTCATGAGTACAATTAAGTGTCCCGGAATTCCCATTCTTGGCAATGTTATCCATAATTTGTTACGATCCACACAGGTGAATGACTTTGCACAGTCAATAAAACACAGGTAAACATCTTTCTGGTATTCTCTGCTTTCAGCCAGGATCCATCTGACATCAGCAATGATATCCCTGGTTCCACGTCCTCTTCTGAATCCGGCCTGAATTTCTGGCAGTTGTCTGTCAATATACTGCTGCAGCTGCTTTTGAATGATCTTCAGCAAAATTTTACTTGCACATGATATTAATAATATTGTTCAACAATATTCACATTCTGTTGGATCCCCTTTCTTGGGAGCAGGCATAAATATGGATCTCTTCCAGCTGGTTGGCCAGGTAGCTGTCTACTTTGTAGACTATATAGTATTCTATTATTTGAATATATGATAAATTACTTACATAATTCTTTATTGTTAGCTATCTAGGCTGTTTTCATTTTGCCATTAACATAAATAACACTGTAATAAATACCCTTACAGTCAAATTGTTGCACACACTGTCAACTTTTCAGGAAGTTCAACTGTTGGTCAAAAGGCATGTGCATTATTTAAGTTCAAATTGCTCTCAATAAAAGTTCTCATAATTTGCATGCTGACCAGGATTCACTCTTTCTGATGTCCATTTCACCATCCCCAAGACAATATGATGCACACGATTAAAAAAAAAAAAACAAAAAAAAAAACCTTCCAGTATTTTTAAAATACAGATTGTATGTATGAACCTTACCTGTGGTTCAGATTAGTTAAAGACAGAGAGGACATTCAACTTCAAATTTTCTGACTGGCCAATTGGCTAGCTACATTGCAAGTCTACAGAGAACACCACACTACTCACTGTAGACTAGCCCAACCAGGTAGTTTAGCAGAAAAGAGGTGGTTAGACTTTTGTTAAAACTTCACTTTACAGGAAAGAATTGGTCTTTTTGTTCTGTCGGTAGAGTGCTGCCTAGACGAAAGGCAAACCTGCATAAATTATTCACATGATGGAAGACATGTTTTGGGATGCTGGAAAATGTGGATTATTAATGGACAGACCAGAACAATTCTCACATTACATATTGCTAAGGACTATCAGCTGGGGGAAAGCCCTAGGCATTTCGCTTGTTACAATATTCTGAAAATTCTCACAATAAGAAGTCATTTCTCATCAGGCTTGAACTCTGCATTGTACTGGGAAAATACGTTTCTAATTAAAACTGTCATTCTTCAGTCTTATTTCGGGTAGTTATCCTATTGAAAAACTATCTGAACTGGAGTTCTGGCGATGTTGGTTCCCTGTGAGAACACGAGTTAGTAGAACGAAAAAGAAATCTGGCAAAGACCTGATAAAACCATAGCCATGAAGTGTTTATATTTCCTGCTTGAAAATTGTATTGGTCTACATAGTAGTCCAAGGGCTAATAGGCAAGAAGACAGTAGTCTAAGGCAGGAGTATAGATGAAGAAGGAGCTTATAGGGAAGAAAGTTCTGTTCCGCAAGATTCATTTTGGAAAACATCCTAACAGGATGCAAACCCACCCAGCTTTCTCCTGAACTCCCACCCTACCAATGTTACTTTTCAACATTGTGACTGCTTCCAGTTGGATACTCTAAGCTGCTGGTTTTAATTAAGACTTAATTTGCAAAAAATGTTTCATAATTTATGCATGTCATGTAATTCCTCTGAGACTGTGAACTTGGAGCCAGCTCAGGGCCATATAAGGAGACATTGTGCCGAGACAGTTGGGGGAGGAAAGGGATGTAGAAAGGGAAGTACCAACTGGGACACAACAGAGGAAGGCACTGATACCTTCAGCCTCCAGTCACCTGGATCTGCAGCCACCTGGGACAGACATGAGCCTTGTTGTTGGAAAGCAAAGAGCCCATCCGGCACTTCATAGACTGAGAGAACCAGAAGGGTCAACAATGACCAGAATAGCCTTCCAAGGGAAGCCTCACCGGGGAGATGGTGAGCCAGAGAACTTGAAACCTTCCAAAACAGATGAATGGGTTCCCACCCTCCCCACAAAAGGACACATAAAAAACCTCAGAGGAAAATTAATGAAAACTCAAGAGTCTGCAATGAAGCCATTACTTCACTCAACAGATGTCTTCAAGAGGGAATTTTCAGTGACCTGCCAAACTGTTGAACCACAAAGAAATCTGTGTAGCAACTTAACTAGAAACACTGGGCCCCTAAGAAAGACGACCAGAAAGACCCTCCCCAACACATACTTTGTTAACTATAAAGTGAATCAATCTACAGTCACCCTCCATGCCTGCAGTAGAAAGAATATATAGACAGTATCTGTCATGGAAAAAAATCAAAGAGGGTGGAAATGAAGGTAAACATGTACTCTGAATACTCATGGAGGATGTGGCACAATTTCAGTGCTATATCTTTTAGCAGCCAACCTGGTAAGTTATACATTTCACAGTGTCCATAATATAAAAACAAACTATTATCTTGAGACAAATATAATTACAGGCATTTCTGCTATGATGTGATACATATAAAATCCTCATATTCTGTAAAATTGTACACTAAAAATCACAGAGCTTATGGGAAAAATAAGGGTTTGAGCCATAGCAACATCAAACCAGAGCACTAAACAAAAACAGCAGGGATAATGGCAGTTCAGTGGTAGAAATCTCACCTTCTATGCAGGAGACTTGAGTTTGTTTTTTTCCTGGCCAATGTACCTCATGAGCAGCTATCACCTGCTTGTTTGTGGAGGCTTCAGTGTTGCTATGAAGCTGAAAAGGTTTCAGCAGAGATTCCAGGCTTGGACAGAGTAGGAAGAAAGGCCTGGTGATCTTCTTAGGAAAATCAGTCAATGAAAACCCTGTGGACCACAGTATCTGATTTGTAACCCATCATGCAGATGGCTCAGGACCAGATAGTGTTTCACTCCATTGTGCATGGGGTCACCATGAGTCAGGGGCTGGCTGGACAGTAGCTGACAACAAACCCTAGTAAAATATTAGCACAATGAAAAAGTCAAGTTCTTATTTAAAAAAAAAATTACTTTATCATTTAATAAAAGGAGATGATATCTTTAGGGCAGGAGGTGTAAGGAAGAGATGAGGCTACTGAGTCATGGAGACATAGGCAAAAAGCTTAGAGACTGGAGTAAACCAGGCAGGAAGCCCTTCCAAGACAGAACTGTAGCCACGTGGAGCCAAGAAGAAAAGCATTACATGAACAACCCTCACGTGCAGCGCTGCACTTCTCTTCAACCTTCTGTTCTCTGCTTTTACCTACTACTCTTCCTTAGTGGTGCAGAGCTTGAGCAGGCTGGGGCAATGTCATATGAGCCAATGAGATTCCATCATATAGATACATCATACTCTATTTACCAACTGCATATGAGCTAACTCTCACATTACAGAAATACCTGCCACAGTGGAAGAGACAATATTCTTATTACTAAAGCCTGACAGAATTTCTCACAGAAAATGACACTACAGAAGATACTGGATAATACCTTCGGCATTTTTGGAAGCCATAACAAAGAGGTACAGAGATTTGTGTCTTTTAATACAAGAAATGTAAGGCTCAAAAAGAAGCTAAGCTATGCATTTTGACGAACAGATAACACTTGAAAACTTTACAATACTCATAGTAGCTGAAGTAAACGATATTTTAAGTGTCACACTTCATGGGATTTTCAAGGTTAGGGGGTATCTTTTAAATGTGGGGGATCTTCCAGGATGAAATAGGATCTTAGAAAGCAGATCTCCTTCCATATTTCTCAGGAAATCCCCTGAAATCCATGTCTGGTTCCTTATTTGGGTTATGCATTTTTACTTAACAACAATAGAGCTTCCCTTCTGTATGACAATATTTTAGCTTGCAAACAACTTTTCACATATAACAGCTCTGAGGAGAACACTGCATAGATATCATAACGTTTATGAGTGCTTTGGGTTTTAATGGGATCTCCGAGATAATTACAAAAAGGTGTGCAAAATTCCGGAACTCAACTTTAGGAGGAATTACAAACTCAAGGAACCCCATGATAAAATATAAATATAAAGTGAATTTTATATTTTATGTTCTTTGCTTTGTTATGTTGCAAGTTAAAAAATTAAATAAGAATTGCTAAAGGAAAATGGCTCCAGAAAATAAGAGGGCATAAAAAAGCCATATAATATTGCCATGTTTTCCAACAACTTTAAATGGCTGCACTTGGATTTTACTGGTGAATTTGAAGTCTCTGAAAACAGTGGGTTTGGGTAGAAATGCTTCCCTGGAGATGGTTAATCACAGTGAGCACGGGGTCCCACCACCATCCTCTGACACTGCACAACAGAGTTGGCTTTCGCGCACTCTGGGTGGACACCAGGCTCACCGCTGTGGTCTTCCACCTCCTTGAGTATAGGGCTACTGTTAGAACATTCCTACACAGAGAGAGAAATCCAGGTGAACACTGTTCCAGTAGATCATAAAACCCAAAACCTGTTGCCATAGAGTCAATTTCAACTCATAGCGACCCTATAGGAAAGGGTAAAACTATCCCATGGGGTTTCTAAGGAGCAGCTGGTGGATTTGAACTGCCGACCTTTTGGTTAGCAGCCATAGCTCTTAATCACTGTGCCACTGGGGCTCTGGTAAATCATAAGCCAGGAGGAAAAAGGCATCGCTATGTCTCCTGTTTCTCTACAACTTCCCCTGGAAACAACGTGATGCCGCTCCAGCTCATTTCAGTGTAAACTATACCAGTGCCTGCCTTGAGGACAGAGTGGCTCATTTAGCAAATCTCAAGAGGTCAGATGACAACGGTCCATCTCTTTAAGGTAACTTGAAGATGATCTTAAAGAATCATAGAAGGAGGAGTACTTCCAGAAGAACAGCATCTCTGCTGCTCTAAAAAGAACTGATGAGTTGATGCTTTCACTGAGCTTCCTGAGTAGCAATGATCACTATATCTCTATCTCCAATCTCAAACAACCAACTTGGTCTTTCCATTCCCTTCCTTGTATGGAAAACTTAACAAGCTGTTAATAAAATCAAGCAGTTCTATCTCTCTTTCAACCATCAAGGCTGTATCTCAAAGAAGTGAACACATAAAAGACCAGACAGATGAGGGTAGATGTGTCAACTGTGAGTAAGAGATGATCCATGTCCATGTTCTCAACTAGGGAATCCTTCAGGAAACTTCCCAACTCTGATTCTAGTCTATGTAAAGTTATTTTCTATGAAAACTCTGTGAACATTTCCTTCTCTTATATACAGTTTTTACCTCGGCCAATCCAAAAACATACTTTATATTCACCTAGACAAAGAAAGAACTGCTAAAGCCATGTGTTGAATGATATTAGTTCATTTCGTGCACCTAAGCACTTTAAAGTCAAGGATGGATCATATTTACTAACAATAAGAGCTCATATGTGCTGAGCGCTTACTCTAAGCCAGGCGTTGGTCTAAGGGCACTGCATGCATCTGCATGAGAAATTCTTATGACAGCCCCAGAGGTCTAGTACAATCATACACACTCCACTGATGGAAACTTTTTTACTAACTGCAAAGCCTACTTTCTGACAAAATAGGATAACCCAGATTATAGCCTTGAAAACCCTACAGAGCACAGTGCTACTCTGCATGCACGGAGTCAGCATGAGTTGAAATCAACTCGAAGGCAACCGACAACAACAACAAGGATAAACAAGCCAAATAAAGCCATTGGTCTTTTTCTACAAACTTGGAATAACCTATTAACGGATATTATGGGAATACGAAGTAAAATTAAAAAACAAAATGGTCTGCTTGCCAGTACATTAGAAAAGAGCATTGTCTGCTACTTAAGCATGCCAAACATACTGATTGCTACACTACTTTGAGTTTATTTTGGTGGTGTCTACAGAGGAGAGGTTCTGTTAATACGCTAGTTCTACTGATTCTCTCAACTACACTTTCTTTTCTACCTCCACCCCCACCACCAGATCTGAGGGTTGGCAATCCTTAAGCATACTTTGCCAAACACACATCGCTATAATTTTGAAGTCCCTGTGTATTTTCAGTGGAATTTTTCTTATGGTCTTGATTAATTTACAATTGATCATAAAACACAGGAACTCTTATTAAATATCTTTATTTTCTAATGTCCTTTTGTACTCTACAGTACTTTTTTTTCTCTTTGTTAAGAAAGCCAGGTTGGCAGGGCCAAGATGGCGGACTAGGTGGACGCTACCTCGGATCCCTCCTGCAACAAAGACTCGGAAAAACAAGTGAATCGATCACATACATAACAATCTACAAACCCTGAACAACAAACACAGATTTAGAGACGTAAAATGAACAAATACAGGGAGGCAGCAATTGTTTTCGGAGCCTGGAGCCAGTGTCCCAGTCAGGTAACTGGGACCCGATTGGCGCCTGATTTAGGGCAGGGCCAAGGGGAGCTGACGGCGCAAACAAGGGGCGCAGCCCTATCCCCCTGAACTCACCCCGGGAGGGGGCCCAGCCGGTCTGCGCGGGCGGTGTGGCAATGCAGCCGGTGGGAGAAGTCCCCGGGAGGCAGTGACTGGTCTTGGAGCTGGGAGAACAGTGTCCCAGCTGAGGAATCTTGCCGCCGGGCTTTTGACTGGGCGCTGTCACGGCACCAGCATGGGGAGCAACTCCACTCCCCTGAACTAACCCCGGGAGGGGGCCCAGCCAGTCCGCGAGAGCGGCGCGGCGACGCGGCTGGCGGGACGAGAAGTCCCCGGAAGGCAGCGACTGAATTTGGAGTCGGGAGTGCACCGTCCCAGCAGGGGAACCTTGACGCTGGGCGTGGGACTGGCAGCGGAGGATCTGACCGCGGCTTCAGTGGGCCAGATCACCGGGGGCAATCTCCACACAGCCAGCACACATAGGCGACACGCCCCTCGGGAATCTCAGATAAAATAGTCATTCCAAGCAAGAAAAGCAACTCTGGCTATATTCTGAGGTGCTACTCTCCTATCTCTCTGATCCCTCCCCCACCCTCCCCAGGCTGCTTCATTAACATTGGACTTTCCTGAGCCAGAGGGAGAACGGCTCCGGCTCCGTGGCGGCTTTGCTTCCCCCCGCCCCTTTTTTTTTTCTTTTGGTCTTTTCCTAACCCACTCTTCCGGCCTGAGAGAAGGAACCACAAAAAACCCAGGGACCAAAAATCCACCCCTAATTGGACTAAAAACACAGAACCAGCTACAGCCAAGCATATATGATCCAAATTTCAGACTTTCATCCTTACAGGGAACAAGGTGGTGGTTATAATCCAAAGGCAGTTCTGATAGGGATCTGACTGCATTTTTTTTTAGCGGATTTTCTGGAAAAACTAGTTTCCCAGTGATGGCTCAGAGATAGCAGTCCATATCAAACCACATAAAGAAGCAGACCATGACAGCTTCTACAACCCCCCAAACAAAAGAATCAAAATCTTTCCCAAATGAAGATACAATCCTGGAATTATCAGATACAGATTATGAAAAACTAATTTACAGAATGCTTCAAGACATCAGAAACGAAATAAGGCAAACTGCAGAAAAAGCCAAGGAACACACTGATAAAACAGTTGAAGAACTCAAATAGATTATTCAAGAACATAGTGGAAAAATTAATAAGTTGCAAGAATCCATAGAGAGACAGCATGTAGAAATTCAAAACATTAACAATAAAATTACAGAATTAGACAACACAATAGGAAGTCAGAGGAGCAGACTCGAGCAATTAGAATGCAGACTGGGACATCTGGAGGACCAGGGAATTAACACCAACATAGCTGAAAAAAAATCAGATAAAAGAATTTAAAAAAATGAAGAAACCCTAAGAATCATGTGGGACTCTATCAAGAAGGATAACTTGCGTGTGACTGGAGCCCCAGAACAGGGAGGGGGGACAGAAAACACAGAGAAAATAGTTGAAGATCTCCTGACAGAAAACTTCCCTGACATAATGAAAGACGAAAGGATATCTATCCAAGATGCTCATCGAACCCCATTTAAGATTGATCCAAAAAGAAAAACTCCAAGACATATTACCATCAAACTCGCCAAAACCAAAGATAAACAGAAAATTTTAAAAGCAGCCAGGGAGAAAAGAAAGGTTTCCTTCAAGGGAGAATCAATAAGAATAAGTTCATACTACTCAGCAGAAACCATGCAGGCAAGAAGGGAATGGGATGACATATACAGAGCACTGAAGGAGAAAAACTGCCAGCCAAGGATCATATATCCAGCAAAACTCTCTCTCAAATAGGAAGGCGAAATTAAGATATTTACAGATAAACACAAGTTTAGAGAATTTGGAAAAACCAAACCAAAGCTACAAGAAATACTAAAGGGTATTGTTTGGTCAGAAAACCAATAATATCAGATACCAGCACAACACAAGGTCACAAAACAGAACATCCTGATATCAACTCAAACAGGGAAATCACAAAAACAAATTAAGATTAATTAAAAAAAAAATGCTCGTAACAGGGAATCACTGAAGTCAATATGTAAAAGATCACAATAATCAAAAAGAGGGACTAAATACAGGAGGCATAGAACTGCCATATGGAGAGTGATACAAGGCGATATAGAACAATACAAGTTAGGTTTTTACTTAGAAAAATAGGGGTAAATAATAAGGTAACCACAAAGAGGTATAACAACTCCATAACTCAAGATAAAAGCCAAGAAAAACGTAACAACTCAACAAACATAAAGTCAAACACTACGAAAATGAGGATCTCAGAATTTACTAAGAAAAACGTCTCAGCACAAAAAAGTATGCAGAAAAATGAAATTGTCAACAACACACATAAAAAGGCATCAAAATGACAACACTAAACACTTATTTATCTATAATTACGCTGAATGTAAATGGACTAAATGCACCAATAAAGAGACAGAGAGTCTCGGACTGGATAAAGAAACATGATCCGTCTATATGCTGCCTACAAGAGACACACCTTAGACTTAGAGACACAAACAAACTAAAACTCAAAGGATGGAAAAAAATTTATCAAGCAAACAATAAGCAAAAAAGAAGAGGAGTAGCAATATTAATTTCTGACAAAATAGACTTTAGACTTAAATCCACCACAAAGGATAAAGAAGGACACTACATAATGATAAAAGGGACAATTGATCAGGAAGACATAACCATATTAAATATTTATGCACCCAATGATAGGGCTGCAAGATACATAAATCAAATTTTAACAGAACTGAAAACTGAGATAGACACCTCCACAATTATAGTAGGAGACTTCAACACACCACTTTCGGAGAAGGACAGGACATCCAGTAAGAAGCTCAATAGAGACACGGAAGACCTACTTACAACAATCAACCAACTTGACCTCACTGACTTATACAGAATTCTCCACCCAACTGCTGCAAAGTATACTTTTTTTCTAGCGCACATGGAACATTCTCTAGAATAGACCACATATTAGGTCATAAAACAAACCTTTGCAGAATCCAAAACATCGAAATATTACAAAGCATCTTCTCAGACCACAAGGCAATAAAACTAGAAATCAATAACAGAAAAACTAGAGAAAAGAAATCAAATACTTGGAAACTGAACAATACCCTGCTGAAAAAAGACTGGGTTATAGAAGACATCAAGGAGGGAATAAGGAAATTCATAGAATGCAACGAGAATGAAAATACTTCCTATCAAAACCTCTGGGACACAGCAAAAGCAGTGCTCAGAGGCCAATTAATATCGATAAATGCACACATACAAAAAGAAGAAAGAGCCAAAAGCAGAGAACTGTCCCTACAGCTTGAACAAATAGAAAGTGAGCAACAAAAGAATCCATCAGGCACCAGAAGAAAACAAATAATAAAAATTAGAGCTGAACTAAATGAATTAGAGAACAGAAAAACAATTGAAAAAATTAACAAAGCCAAAAACTGGTTCTTTGAAAAAATTAACAAAATTGATAAACCATTGGCTAGACTGACTAAAGAAATATAGGAAAGGGAAGAAATAACCCGAATAAGAAACGAGAAGGACCACATCACAACAGAACCAACTGAAATTAAAAGAATCATATCAGATTATTATGAAAAATTGTACTCTAACCAATTTGAAAACCTAGAAGAAATGGATGAATTCCTGGAAAAACACTACCTACCTAAACTAACACATTCAGAAGTAGAACAACAAAATAGACCCATAACAAAAAAAGAGATTGAAACGGTAATCAAAAAACTCCCAACAAAAAAAAGCCCTGGCCCGGACGGCTTCACTGCAGAGTTCTACCAAACTTTCAGAGAAGAGTTAACACCACTACTACTAAAGGTATTTCAAAGCATAGAAAATGACCGAATACTACCCAACTCATTCTATGACGCCACCATCTCCCTGATACCAAAACCAGGTAAAGACATCACAAAAAAAGAAAATTACAGACCTATATCCCTCACGAACATAGATGCAAAAATCCTCAACAAAATTCTAGCCAATAGAATTCAACAACATATCAAAAAAATAATTCACCACGATCAAGTGGGATTTATACCAGGTATGCAAGGCTGGTTTAATATCAGAAAAACCATTAATGTAATCCACCACATAAATAAAACAAAAGACAAAAACCACATGATCTTATCAATTGATGCAGAAAAGGCATTTGACAAAGTCCAACACCCATTTATGATAAAAACTCTCACCAAAATAGGAATTGAAGGAAAATTCCTCAACATAATAAAGGGCATCTATGCAAAGCCAACAGCCAACATCACTCTAAATGGAGAGAGCCTGAAAGCATTTCCGTTGAGAAGGGGAACCAGACAAGGATGCCCTTTATCACCGCTCTTATTCAACATCGTGCTAGAAGTCCTAGCCAGGGCAATTAGGCTAGACAAAGAAATAAAAGGCATCCAGATTGGCAATGAGGAAGTAAAATTATCTCTATTTGCAGATGACATGATCTTATACACAGAAAACCCTAAGGAATCCTCCAGAAAACTACTGAAACTAATAGAAGAGTTTGGCAGAGTCTCAGGTTATAAAATAAACATACAAATATCAGTCGGATTCCTCTACTCCAACAAAAACAACATCGAAGAGGAAATAACCAAATCAATACCATTCACAGTAGCCCCCAAGAAGATAAAATACTTAGGAATAAATCTTACCAGAGACGTAAAAGACCTATACAAAGAAAACTACAAAGCTGTACTACAAGAAATTAAAAAGGACCTACTTAAGTGGAAAAACATACCTTGCTCATGGATACGAAGACTTAACATAGTAAAAATGTCTATTCTACCAAAAGCCATCTATACATACAATGCACTTCCGATCCAAATTCCAATGTCATTTTTTAAGGTGATAGAGAAACAAATCACCAATTTCATATGGAAGGGAAAGAAGCCTCGGATAAGTAAAGCATTACTGAAAAAGAAGAACAAAGTGGGAGGCCTCACTCTACCTGATTTCAGAAGCTATTATACTGCCACAGTAGTCAAAACAGCCTGGTACTGGTACAACAACAGGCACATAGACCAATGGAACAGAATTGAGAACCCAGATATAAATCCATCCACTTATGAGCAGCTGATATTTGACAAAGGCCCAGTGTCAGTTAATTGGGGAAAAGACAGTCTTTTTAACAAATGCTGCTGGCATAACTGTATATCCATTTGCAAAAAAATGAAACAGGACCCATACCTCACACCATGCACAAAAACTAACTCCAAGTGGATCAAAGACCTAAACATAAAGACTAAAATGATAAAGATCATGGAAGAAAAAATAGGGACAACCCTAGAAGCCCTAATACAAGGCATAAACAGAATATAAAACATTATCAAAAATGACGAAGAGAAACCCGATAACTGGGAGCTCCTAAAAATCAAACACCTATGCTCATCTAAAGACTTCACCAAAAGAGTAAAAAGACCACCTACAGACTGGGAAAAAATTTTCAGCTATGACATCTCCGTCCAGCGCCTGATCTCTAAAATCTACATGATTCTGTCAAAACTCAACCACAAAAAGACAAACAACCCAAGCAAGAAGTGGGCAAAGGATATGAACACACACTTCACTAAAGAAGATATTCAGGCAGCTAACAAATACATGAGAAAATGCTCTCGATCATTAGCCATTAGAGAAATGCAGATTAAAACTACGATGAGATTCCATCTCACTCCAACAACAACAAAAAAAAACCTTGGCTGGCATTAATCCAAAAAACACAAAATAATAAATGTTGGAGAGGCTGCGGAGAGATTGGAACTCTTGTACACTGCTGGGGGGAATGTAAAATGGTACAACCACTTCGGAAATCTATCTGGCGTTATCTTAAACAGTTAGAAATAGAACTACCATACAACCCAGAAATCCCACTCCTCAGAATATACCCTAGAGAAACAAGAGCCTTTACACAAACAGATATTTGCACACCCATGTTTATTGCAGCTCTGTTTACAATAGCAAAAAGTTGGAAGCAACCAAGGTGTCCATCAACGGATGAATGGGTAAATAAATTGTGGTATATTCACACAATGGAATACTACGCATCGATAAAGAACAGTGACGAATCTGTCAAACATTTCATAACATGGAGGAATCTGGAAGGCATTATGCTGAGCGAAATCAGTCAGAGGCAAAAGGACAAATATTGTATAAGACCACTATTATAAGATCTTGAGAAATAGTATAAACTGAGAAGAACACATACTTTTGTGGTTACAAGGGGGGGAGGGAGGGAGGGGGGGAGAGGGTTTTTTACTGATTAATTAGTAGATAAGAACTGCTTTAGGTGAAGGGAAGGACAACACTCAATACATGAAAGGTCAGCTCAACTGGACTGGACTGGACCAAAAGCAAAGAAGTTTCCGGGATAAACTGAATGCTTCAAAGGTCAGCAGAGCAAGGGCGGGGGTTTGGGAACCATGGTTTAAGGGGACTTCTAAGTGAATTGGCAAAATAATTCTATTATGAAAACATTCTGCATCCCAGTTTGAAATGTGGCGTTTGGGGTCTTAAAAGCTAACAAGCGGCCATCTAAGATAAATCAATTGGTCTCAACCCACCTGGATCAAAGGAGAATGAAGAACACCAAGGTCACACGACAACTAAGAGCCCAAGAGACAGAAAGGGCCACATGAACCAGAGTCTTACATCATCCTGAGACCAGAACTAGTTGGTGCCCGGCCACAATCGATGACTGCCCTCACAGGGAGCACAACAGAGAACCCCTGAGGGAGCAGGAGATCAGTGGGATGCAGACCCCAAATTCTTATAAAAAGACCATACTTAATGGTCTGATTGAGACTAGAGGAATCCCAGCGGTCATGTTCCCCAAACCTTCTGTTGGCCCAGGACGGGAACCATCCCCGAAGACAATTCATCAGACATGAAAGGGACTGGACAGTGGGTGGGAGAGAGATGCTGATGAAGAGTGAGCTAATTATATCAGGTGGACACTTGAGACTGTGTTGGCATCTCCTGTCTGGAGGGGGGATGGGAGGATAGACAGAGTTGGAGGCTGCCAAAGTTTTCACGAAAGGAGAGACTGGAAGGGCTGACTCATTAGGGGGAGAGTAAGTGGGAGTAAGGAGTAAGATGTATATTAACTTATATGTGACAGACTGACTTGATTTGTAAACGTTCACTTGAAGCTCAATAAAAGTTAATAAAAAAAAAAAGAAAGTCAGGTCTCATCAATGACACCTGGGCTAAACACCTCAGAGGCATATTTGCTCCTGAAGTTCACATTTAAGAGCCATTGGAATCAAAATGCCTAAAACAGAACTACAAAATGCTGCCCTTTATACTGAATACATACAGTAGGTACAAGACCAAGGAATGAAAAGATAAGCATCACTGTTTGGCAAAATTGATCTAAATACAGTAAGTTTAGTTTTTGGTCTTGAAAGTGAATGGAAAATGGAACAATTTAGTTAATTAGCCCTTAAAAAATAAACTCTTAATAATCACTGTCTTTTATTTCCAGATTTCTGCTGATGGGCACAATGCAGTAACTACTCTTGGAGTAGCTCTCCTGCCACAAATAAGTAGAGACCTGGACAGAATACATAACACAAATGTTGCCAGATATTGGGCAACAAGCACCACAGCCTGTGCTCCCTGAAGAAAAAGCAAAAAATTAAAAATAAAAAAAATTTAAAAATGAGTTGAGACTCAGGATCATGCCAATTCTGTACCTGGAAGCATCTGCACATTACTAGAACAGGAAAGGTGAACACAGGAGAGCCCAGTAGTTGACAATGAGTTGAGAAGGCATGAGTCAAATTTCAGAGAGACTCAAGTGGTTGGAATTCACGCAAAGAAAAATACCTGAGAGGAGAGAGATAAACTTAGAAAGAGCTCCAGAAATCTGCAAAAAGATTCTCTTGAATCTTGAGTTTCACACTAAAATGAGTATGTATAGGGTTGAAATTTCAACACATTCCTCTTTTACTAACTGATAAAAAACAGACAAACAAAACAAAAAACTAAGATGAAAATCAGTAAAGATAGCAAAGACTTGAACAATACTAACAACAAATTTTTACCTAATTGACATTTATAGAAATAAAAAACAACTTCCATGAAGCTGTAGACAAAACAAAATAAACAAACAACTAAAAAAAAACTATTGGATCTCAAACAGGGGTAATAATATTCATGTTCCAATAATCCAGAGTAAAGACACTTAAATATCTGAGGCACTCAGTAAAAATCCCAGAAAGGATGTGCCTGAGGGTTAGACCTGAAGTAGACCTAGAGTAAAACATACACCAGTCCCACTTAATCAAAACATAAAAACAAGTTTTGAAAAGGTCAACAAGTAAATTACTTATCTGCCAGAACAAAACTCAACATTCTCTAAAGGGAAAAAATAAAATCCAGATATTCAACAACACATGCCCAATGCCATAAGTTATAATGCCGTAACAAACAATTGTAAGACATAGAAAGAAACAGAAAAATGTGACCCATACGAGGAATAATGATTGATCAGTAGAAATATACCCAGAAATGATGGGATTGGCAAGTAAGGACTTTAAATCAGCTGTTATAGATATAATCAAGGATTTAAATGAAAGCATGAGTATAATGCAGAGAGAAAGAAAAACCAGAGAGAGAATTCAAATGGAACTCTAGAGTTGAAAAATAGAGTACCGTATTTTTATGCAAATTACTTGCACCTTTGTTTGCCAACTGGAATGTGGAAATTATTAAACAATATTAATGTCATATGCTAGCAAAAATCTTGCCGAAGATAATTAAAAAACAACTGCAGCTGTACATCAACAGGAAACTCCCAGATAGACATTCTAGCTGAATGCAGAAGAGAGTGTGGAATGGGGGATATCATTGCTGATGTCAGGTGGATCTTGGCAGAAGCAGAAAATACCAGAAAGATGTTTACCTGTATTTTGTCAATTACGTGACACACTCAAATATGTGGATCATAACAAATTATGAATAACATTACAAGCAATGGGAATTCCAGACCACTTAACTGTGTTCATGCAGAACCTGTACATGCATCAAGAGGCAGTCATTTGAATGGAACAAGGGGATGCTACATGGTTTACAACTGGAAAGATGTACAGCAGGGTTGTGTCTTTTCACCTTACTTATTTAATCTGTACACTGAACAAATAATTCATGAAGCTGAACTATATAGAAGAACATGGCATCAGGATTGCAGGAAGACTTATTAGCAACCTGTAACATAAGGCACTGAGTTTAATACGCAGGTATACAACCTTCTTTGTTACCAAAAATGAAGATGACTTGAAGCACTTATTGTTGAAGGTCAAAAAGACCACATCCCTCAGTACAGATTTCACCTGAATGTGAAGAAAATGAAAATCGTTACAACTGGGCCAATAAACACCATCATGATAAATGGAGAAAAAATTGAAGTTGTCAAAAATTTTATTCTACTTGGATCAACAATTAACACCCATGGAAGTATCAATCAAGAAATCAAATGATGTATTGCATCGGGCAAATCTCCTACAAAAGATCTCTTTAAGGTTTTAAAGGGCAACGATGACAACTCAATGACTAAGATGTGCCTGACCCACGCCATGTTATTTTTGTTGTTGTGTGCCACCGAGTTGATTCTGACTCCTGGCAACCCTATATGACACAGTAGAACAGCCTCCTCGGGTTTTTCAGGCTGTGATCTTCACAGGAGCTACTGCAGAGCCACTGGTGGGTTCAAACTGTTGGTGGTTCAGTAGCCAAGCACCTAACCATGGACCCAAGTCATGGCCTTTTCAATTGCCTCATATGCATGCAAAGTTGGACAGTTGGAAACCCTCAATGACATGGCTTGACGCAATAGCCAAAACAATGGACCGAAACACAGCAACAGTCCTGAAGACGGCACAGCCTGGCAACGTTTGGTTCCGTTACACAGAAGGTCGGCGTGAGTCAGAGCGGACCCCACGGCAACTACTGACAATCTCTACACATACGCGCCTCGATCTCTTTAACTGCTTTTCAGATTTTGGTGGATGTTTGGATGTTTGCAGCTGTTCCTTCCCATTTGGAGTCGCACCACATCAGCAGATGAAGGACCCGAAAGCTTGACGCCACCCACGTCACTAAGGCCGACTCTTCTCTGAGGAGGCAGCTCTTCCCCGGTCGTCTTCTGAGCGCCTTCCAGCCTGGGGGCTCATCTCCCAGCACTATATCAGACAGGTTCGGCTGCCGTTCACAAGGTTTTCACTGGCTAGTGCTTTTCAGAGGTAGACTGCCGGGCCCTTCTTCCTAGTCCGTCTCAGTCTGGGAGCTCAGCCAAAACCTGGCCTCCATGGGGGACCCTGCAGGTATCTGACCACCGGTGGCATAGCTCCCAGCATCACAGCCACACGCAAGCCCCCACAGTAGGACAAACTGACGGGCACGTTCTGTTGTGCACAGGGTTGCTGTCAGTTGGAACCAACTCGACAGCACCTAACAACAACAAGATAAGATTTTGTCGTTATCACTGGCTTTCGGCAAGTTTATTATGTGATGCCTTGGTATTGTTTTCTTTGTATTTATCTTACTTGAGGTTCTTTAAGCTTCTTGAACCTATAGGGCTTTTTTTTTCACCAATTTTTGAAATATTAAGCCATAATTTCTTTAAAAAATTTTCTGTTTCCCCAAAATTAAAACCATTCCCAAAGCCAACTCTTCAGACAAAGATTAGACTAGACTATAAGACATAAAAAATGATACTGGTGAGGAGTGTGCTCCTTAGCTCAAGTAGACACATGAGAGTACGAGGGCAGCTCCTGTCTGGAGGCGAGATGAGAAGGCAGAGGGGCACAGGAGCTGGTTGAATGGGCACAGGAAATACAGGGTATAGAGAAGGAGTGCGTTGTCACATTGTAGGGAGAGCAACTGGGGTCACGTAACAATGTGTGTGTAAGTTTTTGTATCAGAAACTGACTTGAATTGTAAACTTTCACTTAAAGCACAATAAAAAAAGAAATAAACAATTTCACACACACAAAAATTTTTTTTCTGTTTCCCTCACCTTACATATTTGTATTTTGGATTTATGCATATATTCATTTGCTTGACATTTTCCTACTGGCCACTGGGGTGGTTTTTCTCTCTATGCTTCATTTTGGATTGCTTCTATTGCTGTTTTCAGGTTTACTGATCTTTTCTTCTGTAGTGTCTGATATGCTGTTAAACCCACCCAGTGCTTTTTTTTTTAAAGTATTATATTTTTATGCAAATAATGTGAGCCTTTTCTGTTTATTTGCCAAGCGCGCCCTCCCCCACAAGGTATTTTCATAAGTGCGATACGCTAGGGTTTCCCTAGTTTTCACTAACCTTCTACGTTTCCAAACAGATTGTCTTTTTCAAGTAATTGGTCTTTCTCAATGAGATGTCCAAAATAAGTGAGCTGAAGTCTTGCCACCCTCACCATCCATTCTGGTTGCATTTCTTCTAAGACTGATTTTTTCATTTTTTTGGCAGTCCATGGTATTTATAATATTCTTGGTCAACACCACAATTCAAATGCATCAATTCTTTTTCTGTTTTCCTTTTTCACATTCAGGCGAAATCTATACTGAAGGATGCGGTCTTTGACCTTCATCAATAAGTGCTTCAAGTCATCTTCACTTTTGGTAACAAAGAAGGTTGTGCACCTGCATATCACAGATTGTTAATAAGTCTTCCTGCAATCCTGAGGCCATGTTCTTCTACATAGTCCAGCTTCATAAATTATTTGTTCAGCATACAGATTAAATAAGGTGAAAAGATACAACCCTGCCACACACCTTTCCAGTTGTAAACCATGTAGCATCCCCTTGTTCCAATCAAATGACTGCCTCTTGATGCACATACAGGTTCTGCATGAACACAATTAAGTGTTCTGGAATTCCCATTCTTTGTAATGTTATCCATAATTTGCTATGATCCAAACATCTGAGTGTGCCACGTAATTGACAAAACACAGGTAAACATCTTTCTGGTATTTTCTGCTTCTGCCAAGATCCACCTGACATCAGCAATGATATCCCCCATTCCACGTTCTCTTCTAAATCTATCTGGGAGTTTCCTGTTGATGTACAGCTGCAGTTGTTTTTTAATTATCTTCAGCAAGATTTTGCTAGCATATGACATTAATGATATTGTTCAATAATTTCCACAATCCCTTTGATTGCCTTTCTTTGGAATGTGCACAAATATGGATCTCTTCCAGCTAGTTGTTCAGGTAGCTATCTTCCAAATTTCTTGACATAGCTGAGTAAGTGCTTTAAGAATTGCATCAATTTGTTGAAGCATCTTCGTTTGGTATTCCCTCCATTCCGAAAGCCTTGTCTCCCTTGTTTTTCTTTTGGTAATGCCTCCAGTGCAGACTGAACTTCTTCCTTCAGTACCAGCAATTTTTGATCACATGCTATCTCTTGAAATGGTTTAACATCAGCTAATTCTTTGCGGTATAGTACCTCTGTGTTCCCTCCATCTTCACTTGATGCTTCCTGCATCATTCAATTTTTTGCCCCTAGAATCCTTCAGTAATGCAACTTGAGACTTTCAGTTCTTTCAGGTTGAGAAATGCTGATGGTGTTTTTCCCTTTTGGTTTTCTAACTCCAGGTCCTTGTACATTTCATCATAATACTTACCTTGTCTTCTTGAGATGTCTTTTGAAATAATCTGTTTAGCTCTTTTACTTCATCACTTCTTCCATTCATTTTAGCTACTACGCACTTAAGAGCAAGCGTCAGAGTCTCTTCTGACATACATTTTAGTTTCTTCCTTCTTTCCTATCTTTTTAGTGTATGATGTCTTCTACTTGTATGATGTCCTTGATGTCTTCCCACAACTCTTCTTGTCATTAATGTTTACCACATCAAATTCATTCTTAAGATGGTCTCTAAATTCAGGTGGGATGTATTCAAGGCCATACTTTGGCTCTCACGGACTTGCTTTGTTTTTCTTCAGCTTCAACTTGAACTTGCATATGAGTAATTGATGGTCTGTTCTTCAGTCAGACCCTAGTTTTGTTTAGACTGATGATACTGAGCTTCTTTCCACAGATGCAGTTGATTTGATTCCTTTGTAATCCGTCTAGTGAGGTCCATGTGTATAACTGTCAATTATGTTGTTAATAAAAAGTATTTCTGATGAATAAGTCATTGGTCTTAAAGAATTCTATCAGCACCATTTCTATTACCAAGACCATATTTTCCAATCATGGATTCTTCTTTGTTTCCAACTTTCATATTCCAATCACTAGTAATTATCAATGCATCTTGATTGCTCACTCAATCAATTTCACAGTGCGGCTAGCTGTAAAAATAGTCAATTTCTTCATCTTTGCTCTTTGTGGTTGGTAGGTAAATTTGAGTGACAGTCATATTAACTGGTCTTCTCTGCAGGTATATGGGTATTCACCTATCATCGACTGCACTGCACTTCAGGACAGATCTTGAAATGCTTTTTTAAATAATGAACGTAACACCATTCCTCCTCAATTTGTTGTTCCTGGCATAGTAGATCATATGATTGCTGGATTCAAAATGGCCAGTATCAGTCCATTTCAGCTCACTAATACTTAGGATATTGATCTTGAATTGTTCCACTTCATTTTTGATGACTTCCAATTTTCCTTGATTCATACTTCATAATTCTATGTTTTGATTATTAATGGATACTTACAGCTGTTACTTATCATTTTGAGTCATGCCATAGCAGCAAATAAAGGTCCCAAAGGTTTTATTGCATTAAAGTTGACTCTAGTTTGAGAAAGCTGCTTTTCCCTAGTCGTATTTTGAATGCCTTCCAACCTACGGGGCTCATCTTCCAGCCCTATGTGAGGCAATACTCTTTTGTTATACATAGGGTTTTCTATATCCAGTGAAAATATCTCTTCAAAAAAAGGTGAAATAAAAATATTTTCAGACCAAAAAACAAACAAACAAACAACAACAAAACAAACAAACCTAGAGCTGCACTGTTGAAAAGGTTAAGGGAAGTTCTTCGGAGTAAAGGAAAATGATTCAGGATGAAAGCTTGAATGTATACAAAGGAATAAATGGAAATGGAAAATATGTGGATAAGTATAAGATTTTTTCCCTCATTTTTAAGTTAACTGTTTAAAGTAAAACAAAGACATCGTAATGTAGGAGTTATAACATATGTGGAAGAAAAAGGATAATAGTAACAGCACATGCTTGAAGGGGGGACATGGAAGTATACTGCTATATGTTTCTTCCATTATAAGTGAAATAATATATGATTTGAAGGCAGACTGTGAGAAATTAAAGAGGCAAACTTTTAAACCTAGAGTAACCACTATGAAGATACAACTAAGGGTTAGAGCTAATATGCCAATATGCAGATAAAATTGAATTTAAAATGTTCAATTAATTCAAAATGAGGCGAGGGGAAAAAAAGAAGTAATATATATATACAAAAAAAAATTTTTTTTTTTTTTTTTAGTATATATATGTAAAGTAAATAGCAAGATGGTAAACTTAATACCAGACAATGTACAGGCAGTTCCTGGGTTATGATCGTCTGACTTATGAATAACTAGTACTTGCCCTTTAATGTTATGTAAATTTGCCCTCATTTTGAAACCACTGAACCAACCCCTACTGACAACAAATTCTTCATCACAGGCACCCTCATTTGCTGCATGTGCAGCTTTTAAATTGTTGAAAAGGCTTCCAGCCTTTTCTTGCACTGAAGTAAGGCTAAATAACAACCATATGCACCTGTTTCAACTTACCTACACTTTCTTAAAGACACACTCTGGAACAGACCTCATTCCTAACCAAGGGACTGCCTATAGGTAATTACGGTAAAGGTAAGCAGACTAAACACACCATTTAAAAAGTAGAGACTGTCAGACTACTAAAAAATAATAAAAAAAATAAAAACATAACTGTATTTTCTTTATAACAAACAGAAATAAGTAAAAAGATATGTAGGTTAAAGGTAAGAAAATGGAAAAATATACCACAAACAATAATTAAAGAAAGTTGGAGCGGCTGTAATAATACCAAAGTAAACTTCAGAACAAGAGATATTTCCAGAGACAACAAGAAATATTTCAAAATGATGAAAAATTCAATTCATCAAGAAGACAACAATTCTCAATCCTATGGTATGTACCTAGTAATAGAGTTTCAAATTTCATGGTACAAGAAATTAACAGAATCAAAATAATCAAGTAGATAAATTTAGAACGTTAGTTGGAGATTTCAACATTCCTCTCAGTAATTGATTAAAAACAAAACAAACAAAAAACTAGACAGAAAATCAATAAAGGTATAAAAAACTTGAACAACAGTGTCAACTGGCTTGACCTAATTGACATTTATAGAACAATATACACCACAGTTGTAGAGCAGATATTCTTTTCAAGTACATACAGAACCTTCATCAAGAAAGTTCATACGCTGGGCCATAAAACAAGTCTCAATACATTTAAAAACACTGAAGTCATATAGAATATATTCTCTGAACATAACAGAATTAAACTATAAATCAGTAACAATACTGTACCTTGTAAAATCCACAAATATTTGGAAAATAACACATTTCTGAATAAACCACGTGCCAGGGTCAAAATCACAAGGGAAATAAATATTTTGAACTGAATGAAAATGAAAACACAACATATCAAAAGTAGTGAGTTATTTTCGACAAAACGGGAATAGAATGAAAATTCTTCAACATAATAAAGGGCATTTATACAAAGCCAACATCATTCTAAACGGAGAGAGTCTGAAAGCATTCCCCTTGAGAACTAGAACCAGACAAGGATGCCCTTTATCAATACTCTTATTCAACATTGTGCTGGAAGTCCTAGCCAGAGCAATTAGGCTAGATAAAGAAATAAAGGGCATCCAAATAAGTAAGGAAGAAGTAAAAGTATCTCTGTTTGCAGATGACATGATCTTATACACAGAAAACCCTAAAGAATCCTCAAGAAAACTACTGAAACTAATAGAAGAGTTCAGCAGAATATCAGGATACAAGGTAAACATACAAAAATCAGTTGGATTCCTCTACACCAACAAAGAGAATGTTGAAGAGGAAATCACCAAATCAATACCATTTACAATAGCCCCCAAGAAGATAAAATACTTAGGAATAAATCTTACCAGAGATGTAAAAGACCTATACAAAGAAAACTACCAGACACTACTGTAAGAAACCTAAAGAGACCAACATAAGTGGAAAAACATGCCTTCCTCATGGATAGGAAGACTCAACATTATAAAAACGTCTATTCTACCAAAAGCCATCTATAGATACAATGATCCAAATTCCAAAGACATTTTTTAATGAGATGGAGAAACAAATCACCAACTTCATATGGAAGGGAAACAGGCCCCAGATAAGTAAAGCATTACTGAAAAAGAAGAACAAAGTGGGAGGCCTCACACTACCTGATTTTTAGAATCTATTATACTGCCACAGTAGTCAAAACAGCCTAGTACTGGCACAACAACAGATACATAGACCAATGGAACAGAATTGAGAATCTAGACATAAATCCATCCACATATGAGCAGCTGATATTTAACAAAGGCCCAAAGCCTGTTAAATGGGGAAAAGACAGTCTCTTCAACAAATGGTGTTGGCATAACTGGATATCCATCTGTAAAAAAAATGAATAAGACCCATACCTCACACTATGCACAAAAACTAACTCAAAATGGATGAAAGACCTAAATATACAATCTAAAACGGTAAAGATCATGGAAGAGAAAATAGGACAATGCTCAGAGCCCTAATACATGGCATAAACAGTATACAAAACATTACTAACAATGCACAGACACCAGAAGAGAAACTAGGTAACTGGGAGCTCCTAAAAATCAAACACTTATGCTCATCCAAAGACTTCACCAAAAGAGTAAAAAGATTACCTGCTGACTGGGAAAATTTTTTTGGCTATGACAAATCCAATCAGTGTCTGATCTCTAAAATCTATATGATACTGCAAAAACTCAACCACAAAAAGACAAATAACCCAATTAAAAAATGGGCAACAAGATATGAACTGGCACTTCACCAAAGAAGACATTCAGGGGGCTAACAGATACATGAGGAAATGTTCACCATCATTAGCCATTAGAGAAATGCAAATGAAAACTACAATGAGATTCCATCTCACGCCAACAAGGCTGGCATTAATCCAAAAAACACACAATAATAAATTTTGGAGAGGTTGTGGAGAGACTGGAACACTCTACACTGCTGGTGGGAACGTAAAATGGTACAACCACTTTGGAAATTGATTTGGCGCCTCCTTAAAATGCTAGAAATAGAACTACCATATGATCCAGCAATCCCACTCCTTGGAATACAACCTGGAGAAATAAGAGCCTTCACATGAATAGATATATGCACACCCATGTTCATTGCAGCACTGTTTACAATAGCAAAAAGATGGACACAACCAAGGTGCCCATCAACGGATGAATGGATAAATTATGGTATATTCACATAATGGAATACCACACAACAATTAAGAACAATAATGAATTGGTGAAATATCTCATAATGTGGAGGAATCTGGAGGGCATTATGCTGAGTGAAATTAGTCAGCTGCAAAAGGACAAATATTGTATGAGATCACTATTATGGGAACTCAAGAAATAGTTTAAACACTGAAGAAATTATTCTTTGATGGTTATGAGAGTGTGGAAGGAGGGAGGGGGTATTCACTAATTAGGTAGTAGACAAGAACTATTTTAGGTGAAGGGAAAGACAACACACAATACAGGAGAGGTCAGCACAACTGGACTAAACCAACAGCAAAGAAGTTTCCTGAATGCAACCAAATGCCTCAAATGCCAGAGTAGCAGGGATAGGGGTCTGTCTGGTGACCATGGTTTCAGGCTACATCTAGGTCAACTGGAATAACAAAATGTACTAAGAAAATGTTCTGCATCCCACTTTGGTGAGAGGTGTCTGGGGTCTTAAACGCTAGCAAGCGTCCATCTAAGATGTATCAATTGGTCTCAACCTATCTGGAGCAAAGGAGAATGAAGAACACTAAGACACAAGGTAATTATGAGCCCAAGAGATAGAAACGCCCACATAAACCAGAGGCTACATCAGCCTGAGACTGGAAGAACTAGATAGTGCCTGGCTACAACCAATGACTGTGTTGACAGGAAACACAATAGAGAATTCCTGATGGAGCAGGTGAACAGTGGGATGCAGACCTCAAATTCTCATAAAAAGACCAGGCTTAACGGTCTGACTGAGACTAGAGGAACCCCAGAGGTCATGGTCCCCGGGACTTCTGTTAGCCCAAAACTGGAACCATTCCCAAAGCCAACTCTTCAAACAGGGATTGGCCTGGACTATAAGACAGAAAATGATACTGGTGAGGAGTGAGCTTCTTGGATTAAGTAGACACTAGAAGACTACGTGGGCAGCTCCTGTCTGGAGGTGAGAGGAGAAGGCAGAGGGGAAGAGGCGCTGATTGAATGGACATGGGGAATACAGGGTGGAGAGGAGGAGGGTGCTGTCTCATTAGGGGGAGAACAGCTAGGAATACATAGCAAGGTGTGTATAAGTTTTTGTACAACAGACTAACTTGATTTGTAAACTTTCACTTAAAGCAAAATAAAAAAAAAGTAGTGAGTTATAGTTGAAGTTGTGCTTAGAAAGAAACTTGTAGCAATAAATGCTTATAATAAAAAAAGGAGAAAAGTTTAAAATCAATGGTCAAAGTTTCCACCTCAAGAATCTAAAAAAAGAATAAATAAACCTCATATAAGCAGAAGGAAGGAAAAAAAAAATCAAGAGTGAAAATCAATGCAACAGAAATTGGGTAAACAAGAGAGTAAGATCAATAAAACCAAAGGAAAGTTCTTTGAAAATATCAAGAGAATTGAAAAATCTGTAGCTAGACTAGTCACAAATTGCCAATACCAAGAATGAAAAAGGGAATATCACCACAGATTCTAAAGACATTAAAACGGCACTAAGAGAATATTACAAACCTTGTTATGCCAATAAATCAACAACTTGGATGAAATGGAAAAATACCTAAAGACACAAAATTGATATAAAAAATATAAATTCTAAATAGCCCCATATCTCTAGGAAGAAAATACTTTCTGACTCATTTTATGACACCAGCGTTACCAAAACCTGTCAAACACATCACAAGGAAGGAAAACTACAGACTTATATTCTTTGTAAATGTAGAGGCCAAAATTTCTATCAAACTGTTCAGCTATATATATATATATAATATATATATATACACACACACACACACACATATTTATATATATATATATAACATGACCAAGAAGGGTTTATTGCACGGATGCAAGGTGACTATATTATTATTATAATTGATATCAATCAGAGTTATTTGTCACATATAGTAGATTGCATTTTCCAGCGTTGGCCATCACAGGATCTCCCATGCCATGCTCTTCTCACATGTGATGCAGACACTCCCGTACAGTAATGAGGTCTATGCCACTTCCTTTGAAACTGGACAGACCTTTCTGACTGCCTCAACCCAGAGAGTATGGGAGAAATGACACTAAGTAACGTCCATGGATAGATTATAAAAATACCACGCACTTCTGCTTTGGTGTTGGAAGCCAGTTGCCATGCTATGGGGACACTCAAATTAGCCTATGAAAAGTGAGCACATGGAAAGACAAAGTAGGTGTGGAAACGTTCCCTTGATAGCCCAAGTGAGGTGCTTCCCAACGGCAGCATCAACAGCAGGGCCTGTGAGTAAATATGTCTCCAAATACTGCCAGTCCTCAGGCATTGAGTCACCCCAGCCCTTGAGTCTCCATAGCTAGAACCCCAGATATCTAGCCTTCCTCAGTCCCTAACCAAATGTCTCCGCATGAGCATACGAGAATGGTTGTTTCACATCACCATGTTTTGTGGTATTTACAAAACAGCAAGAGTAAATTATAGATATCATGATTCCTGTTTTGCAGAGGAGAAACTGTGCCTTATGAGAGGAGTGACTTGAGCAAGGTAGTGTGAGTGCTGAGTGACACAGCTAGGGTATCAACCCAGCTTTCTCTGCAAAGCCACTGCATAGCACTGACCTAAAGAAAAGGAGTCCTATGTGTGGCACAACCTCATTCACCAGGATTCCAGGCTCTGGGCTATCAAAGGCTTTGGTCCCATTATCACGAAGAGTAGGCACTGCTCTGCCCTGGCCCCCAGGACTTTCTCGCAGGAAGAGGTAGGTACTAGAGGTCAGGATTTGGTGTGCCTGGGTCATGCAGCCAAAACCATCTTACTATTAAGCCTATTAGCACACATATATCCCCAATGTCTACACTTGTAAAGCTCAAGTACTTCAATCAGCCATGAACTCTGGGCATTTATACAAAAATTGAAAAAAAAAAGTTGAACACAAGCTTAAGAACTCTTGCCAAACAGCTGCAAGGAGCACAGGAAGTAGAAGAGTAAAACCTGTTTCAGTCTTGGCTCCCTCTTCAGTGCATCGCAGGAGATATCAGGTGGTGAACCAACAAGTATTTATGATAACAGGACAAAAATAATTTATTCATTTCCTTCCTAGAGAGATGATGATGACTGAACTTGGAATGGTTGAGATGGGTTAGCATTTTCTATTTTTTGTGTTCTCTGCTCCTCCACTCCTTCCTTTTTCCCTTTATACACAAATATCACTTTATTTTTTTAATAAACTTATAAGTCCTCCATCACCAGTCTTAAACAAAATTACCACAGATGCAGAAGTAGTAAGACATGGTTAGATGCACAGGCTGTTAGGCATGCAAGGGAGCTGTAAAGAACAGCTGTTTTTAACTTGCATAGTATCTTTCCTTCCTTCTTTCAGCAACAGCATTTTGACTTGCCTGTGAGAAACCACCCATCCCCTACTCTCAGTCCATGTGGTTGGACTGGGGTTGATTCCACTCTCCCCTGAATCAGGTGACTTGCACTTGGCCAATCAGAACAGTCCATCCTGTTGACCAGATGATGAGTTTGGCCAGAGACGAGCACATGGCCAAAGCTGTAAGAGTCTGCACTAGGACCTTAGCTAGAACCGTGAGGAAAGAGATCTCCTTTTCTGAGACAGCTCCACTAGTAGAATGGAAAACTGGAGCTGTGGGTGGCAGTCTTGACACCACAAAGGGAGGACAAGCTCACCTGAGAAAAAAGTCACACAGAGGAAAACAGAGCCAAGAGTCGGCAAGAGGTGGACTCCTGACCCAGTCATGCCCGAAGGCAACTCTATATTTTGACAATTAAGTTTTATAATTCAACAGTTTCTCCTTAATCACAAATGTCAGGCTGAGCTGGATTTCTGTCACAGCAAAGAAACCTGATTTTCTAAGACAACATATTATAAATTATCCATATCAGTGGTTTCAGAGTTCTGTTTGCTGGAGCCCTAGGATTCTGTGTACCACATGTGAACCAAGAGCAAGAGGGACCCCTCACCCCAGTTAAATTAGAGCTGCTCTTCATTTTACATATTATGGCTCTCATAATTTCATTTGACTGAAAGAGCTTTGTTAACTAAGGAAAAAAAAAAAAAAAAGATAGCGATTAGTTCAACCACCTCATTTTAGAGGTCCAGAAAATCTAAATGACTTTCACAAAGAGAGTTCAGGAGAGGGCTCTGCCTGGTCTCCACCTCTCGGTGAAGCATACTCTCCTCTGCACCTGACCACCACGCCCACCAGTGCTGCTCAGATCAGCTTCTGCTCCTGCTGCCAGGATGGAAGCAGGACTGTGGCTTCCATGCACTTCACCACAGTATGTAGGAGGGTCCATCTGCTTCTGGCATTAGTTACCTACTGACCCTTCAGTGCAGAGCTGAAGACCCGCCATGCTCTGGGCAGGGCTGTGAACCAGTTCGAACTGGTTCAGTCATGGCTGAAGAAGTGAATCCAAAATAGACCTGAATTTTTACAATTTGGGTGCTCTGAAATGGTAACTGGAACTGCCCCAGAATGGGTGACTCAGAAGAGGCACAGTGAGCCCTTTTGGGGCCTGAAGCTTGAGATTGGGTTATTGGCAGGACTGTGGAGAGTGACACACTTTCTAAGCTGTGTAGTCAGCTGTCATCTTTTCGTTAGCAGCTGAGCTCTTAACCACTGAGCCAGCAGAGCTCTGAGGTGTCAGCTGTTAAGCGGGGCACTGCTGTTTCTGACTCTTCTCAAAATCTGACAGGCAAGAGATTTGGTTGCTATGCAATGAGTATGCTGCCCTTGTTTCTAAGAGGGAGATCAGGTTTCCAGCAGGGGGTTGAGCGGTCATTTTTCCTGTTTTAGTTATTGTTTTGATTCACTCGAATTTTAAAAATTCAAGTCTGTTCTGGTATTGCTTTGACAAGGTGCACTAAATTTTAGAGGCACTTGACTAAAAGTCAGGATCCAAACCCCATCTTTGACTCCAGTTTTAACTACAGAAGCAATTGACCTTTGTAACGAAAGCTAGACCTGCTTAGTAAGGATTTTTTTCTCGGTGGTCAGCCCATCGGGATGATATGCGTTGTCCCCAGGGATACTGACACAAACAGTTATAAATCCTTAGTCCAAGACAGTCTCAGAAAATGTTCTGTATTAAGCAAGTTACTCTAACAATCAGTTCTCAGGATTATCTGCCTTGTAGTCATCCTGTGACTACACACAAACCACCCCCATGAAGATGTGTTCAGGTATGGAATGTGTTCCTGTGAGCACCCCAGGAAGATACGTCATGTATGGGACGTGTTCCTGTGAGCGCCCCCCGGAAGGTGTGTCATGTATGGAACATGTTCCTGTGAGCACCCCCAGGGAGATACATCATATACGGAACCTGTTCCTGTGAGCACCCCCAGGAAGGTGTGTCATGTATGGAATGTGTTCCTGTGAGCGCCCCCAGGAGGATACGTCATGTATGGAGCGTGTTCCTGTGAGCACCCCTAGGGAGATACGTCATGTATGGAATGTGTTCCTGTGAGCACCCCCAGGAAGATACGTCATGTATGGGATATGTTCCTGTGAGTCATCATGTGTGAAGGTCTTATGACCAGGACTGATAATCATTCTGTAACTCAACCAATTGATTACTGTGGCTTGTACCTCTTGATTTTGCTCTATAACTAAGGGGCTGGCTCTGTCCCAGCCCTACCCCAGATTCATTGGTTTTACTTTGGCGGATCCCACGTTTCCCTCATTCAAATGATTCCTATACTTTGAATAAACCTCTTTATTTTACTTTAAGCAAACTTGGAGTTTTTTCCTCTGTGACAGCTTCCTTAACCATGACTGAAATGGCCAGTTCAAAGCTCTGGCTCTGTGCAAACACCCTGGGTCATGCTTCCCTGAGAGTTATCACAGACCGTGGACACTCAGGGAACTCGCCAGCAAGGAAGGGTAAACGACATCCTGAAAATGATAAACTTCATTGGGAGAGCCTCTTTAAGCACAGGAAACAGTGTTACCTACATAAGCACCACGCAGGTCCATGGTTTCTGCATTTTTTAAAGAACACAGTATGGCAGAGTTTTGCCTAGAACCATCTTCTTTCATCTGCGCTGGGCTCATAACGAAGCCCTGCACATCGGCCAGGGAACAAACTTATTTCTGTACCCACTGACTTCCAGAGTAAAGGGTGGGAATCACTTTTCACTGCTCTAAAATAGTGGCTTGCTTTTCAAAAAGGCTTTTGGAATTTATCATCTTTAAAATTAAAAAAAAAAAAAGAAAATCTGGCTACTTTTGAGACAAGTTAGTTAAGTCCCATCTGTCTTGATGCGACTGCCCTCTATTTTGAAGCTGGAAAAAATAGAGAGAATCCAAACTGGCAATAATGTCCTTTTAATTGAATAAACCAACAGTTTTCTCATTCTAATGAGCATAAACTGTTTACAGAAAAGATTTTACTTAAATTACCCAGAGTGATTAATTTAAATGCCCAGTTTGGTTAAAAGCTACAGTCATAAATAATTAATTTTTCCTTTGAAAAGAATTATGCAAATTTAAGCCATGAGGCTAAAAATGGAAAGTATCTAATCATGTGTGAACTGAGCTAGCATTTCCCTTCCTTGCCACTTAGGCTCTGTGTCTTTGTACCTGCTCTGCATACAAACAGCGCCTGCCCTTACTCGCCATGGGCTAGGGGGTGCTTTACTCCCTCTGCTAATTCTTTATATTCCTGTTGAATGTTGAGTGACACCAAGAAGTGGTTTAGCTGCTTTGCCCCATGTCCCAAATCATGCTATGTGCATATGAACGTTAGAAAAGTCTTGGCGAGAGAGGTGAGACAGAGTCGATAGATCAGGACATCTACTGCGTTCAGGCATTCTGCTGAGTGAACAGAGTTCAGAGAACTAAAACTCTTCTCTGAGGAACTCTCACGGACCATCCATACAGAAATTCAAACGAGGATACCAGGAGGGTTAAGGAATAGACAATGAAATCTTCGGGTAGCTGGCAGCCGGGGGCTGGCTAACAGTGCTTTGGAGGGACGCCATGAAAGCCAGGCTTTCTGCCCAGTGGGGATACGGGATTTTCAGGTCAGACTCAACCTGCGACTACCTACCCAAGCCCTTTTACCTTGTCTGACACTGCGAAGCAGTAGAGACAGGGCTGAGCACGGCCATGAAAGGAACCCTTGCTAGGGGGCGGGCTGCTGTGACAGGTGCTGCAGGGCGCAATGGCTGGGAGCAAGGGTCAGGTGTCATCAGCACTGCATAGGTGTGAGTGATGATGAAGGTGAAGTGAGAGCTCTAAATATGGAGAGGCTGAGATGTGTTATGCTGCTCTTCAGACCGCTGGAGTTGGGGAGTGTAGGAAAAAGACAGACAACAAGCCAGGTGCTTAAGTAATCTGACAAGGCTGGGAGCAAATGCAGGAAGACAGGAGGTGAAGCAGGCACAGGAAAAGGTCGCGAAAGGCATACTCAGGCATAGGGGACTCCCAGTGCTGAGCAGATTCTGCCTCCAGGGTTTCATTTGGGCATCAGTTCTTTTTAAAGTTTTTGAAATGAATACCTACAGATGGTGTGTGCCTGCTATAGGTCACCACGGTCCTGTCACTCCAACCCCTACAGTCTATACCCAGTGTTCTCCATGCCCTTACTCAACCAGCCTGACCCCTGTGAACATTCTGAAGTTGCAGCCCCCGGCACGGATGATAAACAACATGTCCGTGTTGGATTGTCAGCTTGCAGAACAGCGGGCAACCGGACTCTGCTACTTTGTTGCCACAGACTAGTGGGTGAGAGGGGAGGTGGCAAGGTCCCTGGGAGAGAGCTGCAAGGAACGTGGATGCTGCAGATAACCAGAAACCGCAGCCCAGAGCACAGTCCCCCAGGTGCTCTCAGACACTCCATCAGAGACCCCACAACCATCTACTACTACACACACGATGAGACAGCCTCAGGTGATACACCCCCCAAGAGGCAGAGTGAAGATGTGAATCCAGGCTTTCAGGCTCCAAGGCCCATGCTCTGAACCCCCACAGGACACCCCAGCCACCATCTCCTTAACTGACACAAATACACTACTGGGAAGGAAAGTGAGAACATTCCTGGTCATATAAGAAGTTGATTTGACTCTTTCTCCAAAAGCTCCACCCTGCAATTCTTTGGGAGAACAAAGGGGGTGGATCCCAAATCTCAGTAGAGTAGGCTCTGGCAGCCGAGGGAGCTCCCTGCCTTAACTCGCGCAGCCTAATCTGAGGAACCCTGAGCCCCTGCTCAGGCTCAGTTTAGATCTGTGTCACCCTGGCATCGCTGAACACTGTCATAATCCATTTTTGGTTTAGAGGAGCTTTAGAAAAACTCTAATGGCTCGTACGGCTAGAGCCAAATAGCAGTTTAATGAGTAATGAGTACATGAATCAGAGGCAAAGATTAAATTTCCATCTAAACAACCCTAGGTTTCACAATTAAGGGGGGAGAAAGCATGTTTGCCTAAACAGTTTGATTTTGGCCAAAGCCACATGCATTGTCCCAGTCTACTGAACATGGCAGTACACACAGATCTGGGGAGAATTGAGGCCTTGGGTGTGTTCACAAATTTTATTCAGAACTAAGCATATGATAACTTTATAGCCTCCCGAATCTCCACTGGGTTATCAAGTGATAATCTCCAACGGCATACACTCAGTGTTTACACAGAGGGCAAATCAGGGCTGTTTGGGCACTCGGGCAATTATCTGAAGGCCCAAATAACTCCCTGGCTTTATTTTAACGTATTCGTATTCTACTACAGAAAGAACAGGGTTTGTTTGTTTTTTTTTTTTCAAAACAAATGTCATTAGTGGATATGCGAGAAATTATTTAACATTTTAATGCCTCAGTTTCACCACGGGCAAATGGGAATTGATAACAGCACCTATCCTGTAAGACTATAATATACTTATACTTAATATTATATTTAAGCATATTATTTTAAATTTATATAAAACATAAATTGACATATTCATATGTCAAGCTCTTTTTTTTTTAACTATGCCTCACTCAGTCAGTATGGTGTGGACCCAGGGCACAGCATATGATATGTCCTTTTTTTTTTTTCACTCAGCAAAACATATTAAATATCTTCTATGTACTAAGTGGCTCAGTGGTTAAGAGCTTGGCTGCTAACCAAAAGGTTGGCAGTTCAAATCCACCAGTGGCTCTTTGGAAACTCCATGGGGCAGTTCTATAGGACCGCTCTGAGTTGGAATTGATTCGAAGGCAACGAGTGTGGTTTTTTTGGTTGTCACCAATAGTATGGTTTGAGAGGGTCATAGGTCAGTTCCTCAGTATCCCCAGGCTTCTCGCTCTTCCTCATTTTGAAAATTTTAAAAATGAGTTTTGAGACACCTCCAGCTGGCTCCCCCAAATAAACATTAAGAAAAAGGCAATCACTGCAGAGGCATCAGGAGATTTGAGGGCAGTATGCATATGGGTACTCTAGCAGGTTCCCCCATACTTGGACACTGAGTCTTTGAGTGGTGGTAAAGCCTTCCTGACCAACACGCAAGGGATATCAGGGCAAAGCCAGGTGGGGGAATCAGCCACATGTACTCACCTCAGCAGACTGAGGAGAAGGCGGGAGAAAACGAATCACTACATTGAGGAACAACCTTCCCTAAGATAATCAGTGACCAACATGGGCACGAAAAACTAAAAGGATTTTCAAAGACATTGGTCAAGCTGTGGACAAAACCCTTACGACTCACACCTATATATATCATGACTGACAGATGCAATCAGTTGGTTAGAAGATTAAAGAAAACTCTGAGTCCCAGAGCACTGCAGGGTGTCCACCAATAAGGAAGCTGTAACAACTGCAGTAATGGTGTTGGGGACAGAGCAGTATAAGATGGCTGCTATCAGAAGCCAACAGTTAGGAGTAGAGTTTTAATAAGGAAAAGAAGATTATAAATAGCTATCTTTCAAAATTCATAGTTAGAAACCAATTGTACTTTTAGCCCAGACTTTTAAGAAAAAAAAGAAGACTCATAGTGATTTGGATATTGTGAAAAATTCTAATAGCGCCCTTACATTAAGACATGATAGGGGCTTGAGAGATTTTATGAAGCTATAGGTTTGGGCTAATAAGGTGGTTTAACCCAAAAGAACCAGATCGTATGATTAATGGATACCTCGTTACCCATAACTAACTCAAATGAACTATTTCAGAATTCCACTGCTCTGAATCTCCAGGGAACTGTCTTTACGTATGTTGTGAATACTGCGTACTCATTCTAAAGTGCGTGTGCAGGAAACACCCACACGAAGAGAAAAGCTCTGAAGTATGTGGGAATGGTATAATTGTGTTGTTTCATCTTTCCTTTTGTTGCTCACTGAAAATAATAAGTAATAACCACAGAATTCTTTCAAATAACAAGGGCTTCTATATCTTCATACTGGAGAATTTGAGAATCTACTATAGTAAGAGAGAGCAAGTTTAAGTCATATACTCACTCACACAACGAACATTCATATGAATACTGGGTATGTGGGCCACATGTTCAGATAAATAAGATACGGGCTCTTTGGGGTGTCACTACGTGTACCCCAGTTTTAATACTTCACATGTAAAATCTTTTTTTTTTTTTTAACCATGCATGGATTAGATTGATGTGAAATTGCAAATGGTTTATCAACTGGATTATAACTAAGTGATAACCTCATCACAGTTACTTTTTTTTTTTTTTTAGTTTTAAATCTATTAAAACTAATACTGTACTAGTACCCTGTTGCCATCAAGTCGATTCTGACTCACAGCGACCCTATAGGACAGAGTAGAACTGCCCCACAGAATTTCCAAGAAGGGCCTGGTGGATTTGAACTGCCGACCTTTTGGTTAGCAGCCAAATGCTTAACCACTGTGCCACCAGGGCATAGTTCTGTCCTATTTATTTGCCCACTAAATATCTATTAAATATCAGCCCCTGGGCCAGAGAAGAGTTGGAAACATGAGAGACTTGGGCACAGCCCACTTCGGGATGCTTAGAAATGGGGGCAACAGCAGAGGTAACTGCAGATAGCCACACTGCATGATAACTGGGTTGGCCATGGGAGACAGAGCAGGGAAGGGTCTCCAGAGAAGGCATCACTTAAAATGGGACTTGAAGGATGACTAAGTATTAGGCAGATTAAACCACAACAAGGGACAAATCATATTCTCCCAAATGGAGACTATTTCATCAGTCATTCATCCATCCTACCATTTGTGTGATATTGTATTGGGTACTGGGAATACAATGGCAAACAAGAAAGACAGGGTCACCACCCTCATATAACTTACAGTAAGCCAGAGAGACATAAATTTTAAAAATAGCCCAAGAAATATATAATAATAAACTGTGCTAAGTGCTGCTGAGAATAAGAGCTAGATCTATGAGAGAGTAATAAGTGCTGCTGAGAATAAGAGCTAGATCTATGAGAGAGTAATAGGTGGTCCCTTCCTAAAAAAAAAAAAAAAGCCCCAGGACCACCTCGTGTCCTCCTTCCAGGAGGCCCAGCCATGGTGACGCAGCCCCTTCCCGTGTGGCAGCTATGGAAGCTCCAGCAGCAGGCGGCCATCCAGCCTCATGGCACCCAGGGCCCCGCCCCAGGCTGTACAAGGTGAGGCGTGATGGGTGGGCAGCCATGAGGGCACAGGGTTTGATGCCTTCTTCCTGCTTCCTAGGGGACTGTAATTTGAAACCCCAGGATTAAGTGAGAGTCAGCCATGAAAACAGTGAGGGCCCTGATTGCAGCGGTGGCTCGGTGTCCATCTCCCAAAAGCTAAAAGAAAGGGATTGAGTCTGGGGGGGGGGGGGCAAGAATGGAGCCAGAAGATCAGGAAGGAGTCTACAGGAGTGGTCCAGGCAAGAGAGAGGGTGGACAGCACATTGCGAATGGTGAGAAGGGAAAAGATTTCAGATGTATTTTGGGAGTGGAATCAACAGGAACATCACAGGGTTCGCTGGGTTTCTAAGCCATTAGTCTTTGGTACTGACTAGGGCTGTCTTCAGTGGCCCTGTCTCTCTCCTAAACCACACGACATTTTGTATAATAAGAATGCAATGCTGGATCTGCATTTGGCCTTTTTTTTTGCGGATTCTGAGTGTCCCCATAGCAAATGATTACTGTATTTCATTTGCCATTTAGGTAGGTTAGGAAGGCGCCATTTATAACAATACAAAATGAGAGCAAGAAGTCTATATAGGTAGACTACACCTTAGCGGTCTACTCCAGCGGCTCTTAACCTTTTGGGGAGCAATGGGCTCCCCTACCCAGGAAGAACATCCTCTTTCATGTACAAGTTTTAATGGGAGGAACTGATTGAAATGCACATGTGACTGGAAGTCAGATTTGGAGATCTCCTGATCTAGACCAGTGTTACTAAATTTGAGTTAGAGAAGCTTAGAAGCAGATGCAACATAAATTGTAGGAGACAGAAAACCAGGAGTGGTATCTCCTGACCTGCCCTCTAAATTTTATAACCTACTGAAATTCCCACAGAAATGTACTTATCAGCCAAAATATCCCAGCAGTGGGACTCAGAGGGAACTGACTCAAACTCATCGCAAACTGAGGGGAAGCCCCATGGCTCTGCGGGAGGCTGCTGCAATGCTGGCGAAGGATGCTGCCAGAGGCCTCCAGCAACCCCTGGCTCTGAGCTCCTGCTGGATTCACTCTGCCTGAGGACTACTTCACCATTCTAAATGCAAGCCCCCCTTGTCCTCTTCCCGAGAGTGTGGAGATGTAGAAAAATGGAACTTCCCGATTGTTTCACCCGAAACCACTCCTCTGAGGCCTTTAGAAAATGCAGCAGGCTTTCCATAAGATGTCGGGGTTCACACTGTAGCAGAGTATCACAAAATTAAATAAGAGCTACCCCTGCCTTTGAAAAGATCCTAAGTCATTTTGCCCACCTGGTGTCAGGCCCCCTGCCTGCTTGCTAGGCCTGCTGTTGCCTCTCTTCTCTCAGGAGGCAAGGCAGCTTTCTCATTTGTTCTGTTTTCTTACACAGAGCAACTCTGTCTCTCATACAGAGCAATTCTGCCTTTGTTCTGCCCCCTCTCTCATTCCACACCCCACCCTGGGGCCCCTCTTTCACATTCAAATGGCCCTATATCATTTCCTAAGCGAAGACAATTCTCTATGAGAATTGCTGGTGCTAGCTTTGAATACTGGATTGATTCGGGGGTGGACATTTGGGGGTGAAGAGGATGACAGAGGTGGGGAGACAAAGTTAAATTTGATCTCTTACTCTTAAAAACAAAAATAACTTAAAGGTGATTATCTGGAGAAGAAATAGCAGAACCCAGCACAGGGATGCCTTGCAACGTCACCGCTTCCCGTATCTGCCTCGATCCAAAGCAGTCTGGGTGCAGAGATTCAGAAAGGAGGCAATGTATTTCAGAGATCTAGACGCTTATCCTCCAGGTTAACTGGACAGCCTCTCCGGAGGCCTCCAGCTTGAGCCACAGATCGTGGACGCCTGTGCACTGCAGATGGCACACGACAACGGAACATCCTCCAGTCCTGAGGTCCTAGCACCCTGTCATGGCTGCCTTCAGGAAACCTTCGCTTGTTCAACTGAGGATTTGAGGTCCTGGTCTACTTATTAACCCATGGTCTGACTCGTCTGACTGTCCATCAATGTGGGCAGACTTCCTGTTCAAAGCCATTAAAAAGTTCGATTCAGGATCCTCAATTTCCTTCAGGAGAGAAGCTGTTCTCTACATATATCGGGCATGGCATATCTTGATTTTTGACATAACAATGGCAGTGGGAGTTACATAAATTATAAGGTGTGATTACAGTGTTTGTAGTGGTAACACCATCAAAATCCCTTTGTGATGTATAACACACCTCAAATGCAAAGTCCGGGATATTTCACAGCCTACCAAATAGAATTGTTCTAACTCAAGATTTAAACCCAGGAAGGCCGTGATTTCTCTTACAAGTGCGACAAGCCGAGTTCTCCTTCTGTCATTTAATGCGGCACAGAGAACTCTCCATGTAACACATGCCTACTGCAAAATTTAAAGTTTCCTATCTTGGGTTGCCAAGTCCACGGGGAGCGCAATTCAGGAGAAGTCAGGCTCCAGTGTCTTTATACATCCCCACCATCTCAAAGCAGACGCTGTGGTTTTTCAAAATTCAGGAGAAGCAATATAACTCAGGCTTGCGGGGACGGGAATGACATTTCTAATCTCACGCCAGGCGTTTTAAGGACTTTTGTACCTCCTGAGAGCAGCCTGCTGGGCTGGCTTCTCATCAGAGCACATACGCATATGTGGGAGACCTTCCCCATCACATCTGAGAGCATGGGGCCTTGCACCCAGGCAGGTGACCAAGGGTTGAATTCCATTACCTGATTTCCTTGGGAAAGTTGCTCCAACTCTCTAAACCTCAACTTTTTCATCTGGAAAGTGGAGATAACAGAATCCGCCTCACCCCTGCCCTAAGGTCTGTGGTACATTTTAACCGCCCCATGAATAGTGACCCTTAGCATCCTGTTATCCTTATTGTGTTGCTCTGACAAGCACCCCACTGCCCCGTGGCGCTGTTGGGAAGGATACTTCTGAAGATCACCATTAATTTTCACGGCTCAGCCTTTCCTCCCAAGCTTCTTGTTCCCAGTTGCTGCTGTGGCCAAGATTTGTAGCCTGGCACGTTCTGGCACTGTAATTACCTCTTACTCTGTTTCTAAGTAATCCAGACATAAAGATTTCTGAGACAATATGGGGCAATGGTACCAATGGTATCTGTAGGCTTTTTTTTTTTTTTTCTCTTTTTAATTCCCAAGTATGACTTGGGGCTTCCTGGCCAGACAAGCCGGACACGCCACCTAGAATACGGTTTCTGGCTGCAAAGAATGAAGGTCAATCAGGGGTGCCTTTCTGCTGGAAATGAAAATACCTGCATGGCCCAATCTTTCCCCTTTTTCTGTTGGACTGTGTCAGAATCTGGCAAGCTCCACCATAAAAACAAAGGCAGGATTCACTCCATGTGACTCTATATATGGAATAAAAGTTGTAATGCTATTCTGAATTTCTAGATAATAATAGTTAACATTTATGGAGTATCTTCTATGTGTCTGGCATGATGCTAAGTAACATCATCTTCTTCAATCTTCCTAACTATGAGATCAGCACCACTCTCCCTTCCATTTCGTAAAGAAGAAACCTTGATAGTATATAGCACTGGTAAAAAAAAAAACAAAAACATGGTATGTAATTTACTGTGGAGTGCTTTAGCACAGATGATATGACATAAACGTGTATGCTAATTTTAATCTATAGCTCAGAGGTGGTTAGTTGCTCTAATCAGAAATATACACCCCGGCTAGTATTTAATCAAAAGGTGACACGTGCTGTAGCTATTCATATCTGATCAATACCAGAGATTTTGTCCATGATCATAATACATAATGGACATTCGATGCACATTTTTATTGGTAAAATTAGAGGGGTCTACTCTATACATGTTGGTCTGATATATTGCAGACAGCCTGTCTGTCTCTGCGTAGACCCACATAGGGACTTGCGGAGCTAAGTGGCCTCTATCCTTAGGGATAGTGCTCTACACTTGATCTTTAAACAGCCTTGCCTTCAGCTGCCGACTTGGGCTTCTCAGCCTCCTGAGTCCAAAAAAAAGGTAAACTGAATCTTGCAAAGAATGTATTTGCTGTGATGCAAGGTGCCATCAGAACACCTAAAAGGACAGGGAGCTGGGACTTGCTTGAGTTGTCTGAAGAGTTGTTATTTGTGCATGCTGGTTAATAAACGTTTGCATGGATGGCAGAATTTGTCTGAGACTTGTTTACATCAGAGCTTGGTAATAGAATTGTGGAGGAGAGGACTTTTACCCCTTACTGCTAAGCGCTGGAGGCAACCAATAGCTATCAGAGACAATGTACGGATTATAAATGACCTCACTGGCTTCAATTGTTCATAGCAGAAACTTAAACAGGATTTCCTAAGAAATGAAAACTATGACACCTTGCATTTTGCCTAGTGGCAGCACTGACCCATAGCTTTAGTAAGCATCTGGTCAGTGATCTGGATAACACTACATCTAGTTCCACAAGCGTCCCTAGAACAATGGTGGCCAAAGGATAGAGCCTCCTGCTTGCTGACCAACTGCATAGAAGGGGCAACCCAGCTAAATAAGAGGGCCATGAAGTCCATACGCTCTGAGCGCCCATAATTCAGCCTCATGTTGGATTATCATTGGAAAGGGAAAGGGGAGTTGACAAACTCCGTCTAGATTCCATGAAGGCTGGGGAAATCAAGAGATCTTACAAAAAATGCATGGTTCTGCCAACAGAGAGAAAGGCTGTTGTGAGCGTACATACTGTGGCCAAGACGTAGCCCTCAATGTGTTTCTGCACTCCCAGCCAGCAATTTTCTTTCCCAAGTTTGCTCTTGTTTGCGTTCAGTTGTACTCAGTTGAGAATCTGTTCTTAATAATAATATTAATCGTCAAAATTAAGATTATTTTAACCTTTAAATAACTTCTGTTTAACAAAACCACATTATTTTAGAAGTAAAATGATCCATACATTTTTAATAACAAAATAGTAATCTCATTTTAAAAGGAGAGTTTTTTCAACACAGTATAGTTTTGTTAGGTATGTATTGTCATGCAGTGATCAATATTTCTGAACTTGAGAATTCCGTGCTTTTACATAACAGAAAACTAAATAAGAAGCAGGTTGTCAAGTGTTATGACGGCAAACAGCTGCTAAAATCTATGATTTTTCCCCCTCATTCCCTTAGCATTCTGTTGCAGAAGTTATATTCAAGCACTAATTCATTAAGGATTCCTTAACAACTTCTTCAGAAAACAAACTAACATTCTATCATGATACCAGACTTTCTGGGAATTTTCCTTTCCAATGTGCTCCAAAGTAATTCACTTGGCGTGCACAGGAGTAGTAATAAAAAGCAGACAGCATTCACATTTTGATAGAGAATTGAGTGCTGGTGCTAATGAAGCTTCATGGACCTGAATATTTTCCCTGGCCTCTCCCAGTATCAAGTTTCTCTGGAGTCCACCTAAATTAGGATGACGCTCTACCCCCCAAAAATCACATTCCACACTTCATCCATAAACCAAATCTTTAACAAGAAAACCACTGGTAGGAACTTTTTCATCAGACTCAAGTAATATAGCATAAACAGTGTGCCTTAAGCAGTCAACCCTTTTCCCAACATACTGCTTTTAAGAACACTTAGAGAAAGGGATCACGGCAGAAAAAGAATCTGGTTCGCCCCCAACAGTTCCCTGTTCTTCCATCTGGAATCAGTGTCTGCTGTTCTGTAGATGAAGCTGACATTCAAACAAACCAAGTGCTTCAGACCTGAACCTGACCATTCAGCTCTGATTTCAGATAGAAATGCAAATATGATAACTGCATTTCTGGGACCGTTCCATGGCCATCGAATTGATTCTGACTTATAATCTATCTTGGCACCAATATCCACGCGGTAGCTAACTATTGGTGTCTCTTTGTACCATTTTAGCAAAAGTGTAGACTGAGGGAAACAATCCAACTCTAGTGAGTAGTAAAAAGGGACTTGCGATATGAATATGAAGAAGGCACTTAGCCTCTCTGAGTTAATACTGAGTAACTGACTATAGATACCAGACACTATACTGGATCACAGGGATATAACATAGACTTTATCCCAGTCCTTATACTATTGAGGAGAAGACAAAAAAAAAAAAAAAAAATCAAAAAGAAGAAAAGACAAAAGCAACAAATTAAAATAATTATAAATAATCACAATTGTGAAACATACAGAATCTAAAAATATTTACAATTCACATTTGTCATGTAAGAATGGCATCATCCCCAATATTTCCTTGAGCATGTGTGTACTTGTTCAATGTCACTTTTGATCTTGATTCTATGAGACTTTTTCTATGAATCTACTGCAGAATCTATGGAAACTATTTTGATTCTATGATACTTATTCACCCAGGCGCTTCTTGGCACCTACTATGTGCCTGACCCTGTAATGGGGGCAACACAGTGAATCAAACATGCTGGTAGATCATCTTCAAGAGTTTACAGTTCAGTGGGATAAGTAAAATTGGAACTTTTGATACAGTACAAGGAATTCTAAGATGACATTAAATGCTTTGGAAACACATCATGAGGTCCCCACTCTAGTCTGAATGTAGATCTGAGAGGGTGAGAGAAGGCTTCCCTGATAGGTAATGATGAAACTGAGAGCAAGGAATAAGTCCAGAGGTAGCCAGCTAGAGTGGGAGGAAAAGGCTGTTTCTTACAGAAGGAAAAAATGAGCAGTTAGTAGTCTCGGTATGAAAGAACATCAGGGTTGGTTCTTGAGGCTATGAATTTGTGAGTAGGGTAAGGCAGGATGGAGCAATGAAGGAGGAAAGGCCATGCTGAAAGAGAAGACTGAGAAAGTGAAGTCAAGTGCTTCGAAAACTTATAATTAGGCTCCCTGGGAGGATACTAAGGAGCCCTTGTGGTATAGAGGTTAAAGCGCTCAGCTGCTACCTGAAAGGTCGGCAATTAAAACCCACCAACCAGAAAAGGATGCAGAAAAAACTTCCATAAAGCTTTACAGCTTTGGAAAACCTATGGGGCAGCTCTGCTCTGTCCTACAGGATTGCCATGAGTTGGAATCAACTCAGTGGCAGTGGGTTTGGTTCGGTTTGGGAAGGTCCTGAGCCAGTGATGATCCTACCTTCAAATTAGATGAGCAAATTTATTATTTGACAGTTGAACAGCTCAACTATTTGCAAAGGCCTTTTCAAATTGGCCCTTCAAATGTTTTTCAGAGACAGATAGTAAAAGCCATCTGTCACGAAGGCCCTCCTGTTAAAGGTACAAGGAAAGTCCTGCCTGCTAGCCCCTTACACTGGAGTACCATGTGAGATAACCGACAACAAATGGCGCACTCAAATCCTGTCCTTCTCAAGGAAAGGATCCGCACGGGGAAACAAATGTTCTTTTCACAGTGGGCTAAGCGAGTCTGTGGAATGAGTATTCCATCCCAGTTTTGTCTCGGGCCACCTTTAATATGATCACTTTAGAAGAGAAAACAAGAGTGTTTAATAGCTGTTTCCATCAACCAGAAAAGATGTTTCAGTTCCAGATTTCCTGATTAAACATAATGGAAATTGATCTGAAAACATGTTCCTTTTGTCTGAATAAACTACTGGCTTTGCTTTTCCTTTCTTTGTTCAGAACAAGAGAGAACTTTCCCCTGGGAACTGGCACTGAGCATCATGCTTGGTCTGGAAATCTAATGAAAGCAGGTTATCACCAACAGACTAAGGTTAGGAAGGGCCCTAAATTGCCATATCGCTCACAAGCAGGTGTGAAAGGCCATGAAGGAATAATCTTTTAATGGTGAGAGGAAGCAAAAAAAGTGGTTCTCTGCTCTTTTTAATCAGAAGCAGTTTAAGAGTCCAAGTCAGGTGAAATAGTCTGAATCTGTGGTTTTCTTTGATATATGGCCTTATAGACAACACATTTATATTTGGCACAACATTTCTTATGGAATAAAAGAATCAAATCTTTCCCATGGAGAAAATCCTGTGTACAGTGAGAGAAGGGAAACTGGCAGCCGATAGGAAACCACGGGCTGATTCTCCAAGATCATTTTAATTGTTCTTCATGCTGGTAAGAAGAGGAATGTGTTCATTTTAGTCTGAACCATGTCAAAGCATGAGAATGAGCTCTGAGAATTCAAGTTGCCCAAATATCTGGGCAGTGAAGGGGGGAAAAGCAATACTGATTCAATTGTGGCAGCGAAAATACCTCCTTCAGCTCTCAGAAGGCACAGGGGAGAAGTTTCACTACCACCCACACAGCATGGAAGAAGCAAAGAGTCGAGAAAATGCAATCAGGAAGAAAAGTAGGGTGGGGTACTTGTTGAGCAACTGGGGCTAAAGGGAGGCCAGGAGATTAGGGCTCAGAAAAGAGGGAAGAACACATGCTCTTGAGAGTTAGTATTAGATCCCAGCCAGCGATGTAGCTTGCAGAAAACTTAAGGAGGAAGTTCAAGGTCTAGAAATGTCAACTCCTTCAAACCCCAGACATTTCCTCCTACCCATAGCCTTTCCCTACAGAATCTGCTACCTGAAGCCCTGGTTGCCCTATCACATGACCCATCCCTGGTCATTGCTGACTGGATGAGAAGTAGACATCTGACCTCAATAGAAACACTGAATTATGTAATTGAGTTATGTAATTTGCTCAGGAGTGTTGACTCAGAAACACAAACCCTGAGTCCATCTCTGTTGCGTATTTGAACAAGGACATCACACAAAGCCAGGAGTTGGAGGAGATCCCGTTTCACCCACGAGCGAGGAGAGCCGAGAAAACTGGGCTGCAGAAAATGTAAAAAAACAATACAGCAGACATTAAAAACACGCACACGCACACACACAGACACACAGACAAGAGGCTATGTGATCCAGAAAGAAAGAACAAAGAGTGTGGTTGTTTGGACTAGATGTTTTTCTACTCCCCTGATGGTGCTTACCCCTGTTGAGGCTGCCCCTGTATCCATCCAGTAAGTTCCCCCTAGCTTGAAAGTATTCTTAGAAGCAGTGTTTTCTAAGGGGTGATACAAGTATAGAGAGCCAACTTTCAATTATCTGCAGTAAAGAGGAAGAAGCAAGGCAAAAAAAAAAAAAAGGTTTTATAAAACATTTTCATTATAATAACCTGCCCAATATTTGGTTTTCTTATACAGCCACAGACCAAAACCCAAAACCCGTTGCCATTGAGCTGATTCCAACTCATAGTGACCCTACAGGACAGAGTAGAACTGACCCAGAGGGTTTCCAAGGAGTAGCTGGTAGATTCAAACTGCCGACATTTTGGTTAGCAGCCTGAGCTCTTAACCGGTGTGCCACCAGGGCCCCATACAGCCACAAATACAACCTCTAATTCCCAAAACACCTTTCCTAATTGGAACCAACCCAGAATTTTCTTGTAAACTTAACAGCACAGCAGATAACCCACAACAGAGAATCCTACTTTGCCATTCTCAAAGGTTGACGTGATGAGTATTTAGAATATTACGTAGGCTCTATAGTTTCAAGAAGGAATGAAGAAGTACTTCAGAGCCTCCCTGGTTACTGAGGAGGTAGCCAAACAACTGGGGCTCCATGTTCAGTGTCTGCCAGAGTAATTCTGTTTTGTATGTTTATACATCAATGGTCTATGGAATCATTTTTCTAGATAAAGGGCTCCACTGCTTAAAAGCACGGCACCATAATAGACATCATACTGATGTGACACATGGTCTTTGAGATGAATTAATTTTGGGTTCTTCAGAAAATTCTGTGCAGGACTCTGTTACTTCTCAGTCCTCTAAGTATCAATTTCCTTTGGTACTGGTTTCTTCTTCACTGTTTGAGATTCAGGCCATCAGTTAGTAATTCCATCTAGCTTCTCAGGGTAGGGTTGTGACCCAAACAGACCAATCATAGACTTGATATAGGTGCTGGAAGAAGAAGGGAGAAATAAAAAGCTATAAAGAGAATAAAAGCTGGTGCACGGTGAAAACCATCTTTGCCACCATGTAGAAAGAAGCTGCATGGGAATAAGGCCAATAAGAGTCAAGGGACAAGTCAAAATAATACTGTATTTTTGTCTGAATATAGTCATGCCTCAAAACAGAAATACTTGGACATTTGGGTTCTAAGAGTCAACAAATTTCCTCTTTGGCCTTTGCTACTTTGAGCTTGAGTTGGGTTCTATTACTTGTAAACAAAGAGTGCTGAATACTTCATTATACTATATGATTATTCAGGCTTAATTTTCTTTCTTATTCATTTCTAAATGAGAGATAGAAGCTGTCCTTTCATTATAGACATTGCAAATTATTAAACCATAATAGCAAAAACAAGAAATATACATCTGAAATCCAAAATCTTTTTCATATTCAGCCCTAAGCTTTCTACTAGTTGACAGTCATCCATATAAAAATGTTATCACACTTTTTCTGCAAATAGCAATTTGAAACCATTGATTCACAGTTTTATAACACCAACTCAAAAAAAAAAAAAAAGTCTGATCTCAGAAAAAGAAACCACAGACACACATAAAAACTAACAGAATCTAGAATCAAATGGAAGAGGAAAATATTTGGAAGAAAATAAGTGCTACCAAAAATCAGGACTGTGCTCATATTTTTAACATCAACATCTCCTAGCAAAAAAATTATTATAATAGTAATCTGTTTCAATGGAAATAAAGGACTGCAATATTTATAGTCTGTGCCAGAGTTATAATGACTGCAGGGCCAGAAGTGAAGTGTCACAGCGTGCGCCACATGTTTTTAACACAGTTTCTAAAGGCTCTGGAGGCTATTAAATTTAATGAACCCATCTGCTATGAAATAAAGGTCCCAGCGTAATCAGTTTCCTCCATGCCATGTAGTGCAGATGGCATTGTCTGTTCCACAACCCAGCAGGATGGTTTAGGTTCCTCTTTACGTGTGTCTTTTTGTTTTGACAATTTGAGCTTTGATATGCAACGGTGTCTGAGGAAAATACTGTAAATTCAGCTTCCAAGCCCCAACAACTTCCTTAAAATGGCTTTGGCCCCAAGCAATAATCGCTTCTAGGCAGTAGGATGCTGTAGCTTAAAGCAATCACCCAAATGAATCCTAACGGCCTAGGTGCCATTCCTAGATGGGAAACTGAAACAAATGTGCAATTTTATCAACTGCAAAGCATTTTCTCCAAGTTGGACTTAGTTGGGGGTGAGGAGAAGGGCTGCCTGTCCAATTCGCAAATGCAACGAAATTGGTTGGAAAGTTCCTACAAATTGCCTACTGAACTGCATTACCAGCAAAGGGGAGGGGCCAGAGAAAGTAGAAAGGAATTCTCATTATTTTAAATGGTCACATTCCCACTGTTTCGAAAAGATTCCTTCTGGTTCCCTGCTGCGTGTCACTGTGGTCTGTGCAAACTTCCCTGGAGGGGTTGATCAGGGATGCCATGCTTCCTCAGTTTGATGCTGGCTCTGCTCTGCACAGTAAGCTGGGTAGCATTCCCAAGCTGATTAAGGCCCAACTGCAAAGCACAAGTCATCTGCGTACAAAATGGAACAAATTCCATTCTTAATGACTTGTTTTGCTCTGCACCTAAGAGATAATGACTGTGCATGACTTCTATTCAGATGAGAAGCCTATGAATTTCAGAATTCTGATGTTTGCTGTTCTGTCAATTAATACATGAGATCTTACTAGATTAAACATAATTAATGTTGTTAACATTAATCCATTTATTTGGGCTTCACCAGGAAAGCAAATTGAATAGAACAGCCAAGCAGAAAACAGAATATTTAACCAGACTGGTCGCAACACGCAGGGAGGATGGGGTCCTGAAAGGAAAGTCTTGCTGGTCTAGATTCTAGACTCAGCCTTGGTTAAATAGTCTTTGAATCTCATGTGCAAGAATCCAAATTCGGCTCTGTTAACAGCTAAACTTATCTTGAGCTTGTCTAGGCCCAGAGCTGTGTGAATCGATACGTAACTCATAACAAGGGAGAGTACCATACTCACCCCTGGTTTTAAGCTATTCATTTAAGTATTAAATCAATTATCTAATTGTATTTGCTGCTGCTGGGTTTTCAGCCATAAAAACTAATGAGTCAAGCAAACAGGGATTCCTTTTGCCTTAACTACCCAGATAATCAAGGAAAAGAAGACTTTTAGACCATATTGAGCAAACTTGTCAGATCAAGCGTCCAAATTTACTAGATAATCAACAAATACCTACTTTACTAGAATTTGGTATCTAGAGGAATCAAAGGTACTTTCAGACTACGATGTAACGAAGTAGGTTCCTCAGGACATCAGGGGTCAACAGAAATGGTATCATCAAGGACAGATGTGGCTGCCCTAAGACTTTCTCCTGATGGAGAGTTTGCAGGAGGTGGCCGTGGTTACATTTTCTTCTGGCACTCTCTTTCTCTCTCACACCAAGCACAGGGTCAGAGGCTGCGGTGGGAGGCAAGGTTCTAAGATGGCCCCAAGATTCCTGTCCCCAAGTGTACAGGCCCTGTACACTTCCCTCTCCGTGGGTGTGAATATGATGGGTTATCATACCTGTGATTAGGTTACTAACCAGTTGACTTCAAGTTCAACCAAAAAGAGATTTTTTATGGTGGGTCTGACCTAATCAAAGAAGCCTTTAAAAGAAAGTGAAGCCTCAGAGAAAAGAGTTCCAGCCAGCCCAGAAGAAAGAAAGCAAACAGCACTGTTGTGAGCTCTCTATAGGGGCCATGTGGCAAGGGACTGTCCTAGCCTTGAGGAACTAAGAGAGATCCCCAGCTGACAGCTAGCAAGAAAGTGGAGAACTCAGTCCTATAATAATTAAGTAATGAATTCTGCCAACGATCTGATTGAGCTTGGAAGAGGGCCCTGAGCTTCAGATGAGAACTTCAGTGTGACCAACACTAAACTGTAGCCTTCTGGGACCCTAAGCACAGGGTACAGCTAGCCTGTGCCCAGACTCCTGACCCACGGGAACCGTGAGATAATATATTTGTGAGGCTTTAAGCCACTAAGTTTACAGTAATTTACTATACCACAAGAGTATGTTTGCAGTTCTACCTGGGAAACATAGCTACTCACACTCCGGTTAGTGGTCCTTCTCCCTGTGTTGGGAACGGCATTCTCCATCATGGAGCACACAGCTCCCAGAGGCTACCGAAGGGAAATAACGTAGGGTGCAGACACCCACCCAGCCACCAAATCTATCACATCAGCCTGAGATAAAACAAGCAAATCAAGGTAAATTACAGAAAGAAAGGAATAAAAATTAAGTACCACTTTCCTCTGAATGCAGGGAAGATTTATTTTTTTCCCAAATCTTTTAGGGTTGCTTTGCCCATACTTAACACAGTGGCAATTTTTTTAGCATCTTTCTTTAGTCTTCTCAAGGCATTCATCCAAATATTCAGAGAACCATAACTTTCTTTTTACATTCATAATTCATTGGTTTAAATGCTATTTAATTAAATTATGCAATTATGATAACAAAATTACAGCTGGCTTCAATAGGGTTATGAATGAAGACACTGACTCTTGGTGACAGAAGAAGGCTTCAGGTGCCAGTATGGCCTTCCAGACCAAGCATCCAGTGTGCTGCAGAGTATGGGCACAAAGTTCAAGAGAGCAAAGAGAGGGCACTGAGTCAGTCAAAACCAAACCAAACCCCATGCTGTCGAGTCAATTCCGACTCATAGCAACCCTATAGGACAGAGTAGAGCTGCCCCATAGAGTCTCCAAGGACCGCCTGGCAGATTCGAACTGCCGACACTTTGGTTAGCAGCTGTAGCACTTAACCACTACGCCAGTCAGTTAAGTGGGTGTCAATTAAGAGGGCTCCTACTGTATTTCCCTTTTTTTTAATTAACTTTTATTGAGCTTCAAGTGAATGTTTACAAATCAAGTCAGACTGTCACATATAAGTTTATATACACCTTACTCCGTACTCCATTTGCTCTCCCCCTAATGAGTCAGCCCTTCCAGTCTCTCCTTTCATGACAATTTTGCCAGCTTCCAACTCTCTCTATCCTCCCATCCCCTCTCCAGACAGGAGATGCCAACACAGTCTCAAGTGTCCACCTGATATAATTAGCTCACTCTTCATCAGCATCTCTCTCCTACCCGCTGTCCAGTCCCTTTCATCTCTGATGAGTTGTCTTCGGGAATGGTTCCTGTCCTGGTCCAACAGAAGGTTTGGGAACCATGACCGCCGAGATTCCAGTATTTCCCTTTTTAAGACAGATCAGTGGATGCTCACCTCCATAATGCTGTGCCTGGCCATTGCAGCACAATGCCCTGTCTCCCCCAGGAGCACTGATCCTGGGCACCAACTCCCGGATCACGAGTATCCAACCCACACCACCAGCTAGCCATAATTAGAGCAAAATGAATTCCTAAGAACTCAACTGTGTCTCAAACAAATGGTGCTTCCAATGTACTAAATTCTACTATCAAAAAGGTGCATTGTAATTACCACGTGAAATGCAGCTCAAAGAAAGGGGAGTGTTTCTAAAAACCTCCCACAACCAAGGAGATAAATCCACTTTGGATTTCCTGGGGTTGGGAAATGATGATAGCTAGTATTTATTGCATGCTTACCATGTAATGGGTTTGGTTTTTGGGGGGATATCATGCACAGATACCCATGGATATGATCTTGTTTAATTGTTATCATCAGCCCTTGAAGGCAGGTTTTAGCCTCATTTTGTAAATCAGGAAAACAAAACTAAGTAAATTTCTTAAGGTCATAGAGCTAGTATGGAATAGACACAGGATTCAAATGCAGGTTGTTCTAATAAATTTAGGAAGCTAATCAACTTAGGTCTATTATAAATGTTTAAATGTCAAAAATTTCCAGGGCTACCAGCCTCACTAGGACATTGGGTTATTAAAACGGGGTCATCAGTCCCAACACCAAGTTCTCCTGAGTGTGGTCTCTTTCCTTACCGCAAGCTGGGTCACATTAAGACAGTGCTGGGTGTAAATATGTGTCAGAACAGTCATGAGTTACCAATTGCCAATCCATCCTTCACTCTCTGGGAGGTTGCAAAGTCGGTGGGCTCAGCTCAGAATTTAGCCTCTGCAGATGAGTTCAACATGCACGTCTGATTTTGACCCTGCATGAATGACACTGTATTACTGACTATGCAAAGACATTCAACTGCGTGGATCACTACAAATTATGGATAACACTGTGAAGAAAGGGAATTCCAGAACACTTCATTGTGCTCACGCAGGATCTGCATGTAGATAGTCCTAGAGGCAGTCGTTCAAACACATAGGAAGGGGATTCTGCTGGTTTAAAAACAGGAAAGGTGTGCGTCGGGGTTATATCTTTTCACCATACTTATTCTATCTATATGCTGAGTAAATAATCCAAGAAGCTGGACTATACGAAGAAGAACGGGGCATCAGGATTGGAAAAAAACTCATTAACAGTCTGTGATATGCAGATGATACAACTTTGCTTGCTGATAGTGAACAGGACTCGAAGCACTTACTGATGAAGATCAAAGACTATAGTCTTCAGTATGAACTACAACTCAACACAAAACAAAAATCCTCACAACTGGACCAACAGGCAACATCATGATAAATGAACAAAAGACTGAAGTTGTCAAGGATTTCATTTTACTTGAATCACAATCAACACCCATGGAAGCAGCAGTCAAGAAATCTAACGATGTATTGCATTGGGCAAATCTGTTACAAAAGACCTCTCTGAAGTGTTAAAAAGCAAAGATGTCACTTTGAGGACTAAGGTGTGCCTGACCCAACCCATGGTATTTTCAATCACTTCATATGCATGTGAAAGCTGGACAATGAACAAGGTAGACCAAAGAAGAATTGATGCTTTTGAACCATGGTGTTCACAAGAATACTGAATATACCATGGACTGCCAGAAGAATAAATAAATCTGTCTTGGAAGAAGTACAGCCAGAATACTCCTTACAAGTGAGGATGGCGAGACTTTGTCTCACTTACTTGGACGTGTTATCGGGTGGGACCAGTCCCTGGAGAAGGACATCATGCTTGGTAAAGCAGAGGGTCAGTCAAAAAGAGGAAGACCCTCAACGGGATGGACTGACACAGTGGCTGCAACAAGGGGCTGAAGCATAGGAAAGGTTGTGAGGATGGCTCTGGACCAGGTAGTGCTTTGTTCCATTGTACCTAGAGTTGCTATGAGTTGGAACCAACTTGACAGCACCTAACAAGAGCAACATAAATGGCAGAGACGTTTTGTCCTCACCTGGTAGAATCCAGGCCTCAGAGAGGAGTTTGAAGAGATTGTTCAGACTAGCCAGAGAGGCACCTGTTGCAGCAGCAGCTTTCTTCTTCTTACCTAACAGGTCTGAGAAAGATGAAGACAGAATCCTCAAGGTCCTCACGAGCCCTAAAGGATTCTCAACATAACCAAGATGAAAAAGACCCCCCCCCGCCCCGGCTCAGGATATTCTATGAGCAGATTTATTTATCAATACTATTTATAGGTTTGGAAAGCAAAGAAGGAAGGCTAAGATATCACTTCAGGGGTAACCACATTCTGGTGGTTTAGTTTTATGTACCTCAAAGCATTCTTGAAGAGGTGGAATAAGTGAGCTCTCTCATCCTGGTATGCCAATTTCACTCAGCAGTTAGCCACTTAGAACTTTATTCTAAATTCAAATAACGAAGATGATTATGGCACAGGATGCCAACTTTACATGAATGTTTAAGATAAAGCACAAGACTTCAAAGATACTTCCTCTTGCAACTATGTCCAGAGCTGCCTCTGAGACCATCTACCTCTCCTCTGATGTTAAGAGTTCTTCAGTGGAAAAGGTTGAGTAGCAATGGGTTCTCTCTCTTTCTTAACTCCCCTCCCCCCAATATATACATAAATATGTCAGTTTGTTATACCGCGGTGGCTTGCATGTTGCTGTGATGCTGGAAACTATGCCATTGGTAATTCAAATACCAGGAGGTAGACAGGTTTCAGTGGAGTTTCCAGACTAAGACTAGGGAGAAAGGCCTGGGGATCTATTTTCAAAAATTAGCCAATGTAAACCCTATGAATCCCACTATACATACACAGAACATTGTCTGACTCACCTGCTTTAGACATGTCATCAAGAGAGAGCAACCACTAGAGAAGGACATAACGTTTGGTGCAGCAGAGAGGGCCAGCAAGGGTGAGGGAGACCCTCAGTGGATTGGCACAATAGCCACAATAATGCACTTGAACACGCCAGTGGGAATGACACAGAATCAGGCAAGGTTACATTCTATTGTATATATGGTCACCATGAATCAGAGTTAATGTGACGTCAGCTATCTGTCTATCTACATAAGTAATTAGTAAATCTAAAATAATTGATTTGAATGATGAACATTATCTAAAGAAAGGCATTACATTAATACAAAGCTTTATCCTCTCTCTTGCCATGAGTTTCAGGTTATACACCCCCAGCTGGAATACTACCTCAGTGTTCTGTGTCCTTCTCTGGAGGCACAATTTTGATGGCTCCCTCAAAACGTTGTCTGGTCCCTCCCACTCTATAAACCCAAAAAACAAAACAAAACACGTTTGCCGTCTAGTCGATTCTGACCCACAGTCATCCTATACGACAGAGTAGAACTGCCCCATAGGGTCTCTTTATGGGATAGGTAATGTTTACACAAACAGACTACCACATCTTTCTCCTGTGGAATGGTTACTGGGTTCTAACAGCTGACTTTTCACTCAGCAGCTGAATGCTTAACCACGGCACCACCAAGGCTTCTTTTTCCTCACTATACAGATACTATTTTTTCTCATAACTAACCAAAAATCTCTGGGGAAACACTTTGAGACATGGAAATTTCTCACCATCAAAGTGTCCCCCTAGACATCTAAGTCAATTGGCAAAATAAACTCTATTAAGAAAACATTCTGCATCCCACTTTGAAGTGTGGCATCTGGGGTCTTAAACGCTACCAAGTGGCCATCTAAGATGCACCAATGAGTCTCAACCCACCTGGATCAAAGGAGAATGAAGAACACCAAGGTCACAAGGTAATTATGAGCCCAAGAGACAGAAAGGGCCACATGAACCAGAGACTACATCATCCTGAGACCAGAAGAACTGGATGGTGCCAGGCCACAACTGATGACTACCCTGATAGGGAGCACAACAGAGAACCCCTGAGGGAGCAGGAGAACAGTGGGATGCAGACTCCAAATTCTCATAAAAAGACCAGATTTAATGGTCTGACTAAGACTAGAAGAATCCTGGCGTTCATGGTCCCCAAACCTTCTGTTGGCCCGGGACAGGAACCATTCCCAAAGCCAACTCATCAGACATGGATTGGACTGGACAATGGGTTGGAGAGAGATGAGAGGGTAGAGGGGGTTAGAAACTGGCAAAATGGTCATGAAAGGAGAGACTGAAAGGTGGGAGCGGGCTGACTCATTAGCGGGAGTATGTAGTAAAAAAAAAAAAAAATGTAGTAAGGTGTATATAAATTTATATGTGAGAGACTGACTTGATTCGTAAACTTTCACTAAAGCACAATAAAAATTATTAAAAAAAAAAAGGCCCCCTAGATTTAGTATCCACTGATGATTCTTGAAGGAGCCTTGGTGGCGCAGTAGTTAAAACTCTCAGCTACTAACTGAAAGGTTGGTGGTTGGAACCCACCAGCTGCTCTACAGGAGAAAGATGTGGCAGTCTACTTCAGTGAATATCAGCCTTGGAAACCCTAAGGGACAGTTCTACTCTGTCCTATAGAGTCGCTATGAGTCGGAGTCGACTCGAAGGCAGTGAATTTGTTGGTTTGGATGATTCTTGCCCTAACCAGGCTCTACTAAAATGGTTGCAAAATGGTGACTTTCCAACTTCACCATTCCCGCCATGTTCACCAGTCCACACTCCACTATACATCACAGTCCCTCCTGCCCATTTCATGTTCTATTTATTTAGTTAATTTGAGATTTATCTATTTATTATCAGTAAGGACTCATGGATTTCTGTTCTATTCAACAGTTTACAATCTATCACTATTCTTTTTAATCTTAAGGCTCAGACTGTCACAGATTCGGCCAGTGGACCATGCTAACTCCTGTGTCCTTTTGGTACGATAGCATTATTGTTTTGAGCACCTTCTTACTTTCTGGGACAAAGTATCCCAGGCTTTCTTTTGTACCTTCCCTGCCCCAGCCCTGGAATTAACAGTGTTTTTTTTTTTTTTTAATACAGAACCCACTCCTTTTATTAAGGAATGTTTTTCAGAAGCCAGGATCTAAGTATTAAAAGTGCTCAATGCTAGTGGGGAATCGTTGTTTCCAGGCCCTTCAGTTCCCAGTCTAACCTCACAGGTGTTTGCTTTGAGCATTTACACATTTGCTCAATAGCACAGTACTCACAAAATAGAATCAGAATTGTTAGAAACGTATTACTACAAATGATGAGTTTTAAATGAAAGGACTTTAAAATTTTCTAAAGTTATTTTTTCCCCTTAGATTGAGGGTATATAGTCAAAGTACTGTGTTCAAATTTAATAGTGTGTGTTAGTGCCTTAATTAAAAGGTTAGCATTTTTTTTTTTATACCTCTCTGGGTAGTTTTATCATTAATTCTAAATACATTTGGGGTCATTTGATTCTGTTTGTATTCATTTTTAGTCCCTTCCATCCCCATTTTGTTGATTTAATCATAACTTTGCCTACACAGAACATTAACATGCTTCCAAAAGTTAAAACTACACACAAAGGGTACACTCGGGTATATCCCTCCTGCCCCATCCCTCTTCCTCTGCCCCCCGCCACTCCTGTAGATCATCAGTACTATCGCTTTCTGATTTACCGTGTTTCTTTTTATAAAAATAAGCAGATATGTGTATTTTCCTAGTTCCTCCTTTTTTAACACGAAAGTAGCACACTGCGTGTACCCTTGCATTTTCCTCATTTCGCTTTGCAATATGCCCTGGAAATCACCCCATTCTGACCAGCAGAGATCCTCCTCATACTGGTTTTTAACACTGTCTATAAAAGAAAAAAAAAATTTTTTTATACACAGCTCATCCACGTATTATGACACTGTGAGCAATGCTTAGTGAACAAACTCGTGCCCCGTTCTGCATTCCTGCCAGCAGTATATGAGAGTGTCTCCTCTCCCACAGCCTCGCCAGCAGGGTGGATACTTAAGCTTTTACATTTTTCCCACTATGATGGTTGAGAAAGGCTATCTGACTACTATTTAATTTGCATTTTTCTTATTATGAGTGAAGTTATCCATCTTCTCATATGTTGAAAAGTCACTTTTATTATTGATTGTGAAGCATCTATTCATGGCTTTTGCTCATTTTTTTTTTCTATAGGAATTTTGGGAATTTTCCCTCAATTTAAAAATGTTCTTAATATAGTGGTTATGTATGCTTTATGTATGCTATATGTTGCAAATATTTTCTCCCATTTTATCATTTGCCTTGTGACTTTGCTTATGGTGTCTTTTGACTGATTTTATTTTATTTTTTGTCTGTTTTATTTATAAGTAGTCAAATCAATTTATCTTTTCCTTTATTGCATCTGGATTTTGAAATCACTGGTAAAAAGTCTTTTTCCTACATTCAGGTCATAAAGGAATTCACCCAGGTATTCTTCTAGTGTGTGTAAGTTTTGTTTTGTTTTTACAGTTTAAATCTCTAATCTACTTGGATTTTTTTCATGGGTATGATGTGAAGAAAAGACCTAATTTTATCTTTTGCTAAACATCTATCAAGTTTTCTCAAAAGCATTTGTTACAAAGTCCATCCCGGCCCCACTGCTCTGAGGAGCTACTTTTATTATATACTAAATCCTGACATGAGTTGGGTCTATTTTTTTTACTTTTTATTCCACTGATCTGTCTCTTCAGGTGCTAGTACCATAATGCTTTAGTTATAGAGACTCTGCCCTGTATCTTTTTAAATCTATGAAACAAATTCAACGACTGATCAAACTGACTGCTGAGGATTTGCACACAAAACTACTGGTGACTCCGTCACTTCAGTACCGGCCAGCCATGCTCGTCATCTTCACTGTCTTCCTGCCTTGGTACATGTAAGAAGAAAAGGAGAAACCACCATTGTCGCTGTTGCCGTTAATCTGACGCCAATATAAATGGGGCAGCTGAGTTATTTTTTTTTCTTACATAATTCAAAACCCCACTGGGGTCAGACTCTGAAACTGATACAATTTCAGGGTATCTCTGCAATCAGGGAGAGTTTTTCAGCTCAACACCCATCTCTGTTCAGGATGTTATCTTCTGGGATGGGGCATCCCTTCTTGACCAAGAGATATTTCCATAGTCGCATATTTCCACAGTCCCACCGTGTACTTAAAGACCAAAGTGGGGACAAGTCAGCCATGGCCTGGCCTATGTCATGGAGTCTCCTAAAATGGTTTCCCATATGCTGTTCCCATCCTGCATTGCCCACAGCTATCAGCAACACAGCAGGGATGGGAGAGCCCAGGGAAAAAAGCCGGCCCATGACAGTCATTGGGGTCACTCCAAGGACAGCTTGTGTCTGGATTACAGTGATTAATGTGATGTTAATCCCAACAAAAACAACAAGGGAGAGGGCCTGAGAGAGCATTTACAATCAATAAATGAAAAATGCCACTCCCACCAGACTCATTATCCCTATGAAAAATTACCCTGAAATTACACAAGAAACCTAGCCATTGAGCCATTAGTTGATGATTGGCAAAGCCCCTTCCTGAAAGCTAATTCAGCTTCAGAATCTTCTGTTTGGAATTCAGACTTAGAATGATCCCATGGCCAGAGTTCAAACAACAATCTAGCACCTATGGAACCACCATTCCAGGGTATCCTCACTTCTCCAAGGAAAGAAAATGCAATCGTTGCTTCTGTGGCTCTGACTGGTCGTTACAGCCAAGCAGGGCTCACTCACAAATTGAGAGGCAGAGGTTAACAACTAGAACTGGGCCTCTGTACATGGCAAGAACTGAATCTAAGAACGTGCCTATGATCTCCAATACACCGAAAGAATTGTACACATGTGGAAAAAGGAAAAAAAAAAAAGTAGAGAAGACAGAGTCAAAAAGTGAGCTTTCCATGATGATCAGACACCTTTCAGAGTGCCCGTTATTCCTCTAGACTATGATTTTTCATCAGTTTTTGCTTGGCAAGGTGACCAAGTAAACTGTATAACAAATGGAAGAATGACACTGACCCCGTAACTGGGGAATACTGATGCAATTGCCCACTCCTGGAATGAACCCCAAGATGAGATTAACCCCTCAGCCTCTTTCTCAGGGCCCCGTGGACTCACAGTGCTGTCGATGTAAGCTTCGGTCCATACCACATCGTGCTCCTGGTCGATGACTTTGGGCCGGCTGAGCACATGGAGGTACTCCATGACATTTTCCTGCACATCGGCCAAGGTGGAGATCTGGGTGAAAAATCCTGCCAAAACCCAAGGAGTACCAAGTTTAGTAACAGATAGGAAGACTTGAAACTGGAAAGCATGCATACACCATGCTTTCTATAAAAACAGCATGGGGGCGGTATCTGACCTCCAACCCCACAACAGGGAAGAAAAACCAAGATCAACAGGGTAAGGCTGATTCCTATGAGGCAGAACACCAACCATCCCTCACACAGCACACTCTACTTCTTTCTGTGCTGGGTTCAATAATTTATTGCAATGGCCACAGAGAACTCACAGACCATACTCGCGATTATGGGGTTTACTAGGGAAGTAACAGGTTACAATTCAGGCTCAGGAACACTCAAGGATGCAGTTCTTCCACAAGAACAGCCCTTTCCCAACTGTGCTGGAAGTATGCCTTGTCCTTGGGCCTAGGCCTCTCCCCAAAGGCTCTCATCTTTCTCTCTCTATGGGCCAGGAAGCCCATCGCGCTGTCTCCTGCTGCTGGGTGTCTGCTACCAGGTCCTTCCTGCCACTGCTTCTCACCAACTTCAGGGTTACAGCTTGCTCTCTCTCTCTCCTGCTTCCAAAAGCTTCTCGGTGCAGGGATCCTGGGTCCAAAGGACATGTTCTCCTATCCTGGTTGTTCTTCCCTGATGGTGTTTGGGTCCTCCTCTCTGCTCTGGAATTGGCTATTTTTAAGGTAAAACTGACCAATCCCCTTGGTAGGCCACAATTACCCTATCACACAGTCCTGCCCAATCAGCTGGGTGGGAGTTATAAGACCATGGTGAGAAAGGCCATAGCAAGTAATTCATCACACTACACTTTCTTAATCTCTAGATACTTTTTTTCATTTTCCTTAAAAACTTCCGATCTCTACTCCATCATCACCCACTTCATGAATAATATAGAAAACATACACGAGCAAGCAAGAAAATTAAAATCAGCCACAAGCCTACCTCCTAGAAGGAACCTGTCAACCCTTTGAAAAATATCTTCCTAGCTATATACATACATATATAGACACATACCCATTGAAACCCAATACCATCAAGTCGATTTCGATTCACACACATATATACAAAGGTACAAACATACATGCACACACACACACACACACACACACACATTGGTATGGTATTCACTTATATACCCTCGCTGGCAGAAAGGAAAATATTCTCTACATGCCTTCATATAATGTATTTTTTTTACTTTAGTGAGTTTGTTTCCAAGGGAAAAATTATAAACCACAAAAATTAAAGGATATCCCATTTTTATATTATAACTATAATAGTTGTGATTTTACTGGGTGCTTACTAAGTGCCACAAAATTTACCAAATAACTTGATAAGGTTTAACTCATTTACTCCTGACAGCATGATGAGCTGGGGATTATCATGTCCATTTTACAGATAAGGCAACTGAGGTTGAGGTTATGTGTTTTGCTTGTGTTCTCACAGGTATCAGGTGGCAACAGCAGAAGATGAATCCAGGCATATAAGTCTCTAACTTTTACTTACACATTCCAGCATATACCCTGCTGTGGTCACCAGGCCTCTTTTTTGAATATACTGGGAAGATACGGCTTTTAAGTAGCAGAAAGAAAGTTCTAAGCATGATACTGTCTTGAAGATGGAGGCAAAATTTTGATCTCGAGTTCCAGGGCACTGACTGTTGTGTCTCTCTTCAGCTTGGGGTCCTACTGCCTTTGGTATAGTTAGGAGCTGTTGAAAGGGAAATGTGGAACTAAGCACAGGCTTGGATCGCCAGGACAGAGTCCTTCATTCAAACATTTATGGAAGGTTTTCTAGCTGCCTGGCAATGGAAAAGCGAGGACTGACAAGATAACCAAGGTCCCTGTCTTCATGGGGTCTGGGAGATCCAAATAAACAAATGGCTACAAGTAGTGTCATCAACATTAAGCTAAAGCACACAGCAAGAGTCAGTGAAGATGAAACCTGAAGGATGAAAACTGGTTAGCTAAACAAAGAGGGGTTAAAGAGTGTGTCTTGCATAAAGAGTACAAAGCAAAGGCTCAAGATCTGAGTGGGCCAGGCCTTCTAAGAACTGAAAACAGCTCAGAATGGCTGGAGTGTGGAGCTAGGGGAGAGGAGGTAGAAGCTGGGTGCTAGAAGACTAGAGAAATAGCAGGAGGACTGTTGCTTGGACCTTGGGAAGGAGTTCAGACTTCATCCTAAAGTAGTCACAGAAGGATTTTAAGCAGGAGGCCATGGATTCATGTTTCCTTCTTGTGCCTCTAAATGAGGACGTTTATAACTACATTCATACCATCTCCTCTTGCCAAACAAATCAAAGAGGGTATGCGCAGCTCTCAAGCCAGACTGATCACAGTACTTGCTGAGCTCTTCACAGAGCCTCACAGTGTCTAAACAGGTTGCAGGGTAAAGGAATACCAGCCCTCCTGTTGTCCAGAAAGGATCAGGACCCTCCCAGAGCAGTTCCAAACAAAGGCCAGCTGGTTTGAATTTGGTGTGCCAGCCCAAACCAGGCTGGGACTATGTGGCTTCTGGTTTCCTGATGACAGCTCTGCACAGTGCTAATTAGCATGCACTGTCACTCCTGCCTGCCCCCCCTGCAAGCCAGAGCTAGAGCCTCACCTAACCCAGGGGAAACACAGGCCTCAGAGGAACAGGCTGAGATCATCTGTCAGCATCACAGCCCAGAGCAGGGCTTATGTGCACCCCAGAGGCCAGGTGCCACAGTTAGGGAGACCCATTCGGGCCACTGCTCTTGTGAAATCCTGAACGGCCCCTCTTAGAGGCACAGTTCTCATCTCTCCATGCCTGGTGGCTACCATGAGTGTCTGACAAAGAAAATATTTAATTTCTTCTTCTTTTGTAAACAAACCTTGGACTCTTCATGAAGGGTCTTAGAGGGACAAGCATGATCCAGGGAACAAGAGAGGTACCAAAATGCTGATAAGGGGAGGAGATAGATGGATGGTCCTGGAACCCTTCAGGGTATCTGGGCGAGTGTTTTGTAGTGTAGAACAATTTCTGTTTGAGCTCCTGTGCTAAATGTACAGTAAAGACAGCATCTCTTAGGCGTTAGTCTTGATCGTTTGTATTTTCACATCTAATCCTCAAAGGCAACAGTAAAACTCCCTGATTTGGGTTTTCCAAATTCAAGCCTATGAGAAGGGGATGAATTCAAGAAGGAGGATGGGAGAGACAGATCATTAACACAGAGAGGGAGTGGGAAGGAAAAACAACCTCATATTTGGAAGGGGGTTGAGCTGAGAGCTAATCCTCACTTGGCCTCGCTTTGTCATAGTCAAAAAGCAGAAAAGTTACAAAGAGCTGAATTCTCCCCAGAGCTACAAACCCGTGGCCAACCATATACCATCCCCTCCAGGAATGCCTAACAGGATTCTCACATTGAACTTGTCCAAAGCCAGCACTTGATTTCCCTCCCCAAACACATTCCTCCCCCAGTTCTTCCCACCTTAGCAAATGGCACCACTGCCCAATTAGGCCAAAACTATAAGAAGTATCTTTGATAACTATCATTCCCTCAGGCCCCTCAATCCCATATCTAATTGACCAGAATGTTTGTTTGGCTCTACCTCCAAAATAGATCTAAAACCCATTCTCCCATCTCTACTGCTGCCACCCTGGTCTAAGATTTTAACATCTCTCATACAAAACACAACAGCCTCCCCACAGATTTCCCTCCTTGTTATCTAGGTTCCTCACAGCAGCCAGGGTAATCTTCTAAAAATACAAAACAGGTCATCATCTCCCTGCTTGAAACCCTACAATAGCTTCTACTTGTAATAAGAGTAAAATCCAAATTTACACTGGCCTCCAAGACACTGTTTCAGCAGCCCCTCATCCACTGGTGTGAGCATGCGCCCCTTCTGCCCTCCCCTTGCTTGTTGCTTCAGCTTACTGGCCTTCTTTCTCTTTCTTTCCCATCCAGTTCATTTCCCCCTGGGGATCTTTGCACTTGCGGTATCCTCTGCCTCCAGTGTCTCCGTGGATGATTCCTTTTTTTCAGAGTCACTGGGTGGTGCGAACAGTTAACACGCTCAGCTGTTCACTGAAAGGCGGTTGGAGCCTGCTCAGAGGCACCTCAGAAAAAAGGCCTGGTGATCTACTCCTGAAAAGTCACCCACTGAAAACCCTGTGGAGCACAGCTCTACTCGGACACACATGAGGTCACCACGAGTTGGGTCAACTCCGTATCAACTGATTTTCCTTCTTACCATTCTGATCACAGCTCAGAGGGGCCTTCCCTGACCACTCTGAAATCATTTCCTCACACACCACCATGCTTCAGTTGGTTCTGGGAATTCATTCCTCATTGAGTTTCTGGTTTACCGTCTTCCCTTCACCTGTCATGTTAACTCTGTGTAAGCAGGGCTTAGCGGCCATCTTGTCTGGAGCAGCACTGCCAATGCAGGAGCCATGAGTAATACAGGAACAGGCACTGGGGTCAGTAAGGTCTGGCTGACCAGTACCTCACAGCAGCCCACCTTGTGTGCTCCTTTTACAGAGGAGAACAGGGAAGCTCAGAGAGTACTGTAATTTGCCCAGGATCAATTTACATACAGGTTCATCTGATTCTAAAACCTTCTTTCTTAACTACCAAGGACACTGCCTCCTCCAGTGTTGGGAAGGGACAAGCCTGGCTGCTCAGAGCTCCCCCTACAGGCAGGCATCCTGCTGGGCTATTTGTGTCTATGTGGCTGGAAAAGGTAGGGGAGGGGAATGAGGAATACGTGATTGTCCATTGCAGCTCCCGGCAGATGCTCAATAATTAGCACCAAAAGTCTACTCAAAACCCAGGACACGGCTTGAATTTATGTTTCAATACGTAGACTAGGGATGCGGAAGTATAAAAGGTAAGAAGAGATGAAATTATTAAAATGTTATTAATAACATATACTGGAAACCTTATGCAAATTTGACCATCTAACCCCAACCCATTAAAATGTAAAACCTTCCTGAAAGGGTCTTTTTTGTGTTTAAATGTTTTCATATAAGTTTTGGTTAACAAATGTACCTTTTGATGGATAATAGGAAGTTGCTGAGAGCTGTAACCATAGAAGCTTCCCTTGTTTTCCCTCTGTATTCTCTGAGCTGGCTGCTCTCCTTCCCCTCTTCTCTCTTCTTTTTTTTTTTTTTCTTTTACATTCTAGCTTTTGAATGTTTATTCTTTTCTTTAATGTGCCTTTCTGGACTTCATATATCATGTAAGAAAGCAGAATCAGCAATCATTTGGTAATTACCAAGGAGTAATTAATGCTGAAATTAGCCACCTATTACAAATGGGCTGCTCATTTTTCTACATCACATCCATTTATTTACCTTATTCGCTTGCAGAGCTCGTTCTGTGAACTCTGGGTTACAACTGCTCACTGTGATGGCCCATATGCAGCCTGGTGCTCTGCATTTCTGAGACCTTACCACACTCACTTTTGTATTTCTCGAGAGTTCCTTATCTAAAAGCTGCCTCTGCTTGAAGTGCTCCATCAGCTCCACAATGACACCAGATCTGGCGGCTCCAGGAGTCTGCTCCCCAATAGCAAGACCCTGCTGTCTCCTCAGCACGCCAAAGTCAGTCCTCACTCCATCTTCTGCGTGATGGACATTGGTCCCCTTAAGTCTCTTCAAAGACTCTTTTCTCTCTTAAATAAGCCAGCTGGAAGCAAGAAATCTAGTGTCCAGATTTCATCCTTCCTGGGACAACGATCTGGGAAAAAGGGTCCATGTGGCAAGTAGAGTCTAGGATGTAACAACCTGGGCTGCACTCCCTGTGGAATGATAGTATTACTCAAAGACACACAATATTCTGCTCCCATCTTCCTCCCTCTCTGTCAGTATCACGCGTTATTGGAAAATCACTTATTTCTGTAGAAAAACAAATTACAATTTAAAAGTAGCTTTCTACCTGTACATTTCCTTTAACAAAAGAACAAGCAAGGGAGCAGGAGGCCTGTTGGGCCCTGGGCGTTATAGGGCAGGTGTCTGAGGAGTTGAAAGGAACCAGCCCAGGAGAATGACCACTCAGGTGGAGATCCCCGCAGCCTCGGCAGGCACGTGCCCACCTGGAGAACAGGGCTCCCGAAACTATCCGGAATCAACCCAAGCTTCGGAATTAGGAACAAGCTTTTTCCTTTGTGAAGAATGTTACGTTTTTAATTTCATGTTAAAAATAAAAGGGGCAAAGAGTAAAAGAAGAAAACAATCTAAAGGTACAGAGTTCAGGCTTTGGCTCTGGATAAGGGGGGCCTGAATCCTGACTCTGCAACCTGCTATGTAGTTAACCTGGGACAGAGTGTTGGTCTCACTGAGCCTCAGTTTCCTTCCCCAAATAAAGATAATTATAGCACACACCTTACGGAGCTTACATGAGGGTCAAAAGACACAGTACACATTAAGTACTTCGCATGCTGCCTGGCACTTAATAAGCGGTCAGTCATCCTTTGTTGCTATTAACAACAACATCACGTTATCATCTTCATTGCTCTAACCCTTTCCACTCAAATTCTCATGTTCTAAGAAAGCTACACAAAGAACTATACTACAGTGTTTGAAAACTGCCATGTTTGTCTTTCTGTACCGGTTCTGAAATAGTAGAATGTTGTAATTGCCATTTTTCTCATACCCCTACCTACAACCCATCTGGTCTCATAAGTTTTGACTATTCTTTGGGGGACATGACACTTGGGAAGGTATAGAGTAGTAAAAATTAATAGAAAAAGTTGGGGAGTCTGCACTTTAGGGAGGGCAGGGCTCATGCCACCAATTCTCTTTCAAACAAGGAGGGAATGGCCATTAAACCATTAGAAAGGGACAATCTAAGCAGACAACCAAGAGAGACTTATGCGGTGTTTCCATTTGCCCTAAACACTGAGGCCCTTCTTTATTTGCACAGCTGGAAAATTCTCCATCCACCGTGATCTCTGAGGGAGAATCAGCCAGTGCTTATTTAAAATCTTGGCACACTGAACATCAGAGAAGGTCATCATGGTCTTATGGAATCTGGGCTAGCCGGCCCCTCTTTTCTATTTTCCCAGTTCACTTGTTTATCCAACAGTGTGAACACAGAACTGTAAATTCCACAAGCCATTCTACAGTGGCAATGATAGTTTTAATGTATTTAAAATGGCTTGCTGCTTTGCCTCATTAGGGCTGGTTCCCTCAAGATATGACCTAGTTATGCATAAAATGAAACAAACCATTGAGCTCCAGGCCTCTCTGGATTTTGCCAGTAGATTGGAGGAGGCAGAGAACTCCTATAAGGGATATGACTGTCTCTAGACATTAATTTCTAGAAGAAAGTATCTGAGGCCCACGAGCTGAGAACTGTCTCCTTGGTTACCAGCTTCCAAGCAAGAAGTTCTGCATACAATAAGTCCTTGACCACTGACCCAGGGACTACATGCTGGCCCTGACAATTCCTGTTCCTTCCCAGGGTCATGGTGTGGCCAGGTCAAGTCCAGCAGCCCAGTGGCTCCTCCTTGAGTTCTCCTTGGGTCTGCTCTGGTCCCTGGCTGTTAATGCTTCATTTCACTAAAGAACTTGGCTGAGTCAGGGCTAAAATATGTAAGAGGGGCCGCTCTGGACCTCATGTTACTTGAGATGAAAAATGTTATGCTGCCTCCATGTTATAGAAATCTGAGAATATAAACAATGATTTAATTAATGACCGTAGACTAATACTTGCTCACCAATGTTGCATGGTCTAAAACCCCACAAGCGATGCAACATGAAGCCAATGTTTATATGGGCACAGATGACTCGAACCTAACATTTCAACAGCAACTGCTACTTTGAAGAGTAACAAACAATAGCATTTTATTCCCAGAGTGAGGGAGGTAAAACTGTTGAGAAGGACTGACTCTGGCAGGGAAGGAAATGACTGGATTTGGACAGGAAGAAAAGAGAATCACTGTGGAATCCGGCAGCCCATCCAGCTAACAGCTATTATTCTCTCCTTGGATTTTCTGAGTTACTGGACTCCAACCTTATAAATCTAAAGGGCTCTATTTTATAGCCGGGCCCTAAAATACTCTGAGTTGACTAAATTGTCTTCAAAAGGATGCTTCAAAGATTCTTATAAACAACGACTAAAATGAAATTATGGTGTAATATTAGTTGATTAAGACAAGATTTCAATTTGAGTAATTTTCATCAGCTGGACACAGACAGTGGTAAAAACAATAACCCATGACTAAATGCATACTAGCTGATGGGAAGAATTGCAATCTGATGTGGCAGGAATAGCAGCAAAATTTGAAAAAAAAGGAGGAAATGGAGGGGAACTTTTTTTTAAGACCACAGAATAAAGGAAAAAATGAGGAAAAGTATAACTCAGTTAAGCTTTTCAAATGCCAACCAAGTTCCAAAACTTATTTCAAGAATGGCCTCTTTTCACAGAGGAAATCTGGGATCCACTCAGCCTCCCTCTCCTCATGCCTGTCTCTCTCCTATATTTCCCCCTGAAATGAAGTCAAGTACATTGCTCTGAGACAAGCAGAATTACTGATACTTTTTAGCAAAGCAAGTAAGCCAATAAATTACGATAACTGTGGAATGTATTATTTTAGCGCTACAAGGAATTTTTTAAAATATCCCATGCAGTCCTTCATTTTTACATGAGGAAATTAAGACTTGCTTAAATGATTGTTCCAAATACAAGCAGATAATTAAGGACAACGCCAAGCAAAGAGGAAGATGGGCAGAGGTTTATTTGCCTGGCTATGTACCTATTCTCTGAGAACTTCCCATACTCACCCATCCATCCATGCACACCTGAGCCCCAGTAGAGCGTGTATATATTTTTTCCCATGGGCTTATCCCTGCCTAAAACTGATTAAAGCAGGGGTAGAGTCCAGAAAAGGACATCATGTTTGGTAAAGTAGAGGGTCGGTAGAAACGAGGTAAACCCTCAATGAGATGGACTAATACACTTGCTTCAGCAATGGGCTCAAACATATCAAAGATCATGAAGATGGCACAGCACCGGGCAACGTTTTGTTCTGTTATACATAAGATCACCATGAGTCGGAGTCTACTGAATGGTAGCCAACAACAACAAAGAGATGTAGCCCAGTCTGGATCATCATAATCTCTATTATGGAGGAAGGGTGGCTTGAAATCACAAGTTGTAGTTGCAGCTCAGTCTCAAATGGAGATAACATAAACCCTCCTTTCTAATACCTTGCATTGCCAATAGTATGGGAAAAGTAACTGTGCTATGTGGACGGATGGGCAGGTACACTATGGAGCAGCCATTTCTGGCTATGCACATGTCATAGCAGTGAAAGCTTATCAAGAAAGAAGAAGAATGAAGCGGACATGCAGAAAGCAACCAAGAAGAAGAAAACCAAAAACACAGCTCCCTGGCCCCTCAGGAGACATGTGTTTCCCTTCCTGCTCTGGGTTCTGAGTCACTCCCCGCTCTCTCCAAACACTCCTCTTTTTAATTCCAGGGAGCAACTTTGGTAGTCTGCAACTAAAATAACTTTGCCTTAAGTCATCAAAGCTGAAACTGAGACTTGTAAACCCTTCCTTGAATCTTCTTTCTTCCAGTAAAGTTTAGAAGATTAACACAAAAATAGACCACTGAAATCCATCAATACCAATTTACTGTGCATCAAGACATACCTTACTCTATTAGTATTTATAGTAAATTTCCTAATTTTAAAAACATTGAAGTAGTACCCACTCCAAGTAAGACTGGGCTCTGTGAAAGCACTCAAGATGCAGGCAGAGGCAAAGGCTGCTCACAGAGACGTGCAGTCTCAGAGGAGAGATAAGACACGTTCACAGGCCGATACCAGATAATAACAGGAGGCATTTCTGCATCAGGCACTGAGACACTAGCTTTGCCTTCACACCTCATTTCATGCTCCCAACAGCCTCACAGGGCAGGTGATATAACTCAGATCCAGACAGGTTTGATAAGTTGCACATGGTTGGTGGATGGTGGAAGCTGGATTTGAACTTAAGGAGTCTGGGTTAACAGCATGGACTATACCTCTTAGGCTTTGATCTCTTGGCTGTGTGTAAAACTGGAGACCCCCATTACTTCCCTCCCTGTGCCTTCCCCAAAGCATTGTTTCTGGAAAAATAGGATCCAATAAATTCTGGTTTAATTGAAATTTTAAAATAAATATGAAATTAATTCTAGTTTTCAATTTTTGTATTCAAACTAAAAATTATAGATAACAGGTTATTTTAATCTAGAATTTTCCAGGGTGAGCTCCATAGAAGAATTTATCAGCAAGATGCTCCATCAAAAAAGACATTCATGGTCAAATGTGTTTAGGAATACTACATACCCTGTTGCCACTCTTGAGATCTAAAATACATATGAGCATAGTAAACTTATAGTGAAAAAGCATGCTGAATTTTGTGATCACATTGGCCTTTTCCAAAATTATTACATCTCAGAAACAATTTATCAATTGTTGTTGTTGGGTGCCATTGAGTTGATTTTTGACTCACAACAACCCATGTGACAGAGTAGAATTGCCCCACGTGGTTTTCTAGGCTTTCGAGATTATAATCTTTATGGAAGCAGATTTCTAGGTCTTTCATAGCTGCTGGGTAGGTTCAAACCACCAACCTTTTGGTTAGCAGCTGAGTGCTTAACTATTGTGCCACCTGGGCTCCTATTTATTGATTAACCCTTATTAATATAAAAAGGTTAACATGCATTGAACACTTATTGTGTCCCAGCACTGAACTAGGTGCCCAACATCGACCATCTCATTAATCCCTTTTTTTAAATTAGAGACAAAGGAGGAACTATTATCATTATCCTCATTTTGAAGGTTAGAACACTGCGTCAGGTTAACTGAATTAGTAATATAGGCCAAATTATGCTATGGGAACATATCAACATAAAAATCTCAGTGGCTTAACACAAAGGTTTATTTATCGTGCATACTCTGTATTAAGCATGGGTTAGCAGATGGCAGAATACAGGGCTCAGGGAGATTAGAAAGGCAGTCAGCTCCATGTAGTCACCAGGGGACCCAGGCTGATGAAGGCTTCCCCATCCCATGGCTACACCATCTGGGACCTGTAGCTTCAGAGTTCACAAGAGCAAGAGAAGAGAGTATGGATACTGCCACACCAGCTCTTAAATGCTTCAGTCCAGAGATGACTCAGGTTGGTTTCACACACAGCCTATTGGCTAGAATGAGTTCTGGGGTCCTGCCTAACTGCAAGGGGGCTATGGACTGAGGGAGAACACACTGATGCTTAGTGAACAGTAAATATTCCTGCCATCATGATTCTCCTAGGCTCTCAGCTATGAAACAGCAGAGGGAAAGGTTTAACCACTCCACTCAACTACGTCCTCAAATTTATAAACTGATTTTGGGAGAAGCTGTTACAGGTGTATCAACAAGTCATTTAGAAACACCCAGAACTTCTCTTAGACTTCACATTTGTCTCTTATAACACTCCACTTTCTCATGACTGTCTCAATTTCTGCACAGCTAAGAAGCTATTCAGAGCCAAGCACACTGGGGAGACCCACCTTTGTTGGCACAGGCCATCCACTTGAGGTTGTCTGCAAACGCGGCCTCTCGTCCAATGAGGTACGTGAAGATGCGAACCTGAAAGGAAGATGAACGCTCGGTGAGTGGTATTCACTGTTCATCATCCCGTGCAGACCACATGCATGGGTCACGCACATGTGGTTTACCTCTTTCATGCTCCATGCTTCCCATCTGCAGGAACATATTTAAGACATTTGAAGTACAGTCAGCAAGAAATATATTCAAAACTGGGGGGCTTTGATCTTGTAAACCATATGGCACTGATGGTGGTTGTTTTTCCGTGTGTAACTCACGACAGAGGAGAATAACTTGAAATGGGAAATTGGCAACATCACGGGCCTGGGTTTGCTCCACACATGAACAAGGATCATCCAGGTCTGAAGCAAATCTGCAACCATTACCCTCATTCTCACAGGAAGCGCAGTGTGTACTCTTCTTGGGAACTAAAACACCATTGAAAGACCCTCACAGGAGCCCTGGTAGCACAGTGGTTAAGTGCTCGGCTGCTAATCGGAAGGCCAGCAGTTCGAACCCACAAGCTGCTCCATGGGAGAAAGACATGGCAGTCTGCTCCAGTAAAGATCACAGCCTTGGAAACTCTATGGGGCAGCTCTACTCTGTCCTATAGGGTTGCTATGAGTTGAAATCGACTTGATGGCAGTGGGTTTTTTTGTGGAAAGACTCTCAACATTTCCCCTCAGTGGTGAGGTGTCTGGTGTGACTTTAGGAGGTAATTAACTGAGAGGAGAGGCACAGCCTATGGCCTGGAGATCTATGGAGGGTCTATAGTCCTCCTAAGGTTTTGGCATCCTGAAGAACAGAGAACACATGTCAAACCCTGGCTGTCTCATTTTCTATTGCTTTCTCCATTCTCTCTTATGAGGCAAAGACTCTCTGAAACAAAGCACAGCACTGCCCACTTACCAAAGTGGTATTTGAGAGTTAGATGGAATAAAGAGTTAAAAGGCTTAAAACCCTTTAATTTAAATTTAAAATGCTATGTGGATCAACACTACACAGTCAAACAAAACTCTTTCATCAGGCCAAATACAGGCCCTTGGCCCACATTTTGGGTTAAATGAAGGCATGATATCAGATGGATACTTCCTGACATGTAGCACCAGAGCTTTTACTAGATGATATCCTCTTAGTTCATCCAGCCTGGGTCAGGCACCCTGTTATTTTCTCTAATAGTATCCCCTACTGCTCCTTTAGGGCCTTTATCATAAACGTCATTAACTAATACCAGTGTGGTTACGTCTATCGGACTGTCCATTTGCCAGGGGAAAGGAAAGGATGTGTTTACTTCACCAGATGGAGTGTTACAACTCAATTCCTGAGCAAATAAAGACCTTCAAAGATTTCATTTTCATTATGAATATCATCTTATTTGGGTATTATAACTTGAGAACTTGAGGGTTTTTTTTTTTTTTTCTAATTGTGCTTTAAGTGAAAGTTTACAAATCAAGTCAGTCTCTCATACAAAAATTTATATACACTTTGCTACGTACTCCTAGTTGCTCTCCCCCGAACAAGACAGTGCACTCCTTCTCTCCACCCTGTATTCCCCATGTTCATTCAACCAGCTCCTGCCCCCTTCTGCCTTCTCATCTACCCTCCAGACAGGAGCTGCCCACATAGTCTCATGTGTCTACTTCTGCCAAGAAGCTAACTCCTCACCAGTATTATTTTTTGTCTTATAGTCCAGTCCACTTCCTGTCTGAAGAGTTGGCTTTGGGAATGGTTCCAGTCTTGGGCTAACAGAAGGTCCGGGGACCATGACCTCTGGGGTCCTTCTAGTCTCAGTCAGACCATTAAGTTTGGTCTTTTTACGAGAACTTGAGGTCTGCATCCCACTAGAACTTGAGTTTTTACATGATGGTTTAGTTCCAGCTTAAATAGATGTTTGAGTGCACGTTCTCATTATGCACTGTCAGTCTGTCCTCATTTGTGCTCAGTAAGGCAGCCATTTCATTCGGATCACAACTCCAGCAAGGGGCCTTCCTGGGTGAGTGGGCAGCCACAGAGGCTTCTGGCTCTCTTCATTTCCTCAGCTCCTTTCCACACCATACCCACTATGTCATCGTAGGAGAAAGGATTGTGTTTAGTTTTTGTTTTAAATTAAGAGATTCTGGCTTCTCTTGGCAAAAAAAAAAAAAAAAAAATTGCAGGATGCAGCATCATGTAACCAACGGTGGTGGCTGACTCCCCTACACAGGGATGCTTTTGCCATTCATTTTTCCCACTTGGCCACTGTAGGCATTTAGCTGAGGACACCTAATTTAGGGGAAACTGAGGCCCACGTAAGTGAGTTTCTGAATTTCCTTTCTGAGTTTCATCAAGGCCCCATCTCATGAAAGAGGCCTTCAGAGACCTCAGGACAGCACCAGGGTCTCTCCTCAACCTCTTAGAGAAAACCTCAACCAGCTCGAAAGCCCAGAGCTAGCACACACAGGAGCCCGGACTTGAATCAAGTCTCTTGACATCAGAGCCATGCTTTTTCCATAAACCTGTGCCTTTAATTTCAAGCTTAAGCTATTTAGAAGGAAAACACTAGACTGATAAAAATTTACACTGGCTGTTAGCCAAGGAGAAAGCTTAAGAGATAGCTCCCAGGATATGAAGCCATAAGTCTGTTTCTTTGTAGGCAAAGACTAGCCACAAAGCAGTCCATTTGTTTTTGAGTAAAGGTTCCTATGTGTGCTAGCTTCCTCCGCTGCCCAGATGAAGAACTTTAGAATATACTGAATTCTCTCTCAGAGGCATAGTTAAAACTCCAGAACAATGCTGTGAAGCACTGGCAAAACTTCAACAGTTTCTGATTTAAAAAGACGGCAACCCATTTGGAAAACCAGTAGGAATGCGCCAAACTCCAAGCCAGACATGATTGTGCAAGAATAATCGTGCTAACAACAATCACAATAACGAAAACCAGCACCATGACCCCTCCACCACCATCACTGTCCCAACTATTATGGCCTCTGTGGCTTCTACGATCAGCTCCATCCCCTGGGTCAGGTACTATGCTAAGGGACTTATAGGCATTATATTTGTTTTGTTGGTTTGTATTTTATTTTTATTGCTTATGAAAGAAAATTTGACCATGTTCATTATTTCCATTCATGTGTGGTTCTTGGCTCCCAGCAGAGTGGCCTCTTTATCTGAAGAGAAATGGCGTGAAAGTGGCTTGTTGCATTTCTTCCTATAAAATAAACATAATCAAATGCTGTAAGTCTACGCCCTGCACTTCTCACAATAATGCCTTTCAATCAGCCAAAAAAAAAAAAAGAAAGGAAATTTTACTCCAAAGTATAAAATATATTGGAGAGCAATTTAATAATAGCCATAGCTTTTTATATTTGTAATTTTTTGACCCAGTAATTCAACATCTAGGCATTTATCTTACAGCTGAGATAAATAAAATGCCAGCAAGAGCCAAAAAAGTAAGGGAGATGAGAGGAAGTGGTAGGAGTATGGCAAACTGTAGAATGTATATTTTCTAGAAGCCCCAAAATGCAGTTTTCAATATGTGCATGAATCCGCAATGATAAAAGTCCAGGGACATGCACTCTAACGTTACTTGTAGTGGTCGAAACTGTTCCACCTAACTGTCCACAGACATGGTAGGTTCAGGTAGTAGAACGCCATGCAGCAACATAGGAATACATCTGCTGTGAACTGGTGGTGGGGGAAAAAGCTATGAAGCACTGAATCCCATTTTTTAAAAAAGGAGACTTAGACTTTTTACTCCATAAACTTTTCTATTGTTTTAAAGAGTACTGCTTTAATAATAATAGATCATTTGAAGGAGGATAAAGACACCACTACTTCCTGAAAAATTCCATAAGGACATAAAAAAAAAAGGACATAGGAAGAATAAACCTAGCAGTGAAAATCAAGCACAAGAAGAGATATGTGGAAACTGAGTTCCACCCTTGCATATTCCAGGGAGGGCTGCTTTATTCTATGGATCATTTAATTGAGTGTTTTTAAAACCTCGATGAGGTCAACAAAACCAACAAGGTCAACCAAACCAAAACCCGTTGCCATCAAGTCGATTCCAACTCATAGTGACCCACAGGAGAGAACAGAACTGCCCCCAAAGGGTTTCCAAGGAGTGGCTGATGGATTGGAACTGCCGATCTTTTGGTTAGCAGCTGAGCTCTTAACCATGGTGCAACCAGGGCTCCAACAAGGCCAAATGGCTCCTTGTTTCCATCATTAACCAATTCTACATCTGATGGATTTTCTTTCTAACAACTGGAGGTTTTTTCCCTAAGAAGTACCATCAAACAAACTTTCACAACCATGCCTTGAGCCCTGCTTTTTCTGATGTGGCAAGGAACGTTAGCAGAGCCAGGATCTGGCGTGGTCGTGAAAGCCAGGTGCACAGCACAGACAATCACAGGAAGGAACCACGGTCAAGTCCTTACCAGGCCAGTCATGAGGATACACTAAAGTGCCACAGAAAGCCACAGCCTTTATGCTCACCATCTCCAGGCAGGGCACGCACCACTCTCATTAATACTCATTAACACAAAAGAAAGCCAGGGTTAAGGGGGAAAAAAAAAAAGTCTGCATCAGCCTATTCATTTTGATCTCCCATTTAAGTTTGGATGGTCTTTAAATGTTCTACAAACACAATTAAGCTTAATAGAATGTTAGGATGGAGATGTTTCAAAGTTCAAAGTCACTTAATTTATCTATTTAGTATAAAATTTCCCAAATGAAACAAAAACTCCATCCAGTTTTTCCCTAAAACCAGATAACGCTTCCTACTCCTGCAGATGCAATTCCCATCAGTAACTTAGTTGAGGTGAAGATAGGTAGTTTGAGTTTGTAAAAGTAATGAATCAAATTCTCTCCCTTCTGCAGCCGTTAAAATAGGGGAAGGAAAGGGGCTGCTAGCGGAGCCATGATAGGGCAATTGCTCAGGCAGAAAATGGGCTGCTGCCGCCTACACATCTCCCTTCAGTGATGAAGATGAGATCTGCAATGCCCTGAGCTTTTGAGACGGTCCAAGAGCAGCAGCTCCTCATCCATTCTGTCACGAGGAGCTGCTGAGCATGTACTGTGTGCGAGGAACCATTCTTCGTACTGGGAATATGATGGTCAACCAAATAAACTCACCAGGAGTTTCCATTTTCATGAGAGCTAAACAGACAATAAGCAACAAGTTCATATATAATCTTTTTAGCTGGAATACATGCTATGAAGAAAATAAAGCAGGTAAGGGGATGGACAGTGATGGGGCTGCTATTTCAGAAAGGAAGGCCTTCCCGAGGAGGTGATATTAGAGCAGGGATTTGGATGAGAAGGGATAATGAGCCCTATAGCTAGTGGGGAGGTGTGCTCCAGATGAAGGGAAGAGAAGGCATAAAGTCCCTGAGATAGTGATGTTTGAGGGATATTGAAAAAGCCAGGGAGGATGGAGTGGAGTCAGAGAAAGAGGTGGCAGGACATGAACCTGAAGAGACAATGGGTGCTAGATCACATTGGGCCTTGGAAGCTGCTGTTAGGCTTTCCTTGCAGCAAGAGCAAATGCCACAGGAGGGACTGAGGAGAAGCCTGAAATGATCTGATGTATTGTATTGGAAAAGGCTCATTTTGGCTGCAGGGTAGAACCTGGACAGCTGTGTCTAACCTGGCTGCCCATTCAACTCTTCCACGGAGCTCTTGCTATTCTGAACACCCAGGTCTCATTCAAGAACAATCGAATCAGAATTTCTGAAGGCAGGACTGCCCTTTGAATCTCCCCATGGAGATTCCAATATATATCCAGGTTTGAGAAACACAGTCAGAGAAAGGTAAGGATAAAAGCAGAGAGACCAAGCAGTAGGCCACTGCAATGTTCCAGACAGGAGATGACAGTGGCTCCGGACAAGGTGATGAGGGTTCTCAGACTTCACTGGGCATCAGAATCACCAAGGGTCCTAAATCACACGTGAAAGATAGAGTTCCTGTGCCCACTCCCCAGAGGTTCAGATTAAGTAGTCTTTTGTCGTTGTTATAAGTTGCTGTTGAGTCGGCTCCAACTCATGGTTGACCCCACATACAAAAGAATGAAATGTTGCTTGGTCCTGTGTAACCTTCAAGAATGTTGGTATGCTCGAGTTCATTTTTGTGGCCACTATATATTTTGAGTGCCTTCTAATTAGAAAAAAAAAAAAAAAATTTTTTTTTCTTTTCTAATTTAGTGGGGTTATCTTCCAGCACTATAAAACCAAAAAACCAAACCGCTGCTGTCGAGTTGATTCTGACTCGTAGTGACCCTATAGGACAGGGTAGAACTGCCCCATAGGGTTGGTTTCCAAGGAGTGGCTGGTGGATTTGAACTGCTGACCTTTTGGTTAGCAGCCAAGCTCTCACTTAACCACTGCGCCACCAGGGCTCCTCCAGCACCATACTAGACAATATTTTCTTGTGATCTATAAGGTATTCACTGGTTAATTTTTCCAAAGTCACCAGACCTTAGTCTCTCTTAGTCTGGAAACTCCACTGAAACCTGTCCATGATGGATCTTACACAGGTGGTCCTAGACCAACACCTTGCAAAATGCTATGGAGAAGAACAAAGGAAAGTAGAACTTGGAATTAAGAAATCAATGGGCAGGGAGTGGGGGGTGGGGGCAGTATGTGTGTCACTGGAGCCATTTCTAAGAATGCTGCTTCTATATATTGTTAGGTGTTGAGGTTAAATTTCAAGGAATTTACAGTCCAGTGAGCGGTTACAAAAAATAAAAGAGCTAGACCAAAATGACATTTTTAAAGAACCTTGTGTCAACAGAAGAGGGCAGGAATATCAGACACCAGCCTGACTTGGCAAGCAGGATTAGCCAAATGCACTTTCTTCTTTTCCCAGTAAAGGGCAGATCTGTACCCACCGAGCTGGGCGTTCACACCAAAGAATTGCTCCTAAGATTAAAATAAACCCACTCTTGCTCCTATATGCAGAGGAAAGAGCTGGGGACAGGGTATTCTGAAACCTCCAAATAAACAGTCTATAATTTTAAAGAGAAAGAAGGCACTCTTAAAAAAAAATTAACTAAAAATTCAATATTTCTGCCTCTAAAAACATGTACCTTATGTGGGTTGTATGTGTAAATGACTTTTGCTAAACTCATCATTCCAGCACCTATGGGTGTTCACATCCATGAGTTCAATGTCAATTCAGCTGAGTAACAGTCCCCAAAAGTAGGCATGTGGAATCACCTCTGTGTCTTCTCACCTGCTCACATCCCTTCGGACTCACTGTCTCACTCAAATAGTCCCTAAAATACCTCCAGGAATTTTCGAAATGATGCATGACTTTAGCTTTACAAAGAGATCTCCTGAAGTCTTTATGCTTTAAAGCCATTTTGATACTACCGAATATGTTCTTAATTTGTACCTCCAAGGAAGATATTCCTAACCAACTTGTATTATTATTTGCTCATTTATATGATTTCTGGTGCAGAAAAGCATTTCAGAATAAAATCTTTCATCTCTAAGCAGAAGACAAGGGATGGAACCTGATTATTCACAAAAATGCTTCATAAATCACTGCCAATATGTATCTTCATGAAAATTCAGCAAGAGTAGAGATGGAATTGGAGAAGGCTGCCTCCAATGGAAACAGTTACGTCAAGCAAGCTGCTTTAATCTACAAGCCATCAAGCACATAATAAAAGAAGAGGCATCCTTATCCAGAAAGATGAGAGGCAAATAAGGTAACACTGCCCTGAGCACAAATAAAATGGGATAAACTGAATTAAATTACAAAAGTAATAAAATTTCAACAAAGGAATATCATAGATCATTACGAAAAATCGACTGTCATTTTGGGATGCTCTAAGAGTCTGTATAATCTCCTTCCTCCCAAGTCCAAGTGCCTGATACCTCATGTGTGGTATTAAAAATATCACAGTTTAGGAGGTCCTAGCCAAAGCAATTAGGCTAGATAAAGAAATAAAGGGCATCCAGATTGGTGAGGAAGAAGTAAAATATCTCTGTTTGCAGATGACATGATCTTATACACAGAAAACCCTAAAGCATCCTCAAGAAAACTACTGAAGCTAATAGAAGAGTTCAGCAGAGTACCAGGATACAAGATAAACTTAAAAAAATCAGTTGAATTCCTCTACACCAACAAAAAGAACATCGAAAAGGAAATCACCAAATCAATACCATTTACAGTGGCCCCCTAGAAGATAAAATACTTAGAAATAAATCTTACCAGAGACGTAAAAGATCCATACAAAGAAAACTATACGACTCTACTGCAAGAAAACAAAAGAGACCTACATAAGTGGAAAAACATACCTTGCTCATGGGTAGGAAGACTCAAAATTGTAAAAATGACTATTCTATGAAAAGCGATCTATAGATACAATGCAATTCCAATCCAAATTCCAAAGACATTTTTTTAAGGAGATGGAGAAACAAATCACCAACTTCATACAGAAGGGAAACAGGCCCCAGATAAGTAAAGCATTATTGAAAAAGAAGAACAAAGTGGGAGGCCTCTCACTACTTGATTTTAGAATCTATTATACCACCACAGTAGTCAAAATAGGCTGGTACTGGTACAACAACAGATACATAGACCAATGCAACAGAATTGAGAATCCAGACACAAGTCCATCCACATATGAGCAGCTGATACTTTACAAAGGCCCAAAGTCAGTTAATTGGGGGAAAAGACAGCCTCTTTAACAAATGATGCTGGCATAACTAGATATCCCTGTACAAAGAAAAAGAAACAAGACCCATACATTACACCATGCACAAAAACGAACTCGAAATGGATGAAAGACCTAAATATAAAATCTAAAACAATCAAGATTATGGAAGAGAAAATAGGGACAATGCTCAGAGCCCTAATACATGGCATAAACAGTATACAAAACATTACTAACAATGTACAGACACCAGAAGAGAAACTAGATAACTGGGATTTCCTAAAAATCAAACACCTACACTCATCCAAAGACTTCACCAAAAGAGTAAAAAGATTACCTACAGACTGGGAAAAAGTTTTTAAGTATGACATTTCCAATCAGCATCTGATCTCTAAAATCTACATGATACTGCAAAAACTCAACTACAAAAAGACAACCCAATTAAAAAAATGGGCAAAGGATATGAACAGACACTTCACTAAAGAAGACATTCAGGTAGCTACCAGATACCTGAGAAAATGCTCACAATCATTAGCCATTAGAGAAATGGAAATCAAAACTACAATGAGGTCCCATCTCACTCCAACAAAGTTGGCATTAATCCAAAAAACATAAAATAATTAATGTTGGAGTGGCTGTGGAGAGACTGGAACACTTCTACACTGCTGGTGGGAATGTCAAACGGTACAACCACTTTGGAAATTGATTTGGTTCTTCCTTAAAACACTAGAAATAGAACTACTATATGATCCAGCGATCCCACTCCTTGGACTATATCCTAGAGAAATAAGACCCTTTACACGAACAGTTGTATGCACACCCATGTTCACTGCAGCACTGTTTACAATAGCAAAAAGATGGAAGCAAGCAAGTGCCCATCAACAGATGAATGGATAAATAAGTTACGGTATATTCACACAATGGAATACTACACATCGATAAAGAACAATGATGGATCCCTGAAACATTTCAGAACATGGAGGAACCTGGAAGACATTATGCTGAGTGAAATTAGTCAGTCGCAAAAGGACAAATATTGTATAAGACCACTATTATAAGGGCTCAAGAAACAGTTTAAACAGAGAAGAGAATATTCTTTGAGGGTTATGAGAGGGGGGAGGGAGGGAAGGAGGGAGAATGTTTTCACTAATTAGACAGTATATAAGAACTATTTTAGGTGAACGGAAAGACAATACACAATACAGAAGAAGTCAGCACAACTGGACTAAACCAAAAGCAAAGAAGTTTCCTGAATAAACTGAATACTTCGAAGGCCAGCGTAACAGGGGCAGGGGTTTGGGGACTATGGTTCCAGGGGCTATCTAAGTCAATTGGCATAATAAAATCTATCAAGAAAACATTCTGCATCCCACTTTGGAGAGTGACTTCTGGGGTCTTAAAGGCTAGCAAGCAGCCATCTAAGATGCATCAATGGGTCTCAACCCACCTGGAGCAAAGGAGAATGAAGAACACCAAAGACACAAGGTAATTATGAGCCCGAGAGACAGAAAGGACCACATAAACCAGAGACTACATCAGCCTGAGACCATAAGAACTAGATGGTGCCTGGCTACAACCTATGACTGCCCTGACAGGGAACACAACGGAGAACCCCTGAGGGATCAGGACAGCAGTGGGATGCAGACCTCAAACTCTTGTTAAAAGACCAGACTTAATGGTCTGACTGAGACGAGAAGGACCCCAGAGGTCATGGTCCCCAGACCTTCTGTTAGCCCAAGGCAGGAACCATTCCCAAAGCCAACTCTTCAGACAGGGATTGGACTGAACTATGGGATAGAAAATGATACTGGGAAGAATGAGCTTCTTGGATCAAGTAGACACATGAGAGTATGTTGGCATCTCATGTCTGAAGGGGAAATGAGACGGTAGCGGGGGTCAGAAGCTGTCCGAATGGACACGAAAAGAGAGAGTGGAGGGAAGGAGTGTGCTGTCTCATTAGGGGAGAGCAATTAGGAGTATATAGCAATGTGTTTATAAATTTTTGTATGAGAGTCCAACTTGATTTGTAAACTTTCACTGAAAGCACAATTAAAAAAAAATCCCAGTTCAGCAAAAAATGCCATTTGCAATCCCCTAGCAGGGAGATGGAAGTCTGGTTTTACGGCCATGTGTTTTGTTAAGGCAGAGGAGAGAGGTGTCTTCGGGTCACTCAGACACTGGCCTGAGGCAGCCCAATGCTGCAGAGTGGATTACACACGATTCATGAAGCAGTAAGAAGTCAAACTACTATCCAGCTCCATCAACCTCATTCAGGGGGCAGAGCCTTGTATAAAAGAAAGAAACTGCCAAGATCAGGAGACCTGGGTTCCAAGTGGATCCAGTTCCACACTTTCTGGTTTAAAGATGTGAGTAGGTCATCTATAACCTCTGAGTTGTGTGTGGCTTCCCCACTCATAAAACGTCGGTCATTCACTCATCCCCTCCCTAGGCTTGTGATGAGGAACAGAGGAGATGAGAGGACACATCAGAAGTAATCAACTCTAGTCAGCTGGGGTTGCCTCCCCACTTGGGTTTCAGACAATTTACTGCATAGCCACACATCTAAGTTTAAGTAGAGCAAACAGAGTGAACAGAAGAAAGTTCTAACTTCTATCTATAGACAACTTCGCCAGAGGTTTTGCTGAAGAAGACAGTGACTCTTACGGGTAGAAGAAGTAAGGGGATTTTTCCTACAGGAGAGTTTTGACCAGCCATCACTGACGTTTATGATTACCAAGGAGAATGGGGCTGAAGGCCCTTAACAGGATCAGAGTAACACTTGAGATATAACGATTCCAACTGCTATTAACCCTTGAGAGTCACAAAATCCACTGGGAATTCAATGTAAGCTATGGAGCTTCTCCCCACAAAGATGCCCAAGACTACGCTCACAATTTCAGGTAGGATTCATGGGGTCTGGGACACCCCCCACCAAAGCCTAGACCCAGACTCCTTAGGAACCTATGGACCCCAGATTAAGAGCCCCTCTTTTATATGATTCTTATATATTTGGACTATAAATTCCAAAAAAAACCGATTGCATTCTTCGGACAGTCAAGATGGGGTCCCTCATCCAAAGTGCATGCCGTACTGAGCAAGAAGCCATTCCTTCACTCACATGTTCATTTTTCAATGACCGAGTGAGTACCAAGATCCAGAAAAGTCGCACCAGGAATGAGTCCATAACACTGAGGAATGAAGAAGCGCTGTGAGGTCTGATACAGGGTAGGCATCATTGGAAACCTTGGGTTCTTATGATACATCTGATTTTTTATTTTCTTTTTTCCATTGTGATAAGATGTATACAACAGTGGCACTCATGAATACATAACTTTACAATTAGGAAATAGCCATGTTATAAACCTGAAATGAGAATTCAGCTCTCCTTTCAAAGGGGAGAAAAGAGGAAACTAATGAGGATAGTTATTTTAATAAAATATTATGGGATCATGCAGTCCCTGGCATAGAACCTTCCAATGTCTTCCCATTGCACCTGGAATATATTCCAAACTCCTAATCACAGCTAATATGCCCTGGGGGATTTGAAAATTTGGCAAACTGCTTCTGGTTTTAGGGTCTTTGCATCCACCATTCCCTCTGCCTGTAATGTTCTTCACACCCTGCATGGCTAACTCCCTCTCACTCTTGATTACCCTTGTCATCATCAACCCATTTGTCTCCTTCCCAGTACAACATGCAGTTATCTCACTGATTTGTTTACTTGAGTTAGTCTGTTCCTCCCACCAAACAGAAATGTAAATGAAGGCAGAGACCATATCTGTCCTGCTCACCAATGTCTCCCTGACATCTATCTCAGCTCCTGTCACATGACATGTGTTCAATAAATGTTAATAAAATAGTTAGATCAAGCACAAAATTTACTTGTGAGAGTCTAGACAGCCAAGGCCAAATGGGTTACCTAGTTCTCACGATTGGACAGTATGTTTCAGTAGGAGGTTCTCGGGTGCTGTGTGTGAAGGGTGTGATTGAGAATCACCTTCTTGGGAAGTCTGAAGAAGATTGGGCACTGCTGGTCCCACGGATGCACCCGACTATGGAAGGTCCATTCCCACCCCACTCCCACCAAGATGAATTTCCTGAACTGTCTGCTCAGCCTCAAGTCCTCAGAGCACCAGGACACTTTCCCTTGTGATGCTGAATAATAAAAATCACACAAGTTTATCAGAGAGCATCTGGCTTCCCCTTTGGAGGCTCCATCTTTCCTCTGGTTCCAAATGAGTGGTCTAAGGCAGCAGTCAGAAAACGTGGTTTGAAAGGGCCTGACAGTAGATACTGTCAGCTTTGTGGACCACACAGTCTCTGTCACACTACTTAACTTTGATGTTGCCGTGCAAAAGCAGCCACAGAAGGTATGGAAACAGATGATCATGCCTTTGTTCCAATAAAACTTTATTTATGGACACTGAATTTCATATCACTCTTAACACGTCATGAAATATTCTTCTTTTGATTGACCTTCAATCTGTTAAAAATATAAAAACCATTCTTTGCTTGCAGACAATATAAATACAGGTACAGGGCCAGATTTGGCCTGCAGGCCACAAGTTGCAAACATCTGGTCTAAAGAAGTAAACAAAGAGGAAAATATAATAAACTCACATAAAACATAATGGGATACTATTACCAGCTTAAGGAGCCCTGGTGACACAATAGTTAAGCACTAGACTGCTGATCAAAAGCATGGCAGATTGAACCCACCAGCAGCTCCGTGGGAGAAAAGACCTGGCAATCAGCTCCCATAAAGATTACAGCCTAGGAAACCCTATGGGGGAAGGTATACTCCGTCACGTGGGGTTGCCATGAGTCAAAATCGACACGACGGCATCTAACAACAACATTACCAGCTTGGGGCAGTAGCTGGAAAAAGCCTAAGAAATTTCCCACCCAGGGCATTCACTGACGCTTAGAGAGAAACTAGCTCCCAAGTCCAAGTGAAGACTGGCGTGCAGTTATGCCCTGGGCACACAGGCAGGAGCACCTTTTCAGAACACTGATCATTGTAACCTCCCAGATCACCAACCGTGGGAAAGTATTCTTCATCTTAATAAACTTTTGCTGAGAACCCACTGTGGGCCAGGCATGAGGCTGGGCACTCAGGGTGAGACCAAGATGAATTAGACACACATCCTGCCAGATAAAATACTGACTGAACAGGCCTGTTGTGAGGGTGGAATGAGGCAACAGTACCCAGCTCAGTGCCCAAAGCATAGCAGACTCTCAGAGAATTTCAGTTACCTGACTTCTCGCCACTGCTTTTCACGAAATTCAGAAGTCCAAGGAAGTCATCATATGACATACCTGAATTTATCAGAGGTAGCCCTCCTTCCTTCACTGCTGACTTCATTTTAAAGGAAATACTTTGCTGTTTTGCTATCAGTCAGCTGAAGTTTTACTTTCCTTATGGTTAGCTCCTCTGGCTTCTTTTTACCCTGAAGTTCAGTGAAAAATATGAAGAAATGGAGGTAAAAACAAAAGCTCTTGTCTTTGTTCTCAGGGATTTATCTTTTGGAGTCAGGAAAACAGTACCTTATTTTAGTCCTCTCACGGGTGGATACTCAGTTTTATAATGTGTTCCTTCCTAGACACCTACCCCTTGATACTAGGTGGAAGCCCTGCAAACACTGAGGCCAACTGTATTTTAAATAACTGCCTACAGAGTCCTGGTGGCACAGTGGTTAAGAGCTCAGCTGCTAACCAAAGGTTGGCAGTTCCAATCCACCAGCTGCTCCTTGGAAACCCTATGAGGCAGTTCCACTTTGTCCTATAGGGTTGCTATGAGTTGGAATCACCTTGTTGGAAACAGGTTTTTTTGATTTTCAGGGATTACCTGGCAGGGAAAAGACCACATCTTAAAATAGTGATATAATGCAAGCTATTCCAAGCAAGCTTTCGGTGGAAGTCTTTCCTTTTCCTCCACACTTCATAACCCTGGACAGAAGGCATCATTGCATGGAAACCAGTCCCTGGGTGGTGCAACCTATTAACATGCTTAGCTGCTAACCGTAAGGTTGGAGGTGCCTCAGAAGAAAGGCCTGGCAATCTATGCCCAAAAAACCAGCCACTGAAAACCGTTATGGAGCACAGTTCTACTCTGACATAATGGAGTCACAATGAGTCAGAGTCAACGCGATAGCAACTAAAAATGAAACAAGACAAGGATGAGAGTTAGATGCGCCAAGTTTTGGAACCTGGATCTGTCTTCACCAAACGAACTGTAAGGCCTTGGTTGAGTTACCCGATACTTTTTAGCCTCATTTTCCTCACTCGTCAATTGGCTAACATATCACAGGGACGCTGTTAAATGGAACAAATAAAGTAAAACAGTATGGGCTTGTGAGATTAATACTGCAAAAGACAGGGCTCTTATTAAGAGGAGGCCTCCAAAGGTGTTCCTTGTCTGGACTCTTGAGAGAAAAAATGAAACAGGGAGAGGCCCAGGGTATGCAAGCTGTGAAAACATGTCTTGGGGTCTGCCACTCTGCACCTTCAAGCAAACCTCCTTTTTCCATAACATCCTCCCCACACCGGTTCATGCCTCTTTGTCTCTCTCTATCTCTAGGTTAAGGAGTCCTAGCAGCACTACACAGGAGCCCTGGTAGCACAGTGCTTAAAGTGCTAGGTTACTAAGTGAAAGGTTGGGGGTTTGAACCCACTGGCTGCTCTGTGGGAGAAAGATGTGGCAGTCAGCTACCCTAACAATTTACAGCCTGGTAAACCCTATGGGGCAGCTCTACTCTGTCCTATAGGGTCGCTATGAGTCAGAATAGACTCAACAGCAGTGGGTTTGGTTTGGTTCTTTTCTTTTTTGGTGCTGCAATGGTTAAGCACTTTGCTGCTAACCGGAAGGTTGACAATTCAAACCTACCCAGCAGCTCCAAGAAAGAAAAACCTGGTGACTGCTTCTGTAAAGATTACAGCCTAGGAAACCCTATGAGGCGGTTCTACTCTGTCACATGCAACTGTATCAATCAAAATCGACTTGACAACATTTAACAACAACAGCAACCTTAGATGGCGAGACTTCGAGTGCCAGTCAAGGCCCACTTGACCTTGGGCACAATAGAGTTCATGACTTTCACACTGGGTTCAGGGCAACACCCCGCCATAAGAAGCATCACATATTGGATAGAGCACCCCTCCATGCGCCCCCTGGTCAATCAGCACAGCGGCAGGTCATAGGTCAAGATTCTAGGAATTTGGCATTCTACCCAAATCATTCTCAAACTCATTAAAACCAACAGCTGTTGTGAATTCTAAGATGGCACAGTTGCTTCCTCCCAAGATTCCTGTCACTTCTATTTTCCCAACCAATCCTCCCTGTCATTAAGAATTAGTCCAAAACAGCAGTTCCCATTGTCACCTCATCTACTGCCTTCTGGGGCTGACTGTCAGTGAGAAAACTCAAGGATCATCAGGCAACTGCAAGGATATTGTTGAGGACAGTGTTCATTCTATTTTACCAAACATTCTCCAAGAGACAGTCAGGTAGCAACAAGGCTCTAGGGAGGGTTGGCAAAGCAGGATCACCTGTGGGCTTTTGACAATCTGTACACGCATATTACCTATACACCAACTCCTGTCCCTCCAGGGGTTCCGCTACTCCCAAGATCCCAGTTCCCACTATAGGAGCATGCCCCTCTGGCTGAAGACCCTTACTGTAGAGAGCTGCCGTTTTTTATGACCATGGTAGCCTCAGATCAATGGGGCAGGAAAGCAAGTGATAGCTCCTGGTGGGGTGGGGGAAGGGAAGGGAGAAGACCATTACCTTCTTTTTGAGAAACCTCGGGGGAAAATTTCTTTCTCATCTTCATCAGTAAGAGTCATATTTTATCCTAAGCAGCTATTACATTTTAATCTGACAGAGTCTTGCAGCTGTGCAGGCTTCCCTCTTTGCATTGGCTCTTTGAAGACTTGAAATCAAATCTGGGCTCTCCCAGGCTGTAACAGACGTCCTGCTAGGTATTTTATGGATCTATTTTCATACTCTTGTCATTGGGGTCTTTTTTTTCCTTCCTACCACCACCTAATTTTTGTTACATTTTCTGTTTCTCATCTATCCACCCTCCCACCTACCCTTCCATCCATCAGTAGTAACTGACTACCCACTAGATACTTTCCAGTTAAATGCCGGAGACACAATTAAAAAACAAAAACAAAACCATTGCCATCGAGTCAATTCCAACTCACAGTGACCCTATAGGACAGAGTAGAACTGCCCCATAGGCTTTCCAAGGAGGGCCTGGTGTATTTGAACTGATGACCTTCTGGTTAGCAGCCATAGCTCTTAACTACCACACCACCAGGGCTTCTGAAGACACAATAGAGACACCAGAGTTTCTGGAGACACATGGAGTCCCTGCCCTCAAAGAAGTTGTAAGTTCTTCAAATACTTTTTTTATAGAGCGGGAAAGGCAAAGTGATCTGAAGAAATTGAACATATAGAGAGAAGAAGGGTCCGACATTCTCTTCTTAGCTATTCCTGACTTTTCAAAAGTCACTGGTCGAACATTTCCCTCCATTTTTTACATTATCTCTGTCCTAACTTTGTGATCTGCATTGGGACACATCCCTGTTTTCTATCTCTGGCTGACGGGACTGTGGTAGAGCCCTAAAGACATCTATTTCCAGAACTATGTTACTACTGCACTTATCCTTCCAGCAACTTGGTTTCCCCTGAATATCACACATGCAATCTTTGACTCTATGACCCTAAGTCCAGTTGATATACAGGATTCTGTAACTGCAAAGTCATCACGTTCCTTTGCTAAGTTTATGGTAAGACAAACACTGGACACCAAAAGAAGGTAATCTCTGCCCTCAAAGAGCTTTCCGTCTAGCAGAGAAGATAAACTCTAAACTCATGAGAGCAATTAAACGTAAGAAGAACGACATGTTTTACAAAAACATTCACAAACTAGAAGTCAAGGGGAAGTCTTGAAAGCTAGTTTCTATCCCTATTTCCTCACCCTTGTAATTTCGTTTTCTGGGTCAGGGCTTTTTATGAAGGACACGAGAAAGGATACTATATGCTGGGACTAAGTTGGCATTTTCAAAGCATGCTTTCTCCAGGTGGTGCCTTGAGACTTGTCAAGGCCAGTGGACCTAGTGGCTAAAGGAGTTCTGCAATATTCCATCTTAAACACCACTTTCTGGGAGACTGGAGCTTCCTCTCGAGGGGTAAGCTTGAGGATACATCTCTGGTGTGCTACTGCACTGGAAAGAAAGGCTGGAGAATCTACTGCGGCCTGATACAACTGACTGACTTGTAATGACAGCCTTGATTTAGTGGCTGGTATTGAAAGTGTCCTAATTAATGACATGGACTGGGAAAATAACTTATTAGGAAGCCTCTTGCTAAACGTTTTTCTGGTGATTTCCATCCCTTCTGCCAACATCCTAAGCCAAGCTACCAAAGCCTCTCCTCTGGACGACCAGCTGGGCTTCTTCCCTGGGCTCTTCCGCTGTTCTGTGGCTCACATGGCCCCCAGAGAGAGATTTTTACAACAAGAAATCAGATAGTGTCCTTCCTTTGCTCGAAACTCTGCAGGGGCTTTCCCCATCATTTACAGTAAAACCCAATAGCCCTGCAATCCCACCTCAGGTTGTTTCCCCAATTGCTAAGTCCCCACCCCTCCCCTTCTTCCCAGGCTGGCAGCCTTCTAATTCTTCCACTGTCTGAAGAAATCGCGTAAGCTGCCACTTTTAGCTGAAACATTTTAGCTTGGTCATCTCCTTCCTATCCTTCAGGTCTTATCATAAACCTTTCCACCTCATCTTAATAAGTCCCCTTTTTATTCTCTATCTCAGCCCCTGTTGGTTTCCGGCATAACGCTTTTTACAATTTTTTTGTCTGTCACCTGTCTGTTCTGTTCCACAAATGCGTGCACGCGCACACACACACACACACAGAGTAGAATGTAAACTTCGTGAGGGAGATACACTGTCAGTCTTGTTCACTGTTGTTTCCCTGACAATTAACCCAATACCTGACCCTAACAGATGCCCACAAATATATGCCAGATAAATATGACAATTAAAAGGTATAAATATAGGCCAAATAGGAATAATTCATAATGCTATATGGAGTAGGAACAAGCTAAAAAAAAAAGGAATTAAATGAGAACTAAAATATTAAAACTAAGAATGCTGAGCATTGGCCACAGACAAGGTACCATACATGATACGACTGCAATGAGATGGCCACTGCTATTGTTCTTGTGTAACAGATAAGTAAACTGAGGGCTAGAAAAGCTAGGGACCTGTCCCAGGTCTCACAGCAGGTAAGTGACAGAGATCGGACCATTCTAAGGCATGTGGGATTCCAAAGTTCACTTTCTTAATCGTTACGCTATGACATGAGAACACAGTAATAGGACAAAGAACCTGAACCAACAAGTCACAGAAGAAATGCCCGTGGCAACAAAAACAAAAAGAGAGAGAGAGAAAATATTCAACGTTACTATTAACCAAAATACAAATTCAAGTTAAAATAAGAGTTTTGTTTGTTTTTTCACTATCAAGTTGAAAACGACATGTTAATAACAATGAGGATACTGAAAAATGGTCCTTTCCAAGCACTGCTAGTGGGCATATAAATTGGCAAAAGCTTTCTGAAAATAACTTAGCCACACCTATTAAGAATTTAAAATGTGCATAACCTTTGACCCAGCAATGCCACTTCTAGGAAATCAACCCAAGTAAGCAGTGGGTTTAGTGGGTGTTTTTAAGCAGTCATACAGCAAAACAAAGATTTAGCGTAAAGTATATATGCTGTAGCGCTGTTCATATTAGGGAAAAACTGTAACAAACTACATGCGCCTTTTAAGCCACAACAAAAATGGGACAGCTGATTGCTTAATAAATTGGAAAGACATCAATCAATGAACAAAATAGGTTATAAAATGCCATGTACAGTCTGACCCAATTTATAAAAACAAATATATAAATATGTATAGAAAAATAATGGAGGATATATGCAAAAAGTGTTTAATGTGATAACCTCTAGAGGCCGATGAACGGGTGATATCTCTTTTCTGCAATGAAAATGTTATTACGTTTATGATTAGAAAAAAATATTAAGAAGAGATACAGTAAGAAATTTCCATTCAATTTCATTCAACAAATATTTGCAGAGCTCCTACTGTATGTCAGTCTCTGCAAGGTGTTAAGGACACGACAGTGACCCAATCCCCATCTCCACACAGATGACGTCCAGGTGGGAAAATGCGCCCATCTAGGGCTTAAGCACTGTATAGATGATATGCTGTTAAACGGGTCAGATAAGGATGTTGTGCCGAGAATTAAAAGCATGACCATCCCATAGGTCATCAAAAATGGACTAGACCGATAGCTACGTGAAGGGTCACCCAGACATACGACGAAGACTCAAGCTCTAGTTTGCGTGTTTGTAGCAGCTGAAAACTTAGTTCCATGAATACTCGACCTTCATTTCATTTCATACTTCTTCCTTTTGTCAAACTTTTCATCTGAAGGATGTCTTGAGTCCAATGTGACATGTCAACACTAAGAGTGTGGGTGCCTAAGACATCCCAGGAGGGGCCCCCAGAGGCCATGCCTTCTGAAGGCCCACTAGCCAGACCTATAGTCCCAAGAGACCCTGAGAACAAAATCTAGACCTGCAAAAAACGTTGAGAGAATCTACCAAACTCCATGACTATAAAAGACTGCCCATGTAAGCCATAGGTCACTAAGAAACACAGAAAATTAATTAATCCATTGTCAATGCAATTTTCCAGTTGTCTATGGTTATCACCTGCCACCTGTCTGTCAGTTTGTAATACTGTGGTGGCTGGTGTGTTGTTGAGATGTTGGAAGCCATGCCACCAGTATTTCAAATACTAGCAGGGTTGGCCATGGTGGACGGGTTTTAGCAGAGCTTCCAGACTAAAACAGACTAGGAAGAAAAGCCTGGTGATCTAGTTCTGAAAATTAGCCAATGAAAATCCTATGGATCATGACAAAATATTATCTGATGTATTGTTGGAAGATGAGCCCCCTAGATTGGAGGGCACTCAAAATACACAGTGGACGCAACACACCCACAGTTGAGCATACTAACGATCATGAAGATGGTGCGAGACAAAGCAACGTTTCATTCTGTTGTACCTGGGGTTCCCATGATTCAGAGCCAACGACATGGCAACTAACAACGACAACAATGGTTAACGAAGCGATCACTGATCTCTTTTAGAGGCGGAGAAGCACGGAAGAAATAGCGGTGTGCTACCTGTCGGTCTCCACGCTCGCGCAAAGGAGCATGGGATATAGTGGCTTAATGGTTACCACACAACATCCCCAGGACAGAGGCCAGCTGGCTGCCTCAGCGGATGATGAGATTGGCAATTTCTGATAGTCTGTTCTGGATGCTAATCCCCATGACAGAATTTTTATAATGCATGATAGAATTTAATTCACCTGACACACTCGCCACCAGTTCATTCTTGTGTCACCTAACGGTCCACAGTGAAGTCGAGAGCGGTTAATGCTCTGACAACCAGCTATTATCCCCAATAACAGGCGATTTTCAAAGGATTATTGCTGCCAGAAACCATTTTTTAATAACTGGCAACTGGAAGCCAATGTAGCAAAGTAAAATGGTCTTTGGAAGTTGCCACTTATTTTGTGCAGATCTGCAAAGAGGCTTCAAGCATCCCCAAAATGAAACAACCGGAGTAGTGATGGGATTTTATGGGCTGAGATAAATCAGCTGAATAGCAAATTTAGAGGGAGGCATGCTTTGGAGTCATTCTATTTTTATGAGACATTTCATCTCTTTCCCCTCAGCTAGCGTCCTAAGAGTCTGCTCCAAGGGGGAGGAACAGGAGTCCTGTGAAATGGTTTCACTGTGAAGATACTCTACCCTCGTATCAGGCCCTCAAAGGAGGTTCTGCCATGGGCTAGATTCTGAGGGATTTCTGATATACATGTCCTGAATCCCACTTTAGGGAGGTAATTTGGGTTGGGTTATGACAGGAGAGGAATGACTTATTGCTCTCAGCAAGCAGAAGTTTGAGTGTCAGTCTATAGGAAAGTCAGACTTCACATTCAACACGATGCTACCCCATCACCAAGCTGGCGGCAGGAGACTTCTCGGCTGGGAGTGGTGGTGTTAGATTGAATCCTCTCTAAAAGAAATGCCTGTGAATGAGACACCTCCTTAGGATAGTTCCCCCAAACACAGGCATTATCATCCAAACTTGAACTCCAAATTTTGAAATATCAAAAGTTGGTGTTTTTATGTCACTGCTATGATAAAAATCATCGCTTTCTTTGTACTTTACGCAGATCACATAAACCCCAGCTGTTTGAACTTGGGAAACGTGCTGTGGTGATGAAACGAAATCAACATCATCTTCCTTTATCTTGACAGTTCAGATGACTGCAGGCAATTGCCCCTCCGGCAGTCAGGTTAGGAAAGTCAGTGCTAAAATGATTATACTGCCTTTAAGTTTATCTTTGATTAAAAATTAAATTTAACTTCGTTTTATCATTTTCCATACCCCAACAACATGCATGCGTTTCCTGAGTTAAATCAAGATGGACTAAATATTTAATACCCTGTTCTAATTAGCTACAACTGTTACCTGATTTCTGTCTGTAAATGAATGTGAAAGGACCCAGGAGGCCTAACGTTAACCTTCATCCACTCTCGTTACTGGAGAGAAATTACAGGCTCTAATTAGATACTTCAAATTGCAAAGAAATAGAATTTTCATAACCAGCTTATTAAAATCCTAGGGCTCCTTTGGGATAGGGCAAATTGCTTCTACCCTGATCCACTTATCCTGGTACAACAGCATACAGAAGACTCGTGTTGTCTGCCTGACACAGCTCCTATTTCTCCCAAATTAATGAGGACTCAAATTATTCCAGCTGCCCTCTTGGCACAAGGAAAAATTGAAAATCTATGGCTGCCAAGTGACGTGGATAACTCAGCTGCTAAATAAAATATGCTTAAGGGGACACAGCTGCAGAGGTGCCTATTTACACTAAAATTACTAAATGCATGAACACAGAACAAATGTCCCAAGACAGCAAAAGAGTGTTGAACACTTGTGTTAACCCTTTTAGTAGGCTAAGGCCCTAAAGGTGCAAGGGTCCCATAAACAAAAAACCCAACCTGTTGCCGTTGAGTCAATTCCAACTCATAGTGACCCTATAAGACAGAGTACAACTGTCCCATAGGGTTTCCAGAGAACTCCTGGTAGATTTGAAACTGCTGACCTTTTGGTTAGTCGTAGCTGTAGCTCTTAACCACTACACCACCAGGGTTTCTAAGAGTCCCATAGAATAAGACAAAAACACAATGTTTTCATTAGATGGTTTTCCCTCCAGGAGAGATCTTTAAACATTCTAAGAACCAGGGGAATGGTCCCCAATAAGTCACCACCTTTGGAAGTTCTAATCACTTTACCTCCACTGATGTCTTAGTATAAGCCAATCAAAGCTTTCATTCTTACTGAAATTAAATGTGTATCTTAGACTTGTTAAATTGTGACATTTCATATGATCTTCAACATCATTCTCTTTTCTGTACTCTGACTTTTTAACTGCTTACATGATCCAAATAAAGCTAAGATGAAAAGACATGGCAGTCTTAGGAAATGGTGTCCCAAAGGTCAGGAGTCAATGAATGATATCTCAAATGTAACCGCTCGGTACCATGGTTACATTTCTTAAGAAGGCCCCGGAATGACCACTTAAGACTAAAAGAACAAGGTAAAAAAAAACAAAAAAAAACGTTGCTGTTGAGTCGATTCAGACTCATAGCAACCCTATAGGACAGAGTAGAACTGCCCCATAAAGTTTCCAAGGAGCGCCTGGTGGATTCGAACTGCCAACCTTTTGGTTAGCAGCCATAGCTTTTAACCACTACACCACCAAGGTTTCCAAAAAGAACAAGGTAGGGATCTCAAAGTCAAAGCATGGGAGAAATGGTCCAAGTACACATTTCTTCATTTATCACTCATTAATATAAAATTAATAGGGCCTTTGATTATCAGCACTAATTACCACAGAGTCAACTCCAACTCGTGGCAACCCCATGTGTCTCTGAGTAGAACTGTGCTCCATAGGTTTTCCAGTGGCTGATTTTTTTAGAATTAGATCACCAGACATTTCTTCCAAGGTACTTCTGTGTAGACTCAAACCTCTAACCTTTTGGTTAGCAGCAGAGTGTGTTAACGATTTGCATTACCCAGGGATTTATTCAAATATCTCCAAAATCTCTGAATATTATCAATGACCTAGGCAGATAAAAAACTGTAACCCAGAGTTCAAAGATTCACCCCCACCTAGACCCAAATCTTGATTACACACAAGTGTCCAAACAGCCAAACACCCCTCAAAGTCAATCACGGGCCACCAAAGAACGTATCAGCAAGGATCATCTTCTCTCGTTGGATTCGTAAGTGGATTTTCTTTTTTAACAAAAATTACAAGTTATAGCCTGGGCTCCCTGGCTAATTACAAAAACATGTTCTGTTTGCTGTCCTGAACGTTCTGCCCTGTGCTTTCTGCATTGTCCAAATCATGTAAAACTATAGAGTGATGTCATCAAATACATCAGGCTCAGGGGAAACAGATGAAGATTCTATAAACACTTTTCACCCTTAAACACGTAGCCTAAACAGAATACTTCCTCTCCCCATTAGAGAAAAATGGCAACAAATGAGATTTAAAAAACAGAATGGGGACATGCGAACATCAACCCATAAACATTTGAAGATGATTAAGGAAGCACAGACATAAATGAAGATAAGAGGGAAAATGTTGCTTTCAGAAAGAAAGAAAAAAAAAAGGTCCTGACACGGAAAGAACCCAACAAAAAGTCAGTTTCAATTACATGACGATGCTTATGATCCAGGCCATTGCTGTATCGTTTTTGCTTGTACTGAAGTGTTTGCCTCAGTACCTGAATGTCTCTGCAGAAGACATTACCTGCCTTTGAACAGTCCTGCTTCATTTAGAATCTGAGGACTCAGACTTTTTAACATGTAATCACAGAGTTCTGGGTCCTGCTGAAAAACAAAAATTTTGGTGAAGTGAGCTGTGCTGGTATTTCCCTAGGATGGGTGTAACACTCCCACCCTATGGACAGGATTCTCCCCAAATTCTTCACTGCCACTTTCAGCATAACTCTTCTAACTTTGCTAGGGGCACTACAAGCCCTGGACATGTTCTGGATCAAACACAAAAGCAGCACACAGTGGGACATGTCATCAGGAAAGACCAATCTCTAGAAAAGGGCATCATGGTTGGTAAAATACAGGACCAGTGAAAACAAGAGAAACCCCCAATGAAATGGATTGACACAATTGCTAAAACAATGGGCTCAAACATGCTAACGAACACGCAGATGGTGCAGGACTGGGCAACATTTCACTCTGCTATACAAAAGGTCATCATCAGTCAGGACCAAATCGACAGCAACTTAACAACAACAAGGTATAAAGGCAAGTGGTCAGCAATAACTGTTGGGGTTATACAGAGACGTTAAAACTAGGCTCTAACATAAAGGGTCAGGTGAACCGTTAAACTGGAAAGGTAGAATCAACTGTTAATTATCCAGGCTAATCACAGAACAGTCAGTCCCATGATCAACAGAGAACGTTACGGATTCTAAGTGTCCTTTTCAGAAGGCAGTATCTGACTTTGCATGTAAGTGTACCTTCCCAGTTATTTAAGAGGAAGGTTAGTCTGGAGACGTGGACGTATGTACACACAAGTGTATGTGTATGTCTGTGTATGTACTCATTTAGATATAAAACTACATAGAGCACAAGACAGATTTCTATGCAGTCACTGACTCTTCAGGTTATTTTATTTTTTTTGCCAAGTTGACTTTTTTCACAATAATTGCCAACCTAATTCTCTATAGTAGATTAAATGAGCTGACAGTCTTTAAAGCTTCCTTCCCTATCTTTGGATATAACGACACTGTCAGTTGATCTCTGGACAGTTTCAAGTCTCAAAATCAAGCCAAAAGATGTGTTTAAAGAGAATTTAAATTAATTTTGTTTCAGGAAGGCAGCAACACTTGTTGAAAGGTATTTGACAATGTATAGGCAAAAGTCACACTCACTGTGGTAAATTAAATACTCTATTTCAATCTGATTTATTCCCCCAGAGAAGGCAAAACACTCCAAAATGACTGTTTCCATTAGAAACTCTGTCAAATCCACATATTCTAGATAGCCTTTTGAACACAGAGTAGGTGACTACTGGGAAGAGAAGTAAGGCCCAGTTGTTGTCCATAGAGACTAACCCAACTCCGCGTATTTCACAGAAATGTCTTCTGGACGAGGTCATGGGTGCTACTAGCATGGATTCCATGGGCAATTTAAGTTTCCCAAATAATTTTTTTCTGTCTTGTTCATTATGACACTCTAAGAAACTAGAACAGAAAAGCTGAACAAATAAGTAGGGGAGATGTTGGATTATGCTTTTAATATACTAATAATGTAGAGTAGAAAGTTTCTAGCAGGGAATAGGGCTTCCTAAGTTTCCCACATACATTGAGCAAAAAAAAAAAAAAAAAAAAGCCATGAATACAAATTTTTAAAGCATATCAAAAAAAAAACAAAAAACCACTGGTGTCCTCAATTTTGAATCATAGCAACTCTATAGGACAGAATAGAACTGCCCCGTACGGTTTCCGAGGCTGTAATGTTTACAGTGAAACCCTGGTGGCATAGTGGTTAAGTGCTATGGCTGGTAACCAAAGAGTTGGAAGTTCAAATCCACCAGGTGCTCCTTGGAAACTCTATGGGGCAGCTCTACTTTGTTCTATAGGGTTGCTATGAGTTTGAATTGACTTGATAGCACTGGGTTTGGTTTGTTTTTTTGGTAATCTTTACAGAAGCAGAGTGCCACATCTTTTTCCCCCAGAGTGGCTACTGGGTTCAAACTGCCAACATTTTGGTTAGCAGCCAAGTGCTTAACTACTATGGCACCAGGGCTCCTCTGTTTCAAAGCATGTTGTTGTTCTTGTTGGTAGGTGCCACAGAGTTGGTCATGACTCTTAGTGACCCTATATACAATAGAACAAAACACTGCCCAGTCTTGTGCCATCCTCACAACCACTTCTATGTTTGAGCTCACTGTTGCAGCCACTGTGTCAATCCATCTCAATGAGAGTCTTCCTCTATTCCACTAACCTCTACTTTACCAAGCAAGATGAATTTCTCCACAGACTGGTCCCTCCTGACAACATACCCAAAGTAGGTGAGATGCAGTCTCCCCATCTTCACTTCTGAGAAGCACTCTGGCTGTAGTTCTTCCAAGACAGATTTGCTCATTCTTCTGGCCATCCATGGTATATTCAATAGTCTTCACAAACACCATAATTCAAAGGCATCGATTCTTCTTCAGTCTTCCTTATTCACTGTCCAGCTTTCTCATGCATATGAGGCGAATGAAAATGCCATGGCTTGGGTCAGGCAGACTTTTGTCCTTAAAGTGACATCTTTGCTTTTTAACATATTAAAGTGGTCTTTTGGAGCACATTTGCCCAATGCAATATGTCCTTTGATTTCCTGACTGCTTCCATGGGTACGGATTGTGGATCCAAGTAAAATGCAATCTTTGACAACTTCAGTCTTTACTCTGTTTATCATAATGTTGCTTATTGGTCCAGTTGTGAGGGTTTTTGTCATCTTTAATTGAGGAGTAATTCATATCGAAGGCTATAGTCTTTGATCTTCATCAGTAAGTGCTTCAAGTCGTTTTTACTTTCAGCAACTGAGGTTGTGTCATCTACATATTGCAGATTGTTAATGAGTCTTCCGCCAATCCTGATACCATATTCTTCTTCATACAGTACAGCTTCTTGGATTATTTGCTCAGCATACAGATTGAGTAAGTATAATGAAAGGATACAACCTTGATGCACAGCTTTCCTGGTTTTAAAACACGTAGCATACCGCTGTTCTGTTCCAATGACTCCCTCTTGGTCTATGTATATCTCTCACATGAGCACATTTAAGTGGTCTGGAATTCGCATTCTCTACAACGTTATCTGTATTTGTTATGATCCACACAGTTGAATGCCTTTGCATAGTCAATAAAACACAGGAAAACATCTTTCCGGTATTCCCGCTTTCAGCCAAGATTCTTCTGACATCAGTAATGGTAACCCTTGTTACATGTCCTCTTCCAGCTTCAATATCTGGTAGTTCCCTGTTGATGTACTGCTGCAACTATTTTTGAATTATTTTTAGCAAAATTTTACTTACATGTGATATTAATGATATTGTTCAATATTTTCTGCATCCTACCAGATCACCTGTCTTTGGAATGGGCACAAATATGGACCTCTTCCAGCTGGTTGGCCAGGTAGCTGTCTTCCAAATTCATGGCATAGACAAGTGAGCACCTCCAGCACTGCATCTGTTTGTTGAAACATTTCATTGGTATTCCACCAATTCCTGGAGCCTTGTTTTTTGCCAATATATTGCCCACAGAATCCTTCAACATTACAACTTAAGGCTTGATTTTTTTCTTCAGTACTTTCAGCTTGAGAAATGCTGAGTGTGTTCTTCCTCTTTGGTTTTCTAACTCTAGGTCTTTGCATCTGTCATTATAATACTTTGTCTTTTCAAGCCACCCTTTGAAATCTTCTGTTCAGCTTTTTTACTTCATCATTTCTTCTATTTGCTTTAGCTACTCAACATTCAAGAGCAATTTACAGAGTCTCTTCTGACATCCATTTTGGTCTTTTCTTTCTTTCCTGTATTTTCAGTGACCTTTTGCTCTCTTCATGTATGATGCCCTTGATGTTATCCCACAACTCATCTGGTCTTTGGTCATTAATGTTCAAAGGGTCAAATACATTTCTGAGATGGTCTCTAAATTCAGGTGGGTTATACTCAATGTCATACTTTGGCTCTCATGGACTTGTTTTAATTTTCTTCAGCTTCAACTTGGACTTGCATATAAGTAATTGATGGTCTGTTCCACAGTAGACCCCTGGCCTTGTCCTAACTGATGATGTTGAGCTTCTCCATTGACTCTATCCACAGATGTAGTCGCTTTGATTCCTGTGTATTCCATCTGGCAAGGTTCACGTGTATAGTCGCTGTTCACATTGTTGAAAAAAGGTATTTGCAATGAGAAAGTCTTTGATCTTACAAAATTCTATCACACAATCTCTGGTAAAGGATAAGTAGCTGGAAAATATGGTCTTAAAGTGCAAGCACCTTTAAAAATTAGTGTTCATACAACCTCGTAACCTGGGAAGAGCTAGTCAGTTCTCATTGTTTGTAGTACTTATGTTCTACAAAGTTCCTATGAACATTGAATTAGCAAATACTGAAATCAGTCTTCTTCATCCTCAGCTTGGACTTTTCACCACTCTGCAGGTGTATGTTGTTAACGATTATAAAAGTGCCATCAGTATTTTTAGCAAATAGGCAAATATGTGAATAGGGAATCCGTAAACAATTAGTATCAACTGTACTTCACAATCATACTGAGAAAAAGGAAATGCTGCTGTTAATAATACCAAAGTGACCCGAATGGAAAAAAGCTGGAATTCCTGTGCTAATCATCTCATCAACAAAGCTGCACCTAGATGCCTACCACCACCTGGTGACTCTGTACACTATCAAACAGCAACAACTACCTGACTGAAACAACTTTTACTGGAGTGTTAACTGAAAAAAATTCTACTTCTAGCTATTATAGACTAGCTTCTGTGAAATGAATGAATCCTAACACCGAAAACATCCATGCATGCTTGATAAACTACAAAATAAAGAAAAAAAATATTAAAACAAAAACCCAGCTGTTTGGAGGCATCAGAAAACAATTGTAGCAATCAGGACAACAAGGTACTGATCCTAGAGCAAAGAGAACTGCACAGAGTGAGACCCTACCTTCACTGTCATCTCTCCTTCTGGCATTTGCCAATGCATGGGCAGGGCATAAAAGTCAAAAAGAAAGCAGCAACCTAGAGTTAATGGCATGCTCACGAGGATGGAGAGACAAAAACTGGCATTGAAAGCTACAGAGAAAGTCGTAACATGAAGGGAAAAGACCCCAATGAAAAGGAAGCCCTAAAGCAGTGAGTCTGAATTCTATAGTCAATCTCTTCACAGCATTTACCAATACCTAAATTATAAACCCTGGTGGAGTAGTGGTTAAGAGCTATGGCTGCTAACCAAAAGGATGGCAGCCCAAATCCACCAGGCAGTCCTTGGAAACCACATGGGGCAGTTCTACTCTGTCCTGTAGGGTTGCTAAGAGTTGGAATTGACTCAGTGGCAACAGGCTTGATTTTGGTTTTAAACTGTGTGTGAGGTAAGACTCCAAGAAACCAAGCAAATAAAAAAAATAGTAACTGCTAAACATATAAATGTTAAGCAAACAATTTGGCAGTATCAAAATGCTCGGAAATCAAAAATTAAAGTTACGGGCTTACCAAGGAGGAGGGCCATAGGTAGAAATCACAGACCTTCAGTTAAAACCATTGAAATGACTATGTCTTAGCAGTAAGGGCAAGTCACAAACAAGTAACAACTGGATCAATATACGCTGCCTGTCTTCTATCTTCCCGCCATAAGAATACATTCCTTTCTAAGAGGAAGATAAGAGCTTCTAAAACCTTTAAAATTTTTCACATATACTATTAGACAAGCAATTAAGGATTGATAAGCATGTCAAGAAATAGAATCAAATAACAGCAAATAAGGAGGAAAAAAAGGGAGGGACTATAGACTTACAGATAATCCAGATATAATTATTAGGTATAGACTCTAAAATAACTGTGATTAAACTATTAAAGAAAATACATGAAAAGGTAAAGAAGTTTACCAATGAGCTGGAATATATACAAAGAATCAAATGGATTCTTCCTAGATTCTTTCCTAGAAATGAAAACTGACTGAAATTAAGAGGTCAACATAGGGGTTCAACTGAATACTAGACAATGAAGAAGAGAAGATTAGTCAACAGGAGGACGGATCAGTAGAAAATAAATAGATTAAACTATAAAGAGAAAAAAATGAGAAATTTTTAAAAAGTTGAAATAAAAATATGGGATCTGGTCAAAAGGTATGACATGTAATTGGAGTCCCAAAGGAAATAAGAGAAATAATGGAGCAAAAGCAACATTTGAAAAAAAACAAAAAAACACTGAAAAGTAAAGAAAAAATCTTAAACTCAGCTAAAGAAGAGAATACAGACCTTCTAAGGAGTGATAAGGCTGACAGCAAACATTTCAACATAAACAATAAAAGACAACAGAACACATCTTAAAAGTGCTGAAAAAACATTAAATTCCAAACCATAATTTTATACCCAGCAAAAGTATCCTTCTACATCATTACATAAATGCCAGATTACATCATTATATAACTGCCAAGTTAAATCATTACATAGCTGCCAAATTACATCATTACATAACTGCCAAACCACTGAGAATCATGGCCAGCGAAGCTGACATATAACTTTAACCATCACAGCTGGCATTACTCTCACCTAGCACCTAGGTGTTTGTTACTGCCAGATACATATTGTTAACATGCAAAGTAGTCAGATAGTAGATTTTTTACTACTGTCATAAACGGGAATGTTGGATAATGAGATAGTCAATAAGTGAGTAGTAGATGTACTAAACATTGTAAATGTGTCAGTCCTCCTCCAGTGAATCTTACATTCAGCCCAATTCCAACCAAAGTCCAGCAGATTATTTTCTAGAAATCAACAAACTGATCCCTAAATTTGTATGGAGATGCTAAAGGTCAAGAAAGCCAAAGGTAACTTTAAAGAACAACAACAATATTGGAAAGCTTACATTACCAAATATAAAGACTTACCATAAAAAAAGCTTAAGTAATTACAATGGAATGGAACTGGTGAAAGCATAGACAAACAGTCCAAGGACATGGATTAAGAGTGCCTAGAAAAAGTGTACTAATTTTTTAGTACGATTCACTGGGAAAAAGGTGGCTCCTTAAATAAATGGTGCTGAATCAGTTGACTATTCATATGGGGAAACATGAACCTTCATTAATTCCAGATGAATCTAATAATAAAACTTCTGGAAGATAATATTGGGGTATATCATCCATCCTTGGGGTTGAGAAATATTTCTTAAACTGAACGTTAAAAAGCACTAGCCACAAAGGAAGACTGACATATTATACTTTATCAAAATTTAAAACTTCTGTTCATCAAAAGATAGCATCATAAGAGAGAAAAAGCAAGCCAAAGAATAGGAGAGAATATTTGCAGTACATGTATTCAATAAAGGACTGGTATCTAGAATATCTACCACCCATCTGTCAGCTTGTCATACTGTGGTGGCTTGTGTGTTGCTATGATGCTAGAAGCTTTGGCATCATCATTTTAGATACTAGCAGGGTCACCCACAGTGGACAGATTTTAGCAGAGTTTCCAGACTAAGACTAGGAATAAAGGTCTAGAGATCTACATCTGAAAATCATCCAGTGAAAACCTTATACAACACAACAGAATAGTGTCTAATACAGTGCTGGAAGATGAGCCCCCTAAGCTGCAATTTTGGGGGAAACTGGGGGAAGGGGACATGGAAATACTCTGTACTATTTTTTTAACTTCTTATTAATCAAAAATAATTTCAAAATAAAAACACTTTTTTAAGTTAAGTCTTTGTGATCACCCAGTGCTAGCCTCATCCTCCTGACCATGAATGTAAACGGTCAGCTGGACTAACTAGGAAAGAAACCATGGTTATAATAATTTTGTAAGCTATTAGTGTGAACATATCAGGGAACCTGAGGCTTGGGGGCTGGCAGAGTGTGGCTGAATCCTAAGAGCTCTAGGGGAAACCCACTGACCATGCCCGCCTTACCAATTTCCACTTTCTGAACATGGCCACCAATCCCACCATTAGAAGCCCAAAGGATCTTGAGTTACTTCAAGCCTATGAAGTAATTCTAATAGTGGTTAACAGGCAGAAAAAGGTGGATTCTAGGGCTTCTCTTCTGGGTAAACAATCATATTAAAACTGTTTAATCTGAAGGATGCTTTGGCCATAGGGCACAGCATCATTCTCCCTTCATCCCAGAGCTGGGTACAACATGCACGATAAATGAAAGAGCACTGGCTTTGATGATTTTCCTTCTGAACTATACTCTTGAATAAACGAATGCCATTGCTAATCTTGCACAGATGAACAAAGGCTGTCTGCAAACAATAGCACCATTGTTTCCAGGCCCAGTGACATTAAAATATCATCGTGTCTCTCATCATCTTTGTCCTCATCTTCAGTTATTCCTGCTATGGAATAAGAACAGTCCAAAACAAGACATGACTCCTGCTGAGTTCAGGCCTTGCAACATATTTCGTTCCACACAAAAAAGTCATGGCTTTCTGCTGCCTGTTCTTTGGCCCACTTGTCAAAACCCACCTCGAACAACAAAGTCAGCCCTCTTCCCCACCAATAAGACTCAAAAACCATCAAAACTTGAACAATGGCTGTGTTTATTCTCCAGGCAATTTCATTTTGTAATGACACATGATGCAATCTGGTGGGATGGTTTAGTGGAATAAACACTTACTCAAAGATTTAACTACATGAAAGTAGCATTATGAAGATAATACACAGAGTCCATAGACTGTTTGGTCCTAGACTAGCAGGAGACTGAGTGTCTCAACTCTAGAATTTTCAATAAGGTCCTTCATAGGTAAGACACATCCCTGTCCTTTCCCTGATTGAGCACTTACTGTCAGGCCCTCCCTGTGACAAGCACTTCTGTGGCATTAGCTCATTTAATCCTTATGCAGCACACTGAGGTGTTGTTATTAGTTGTTATCAAGTTGGCTTCAACTCATAGCGACTGCATGTACAACTCAACAAAACATTGCCTGGTCCTGTGCCATCTTTAAGATCATTGGTACGCTAAGTCCATTGCCATGGCTACTATTTTTTTTTTTAATATAATTTTTATTGTGCTTTAAGTGAAAGTTCATAAATCAAGTCAGTCTCTCATACAAAAACCCATATACACCTTGCTACACACTCCCAATTACTCTCCCCCTAATGAGACAGCCCGCTCTCTCTCTCCACTCTCTCTTTTCGTGTCCATTTCGCCAGCTTCTAACCCCCTCCACCCTCTCATCTCCCCTGCAGGCAGGAGATGCCAACATCGTCTCAAGCATCCACCTGATTCAAGAAGCTAAATCCTCACCAGCATTCCTCTCCAACCCATTGTCCAGTCCAATCCATGCCTGAAGAGTTGGCTAAAGGAATGGTTCCTGTCCTGGGCCAGCAGAAGGTCTGGGGGCCATGACCACTGGGGTCCTTCCAGTCTTAGTCAGACTATTACGTCTGGTCTTTTTATGAGAATTTGGGGTCTGCATCCCACTGCTCTCCTACTCCCTGAGGGGTTCTCTCTTGTGTTCCCTGTAAGGGCAGTCATCAGTTGTAGCCAGGCACCATCTAGTTCTTCTGGACTCAGGATGATGTAGTCTCTGGTTCATGTGGCCCTTTCTGTCTCTTGGGCTCATAATCACCTGGTGTCCTTGGTGTTCTTCATTCTCCTTTGCTCCAGGTGGGTTGAGACCCATTGATGCATCTTAGATGGCTGCTTGCTAGCGTTTAAGACCCCAGACGCCACTCTTCAAAGTGGGATGCAGAATGTTTTCTTGATAGATTTTATTATGCCAATTGACTTAGATATCCCCTGAAACCATGGTCCCCAGATGCCTGCCCCTGCTACGCTGGCCTTTGAAGCATTCAGTTTATTCAGGAAACTTCTTTGCTTTTGGTTTAGTCCAATTGTGCTGACCTCCCCTGTATTGTGTGCTGTCTTTCCCTTCACTAAAGTAGTTCTTATCTACTAATTAGTGAATGCCCCTCTCTCACCCTCCTTCTCTTCCCCTTTTCATAACCACAAAAGAATGTTTTCTGCTCAGTTTAAACTATTTCTCAAGTTCTTATAATAGTGGTCTTACACAATATTTGTCCTTTTGCAATTGACTAATTTCACTCAGCATAATGCCTTCCAGGTTCCTCCATGTTATGAAATGTTTCACCGATTCCTCACTGGTCTTTACCGATGCGTAGTATTCCATTGTGTGAATATACCATAATTTATTTATCCATTCATCCATTGATGGGCAACTTGGTTGCTTCCATCTTTTTGCTATTGTAAACGGTGCTGCAATAAACATGGATGTGCATATATCTGTTCGTGTAAAGGCTCTTATTTCTCTAGGATATATTCCAAGGAGTGGGACTGCTGGATCGTATAGTAATTCTATTTCTAGCTTTTTAAGGAAGCACCAAATCGATTTCCAAAGTTGTTGTACCATTTGACATTCCCACCAGCAGTGTAGAAGTGTTCCAGTCTCTCCACAGCCTCTCCAACATTTATTCTTTTGTGTTTTTTGGATTAATGCCAGCATTGTTGGAGTGAGATGAAATCTCATTGTAGTTTTGATCTGCATTTCTCTAATGGCTAATGATCGTGAACATTTCCTCATATATCTGTTAGCTACCTCAGTGTCTTCTTTAGAGAAGTGTCTATTCATATCTTTTCGCCATTTTTTAATTGGGTTATTTGTCTTTCTGCAGTTGAATTTTTGCAGTATCATGTAGATTTTAGAGATCAGGCGCTAATCAAAATGTCATAGCTAAAAACTTTTTCCCAGTCTGTAGGTAGTCTTTTTACTCTTTTGGTGAAGTCTTTGGATGAGCATAGGTGTTTGATTTTTAGGAGCTCCCAGTTATCTAGTTTTTCTTCTACATTCTTTATAATGTTTTGTATACTGTTTATGCCATGTATTAGGGCTCCTAAGGTTGTCCCTATTTTTTCTTCCACGATCTTTATCATTTTAGATTTTATATTTAGGTCTTTGATCCATTTTGAGTTAGTTTTTGTGCATGGAGTGAAGTATGGGTTTTGTTTCATTGTTTTACAGATGGATATCCAGTTATGCCAGCACCATTTGTTAAAAAGACTGCCTTTCCCCCGTTTAACTGTTTGGGGGCCTTTGTCAAATATCAGCTGCTCATATGTGGATGGATTTATGTCTGGATTCTCGATTCTGTTCCATTGGTCCATGTATCTGTTGTTGTACCAGAACCAGGCTGTTTTGACTATTGTGGCGGTATAACAGGTTCTAAAATCAGGTAAAAAAAAGGCCTCCCACTTTGTTCTTCTTTTTCAGTAATGCCTTATTTATCCAGGGCCTCTTTCCCTTCCATACGAAGTTGGTGATTTGTTTCTCCATCTCATTAAAGAATGTCCTTGGGATTTGGATCAGAATTGCATTAAATGTATAGATCGCTTTTGGTAGAATAGACATTTTTATAATGTTAAGTTCTCCTATCCATGAGCAAGGTATGTTTTTCCACTTATGTATGTCTCTTTTGGTTTCTTGCAGAAGTGTACTCTAGTTTTCTTTGTATAAGTCTTTTACATCTCTGGTACGATTTATTCCTAAGTATTTTCTTGGGGGCTACTGTAAATGGCATTGATTTGGTGATTTCCTCTTCGATGTTCTTTTTGTTGGTGTAGAGGAATCCAACTGATTTTTGTATGTTTATCTTGTATCCCGATACTCTGCTGAACTCTTCTATTAGTTTCAGTAGTTTTCTTGAGGACTCCTTAGGGTTTTCTGTGTATAAGATCATGTCATCTGCAAATAGAGATACTTTTACTCCTTCCTTGCCGATCTGGATACCCTTTATTTCTTTATCTAGCCTAATGGCTCTGGCTAGGACTTCCAGCACAATGTTGAATAAGGCTACTGTATATTTTGAGCGCCTTCAGACCTAGAGCAGGGCGCACCTTCCAGCACTCTGTCAGACAATATTGTGTTGTGATCCACAGCATTTAATTGGCTAATTTTTGGAAGTACATTACCAGGTTGGAAGAAAGAACACACTGAAATAGATACTATAATTATCACCATCTGACAAATAGGGAAACTTAAAGATTGAGGTCACCCATCTACTGAGAAGAAATGGATTTCAACTCCAGATCCCATTACTTTACCTATACCCTGGATTCCATCTCCTACAAGGGTTCATACAACATTATTCAGGGCAGGGCACCTATTTCAACTGGCCACTTTTCTGCGAGGATAATATTATCAGCTTAGATCTTGCCAGTTTGTTTCATTCTTGTGATTCATAAAATCATCTTTGCACAAGCCACATGTTTTCTGTAGAGAATCGCACAATTCTAAAGAAATTTCAGACCTGGAGCTTTGGCTTTGGAAAGCAAAATGCAGGATACAAGAAGGAATTGACTCATCCATATCCTTTTATCGGTCCTTGGAGAAGCACATCATGCTTGGCAGAATACAGGGTTGCGGAAAAGAGGAAGACCCACAACGAGGTAGATTGACACAATGGCTGCAATAATGAGCTCAAGCATAACAACGATTGTAAGGATGGCGCAGGACCAGGCAGTGTTTCGTTTTGCTGTGCATAGGGTCACTATGAGTCGGATTTGACTCGACAGCACCTAACAACAACAAACAACAACATATCCTTTTATCCTGACTTCTAGCAATAAACAAGGTAGCATCAGATTCCTCTTTAAGGCAACAGCAAAACTAATTCATGAAACGGCAGGACATAGTGGGCTTACAGCTGACATGTACTAAGCGTTTGCTTGTTTGACTGGCAATGCCCTAAGCCATTAGAGAAGTCATCTCATTTAGTCATCACACCATTCCCATGGGGTAGTGTGGTAGACAGAAAATGTTCCCCCAAACGTGTGCTTGTCCTAATCCTGGAACCTGTGATTATGTTATATTTTATGATGGAGGAGAATTAAAGTTGCATATAGAATTAAGGTTGCTAATATCTACAAGGAGATTACCCGGATTATCACAGTGGACTGATGTAATCTCCATCTGAGACAATGACGTTGTCAGTGTTAACACGCTGAGAATGACAAATGATCAGCTATGAAAATTGCTTTGAGCTGCTGAATTAGCCCGAACAGCTCTGTCTCAAGGTAACAAACTTTTTAAGTTAGTGGTTCATCCTATTGGTTCGATAGGTCTTCTTTTGCGTGTTACTCACTTTATGTTATTTAATAAGACAACGTGAAGTGCACAGGCTGTCTCAGGTAGTTGGGATCTGATAAAATGTAATTATTTCTCTTCCTTTTTATGTAAGAGAAACTGGACTCAGAGAGGTTATCTGGCTTGAGAAGAATCACATTATGCCATGGCAGAGCTAGGGTTAGAATGCAGTCCTGCTTGACTCTAAAGCTTGGGCTCTGCCAAACAAACGGATATTCTCACCCTTTGTTATTTTTTTACTAGAGTTAATTACCTTCTAACAAAATATTCTGCATGGACTTGGAAGAATTACAGACAGTAAAGCAGGCCATTCAGTTTCCCCATATTGCAATTAAACTGCCTTCTGTATGTGCCTCTGACTTTAAGATTTCCAGTTGTAGGATAGGAAGTCGAAATAAACATCCTAAGCAGTAACCTCCCAAATGGTAGCAAATCTTTAGGAACAGCTCTAAGCTCTCCGGACATATTTGAAACAAAATGCAATCCCTTTACTTTTTTTTTTTTTTTAATTGTGAGATCTATTTCCTCGCCTCTGTCCTTCACACCCACGAGCTCTTCATGTGACTAATATTTAATATTCTTACTACTGGTTAAAAATCACTTCTAGTGAAAGATCTTTGTGGAGTCCAATCTAAATCAAGTCTTCTATTAGAATCAAAATTCTCACCAATCCCATTTCCTCTTCCAGGGCACTCAGAAGGACAATATTTCCTAGTTTCTCCTGCAATTAAGTTATGGTCATATGGATACCTGTTACTGTTGAGTTGATTCCGACTGACAGCAACCCTACAGAACAGAGCAGAGCTGACCCATAGGGTTTCCAAGACTATAATCTTTACAGAAACTGACTCCCACATCTTTTTCTGAAGAGCAGCTGGTGGGTTTGAACCACTGACCTTTCATAGGTTCTGGCAAATGGAATATGAGCAGAAATGATATACCCACTTCTTAGCTGGCCAAAAATGCACCTGTGCATACTCCTTGGGATTTCTCTCCCTCCTGCCACGATTATGGACACTATGTGTTGAAGGTGGTGGCACCACATGATGAAAGAAAGCCAAACACCACCTCCCAAGAGAACCACCCAACCTGCATCAGACTGCAATGGAAGAAGAAATAAAATTTTGTTTTTGTTACACCACTGAAATTTAGTTTGTTGTTGTTGTTACTGCAACATAAAAAAACAAAAACAAAAAAACATAGTCTAGCTTAACCTAAAACACACACACACAAAAAAAACATCCACACACAAAAAAAACATCAAACCCACTGCCATCAAGTTGATTCCAACTCCAAGCAATCAGAAGTCCTGGTGGCACAGTGGTTGAGAGCTCAGGATGCTAACAAAAACGTCAGCAGTCTGAGTCCACCAGCTGCTTCTCGGAAACTGGAAACTGTCCTACTCTGTCCTATGGGGTCGTTGAGTCAGAATCAACTCAATGGCAGTGGGTTAGCTTAACCTAGACTCATTAAAACAAATCTCTCATCAAAGCACTTACTTTTCCTTCATCACACTTAACACAATGTTATTAAATATTTCTTTTGCAGTTTGCCTGTTTATTTCCTGATTCCTCAGTAACCACTGTTCAGCTGTGTTATCCATCGACCCTTGTTCAATACCTGCTACATAACAGATATTCAATGAACACTTGCTCAACCAATGAACAAATGGATGTTTAGCAAATACTGAATCCACTCTATGATTTTTGTCTCTACCTCTCCGCATGTTTTATTTGTTTTTGTGCAAACCAAAGGCATATTTTCTCTCCTGGAAGACAACATCCCTACCAGGTGCTCAGCATTGAACCTTTCTTTAAGGGTAAGATTTGAAACAGGCTACAACTGGAGTTTAAAAATGAGTACAACTGTAGAGTCATCTTTTGGGGTTGATGAATGAAGAACAAAGAAGAGTTACTTAAAATTGGTTTCACCTCATGAAACCTGAATTTAGTGGAAAACTAAAGAAAAGCAACATGTCTTTCCAATTATGGTATTACAGAAAAAGAGGGAAACTTAAGGCCCAACTCTTAAGTCAAAACCAAACTGGGCTTATGGAACATAAACAAGTAACTAAAAACCTGTGTAAGCTTATACTGTCTTACTCCTCCACCATGAACTCAGGTGTTGGAGAAAATTCTAGGGCCTCCTGGGACTTGGACATTTAAATTAGGGTTTAATTTACAAAGGTGAATTTAAAAGCATCCTGCTCTAAAAGATTTAGTTATCTATCTCTTCCGAATAGCCATAGCCCTGTACCTCCGGAGCACTTTGGCAAAGGCTGGGGGTATTCCAGTGCTAGGATTCCAGCTTTCATGCTTCTCTGCTCAGTCAACAGGTACCTATTATAAACAACTCAACACACAGTTTGGCAGTAATCCCAAGGTCTCCAATCAAAAGCATCTTGTTCAATTCCATCCTTTTGAAGGATAAGTGTTTATTTGGGGTGTTTTTCTGTTACTTTGTCTTTGGTAGCTCGACAGAGTGAGCAGAACAGCTAGTAATCTAAATTGGATAATTTATTTCACTAAAGTGATAGCTCCATATTTTATTAGAACATCAGGCAAAAAGGAGCGGCTGGACATCGGATTAGATAACATCTTTCATATGTAATATGATACCATCCAGCTACTTCTCATACTCATAGATTATAGGTCAGTGAACTGGAATGGATCATTCAGTTGCAAATTCAGAAAAGGTTCACTGGATCGTTTTGTTTTTCAATTGAATGGAGACCAGGAATATAAGTCCCCTGTCCACTAGATGGCACTGGGTTTTGGGTTTTGGGGCTCTTTAATGGACCCCTGACTTTCAGCTTCCTTCGCATCTGTCAGTTTGTTGTACTGTGGGGGCTTGTGTGTTGCTGTTATGCTGGAAGCTACGCCACTGGTATTCAGATACCAGCAGGATCACCCATGGAGGACAGGTTTCAGCTGAGCTTCCACACTAAGACAGACTAGGAAGAAGGACCCAGCTGTCTACTTCTCAAAAGAATTAGCCAGTGAAAACCTTATGAATAGCAGCGGAACATTGTCTGACATAGTGCTGGGAGATGAGCCCCCCGGGTTGGAAGGCACTCAAAAGATGACTGGGGAAGAAGTGCCTTCTCAAAGTAGAGTCGACCTTAATGACGTGGATGGAGTAAAGCTTTCGGGACCTTCGCTTCCTGACGTGACACGACTCAAAATGAGAAGAAACAGATGCAAACATCCATTAATAATCGGAACCTGGAATGTACGAAGTATGAATCTAGGAAGATTAGAAATCGTCAGAAATGAAATGGAACACATAAACATCGATATCCTAGGCATTAGTGAGCTGAAATGGACTAGTACTGGCTATTCTGAATCAGACAATCATATAGTCTACTATGCTGGGAATGACAGCTTGAAGGGGAATGGTGTTGCATTCATCATCAAAAAGAACGTTTCAAGATCTATCCTGAAGTACAATGCTGTCAGTGATAGGATAATATCCATAAGCCTACAAGGAAGACCAGTTAATACGACTATTATTCAAATATATGCACCAACTACTAGGGCCAAAGATGAAGAAATAGAAGATTTTTATCAGCTGCTGCAGTCTGAAATTGATTGAACATGCAATCAAGATGCATTGACAGTTACTGGCGATTTTAATGTGAAAGTTGGAAACAAAGAAGAAGGATCAGCAGTTGGAAAACATGGCCTTGGTGATAGAAACGATGCTGGAAATCGAATGATAGAATTTTGCAAGACTAATGACTTCTTCATTACAAATACCTTCTTTCATCAACATAAACGGTGACTATACACATGGACCTCGCCAGATGGAACACACAGAAATCAAATTGACTACATCTGTGGAAAGAGATGATGGAAAAGCTCAATATCATCAGTCAGAACAAGGCCAGGGGCCGACGGTGGAACAGACCATCAATTGCTCATATGCAAGTTCAAGCTGAAACTGAAGAAAAATCAGAGCAAGTCCACGAGAGCCAAAATATGACCTTGAGTATATCCCACCTGAATTTAGAAACAATCTGAAGAATAGATTTGACGCATTGAACACTAGTGACCGAAGACTGGATGAGTTGTGGGGTGACATCAAGGACATCATGCATGAAGAATGCAAGAGGTCATTGAAAAGACAGGAAAGAAAGAAAAGACCACAATGGATCTTGAAGGAGACTCTGAAACTTGCTCTTGAATGTCAAGCAGCTAAAAAGGAAGAATCGATGAAGTAAAAGAACTGAACAGAAGATTTCAAAGGGCAGCTCGAGAAGACAAAGTAAAGTATTATAATGACATGTGCAAAGAGCTGGAAATGGAAAACCAAAAAGGAAGAACACGCTCAGTGTTTCTCAAGCTGAAAGAACTGAAGAAAAAAATTCAAGCCTAGAGTTGCAATAGTAAAGGATTCTATGGGGAAGATATTAAATGATGCAGGAAGCATCAAAAGAAGATGGAAGGAATACACAGTGTCATTATACCAAAAAGAATTAGTCGATGTTCAACCATTTCAAGAGGTAGCATATGATCAGGAACTGATGGTAATGAAGGAAGAGGTCCAGGCTGCTCTGAAGGCACTGGCGAAAAACAAGGCTCCAGGAAGAGATGGAATATCAATTGAGATGTTTCAACAAACGGATGCAGCACTGGAGGTGCTTACTCATCTATGCCAAGAAATATGGAAGACAGCTTCCTGGCTAACTGACTGAAAGAGATCCATATTTATGCCTATTCCCAAGAAAGGTGATCCAACCGAATGTGGAAATTACAGAACAATATCATTAATATCACACACAAGCAAAAGTTTCCTGAAGATCATTCAAAAATGGCTGCAGCAGTATATCGACAGGGAACTGTCAGAAATTCAGGCCGGTTTCAGAAGAAGACAAGGAACCAGGGATATCATTGCTGATGTTGGATGGATCCTGGCTGAAAGCAGAGAATACCAGACAGATGTTCACCTATGTTTTATCGAGGCATTCAACTGTGTGGATCATAACCAATTATGGATAACATTGCAAAGAATGGGAATTCCAGAACACTTACTGTGCTCATGAGGAACCTTTACATAGATCAAGAGGCAGTTGTTTGGACAGAACAAGGGCATAATGATTGGTTTAAAGTCATGAAAGGTGTACATCAGGGTTGTATTCTTTCACCATACCTATTCAATCTGTATGCTGAACGAATAATACGAGAAGCTGGACTATATGAAGAAGAACGGGGCATCAGAATGGAGGAAGACTCGTTAACAACCTATGTTATGCAGATGACACAAACTTGCTTGCTGAAAGGGAAGAGGACTTGAAGCACTTACTAATGAAGATCAAAGACCATAGCCTTCAGTATGGACTGCACCTCAACATAAAGAAAACAAAAATCCTCACAACTGGACCAATGAACAACATCATGATAAATGGAGAAAAGACTGAAGTTGTCAAGGGTATCATTTACCTTGGATCCACGATCAACAGCCATGGAAGCAGCAGACAGGAAGTCAAAAGATGCATTGCATTGGGTAAATCTGCTGCAAAGGACCTCTTTAAAGTGTTAAGAAGCAAGATGTCACCTTGAAGACTATGGTGCGCCTGACCCAAGCCATGGTATTTTCAATGGCATCATATGCATGTGAAAGCTGGACTATGAATAAGGAAGACAGAAGAAGAAGAATTAATGCCTTTCAATTGTGGTGTTTGTGAAGGGTATGGAATATACCATGGACTGCCAGAAGAACGAATAAACCTGTCTTGGAAGAAGTACAACCAGAATGCTCCTTAGAGGCAAGGATGGTGAGATTGCATCTTACACACTTTGGACATGTTGTCAGGAGGGATCAGTCTCTGGAGAAGGACATCATGCTTGGCAAAGTACAGGGTCAGCGGAAAAGAGGAAGACCCTTAACGAGGTGGACTGACACAGTGGCTGCAACAATGGGCTCAAGCATAATGATTGTAAGGATGGCACAGGGCCGGGCAGTGTTTCGTTCTTTTGTGTATGGGGTCACTATGAGTCGGAACCAACTCGATGGCACTTAACAATAACAACAACATAAAAAATTACCTTGTCAGGTTATATCCCTTGTCAATTGTTCAACATGGGCAGCAGTTCAAAGCTTTAAACCATGTCTTTCTGTAGTTTCTCTGTGGATACAGGTAGACCTGAAGGCACATACCCAGGCTGTGGTTATTATAGCTGGGGTCTTGACTCCAACAGAAAAAGAGAAAGAACAAAGGGAATGCACACAGGATTTGGAAGGGTCTTCACATCAGATGAGCAGTTCCTCTGACAAACAAACAACAGGCCACTTGCTGTTCTCACTTCCCTGCTGAAGTCTGACAAGCAGTGTGCCCCAAAATCTCCCCCTCACCCCAGCTGCCCCACACACAGTTTGGGAATGGGCAGATCATGAAAACTCAACAGTCAGCAAGGATTCTGTGGACAGCCAGCCTTGCTCAAAACCTTTATCATAATACGGCCTTCCAGTGAGTTTTAGAGACATTAGCTACACCCTGGTATTAGGACTCAAAGTTCTACACATGAAAGACAGATTCAGGCTCCTTTTTCAGCCAACAAAACCAATGTCAATCTTAAACCATCAACGAAGTGTCCTTTCCCATTCAAGCCCCAGGGTGCTCTGTGAACCCTTTTCATATATCCGGACAAGAGTGTAGATGCATTGAGGCATTGGATTGATGGCATAATGAGACAGCGTTGACCAATTTATGGGGCCTTTGTCCAGAAATTAAAAGTCAGTGGGCACATCCAATGAATGTAATGAACAAACTCAAATATAACAGGCAGGGATCACACATGACAAGCTTCAAATCAAATCTCTCCTCTGACCTCCAAAATGCCAGTAATGTCCTTTAGAACTGGATTAGACCATAGCCAATTAAGTGTGAATTCATTACATATGTTTTTGGGAATAGGCTCTTGCCTAGGCTCACCCTAATGAATTGTGGGCCTTCACGGAAATGTTCTCATGACAACTTTCAGGGAGTTGCTGGTGCTTGCCTTCTTTCACTTGTTACCCCTTAGTGCACCTTCTATGCATTACTCAGATTAGGGACTTTGTAAAGGAGGCCTTTGTAAGAGAAATAACTGAGGCAACAGTGCAGCAGAGCATGAAATCCCAATCTGGATGGTTGGCTGCTTCGTAAAATGTGACCAGGAATGGAGAAGCCAAAAACGGAGGTAGGGAACAATGTGATGGAGCTCACGGTAGCTGATGGAAAACTTCCCGACCATATCGTGACAGTTGGCCTGTGCAGGGCTCCAAATGAAATCCATTATGTTGCCCACAAAGCATGGGACTCTGGCATAGTCACTGCAAAACTGTTTCCCTCTGTGAGCTTTAAAAGTTAGCCAACAGCCTCCCACTGCTCCTCACCCTGAGAACGAGGGCCTGAAGCTGGAGAGCATCCGTTCCCACAGTGTCTCTGACAATGGGTTACAATATCTTCTTTAAAGGGAACTGAACCCATAGCACTTTAGTAAAAGGTGTAGTCTATAGCACCATAGTAAGGAGCCCTGGTGGTACAGTGGTTACATGCTCGGTTGCTAACCAAAAAGTAGGTGGTTCGAACCCACCAGTCGCTCTGTGGGAGAAAGATGTGGCAGTGTGCTTCCATAAAGATTACAGCTTTGGAAACCCGACTGGGTAGTTCTACCCTGTCCTATAGGGTCACTAGGAGTTAGAATCAACTCGACAGCAGTGGGTTTATAGCAGCATTGTCACTCAAGGGCAGCTGGTCTCAACAACAAATGCCGTGGGGCCTGGTAAATCAGTAACTAACCAAAGTCCAAGCACCAAAGTCTGGGAATAGAAAACATTTTTGTAACGAATTAAGACCTATTTTAATAATATAACTAATAACGTCATGCCTACCCACCTGCATTCTGGATGATTTTCCTAAGTGGAACGCAAATGGGTAACTGTAACTCTAGGCAGGCACTGGTGTGTGTCAAGCATGGCAACATCACTGATTACTTATTTCATGATAGACAACACTGAAAACTTTAAGAAGTGAATGGTCCCATAAGGGCTGAAGTACCCTATGCCAACCTCCTGTGAAATGCCAGTCCCAGGAACAGAACCAGTGCATGGCCTATACCTAAACTCCATCTAGCTAAAGCAAATGAAAGGAGGTATCTCCTTGTGTTGAAAGACAGCCTTACTTGGATTCTATGAAATAATCCATTCCTGGGTCTTCGTGGACATGCTACTTGCCATAGAAATGCTGGCTCCATGGAAGAACTGAAGTTAAATGTGTCAATGGGGCTCTAATTGGTTTAGCTTTATCCTACGTGAACAGGATGGTGCTTAAAACATCTGAGCTAGTGGTGCTATCTCCAAAGAGGCAGAGAAATCAGAATGGATCAGTCCGTTCTTCTATGACAACTACACGATTAGAGAGGAGTCCATGTGAATCATCTTCATCACCACTTACTACAGGTGAGCTTCAATATAACTGAAGTGTTTGTCTGGGACAACACCTATTTTCAGATTTGAGCAAGACAGTAGGCTTCAGACACACATCCTTATAACAAATCTCAAACTTATTAAGTTAGGATCAGGACATTATTTGAGGCAACATATTCTCCTAAACAAGAAGATGGCTGTATTTTATAATCATATCAAATAATCCAAACAGGGTTATTTCAAACATTTTAGTTACAGAAGAATTCTTGGGAGGCTCAGACTGAATTAAATGACTCAGCCCTGTGCTAAGTCAGTCATTAACGACAGTGGTCATCAATAGAGACAAAACACTGTCAATGCCTTCTCTGAAGAACCCTGAGTTCTTGGATTTTTCTGCTATAGAGTCAATAGTTCATTCAAGAAAAACCAACCAAGCAATGACAATTTAAAAAACCCTTAGAACTAACTGCACCACCAGCCATTTTCCCAGGGACTAGGGACAACACGCTAAAAGAGGCCGAGTTTGGTAGCACCAAGATTTACCTGGGAGAGGAAATAAGGTAAGCCCAGAAGAAGGAAAAAGGAAGTAAGAATTTTAAATTAGGCTGAAGATCTAAAATAAATATGGCGAAATGTTAATATCTGCTAATTCCAGAGTGGGTATTCAGTACATTTGAAATATTTCACAATTTAAAAATAATAAAGTCAATCTTTTGGAGACTGAGCCATTTTTTAAAATAAACAAGTAGGAAGACAGGTGTGGTTGGCTATGCACGGGCTGGGCCAGCTTCACTTCTAGGACCCATGGCAACATCACACCTGTGAACTGCAGCAAGCCCACCAGAAGGGTCTATGGCGCTGTCTTCAATTCCCTCTCCACCCTCTACAGGTGTGCTTCCGTTTGACAAAATTTCCCATTTGAGTCAAGGAAGTATAAGTGTCCCAAGGGGGCAGGGGAGCACATGGCCATGGACATGAACAACAAACCATGCCTGCACCATTTCTTTCAAAAGGCAATGAAATAAGACATTTTGAACAACAGGAAGGGAGTGGCACATTTGGGTCATCACCTTCTTTCGGGTGATGTTGTGTCTCTTGGCCCAAACACCTCTTGTTAAAGAGATTCCATTCCAGTACAAGCACACGTTATTCTGATCCCCAACGCCTGGGTTATCAGAAAGAATTACCAAGTGAAAAAAGAAAGTCAGTGGCTCAACAATTTTTATCAAGACACATAGCCCCATGGAGATCACTGAGCTGTCAACAAGGGGCAAAGGCAAAAATCCATTTGCCAGGTATCAAAAATTGGTTAAAAAAAATAAAGAAAGAAGTAGAAACTATTTGCAGACGGGGGATCCAGCATTCCCCTCACAGAAGAGTTTAGCTGTCCCTACCAGTCCGTTAAAATGTTTCAGGAACATACTTGTACTGCAGTATTTCTAATGTGGCTGTCACACTACATTTAATGCAGAAAAGATGTATTTTTAAATGATCCAGTTACTCTGAGGGCTTTGGCTTATAAAAAGCCTTTTTTTTATTGAGATTCTAAATTCCAGTCTGAATAACCTTTCAATTTGTTCCAGTAATTTTTTCCTCTCCCGCATTTGCATTGGCAATACAGCTGGAGTCATTTCAAAGCTGGGGCCCTGAGCACTGAGCCTTTTGTACCAAGTCTCCCCCTTCAGCATCGATGGTGGGTGCCAGATTTGACATTTCTACGAAGCTGTTTGCACAAGAAAAACCACTTGCTGTTCAAAGATCAAGATTAAAGCAAGCTTAGGAAAGAAAGAGAGCATGTAGTATTTTTTCATCACTCCTTTAATTACCTGGGGGTTGAGTTAGGGGATTGAACTATGAATTATGTCACTTCGAGATTCCTCAAGTAGTTAAAAGTGCCTTAAACAAACATGGTTCTCTCTTGATATCACTGTCTACATCCCAAAGCCAGTGTTTCATTATCAAACCATCACTTTCTCTCATACACCGTGGTTAGCTCTCTGGCTCTATGTTTTCCAACCTGGAACTTGAGCGACGCTCATTACACCTTCAATGTGGAGAGATGAACGATGTGGAAACACTGTCACATTTCACGTGACATCATAGGAAAAAGACACACTTACAAAGGTGGTAAAACTTCTAAAGTATCCCATGGAATTGCCATCAAAACTTGGTAGAAGGATAACAAATGTATATAAAGGCCCTACTTTATGGGGCCCCTGAGTGGTACAAACTGTTAAGCACTCAACTACTAACCAAAATGTTGACGGTTTGAACCCACCCAGATGCGCCCTCGAAGATAAGCTTGGTGATCTGCTTCTGAAAGGTCTCAGCCTTGACTTGGCAACTAGTTTGGTTTGGTTTTTTTGATCTACTGTGATAGATGCTTTTAGGAATATGTTCTTTCCAAAAAAAAAAAAAAAATCTATAAATAACGCAAGTTGGATACCGTTCCAGTTATGGGGACCCTGGTGATTTTGCAGGTATCACCCAAGACTCTGAAAACGACTTTTACATTTAGTTTACTGGAATAAGATTAGGACTGTAAAATACTGAAAGGAAAATTCTAGCCCTGAATGGCTTAAATAAACCTTGTGTAGGTTAGTATAAATATGTCAACTTCATGATACCTTGTCGAAAAGAAAACTTGTAGATCATGTTTTATAGGAAACGAACATTTACAACACATAAACAATTATTTTGAGCATTTCTTGTAGCAGTAGCTAGGATTACTGGGTATAGAAAAAATGGGAAAAGGAAGCCAGGTAGAATTTCTGAAATGACTTACAAGTAGCTTTTACTAGGCTTCATGCCCATAGCAGGAATCTATTTTCAGTACAATTACTGGCTTTCAACAGCCTTGATGATACCAGCAGTTTCTCATATAACTTGTTGATGATCCACTTTCAAATACTGAATGACTATTTTTAGTGGACCGTACATGTTTTGTTGTTGTTGTTGCTAGGTGTCGAGTCAGTTCTGATTCATAGCGACTCATGTACAACAGAATGAAGCACTGCCCAGTCCTGTGCCATCCTTAAAATCGTTGTTATGTTTGAGCCCATTGTTGTAACCACTGCATCAATCCAGCTCACTGAGGGTCTTCCTCTTTTCTGATGTCCCTTTAATTTTTTTTTTTTTTTTTTTACTTTACCAAGCACGATGTCCTTCTCCAGGTACTGGTCCCTCGTGATAACATATCCAGAGTACATAAGATGAAGTCTCACCATCCCTGCTTCTAAGGAGAATTCTAGCTGTACTTCTTCCAAGGAAGGTTTGTTCAGTCTTCTGGCAGCCCATGGTATAGTAAATATTCCTCACCAACACTATAACTCAAATGCATCAATTATTCCAGCTTTCGCATGCATATGAGACAATTTAAAATAACATGACTTGGTTCAGGTACACCTTAGTCCTCAAAATGATATCTTTGCTTTTTTAACACTTTAAAGAGGTCTTTCGCAACAGATTTGCCCAATGCAATATGTCGTCTGATTTCCTGACTGTTGCTTTGATAGTGGGTCCAAGTAAAATGAAATCCTTGACAACTTCAATCTTTTCTCCATTTACCATGATGCTGCTTTCTGGTGCAGTGTGAGGATTTTTTGTTTTCTTTATATTAAGGTGTAATCCACACTGATGGCTATAGTTTTTGATCTTCATCAATAAGTGCTACAAGCCCTCTTCAGCAAGCAAGGTCGTGTCATTTGCATATCACTGGTTGTTAATGAGTCTTACTCTAATCCTGATGCCCCATTCTTATTCATATAGTACAGCTTCCTAGGTTATCTGCCCAGAATAAAGATTGAATAAGTATGGTGAAAGGATACAACCCTGACACACACCTTTCCTGATTTTAAACCATGCAGTATCCCCTCGTCCTGTTCAAACAACTTTCTCTTCATCCATGTATATAGGTTCCTCATAAGCACAATTAACTGTTCTCTAATTCCCATTATTTGCAGTGTTATCTATAATTTGTTATGACCTACATAGTAGAATGCCATTGCATAGTCAATAAAACACAGGTAAACATCTTTCCGGTATTCTCTGCTCTCAGCCAGGATCCATCTGACATCAGCAATGATATCCCTGGTTCCATGTCCTCTTCTAAATTCAGCTTGAATTTCTGGCAGTTGTCTGTTGATACATTACAACAGCCACTTTTGAATGATCTTCAGCAAAAATTTACTTGCGTGTGATATTAATGATATTGTTCGACAATTCCCGGGTTCTTTGGATCACCTTTCTTTGGAAGGGGCACATATGTGGGTCTCTTCTTGTTGGTTGGGCAGGTAAGCTGTCTTCCAAATTTCTTGGCACAGATGAGTGCTTCCAGCATTGCATCCATTCCTTGAACTACCTCAGTTGGTATTCTGTCAATTCCTGGATGCTTGTTTTTCACCAGTGCCTTCAGTGCAGCTTGGACTTCTTCCTTCAGTGCCACCGATGCTTGATCACATGCTATCTCTTGAAAAGGTTGAGTGTTTACCAATTCTTTTTGGTACAGCGATTCTGTGTATACCTTCCATCTTCTTTTGATGTTTCCTGCATTGTTCAATATTTTCCCAGTAGAATCATTCAATATTGCAACCAGAGGCTTGAATTTTTTCTTCAGTTCTTTCAGCTTGAGAAATGCTGAGCATGTTCTTCCCTTTTGGTTTTCTAATTCCAGGTCTTTGCACGTTTCATTTTAATACTTTCTCTTCTTGAGCCACCCTTTGAATCTTCTGTTCAGCTCCCTTATGTCATCATTTATTCTATTCGTTTTAGCTACTTGACTTTCAAGAGCAAGTTTCAGAGTCTCTTCTGACATCCATTTTGGTCTTTTCTTTCTTTCCTGTCTTTTTAATGACTCTTTGCTTTCATCACATATGATGTCCTTGATGTCATCCTACAACTCATCTGGTCTTCTGTCATTAGTGTTCAATGAGTCAAATCCTTCTTCCTAATCTTAGTCTGGAAGCTCCGCTGAAACCTGTCTACCATGGGTGCCCCTGCTGGTGTTTGAAATATCAGTGGACTAGTTTCTAGCATCAGAGCATCATGTAAGTCTCTGCAGTATGACAAACTGACAGATGAGTGTGGGCACATACTTTAGTTGGCAGAAATAAAGGTAATTTACAAGACTGGGGATGATTTTTAAAGTCTAGAAAGAAAATTCAGTTCAGTGGCCAAATCCGTTTTTTTTTTTTTTTAAGATCCAGAGTCTCTTAACAAGCGCTCTAAAAAGAACCTGACTCCTTTCATCCAATGTGGTGTAGTTCAACTCCAGATTTAGAGTAGAGAATTTGGTTGCCTCTGTCTTTCGAATAATTACTGATATGATAGCTCATACTTTTTGAGGACATTCTGGGATTTGGGGGAGGCAGTGCAGTGGCTACAAGCTAGAGCTCTGGGGTCCAGTGGATTGGTGTTAGGTCCTAAATCCTCCAGCGGGCAGTTGTGAGGCTAGGCAAGTTATATTTTAATCCTATAATAAAGAACTCATGATAGCACCTACCTCACAGGACTCCTGGGAGAATTAAGTGAGATAACTTACAGAAGGCCCTTTGCATACAGCCCAACACTGTATAAAATCAAATAAATAAAAATCTATTTTTTCCATAACATAGTTATTTACCATTCTTCTACCAACTGGTTATTTATTCAATGGCTCATAGGTTGTAAAACACTATGGTATAACCACATATGTCAAGAAAAATAAGAACTCAGCAACCCGACTGTTAGTTATTGAAGGCATTTTCTAAAGCAGTGCTGTCTAACAGAACTTTCTGTACTGACAGAAATGTTACATATCTGTGCTAACATGGTAGCTACAAGCTACATAAAATGACTCAGCACCTGAAATGTGGTTAGTGCATCTGAGGAACTGAACTTTAAATTTTATTTAATTTTAATTAAGTATGAATTTAAATAGCCACGTGTAGCTTGTGGCCACCATACTGGACAGCACAGTTAGCCCTGGACTTAGAGAAAATAGGTAGAATAGCATAAATAGACAAAGAAATGAGTATCAGTGGGATAAACCACATTTGGGTGACAACGATTACCTAGCATTTGGCCAGCATGTACTGAGAGGCCACACAGGTGGTGAAGCTGAGCATGAGCTTGGGAATCGGACTGTTTTAGATTCAAATCCTGAATCCATCACTTACAGTGTGTGACCCTGAATGAATCAGTTAGCTTCTTTGAGGCTTGGTTGCCCCCCGCCATGGCTAGGTGGTACAGGTGCCTAATGAAAGCCTGCTCCCCCGCTAAGGAAACCCATCGGTGACAACTACGTGCAGCCTGCCAGCATCACACATAGCTCACAAGCACACAGGACCCACACAAGCACACAGTTTAACCTCATGGTTAATATAGTGGTTTGGGCTGGCAGGTTTTTGGTCATTCATTCAACAAGTATTAACCATGTGGTGGACACTAAAGGGATAGAAAAAAAAGCTAAAACTGTTGTTACATGCTAAGTGCTTTCCATACATCACCTCACTTAATCTCATGGCAGCCCAGGATGGAGGCAATATTATTATCCTCATTTTATGTATATGATAAATTGAGCCATAGGGTGGCTGAACAGCTCACCCAAAGTCATACAGCAGAGGAGGGACCAAAGCCTAGTTGGATGAAGTCCCAGTTCAAAAGGGCCACTGGAGAGAAACACAACAATAAATGAAATGCGTTCCTGTAATAAAATACTACTAGTCTATTTTTTTTAGTCTAACAAGGAAAGTAAGACATAAACAGCAGGCAAGATAACACAAGGTAAAAAGGGATACACCTGTTGTCACAGTGGAGATAGGAAGAAGCCAAAGGGAAATGCTGGCTTCTGGGTAACCTAAATGTGGAACAAGTGGCTAGGTGGACAAAAAGATTGTTTTCCAAAGGAGGAGGTGGCCCTGGTTAAAAAATGGCAGGAGTGTGACACTCCTGTGCCCTGTTAAATGAGGCACTCACATACCTTCACATCTCAGCTACTGGCCAGGACTGGAGCGGCAAGGCTTATCCTAGGACCTCAAGCCCCTTTGTCACCTGTTCCTCTAGCATTCTGCCCAGTCTCTTCCCTCCTCCTACCTCTGCTGCTGCTTCTCCCAGGCATCTATCATTGCCTGGCCCATCAGAAGGAAGGAACACAGTTTGTAATACGCAAAACCAGATGCTACCAGCTACCTATGACTGTGGGAGTTACTTTTTACCCCCTTGGGTTTTGTCATGCCTTAATGCCTTCGCCTTATTTTTATCTTAAGTCTTCTGGGCAAGTTCAGGGTCTTCTTCTGTGTTTCCAATGAAGCACACTGTCAACACCCAGTAATTGTGAAATAATGACAGTAATTACACCCTTCTTACCTAAATGCCTCCTATGGTTTCAATAATCTTCGATTCCAGTCTGAAGCCCTTGTTGAGCTGCCTGCGTTGACGTAGCTGGTGGTGATTTATACAAGCTTGAGCTGTCTCTCCCAAACATCCTTGTACTTCTACAAACTGTTATGTTTGGGGGAAAAAGCACAGGGCGAGAGAGAGAATATATACAGGCCATTGCCTGCGTATCAGTTTATAAAATGTATCACAAGAGATGAAAACTGTTAGGCAAATGTATTTATTTCTACTCTGGGAACATTTTACCTAGTTGCACTGTATTGCCTGCCCTGAGTGTTCTAGTCATGTTTTATTTTGATGTAAGAATTCTGCTTACTTGGGCGTTTTCATCTCTTCAAAGACAACTGCAAGCAGGAGGCAGAGATTCTGTTTTAATCCTTTGCTTGCCTCCCCCCTCCCCCTCCGCCTCCAATGTCAAGCATTTTTGTTCAGCATTTTCAAAATCAATAGGGACCAAAAACATATCAAAATGAATATCAGATCACTCAGAGCAGAATATTAAGCACGTCTTATGTTTTTCTAAGGCAACTTTTAAAAAAGAGACCAGAAACAAAGCAAGTTGAAAGTTTATGAAAACAGACAACTTGAGCTGTATTCTATTTCCCTTTGTCAAGAAGCCAGTTCTTTTGAAAGCGTTCAAAGGAAAACAGAATTGTGACTCATCTTCTAAACAAACACCATCCCTGTATGTCAATAAGTTAACCTTCCCCCCAGCTCCTGACATCCGAAATCATTCCCCCCAATTTGCTATTCACATTCCTGAGACTACTCCTTGGTTACAAATCCTGCCATTGCTGCTATTTAGTTGGGCATCAGGCAGTTTCCAGGGAAGCACCCATGAGTAATCAATCGTCACTGTCATCTGGCTGTAGCTTGAAAATAGGACTTGGATTGTTTGCAGTCAATTGTTTTAAATGAAGGTTAGGAGAGAGCCTCAGCAATGACAATAGCGACCTCAAAAAAAAAAAGCAATAAACAAAATTTCTGTTTGTGGAAAGTGTTGGTAAGATAACATATTGTACGCAATTTAAAAAATAAGAATGAATGCCAGGCCAACAATGTAAATGATCATGCCCACTGGCAAAATGGAACCCTGGGAGAAGAAATAAGTCTGGGTAAAGGAAAACGGAATTAGCTGCTCCATCTTAAAGATATTTAGCAAAGATCCTTTCTTCTCTCCTCCTCCACCCCCTTCTCAGCAGTGGCTTTGGCCTCCATTAAAATGGGTGATATGAATTCACGGAAGGTAGTGGGTCTGGGTTTTAGTTAGGAAAGGACTAGAAGTATCTTGCCTACAGCACTCTTGCTCCAACTCCCCCTCTCTGGAATGCATGAAAAATAAGTTAAGTGTGCAGGCTGCTCCACTCCCTTGCAGGCCACAGGAGTGTGGGGCACCTGGCAGCCAGGGGGAGGGAAGAAACAGGAAGGAGCAGAAGAGGCCAACAGAGGGTAATGAACATGTGTGACTGTGAGGGAGGTTTCTACTGAAACAGTCAGGGAGGGTCTTTTTCTCTGCAAATTTGAAACCTTTTCCTGTCCCTCGAAACTGGTGACCTTAGGAACAGGTGATGCTACTGCTACCAAAAAGTCCCCCTTGGAAAAGAAGAATGTTCATCTCAAACATGCCTTACGGGAATTTCATTGAGGTTGTTGAGTCTCCCTGAAAGCACAAAGATTTCGTATTCCTCTTTGGGTCTTAGAGGGCATGCACGAAAAGCAAGTAGGGATTAAGCCACCCCCCTCACCAGGTGCCTCCATCATTTGTTAAAAGTCAGAGCTGGTCTGCCTGGTGAGGCTGTCTCCTCCCCCAGAGCCAATCTCCCTGGGTCTAAGCCAAGTGCAGGTGGGGTATGTGAGAAGAGGACATCACTGGCCAATAAAGTTTAACCATTTAGTCGCCTTGCCCAAGAACCGTCCTTTCCTTGAGCATTCCCCTTGAGAGCTGGAATGAGACTTGGATGCCCTATATCACCACTCTTATTCAACATCGTGCTGGAGGTCCTAGCCAGAGCAATTAGGCTAGATAAAGAAATAAGGGGCACCCAGATTGGTAAGGAAGAAGTAAAAGTATCTCTTTTGCAGATGACATGATCTTATACACAGAAAACGTTACAAAATCCTTAAGAATGCTGAAACTAATAGAAGAGTTCAGCAGAGTATCAGGATACAAGATAAACTTACAAAAATCAGTTGGATTCCTCTACATCAACAAAAAGAACATCAAGGAGAAATCACCAAATCAATACCACTTACAGTAGCCCGCCAAGAAGATAAAATACTTAGGAATAAAATCTTACCAGAGATGTAAAAGACCTATACAAAGAAAACTACAAGACACTACAGCAAGAAACTAAAAGAGACTTACATAAGTGGAAAAACATACCTTGCTCATGGATAGGAAGACTTAACATCATTATAAAAATGTCTATACTACCAAAAGTGATCTTTAGATTTAATGCAATTTTGATCCAAATTCCAATGACATTTTTTAATGAGATGGAGAAACAAATCACCAACTTCATATGGAAGGGAAAGAGGCCCTGGATAAGTAAAAAAAAAAAAAAAAATTAAAGCATTACTGAAAAAAGAAGATCAAAGGTGGAGGCCTTACTCTACCTGATTTTAGAGCCTCTTATACCACCACAGTAGTCAAAACAGCCTGGTACTGGTACAACAACAGATGCATAGACCAATGGAACAGAATTGAGAGTCCAGACAGAAATCCATCCACGTATGAGCAGCTAATATTTGACAAAGGCCCAGAGTCAGTTAAATGGGGAAAGGACAGTCTTTTTAAAAAATGGTGCTGGCATAAGTGGATATCCACCTGCAAAAAAATGAAACAAGACCCATACCTCACGCCATGCACAAAAACAAACCCAAAATGGATCAAAGACCTAAACATAAAATCTAAAATGGTAAAGGATCATGGAAGAAAAAGTAGGGACAATGCTAGGAGCCCTAATACGTGGCATAAACAGTATACAAAACATTACCAACAATGCAGAAGAAAAACTAGATAACTGGGAGCTCCTAAAACTCAAACACCTATGCTCATCCAAAGACTTCACCAAAAGAGTAAAAAGATTACCTATGGAATGGGAAAAGTTTTTAGTTATGACATTTCCAATCAGCTCCTGATCTCTAAAATCTACTGATACTACAAAAACTCAACTACAAAAAGACAATCCAATTCAAAAAAACAGGCAAAGGATATGAACATGCACTTCACTAAAGAAGGCATTCAGGTAGCTAACAGATACATGAAGAAATGTTCACAATCATCAGCCATTAGAGAAATGCAAAACAAAACCACAATGAGATTCCACCTCACTCCAACAAGGCTGGCATTAATCCAAAAAACACAAAAGAATAAATGTTGGAGAGGCTGGAGAGACTGGAACACTTACACACTGCTGGTGGGAATGTCAAATGGTACAAGCACTTTGGAAATCGAATTGGTGCTTCCTTAAAAAACAAGAAATGGAACTACCATACGATCCAGCAATCCCACTCCTTGGAATATATTCTAGAGAATTAAGAGCCTTTACACGAACAGATACATGCACATCCATGTTCACTGTAGCACTGTTTACAATAGCAAGAAGATGGAAGCAACCAAGGTGCCCATCAATGGACGAATGGATAAATTATAGTATATTCACACAATGGAATATGATGCATCGATAAAGAACAATGATGAATCTGTGAAACATTTCATAACATGGAGGAATCTGGAAGGCATTATGCTGAGTGAAATTAGTCAGTTGCAAAGGACAAATATTGTACAAGACCACTATTATAACTGGAGAAATAGTTTAAAGAGAGAAGAAAATATTCTTTGATGGTTACAAGAGGAAGGAGGGAGGAAGGGAGGGAAAGATGGGTTTTCACTAATTAGATAGTAGATAAAAATAAAAAAAGAACCGTCCTTGACCTTGTTCCAAAAATCAGAACCAACCCAATTGCTATGGAGTTGATTCCAACTCATGGAGACCCCAGGTGTGTCAGAGTAGGACTGTGCTCCATATAGTCTTCGATGGGTGCTTTTCAGAAGTAGGTCACTAGGCTTTTCTTTCAAGGCATCTCTGGGTGGAACAGAAGCTCCAACCTTTTGGTTAGCAATAGAGCATATTAACTGGGCCACCCAGAGAACTGCTCTTAGTCCACACACCTGTGAAGGATGGATAGGTTCAAACTACTGATCTTTAGGTTAGTACCCGTTTAAAAAAAAAAAAAAAAGTTGCCGTCGAGTTGATTCCGACTTACAGCAACACTATAGAACTGCCCCACAGGGTTTCCAAGGAGCGCCTGGTGGATTCGAACTGCCGACCTTTTGGTTACAGCTGTAGCTCTTAACCACTACACCACCAGGGTTAGTACTTGAGCACAAATATTTGCGTCATTCAGGGACCTTAACAGAAACTCAGTGTCCCCTAAACATTGAGTCTTCCTTTCCCCTCTCTCCCTCCTGCCTCTGGTAGCCACTGGTAAACTTTAGTCTCTATATACTTGCCTATTCTAGATATTTTGTACAGTGAGATCATAGAATATTTGTCTTTTCATGAGAACTTCCACTCCTGGGTATATACACAAAAGAATTGAAAGCAGGAATGCAAACAGGTACTTGTACACCAATGTTCACTGTAGCACTACTCACAATAACTAAAGGTGGAAACAGCCTAAATGTCCATCAACAAATGAATGGATAACCATAATGTGGTATATAACATGGACAAACATAATGGAATACTGCATGTACATACCACATTATGTTTATCTATAAAGAGAAATAAAATTCTGATACATGCTACAACATGGATGAACTCTGAAAGCAAGCCTTGTTCTTCCCACATGCTTCTCATCTCTGAAATGACAAGTGATGAAAACCATCCTCTGACATTGGCTTAGCAGACCCCACAATGGTAGCCTGGGTAGGAAGTGGCTGGCTGGCTGGCTCTATTTGCAAATAAGAGCACTTCTCTAAAGCAGCATTTTCCAACTTTATTACAGATAAGAATCATCCTGGATGGTTACTAAAATGCAAACACCTGAGGCCTAAGACCCAGGGTTAGGTACCTTGGGGATGAGTTCAGGAATCTGACTTTTTAAGAGTTCCGAGAGACTACAAAGCTAGCAGCCCTCGAATCATGTGTTGAGGAAAGTGCTTCTCACCTCTGTCTTTCTCCAAGCAAAAGAACTCTGTGCACACTCTTGGATCTGTAGGAAACAGGCCTAGAGGCAATGGAAAGCTAGAAAGGATGGTTTTTAACATAATACTGCTGGCTACTTTAAGAGTTTATATTCAGTTAACAAATGTTTAAAATGTTTTCCAGAGGGTTTAATGCTGGGGCAAAGATGGTGGGGCGGGGGGGGGGGGGGTCTTTCATGAAGCAGAACCACAGGAAAACTGGGTTGGCCAAGTGGTGTGGTAATGGTAGGTACACATCCAGCCAAAGGCCATAAGTAAGAAGAAAGAATAAGAGTTAGGGAGGGGTGAGGCAGTGGAACTAAGCCCCATTCTTCCCTTCTTACACCTGCCACTGCCAGATTCCCTGACTACATACCTCTCCACTGATAACACAGTGCACAGGCACCTACCAGATGAATTCCACCAGAGAAGCAAAACCACCTCTGAAGAAAACATTCCATGACAAGGAAAAGCAAACAACAGGAATTACGTAATCAGCCATTGAAGGAAGTCAAACGCATTTCTATGCACTGGAGATAGCACCAGCCTCATGGGCTTTGGGGAATATTATCTCACTGTCAGTGCAGCAGGAAGCTGACTCCTCCTCCCTCGCCATGTGGCAAGTCACTGCTGCTGGAATGAGGACCTTCTAACCAACCTTCTCCAGATGAAATGTGAAGGCTGCAGGAGTCCACCCCAGTCTGCTGACTTACGGAGGCACTGGTGCAAAGCACAGATAACACCAGTCATTATTTGTTAAGTTACAGCTGTCAACAGCTATAATTGAAGCTACTAAAAAGATTCTTATCTGATTGTAATGATGGGGTTACTAGAAGCCAGAAACACAGAGATTTACGACAAAGCAAATCTCAAAGCAGTAGAGGAGTCAAAGCAGAGAGAAAAATGCCGAACAGGGACACGCCCCGCTCCTCCACCTTGGCTGTGCCTCCCAGCTCTTTCCCCAGTTTTACAGACCACGGTGGGGAGAAAAGACGTAAAGACAGAAAAGAGAAAGAGGGGCAGAAAGGAGAATAAGGAGCAGAGATCTTTTCAACGGTTCAATAGACCGTTTACCAGTTGCTGCCATCAAGTCATCCTGACCCACGCAACCTCAATATGTGTCAGAGGAGAAGTGTCTTCCACAGGGTTTCCAATGGCTGATTTTTCAGAAGTCGATAACCAGGCATTTCTTCCCAGGGGCTTCAGGGTGGACTCACACCTCCAGCCTTTTAGTTGGCAGCAGAGCACATTAACCATTGGTACCGCCCAGGGACTCCTTCAAGAACATCAGCCAAAGCAAAAGCCATTAAGGAAAGAATTGATCATCTGACTTCATAAAAATTTAAAATTTCCACACAGTAAACACTACCACAAAAATCAAAAGTCAGACAAAAACTGAGAAAATTATTCTTAGAAGACGACAAAGGTTAATGTCCTGATATAAAGACCCATTACAAATCAATAAGGAAAAAAGGGATTCCTTGAGTTAAGGCAAAAGGAGGCAAAGGGCATTGATTCACAGAGAAACAGAAATGATATAAAATCTTACTGGTAAAGAAAAAAAGCAGCTGCAAATTAAGAGGAGATTATACTTATTCTGCAATGAGACTGGCTAAGATGTTTTAAAAGTTTACACGTAGCAATAGCTAGTAGGTGGCAGGAAGACGACACAGTATGCTGTTAGTGGACACGTGCATAAAGGGCCATTTGGAAACAGGTGTCCATCCATAAGCTTTAAAATGCCCTCAACTTTGGATCCAACCATTGCACTTCCATGCATTTATTATCTTAGAAACAACCTGCAATATGCACAATGATTACGCTTGGGAATTAAAAAAAAAAAAAAAGGCAAAGGAAAACCTAAGCTCGAATACTACTCAGTCACTGAAATCACGTTTTTGTAAAGTATTTCATGACGTGACAAAATGGTGATGATGCAATAGACAGGTGGGGCTAGGCAAGACTCGAAGTTATATAGTATGACACTCAATTTGTAGAAAAAAAAATCTAGAAAAAATATCCTAAGATTTGGACTCTGTGTTCCCTAAAGGACACATCTCTAGGAAACTTATTTTTTCCTTATATTTGTCCATCTTTTTTCAGTTCTCTAGAGAGAATAGGTACTGTTTTTATAATTCAAACATAAACAAAATGCATACAATACAGTTACAAAAATAGACCAAAAAAGAAAAAGAATACAAGAAGGATGGGAGCAAGCAGAGGAAGAGGTGAGCAGAATGGGCTCTTCTCTCAAAAGCCGAGAAGCTCCAACACAGCTAGCAGAACCATGGGCCCCTTCTTGAAGCAGCTCCTTGAGTACGTGATCTTGGTTGACCCCAAAGCATTTCCCAACTGTCTGTCACAGGATCTGAGGGCATGAACTGGTCCTGTGGTCACCAAATGCCATTAGACAGGACAGCCAGTCCATAAAAACCCATTTTCATGAATCCAAGGTGAAACAATGAAAATTATAAGAATGTAGAGAGTTTTTCATAAAGTTAAATGTATTTCATTCAAACGGTTGTCCTTTAAGAAAATATCCTTCCCACATTTTAGGACTAAAATGCCTATTCCTCTATGAGATGATGAGAAAATAGATTTAAAAGTTGGTCTATTTTGTCCTTTTTAACAACCTGACCAAGCAAAATAACTCCATACAACTGCATTTTTGACATGTTACTGGCCCATGAAATCTAGGCATCTGGTAGTCAACTACCCAATCTATAAGTGAGACAGATAGGGTTACCTCTGCTAGCGGAACAAAAGAGCTGTTGAAAGATTACCATCTATAAGTTGGGTAAACAGGAACCACATCCTGTTAACATGAGATAAGGTTGAAACAACCTGTGAATTACTATCTCCTTAGTGTTCTTCTAGTCCCTTCCCCCTTTACAGGCTACCGCATGTGCAGAAGAAAAGTGTGACCCCTCTTTAACCTTCCTTAGCCCCCCGAAGATGGTGATGTGTGCCAGAGATCAGTGCGCTTGCACTATATCCCATAATAAGTGATGCCAAGGGCTGCCATGAGGACGCCATCTTGAATAACAGCAGGTTCCATCTTGGATTCCAGATGCGTATGCAACCTAATTAACACGCACCACCATTCTGAGAAGTACCCGTTCCTTGAAAGAAGCGCACTAAATATTCATTACGCTATTGTCTCCACTGAACCCATATAAGTCCTAGTCTTGCCTCCCTTTTCGAGTCAGTCTGTTGGAGAGGCTTACTCCCCCACTGACTCCTTGTGCTTGACTCAAGTAAAATAAAGCTTGCTGAAGATAAAATTTGTCTTTCGCATGTATTCTTACTTGGGAAAAGACAAGGACTCTTTGTGTCAGACTGGCAATTGGTAACATAAGCAGTAATTAAAAAAAGTTGGCAATTTTTCTGCAGGCCCTTGCTGAGTAAGTTCTTAGCAGAGAATGAAAGACAATGCATTAGAGTAGAGCAGGCTTGCCATGGCAGAGGCATCTGTAGTAGAAGAGCAATGACAAAAATCTGTAGTAGAAGAGCCTTTCTAAAAAGGCTGCCAGAGACAAGCAGAATGAAAGAACACGGTACCTGGATGCTGCTTGAATTTCCTGTCGGTGACTGGGTTGTGGGTGACTTGATTGCTGATGGGTTGTGTTCACATAGCTGAGGACTGGGAGTTTCTAAGAAATTTCTATAGGTTCCAGAGCTGAAATGGAAGCTCAGTTCTAACTACTGTCAGGAAAGTCACCTGGCTCTGACCATGGAAATAAGAAAGTAGGGAGGGCGTGAGTCGAACTCGGCACCCAGGCCCCTCATGGGGCACCACTGTTCCATGGCTCCATGCTCCCACTACAGGCTCAGTGCTGGGCAGTGTGGCAGGACAAGCAAAAGGGAATGTGTGAGGTGACATTTTTTTAAATGCTCTCCTTACTAGAGGAGGCTTGGTTTAAAAGAGAACCTTAGAGGAAAAAGGAAAAACAAATCTGACCACTGGCTCAACAGAAATTAGCATCACTCATTCCTTTAACTAGTTATCAGCTGTTTGTGATGAACAATGTCCTGGTAACTTATGAGCCAGTCACAGAGTCAAAATTAAAAGACAAGAAAGAGTGATGGAGAACCCAAATCCATTCTTACCCAAGAAGCAGCTCTCGATGCTTAAAAATGTGTACCGTGAACATCTTACTGAGCATGAAGTGCATGAATAAAAATGATGTCCTAAAGGCAAAGGCAGCAACACTCTCCCCACTCTCTGAGGCCCTAGAACTGGCCCCTCTCCATGCCATGGAGTCTGAAGGAATTTGGTGTTCGCTCATTTTCACGTTAATAAACTGAGGACTTTGAGCTAGAGATTACTACAGTTACTTTTCTTTCTAAACTGTCTGCTGGGAATATTCTTTCAGCAGCTGCCTTTGGTGTTCTGATACCCTTCTCTCAGAAAGACAACCTCTTCCCAGCAAGACAATCTAAGTATGGCCAGGCTTCTATCACATACCCTCTCCTTCCCCTTCGCACTGAACTGAAGATCACGGCGATGTTTGACTGGAAGCTAATCAAGTGAACCCCTGCAATATGTTCCCTTGTTGATTAGACACACCGGACTATTTGTGTAAGGCCTTGTAACCATTGGGAAGCAGCCTTGTAGCACAGTGCACCACTGCTGCCAAAATATGGACAGAAGACTCTGGGGAGGGGAGCAGAAGGGTTCACCCTGTGTGGGGCTACAGTTGTAGCCGAGAAGGAAGCTATGGCTGTGGCCTTCATAAGGCCATATTTACTAACAGATTATTTCAAAAGTATGTATAATGCTGCACTATGGCTTTATTTCCTTCAACTGAGACATCAACCATCAAAGGGTGGGAGAAGGCTTTTGACGGTTGGGACCCGGGTCTCTTTTTCATAAGGACTGACAGAGCCCAACCCATTAGGATAGAGGGCTAAAATTATTGGTAAGATCATTTTCGAATGCACCCCCCCCAAAAAAAAAATAGAGAAAAGCTAAATCGACAACCTATTCCTTTTTGCCATTCACAGGTCAGAGAATGCCATAAAAATGATAACGAATCATAAAATCAGAAGGAAGGACGGCCCTCAACTGAGCAGTCCTGGCTGCACTGTTTCCAACATGCAACTTTCTGCAGAAGACACGCCTAAATCCTTGCAGGCTCAGGATAAGGTTTTTCACTCTTAACCCAGACACAGTGGAAACCAAAAAAAAGCAAAAAACAATCAAACAACAAAATCCCTATTTACCATACCTTAATAAATGAATCATGTCTACGAAGCAGCATTTTCTCAAATTGCTTGATTCCCATTTGCTTTTCAATCAGATTCAGTTCTGCTATCAAATCACAGGCTAACCTAAGAAAAAGCGTATTTGGTCTAAGAGACGTCCCACAGAACAATGAGAAGGCAGGACTAATACCACTAGCCAGATCATATTCTCCATGGAATGTGTGGCCAATCGGGGCGCTGGCACAAAGGAGGTGATGAAAGTGATGATAACTCATTCGCCAGATATTTATCAAACATCTACTATGCGCTGGGCCATATCCTGTGCACTTAGAATCTGTCAGTGAATAAAAGACAAAGATCCCCATTCCTCTGGTACTAACATTCTATTTGGAAGGGCAAGCAATAGATAAGTAAATAGATTGCATAGTATGTGAGAATGTGATAAGGAAATATACCGAGGGAGGTGGGGGTAGGACTAAAGTGAGATAAGGGGTAATGGGACTTTCCAGACCACAGTCGGTGGGGAGGTACAATTTTAAACAGGATGGTCAGGGTAGGTCTTACGAAAAAAGTGACATCTGGGCAAAGACTTAAAGGAGGTGAGAAAGTTAGCCATGCAGTCATCTGGTGGAGAAGTGTCTCAGGCAGAGGAACAGCCAGTGCAGTGGCCCTGAGACAGGGGAGCACCTGGCATGTTTTGGAAGCAATAAGGAGGCCAGTGGGGCTAGATGAGCATGAATGGAGGGGAGAAGGTAGGAGAAGAAGCCAGAGAAGTAACAGGTGGGCAGGCGGAGAAGGATGAGGGGACCGTTATCAGCAATTGGCTTCCGCTCTTAGAAATGGGGAGTCACCAGGGGACTGTGGGCAGAAGAGAAACATGAACTAAATACACTTTCAAAGGATGGCTCTGACTGTTGCCCTGAGAACAGATTTGGGGAGAGACAGTGTCAGGTGTGAAGGCGGAAAGACCAGTTTAGGGGCTACTGCAGTAATCCATAGGTAACTGGACCAGGGTAGCAGCAGGTGGACCCGATGTACATCAGAGCAGAACTGTGCTCTGAGTTTTTAACGGCTGTAATCTTCAGAAAGGAGATCACCAGTCCGTTCTTCTGAGGTGCCTCAGGGTGCATTCGAAGCATCAACCTTTCAGTTAGTAGCCGAGTACTTAACCGTTTGCGCCACCCAGGGACTCCTGATACAAATACAAACTTCACCGAAGCCCACGTTGGTGCTCTTAGCAACTGTCAACCTACCTTTCTCCTTTCTTCTTCTTTCCCTCCTCCCTCCCTCCTTCCTGTCTTTCCATGACATTCTTAGGAAAGGAGGTAGAAAGAAAGAGGAAAAAAGAAAAGGTAACAAATAAAAAATGGGTATTGAGAGGAGGGAGGAAAGAAGGAAATAAATTAGGGGCTGTTTATAGATACAAATAGCTTCTATTTGGGCTAGTATCAGCAGGTAATTTGGAAGACTAGGGGAATATTTATAATGAATATCTGACCAATTAATAGAAAGTAAAGAATAAGAGCCCTGTGCTCTTGGGGACAGAGAGCCATGTTGGCCAGTAATTAAGAATTTACTTGCTAATTCCTTCCTTCCTGTTGTTAAAGGCTGGAGTGCTTCCCTTAAGAATTAAGAAAATAGGAACCATAAGATGTTGCTTACACAACATGAAAGATAATAAAACTGGGGGAGGGAAATCAATGCATAGCAATGAATGAATAAGAAAATTCTGGGCAAAGACAAATAGAATCACAGGGTTTTTCTCATGGGTTAAAAAAAAAAAAAATCTTTTGGCTATGGTATCCGGCCCGTGGTAAAGGGTGCCTGTCTGGGACATGTAAACAGAAGAACCTTTTTCAGCACTGAAGCCGTTCTGGTGACTGTGTGTATCTGACCCCAGCGTGATTTCCCTAGAGGAGTAGTATGCAAAGCATTGCACTAAACATCCCTTTTGAAAATCAAATTCAGCCATGTCTGGTATGGATGCACAGCATTTAAAAAGCCCAGTTGCTTTGTCAAAACGATTCCTACAATAACCGCTGCAAAAACGTGCCTTTGTGTTCAGTGTCAAGTCTCCAACATCTACCAGGTGGCCAATTACCATTTATTGAATAACCTGGATCCAGTGATTCATTTTGGTTTAGAGCCTCCATTCCAAAACTGTTGGATACATTAACCAGTTAACTTTAAAAAATGATCAATCTCCTGCTTTCCCTATTTCCTACCAGAATTTTTATTTCCTTAAAAAAACTGGGAAGCTTTTTTTTCCCAAGATAAGAAAAGTTCCACTTGAATATCAGAGTATATTGAGTGCTTCTTCTTGGTACTCAGATAGATCACTTGTAAAGACCCTGGACCAGAGGTTCCAAAACTTTCTCAGTTCATGATGATTCTAGGCCAAAGAAATATCTAATTGTCCCATTCACTAAGTAGTTAGTTTCAAACAACTTAGTGTTTATGTCCTAACAAATCAGTAGCCATTTGAAAAAATAGTATTTTTGTATCATTCTTAAACAGGCATATGCATGCCTGACGGGTCTGACATAACTCCTCAAACCTTGAAATGAGATTAGATACTGCAGTGCAATGATTTTACTTAATATGGCCTTTCTAGCCATGGTCTTTTTGACTCACACACAATGACTGAGTGGCACCATGCAAATACGGCATATGAAACCCTATCAAAGGGATTGGTCGGTTTTGCCATCCTGCTAGGCTTAAAAGGGGCCATTCCAGAGGTCAGAGGTGAGGATCTCAGGACCACCGAGGAAAAAGAGCCAGGAGCAGAGCACATCCTTTGGACCCAAGATCCCTGTGCTGAGAAGCTCTTGGAAGCAGGAGATGTGGAAAGAGGGGGAGAGAGCTGTAACACTGAAGATGGCAAAAAATGGCGCCAGAGAAACAGCGATGAGGCAGGCGACTGGCAGGAAACAGCATGGTGGGCTTCCCGGCCCACGGAGTGAGAAAGCTGAGTGCCTTTGGGCAGGAGGGCTGCTGGTGGAGTAGGGTGCCTCTGGGCACTTGGTGGAGCTAGGTTTGCCCACCCACAGAGTTAGCCTTTGGTCTGAGGCTTACTGGTGGAGTGGGATGCCTCTGGGCATCTACTGGCAGAGCTAAAAGAGTTTTGTAATACTTGCCTGAGCAGGGGAGAGCCTGAGGGCCATGGAGAGACCTGGCTGCAGGCATGCCTGAAAAGAGGCTGTCCTGATGGAAGAACTGTATCCTAAGTGTTCCTGATCCTGAATTGTAACCTGTTACTTCCCTAATACACCCCATACCTGTGAGTATGGTGTTGTCTGTGAGTTCCTTGTGGCCACTGCAACAAATTTATTGAATTCAGCAGAGAAGTAGAGAGTGCTGTGGGAAGGACAGATGGTGATGGAATTGGTAAAAATGTCGGAGGGTGGAGGCATGTCTGACCTCCCCGCCTCATAGTAACCAGCCTTGTGTTGTTGATCTGGATTCTCCTTCCCCCTTGTGAAGTGAGGGGAGATCAGGCACCCCTGCCACGCCATTTTTACAGATACCAACACCCCTGTCTCCTCTTCCACCTGATTTTCACATGGTACTTGCTTGTTGATCACAAAAACTACTGAAAACCTGTCTTTGCAAAGTTACAATATCACTGAAAGGAAGGTGGCATGACTACCGAGGCCAGTCGGTCATGCAGTGTCAAGGAGATGTTGATTAGTGCTGTGTTTCCCGTGACAATGTAAAATATCCTGGGGCATATCCCCATGAGTTTGCTGCCACATCCCAGGATGCCTTGGTGCAGAATTTGGGAACCACGGTCACACACAAAGTGTCTACTTTTAGAGTGTCTGAAACCACAACACTACGTAAACTGGGAAGATATTCAAACTTAAACCCAGCAACCGAAACTTTCCTCTATCTCCTATGGATTTGTAGATTTAGTCCAAGTATTATTCTAGCACTTAGCCACAGATCTTGAGGTTGGCAGACAACTTTATATTTTTGTGCACAAAATCTGAGGTGCTAGGTTTGAACTGCCTACATTTAATGACAGTGTTAGCATACTATTGAAGAGTTTAGCCCAGGAGTGAGCAAATATTTTCTTAAAGGGCCATATAGTAAATATTTCAGGCGTTGCAACTACTCATTTCTGCCCTTGTAGTGTAAAAGCAGCCACAGACAATATGTAAACGAATAAGCATGATGGTGTTCCAATAAAACTTTATTTATAAAATCAGGTGGCAGACCAAATTTGGCCCATAGGTTGTAGTTTGCCAATCCTTGGTCCAGTCAGATAGGAGATCGCTCTATTTCATGGCATGAATTAACACAGTCCTACTGTGAGAAACCCTGGTGGCGTAGTGGTTAAGTGTTACGGCTGCTAACCAAGAGGTCAGCAGTTCGAATCTGCCAGGCACTCCTTGGAAACTCTACGGGGCAATTCTACTCAGTCGTATAGGGTCGCTATGAGTCAGAATTAACTTGATGGCAATGGGTTTGGTTTGGTTACTGTGAGAAATATGACCATTCAAAACACCATTGTGAAAAGCATTTCTGTAATTGCCAGATAATTCAGCAAGCACTTGCTGATCACCATTTGGGATGGGAGCTAAAGCTGGGTATAGAGTCATGAGGGGAGTCTTTGCCTTCTAGTACCCCACAACTTACATGGGGGGCACAAGCATATGTAAATAAGTATAGCATGGAAATACAGAAGAGAAAGTGTTAATTTCCACTTGATGAAGTGGAGGAAAAAATCAGGAGAAAGCAACTGAAAACCTTCACAAAACACAGAACCCAGGGGTGGCCAGTATGAAATCTTTCTTTACTTGCCTATAGTAATAGCTGATCATCAACAGTTGCCATGCAGTTACTATGAGCCAGCTACCATGTTAAGCATTTTATATGTATTATGTTATTTTCCAAGATGAGAAAACAGAGGTGAAGATTACATTGCCAGTCAACAGCAGCAGCGGGGTTTGAACCCCGTTGTTCTTTCCCCGGAATCCAGCTCTTCATCACTGCGCTCTTCCACTTTTAGAAAAAAAGCAACCAGAGGGGAATTAATCACACTGACTGACTGATTCATCCCAAGGATTGCAAACAGACCCACAGGCCAAATCTGGCCTGCTATTTATTTTTGCAAATAAAGTTTTATTGGAACACAGTTATGCTCCTTCATTTACGTATTGCCTATGGCTGATTCCATGATACAGCAACAGAGCTGAATGGCTGTGACAGAGACTGTAATGGCCTGCAAAGCCAAATTATTTACTGTTTTCATTCAAGTTTTTTTTTTTTTGGCGGAGGGGGGAGTAGGTTTTTTTTTTTCTTTCTTTTTTTCCCATTTCTCAGAGCCAGCCCAAAACCTACAGGCCTCATGTGTGTCCAGTTGGTGAGACAGACCCCAAAGACTTTTGCTCTCTGGAACACTTGCGACATTTGGACCAACTGCCAAGACAGATACGTAGGAGATTATGGGTCGAAAGGTGGCATTTCAGTAAAGTCAGGGCTTTTGGGCCCTGCTGAATTTGAAGGTAAACAGATGTGCCTGCAGATTTATGCACTCCAAGCCAGTGGGATGCGCACATCAAGCAAACAGACGGATTGAAGGATATAGTGGCTTTGCAGACCCTCTTCTTAACCTGTGGCTGAGATTCACCATAGCCAACCAACACTTAAAAAAAAACTGTCATCTAATTAGACCCATAGGGCTGCTCTAACAATTTCTGTAATCAGCTAGGAGCTTCTCAACACAGAGAAGACTTTTCAAAAGAACATTTAATAACGGTTTTCAATTTTGTATGCTGCCTCCTGGGCCTCACAGGAAATGAGGCAGGTAAGAGTATCTCCTGCTGTTTTATCAGGTATCTACAGTATCTACTCAGACTACAAAATGCATTGAGGGAAAACAAGACAGCATATGTCCAGTAAAGCAATTGCTAAGCAAATGTTGTTAGCATTGTCAGCAAAGCCATCCACTCAGAAGCAGAGAGGAGAAGATACAGCAGTTGGTAAGGCCGGTGAGTTTGGACAACGTATCTGACTCAGGAAGCCAAAGCTTCCTCAGGTCTAAAATAAAGATGATGATTATTGTGGGTTGAATTGTGTTTCCCAAAAAGATATGTTAAAAGAAAACCAAAGTCTTGGAGAAGAAACTAGTCTACAGGGCTAATTGCGTGCACAAGCCTCGGCCTCTTCTGCCCCGAGACCAGAAGAACTAGATGGTGCCTAGCTGCCACTACTGACTGTTCTGATCAGGGCCACAGGAGACAGACCCCAAAGAACGCAGAACAGAACTCAGATTCTTTTTATTTATTTATTTATTTATTTTTATTGTACTTCAGATGAAGGTTTACAGAGGAAATTAGTTCCTCATTAAACAATTAATAAACATATTATTTTGTGACATTGGTTGCCAGTCCTAACAGATGTCAACACTCTCCGCTTCTCCACCTTGGGTTCCCCGTTACCAGCTTTCCTGTCCCCTCCTGCCTTCTCATCCTTGCCCTTGAGCTGGTGTGCTGCTTTAGGCTTGTGTTATGGGCTTGTTTTGTTTTATGGGTGAACCTCTGGAGTGATTTCAGTGCTAAGTTAAAAGGATGTCCAGGGGCCATATTCTCAGGATTTCTCTGGTCTTTATCAGACCAGTAAGTCCGATCTTTTTTGTGAGTTTAAATTTTGTTCTACTTTTTTCTCCAGCTCTGTCTGGGACCCTGTATTGTGATCCCTGTCAGAGCAGTCAGTAGTGGTAGCCAGACACCATGTAGTTGTGCTGGTTTCAGTCTGGTGAAGGCTGTGGTGGTTGTGGTCCATTAGTCCTTTGGACTAATCTGCCCCTTGTGTCTTTGGTTTTCTTCATTCTCCCTTGATTCAGATGGCGTGGGACCAGTGGAGAATCTTAAATAGACGCTCACAAGCTTTTGAGACCCCAGACGCTACTCACCGAAGTAGAATGTAGATCATTTTCTTTATAAACTATGTTATGCCAATTGAGCTAGACGTCCCCTGAGGCCATGGTTCCCAGCCCTCAGCCCAGCAGTTTGGTCCCTCAGGGAGTCTGCATGTGTCTATGCAGCTTCCATGACCGTGCCTTGGACAAGTTGTACTGACTTCTCCAGTATTATGTACTATTTTACCCTTCACCAAAGTTACCACTTATCTATGGTGTAGTTAGTGTCTTTCCTATCCCACCCCTCCCTTCCCTAGTAACCATCAAAGAATGTTTCTTTCTGTGTGTAAACCTTTCCATGAGTTTTTATAACAGTGGTCTCGTACGGTATTTATCCTTCTGTGATTGACTTATTTCACTCAGCATAATGCCCTCCATATTCATCAGATGTTTTGCCAATTTACCACTGTTCTTAATTGTTGCATAGTATTCCATTTTGTATGTGTACCATAGTTTATCCATTCACCTGTTGATGGGCACTTGGTTTGTTTCCATCTTATTGCTATCGTGAATAATGCTGCAATGAACATGGGCGTGCATATGTCTATCTGTGTGATGGCTCTTATTTCTCTAGGATATATTCCTAGGAGTAGAACTGCTGAATCGCATGGTATTTCTATTTCTAGCTTTTTAAGGAAGTACCACATCATTTTCCAAAATAGTTGTACTAAGAACTCAAATTCTTAAGAAGACCAGACTTACTGGACCAGTTGAGACTAGAGGACTCCCTGAGATTATCATCCTGAGATAATTTTTAAACCTTAAACTGAAACTATACCAAGGTCTCGTTTTAGCAAAATAACAGATTGCCACACCAAATAAAGGATATTACCCGTGAGTACAATGTTCCATCAAAAAACCGTCCTACTCGAGACTAAGAGGCCAACAATGACTCTAAAGCGAAGATGAGAATATAAGGGAGCAGGGAAACTGGAGTACTGAAAATGTAACAACCGGAATGCAATTAAAGAGAATGTTGACACATTACAAAAAATGTACTGTCACTGAACAATTTGTGTAGAAAATGTCAAATGGGAACCAAATTTGCTCTGTAAACTTGCTGTGTAAACTCTCACCAAAAACACAATAAAACACCATTTTTAAAAAAGTATGCTGATGGTTTCAGGGGACATCTAAGTCAATTGGCATAATAAAATCTATTAAGAAGACATTCTGCATCCCACTTTGGAGAGTGGCTTCTGGGGTCTTAAATGCTAGCAAGCAGCCATCTAAGATGCATCAATTGGTTTCAAACCACCTGGAGCAAAGGGGAATGAAGAACACCAAGGACACAAGGTAATTATGAGCCCAAGAGACAGAAAGGGCCATATAAACCAGAGACTATATCAGCCTAAGACCAGAAGAACTAGAATGTTCCTGGCTACAACTGATGGCTGCCCTGACAGGGAACACAACAGAGAACCCCTGAGGGAGCAGGAGAGCAGTGGGATGCAGACCTCAAATTCTTGTAAAAAGACCAGACTTAATGGTCTGACTGAGACTAGATGGACCCCATAGGTCATGGTTCCCAGACCTTCTGTTAGCCCAAGACAGGAACCATTCTCGAAGCCAACTCTTCAGACAAGGATTGGACTGAACTATGATATAGAAAATGATACTGTTGAAGAGTGAGTTTCTTGGATCAAGCAGACAAATTGACTATGTGGGCAGCACCGGTCTGGAGAAGAGATGACAGGGCAGAGGGGGTCAGAAGCCGGCCAAATGGACACGAAAATAGAGAGTGGAGGGAAGGAGTGTGCTGTCTCATTAGAAGGGGAGCAACTAGGAGTATATAGCAAGGTATATATAAGTTCTTGTATGAGAAACTGACTGGATTGGTAAACTTTCACTTAAAGCACAATAAAAACTAAAAAAAAAAAAAAGTATGCTGAGACCCTACCCCAGGACCTGTGAATGTGCTCTTATTTGGAAATAGGTTCTTTGCAGATGGAGTCATGTTAACATGAGGTCATACTAGATTAAAACAAAAACAAACCCATTATTATTAAGTCAATTCCAACTCATAGCGACCCTATAGCACCGAGTAGAACTGCTGCATTGGGTTTCCAAGGAGTGGCTCGTGGATTCGAGCTGCTGCCCTTTTGGTTAGCAGCCCAGTGCTTAACCACTGTACCACCAGGGCTTCCTACTGGATTAGGGTAGGGCCCTAAATACAAGGACTACTGTCCTTGTAACAATACCATGTAAAGACACAGGAGACACACAGAGAGGAAGGCCATGTGAAGACAGAAGCAGGGATTAGAGTGATGCAGCTATAAGCTGAGGATACCAAGAATTGCCGGCAACCACCAGAAGTTAGAAGTTAGAAGGGAGGATTCTTCCCTAGAGCCTTCAGAAGGAACACGGCCTGCTGATACTCCGATTTTGGACCTCTAGCCTTCAGAACTGTGAGCGAATACATGTCTGATGTTTTCAGCCACCAAGTTTGTGGGACTTTGTCATAGTACCAGGACACTAATACAGTGTTGAAGGTGGTGACAGTCATAAGAAGAATGGCAGCAAACACTGAGGGGTGGTTTTCCATATCCCAAGCATTATGCCAGGTGTGGTATGCATTATTTTAATAGCCACTGTCTTTAAAACAAGTACTGGTTGTTTCCATTTTACAGATGAAGAAACTGCTCCTGGAGAGCTTGCCCACAGCCACAGGCTAGTGAGCAGCAAGGCCCTGGATTTGAATGCTGGTACACCAGACTCCAAAGAGCTGCTCCTATCCATGACTTCATACTGTCATCCAAGTCCACACTGAAAAAATTTTTGTCTCTGTTTTTGTGTTTTTACTTCAGGACCTAGAAAGCAGTTCTTATAGAGAAGCTGAGCTTCAAGAGCCTTTCCCAGAGGAACAGAGGGCTCCGACCTCTTGCTGTGGGAAGCCTCCACCTCACCTAAGTCATATCCTCACAGCTGTAGGCTGGAGAAGGCAGGTGGCATCTACGAGGCTGTTGGAGAAATCTGATGCTGAGTGTTCCATTACAGAAATGATTTCCAGTTCTATCTCTTCTCTTTTTATTCCCGTCAGTGAGAAACTTTGTAGAGGGAGTGCCAATGAAGGGGCAGGGGAGATAATCTATACTGGTTTGTTTATAAGAGCCTTTATCTAGCTGCCTTTGCAAGATAACCAGGATTCAATTTTCATGTTTTCATTGTGTTGTTTTGTCACACAATTCAATCAACTCAGAAGCTAAAATGAATAGCTCAGCTTCAAAGATGTCTTCAAGGCTGACCTAGCTCAGAGGAAGGCAGCAGGTCTCGGGGTGGTAAGAATACATTCATTCCCAACTTCGTCTCCCCAGGCAGCGCCCAGCCCAGAGGCCATCTCTGGCTCCCTCCAAGCCTGCTGCTTTGGAATTGCCATTGAGAAGAAGATTAATTCTGCATTTCTAGGATTCTAGACATTTTTTATGGAAGAGGGTATATTTAAAACCCATTCCGAAAGCAATAACTTCATTCACTTTTTGAACTCCCAGTTCTTTAATGCTATTCCTTATTGATTTTATGCTCAATGTTCTAACACTCTGAAATATACAGGAGAACTTTCAGTTCACATACATAATTATGCTACATTTCCTTTTCATCCTTGCATTTAAATACTTTACTTTCTCAACATCATACTACTAGAGTTTTGTGGTACGGGAGTGTGTGGGTAGTGTTTTGGTTATGTTTTATAAAAATAAGACGCAACAAGAAGGCAACACCATACTGCACAAACCTAACTCTGCCATCATGCTGTTGTGGATTCAAATCCTAAGACCCTCTCACATTAGTTCCATGCCCTTGGACAAGTCTCTTGTTTTCTCTGTGCCTCAGCTGCTCACTAGTCGAAAGTCTGGAGCAGATAGACACTTAAATGTTAATTCACTTTCTCCTGCCCCTCCAACCTCCCCACGGCTTCTTCTGGAGGCCACATTCACTGTGTCATGACATTTGCCTCTACTGCATGCTACAACCAACCCCCTCTGTCCACACATCTGAGCCATGGTGATGGAGACTTAGAGAAGTTAGGCCTTTTGTCTGTTTTTGCCCTCTCACCCCCAGAGAGTTTTTCATACTAAGACAGACAGGAAAAAAATTAAAAATAGGAACATCATATATCTTGATACTTGATATTTATATGGTTTTGGAACCAAAAAAAGTCATTAGATAAGCAAAAAAGAAAATATATATATATATATATATATACACACACATATTGTCTCTTGACAGCAGAGCCCTCGCACTCAGCATCAACATGTTGTGGCCCAAGTCCTCTTATGCCTCCCCGGGGCCGTATGCCCATGCCCAGCACAGTGCTTGGCACACAGGGAGTGCTCGCTACAAATCTGTGGAGCTACTGACTCAGAAGAAAGACTCTCACATTTACCCTCTGTTGATTATCATTCAGTTTTTAAAACTGAACAAAATGGCTAAAATTCCCCACAACCGTCCAAACTTGAAAGGGCTTGAACACATTTTGGAGTGAAACATTCTTCTCTGTGGAAGATGGCCCAATGGACCTGCTCATTTAAGACCACTTCTGCTGGCCAGTTCTTGCAATTCAAGGGGAAAACTATCAATAGTGCATCGAGCATCTTGTGGTCCTACTACTAAGTTCCCAAACACCACGTCTTCCTCTTCAAATATGTCACTGATAATAGCATACAGAGGTACAAGGCAGGGAAAACCCAGGGACACTAAGACAGCTGAGTAGATTTCCTCAGGCTGGGACTGGGGGTAAGTTAAAGAAGCTTAAGCACAGTTTTACTATCTGAAAGCTACATATAAGTCCAGTAAAAACTCCATTCATCAGCACAGCCTCAGAAACTTCCAAACATATAAACACACTCAGAAAAATTAAAAACATCTGTACAGCCAATAGAACAAAACTTTAAAATAAAAAGGAAACACTGTTGAGCCAGGCAAGATTATCAGCTTCTCCTCCTTTTCCACAGTTATGTGAATGCATGTCTTTAGAAGTATCTACACATTTGATCTAGAGACAGAGTTGGTGTCCCCCGCCCCCCCCCCCTCCCCCACTGGTAAACCATTTTTAGCCTCTAAATGGATTTGGAGGCTATTTTTCAATTCTAACCTCCCCAACCATATCTTATCACCCACCCTTACAAAAGTTATTTGCACAAGGAAATCATCTTTTGTTCCTGTAAGAAAGATGAAGAACTAAAAGCACCTCTTCCCACTGTCATCAGTTTTCATAAAGTCTAGGATTTAGAATTTAAATCATCATCAACACCAAGACCAACAACAACACATTCACTCATATCTAGCAGATTAGTTCAGGGAGAAGAGTCAGACAGGCAAGAAAAGAATTGGATTTTGCATTTTAAAAAAGGCTTCAAAATTTGAATTAATATACAAATTTGGCAATAGGTAATTTTATTCACTGATTGTTTTACCAGAAATATATCCAGTCCAGTCTCTTAAACATGATAGATTCCTTTTTGATCTTGAGGCGCTATAGTTAGAAGCAAAGAAATGTCGAGGCTGTATGTGTTTACCTCCTACTTCCATTATAAGAAATTACATTGTCTGGCACTAAAATTAATCATTTTCCTATCCATCAGTTTTATCTTATTTTCACCCTCTTATCCTGGTTTGAATTCATGATTCATTTTCCACCGTGTAAACTTCAGTAACTTTCTGTATAAACAAAGAATTTCATGGAGGGTTGTCTTGGTCAGGAGCTGTGGGTTGCAAGCAACAGAAATCTATATAAATCAATATAGGTAGAAGATGAAGTGCAGGAAAGGATACATACGGCCCACAATGGAAACTGCAGGACATCCAGGGAAGAAAAACCACAGCTCAGCCTTGGTAGGATGAGATAAGAATGGCAGTCAGGAACTAGGGTCTTCCACTTACAGAACATACTCTCCTGTTTTTGATCCTCTCAACATAACATTTTCTGGACTCTTCCTTACCTTTGCCTCTTAAGAACACTGAAGAAGCCAGCTCCAACTACACAAGACCTTTTCCCGTCATTTAATCAGAGATTCTCAAAGCACTGAGATGCTCCCTGGTGGAATGGTTTTAGGGGGTCCATAGGCCAAGAGGAAACCCTGGTGGCACAGTGATTGAAAGTCTGGCTGCTAACCCAAAAGGTCAGCAGTTCAAATCCACCAGGCACTCCTTGGAAACTCTATAGGGCAGTTCTACTACGGGTTTTGTTCTGGTTTTATAGGCCAAGAGTATAACACAACACTGAATCACACAGTAATAAAGCTATCCTATTTTAATTCTTTCAATCTTTCTGACTATACAAATTATGGAGGAAAATCTCTGGTTAGTGCTAGCCTACCTTTAGAGCTCTGGTGGCACGGTGGTTAAGAGCTTGGGTGTTAACTACAAGGGCGGCAGTTCGAACCTACCAGCTGCTCCTTGTAAACCCTGTGGAGCAGCTCTACTCTGTCCTATAGGGTCACTATGAGTCAGAATCAACTCAAGAGCAACAGGTTTGGTTTTTCTTTAGTTCTGCTAGGTGGGGAGAACACAAAGATGGTTTAGGAGTGGGCAGTCATACTGGTAAGAAATTCACAGATATTTCCTTAAAACTATTATCTGACGATTAAATTTATCTGGGCCCCTGATCTCAGATCCTGAGGTGTCATGAACAAGCCCAAGACCATCTGACTACGTTATCCACGATTCTCATTCGTTTCGCTACACACCATCGTTATGCTTTCCAATTGATATTTACTACTTTTAAAGCATGGTTATCAGACACCTCATGATTTTTTGTTTCTTACTTTGGATTGTCTCAAGTTCAATTTTGTTGTTGTTGTTGTTGACTTTTCACAATGACTACTATGAGAATATTTAGAGTAGATTTGCCATTTTATTTCAAAATAAGAAAGTTTTTCCTCTGAGTTCTATTCAATGCTGACCAGGTCTTATATTTTGCTGACCTCGCACCCACTGTGAAGCATATTTTCATGGAATGGTCTGCGTGGATTCCTGAATCCATTGCCTAAGTCAGTGACACCAGACGCAAGGGTACTTCTGAGTAGGGCCTTGAAGGATAAGCAGGAGTCTGACACAGAGATAAAAGGTCATCCTAGGTGGAGGGCACAGCACGAGCAGAGACACCGAGGCAAAGACACTGTGGGAAACTCCAAGGAACTTGATCATGGCGTGGACACCTGCTGCTCCAGCTCCCTCAGGAAGTGATTCACAAAGAGGCTTCTCTTATGGATTTGGAGTCCTTAGTCTCTGGCTCCACAGTCCTTAAACTTCTTCATATTCCCTGCCTGGAAACAGGAATGTTTTTCCCCAACGTTTTTTCCCTGGTCCTGGCTTCGATCTACGGCAGGATACAAAAGGGTACCCTCGAGGAGGTCTGGGAAGACACAGAGTCTCTTTGAATGTAATAATACCCAGGAATATGCTGAGAGTAGGCCAGTCTTGGCAGCCTTAAAAGTAATTGTTACACTCACAGGATTCAAAGGGCCCCAGGGCCTCTTCTCCTCTAGTGTGTGTGGCACCTAATGGAGCCTTAGGGAGGCTAAAGAAAAGGGCCGATGGGGCCCCAGAAAAAGGGGATCCCAAAGGAGGGGGGCTTGGTTCCCTAGAAAGTTGCCACTGCACATTTTCCGATCTGATCACAGTGCCAATATTTTCGCCTTCAGCTCTCTGTGGACTCTGAGAAACAGCCTCGTTTATATTTTTAAACCTGAGGAAAAAGCCAATTCTATTGAGCAAAGAAATCTTTATGCAATTAATTAATTTGATCCCCTACTTTTTATTTTGCTCTTTTCTCTTAGGTGTGATTGGAACACCACGGTTCTCTCTACGTCCGTCCTTTCCTATGAAATTGTCTCTCTGTTGAATTCTTCAATATGTGGCTTCCTTCCTGCCACATTCCTCTACATGACAGTAAACTTAAAATCAGACAGTCAGCAAATCTGAGAGCATGAAACACTTTAACTCTTGCCACAGCCAGATCACTTCACTCTTGGGAACCTCTAACTAAACTAGAAAGGTCCATCTAACAGGAAAGCAAACCTATTAAACCTATCGTCCTAGAACTCCCTTAGCGCCCCCCACCCCAGCATTGGTCTAAGCCTGTTGAACTGTTTTCATATTCCTGAGAGTCCGATCATTCAACAGAAATCTTCACAAAAAGCTCCATCTTCTGCTATCTCTACCTGCTACTTGTGTCTTAAAAAAAAAAATCCTGCATTTTTTTTTCCTGTGAATTTTCCACTTGTTTCGTTTCTTTCTCTTACCATGAATGCATCGCTCAAGGCTCTAAAGGTAACTCAACTTTCCCACTGTCCCCTTTCTGTCTCACACACACGCATATCTACTTTTAAGACTAAAATACCCCTTTCTTCTCCCCGTCAAACACTGGCTTACTCAACCAAACTTTACTTTTGTACCCACTGCAACATAACTTCAATCTTCTCTTTGGTTCACAGATTTGAAATTTCTCCCACCTGCATAAGGGATCCATTGGACTAAATATAATAATGATTTGTAACATAGTTCTGGGATGGAAGAGTAAAGAAGAAAGTATGTTAACCACAAAAGACAATTCTTCAAATGCCATTACTTTAATTGTTTCAAGTCATTAACTGAATTTTCACTGACTCACACTATACAATCCATAATTAATGCCTAGCTTTGGAAGGCAGGTTAAACCCCAGCACTTTTTGAAGAGAATTTAAATCTGTTTGTGCTGAAACAGAGGCCAAGTCTTTTTACTGAGAAGGATCATTCGTGAGCTCGGGTGACGAGAGCTCAGGTTTCCCTCAGTTTATACATCAGATCGATCTTGCCATGTACGGCTCTTAGCCAGGTAAAAAGGCAACTTGGAAGGCATTCCATATGCTCAGGTCTGCTTTTCCTTCCTTTCTGTTTTTTCCTCCTGTAGAAATACCAAAATTAGGCTTCCTTATACGAAAGAAGCCAGTTCAGTTACCTTCTATCAAGTGGCTGTAAGGCTCATAGTACCAAGTTCTGTCACTATTTCCCATTCAAGAACATCCAACATTACAACAAGTTTAAGTTTAGCATGTAAAGTTATATTTTGGTGGGCACAAAAGATAAAACAGAACTTTCTAAAGTAAATTGGACAACATCTATTCATTTAACTGGGGACTGTGTTCAAGGGCATGTATATATCAACTCCTTTCTGACCCTGAAACACATCATTTGAGTTTAAAAAGAAAAAATGCTGTGACTACCAACTCCCTAAACCAGCTGAACCAGAACTAAAGCAATATGCATGTCTGACTCCCTACTGGTGCCATAAACAATTCCTTTGCCTCAGTCATTTTAGGGGTCAAAGTTAAACGCAAGGGGAGATGCCCTCAAAAATTTTATCCCTGGCCAATCTATCTTCCCTCCACCTACAAGAGCATTTCAGTTGAGGTCTATTTTTGGCTTCAATTAACCCACTCCCCTACCTCCCTGGCAGGCAGCTGGCAGTACTCCTTTGACCTTCCTTGGCTAACAGAACCGTAGGAGTGCTCCTTGGAGAGAGAGAGTTGGGTCTCTGCTCACTTGGGATTCCTGCCAGCCCCTGGGAAGGGCACTGCTGACAACCTCCATACCAAGACACAGAACAAGCTCGTTTCTCCCGATTCCATCCATCTGGCTCGTTTATCTGAACACTTCTGTCCCGCTAACAACCCAGCATATAGTGCCTCTTACCACCCACAATAGACACCTGTCACAGGAAGAGCTGAGTCTCCAACACTGCCCAGTTACAAAGGGTCTACTGAGGTCCTGCTAACACTCAGGCAACCCAGCTGAGGGCTGGGACAGCACAGGAGATGCCACACCACATGCAAACACAAGGTGGCAATGAACCCAACACATCCATTCAAAACCCACATTTCTCATTCCTTCAGACCACTCTGTTCTGTGCACAGAACATAGTTCCTTTAACAGATGGCCTTTGCCATTTACATTCCAACATCAAGATATCTGAGGAACACTCAGTAGAAGTTTCAGTCCGTTTGAAAGAGCATTTTCCACTTTTTGGAATTTATTGGATTATTAAAAATATTATACTTTGGTTGCATTTTAATTGCTTTTTCAGAAATATATCAGGGGCTGATTTTTCTAGTTAGATGATCTGGAGCTGTGCTGCCAATATGGCAGCCACTAGCCACATGTGGCTATCACATGCATGACACGTGATCAGGGTGGCACAAATGGCTAAGCGCTCTACTAGTAGCCGAAAGGCTGGCGATCTAAACCCACGCAGAGGTGCCTCAGAAAAAAGGCCTGGAGATCTACTTCTGAAAGGTCACAGCCTTGAAAACCCTATGAAGCAGTTTGATTCAGCACACGAGGTCACCGTGAGTCAGAATCAACTCGGTGCCAACCAACAACATGTAATATACTACAAGTGTACAATACACATAATTTTGAAGACTTAGTGCCAGTAAAATAATGTAAAAGTTATCATTAATAAAAATTTTATATTGATTACATATTGAAATGATAAAACTTTGGGTATATCGGGCTTTAAATAAAACACAGTGTTAATTAAATAAAGAATCCAAGGAGCTGCTGGGAGTGGTGAGGAAGTGAACTAACATTTATGGAGGAGCTGCTACAAGTCAAGCATGTCGGTCAGCACGTCAGAACTTTCACATGTGCTAACTCACATTTCTGGCAACTACTCTGGGTGGTCGTGGTTACTGAAGAGGAGGAGCTGGAGACTCAGGGAAGTAAGGGACAGCTAGCTGGTGGCCCCGCTGGGATTCAAACCCAGGATTTCCAGAAGCACGTTACAGAGAAGGCCACCTCTGCAGATCAATAGGAGCTCTATGGAAGGAAGAAAAAATGATCCATGGCCAAACAGGTTTGAGAAATGCTGAGGTGAACAGAAGCTAAGCCAGTATTTCTGCTGCAGGAATGTTCAGAGCCTTCACTCCGTCAGTCTCCACAGCAGCAGGCTGGTGGCAGCACCTTCTAGCCTTATTTGACTGGTGAGGCTTTTTGCTCATAGTTTATCTCATGTAGGATGTGGAGCTCCACACCCGCTGGGGGCACACTCACAGAGATGGCAATGTGAGTGGTGCCCCCAGAAATGGTGCAACATGATAGCTTCCACCCCCTGGGGCTCCTCCCTCTGCTTCAGCACCACACTTAGCAGAATTTAGAGAGACCCTCCGAGTCCTAGAGATTCTGCTTTGCCCTGTGCACTGCCTAAGCTGTGAACTCCAAGAGCCTGTGACAAGGACTAACTATCTGCCTCTCTCGGGGCCCATCAGAGCCTTTCCTCACTGTTCTCCTCCATCAACAGGAAAGACCATGTCCCCCATGGCAGCCCTTATCACATAGATCCTTATCCCTATGTGTGTGGTTCCCTCCATCCATTCCTTAATCTGGACAAGTCCACCCTCTCAGCTGTCTTGTTTCTGTCTTCTATAACTCATGGTCCAGCATCAGCAAAATCTCCCTTATTCTCAACCTCTCTCTCAATATTATTTTCACCATGCCCCAGCTGCCCAAATCTGTCTGTCCCTCAAGAACTCTGCTTCTTACAGTCCTATCAAGTGATGGCTCTTTATCTCCCACACCATGTATACCATGGAGCCTGGAACTGAGGGGGCATCTACCTTGCTACTCATTGCTCAGCTTCTTTGATGCACTTTCCATCAGGCTAGACCATCCATGTGCCCTATTGTTGCTGCCAGTTCCTGACCTGATCACACTCTCATTTATGAGTACTTCAGCATTGGTCTCACTGCCAATATCCCCATCATCTTCCTGTCATCATTTTTGGTGACATCAACATCCACATATATGGATCATCTGACATCCTGGCCGCTGAATTCCTTAACTCTCTCCCTAATATGGTTCTCTACCTCATTCAACCCCCTACTCCCATGGGTATAGCAGAGGCTTTGTCATTATCAATACTGAGTGACCTCTACAATTTCCATTTTCTGCACCCAACTTTCAGACCACTAGCTCTGGGATCCACACTCCAACAAATCTTTGCCCTTCAGTGAGACCTCAGAACAGTTGATCCTCCACTATTCATCACCTCCCTCTTATACTCGCTTCCCTCCATATCTAGCTTAGATCCCAAAGCCCATCAGTAGGTTTATTCCCTTTGAATCTACTCTCAATTCCATTAACCCTCTTTCCATCAAACCTGAACCCCAACCTGATTAAACCCAAGTTCCCGCGTCCTATGTCCCTGAGCTCATTCAGCCAAACACAGTTGGAAAAACACACACAACTGTGTGGAGCAGTCCCACTTTAAATTTACATTTAAAAATCACAGGTGGGTCCTTCCCATTGCTGGGTATCCTTCTACATTTCCCTGGCCAATTCTCTGCCCAGCTTCCTCAAGACAATGGGTACATTTTTTTTTTCTCCTGAAACCTCCAACATATCCCTCCCCCTTATCACTTGTATTCTCTAACAGTACCTTCCCCTTTCGACTCACACACTCATGAATGAATAAATGAGTAAGTAAATAAATGAATGAAAGCAGCCCATGCTCTGTGGGACCCCTTTGGGGGAAAATGCTCTGTATCATCCAGCAGAAGAAAGGAACACTGTGGGTCACGTCTATGGTCCAACATGCCCTAGGCATTTGCTTGCTAAGACACCGATTACCCAAAGTTACTGTAGAGCATGAGTGCTACCAAAAACCAGTTTCAAAGTCCTTTGGGCATGACAGCTGACAAGCAAAAACTTACTAAGGGGCAAAGTGAAAAATTACTCACTAATGACAAATGAGAAATCAACATAAAATCTATAGATTCCCAGTGCTGTTCTGGCTGCTTCCCTTGATATTTTCTCACCTACCATAGAAGACACAGATGCCGGCAGGGCAAGTGTAAAGACAAACTTGGGCTTTCCTTTGCCTCCCAAGCAGTACAAAAAAAAAAAAAAAAAAAAAACCCAAACCCATTGCCTTCGAGTTGATACTGACTCATAGCAACCCTACAGGACACAGCACAACTGCCCCATGGAGTTTCCAAGGAGCATGGTGGATTCGAACTGCTGACCTTTTGGTTAGCAGCTGTAGCACTTAACCACTACGTCACGCCACCAGGGTTTCCCCAACCAGTACAGACAGGCTAACTAGGGAACTGGAGTCTAGGGTAGAGACAAGTGAGTGCAGTGACTCTTACACTACAGGACCTCAGTGGAGACCAGTACAGAGAGGAAGAGCAAATATTGAGAAATAAGCTTTTTAGCCAAAGAATGAGCCAAGCCCATCAGGGTAGTTTGCAATTAACAATGAGATTCAGAATGAAGGATTTATAAGTGTTAGGGATTTAGTACGGGCTTAAGAGCTATGCTTGCTAACCAAAAGGTCGACAGTTCAAATCTACCAGCCACTCCTTGGAAACCCTATGGGGCAGTTCTATTCTGTCCTATAGAGTCACTAATAGTCAGAATTGACTCAACAACAATGTTTTTTTTTTTTTTTTTTAATCACATATTTCTCAAAGTTGCTCCAAACAATGAAGAATCACCATTTAAGTGTGGCTTTTAAGAAAGAGTTGCGTTGTCATAAAATGGGAGAAACTCATGGTGGGAAAGGGCAGTCATTAAATTATCTGAGCTTTCAAGACTTGGATTTTTAAACTTTGGAAAGAAAGACGGGTCTTAGGGATTACATCATTTCTTGAAGTCCATTCTGTGTAACACTAGTCTCACAACTTGCTATTTGAAAAATAAAATGTGTTCGTGGTCAAGTAAGTTTGGGAAGCATAACACATTTCCCCCCTGAAATTTTTAATGACCTTAAAGGTTCTGAGAAGTCCTGTAATAAGGAAACCTGCCTTAACTTAAGTAACACACAGCATTTCTAAAACCTACCCAAAGAATCTTTTCTACCCTCGCCCTAACATCTTTTAACATCCCGCTGAACACTTCCAACAAAGCTGATCTGGCCCAACCTTCCCATTTTGTGGATCAAAATAACAATGAAATTCTAAAAGTGGTGGATTTACCCCAGATTACACAGCTATTTAGGTCCAGAGTAAACACTAAAGAGGTGGCAAATGCATGGCCTGTGTGCCATCATGCCTGCTTCCATCTCCAAAGGTGGATGTCCCTAATAGATCTCAGTGTTCTCATGGAGCCCATATGCAGCCCCCAAATCTAGCTTACCAGTCACTCCAGTCAATAAAAGTTCGCATGTGAGATCAAATCTATTTGTCATCTCAATGACATCACCCCCATTGTCATCATCATCCCCATCATCAGCATGATTGTCACAACAGCTGTCATCCATAGGGCACTTGTTTTGTGCCAGCCACCGTGCTAAGGGGGTTTTGCACGCATTACCTGCTTTACTCCTCACAACCACCCTAAGAGAGAGTTAACATGACTGTCCCCATTTCTCACACGGGAAAACCGAGGCACAGAGGGCTTGTGCTTTTGCACAAGGTCATCCAGTTTGAAAGTGGCTTAACTGGCACGCGAACCTGGCATCTTGTTTCCCCCAGGACACATCCTCTTGGCCCATCCATGCCTGTGGCGCTGAGTCACACAGTCAGCAGGTACAGGCCTGGCATAGCTCAGCTCTTCCCAACAGACCCTTTTCCTTATCTTTAATTTTTATTCTTGTAATGGCTGCCATAGATGAGGCTACAGTCCCCATCAGGACATTTTAGATAAATGTGACGGATGTAACATATGAGCAAGTTCCAAAGTCAGAGGCCTAAGTAGGGTTAGAACTAATCTGTGCACAGAATGGCACCCTTGAACAGTTTCTTAGCTTGGCCTCATCCCCTGGGACACTGTGATTGCTGAGGTTGTGTGTCAACTTGGCTAAGCCACGATTCTCAGTGGTTTAGAGTCCGGCAGTAGGATACTGATGTCATCACCTCCATAATGAGATTTGATATAATGTGATCACCTCCATGATGGGATCTGCTGTGAGTAGCCAATCAGTCGAGAGGAAGTTTCCTTGGAGGTGTGGCCTGCATCCAGTACAGGCGGACTTTCTGGCAAGGCTCACCAACTTTTGCTTGCTCTGGATCCTGCAGCTGACCCCTGTTCGTCTGACGTCCAGTTCTTAGGACTTGAGCTAGTAGTTTATCTGCCTCTGGCCTGCCAATCTGGGGATTCACTGGTCTCCGCAGCCTGTGAGCCAGAGTCCTGCTGCCTGACCTGCCAATCTGGGGCACGCTAGCCCCTACAGTAATGTAAATCAGGATAAGGCTCCAGCCTAACTCACGGACTTGGGACATTCCAGCCTCTACAACCATGTGAGCCATTTTTTATATAACTCTCTCTCTCTCTATTTATATTCACACACTTTACTGGTTTTGCTTCTCTAGAGAACCCAGCCTAAGACAGACACAGCATCCCCTGTTCTCTCTCCAGCCTCTCTTACCAAGATCTGCAAAGCTGCCAGCCTGGTTAAGAAACTCTAACCAATTAAAGCTCCACTTGCCCCAAGACAGAGGTGCTAATTACCTGTTATGGCTCAGCCAGTTTCAAATGGCAGCCTTACAAAAGCAGCTGTGTGTTCAGCATCCTGCACCATGTGAGGCCTCCTGGTACGCACATGCTCAGGCCCAGAGCAAAGACCCAGGCAGAGCAGGTGCCTTACCTACTTGGTTCTGAGATCTTTACATAAAGCAAGACAATGAGAGAACTTTCAGAATTCTCCCTGGGGAATCCCTCTGAAGGACAGACAGAATCATCAGTCAACACACTACAGTCCCTTTGTGGCCCCATCAAGTCTCAGTGTCTTCCTGTTACCTCAGGGGCAGGCAAGGGCATACCCTCTTGTGGTCAATTACTAACTCCTCCAGGATTTTACTTCTCCCCAGTCTTGGGGTGCTGGGCCTTGACAACCTCCCCATTTGCAAGCAGCACTTGGCTTCCCGTATGTATTTCCCGGGCTGCTTCAACTGGAGACTGACTTTGCCCTCCTCCATGGATAGCTGTGTAATTCTGCTGGAAGAAAACCCAAAACATCCCCAGCGCCTGTACTTCCATGCAGAGTCTGTGAACCTCACCTGGCCATCTGCTGGGGAAAACTCTAGAAGGAAAGGTGTTACACAAATATGAGGGTAGCTGAGGCTGCTGGAGCAGCTCTGCTCAGTCCTCGTCACTTCTGATAACGTGCTCCCTCACTTGCTTTCTCCTCTGCCTTTCCAGCAGCAAAGTGATAACTGAAGAGCTTCCGGCCAAGCCTTTATGGAATAAAAATAAGTCCAGCCAGACGTATTCTACCTTCCAAAGGCTTCCAGAAGCCTCTCTGAGCGCACAAAAAGTAGTCCAGTTACCTTGAGCTTCTCAGAAGCCCTGCAAAGAAATGGCGGGGGTACAGACTGGCTAGGGTGGGAAAAGAGGGAAAAATGAGATAGCTTTGACTTAACTAGATATAAATTTTTCTCCAAAGAAATGAGACACTGGGCTCCTAAGTACAAAGGAAAGTGCCAATATCTTTTTACTTCCTAAATGGGGGATGGGCCCCCTTGTACAAATGCACGAAGCATCAAAAACAGGTATAATATGATTTATACCTGTTTTTTTAGAAATGATAAACCTCCAGTGGAGACAAGTTAATCTCCTGGCCAAAACAGTGGATTTCTGTCCCTTGCCACATCATTAAGAATAATTCTGTATTTACTTGGCTTTCATCACACATCTCTGTCAGCTGGGTGAGGGCAGGCAGGGAGGGAAGGTGACCTGGAGCAGTGGGCGGGCCTTCTGCTCACTCAGCTTGGCAACCCTTCCCAGGCAGGCAGGGAGCACACCCCATCAAGGTAACAGAACACAGATCAAAGTGTGTAGGCCCACATGCTAGGCAGAGGGTATGTGTCCACTTGCAAGACAGCAAACGGGTCTGAAAATTAAACTTGAAAAATCAGTGAAGCCCAAGGCTTGGCACAGGAAGGGAGGAGGAAATCCTGAGAGTCCCACTAATGCCTGTGATTATGGTGATAAAGGCTCATAAATGGCTTCATTCCACCTTGTCACTCACAGGCCTTGCTGCCACCCCTCACTCCTGCTCCCAGCAGTGACCTTTGTCATGCCTGAGAAAACAGCTTCCCTCCGTAAGTTCTCTCACAGAGTGGCCAGATGGGGCAGTTTTGCTCTGTTAGGTGCGCTTGCAAAGGGAAAATGGCCAAAGGAAGATCCATTACAGTCCAGCCCATCTCTACAAAGCTTCTCTGATTTATTAGGGCATAAACTGCTGTGCGGGCTGTAATGAGGCATAAATGTTCTGGAAGGCCTGTGAACTCCAGGAGGAAACGCCTTGCCATCACACTTCTGTGCACCTAATTGATTCACAGCTTGTACCTGCACAGCCTGGCAAACCCTGCCACGTCCCCGCTCTGTGGCAGTCACCCTTGGGGTGGGCAGGGGACAATGGGAAAAATGTGTCCAACTCAGACAAGCAACAGAGACCGTATGGGCATACTGCATAAATTGTGAATCCGTGCAAGTTCTCCCTGAACTCCTCAGCAGACTTCTGGCCAAGCCTGTTTGTTGTGTGGGAGTGAGGTTTCCCAAACCACATGGTGAGAAGATCAAACTGGACATTTCTTTAGTGCTTCCTTGGCCCTGGACGCACTCAGGGGAAAACATTTATTTCTGGCAAACCCCAGTCCCAGTCTTAACTTTCTCCATCATGTGAAGAAAACTCAGTGTTTGTCGCGACTTATTACAGCACTCTTTACAGGACAATTAACTTTTTTGCTCTCCAAACATCGCCACTTCAGTTCTAAACACAGAAGCAAAAAATTAACAACAGACCAGCCTGTTCTTATACTTCCTAGAGTTTGCAACCAATTTTTTTTCTTAGATCATAATATGCACATCTCTTTAATTTTGGTTGTGTTTGCCAAACGTTATGAAGAGAATGAAATTAAGTATTGAGCTGCCAGGAGAATATATAGCATCCTGACCAACCTGATACTGCGCACTACTGTGGAGTGGATTTGGACTCATAGGGACCCTATAGGATGGAGCAGAACTGCCCCATAGGGTTTCAAAGGCTGTAATCTCAATGGAAGCAGACTGCTGCACCTTTGTAATGCAGAGTGGCTGGTGGATTCCAATTACCAGCCCTTCAGTTAGCTGTGGAATGCTTAATCACTGCACACCAGGGATCCTTAAGTCCATAATAGGTACTAAATATTTCATTTTTCATGTGCTAAGAAAGGTCATCTTTTTTACCAAAACACTCATTTATAAAATACTTCTTAAGCAGATATCATGTGCCAGAGATCCACCAGAAACAGACATGGATCTACTACATAATTTACTGGGCCAGGTAAAAAATAAAAATGCAGAGCTCCTTGGTAAAAAAATTATTAAGAATTTCAAGATGGCAACAACACAGCATTTAACCAAGCATGTGGAGCCCTGTGCCACTACCCAGGTTATATGTCCATGACACTGGCCCTGATTCTACCTTTATGGAACTTATAGTTTAATGAAGGGGAAACAGTAAAATAAACTACTAATCAGAATGGACGAGACAGATGTAAGTGGTCAGAAGGAAATGGGTACCGTCTTATGTGAAAGGATGAAAAAGGAACACCACCTGGGCTGTGGGCACAGGGGTCAGGGATGGCAAGCCTGAGCTGAAATCTGTGAGGGTGTGTGTTGTTCAGAAATAGAAGCATCACAAGGGCTGGAGTAGTATATGCACGCACCCGCAAGGGCGAGCAGAAAAAACACTGGTTTGACGTGAAGCATGAGACAGCAGACACAAGATCTCCACACAGCTCTTGCAGATCGTGTATGGACTGTGGTCTTGAAGGGAAGTTTCCAGTCAGCACAGAACTGAGTGGTCCCCTGTCAATGGTACAGATACTCTTCCAGTGCCCTCCCCCCTTCCATCGAGTGGCTGAGGTGATAACCCACTTTGGTCAACTGGTTTGCCAGGAGAGCCGCCTACGAGGGTTTTGTGACGCTATTTACATATGAAACCCCAGAGCGAATGGAATGATTTTCTTTTTTTTTTTTTTTATTTAAAAGACTACGAACTCCTCTTGCTACAAAGCAAATGCCAAAAGTGAGCTCGGCATACGCTTCTACACCTGAGAAATAAGCCTGTGTCAACAGTGAAGTCAGAGTCTGTCACTGTAATTAAATACCGCGCAAGGCCAACAGTACCTCCGTGAACAACGGCAGGGCTGCACCCACGTGCTCACTCTAGTTCTTGATGCCCCAGAGGGTGGGCCCATCTTCCCAGTGGCACTCCTGTTGGCAGATCCAGGCCTCCTGAACTCTGCTGTGCCGCTCACATTTGACTAAATATTATGGGGCACATGAAGGCTAGGGTCTTTTGCCTCTCAGCCATACATTAAAAACTCGGTGTGGAAAAAGAGAAGGAAATCAAAGCACATTATGTTTGATAGACAGACATTTTTTTTTTTTTTTTTTTGCTAGACTTAATTTATTGCTAACATTTAAAACTGTCTTTCCCATGCTCAGAGAATTTGCTTTCTTGGTCTTGTTCCCTGAGGCCTACTGGTGATACTTGTTCTTAAAATAGAAGTTTTCCTTAAACAGAGCAAAGTGATAATAAATAGTCCTTTGAATTTTCAAATAAGAAAATTCTTTCTTCGTGCCAAATCTGCTCCTTTTTTTTCTTTTTCTTTTGCCATCTTGAGAGGATACAAAATTCAAATTAAAAAATTTCCATTTTGTTTCTTTAAATACTTGGTCTAAATATTTATCACAATTTTTCAACGGTTCAACAGAAAGTGGTGTATTTGATGACAGGTGATGCATCAATCTTGTGTTCAACACCCTGAGAGTGTAGGTAGGAAGACCGTCTCTGAAGGAACAGAAGGAAGAAGAAAACATATTCGTCTAACGTTGCAAGCAGATGCATCCCTCCAAATGGCAACTGACCTTACCGTGACGGCTTCCTTCCAGCCTTTGCCTTGGATGATGGTTACCTGTTACTTATCCAGTTAGCACAGAACAAAACTGACCTGCAGATGTCATGACTCAGTCTTGGAAACCCATTCCTCCCTTTCATGCTTTAAAAAAAAAAAATCAAACCCATTGCCGTCAAGTTGATTCTGACTCACAGCAAACTTACAGGACAGAGTAGAAATGCCCCACAGGGTTTCCAAGGAGCAGCTGGTAGATTCGAATCGCCAACCTTTTTTGGTTAGCAGCTAAGCTCTTAACCACTGTGCCACTAGGGGTTTTAGAATTCAAATATTATGTTTAAAAAATACATCAGCAAAAGGTCCTTTCCATGTGAGTCTCTTATGAATGGATCCAATTCAGGTTTCTAGAAACAATGTCCAGGCAGTAATTATGCTGTGCCAGCCAGAATGTAGATGAGAGACTAACACAAGGGCACCTGATCTTTGGGAATTTAAGCCAAAGTGAGCTGCTTTTGTTAACAACATGAACGAACCAACCCTTTGGTCAACAGAGTTCATGAATGGCTCTTTTGATGGAAAGAAAATCCAATCCTAGAGCTGGAGAAATGTCCCCAGTTGTTTCTCTGGAATTCAGCCGCCAACCACATGGACAGGTTCTTGTGAGGATTCTGCTGCCCCAGTGCTGGGCCAGACGGAAGGTGTTTGATGGTGCAAAGCATTTCCTACCATACTGGGGATAATGCAAGTCCAGGTTCCCTTCACACCACCAGATAATTGTGGGGGCCCTAAAAATTCCCCCAGTCATCCTACATCACACATCACAAAACAAGACTGATCTTCTGTCTTAGGAAAACTTGGCTTAACATCTTTCAAGGCTTTTTTTTTTTTCTAGACATATTTCAAGGAACAAAATTGGAGAGAAGGTGACTCTATGGCAAAAATGCCTTTGGTACCTGCGGCTCTTGGAGAGATTCTTGAGTCCTAAAATAGAAGGAAGAAAACCAGCAGACACCCCTGCATTTGATCTATCACTGTGTCAGCTATGTAGACAGATCTATCTCCTCCTCACAGAGCATCTTCATTATGAAATATACAAGTTAAAGCATGAACACTACAGAAATGTCAAGCTGAATGGCTCTTACTTGGCTTGGGTTCCATTCACTACTGTGTTATGGAATAATCTACTTCTTAGGGAGATTTAAGGAGAGCTTTGTTCTAACTTTGTTTAGTTACCAATGACCAGGGATGGATTAAGCAGTAATCAAGGTACGCACAGGCTTACAGTAAACGAGGTAGACACGGGCTTCCTTGTGTTGACTTACTAATCTGTAGTGAACAATTTCACATGGATGAACTTGTTCACTACAAATCAGAAAGTAAACACAAGTAAGTCTGTGCCTACCTTGATTACTGGGTAATCCATCCCTGCCAATGATGTATTTATAGAGGATAAATTTATATCTTTAATTTATACTGTTGGAATTTAAGAATCTCTCTTACTTTTTCTTTCCCCTCAGAAATTTCTTCTATTTTCCTCCAAGTCAACTTTCCCTATATCTTTACTGCTACCTTTCAAAACTATTGAGAAATCAGCGGAATCTTGTGTTTCCCTTTCACAAATAAGGAATTAATATAGGGTGGAAAAATCCTCTTGGTTCTCGTCATTTTCTATAGCAATCAAATACGGAAAAACACAGATTTTTATGAGTTCCTTCTCCTCCATCTATATCCCTCCCTGATTAATATTTATCCATTAAACATCCATCTACCCTCCCATCTGTTCATCGAACACCCATTCACCCAGCCATCTAACCATAACTCACTCACTTACCTACTGACCCATCCACCCATCAACTCACCTACCCATCCATCCAAACGTTTTGCTGTGCCCTAATGTTATAGCTAATGAGACTTAGGATCAAAGAGTTCATTTCCCTTGGTCTCTGTCATCATTCTCTTCCTATATCTAGAAGCTTTTGTGGTATGATGAGTCCTACTAATGTATTTTGGGGGAAATCCTTACACTTGGCGATTAGTATAGGAACTTTACACATGGCCATTTACATTATATGTGAAGCTAAGGAAAACTGATTTTCTTAGAGGGAATAAAAAAGAAGTACAACATTAAACAACTTTCATTTCATTTCCAAGCTTTGTGGCTGTAAATAAAGCTTTGTTCCTTGAGGTAGAAGGCAAGCCTCAGAGGACTGACTTCCAGCTCAGTGCTAAGCGACAGACAGCTTGCCAGAGAGATGAATGCATTTCATTATCTTGAGCTTATTCCATAGGCATAATTAGAACTCCTTTGAGAAGTCAACTAATCATGTAATATCCAGCAAAATATGTGAGGATTTCATCTTGGCTTTAAGCAGACTCTATCAAGCTCCATTTTAATTTATGATTTCCTATTAGAAGGCAACCAAACAGGAAAAGCAGTTTCCACAGCAATGGTTTCTGATTAGTACCACCGGGTAACACGAAGATACAGGATATATCTTCCAAGCCCTTGGGGCATCAATGGAGAAAAGGCAGCTTAGATCAGCCTGATATATTATTAGATGTCCCTGTTGTCCTACAGAAACACAGCTGCAGGTATATTATTTCTGGCTGGGACAACCGTAATGTGAGGTATCAGCAGAGACGCCAAATGAACAACCTTTACTAGCCAGCTCACTTTCCTTTTGTCTTTTCTGTACAGAGCCTGCCAGTTTGGGCAGGGCAAACCGGCCCCGGGATCAGAAGGTACAGCTAAAGCCCCATATGTCTCAACCCCACGGGCAGTGCCTCCATCTCCCAGCCACACTGAGTCCCCTGAACTTCTCCCCTTTGTTGAGCTTGTAACTCCAAGGTTTTGCAACCAGACTTGCCTCCCGGCAAAGTACAAATTTTTGAACCCTCCATCTCTGCCATTTCTCATCCACAAGGAGTCTTAAATCCCAGTCTCGGCCCAAGAAAAGGCTTTGGCACTTTTTTCAGGAAGCAAGGTGAGGCAAATGATGCTGCGCACTCTAAACTGCATTCCAGAGGGTTGATCAAGTTAGTGTAAGGAAAGACAAAAGTGGGGAATAAAGAAATTCTTAAACTGGAGGAAAACGGGAGGCACAGCCAGGCAGTTACACGCACAGGTAACATATAAAACGAATGTGACTTTCCCCCCAAAGCCCAAGTTACTCCTGGATAAATTAGATTCAGATGATATTAGGAAAAAAAAGGGGGGGGGGGTTGGGAAAATAAGCAATTCAGCTGCTATGTGACTGCCAAGCAACCAGAAAATGGTTCAACAAATTTTTTGAAAATTTCAAATGACAGACGATTTTGGAATATGCAGGTAGGGCTTTCTGGCTTCAGAATGGCAAGGCTGTATCTTCAGGATAGAAGGAAACCTTCGAGCAAGAGGATGGAGAAAAGTGGCACCAGAGCCACCACTGGCCTTCTTGGGCATGGGCTGAGGTCAAAAAAACCACATCAGATGCTGTCAAGTTGATTCCAACTCATAGTTAAGCATATATAAGCAATAGTTGAGCAGCTGGCTGCTAACTGAAAGGCTGGAGCTTCAAGTCCACCCAGAGGTGCCTCAGAAGACAGACCTGGTCATCTACTTCTGAAAAGTCAGCACTGGAAACCCTGTGGAGCACAGTTCTACTGCGACACACACGGGGCTGCCGTAGGCATGGGCCGAGCCCCGTACCTGCTCACAGCCCTCTCCCTTTCCAGGCTTCGCGGCCCTCCCCAGGTTAGCACTGCAGAGCACCCCCTCCAAAGGCCTGCAGCTGCACTCAGGAGGAAACTTCTTTGCCATCTCAGGTTCAGTGAGGAACAGCTGGAGTTAATGAAAGAGTTAATGCGATTTTCTACTCTCCCTACTCTCCTCTCTCCTTTGAGGGGCTCTGGTGAGAACTGGGCCTGAATGAATCACCTTTAGGGAATGGAAAAATCTAACTCACCACACATGAAGGCAAGCACAGAAAGGAATGCTGGAGATGAACCAAGGATAGGCTGAACACAACTGCATCAGGCCGCAAGAAAGGAAAACACAGACTCAGGAGGAAAATCGAGGGCAGTGAGGCAGCCATCTTCCTAACTACACAGGGACTACCTCCCTGTCTCACAAGTCCAAGTCCTATCCCTTGGGGTGCCGGGTTCGAGGACTGGTGTGCACATGGCAGGGAGGGCCTCGGCCGTTCCCCTCCACATCCCCCAGATGTGTCAGCTGGTATGAGTTAGTCGGGCAGTGACCACATTTTGGGGAGAAGTCATCCATTGATTTATCACAGGGGGCATAAATCATAAATGCATTTAGTTGTCTTCATCGCCTTTCTTGTCATCCTGACCCTCTGAAGTGAAATTAAGAGGCAGATGTATTATCTGGGATCAATTCCAGATCGCACTTGTGGGCTTAAAAAAAAAAAAAGGCTCAGGAAGGGTTTCACACAAACCTTCTGTAGCAGGTTGATCAAAGCCTCAGCTCCCTGAAGGCCAAGTCACCGTGCAGATAGCTCTGAGAGGCCTGGTGACGTGAAGGGTAGACACCCCAGCCCCATGCAACCTCAGGTTCCGGATGGGGGTAAGGATCACAGGAGGTCCAGCACCATCTTAAAATCAAGTCAAGCTCCCCTTTTTCTCTCACACACTAAGGCACGTAGGGCTTTACGTGCTAAACGAGGCAGGTCAGGGAGGCAACATGAAAACAGGCTGGTCTGTCGCATTTGTTAGTTTTAAAATTAATTCTCAGGAAACCACAGTCAATGAAAACACTGGTCACAGCAAAGAGAGAGAGGGATTCTTCCAGAAAGGTCTGGAGGGCTACTCTCAACCACTTTTGCATTCTCAGGCCTCGAGTTCCAGTCCAGGTCTTATCGGGAGTCCTGACTGGCTTACCCACTCTTCCCTTCTCAAGAATTTTGCCCCATTTCCCTCACTGGTTCTGTGGACCACTCAGCATGACCACATGCTCTTTCTCATTCAGTTCTTGCAACAACACTGGGAAGGAGCTCCTATTAGCCAGCCTGTCTTACAAATTAGAAAATGGAAGTTCAGTGAGATTGAGTGGCCAATCCAAGATCACACACCCAGGGCAGAGCTTGTCTCTATCCTTTAAATACAAGACTCTAATTCCTGCTTACTCCTGCTAGGTCTCCTTTTTTCCATCAACACTGAGAAGTATTTTCCTTTTCTGTCTCTTCTAAGTACTCTCCACATTCCACGAAGGACACCTGCCATGTAGAGCTGAATAGTACTGCAGCTCAGGAAAGAAGCACGCACACCAAGCTCCTGCCTTGAGGCCACGAGGCAAGACCAGCTGATGCTCTTGGCTGGGCTGAGACTGTGGGGAAAGAAGGAGTACTAAGACATGGAGAATGTAAAGGCCTTTGGAGAACACGGTACAGAGGGTGAACTCTTGGCTGTTTCTGCCTAAGAAGATGTACTAACCCTTTCACGTCCCTCAGAAGTCAGGCACTTTGTGTCTACTCCTGTGTGCCATGCACAGCATTTAATTCAACAAGACTGGGGGGATACTCACTGCAAACTCTTCATTGCCTTGGTCAACAAGCCTAGCCTTCCAGGGATCACAGGTAAATTGGTTGAGAAGGTGTCAGCCCTGAACCTGAAGGTTTGAGTCACTTCAATTCTGCTAATCACATGCTCTGTATTGAGTTCTCAGTGGCACAGAGGCTTAAAGTAACCATTTACACTCACCCATCCTCCATTCCCAATCATCCATACATCCATCATCCAACCCGTCAGCAAAACGTCCATTTGCCCATCGCCCAACCATCCATACGCGCGCGCGCACACACACACACACACACTGCACATGAAAATAATTAAGCAGCTACCATGTGTCAGTGTACCAGGTGCTAGGTATATACTGGTGCTAAAGAGACATGGTATCCACCCTCACAGACCTTATGATGGGCAAAGAGTTAATAATCAAGTAAAGTAAGTTAAGGAAAACTGCAGGTACTGTGAAAATCTATAGTGAGCCTTGGTGACACAATGATTAAGCGCTTGGTTGCTAACTGAAAGGTTGGTGGTTTGAACCCATCAAGGGCTCCATGGGAGAAAAGACCTGAAAATCTGCTCCCATGAAGATTACAGGCTAGGAAACCCTATGGGTCAGTTCTACTCTGTCATACAGGGTCACTAGGAGTCAAAATCAACTCGACGGCACACAGTAACATGAAAACCTATAGTAGGAAGAGAAGTGGTGGTCAGGGGAAGGCCTGTTGAAGATCTAGATTTGTATTTTTTAAGAAAAAAACACTGCTCAAGTCAGAGCTTCAAACTGTAAGAAGTCTGTGCCACTCATACGCATGATCCTCGAGGGATTTCTTGAAGGCCTGGAAAGATCCCTATGCCACATTTTAACACTTTGGGTAAATCTACAGCAGCAACAAAGGAATTCTTAAGTGATCTGCCTCCAAGGGTCACAGAAACCCACACCGTGGAATCTGCATTCCATCCCTTTCTCCTGCCGTCCAGGGGCTGGTTGTGAATCCCTAGCTTAAGACAGCTCTTGCTGGAGTTCTGTTTCAAAGGGCAGGGGTTTTTGTTTAAGGGCACAGTCCATTTCCTAACTCCAGAGGAGGAGAAGGAATCCGTTATTTTTAAGACGGTTCAGATAATTATTCTGGGTGTGGCGCGGGGGAACGCATTTCAGTTAAGCGTCTCTTGGGCTCACACTACCATCCTTCCATTTCAAGTTTTGCCCCGGAACAGCCTTTTGTGAGATTCTAGAGCCATCACTTTTTGTCTCTGTCCCACTGGGGCACAAAAACATATCATGTGAAAGGCAAGCTAAAATGATCCACATCTTAAAAGCCCTAAAGCTTCCATGGGTTCTGAGCGTCAGATTTATAGTATCAAGGTTTAGGAGTGCCAAAAAATTCAGGATTCTGACCCAAAAGACACCAGACGATTGCCCCAGGCAGGTTAACCCTCTCCAAGTTGGAAGGCATCTTGGAAGTCTGTTTCAGGGCTCCAGCCCAGGCCTCAGGAGGCTCCGTGGCCATTTAGCTAATCTTCCCTCAATGTCTCACTTTCAGCCTGCGTTCCGACGCAGATTTCCACATGGGCCTGTTTGCTTTCCAATAAGGCATGTCAGGCAGCAGCCAGCAGGATTCACGCAGGACAGTTAACATGCAGCTCATACGAGTCTCCCCCAGAGAAGCTCCATTAGTCACCTCCCTCAGCTGTTTCTTTTTCTAGATAGGAATCCCCCAGGAATGAAGAGGATAGAATGAAATCTATTATTACATTATGGAACAGTGAACAATGAACTGAACTCAACTTTAATGTGGAGATCTTGGGAGGAGTGTAAAGGCTCTTGTGGGAGGCTCCAGGCAGAGAAGGGTCTGAATGGAGCCAGGGCCCAATGCGCTGGGCTGCAGTAATGGAACATATTCACTAAGCCCTATAAATCTCCTCCCTTCAAATTTTTTATGGAAATGATTAAGGTAAGGGTAGCCGGGAGGATAAGAGGTCGATGGCCAAAACCATTTGGCATTGGAAGCCTCTGTTTTATCAGTTCTTCCCCAGATGTTTAAAGAGGGAATGCAAGGGCCAGTCTATGGGGAATATTGGGTTTCTCAAAGTCTACTGAAGGAAGAGCTTCATTTATGAGGCATAAAGGTGATTTCTCTACCAATAAAGTAAGTTGAAAAAGCAAAGGGCTTCTCGGTGATAGAGCCACAGAATGTAGTGAAGGTATTAAGTACCAGGAGGTGCGAGGCTCAAGGTTAGACTTTGGGTTGGGGATCCTTCCTGTTGAGCTGTGGGGTCAAGTTCAAAAGGCAAGCCATTCCTCTGTGTACATGGCATTAAAAATGCCAGGCAGTGGGGGATTCACAGGGTGATGCAGGAATCTTAGCTTGACCTAAATTTACTAAGTCGATTTGCCTGGTTTTGTTCTTCCTTGCCTGTCACAAATGTTTACTGAATCCCCACTAAGCATCCAGCCCTGTGCCAGGTGCTAACCTTTGGGGAGAGCAAAACATGGACAGATCTTGTCATCTACTAGAGAAGATAGTCACTGCAGAAATAAAGATACCAATCATCAGTACCACGGCAGTACGTGCTACCAAGGAGAAGTTCAAGGTACTGGAAAATTCCATCACCCTGGAAGCCTTTCCTGTCCAATACCAATCCCTCTGACCCTTGGCTGTTCTCCCTGAAAGTTTGTCCACCATCATTTAGAGCTCAGGATATTATTCTTAGCAATTTTCACTGAGCACTCTGTCTTCCCAAGGTTGCTTTAGATGCCAAATGGGAAAATCTAAGCCAACCTTCTATGCTGTCTGTCTACCCAGGGTTTTGGACCAGGGGGAGATCCTCAGTAGTAGGTTAAAGGTATGGGTTTTGGAACCAAGTTACTTAACTCGTTCTCAACTCAGTTTCTTCACCTATAAAAGGGGCATGCTATAAATAGATCACTAAAGTGCTACAAGGATCAAATGAGACACTGCTTGCAAAGTGCTTAGCAAAGTGCTCAGCTGTTCTTAACTCCTTCCTTCTCCAAGGCTCACTGAGTGCCCACTGCGAGCCGAGCACTGCTGTGGCTGCTTGGGGTCCATCAACGGGCAACACACCTGCTTTCATAGCGCTTTGCTTCTAGCAGATGGGACAATTGCAATTGACTTCCTTGTAATGTTTAATATGTTACAAGATGAAAAGTGCTTTCAAAAACAGGAGAGCAAGAACGAATTCATCTAGGATGGGGAGAATGATTTTAAAATCAGGTAATCAGAGTAGGTCTCACTGTGAAGGTGGTATCCATCCAAGCAAGGTCATAAAAGTAGAAATCTGGGGGGAAATGTCCCAGGCAGAGGCAACATGCAGCGCAAAGACCCTTAGGTGGCAGCGTCCCCAGCATGTCTGAGAGCAGTGGACATAGCAGAGGGTGTGAGAGGAGAGCGGTGACAGAAGAGGTCGGAGTTAATGGTCACCTCCAGGTTGGCCTTGTCAGCCACTGCTGGGTCTTCGATTTAACGTGGCATGGAGTGGGGAGCCTCAGTGGCATGATCTTCCTTTGGTCTCCAAAGGTTGTCTGCAGTTGCTGGGTACCAAACAGGCTGCAGGATGCCCGCTTCTAGCTAAACTAATCTACCTGAGAATTCAGAAGAAACATCATTGGATTACAATGTTTGTGCAGGGAGATGAAAGGCAGGGACAGAGAAGCACAGTGGCTGCCAGGCCTGTGAGCCCCTACCTCCCAGCACTTTGGACCACTTTCCTGATACTAGGAGGGGTCTGCCCACTTCTGGATGCTGCTTAGTGCACCCCCTGGCCCATCCTACAAAGGAAAGCAAGGTGGGTAGCAGCTCACCTGATGAAATAAGGGACACAGGAGATGAGGCACAGCCTAAACACAGCTTTGCAGGTAAGCCTGGCAGCATACAGTGACCAGAGTCACAGAGCTCCTGTTGGGGGAGCCCTCCACTTACGGGGGCCCTCACTATTCACGACCCATGATCCTTCACAAGCTGGTTGGCTTTAGGCTTCCTGTGAAACCATCTATATAGGAAAGTTTTACAAGGCTCACAAATGCGCTAAGAGATTAACACGAAGCTGGTAAAGAGAATTAAGTGGTTCCAAACACACTCAACCAGAATCATGTCCCCAAACCTACCATGCCAAGTATGTACTTTTCTGTCTGCACAGCAGAGCAAGTCTGCTAAGAAAGTTCACTCAGAGGTACCTGCCAAGCTTGGTCCAGGATCCTAGGGACCATAACTCTCTTCTCCATCGTTAACATTTACCAAGCACGTTTACCATCCAACTTACACCTGAGTGTCTAGATGCTGGGCGTTACTTAGCTGCCCCCACAGCAACCCTGAGACATGGGCAAGGCTCTTGTTCCCATTTCCCAGATGAGGAAACTATAGCACACAGAGATTAAATCACTTGGTCAAAGTCACTGAGCTCAGAAGCAGCAAAGCAGCCAGGCAGTCTGAGCCTTAACCACAACCCCAGAAAAGGAATAACTAGTAAAACAACACTATTTTTCTGATTTTCTTTTTACATTTCACTCACACAGACAGGCTGGTTTTCACTAAAGCTCTTCTGAATTGATAAACATAAACTATTATTTATCGTTACTTAATGATGTTAAAAACAACCCACCATTGTCGAGTTAATTTCAACTCATAGCGACCCTATAGGACAGAGCAGAAGTGCCCCATAGGGTTTCCCAGGCTGTGATCTTTATGGGAGTAGACTGCCACATCTTTCTCCTACAGAGCAGCTGGTGGGTCCAAACCACCAACCTTTCAGTTAGCAGCCGAGTCCTTAACCACCATACCACAGGGCTCATTAATTAATGATAATAAATGGACTAATATTTTTCAGCATACTTTGCTAGGTGTCAGACATTCACGTGAAAACAATACTGTGTACATATTTATTCATGAAAGAGATAAAAGGAAAGGCCTGGAAATATTTTTAAAATGCAGCTAAATGCATTAATAAGTCGACCAAGACATCACATGAGATTAATCCATATTTAGGAATAAAAGAGAACTTTCTATTTCCACGTCTGAAAAAATATTGCTACACCATCTTGAATTCATCCAGTACATTTTTTAACTCTAACAGAGAGATTTTATTGTGAGTAGTTGAAAATAATAGTAACGATAATGCCAATATAGCCATTATGTCCGCACCCACTGTGTGCTAGGCAGGAGCCTGGTGGCACAGCATCTTATTTAATTCTTAACAATACTACAGACCAAAAACCTAAACCAAACCCACTGCCGTCGAGTCAGTTCCAATTCACAGATACCCTATAGAACAGAGCAGAACTGCCCCATAGAATTTCCAAGGAGCACCTGGTAGATTCAAACTGCTGACCTTTTGGTTAGGAGCCATAGCTACTACTACAAGGGATGCATAATTAACCTTATTTTACAGATGGGAAATAGATTTGGCAACATCCATACACTATGCTCTTTCCATTAGGCAGTGCTGTCCCCCACTCCCACTCCGAGGGTCCTATTCAATAGTACAAGAAAAATAAAAACCCAGGTAATAACATGATATATCACTAGTCTGCAAAAGATGCTGAACTTACTCCGCAAGCCTTCAGTTATTACTGGGTGTGTCAGTTAATAAACTGATGTGTTTCTGCTCCAAACCTGCCTTTTAATCTGGGCTTGGTAAGGCTGGGGATGGGGCTCTGCAAATGGTATTTCTGCTTTGCCAGCTCTTCCCAGTTAGAGTCAGCCAATAGTGTCAATGGGAGGAGACTGCAAGGACGGAGGAAAGAAAAGGGACTAGCTCCTTCCTGTTTGCTTCCTATTGCTTTCCTGTTCCTGTGGGTGTGGCTCAGCAAGGCTTCCTCTGCCCTGCAGGGACAGTTCACTCCAGTAACAGTGAATGAATTCAATGTGCTGCTTTTTCAACACTCTGAGAATCACCCTCATTGCTTCTCCTTACAGGCCCCAACACCAGCCGGGAGTACCCCCTCCTCCGAAGTAAGGGTCCCAGCTCTAGGGGTCCCTCCTCCAAGCTTTTAAGTTTTAATAATAGTCTCTTCCCTTTCCCTCCACATTGCTCCCCCCCAACCCCCACTATACAGGTGGTAGCTGCTTCCTGCAGTTGCTACTTCTGTGATACCCTAGAATTCTCTTTTCAGTTCATACTTGGTTAATGATTTTAACATCAAATCCTCCCTGTTAAAATAACTGGTGGGTTCCTGCTCCTGACTAGACCCTGGCGGATACATTGCGAACCTAACTGTGCTGACTGGCATTTCTCAACATACTCCAGTGTAGACAAGCACTCTTTGTTGAGCATGGAGGGGGCAGTAGAAATTCAGAGCTCACGAAGTGCGGTCTATCAGTTGCCTATTAAAATTCAGCTCATGGGGCTCCATCAGGACAGAATGGAACCCAGGGACATTTTTACCACTTCTCCCCACCCCCACTCCTACAGTGACTCTGAGGCACCACAGTTTGAGAGCACAGGATACAGAGACAGTCAGACATAGTGGATAAGGATCGAAGACTCCCCATTTCATTGTTGCAGGTCAGTAGATATAACCCCCCCGAGCCTCAGTTCCCTCACTTGTCAGATGAAGATAGGAGTGCATTATTTATTCAGTCTATATGCTAAACAAATAATCCAAGAAGCTAGATTATATGAAGAAGAATGCAGCATCCGGATTGGAGGAAGACTCATTAACAACCTGTGATATGCTGATGACAAAACCTTGCTTGCTGAAAGTGAAGAGGACTTGAAGCACTTACTGATGAAGATCAAAGACTATGGCCTTCAGTATGGACCAACTGAACACAAAGAAAACAAAAATCCTCATAACTGGACCAATAAACAACATCATGATAAATGGAGAACAAACTGAAGTCAACGATCTCATCCTACTTGGATCAATAATCAATGACCATGGAAGTAGCAATCAAGAAATCAAAGATATACTGCATTGGGTAAATCTGCTGCAAAAGACCTCTATAAAGTGTTTAAAAGGCAAAAATGTCACTTTGATGACTATGGTGTGCCTGACTCAAGTCATGCTGTCTTCAAACTGCCTCATATGCATGTGAAAGCAGGACAATGAAAAAGGAAGACAGAAGAAAGACTGACACCTTCAAAGTGGTGTTGGTGAAGATTATTGAATATACTGTGGACTGCTGGAAGAACAAATAAATTGGTCTTATATGAAATACAACCGGAATGTTCTTCAGAAGTAAGGATGGTGAGACTTCACCTTGCTTGCTTTGGACATATCAGGAAAGACCAAAAACCAGAAAAGACATTGTTTGGTTAAGTAGAGGGCCAGCGAAAATGAGGGACCCTCATGAGATGTATTGACACAAAAGCTGTAACAATGGACTCCAACATACCAATGGTCGGGAAGGGGGCACAGGACTGGGCGATATTTTGTCTGTTATACATAAGGTCACCATGAGTCAGAGCTTACTCAGCAGCAACTAACAACAACAACACATAGGGTAGGCCTAAGAAGTTAAGTACGCTAACGCAAGTCAAGTGTTTGGTACGGCGCCTGGCATGGAGAAGGGCTTCCTGAAGAATGGCTACGTGGGGAGCCATTTAGCGGAGAACAGTAGGGTCACCTGGGACTGCACACTGTCCTCCTGCCTGCATTCTGAAGACAGCAGAGCCTGGGCAGAGACCAAGCCTCCACACAGAGCCCAGGAAGAGGCAATTGTGGCTGCAGGGAAGGTGCCCGAGCAGCTGTGTCTTGAGCCCCTGATGTGAAGTGATTTTCCAATGGCTGCCAGCAGCCATGCATCAGTGGGCCTCATTCCTAACTTGTCTTGTCATGTTCTTCTTGTTGGAGTCACAAGATGTCTAACAGCAGCAGAAGTAATTAAAAATAAACCAGGAGACAATGAACCATTTCAACTCTCCCTTCAGCTACAAAGAGAGCCTGTGTAAGCTCTCACCACAGTGACTGAAGATGCCTTTTCCTGTCATACTGTTGACTGACCACGAGAAATGAATGTTCCTGTTATTTTCCTAAGCCAGCTTTAGGATTTATCACCCTGTAAAAAATACAGCAGCGACACAAACTCACCCAAAACTTTCAGACCAAAGTGTGATTTCAGTCAGGGAAGGAGGAAGGGAGGGAGGGAGAAATGGAAGCAGGGAAAGGAGAAATGTACCCACCCAACTGATCCCTGAAATAAAGCAGCAATAAGAAACATAAGCATCTTGGAGCATGCACAGGAAATAAGACAACCTACACTTTTTCTTACTACCTAGACTGCTAAGGAATGAACCCCCCAACCCCACACAAAAAAATATGTGTGTGGGGGGGGTGTGTGGAGGTGTGTGTGTGTGTGTGTGTGTGTGTTGAAATCCTCATCCCTATACTTGCAGGTATAATCCTGTTTGGAAACAGAGTTTTCTTTGTTATGTTAATTAGACAATACCTGAGTAGGATGCATTTTAAATACAATCACTTCTGAGTTATAAAAAGAGCAGATTAGACAGAGAGACATGCACACACAGAGAAGACAGACACCATAGGAGGATCTTCTACAAGCCAAGGAACCAAGGAAGGCCCGAGCTACCTACAAGGAAGGAACTGACATACCTGAGACCCTGATTTGGTCTTTTAGCCTCCAGAACTGTAAGAAAATAAATTTATTCTTTGAGGCTACCCACTTGCTGCGTTTCTATTACAGCAGCGCTAGATAACTAAGACCTACATCTTCTCACCACCCCAACCCACTGGAATCAATTTTGACGAGGGCAGTCAATACCCATTGTACATATAGACCAAGTCTACATCTCTAGATTGGTTCTCTACACAGCTGCCAGAAAGAACTCCTGAAAGCCATTAGATCCCATCTCTCCCCTGTTCAAAAGCCTCCTGTGGCTCCAACCCTCCTTATATCATATTCCTAGTGTCTGCCATCCTCACCCCATGTCACTGTCTCCATGTTCACCAGGCTCCAGCCACCTGCTCTTCAATCCATTCCTCACACATGCCCAACTGCTCCTCTTTAGGGCCTCTGAAAATACCATTCCCTCTGCCTGGAACGCTCTTGCCCACCCACCTCCTTTCACTTACATGTCCTCTCCTCAGAGAGGCTTTCCTTGGTCACCTTGTTAAAAAAAAAACCACTGCCGTCGAATCGAGTCCAACTCATAGCAACCCTATAGGACAGAAAAGGACTGCCCCATAGAGTTTCCAAGGAGCACCTGGTAGATTCAAGCTGCTGACCTTTTGGACAGTAGCTGTATCACTTAACCACTATGCCACCAGGGTTTCCCTGTTTAAAAGAACCTGTCAAATTAATTGTTTTTTTAACCTGTTTCTAATCCATCATCTGTGATCTGCTTAGAGTTCTCATGTTGGCACCTACCCCTGGAACCTGGTACAACTGCCTAGGACACGGTAGACCCTCAATAAGTATCTGCTGGATGAGTGGATTCCCCCCAATGTGGCTACTCCCTTCCCTCTGCTTCCCCCGCCAAGCAGCCCTTGCCACCCACGAGCCACCGCATTAATCTAGTTCTATGGGATGAGGAACAGGCGGAGGCATGAGAGTGGAGGTGGACAGGGTGGGGTGGGGTGGGGTGGGATGGGTGCAAGGGGGCATTCTGAGACTCTGACCTCTGTAAGCAGCATGGGGCACAGGTCCAACCTTAAGTACATCCCTCACATCCCTTCTCTCAACCAGCTCAAAGGAAGGCAAAGAAGATGCTTTGTAAAATCATTTGGAAGGCAGAAAGAAAATAGTGCAATTTAGGAAAAAAAAAAAAGAAAGAAAAGGAGGGAAGAACATAGGGGAGGGAGGAAGGAGAGAGGGAGGGAACCAGGGAAGGAGAGAGAGAGAGAGAAAAAGGGAGGGAGGAAGCTTCTTCCAAATCGCTTAAGATTAAGGGTTGGGAAGATTACTTAAGGAGTCCCTGGGTGGTACAGTTAACACGCTGGGCTGCTAACCAAAAGGAAGGGAGTTCATGTCTACCCAGAGGAACCTCAGAAGAGTCTGATGATATACTTCCAAAAAATCAGCCACTGAAAACCCTATGGAGCACTGCTCTACTTTGACACAAATGGGGTCACCATAAATCAGGCTTGACTTGAGGGGAGCTGGTTGGTTGGTAGTTAGGGCTTGACCCATCTCTGAAACTCTGCTCCCCAGTATTGCACAGGCCCCATGGAAAGGTGAGAAGAGAAGGCATGCCTGACCTTTACAAACCACCCCAGAGCTAATCTAAACACTTGAGAGGCCACTGGGACCTGGCTGGCTGGAGGCTTTGTTTTCCAGATGATGAAAGGGGAGGGAGGTCTGTAGTAAAACCCCTAAGACAGCCCTTCTTGGTGTCCATGTGACCCAAAGGACTGTGATTTCCAACAGGATTTCCAAATATGATCCAAAGCCACCCCCCACCCCAAGCCATTTTATGATCATGAGTTTCCCTTTAACCTCAAACCAAGGGCGCGCTTTCAAAGGGCCTCAAAGCTACTGCCCTTGCTTTTGTTCTTGAGATAACTGATAATAAAACACACAGCAGACACTACTGGAATAGCATTCGCCTCTGAAGTTCCCCTGTCCTCTTAGAAAAGGAAAATCATTTAATCACACCCTTACAGGCTCTTCTGAGGCTGCTCCACTTGCTCCACTCTTGCTCTCTGCTTGCTGCCCAGATGGGTTCCAAGATCAGCAGTTCCCTGACATTCTGCAGACCCTTCACACTTCAGGGTAGGAAGGCCAAGGAACCCGACTTATTGACCTGGTGACAACATGCACCATGTGGACAGCTCTTCCTGAACTATGGTGATTTTATCTCGCTTTTGTCCCCAGGATGTTGTGTAGCTAAGGGTATAGGATCAACATCTGACTGCCTGGGTTGTCATCCTGGCTCCACCAACTGCTAATTATAAAACAGTCAGTCAGTTGTGTCGCCTCCCCATGCCTCAGTTTCCTCATCTTTGAAAAGAGGGATAACAGTGCCTACCTCATTAGGTTACTGTGAGAATTAAACACACACGAAACTTTGGGAATGGTACCTGACACTCAGCACTCAGTTAGGAATTAGATGTCATATGTTTTGTTTTTTCTACTTGGGAACATGAAACCACCTTAAACATCTACCTTGCTGGGGAAGGTCAGAGTTGGGGTAATGGAGGGGGAAAGCCAGCATTCTAGTACCACCTCCATTCCTCATCCAAGAACCATGTGAAGAACAGATTGGGCAGGGACATCTAACAGGCGTGGATAGGTCACACCTCACACTGCACACCCAGGTAGCATTTCACTATTTCAATTATGGCAGACATGAGTTAAGATGTGGACTGTTATGCGAGGCTACAGGCCAAGTCTCACTCCCTAAAGCATAAAAAGCAAAGCAAAATAAGGGCTATTAACCCATGGGAAGATTGACTCTGCCCCACAGTAACTAACAGTGGCTCACAGGGATTCCACTTTATTTGGATTCAGGGATTCTCTGGTTTCCTGAGTTTCTACATAGAGGGAATCTAATTCTCTCCAGGGTATTTATTCTCTTTGTTACTCAAGTGATCGGAAAGCCGTGACATTCCTCTATATGCCCAAGTCAGCTCCAAAACAAGGTTCAAGGGGCAGCCAAGTCCACCACTCATTATGACCCTACATTCCACATACCAACATCCAGTCCAAGACTGGGTGGCCTGCAACCCCTTCTACTTCCAAACATCTCCACCTCCACACACTGTTTCCCAGCCCTGCTGGCAGCATTAAAAAAGAATCAAGGAGAATGAAGGAAGGAAAGAAAACTACTCATTACAGAAAAGCAGAAAGGGTCATTCCATATTTCAGGACAGATACTACAGCATAAAGAGAAATAGCAAGTCTCCCATTCTCTCCATCATTCATTATGTGCTTAGTACTGTTTACTCAAGTAAAATGCATAGCAGGAAGGTAGAGAGAAACCACCACTACCACCCTCTGTTGAATGCAGTCAGTGCAGACATCTCTGAAGGTATCCCAATAACTTCCCACAATGCACTGGTATGTCTACATTTCTTCAAAGATTCCTTTGAATCAGGGGTCAGCAAACGCTTTCTGTAAAGGGTCAGATAGTAAATATTTCAGGCTTTGTGAGCCATGTGGTCTCTGTCACAAGTACTCAATTCTGTCATCAACCAGGGACGATATGTAAACAAATGGGTGTGGCTTTGTTCCAATAATACTTTATTTATGGACACTGAAATGTGATTCATATAAATTTCACGTGTCATGAAATATTATTCTCCTTTGATGTTGTTGACCATTTAAAAATATAAAAGTCATTCTTAGCTCACAGTCCACACAAAATAGGCAACGGGCCAGACACGGCCCATACACCATAGCTTGCCAGCTCCTTCCTTACATCACTTCCTAACCATGTTCTTACCTACCTAGTCATTGCTCCTCTGCCTCGTGCACCAGGGGGAGGTCAAGATAAATAATTCCATGACATTTTTTTTTTTTAAACTCACTTAGAAGAGTAACTATACAGATAGAAGACAGAGTCATTTTTCTCATTTAAATGTATGCAGCTTTATTCCTTGAGCAGATCCTGGAATGAGTCCCTTTCATATTGAGGAGTTCATATTTTATTCAAAGTGTGTATGAGCTGCCGTTAAGTCACTAACCAATGGATATTAGGCAAAAGTAAATGGCATCCAATAAATGAATAAATAGCTTCTCATTTCTACTTTCAGGAATGAAATGCTGGCAAGGGACACATTGAACAGGCAATCATGATGCTGCCTTCACAGACTCATAGTTAAATCACCAGTAACATGATGTTTCCTCCAACTCACTCGAAATGTTTTATTAGGCAGCTGCCTTGAGTAAGGCCCTGGCTAGGTAGTAGATTGCCTTTAAGAACGACTGCCAACAATCCTCCCCTGGCCAGCTCCTTCACTTCCTTCTCTGCTTCTACTTTCTTGGAATTCAGCTGTCATACTGTAAGGAAGTCCATGAGGAAAGTGGACACGTGGTGTCCTGGAGGTTTAGCACCATGTGGAGAACAAAGGCATTCTGGTCAAGCTCGCAGCTGACTGCTGTTAAATGAAAGATCCCAGCTGACACTATAAGGAGCAGGGCCACCAACCGGTCAACCCACTGAATGGTAAGTGATAATTTGTTATTCTTTTAAGCCACTAGGTTTGGGGATGTTTTATAGCACTGATATGACAAGTAGTTTTCTTTCCCTTCTTCCTGCCTGTATAAGTTTTCTATTGCTGAGTAACAAATTACGACAAATTTCCTGTCTTAAAATGATACATATTTATTATCTCACATTTCCCATGGGTCAAAAGTCTGGGCATGGCTTAGCTGGGTCCTCTGCTCATGGCCTTATAAGGCCGTGATCAAGGTGCCTAGTGGGCTGTGTTTTCACCTGGGGGCTCAAGTGGGGAAGAATCTGCCCCCAAGCTCGTTTGGGTTGCTGGACAACTTCATTTCCTTTTTTTTTTATATGTCTGAGAACCCAGCTTTTTGCTGGTTGTCAGCTAGTGCCATCCTCAGGTTCCAGAGGCCACCTGCAGTTCCTTGTCACATGGGCTTCTCCATCATAGTCATTTACTTCATCCAAGTCAGCAACAAGAGTGTTGGCTCTCAGGAACGGTCCAGCACCACTTTTAAGGTTATCATCTGATTAAGTTCATCCATGATAATATCCCTTTTGATTAAGTCAAAATCAACTGACTTGAGACCCTGACGACATGTGAAAAATCCCTTCACCTTTACCATATCTTATTAGTTAGAAGTAAGTCACAGTTCACACTCACATTCAAAGTGAGTCAATTACACAGGGTTTTTTAAATACCAGGGGGCAGAAAGCACGAGGCTATCCTGGGATTTCTCTACCACAATCTTCCTTCTTCATTGCTGTCAGCAGGGGTGGGATATGGTACATGGTGGTGGGATTTCTCAGAAGTAGAAGGCTTGTCCTCAAAGGCTGACTGAACCAATGAAGATAAAAGACAGACCCAGGAATAATCATAGTACTCTGCATGAAGCTATACTTCCCTTAAGATAATTTCCAGGGAGTTTGGAGTTCAGGGTTTAGACAGCAACAAGATAGTCTTTGGCTGGAAAAAAATAGGGATGGTTCAGGGTAGATGAAAGAGAACAAAGGCCCGAGGCTGGGAAATACACTTGGGAAATGGCAAGTACCTGGTTTTTATTTATTTATTTTTGTTAGTCTAGATGAATGGCCAGAGATTAGATAAACACAGGAGGCAGGCAGGCAGGTAAAGCAGATGAGTGAAGAGGGCTGAGAGGTAGTCATGGGGACAGATGGGAGTTGTGGCCAAAAGGAGCATGCATTTGTTATCTAAGGGGGCAGGCATTCCTCAGCCCCAGCCATTTGTTGCCATATAGGAATGTTGGCACCAAAGCACCTAGTGTACCCCTTTACGAAAGAAACTAAAATTTGCAATTTTTTTGTAATATCTCCAGATTTTTAAATGTTGGCCAGTAACTGACAGCTTTTTAAACAAAGCGTGGGCCAAGAAACGTGTCTGTGCACTGAATTTGAGTGAAGAACAGGTCCTTGGTAAGTGCACAGAAGAAAGCAAAGATGACAAAGTCCATGGAGTAATCAAACCATATCTCCTGGGCTATTTCTTACAGCAATATCTCTCAACACGTGGTTCTTCCACCAGTAGCATGACATCACCTGGGAACTTCTTAGAAACGCAAATTCTCCTGCCTCAATTCCCATAATACACAATCAGAAACCCAGAGGATGGGACCCAGCATTCTGTTGGAACAAGCCCTCCAGGTGAGTATGATGCTTGCTCAAGTTTGAGAACCACTGTCTTACAGGAATCAGCCTTTAAGATCATCTTTCTCTCCCCTGAACCCATTTCCTGTTTCTACAGTCTTAAAGACTGCCTACTACAGCATGACACAACCTTCCACTAAATGTCTAATGTTTAAAATAATAGGAAAGATGATGCTCAGACATGGGCCTTCATCTCACTTTCACACAGTGCTAAGTCACATCAGGCCTTTGTACCAACATAGTACCTGCACCTTCACAGGGAAGCTCATAAAGAAGAGAAGTTACGTATATGAATATCATGGCACTCTCTAGAATGGAGTAGGAGGGGAAGGAGCTTACTATTAATTTCTAATCATAGAAAAAGAGCCTGTAGCTCCAGAAAGAAAATCTGCTTCTGCTTGATAATACTCTACAAACAGATGACACTACTTCATGTAACATTGACATTTCCAGGACCCTGGTTGCAATTACTCCAAAAAACCACGTGGCATAAAATCAGTATTGTTCAGCTGGAAAGATCCACTGAGATTTGTGTTTCATCTGAAGAATTAGGATGGTGCAGTCCTCATCCTATATCTCTCCCTGTAGGATGTTTAAATTCTATACTCCTGTCCTATAGGGTCACTATGAGTCGGAATCGACTTGACGGCACTGGGTGGGGCAATGCTACCCATTGGATACCAGCAAGCAGGAGTAATTCATGTAACACAGGATGTAAAAATGACACAACAGGACATTTAGTGTTAATGGAACTGCTTATTAAAAGATTCCTTTCATTTTTTTTTTTTTGAAATGGTCCTAAATAATGCAAGATATTCTTCAACATACTACGAGACATCATGGCATCTGCAAAAGTTCTATTAGCCGCAAATGTGCACGGCTCTGCCCACATTTACTAATGCTGTGGCCTCCCTCCCAGCCACCTGTCACTCATCCACTTGCAGGCTGTGCACAGAACTCCAGCCGTGCACCCCACACTGTATGCTGCAGGGGTGCGGGTACAGCTGGCATGTTCCTGCACTCCAATCACAGACGATTATCACAGATTAACTCTGGCTCCTACTTATTCCTGGAAGCCATCACCCAACATGTTGCCAGCATTTAAAACCACCTTGCCAACAGTGAATGTCCATTTCATTCAGTGGTTGGACTCTCAAGTCAGTGCCATATGTGAGTCCCACCTACTTTCAGTAAGTCTAGTTGTAGAAAAGATGGTTGTTTCCAAGGCTGAACACCAATAGAAGGAGCTGGCATCCATTTCGGACCATGTTGTACATAATGTATTTATCTCTAAACACCAGACTCACACTTGGTGTGGGGAGATGCCTGTGTTATCAGAGACACATGGGAACCAAGAATGACCAAGGGAATATGAAATGGCATCTCCAATCTCATACTCAAGGGCACACATTTTCTGAATGCAGCTGAGGCCACAGTTGTTATTTGTCTCCTGCTTCTTTTTGCCAAGTGTGTATGGTTAGTTGAACACCCAGAAATTAAATACACACATACAGAGACTCCACAGTCCCTTCCAGTCCCATCCGTGCTCTTCTTTCTGACCTCTCTACTTCTGTTTCTGTCATTTCTTATATGTTTCCTTCTCTTCAACTCCCTCAGCCACATCCCAGGAACAGCAAGTGCTACAGACCTGACTTCCATTTGCTGTAATCTCCACCCCTTCTCTCTTCCTCCCCTACTGCCCACTCCCACAAGAGGGGTCCCACAAGAGGCTGCTGACTCAGCCCACCACTGTGCTTCCCGACAATGGTCAGAGGAAGGTCAGATATCACCCTGCTGCCCAAAAGGATTTAGGTAGGGGCTTCTAAGGCTGTACAGATTCTAGAGCCCTCTCCTGAGTTGGCACTTAGGGTCCTCCAGGGCAGCCTCAATTCCCATAATCCCCAAGACACAGGAACGTCTCAAAGCACCAAGTGCCCCCCTACTTTGGTGTGGTGTGGGTGTCTGGGAAGTCTCAGAGGCCGACACACACTCCAGACACAGAACGTGGAAAAATCCCCAAGTGCAATGGTGAAGTCAGGGAGGGAGGAACTGAGGGAGGAACTCTAGCCAAGGGTTGGCCAACCACACAACCCAGAGGCTGTACCTGGGCAGAGCCAAATCAAATTTCCATGTTGCTGCAGTCATCAGGGACTAAAGCTTGGTTCTTACCCCAAGGGTCAGTTGGAGGAACACCTCCCTAATAAGCCAACTTTGCATCGATGCTTCTGAATTTTTGAGGGAAGGAGTATACAGGGGAAATTTGGACAGGTTCCTGGTCACCCTGGTGGGCCTATCTTTAAAGTCTTCTAACCTCACTCTACAGAGACTAGCTCCCTGAGCAAAGTCTGAATTGGCTTCCATCTCCCTTCCCTTTGCCTTTAACATACAGGGTCATGTGTGTCTACGTGAGACGTCTGTGATTTGTGACTGCAAACAAGAAGCAGCAGGAACTCTCCAGCCCTCCTGTGGGGGGTGTTCGGAGTACTCAGAGGCTCATCAGGGCCTATGGGGTTCTTCAGGAAACATATATACTAATGTATGACAGAAGATGGCAGCAGGGCTAGGGGCTAGCAAAGTCATGTGTCATTCCTCCCAAGAACTGACTCAGCCTGGACTGTTACAACATTCTATGAAGGCAGTCAGGGTAACGCCATTTACACGTGGAACAAGAAAATGCGTATGTGATACCCCCAAGAATATCACTTACCTTATTGACCTCTTTTCCCTGCTAAAATGCTACCATTTAGGTGAGATGCTGACCACAAATTTCAAGTCTGCTGATTGATTGATGCCTACTTGAGGAACTTTTTCAAATACAGTTACTGGTCACATCCCAAGAGATTTCAATTTTGTAGATGAAGGGTAGGGGCCGGGTAACCATAGTTTGAAAAATCTCCCCAGGGCTTTGCCCATATGCATGTGAAAGTTGAATAATGAAAAAGGAAGACAGAAGAATTGTCAAATTTGAACTTCAGGGTCGGCGAAGAAATTTGAATGTATCGTGGACTACCAAAAGAACAAAAAAATCAGCTATAGAAGAAATATAACCACAATGTTCCTTAGAAGCAAGGATGACAAGCTTTTGACTCACTTACTATGGGGGTCATCATGAAAGACTAATTGCTACAAAAATACATCATGTTTGGTAAAGTAGGGGGCCAATGAAAATGGGGGAAACCCTCCATGAGACAGATTGACACAGCAGCTGTAACAATGGACTCAAGCATACTAACGATCATGAAGATGGCACAGGACTGGGCAATGTTTCCTTCTGTCATATATAAAGTCATCATGAGTCAGAGCCAATTCAATGGCAACTAACAACAACAGCAAAAGGCTGGTTAAGCTTATCCTTTAAGTTAAGGCACTCAAAAGGCACCAAAGATATTAATACCAGTCACTGAAACCCAAACATGAGTTCATTAAATAAATGCCAACTTGGAAGTGGCCATCTAAGATTTATCAATGGAGAACAAATGGAGAACACCAAAGACACAAGGTAATTATGAGCCCAAGAGACAGAAAGGACCACATAAACCAGAGACTACATCAGCCTGAGTCCAGAAGAACTAGATGGTGCCTGGCTACAACCAATAGCTGCTCTGACAGAGAACCCCTGAGGGGGCAGGAAAGCAGTGGGATGCAGACCTCAAATTCTCGTAAAAAGACCAGACTTAATGGTCTGACTGAGACTACAAAGACCCTGGAGGTCATGATCCCCAGACCTTCTGTTAGCCCAAGACAGGAACCATTCCCAAAGCCAACTCTTCAGACAGGGATTGGACTGGACTATGGGATAGAAAATGATACTGGGGAAGTGTGAGCTTATTGGATAAATTAGACGCATGAGACTATGTGGGCAGCTCCTGTCTGGATGGGCCATGAGAGGGCAGTGTGGATCAGACGCTGGCCAAATGGACACGAAAATAGAGTGGAGGGAAGGAGTGTGCTGTCTCATTAGGGGGAGAGCAACTAGGAGTATATAGCAAGGTGTATATAAATTTTTGTATGAGAGACTGACTTGATTTGTAAACTTCCATTTAAAGCACAATAAAAATTAAAAAAAAATACATAAATGCCAACTTGGAAAGCACAGAAAGGATTAGAACAGAGAAGAGACAAGTTCTGAGGAGGGTGGGGTGCAGCAACATGGGAAGAAGAGAAGGTTCTAAAGGGTGGTGAGGCCCAGGGAGAAACTGTAGAACTACAGAAACATAAAGGAGATGGCTGCAGGGGAAGCATGCTGACTTTACCATTCTCCAGGTGCTGGGCCACCAAGCAGCTATGGTCCCACACACAACAAAAAGAGGAATGCTATTCAATATAGAGAAAGCACACTTTGCAATAAATGTTTTCATGGAACACATTAAACACATCTTTATCGGTCTCTTCTCTCCTCCAAAGAAGTTTCAATTTGAAAACAAGAAAAGCCCGAGCCTTTGGTTTTGGTCAACCAGAAAACACTAGGCTGAAAAACCAGAGGCCATTATGGGATTAAGTCTACACAGGCACTTATCTGTGGACAATCTGGAGGTTACAAAATTAAGATTTTCTCCAACCCTGCTACAAGGTCGACACCAGCATCAACTTACCTTTCGATCTGGCCAGTTGTATTTGGCAAAGATGGTATCATAGGTGTCCACCGCCCCATCAGTTATGAGCATGATCGCTTGGCTGCAGATACTTCCTTGTCCTGTGTGATTGAACTGTGGAAAGAAATATGTTCAAAATAAAAGACACATCAGAGAACTCTGTGTATCTGCAAGTCTTCAGAGGCACGAGGCCACAGGCTTAGGAAGCTTCTCATTCTCTACGGAAGAGCTCTTTCTGCACCACAAAACGGAACCTACACGATAAGCCCTTCTCTGTGCATGGATCATCATATCTGGTCTGACAAATTGGAACTAAATATGGACCAGACAGATTTCTAAAAATCACACTTGGGGTGGGAAGTCAGATCCCAGGGACATGACCTCTCTCACCTTCAAACATGGACAGTGCTTCAGAATACAAGGGCAAAGGAGCTACGATACTGATGTTTTATGGACACATTCTAGCGGCAGCAAGATATACTAGAGGCAACATCTCTTTCAAAATCTAAATGAGGATGGATTGAGTGGGTTTGATGTGTACAGACTGCACCATATAATAAAAGGAAGGCGCTTTTAGACATGCAGAGAACAAAATCAGGAATACGGCAACTCAGATTAGGAGCCTAACCCCCTTTTTAAGGGTCTATTTGAGAGATATTATTATCAGTATGTGTGGTGTGCTGAAATCAATTGTGCTTACTGGTGTGCAAAACTCTAAACTTCAACTTTCAGCTTTACGTAAAGTTGTAAAAGCTCTCAGCCTTTGCCAGCAGTAGCTATAGTGACCCGAGTATGGTTGGCATTGCTGCATGTCCTCTTGGCTCAGGGTGAAGAATTGCTTAATGAATGAACACTAATAATGAATGAGATTGAAGTAACACCATGTCCTTTAAAAATTCTGCAAGTACATGACAATGTTGAGGTACGGGAAACACACAAAAGGTCTTTCTTTAACCTTCAGTAGAGAGAACTCCCTCCATTATAGAATTCATTCATTTATTCTAAAAGTGCTTACTGAGCACCCAAACAGCACTGGAGATGAAACAGATAGAGAGCCCTTCCCACAGGGAACTTATACTCTATTTGGAGAGATGTACAAGAAACAAGATAAATAAGTGAACTACGTTGGCTGTATGTTAAGTAAAAAGAAGAAAGCAGAGAAGGGAGATAGAAAATGGTGGTGGAGGTGGCGGCTCTGAGGTACCACTGAGTCCGATTCTGACTCTAGTGACGCCATGTGACAGGGCACAATTGCCCCATAGGGTTTCCTAGGCTGTGATCTACATGGGAGCGGATCACCGGGGCTTTCTCCCATGGAGCCACTAAACCGATCGCTGTCGAGCCGATTCCAACTCAGAGTGACTCTATAGGACAGAGTAGGACTGCCCCATAGAGTTTCCAAGGAACGCCTGGTGGATTCGAATTGCTGACATTTCTTTTTTTTTGGTTAGCAGCTGTAGCACTTAACCACGATGCCATTAGGGTTTCCATGGAGCCACTAGCTGAGTTTAAACTACTTACCTTTTGGTTAGTAGCCAAGCACTTAACTACTGAATAACCAGCAAAGATCTTCCTAAAATGGTAACATCTGAAAAATACCTAAAGGAGGGGAGCATCTGAGGGAAAGGCATTCCAGAGAGGCTAAACAAGTGCAAAGGCACTGAGTGGGAGTGTGCCCGGCATGTTCGATCTGTTCACTATGACACTGGGGAAGGCTGGAGGCTGCCTTGGCTTTGCTGGCTGGCCACTGGTGAGCCAGAGAGCTTATAAAGCATTCAAGTTGATCTTTAATGCCCAGCTTCTGCATACTTAGAATTCCAATACAGAGGCTGAAGTAGCAGTAACTTGAAGGAAGACCAAGACTAACTGGAGGGATGGACAGATGGATGGGTTGGTGGACAGATGGACTGGCGGGATTGTCTTGTGGCCTTAGTTATCTAGTGCTGCTATAACAGAAATACTGCAAATCAATGGCTTTAACAGACAGAAGTTTATTCTCTCACAGTTTAGGAGGCTAGAAGTCCAAATTAATGGCACCAGCTCTAGGGAAAGGTTCTCTCTCTCTCTCAGCTCTGGGGAAAGGTCCCTGTCATCAATCTTCCCCTGGTCTAGGAGCTTCTCAGCATGCGACCCCAGGTCCACAGGATACACTCTGCTCCTGGCTCTGCTTTCTTGGTGATGGACGGTCCCTCTGTCTCTCTGCTTGCTTCTGTCTTTTATCTCTCAAAAGAGACTGACTCACGATACAACCTAATCTCATAGACTGAGTCCTGCATCATTAACATAGCTGCCTTTAATCCTGCCTCATTAACATCCAGAGATAAGATTTATAACACAAGGAAAATCACATTAGATGACAAAATGGTGGACAATCACACAATGCTGGGAATCATGGCCGAGCCAAGCTGACATACTTTTTTGGGGGACATGGCCATACTGAAACAAAGTGGAGCTAGCTCAAAACAACATGAAGCACCATATTATAGTGGAAAGTAGTCCATCCCATCCCAACTCCACAAGCATTGTTCTTTGGACAAGTTCTCTTCCTTGAGCCTCCGTGCCTTCATTTGTAAGGTGGGGATCCTTACATGGCTGCTATAACACAGGTTACTAAATGTTCATTATGTGCTGACCTACATGTTAGAACTCAATCCTCACCAGCCTCATAGGTAGATACTAACATTATCCCCATTTTACAGATGGGGAAGTTGAGGCACAGAGAGACTAGATAACTGGCTCAGGGCCAAACAGCTACTATCTGACATATCTTGGATTTGAACTCAGTAAGTCTAGCTCTAGAATCCACTCTCTCATTCAGCACACTCTACAGCCACTCAATAATATGAAAGTACTTGAACATGCTAGGCCTCCATAAATGTTCATTTCTTGTTCCTGCCACTTCCTCCTTCCATCCCTTCCAGGACTCCAGGGTCACATGGCAGTCACCAAGGCCATTATCCAGAGAGTGGGTGCTCCTTAAATGTAGTGTCCTAGGCATCTCAACTGCCTTGCTCTAGTCCTGGCCCTGGCAGCCACTCCAGCAGCTCAGACTAGACTTGTTCCTTTGAGTTCATGAGCAGACAAGGTAGAAACACCTGAAAACCAAAGCCATTACAGCTTTCCACATGACTTTACTATTCTGCTGTTTCTATCAACATAACTTACTGTTCCAGGAAAACTCTTATCCAGGAAGATAAAAGTTACAAATAACTTTATCATTAGTTTCAAGAATTTCCTGAAAGGCCCATCAATTCTCCAATAGAAAAGACACACTCAAACGCACTGAAGGACCAAATTACTGCACTGAGGGCTGGGGACCACGGTCTCAGGGAACATCTAGCTCAATTAGCATAACATAGTTTATAAAGAAGATGTTCTATATCCTACTTTGTTGAGTAGCATCTGGGGTCTTAAAAGCTTGCAAGTGGCCATCTAAGATACTCCACTGGTCTCAACCCATCTGGAGCAATACAGAATGAAGAAAACCAAAGACACAGGGAAAGATCAGTCCAAAGAACTAATGGATCACAACTACCACAGCCTCCACCAGGCTGAGTCCAGCACAAATAGGTGGTGCCCGGCTACCACCACCAACTGCTCTGACAAGAATCACAACAGAGGGTCCTGGACAGAGCTGGAGAAAAATGTAGAACAAAACCCTTACACACACACACACACACACACACACACACACACGACCAGATTTACTAGTCTGACAGAGACTGGAGAAGCCCCAAGAGTATGGCTCCCGGACTCCCTTTTAACTCAGTACTGAAGTCACTCCTGAGGTTCACCCTTCAGCCAAATATTAGACAGGCCCATAAAACAAAATGAGACTAAATGGGCACACCAGCCCAGGGGTAAGGATGAGAAGGCAGGAGGGGACAGGAAAGATGGTAACAGGGAATCCAAGGTTGAAAAGGGGAGAGTGTTGACATGTCATATGGGTGACAACCGATGTCACAAAGTATGTGTATTGTTTAAAGAGAAACTAATTTGCTCTGTAAACCTTCATTTAAAATACAATTTAAGAAAAAGAAAGTGTCAAAGGACAATTTACAACCTTACACTTTTTGAACCCCTGACCTCAAAATGCTGACCTTGCTGGGTTTAGTAATCCTAAACTATAATAATATATAATATTATAGCAACAATTTTGAGAATGGCACAGGACCCGGCAACATTTTGTCCTGCTATAAATAAGGTTGCTATGACTTAGAGCCAACTCTATATCACCTAACAACAACAACAGACTCTAATAGTAGGATCTTTTCCCAATCCTAACCAAGCCTCCTCTCTTCCCTCTGCAATGAAAGGCCCACCTTAAACTAGACTTGGAAGTCTCAATAAAAATCCTAAATGTGTCCTTTTTGTTCTGAGACGTTCCTAAGGCTCTGTCATGGTAAAACAGAGAACAGACACGCTTTATTGTCCTAAGAATATGCACAGACTTCTGTCTTATCAACAGGTTATTCTGGTGATGTTTTAGGGAGTCAGGATTCCACACAGCCTTTACCCCACTGCATCAGCCCAGAAGCAAGCCACTGAGTAAAAATGATCGAGGTCACAGGAGACTGAGGACAAGAGGAAAAAATCAGGAGGCCGGGGGGCTGGAGCACACACAATTCATTTGAAAACGTCATAGAAAAACTCTCCCAAACTAAAGAAAAGAAAGGGAGGGTAATGAAGATATCTGAAAAATGCAGACCGGGAGAAGCGGGTGCCCGGAGCTGTTTATTTTAAAACATCACTTTCCTCTCTGGCTGGATCCCTGGTATTCTCTGCAGCATTCTGCAGTTGGAGAATTTTGAAGAATGCAATTAAATTCAAATGCTTTGATGAGTAATTTCTCTTCATATTTGTCTAGAACTTTTTTTTTTTGAATAGCGAGAGTGATGAAAGTGTTTTCCATGATAATAACAATGACAAGGGCCTGGTGATGAACTACAATTAACTCAGCGATTCATCAGTTAGCAGCGAAAATTTCAATGCATCCTGACATTTAGAGCATTTGGTTGTGATTAACAGTCTTTGAAATGTCACCAAATTTTGTTTAATTGGCTAAGAAAAAATTTTAAAAGGTAATCACTGCAAAGATCACATTCGTCGCCAAAAAAGATAATTGCACTTGTCACATGACAAGGTAGATGGTAACTACATACTGTAGCAAAGCGGCTCTGTGTGCTATAGAATCTATGAATGCAGCAGAGCTCAATAGCTAGAAGAGGCTTAGAAGAGTATTTGAATATTTCTTTCAAAGCTGCTTGTATCAATAACTGTAAGCCTTTAAGTCATCTGAGACAATACTAAATCTGAAATGTAGGTGATTTTGAGAAAGAATTAACTCCATTTAATTACAGCAGCCTCTGAACCATTCCAACATCCAGCCATAATCACAATTCCAATATTCTGTGTGTGGGAGGGTGGGAAGCATGAGTACGTGTGTCTGAGAAATAGCTTTTTATTTCATATTGACTTGCAAAGGCAGGCATATTATACAGGAAGAGAATTATAGCACTTAAAGGTCACATTGATGAAGTGGAAAATAGATAAAGCTTCATTTTCATGGGAGATTAACCATCTCTGTGTTTGTGAAACAGTTTGGCTGATTAAAAGCCCAATGGCAAGAGATGGGATGGAAATGTTTCTCTCCGTGGAATAAATGTGTATCCTAAAGAATATGGTGCCAACAGCCAACCAATCTCAAGCAGGGGACATTATGTAACAGTTATTGCTGCTTCTGTATCTTGCTTTCTGAGATTTACATTCAGCCCATCATATTTTCTGCTTGGTCACACTCCAGAAGGTCTTTTGTAGGGGAAGGCCGTACAGGTAGACATGGGGAAGGTTCCCCCGTTTCAAAAATACTTCTCACTAGGATTAAAAAAAAAAAATCTACCACATGTGGGTCATTTCTCTGGATCTTAGAGATCCCTGTGGGAGTATAAATGTATCCCTTTGGAGTATAAAATGCTGTTATTGCTGTTTTTAATTGCCATCAAGTTGGCTCTGACTCATGGCGACCTTACATATAACACAACAAAACATTGCCCAGTCCTATGCCATCTTCATGATCACCGGTATGTTTGAGCCCACCCCTGTGGCTACTGTGTCAATCCATCTCACTGAGGGTTTCCCTCATTTTCACTGACACTCTACTTTATGTGCCTGAAAGTGTCCTTGTTGAGCCATGAGTTCTAAAAGATGCTAATACTGAACTCATGATTTAAAGATTTCCTGGGTCAGCAACCTGGAATACTGGGATAAGTGCATTTTAAAAGGTCTATTCGCCAGCTGAAGGACATCTCAAAGTCCTTCCTATCCTTGTGCGCACTGTGAGTCTCCACGAGGGCGGGGGGCAGCATCCCTCCACCTCCACTGCATACCCCATGTGGGAGTATCTGGCCGACCAGTATTCAGCTGGGCCGGCCACAGGAAATCTTGGCTTAGGAGCTTCTAAGAAGGAAATTGAGCGGAAGGAATGGAGGGAGAAAAGGCATCAGAACAAGGAGAATAAGGGAATAAGAAGATGGAGGAAAGCAGATATTCCCAAGGACTTGGACAGGGATAGGACCTAAGCATCAAGGGCAGGAAGCAGATTCTAGAGATTTCCAGTCAGTGTGGCAAGAAAGAGAGGCTGCCTCCTGTTCTCGGTGGTCACAGAGACAGCACTTCTCACCCAACCTGGCACTGCAGGAGGGAACCGGGCACTGCTTCATCATGCCAAAAAGGTCTCTCCAGGGCCAGCTTCCTGGGCATGAGACATGCCAGTCACACAGGGCCCCGTGATCAGAAGGGCCCTGCACTGGATTTAATGCTGTTCTGTCACTGTCTTAAAATTCTTAATACATTTTGAACAAGGGGCCCTGCATTTTCATTTCACACTGGGCCCTGCAATTACATAGCCAATCCTGGGTCTCTCCCATCCCCATTTTATAGACGAGGAAAATAAAGGGCCAGATTTAGAATAGTTTGCTCAAGGCCACACAGCAAGCTCTAGCAAGTCACGATTCTCAGGCCCACCTGCTTGGCTCCAGAGGCCACGCACTTAACCACACAACGCCACCCTCCCTGACTGTCACTCCTTCAACACCTCGCCAAGAACAGGAAACTGGGAACCCATTGCAGGGCAGACTTCCAAACCATGGAGTCCAGTTCAGAACAGCTGCCCCTGCTCTGGCCACCGGGCTTTGATATATTTAAAAAAAAAAAAACAAAAAAGCCAATTTTCAAATTGTGACAAATCCTTTCAATATTGAAAAAAAAATATTACCAACTGAAAAAAAAACCTGCCAAGATACAGCGCTCAGTGCCTCCAAGTCCTGAGAAGGTTCCTGTCCAGGTTCAGCCCAGAATTTAAAGTTGTAACCTGGCCCTTTCACTGGCTAGCCATGTTTCTAAACTATGAATAAGCTGTGAACATGGATGTGGTGTCCAAAGCACCAAGCCTTACATAAATGTCAATCACCTGTAGCCTGCAGGCTCCTCGGAGCATGGCGAGAGGGAATAGCCACGCGTTAGGATCAAGAAAACTGTCTTGATGAGGACAGTAAAAATGTCACCTTTCCTCCTTATTTTCTCTACTCTTCTGCAGCCGTGGCAGGGAGGCCCAAACGACCTTTGCCGTGCCGACAGAAATTGGTGGAGGAGAGTCTAGAAGTTATGGGCTGACCCTCTGCTTGAGAGGCCAGGGTAGCTGAGTAGAAAACACTCACATTTTGCAGTCAGGCATAACTGACCAGCACCTGCAATTCTGGGTATAAATGCAATATTGGGCAAATGATTCACCTGTCTGAGCCTCAGTTTGCACACCTGCATAATGACAGCAGCTGCCCTGCAGAGCCACCTGTACACTAGCTGCAGTAAGGCCCCCGGAGCCTCTAGCTGGTGCCTCCAGCTCATGCTCAACCCTGCAACTTGGATGCTGTGCCACTTAGCACGTGTTTGCCATTACAGCCATCTCAGCCCTTTTGCCTGCAAACCACATTTCCAGGTTCCCCAGCAGTTTTGTCAAGGTTCATTCAAGAGGGAATACTGGTGGGAACAAGGGAGAAAGCCAAAGTATTTCTAAATGATTTCTCCCTTTCTCTCTGCTTGTGCAGGGTGTTCTCCAGCAGTGGCTGTATTCCCTTCAGGGTTCCAGTTTCCACGAAGACAGGCCTTTCCCGCCATGGTCCGGCTCTCGCCGGGCAGCCCCCTCCACACCTCCATCTCCCTCTGGATGGCCACAGCCACTAGGCTTTGATAACACCCCTCCTCCCCTTGTCTTTCCTGGCCTAGGAGAGGAGCAGCCTCCTGCTGCTGCTGATTTGTGGGTCGCTTCATCCCCTCTTCAGTTTCTCAGCTTTTCCATCACCTGTGCAACCGATTCCCTGAATCAAACTCCTTATATTGCATTGGGCAAATCTGCTGTAAAAGACCTCTTTAAAGTGTTCACAAGATGTCACTTTGAGGACTGAGGTGTGCCTGATTGAAGCCACGGTATTTGCAATAGTCTCATATGCATGTGAAAGCTGGAGAATGAATAAGAAGCCTGAAGAAGAATTGATGCCTTTGAATGATGGTGCTGGCGAAGAAAACAGAACATATCACGAACTGCCAGAAGAACGAGTAAGTCTGTCTTGTAGTAAGTCTGTCTAAGTAGAGCCAGAGTGCTCCTTGGAAGCGAAGACGGTTAAGACTTTGTCTCACATACTTTGGAAATGTTATTAGGAAGGACCAGTCCCTGGAGAAGGACATCATGTTTGGTAATTTAGAGGGTCAGTGAAAAAAAAGAAGACCCTAGATGAGATGGATTGACACAGTGGCTGCAACAATGGGCTCAAACATAGCAATGACTGTGAGGATGGTGCAGGACCAGGTAGTGGAAGAGTCTGAGCAGAGGAGGACATGAGCGTTCTGTTGTACATAGGGTCACTATGAGTTGGAATCGAGTCGATGGCACCCACCACCAACAACTATTTAAAATACTTAGAGTGGTTTCTATTTTTCTGTTCTTAACATCTAAACTGCTACCTCTCTGGTCCAAGCCACCCTTATATTTCAACAAGATAATTTAATGACTTCCCTGCTATTGTCCTTGCGCCCCTAAATTTGCTTCTCAACACGGCAGCCAGCAATATGTTATTAAAACCCAAGTCAGATCATGTGCTTCTCTGCTCAGACTCTTCAATAGCTTTCCTTCCACCCAGAATAAGAGCCTAAGTCCTCACTGGAGTCCATAAGGCTCTCCATGATCTGGCTCCTGCTACCTCCATGACTGCATCTCTTACCACTCTCTCTTCCCCACGTTGCTCTCTTTACACCAGTCTCCGTAGTGTACTGCTCACATCCCTCGTCAGGCCTTTGTACTAGATGCTTTCCTTTCTGGAAACTTCTTCCTCAAGGTACCCACATGGCTGCTCCCTCACTTTTCAGGTCTCTGCTCCAATGTCACGTTATCGGAGAGGCCTTCCCTGACCTTACTGTGCAAAGGAACAGCTCTGTCTCCTTCCAGCGCGTCTATGACTCAGGAGCAACAGTGCACTATTGACAAAAGCAGGTGGCAGGGCCTGTCTGATTTGCAGACTGTGGTCTTCTGACCTTTGCAGTACAACAGGAGCAACATGGGGGCAAGGACTTTGTCTATTCTGTTCACTGTTGTATTCCCAGTGTCTGACTTTAAAAAACATGGAACATAACCTAGCTAAATAGAGGATACAGGACCTGGAATAACGAAGACAGCCATTATTATTCCCACTACCCCTGCAAGAGTAAAAAGGAAGCAAAAGTAGCCTGTTGTTCCAGCTTCATACAACTGGATTTAATGGTCAGAATCACCCGCCCAGGATTCCCCAAAGTGTTTCACTGGATGTTAACAGGTGCTGCTTGAATACAGGTTCACTCTGAGTCAGAACGGACTTGATGTCAACAGGTTTAGTTTTTTTGGTTTTGGTCAAAGAAGTCTGAGAAACAAGATTAAATAGGTAAGTGGTATTCCCTCTTACGGTACTTACTGGAGCCTAGAACATGCTATGCGTATGTGAATCTCCAAGAGGTCAGGGAGAGGGAGGACAGGCATAGGGTGGAGCATATCTAAACATATTGCACAGGGAAGCCCTTCTTCCCTCAAACGTTTCCACAGACTAGGATTCAGTGGGACACGCATGAGAAATGGGTGCATCCTATGAGTTACGTGAGACTTCCTCGGGAGAGAAGAGATCTGTGTAACAAGGTATTCCAGCTCTGGGGCACAGAGATGGCCCACAGTCAATGAGCACAGCATGAGAGTCCCATAACTGGCCTCCATCACTTCTACCCAGCATGGGGCTGGTTTGACCTCCCCAGCTGGCACCCGATTTCCCAGACAACTCGGATGACCAGCCTCATTCACCCATCTCACGTCTGTAGATGCAGCTCCATGACAGCCGTAACAATAATATTGGCCCATAATTAAAAAACAAAACAAAAACCCCAGCTATTCTCTGGAGACGAGAAAGGCAAGTCAAAGAGGGGCTTACGTCACTGAGGATGTTGAAGGCCTCGTTGAGAGCTATATCCAGCATTCCGATTCCCTTGGCAAAAAGTTTGTCCAGATGCTCCCTGAAGTGCTGAAACAGCAAAGGGGAAAATCCATTAGCGTCTGTCTCAGTATCTGAAATGCCAGCCTTAAACGAACAGGGGTGTTTGAATGCAAAGCCACTGATTCTGAGAACCAAACGGTCATAATTCAGATGGTTTTTCCTTCCACATTCAAACTTGTTTAATATAAAATTTTACCTTTAATATGTGTTTTTTTAGCTTGGATTACAGTTTAGGGAAAGAAAAAAATTAGCTGCTCTCTAGTGAAAAGTCCTTAACTCCTTTAAAGTTCCTGCTCTCCTCATTAGTTTTATGGCCTGTGACCCTTCGCTTCCTCTCCCCCTGTGCTCTCCCTCCTGGTCACTCTAGGGCTCTGCAGGCTCCCACCTCTTCCACTGGTAGAATCCACCCTCCACCATTCCCTGGCTTCCTGCCAGGCTCACTCCCACTTACTTTTTTGGGTCTCAGATTAGACATCACCCACCCCACCGGCCTTTGCCCCCCCACCCACGCAGATCACCTTGCACTTAGCACTCCACATGTACACCTGCCTGACTACAGTCTGTCCCACTCAAGGCTGAGAGTACTAAGACAGGGCAGGCAAGACTTGTTCCCTACTGTCTCCCATATGTCTGACACTCAGAAGGTGCTCAATAATTGCCTCTGGAGAGAAGGACCAAGACTGGGTCACAAAATGAGAATTATAAATATGACAGGGGATCCAGGTGACATACAGAAGAGCTTCAAAGAGGAGGCAGACTGGGACACACTGACAGCATCGGTTCTACAGAAGCTGCAGAGTAAAGGAGACAAAAGGAAGTAGCCGTGATACCCACACTCCTCTGCCTCTCAACAAGGCACGTTAGCAGGTCAAGGAGCAGCAGGGACATGAGAGTGCACACAATGTCTGCTGATGCCCAGAGACCATGTCCACAGTCGCACAGCTCCCGGGGCATTACTTCCCAACTACCCATCCCTAAACCATTTCTTTTCTATTGAACCGAATGAATCTCTTCCCAAAGACATCCGCACCCTTGTCTGCTACAGAAACTGGCTGAAGGAGTCACCAGGAGGGAGGCGGCGAGGAGGGTGAGGTCATGGAAAACATTTGCGGGCGACTTCCCGGCCGAGTGGAGGTTTGCTTTCTCTTGCCACACCCTGGGACCCAACAATGCCCCAAACCTGCAATCAGTACTCAAACACCCACTCATGACGTGTCCTGAAGACCACACTGCCTAAAAGCCTGAAGCTGATCACAGAATCAGAACAGACCTTAGAGACTGACCCTAGAACATGGCCAGTGGCTCCAAGAAGCCTCTGCCTGGGCCCTCTCAGGAAGCAGCACGGCTGCAGGTCACTGGGGTGGTCTGCAGGCTGGCTGGCAAGATGGTGTCAGGGCGGAGTGAAAAGCTTAGGTAGGCTCCTCATGGTGGTTTGGCTTCAACGACCCCCAGGCCTAATATGAATCAAGGCTGGAAGAAGTCAGCAGCTAAACCTGGAGATCCACATGACTCACAAAATCCTCTTCCCTGGTCTTCCGTTCCCTCACAGTAACCATGACTTCATGTCCACTGAGCAGCCAGCACCACTGAAATCTGCCCCGTGTCAGACCCTTGATAAATACCATGCAACTGAGTCCTCACAACAACCTGTGAGGTTTTGTCATCCCCTCTGACACATGGCTCAGTATTGTGCCCAAACTGATATGCCTCCTAGCTGCCTGGGCCCAGGGTCCACCCCAGGTCGGCTTTGCCCACTCTAAAGCTCTCCCCTTTCTGCTATATACCACTAAGTTAACAAAATAAAAGCAGGTACATTTTTTGAGCACCATGTATGTATGCCAGATTCTGGCATGACCTTGACACACAGGCCAGAAGTTGGGCTTCAGAAAGCTCGCTCTCAATCTCTGCACCTGAGCTGGAGCTGTATCAGCAGGTGATGATCAAGCAGCTTAAGTTATGGGGAAGAGGAATGCTGAGGCCCAGGCACCAGGCAAACCAGCCAGAACCAAGTCTTACACTTCTCTTTTCTACCTCTGCTATTTCTAAGCGAAGGGTAGCGGCTCCATGAACACTTGGTTACCAAGCACAGGCAATTAACCACAGCTGAGGATGTCCCAACTGTGGGTGGGCACACAAGAGGGGAGAGAGAACAGGTCAGCCCCCCTTCACCAAGAACTGCCCCTGGACACTAGACTGGGGGTGAGCAATGGCTGCAGAGAGGACTCAGGCTCAGCAAGTATCGTGTCATGCTTGGCCCCACACGAGCCCTACAGGACACAGAGCCCCATCACGCGGCTTTCAGGCTTTCAGAGACTGGTTTAACTGGCCCCAGGTTCACGTTGCTGTGGCCAGACTCCACCTTTGCAAATTCATTGACAGCATTTCTGTCAAGTGCTTTTGGTTGTGCTCAGTCACATGTTTACAAAATTTTTTTTTTTTTTAATAATACTGCGATCCCATTTAATTTAGCTTTTAATCCATGTGTAGCTGTGTGTCATGTGCAGAAAGGAGCTTCAGGCAATGGTTGCTTTTATTGCTGGACATTTAGAGTAAAATGTAACAATATGTCACGAAGTTCCCCTCAATTCCCTTTTATGACAATGGCAGTTGCAACGCTATTTCTTCCTGGGAAAAATCTGACCCACATATTAGTTGGAAAAAAATATTTCTTCAAGTGAAGGGTTTCCAATTGATGTCACAGATGAAGGACTCCTTCTCTTTCTCTCCCCTGCCTCTCTGTCCTCCCCATCATGGTCCAATCTCCCTTTTCTCCAACACCAGAGCCTGAACCAAACCAACTGCATCATCCTGGTTTTCTAGGCTGCATCGAAACCTCGGCCCAGCTCTCCTACGCAAAATCTGACCTTCCCCGAGAATTCCCTCTTGTGATGTGTCAAGAGCTGCATTGTCCAGTCTGGTAGCCATAAGCCACATGTAGCTATTTACATTAAAACGTAATTTAAATAACTTAAAATTAAAGTTACCTAAAATTAAAAATTCAGTTCCTCAGCCACACTAGCCACATTTCAAGTGCTCCACAGTCACATGTGGCTAGTGGCTACTACACTGAGCGCCAGTGATTTAAGATATTTCTGTCATTGCAGAGAGTTCTATTGGACAGCGCTGACCTGGAGACACAGGGTGGCCTGGCCTTTCCTCCTCGCCAAGCCAATGATTAACGGTGAGTCAGAGGGAACGCTAAGACCTTGTACCCGGTAGACATCTGTGATTTTTGACTTTCCGGTATTGTTTCCTCTTCTTCAGGTTTCCCTTAGGGAACCACTTCTCTCCCTCCTACTCCCCATAACTCATTTGCTTTGGGGCATGTGCTAACTTCTCCTGCCAAGCCAGGGGGTGAGCCTATATATCAGACCTGTCTCAACTGTGATTCCCATCAGCCACAGTCAAGTATGGGCATATGACCTATAACTGGACTTCTACTGGAACACAGGAAAGAAGACTCTCTCTTCCCACTGGAGTTGTTGAGGGATTAGAGGAAGCTCGGGGCTGGCAACAGCCATCTGTGTCAAGAGCACAAGATGGAATAGTGACAACTTGACTTGCGCCTCTAAATCCAGGTATGCCAGAAGTAAGATCTATCCCTGGTATTTCCAGGTAAGTGAGTCAAAACATTAGCGTACTTGCTTAACCTACATCAACTGGATTTCAGCCACTTAATTAAAAGGATTCCAACTACCACAACCATGCACAATGACCTTGGCTTCCGAGACACATTCTGCATGGCTGTCGTTTAGCAACTGCCTGTGCCAGCCAGTATAAAGCACCCTTTCTCCAGCATGTCCCTGGTTCTCATGGGATTAATGACCATCGCTCTGACTGCCCATGGCCTAGCGTGATCTGTGATTTGGCTGAAGACGAATCCTAGGCACGTGTACTCCGAGGCTAGTGCCTGGAAGTGAATAAAATGTCTGGAAGAGACTCCCTTGTATTCCCCAGAACTACAGATTTCTTCTTCTCTACCCTGGTTGGGGCCTCTGTAAGTCTTAGAAATTGTTATATTTAATGCCATCGTAAGATTATCACTGTAATAATATGTACAGATGGTATAAAGACTGGTATACAGTTGGTATACAACTTCATGACCCTGTAAAAAACACCCAAAACTGAACTACGAGTCAGGAGACAGAGTCCGAGCTTTGGTTCTACAACTTACCAGCTCAGAGACTCTGGGGTAAGGGACTTTAGCTCCCTGGCCTCAGTGTCAACCCCTATGAAATGGAATGCGTGAAACGTCTTTTAACATGGATGAATCTGGAGGACATCAGGCTGAGTGAAATAAGTCAATCACCAAAAGACAAGTATTGTACAGTCCCACTCTTTTGAAAAGTCAACAATAGATATACATCCAGAAAGCAAAGTTATTTGAGGTTATCAGGAATGAAAGGTGGGGGAACCACTTCCTAGAGAGTAGACACTTGTTACTTTCAGTGACGGAAAAGGCAACCCAAAATCTGGTTGAAGTCAGAACAACCTGATCAAAGCAAATAAAGACACTAGAAATATACACGAAAAAGGACAATTTTGGTAAATGCTGTAAAACACAACTTTGCAACCATAGTAAAAACAACCGAAAAATATGTGTGGTTACGGAGGTGGATATGGATGCGTATATGTGTATAGGAAGGCATATGTCAGTACACACCCCTGCATGGACACCTAAAATGCAATCAAATCTTATCTAAAAAAAAAAAAAAGATTGCCCTAGCACAGAAGTCTCTCCTCAACAACTGTATGCCAGAAGGTTGCCAGTTTTCATTATTTCTCTAAATTAAAATAAACAGTTTATTGGAAATGATGACAATTCCATCTTATTATTAAACTTCAATAAAGGAGGAGGAGGGTGGCTTTTTATCTTTGCTTCAGGCGCTCACACAGCATGTGCTGCTGGCCTGCTGAAGGCCTCAGCCTCCGAAGCAATTAGTGCAGCTCAGTGCCTGGGGAGATGAGCCATGTGCGCGCCGTGGCTTCCTGTGCCCGCGTGCCAGCAGGCACAGCTGAGCCTGCTTATCTCCACAAAACAGTGACAACACCCAGGCCAGCGGGGGAGCCTGGTGAAGTAACCTGCGCCTCCCATCAGTGTTTGATTTAGTTGAGGCAACACTGATAACTCTCTCCGTGATAACAGCAATCACGTTTACTCCTGCCTATGGAATTAGCAGCAATATTTGTTTTGAATCCTCCCAATTAAGATCAAGGGATTAATATGAAAAGCGGACATTGGGGAAAAAACATAGTAACTGAGACCTGTGACCCTGGCTGTGGGTACAGCTCATATTTGGGGGGAGCCATCCATCAGTGACACCCATCAGGGTTGGTAGAGTTAGGCAGGTCTGAGTTTTGCACCCATTAGGTGTGAATGAGGTCACCACTGCCCAAAAGCCACAGAAAGGTTTACGGAAGTCACTGCACCGAGTCCTCCGAGAGAAGCAACGCTGGCCAAACAATGACAGTGTGCCAGGAGTCATATGCTTTTCATGTGTGACTTCATTTGATCCTCCCAACGCCCCTAAAATAAAGGTACTATTATGTTCTCCCACTGCCCATCTGTGAGTTTGTTACACTGTGCTGGCTTGTTTTTTGCTGTGCTACTAGAAGCTATGCCACCAGTACTGCAAACTCCAGCAGGGTCGCCCATGGTGGACAGGTTTCGGCAGAGCTTCCAGACTACGACAGACTAGGAAGAAAGCCTTGATGATCTAGTTCTGAAAATTAGCTAATGAAAACTCTGTGGATCCCAACCTAATATCCTCCAATACAGTGCGAGAAAATGAGTCTCCTAGTTGGAAGACACTTAAAATACACAGTGGTCCTAACAATGGACTCAAGCATACCAATGATTGTGAAGATGGCGTAGGACTGGGCAGAATTTAGCGCTGTTGTACACAGGCTCGCCATAAGTCAGAGCTGACTTGACAGCAACTAACAACATTACTCTGTGCAGAGACCGACGCTGTGCCTCTCACCCAGAGCCTCCTTGGGCTACCTTCTAAAGCTGCATGAAGAAGCAGCTTTATTCCAGACCTTGCAGGGTCACCCACCCAAGAGGGTGCTCACCACCTTTTATACAGGCATGAAGCAGTGTTTCCTGAATTTGTCCTCCTGGGAACCCTATTCCACAAATTCTTTCATGCAGGAAGGTGCTATAGTCAAGCATGTTTGATGAACACTAGGTCAGCCAGCATGTACAGGAACTAACAAAGGCAATAAGAAGTCCTGTAGTGAAAGCCTGCTGAACCTTACCAAGCCACCATTTCTCACTCGACTTGAGCACAGAACTGTTTTCTCGGGAAGCATCTAACCCTGGGTTGCTCAACCTTAACATTATTGACATTTGGGGCTGAACAATTCTTGGTTGTGTTGTGTTGGGCATTATAGGATATTTAGCACTAGTCCCCACCAGTAGCCCCTAGATGCCAGTAGAAACCTCACCTCCCACCTCAAGCTGTACCAACCAAAAATGTCTCTCGACAATGCCAAATGTCACTTAACAGGCAAAACCACCCCCGGTTGAGAATCACTGATCTAGTGCATCTTGAGAAAAAACACATACTCTGGAGAACCCTGGTTCCTTACAAAGACACTCTCTACTCCCTGGTTCAGTAAGTATTCTTGGACGACAAGATTCCCGGATGTACAAAGAGTAGGCCTGGAAACCCACCATTCAAGGGAATTAAATCTCACTGTTTAAAAGAGAAAGTTATACAAAACATTGATTACAGCTTTCAAGAATGATGTAATTATTTTTATTTAAACAATCAGTCATTTTCTGTAACTTTGAGCCAGACTGATCAGGTGACACAGTAAGCCTGGCCATCAAACTCAACCATCAAGTTTGGCCCTCAAAGTGCTGAGTCTATGTACTGGCATTTCAACTATAACTTGGACTCTATTCTCACCATTGTAATCAGTGTTTTCTGCTAAGAGAAGTTACACTATATGTACTGAATTAAATCATTCCATTCAGAACTCCATTTTGCCACCAACCACGAGTTCTTTCACTTGAACTGTACCTAGATATGAGTTCTACTGGTTGCCATAAAACCCAAGAAAGATAGCATGGGCCTGAATTCCCTGAAGGTTTACAATTACTTTCATATTAAAGAAGTTAGGTTATAAAAATAGTCAGGTGGCTTATGGTACTCATTTATTGACAAATTAAGAATAATGTCCTTAAGGTAAGGGTACCCTGGAAAAGCTGTCCCTTTCCGCCCTGTGAGTAACAGACTCATGACCACTCACTTTCTACTGAAATAGGGGTATTGCTCACATCGGTTAAGTTGGCTTAAGTGGACAGGCAGTGTCCCAGTGAATGTGTCTGTCTCATTCTGATGTCAACCCCGCTGGTTGATATTTCCAAATAAACCTTCACAAACTTATGTAGTCCCACTGCAAGTGAGCTCCAAACCCAAATAGCAGAAGTTCACTTGCTAGAGACTCCGGTGTCCACACCTGTCTTCTGACATGACTTGGATACCATACCCCAAGGTTTCTACATATAAATGTGGACTCTTTGTCCTGATATAACTTCTCCTGGCAATAGTCAGCCACCCCTCCCCTGCCCCGGGCTGATTCTCCCATGCTCCAGTGTAATCTGAGAAATCCTCTGCTGAATTTTATAGCATCTTTTGGGCAAATACCTTAGGGAACTGGGGCAGTGTACAGTCACTGAGGTTTACAGGAAAGGCATGTGCCTTGTGACACTGCTACCTCAAAGCCCAGGCTCCAGTAAATCAGACTGTCATTTGAGTCCACTGGGGAAAGCAGACTGTGGCATGGTATTTCTCAACAATGAAAACATATTGACCCAAGAAAGCTGGTATTAAAAAGGCAGGCCCAGATGTTTGCAATTTGGAGGAGAATGTACAGACACTGATAGAACCGTGTCTGAACCAGTCCCCATTTCTCCTTTAGGTTGTGCATAACAAATTGAAGTGTCTGAAGGTAGCAGCTGTTTAATGCTAATGCCAAATTAGAGACAAGATGGATTTCCTGGATGTGAACAAAGAATGTTATTTCATACCCAGGTAGTCAGATTAGCTACAACCTTATTTCAATGGCACTGGCACTAATTATTCAGTGTAAGGCTTGGCTGCTAACTGGAGGGTTGGAGGTTCAAGGCCACCCAGGCGTTCCTCAGAAGGCCTAGCAATATGCTGCTAAAAACACCAGCCACTGAAAACCCTATGGTGCACAGTTCTACTCTGAAACATATGGGGTCGCCATAAGTTGGAGTCAACTCAATGGCAATTATTTTTTAAGGCTATGGTGGTGAGCCCCAAATTGGTGACTCTCAACAATAGAGAAGTATCTAAAGTGTCATGGGCACCACCACCAAAGCACCCCAAGGTTTCCAACTCACTGCTGAGGGGGATATGGGAATCACTCCAGCAGGGAGGCGAGGCTGGGTGCAGAGCAGCTCACTGCCCTATTGTATCACCTCATTATCCTCTTTTTCATATCGTGTGTACTTGTAAATGCTTCTAAGGCAACCAGTCTCCGCAAAACTCCAAGAGACTGAGGAAAGCCACATCCCAAATGCTGTCTGGACAAAAACGCCTGCTTTGTGTCTCAGCATGGAGCAGCGGAGTGCGTGTAAACAGCAGGCCTCACACTTCATGTCTTCCTGACATTTCCAAAGGTCCAAGTTCATCCTTTATAAACTTTATAAAAACCTTGATTTCATCCAAACTTGTTTCTCAGAGGAAGAATGCTTTCATCAACCGAGGTGTGTGAGAGCAGACAGAAGTCACAGTTTCAGTTCATTCCCAACATGGTGCCAAGCCCTATGCAACCTGAAGCTCTGACGAGGCATGCATTTATACCCAGCATCCAGGGAGAATGGAGTGCAGATACAGCCCTGTGGGTGCCGGCAGCTCATCTTCATCTCACAGTCATGGTGGCAGTCCTTTGCACTGAAACCCAAAGCCACTGGCCCAGATGGAAGGATGGTGGACGCTGAGAACACACCCCTGCATTCCAGGGGGTGGTGACAGATGTACCATATCCAGCCCACTCTCGCCCAGTCAGTGCTGGTACCGCTCCTTTCTGGGACAGCATGGTAACAACGTGTGATCCCATGAGGAAACTAACTAGAACTTCTTTCCTTCATGCTTCCTTGAAAAGATTTAGATAGTTTTATAAAACTCATATTCAATTAAAATGTATTTGTTTCAATGGTCTCTGTATTTTGCCCAACTTAATCCTATGGGTATTAAACTTAATTGTCTGAATTTCTTCAACTCTCATCCAAATCTATGAATAAACAAATACCCTATATGTCACTGTATTTTGAGCCTATGAAAGAATCCAAATTGAAAATCTAAGCAACAACCACCAAAAAGAAAAAAAAAATCAAATAAACGAAGAGAGAGAGAGAGAGAGAGAGAGAAACCTCTACATAGAGAAAAAGGAACGTTATTGGCGTCTGTAACAGGAAAACAGGGGGTACAGCTGCCTCAGATCAGGCAGGGTCCCGGGGCTCACTGATGCACTCAGGGCTGGGTCTCTGTCTATCCATCTCCTGCCTCTACTTGGTTGTGTTCTCCCAGTTGGCTCTTGGCCAAACGGTGAGCCACATGGCTGCCTATGTCACCAGTTTTGCATCCTCCTAGCTTAGCCTGCCCAATGGCAAGAGCTAGGGTTGCCAAATAAAATACAGAATGCCCAATTAACTTTGAATTTCAGATGAGCAACAAATAATTTATTAAAAATGTATTCACTGTTCATCTAAACTTCAAAATTAATTGAACACCCTGTTTATTTTGCTAAATCTGGCAATTCTACACAAGACCAATTAGCAACAGTTCTCTCAGAAAAGTTCCAAGAAACATTCCGATTAGCCCAGCTTAGGTCATGTGCTGGGCCTGGACCAGTCAGACGGCCAGAGAATGGGGCCCCTACCGTATACAGGGCTCTATCATGTGCCCATTTCTGAATCTGAGGTTGCAGTGGTAAGAACTGGAGAGTGATATAACTAAATTTCGCCAAACGCATTTGCTAAGGACAAAGAGATTCTGTTGAGAGGAGGACGGAGAGGGGAAGCTGGGCAGATTAAGAACCATGGGCACAGTCAACTGAAAGCACTTTTTCAGAGAGGCCTGGACCTTCACAGGCACCACCCATATTCTCAGGGAGAGTGCTGACATGGACCAGGACAGCGAAATCGTTCACAAACATGCAAACGCACACGCACACACACACACACTGAGTAAGTGGGGGATACGTTTAGAGAGGGAATAAGAAACAAATGGTAGCTTTTGCAAGGGAAAACCACAACATGCTTCTAAAAAGTCAGACAAAAGGGTTTCTAGAAAATAGCTACTCCACGAAGAGTTTGAGGCCTAGCAGGAAGAGAGCACCCAGACAGAAGAAAAGAGAATGCTTATAACAGCTCATGTTTATTGGGTGCTTTCTATAAGGCAGCCATGGCTCTGAGCACTCATGGGTTGTGCCTCCTCCAAGTCTTACGACAATGCCATGAGGTGGAGCTGGGGCTCTTACTACCTCATTTTATAAACGAAGAAACAGACTCTGAGGATTTACCTTGTACGAAAAGAAACTATATGCGCCAAGGCACTGAGGCAGGACACCTAACAGAGCACATCTAAATGGCTGAGATAAGGTTACTGAGGCCAGTTCACAGAGAGGGAAAGGGAATAGGGCGTGCCAGGGGTCTGAAGAGTCAGGAAGGAGCCAGACCAAGCAGGGGCTCATAGGTCACATTCAGTGTTATGTGCAAGAAATTATACAAGAGTAGGTGTTTAAGGAACAGACTCAGAACTAAGATGGAATGACAGATTGTGGGGTTCCTAACACAGGACAGGATGTCCTTCTCAGGGCCTGTGGGTCAGCAGCTGCTGGGCCATGAGTGTAAACAGGAATACAGACATCGTGGAAGAGGGTAACAGGGGACTGTGGACCATCACGTGCTGTAAAACAAAACTGCAACAGTCTGTAGGAAACGGAAGTGGATTCTCAATCACAGGATATAAAATCACCAGAGAGCTTTATAGACAACGTGCATGCTTTCGTTCCAAGCAAATAAAGATTCAATCACTAGCAAGGGAAACAAAATTGCAGAAGAAGCCTCTCCAACCAAAACTTTTATGACACACAAATAAAGGAAATACTCACTGTCGTAAAACTAAAGAGAATTTTTTTTAAACACCCAGGTCCTTTTTCTGAGGGAAAATACCTCTTCGCAAATGTGCACTGTGTTCTAACAAGTAGAAACGCAAATCGGTGAGCATAAGGTACACTATAAGAGCTCCCGTGGTTCAGTCACAGGTCAAGAAAATTACCAACTGTGCCAAGTTCTGCTACTTTGATCCACTCAGCGGGGATGGTCTCATGACATTTATTACTTGTTTCCACCTGTGAAAGCTGCCCACTCTGCTCTTCCTCACGTTTAGCTAGGAAAGCGGTCCATTTTCAGAGGTTCACAGAGACCCCTGCCTTTGACTTCCAGTCCCGGAGGATGCAGGACCCCTCCTCTGCAGAGACTACGCCCCAGGGATGCAGAGACTATGGTGGGTCCAGTCCTGCTTGCTGCCATGGGTTGGTGGGTGCCAGCCATTTCAGTCAGCTCAAAAACCGAGTTCTCATGTGGTAATCTGCCATCGGCATCCTCAGACTAATGAGCTGGCCTTATCCCTCCTCCCCAGTGCTGGCTGTCCTTCCCGGTCATTGGGGCATCTTCCCAGTACCCCAGTGGTTACCTCCTTCTTAGCCTGCTAGGTAGTGGGGTTTCACCAGTTTAATGTATCTCTACTCATCTCTAGCTGAAATTAAAGGGACGTTAGGAAGAAAATCATATACCCACCACGCAGAGAAAAATAGCAAATATGCTAATCGATTGACACCTGGATAATACTCTTCACAATCATAATAAATGCAGGAGCTGGGGAAGGTGAATTATTTGGGATTCAGGCCCTCTACCCACCTTCCCCTGAATTTACCTCCATGAAGCCTACTTGCCTTTTACTCTGTTGCTCAGGGTGTCTGGTTATTTCTGATTCCAGATGGGCTATGGTTGTAAGACGCCAGAAGGAAATGAGGTGATGGCAACAGTAGGGAGAGTCCATGACAGTGTTCGCTGAGAATGTCTACAGGAGAAGGGCCCCTGCGGCCCACCTAGGTCAAAGGTGTCCTGACTGGGAACATTGAACATCGGGGCACTGAGGAAAAGGAAACTCTTCTTCTAACAGGGGACACTCTATGGAAAACGCCTCTACTTCATTCCCTGGGGCCATGGGTGGTTCAGTAGTAGAATTCTTGCTTTCCTGTGGGAGACTGGGGTTTAATTTCTTGCCAATATATCTTGTGCCCAGCCACCATCTGCCTGTCAGTGGAGGCCTGCATGTTGCTATCATGTGGGAGGTTGCAGCTTCCAGACTAAGACAGGCTAGGAAAATGCCCTGGCCATCTACTTCTGAAAATCAGCCAACGAAAACCCCTATGGGTCACAACGCTCCGATCTGCAGCTGATCACGGGTATGGCGCAGGACCAGGCAGTTTTGTTACATTGTGCCTGGGTCACCATGAGTCGGGGACCAACTCGATGGAAGGTAACAACAACAACTTCACTCCCTCCAAGGCCATGAGGAAAGCACAGGAAGGGAGAGGAGAACAATTCTAGGGCAGGCAACGGGTAGAGTGAGCAGAGCTCCCCCGAACCTCAGCTCCTGGGACAATAGGATGCTGGATGACTTTAAGTATCACCCATCTAATGTATTCCTTCCACAAATGCATTACGGCGTTATAAGTAAGTTAATACGATGCATGAGAAGAGGAAATACCTTTCAAAAAGACAAAACCTGACCATCTCTTTAATATTAAGTGTGCTGAATTAATTTATTTAAAAAAGAAAATGCCACGAGTCAAATTTGGGATTCTGCAATAGGCACCTTTTGCTTTTTGTTTTTTTCACTCTTCTCCTTCTGCACTCTACTAAAATCTGAATGTAACTTTCAAGATAGTACCATGTATTAGATACGCTTGCCCTGATACTGTAATTCCTGTCCAAGTTTGAAAAATTCCGTCCCTATAGCTCTTCCTTCTGGTACCAACTCAGAGATGACACTGGAGAGCCTTGTACTCCAGGCTTCATTATCCCATATTTCTAATTTTATGGAAACTTCTCATTTGAGCACAAGAGCAGGCATACTAAATTAACAAAATGGCCCCTTCTGGTTATCATTTTAGAAGAAAAATGACTTCACTGCTGAATGGTTCCAGTCCCAGTGGCACCCTGAGGAGCTTGAGGACAAAGACGAAAGGCCACCCCAGCTAAGCAGACGCTGTCTGTGGAAGGGAAGTCATTTGTAGGTCTGCGTCTGTCTTTGGAATCAGGACATAAAATGACGTGGGGAAATTTCAAGAGTGTCATTTGAAAGCTGCTTAGCAAAGGTCTTTCAAATAACGTCCTAAAGCAGAAATCCAGTCTGAGAAATGGCAGACAATTAGAAAGGCATGTGCCTTAAAAACCTAGCTCAATTCTATGTCATTCACGCAAGGGGAGCCCAATGCACACAGTGCAATTTCAGTGTGCATTTCAATCCAGCATGGCTGTGTTAATGTTCCGCCCGGTCAAGGTGTGACCTTGGGGGAAACGCTCAAAGGTTACTGGTGTAGGAGGTTTGGATGGGCCACTCGGTTAGAATTCGCTAGCTGTTATTAAGGGGATTTTTATAACATTTTTATTTTGAAATAACTCTAGATTCCTACAGACGTTGCCAAAAAAAAAAGGATAGAATTCTCAAATGCTTTACCCAGCCCCTCCCATGATAATATCTTTCATTAAAAAAAAATATATATCTTTCATTACCATAGTACAATTATGAAAAAGACACAGCACAATACTATAAACTAAAGATCTTATCTGGATATCACTGGCTTTTTACATAGTCATTTTTTAAATGTGTGTATACTTTTATAAAAATTTACCAGAAGAATAGATTCACGTAACCACCATCACAATCACGACACCTAACTGTACCATCACCACAAAGTGACTCCCTTGCACTATCCCTTTATAGTCACATCCTCCCCCAAATCCTAACCTCTGGCAAGTGCTTATCACTATAATTTTGCTATTTTGAGGATGTTTTAGAAATGAAATCATGCAGCACGTAGCCTTTTGAGATTGGCTTTTTTTCACTCCCCATAAATGCCCTTGTAATGCCCATGCTGTTGTAACCACAATTCTTTTCTTTTTATTCCACTGTGTGGATGTACCAGTCTGTTTATCCATTGACCTGCTGAAGGGCATCTGGGTTGTTTCCAGTTCTGGCAATTGCAGCTAAAACTACTATGAACATTTGTGAACGAGTTTTTTGTGTGAGCACAGCTGTCATTTCTCTAGGGTAGGTACCTATAAGTGGGATTGCCAGGTAATACAGTAAGTGTCTAAGTTTATGAGAAATTGCCCAACTGTGCTCTAGAGTGGTTGTACCACTTTTCAGTTTCTCTAACAACACGGGAGAGATCCAGTTGTCCTGCATCCTTGTCAGCATTAGGTATTGTCAGTATTTTTTATCTTAGCCATTCTAATAGGTGTGCCATAGTGTGTTATAGGCATTTTAAACCATTTGGGGAGTGTTGGTGGGAGGGAGCAACAGTGAAGCAGGAAGTGCAAGGGAAAGAAATAAAAACCTCATGCCAGGAACCATTCTGCAATAAGGAGCCTGCAGGGCTGCACTGTTTTTGCGCACTGATATGTTTATGGGCACTCACCAGGAGCCAGGAAGGACAAGATCTATGGGGAAGTGAACACACGTAACAGAGATACACAGAGTGTGTCCTCCCTTGGCACAGGCTCAGTTACTCTACCCAGGGAACTCCCCAAAGTTGCTCACTCTCAGTGGCAATAAGAAAATACTATTTTGGTGAAAACCTTAAAACTGGGGTTTTGTGCCGTACTGCTCCTCTGGCACAAAGGACGACATATGGGAAAGATTTTTAAGTTCACTTCCAAGGTAAACTAAAAATACTGTTTCCAAAGCTCAGAGGAAGGAGTGAGGAGGGTCTGACTCATATCAGGGCAACGCACAGGCAAGCATGAAGCTGCTTCCACACACAGGACCAGAAAGCAGGTGTATTCTGCTTTCAAGAACGTAAACATCATGCAATTAGTTATTTTTAGCCCTTTATACTCAGAGTTGATGAAAACAGGGACTGGGGAGGGGGTGAGAAGAGGCTTTCAGGCCATGACATCTTCAGATCAAGGACCCAGGGACCCAGTCCTCCAGTGTGTGCCGTGTGGGGCTGCAGCACCACTAATACAGGCTGGAGTGGGCCAGAGGAAGCCTCTGTGAATGTGATTCTCTCATGTGCCTTAGAGACCTGGAGCTCCGAGAGATTTCTATGGACTACTCCAACCCCCTTGCTGTACCCAGACTCATTCCACAGCCCTAGAAATGCTGTGCTCTGGCTCCCCACAGTGTAAAACAGGCAGCTTATAAGAAGAATGGTCTGCTTGTTGTCATGTGACAAATGAAGGGGAAAATACATAAAAAGAAAAATAAAAAGTCTGCATTTCCATGGTCAAGCGAGAATAGCAGCTGATTTTTGGACAACTTGATAAATCCCCTTCTCCAATCTGTTGCTATTCTCTTACCTTAAAATAGACAACAAGGAGGACTAGTTGACCTAGGCTGGAGGAATGAACCAGACTGGGTTCTCACTTCAGAATTAAAGCACACTTTTAGCCTGCCAGCAAAGGGCTCTGCCTTTTAAGCTGAAGGCATCATGGAAGACAAAGCCACTCAAATGAGCTGGAACAAAATCTCACCAAATTCATGTAAAATGATTTCTCCTACAGTGCTTTGCTCATACTTGCTGCACTGCTGTCAATCAGCTCCTAGCTGCATTTGATGTCAAATCACTTATCTAATGCTGACAGGCACAGGAATTCACAATGAGGCTCGCTGAAGCACTGAGGCATGCTTTGTGGGGATCCTTACACATATTAATTGAACATCAATTACAGGCACTGGGAGAAGCGGACAGACAAGGCCCCTGACCTCATGGAGTGTACATCCCATGTCAGGGGAGGGTGCAGGAGAGGACAAGACAATAAACAAACAATGTTTAAGGTAACATAGCTTGTGACTAGTAGGACGGGCATGGTTAAGAAGAGTAAACTAAGGAGCATAGGTTACCTTGGGCTGGGTGGCCAGGGATGACTCCGTAAAGAGGAGGGAAACCATCCCAGGCAGTGCAGAGCAATTCCTGGGGTTGGAAGGCCATGGTGTGTCTGAAAAGGTGGCCCCTGTTACTATAGTAAAAAGGTCTTTGGGTGGTGCAAATGATTTAAACTCATTTTTTTTTTTTTTTTTTTTTTTACTAACAAAAAGGTTGGTGGTTTGAATCTACTGAGCAGTGCCACAGAAGAAAGGCCTGGGAATCTACTTCCAAAAGCCACTGAAAACCCTATGGAGCACATTTCTACTCTGACACACATCCAAATTGACTCAATGGCAAAAGGAAGTTTTGGTTTGGCCTCTACAGTACAATGAGCATGAGAGGCTGATACTGAATGACACAAGAAGGTGAATCCAAACTGGGACAAGGACCACATCATGCATGGTGAGGAGCCTGAAATCTGTTTTGACTTCCCTAGGCATATGGATCGCAACCAGCATGGCTTAAGCTGTACAATTCCCAAGGTCTCAGAGAAGTTCAAGCCAGTAAATTCTGCCAACAAATCCAGTAACTTGGATTTCTCTGAGTCCTTGAAAAGTATACAGCTTGAGCCATCCTGGTCATCTTCTGTGTTCTTGATAGCAGCAGTCTTCTAGATTTTAGCCTGTGAGAAGCCCAAGTCACATTTGATATTCAGAAGTCACATTCTCTTCTACATGGATTAAGCCTTACAGGGCAAGGAGCTATAGTCCCACACCTCTCCCCCTCAGAGAAATACATTGGCATGCAAACAACAGCAGCACTATTAAAGTGATAAACATGAATACGCTCTTACTTATTTAAAAAGTTCATTTGTGAGGCGGAGCCAAGATGGCGGACTAGGCAGATGCTACCTCGGATCCCTCTTACAACAAAGACACGGAAAAACAAGTGAATCGATCACATACATAACAATCTACGAACCCCAAACAACAAACACAGATTTAGAGACGGAGAACGAACTAATACAGGGAAGCAGCGATTGTTTTCAGAGCCTGAAGCCAGCGTACCAGTCAGGTACGGCACAAGCACAGAGAGCTGCTCCACCCCCCGGAACTAACCCCGGGAGGGGGACCAGCCGGTTCCGCGGGCGGCATGGGACGCAGCCGGTAGAAGAAGTCCCCGGGAGGCAGTGACTGGTCTTGGAACGGGGAGAGCGGCATCCCAGCTGGGGAACCGTCCCGCCAGGATTTGGACTGGACACAGGTACGGCATAAACACGGAGAGCTGCTCCACCCCCCTGAACTAACCCCAGGAGGAAGCCCAGCCGGGTAGCGCGGGCGGCGTGGCACGCAGCCGGTAGGAGAAGTCCCCGGGAAGCAGCGACTGGTATTGGAGCGGGGAGAACAGCGTCCCAGCTGGAACACTCAGTCACGGCACAAGCACGGGGAGCTGCTCAACTCACCTGAACTAACCCCGGGAGGGGGCCCAACCAGTTGGGAAGGGCGGCACGGCAACGCGGCTGGAGGGACGAGAAGTCCCCGGGAGGCAGCGACTGATTTTGAAGTCGACAGTACACCGTCCCAGCAGAGGAGCCTTGACGCTGGGCATGGGGCTGGAAGCGGAGGATCTGACCGTGACTCCAGTGGGCCAGACCCCCCGGGGGCAATCTCCACACAGCCACCACACATAGGCGACGCGCCCCACGGAAATCTCAGATATAATAGTCATTCCAAGCAAGAAAAGCAACTCTGGCTATATTCTGAGGTGCTACTCTCCTATCTCTCTGTTCCCTCCCCCACCCTCCCCAGGCGGCTTCATTAACATCCGAATAGCCTGAGCCAAAGGGAGAACTCTGATAGGGATCTGACTGCATTTTTTTTAGTGGATTTTCTGGAAAAACTAGTTTCCCAGTGATGGCTTGGAGACAACAATCCATATCAACCCACTTAAAGAAGCAGACCATGACAGCTTCTCCAACCCCCCAAACAAAAGAATCAAAATCTTTCCCAAATGAAGATACAATCCTGGAATTATCAGATACAGGATATAAAAAACTAATTTACAGAATGCTTCAAGACATCCCAAACGAAATAAGGCACACTGCAGAAAAAGCCAAGGAACACACTGATAAAACTGTTGAAGAACTCAAAAAGATTATTCAAGAACATAGTGGAAAAATTAATAAGTTGCAAGACTCCATAAAGAGACAGCATTCAGAAATCTGAAAGATTAACAATAAAATTACAGCATTAGACAACGCACTAGGAAGTCAGAGGAGCAGACTCGAGCAATTAGAATGCAGACTGGGACATCTGGAGGAGCAGGGAATCAACACCAACATAGCTGAAAAAAAATCAGATAAAAGAATTAAAAAAAATGAAGAAACCCTAAGAATCATGTGGGACTCTAACAAGAAGGATAACGTGCGGGTGATTGGAGTCCCAGAACAGGGAGGGGGGACAGAAAACACAGAGAAAATAGTTGAAGAACTCCTGACACAAAACTTCCCTGACATCATGAAAGACGAAAGGATATCTATCCAAGATGCTCATCGAGCCCCATTTAAGATTGATCCAAAAAGAAAAACTCCAAGACATATTACCATCAAACTCACCAAAACCAAAGATAAACAGAAAATTTTAAAAGCACCCAGGGAGAAAAGAAAGGTTTCCTTCAAGGGAGAATCAATAAGAATAAGTTCATACTACTCAGCAGAAACTATGCAGGCAAGAAGGGAATGGGACGACATATACAGAGCACTGAAGGAGAAAAACTGCCAGCCAAGGATCATATATCCAGCAAAACTCTCTCTCAAATAGGAAGGCGAAATTAAGATATTTACAGATAAACACAAGTTTAGAGAATTTGCAAAAACCAAACCAAAGTTACAAGAAATACTAAAGGATATTGTTTGGTCAGAAAACCAATAATATCAGATACCAGCACAACACAAAGTCACAAAACAGAACGTCCTGATATCAACTCAAATAGGGAAATCACAAAAACAAACAAATTAAGATTAATTAAAAAAAAAAAAAAAACACACATAACAGGGAATCATGGAAGTCAATAGGTAAAAGATCACAATAATCAAAAAGAGGGACTAAATACAGGAGGCATTGAACTGCCATATGGAGAGTGATACAAGGCGATATAGAACAATACAAGTTAGGTTTTTACTTAGAAAAATAGGGGTAAATAATAAGGTAACCACAAAAAGGCATAACAACTCTATAACTCAAGATAAAAGCCAAGAAAAACGTAACGACTCAACTAACATAAAGTCAAACACTATGAAAATGAGGATCTCACAATTTACTAAGAAAAACGCCTGAGCACAAAAAAGTATGTGGAAAAATGAAATGGTCAACAACACACATAAAAAGGCATCAAAATGACAGCACTAAAAACTTATTTATCTATAATTATGCTGAATGTAAATGGACTAAATGCACCAATAAAGAGACAGAGAGTCACGGACTGGATAAAGAAACACGATCCATCTATATGCTGCCTACAAGAGACACACCTTAGACTTAGAGACACAAACAAACTAAAGCTCAAAGGACGGAAAAAAATTTATCAAGCAAACAATAAGCAAAAAAGAAGAGGAGTAGCAATATTAATTTCTGACAAAATAGACTTTAGACTTAAATCCACCACAAAGGATAAAGAAGGACACTACATAATGATAAAAGGGACAATTGATCAGGAAGACATAACCATATTAAATATTTATGCACCCAATGATAGGGCTGCAAGATACATAAATCAAATTTTAACAGAACTGAAAACTGAGATAGACACCTCCACAATTATAGTAGGAGACTTCAACACACCACTTTCGGAGAAGGACAGGACATCCAGTAAGAAGCTCAATAGAGACACGGAAGACCTACTTACAACAATCAACCAACTTGACCTCACTGACTTATACAGAATTCTCCACCCAACTGCTGCAAAGTATACTTTTTTTCTAGCGCACATGGAACATTCTCTAGAATAGACCACATATTAGGTCATAAAACAAACCTTTGCAGAATCCAAAACATCGAAATATTACAAAGCATCTTCTCAGACCACAAGGCAATAAAACTAGAAATCAATAACAGAAAAACTAGAGAAAAGAAATCAAATACTTGGAAACTGAACAATACCCTCCAGAAAAAAGACTGGGTTATAGAAGACATCAAGGAGGGAATAAGGAAATTCATAGAATGCAACGAGAATGAAAATACTTCCTATCAAAACCTCTGGGACACAGCAAAAGCAGTGCTCAGAGGCCAATTAATATCAATAAATGCACACATACAAAAAGAAGAAAGAGCCAAAAGCAGAGAACTGTCCCTACAACTTGAACAAATAGAAAGTGAGCAACAAAAGAATCCATCAGGCACCAGAAGAAAACAAATAATAAAAATTAGAGCTGAACTAAATGAATTAGAGAACAGAAAAACAATTGAAAGAATTAACAAAGCCAAAAACTGGTTCTTTGAAAAAATTAACAAAATTGATAAACCATTGGCTAGACTGACTAAAGAAATATAGGAAAGGAAACAAATAACCCGAATAAGAAACGAGAAAGACCACATCACAACAGAACCAACTGAAATTAAAAGAATCATATCAGATTATTATGAAAAATTGTACTCTAACCAATTTGAAAACCTAGAAGAAATGGATGAATTCCTGGAAAAACACTACCTACCTAAACTAACACATTCAGAAGTAGAACAACAAAATAGACCCATAACAAAAAAAGGGATTGAAACGGTAATCAAAAAACTCCCAACAAAAAAAAGCCCTGGCCCGGACGGCTTCACTGCAGAGTTCTACCAAACTTTCAGAGAAGAGTTAACACCACTACTTCTGAAGGTATTCCAAAGCGTAGAAAATGACGGAATACTACCCAACTCATTCTATGAAGCCACCATCTCCCTGATACCAAAACCAGGTAAAGACATTACAAAAAAAGAAAATTATAGACCTATATCCCTCATGAACATAGATGCAAAAATCCTCAACAAAATTCTAGCCAATAGAATCCAACAACACATCAAAAAAATAATTCACCATGATCAAGTGGGATTTATACCAGGTATGCAAGGCTGGTTTAATATCAGAAAAACTATTAATGTAATCCATCACATAAATAAAACAAAAGACAAAGACGACATGATCTTATCAATTGATGCAGAAAAGGCATTTGACAAAGTCCAACACCCATTTATGATAAAAACTCTTACCAAAATAGGAATTGAAGGAAAATTCCTCAACATAATAAAGGGCATCTATGCAAAGCCAACAGCCAATATCACTCTAAATGGAGAGAACCTGGAAGCATTTCCCTTGAGAACGCGAACCAGACAAGGATGCCCTTTATCACCGCTCTTATTCAACATCGTGCTGGAAGTCCTAGCCAGGGTAATTAGGCTAGACAAAGAAATAAAAGGTATCCGGATTGGCAAGGAGGAAGTAAAGTTATCACTATTTGCAGATGACATGATTATATATACAGAAAACCCTAAGGAATCCTCCAGAAAACTACTGAAACTAATAGAAGAGTTTGGCAGAGTCTCAGGTTATAAAATAAACATACAAAAATCACTTGGATTCCTCTACATCAACAAAAAGAACACCGAAGAGGAAATCACCAAATCAATACCATTCACAGTAGCCCCCAAGAAGATAAAATACTTAGGAATAAATCTTACCAAGGATGTAAAAGACCTATACAAAAAAACTACAAAGCTCTACTACAAGAAATTCAAAAGGACATACTTAAGTGGAAAAACATACCTTGCTCATGGATAGGAAGACTTAACATAGTAAAAATGTCTATTCTACCAAAAGCCATCTATACATTTAACGCACTTCCAATCCAAATTCCAATGTCATATTTTAAGGGGATAGAGAAACAAATCACCAATTTCATACGGAAGGGAAAGAAGCCCCGGATAAGCAAAGCACTACTGAAAAAGAAGAAGAAAGTGGGAGGCCTCACTCTACCTGATTTCAGAAGCTATTATACAGCCACAGTAGTCAAAACAGCCTGGTACTGGTACAACAACAGGCACATAGACCAATGGAACAGAACTGAGAACCCAGACATAGATCCATCCACGTATGAGCAGCTGATATTTGACAAAGGACCAGTGTCAATTAATTGGGGAAAAGATAGCCTTTTTAACAAATGGTGCTGGCATAATTGGATATCCATTTGCAAAAAAATGAAACAGGACCCATACCTTACACCATGCACAAAAACTAACTCCAAGTGGATCAAAGACCTAAACATAAAGACTAAAACGATAAAGATCATGGAAGAAAAAATTGGGACAACCCTAGGAGCCCTAATACAAGGCATAAACAGAATACAAAACATTACCAAAAATGATGAAGAGAAACCACATAACTGGGAGCTCCTAAAAATCAAACACCTATGCTCATCTAAAGACTTCACCAAAAGAGTAAAAAGACCACCTACAGACTGGGAAAGAATTTTCAGCTATGACATCTCCGACCAGCGCCTGATCTCTAAAATCTACATGATTCTGTCAAAACTCAACCACAAAAAGACAAACAACCCAATCAAAAAGTGGGCAAAGGTTATGAACACACATTTCACTAAAGAAGATATTCAGGCAGCCAACAGATACATGAGAAAATGCTCTCGATCATTAGCCATTAGAGAAATGCAAATTAAAACTACGATGAGATTCCATCTCACACCAATAAGGCTGGCATTAATCCAAAAAACACAGAATAATAAATGTTGGAGAGGCTGCGGAGAGATTGGAACTCTTATACACTGCTGGGGGGAATGTAAAATGGTACAACCACTTTGGAAATCTATCTGGCGCTATCTTAAACAGTTAGAAATAGAACTACCATACAACCCAGAAATCCCACTCCTCGGAACATACCCTAGAGATACAAGAGCCTTTACACAAACAGATATATGCACACCCATGTTTATTGCAGCTCTGTTTACAATAGCAAAAAGTTGGAAGCAACCAAGGTGTCCATCAACGGATGAATGGGTAAATAAATTGTGGTATATTCACACAATGGAATACTACGCATCGATAAAGAACAGTGACGAATCTGTCAAACATTTCATAACATGGAGGAACCTGCAAGGCATTATGCTGAGCGAAATTAGTCAGAGGCAAAAGGACAAATATTGTATAAGACCACTATTATAAGATCTTGAGAAATAGTAAACCTGAGAAGAACACATACTTTTGTGGTTACGAGGAGGGGAGGGAGGGAGGGTGGGAGAGGGTTTTTTATTGATTAATCAGTAGATAAGAACTGCTTTAGGTGAAGGGAAAGACAACACTCAATACTTGGAAGGTCAGCTCAATTGGACTGGACCAAAAGCAAAGAAGTTTCCGGGATAAAATGAATGCTTCAAAGGTCAGCGGAGCAAGGGCGGGGGTCTGGGGAACACGGTTTGTGGGGACTTCTAAGTCAATTGGCAAAATAATTCTATTTTGAAATCATTCTGCATCCCACTTTGAAATGTGGCGTCTGGGGTCTTAAATGCTAACAAGCGGCCATCTAAGATGCATCAATTGGTCTCAACCCACCTGGAGCAAAGGAAAATGAAGAACACCAAGGCCACACTACAACTAAGAGCCCAAGAGACAGAAAGGGCCACATGAACCAGAGACCGACATCATCCTGAGACCAGAAGAACTAGTTGGTGCCCGGCCACAATAGATGACTGCCCTGACAGGGAACACAACAGAGAACTCCTGAGGGAGCAGGAGATCAGTGGGATACAGACCCCAAATTCTCATAAAAAGACCAAACTTAATGGTCTGACTGAGACTAGAGGAATCCCGGTGGCCATGGTCCCCAGACCTTCTGTTGGCACAGGACAGGAACCATCCCCGAAGAAACTCATCAGACATGAAAGGGACTGGTCAGCAGGTGGGAGAGAGACGCGATGAAGAGTGAGCTAATTATATCAGGTGGACACTTGAGATTGTGTTGGCAACTCTTGTCTGGAGGGGGGATGGGAGGATAGAGAGAGAGGGAAGCTGGCAAAATTGTCAGGAAAGGAGAGACTGAAAGGGCTGACTCAAGAGGGGGAGAGCAAGTGGGAGTAGGGAGTGAGATGTATGTAAACTTATATGTGACAGACTGATTGGATTTGTAAATGTTCACTTGAAGCTTAATAAAATTAAAAAAAAAAAGTTCATTTGTAAACATATCAGCATTCTTTGGATGCAAGCAATGGGAACTAACTTGGTCTATCTTGTAATTACATAGCTTTAAGACTCAAAGAAGAGAACCAGGGTACCAGCTGCTGTTAGGCTACCATCACTGGAATGAACATACTTCCAACAGCTCTTCCCCTTCTCAGAGTCCTGGACAGAAAGTCTGAAGGACCTCTTTATGAGGGAGGGCAGAGGACCTTGATTTACTGATTTATGGTCTATTATGGACTGAACTGGGTCCTTTCTAAACAGGTGTTTGAATACTAACTCCTATACCTGTGGAGCCCTGGTGGCACAGTGGCTAAGCTTTCAGCTACTAACTAAAAGGTTGGCGGTTCAAATTCACCAGCTGTGCCTTGGAAACCCTATGGGGCAGTTCTACTCTGTCCTATAGTGTTGCTATGAGTTGGAATCGACTCAACGGCAATGGATGGAATGGATACCTGTGGATGGAGTCCTGGTGGCACAGTGGTATAAGAGCCGGGATGCTAATCAAAAAGGTCAGCAGAATCCACTAGCCTCTCCTTGGAAATTCTATGGAACAATTCTACCCTGTCTACAGGGTCTCTATGAGATGGAATCGACTAGACTGCAAAGGTTTTTTTTTTCTTTTTTGTACCTATGGATATAAACCCATTTTGGGAATAGAGTGTATATTAATGACACCATTATCAGTGTAGGGTGTGTCTTAAACTCAATCAGTTTTGAGATGTAGAAAGAGCAGGCTAGGCATAGAAGGGAGGAAGCACAGAGAGGGTAAAACAGAAGCCACCCCACATTAAGATCACCAAGGAACCAAGGGATAGAAGCTGAAAAGAGACAAGAGCCTTCCCCAAGAGTCAACAGGAAGAGAAAGCCTTCTTGTAGAGCTAGTTGCTTGAATTCAGATTTCTAGCCTCTGAATTGCTGGTACTATTTTGGTGAAAACCTTAAAATTGGGGTTTTGTTTTGGGCTGCTAACTGAAAGGTTGGCGTTTCAAACTCACTTCAAGCCGCTTCATGGGAGAAAGATGTGGCAATCTGCTCCCATAAAGATTTACAGCCTAGGAAACCTATGAGGCAGTTCAAGTCTGTCCTGTAGGGTCATTATGGGTTGGAATTGACTCAAAGGCAATGGGTTTTTAAGAGTTTGGCTGCTTAACCAAAAGGTTGGCAGTTGGAATCCACCAGCTGCTCCCTGGAAAACTATGATGCAGTTCTACTTTGTCCTATAGGGTTGCAATGAGTAGGAATTGACTTGACAGCAATGGCTTTGGTTTTTGTTTTAACTGTTAGAAGGAAACCCTGGTGGTGTAGTGGTTAAGTGATATGGCTGCTAACCCAAAGGTCAGCAGTTTGAATCCATCAGGTGCTCCTTGGAAACTCTATGTGGCAGTTCTACTCTGTCCTATATAAGTCGGGACTCGACTACAATGATTTGGTTTATAAATCTCTGTTTGTTAAATCCACCCACTTGTGGTATTAATATTTCTGTTACAGCAGCACTAAGAAACCAAGACATAGTTCCACCTAGACTCCAAATTAAGGGTACTATTAGTAAAAAGTGGATGGATACAGGGCATGCCAACATCCACAGACGACCAGGAAATAAACTGTGTCCCCGTGGCGGGGCTCTATATTCGAGAGACCTTGATGATGCCTATACTAAAAAACTAAAAACTCGACTAAGTAAAACATGTTTTTAATTTTTTCCTCTCTTGAAAAACCATCACGACCTATTATAGTCCTTCAAGGCCATATCTTCTCTGCCCTTCTGAACAAATATCATAAGTCCTCCTTTTCTGGGGCTCCCCTTGTTTAAAAACATGGATCGTAGAATTTCTTTTCAAGCGTGACAACTTCCTGAAACTTATTAACCTGTGCATGCAAGTCCCTCCGTCTCCTGCAGGTGCCTAAGCAATTCCGTTGTGTGTTGGGGGGCGGCGGGGGTCTTGACTCATACTCATGTATAAAAGAGAGCCTGTGAAACTGAAACATCAAGATCTGAGTTGGGGTGGCCCTACCCTCTGACTTGCAGTTCTTTCATTTTTTTCCTGCATACAGATCTATAACAAACAACAAATTCATTTTTCCAAACTCCAAGTCAGTAACCTTTTCCCCTCAACACTGGCAACAGCTCTTCTATAAACCTCACAGAGGTTATCAAGTCATTACCAGCTCATCACAAGTGAGCACAGTTGTCATAATTAATAGCACTGCAGTTCACCCATAAAACAGATTGAGAATTTATTTTTTTTTAACCATCTTACTAGATAAAGGAAACCATGGTGGCATAGAGGTTAAGAGCTACAACTGCTAACCAAAAGGCCAGAAGTTAGAATCACCAGGTGTTCCTTGGAAACTCTATAGGGCAGTTCTGCTCTGTCCTACAGTGTCACTATGAGTAGTAACCGAATGGACAGCAATAGCTTTTTTCTTTTCTTGGTTTTATTAGATTAAAATGTACCTTATTCTGACTTAATGAGGTGTTATGGATTGAATTGTATCCCTCAAAAAAGATATGTTAAAGACCGAACCTCAATACATGTGAACGTGACCTTGCTTGGAAATAAGGTCTTTGAAGATGTTACAGGTTAGATTAACATGAGATCATACTAGAGTGAGTGCTAATCCTGTATGACTGGTGTCCTCATAAAGGAGGAGAGGACACACAAGGACAGGGAGACAGAAAAAGGACAGCCATCTGACGATGGAGCCAGTTGCAAGCCAAAGAACTCCAAGGACTTTGGGGAGCCCACAGAAGTTAGGAGAGAAGCTAGGGGAGAGGGATCTGATCCTCAGAAGGAACCAACGTAGCCGATATCACAATTTGGACTTTTAGCCTCCATAACTGTGAGAAAATAAATTTTGTTTTAAGTCATCCAGTTTGTGGTAATTTGTTATGGCAGCCCTAGATGAATACAGTGCTTACCACGTGTCAGGCAGAAATCCCTACTCTCATGGAGCTCATAATCTCATGCATAAGAGAGACAATAAATTTCAGCACAAGACACAATTCACGGTGGGGTTTTGGGTGAATATAAAGTAGGGAAAGAGGATAACATGGTTGCAGTTTTAAACAGAGAGGTTAGGGAAATGCTGAGGAACAGCATTTGAGCAGAGACCTCAAGTAGTGAAAGAGCCAGTCACGTGGTTAACTGCAGCAGATACTTCTAATCACAAGGAACACAAGTGCCAAGACCCTAGGGTGGGAGTGAGCCCAGTGTGTTCACGGAACAGTGAAGAGGCCAACTGGCTGGAGCTGAGTGAGTAGGAGGTAAGGGAAAGATGAGGTCAGAGGAGTGACCAGCAATATACACTGGATGCTTGACCAGCTTTAGTTTTGCCCTAAGTAAGACCCTCAGCCATTGTGGGATACTGATCAGAGGAGAGGCATGATCTGACTTTCATTCAAAAAAGATAAAGCATCTCTCTGGCTCCTGACTGGAGAGTGGGCAGGGTGCAGGGAGAGGCCTAGGGTAAAAAAGGGTACAAGCGGTGAGACCAATTAGGAGACTTGTCTTAGTTATCTAGCGCTGCTGTAACAGAAATACCATACCACAAGTAGATGGTTTTAACAAATAAAAACTTGTTCTCTCAAAATTTAGGAGGCTAGAAGTCCAAATTCAAGGTGCCAGCTCCAGGGCAAGGCTTTCTCTCTCAGCTCTGGGGAAATGTCCTTGTTATCAATCTTCCTCTTTTCTAGGAGCTTCTCAGCACAGGGACCCCAGGTCCAAAGAAGTCACATGCTCCTGGCTGTTCTTGCTTGGTGGTAGTCAGGTCCCTATCTCTTTGCTAGCTTTTCTCTCCTTTTCTCTCTTATAAAAGCTGATGCAGAACACACTCCAGGGAAACTCCATTTTTATCAGATCAGGGATGCGACCTGAGTAAGGATGCTGCATCCCACCCTAATCTTCTTTAACATAACCTAATCCTGCCTCATTAACCACAGGCAGAGATTAGGATTTACAACACTCAGGAAAATTACATCAAATCACAAAGTGGAGAACAACCACACAATACTGGAAATCATGGCCTAGCCACGCTGACACATATTTTTGGGAGACACAATTCATGACAATTGACATAATTAGGGAAGAGGTGACGGTGGCTCAGCATAGGGTGGCACCAGTGGGGTAGAGGGGTGTAGTTACATTCTAGTTCCTTTGAAGGTAGAGATGACAGGACTTGGGGGATGTGGGTTCCAGGGTAAGAGAAGAGATAAGAATGATGCCAGGATTTGGGGCTTGAGTCTTGGGAGTGTGGGACTGCCACATACTGAGAGGAGGACGACCGGGGAAGGAATGGATTTGGAATGTAAGACCAGAAGTTTGGCTTTGGACAAAATAAGATTGAGACTCCTGGAAGATATCCCAAAGGACCTGAATAGGCAGGACTGAGATCAGGACGGGCAGTATAAGGGTTGGCACAGTTAGGCTACATTTTAGTCCAAGTTACTTTGATTATTATCTGTCTCCTCCTTCCAGAGCTCATGAGAGAAGGGACTTTGTCATACTTGCTCACCACAATGCCCCTCATGCCATAATGGTGCCTGATCTGAGGCAGACAATCAAATATTTGTTCCTTCAATGAATAAATTGTACATACAAAAATCCTTCAATGTTGTAAAAGCTAAATATTTAACCCAATTTTGATGGCATAAATTTATTCTAAGGATTTAATCAAGCAAATATAAAATATTTACATAAGATGCTCACCATGGAGGAACCCTGATGGCACAGTGGTTAAAAGCTCTGCTAACCAAAAGGTCAGTAGTTCAAATCCACCAGCCACTCCTTGGAAACACTATGGGGCAGCTCCACTCTGTCCTATAGGATCTCTATGAGTTGGAATTGACTTGGCTGCAACAGGTTTGTTTTTTTTTTAGCTCATCATGGCATTGTTTATACAAGCAAAAATACTGAAGGCAAACTACATGTTTAACAATAAGGAGCTTAGTTATCTACTACTGCCCTATCAAAAACTACCACAAGCAGTGGCGTGCACATCAGCATCCTCTAGAGGGTGTGTTAGAACACAGGTTGCTGGCCTCATGCCTAGAGTTTCAGATTCAGGAGATCTGGGTTGAGGCCTGAGAATTTGCATTTCATTGGACCAAATATGCTAGTCCAAAGACCACAAAAGGAGAGCCTCTGACACAGATAGGCTCTCTACGTAACAATGGTTAAATAAAATTTTTCAGCAAAGAGATATAACTATTAGCCAAAACGAATGACTTTATGAGTTCCTTGGGTTCACATTAAGGATATTACTGTCATCCTGCAGAATGCCTATCTGGAATTAATTTTGTGTTGCTTTGTCCTCATTCTAGGAAAATCCAGCAGCTTCATGGAAACAGGAAACCAAATAAGGGTTGGAAGATTTCTCCTTCTGGGATTTGCAGAGAAGATGGATCTGGATCTGAAGCCCCTGCTCCTTGATCTGTTTTTGTCCACGTTCCTGGTCAGCTTCACTAGGAACCTACTCATCCTCACCATCATCGCTGACTCCCACCTCCACACACTCACATACTTCTTCCTCTCCAATCCGTCCTTTTCTCTGAGGTCAGCTGCTGTTTGCTTGATATGCTTTTTTCCATCCTTTGATTTTTTTAATATACTTATGTCTTTGTGTCTAAGGTGTCTCTCTTATACAGAGCATACTGATGGGTCACTTTTTTTTAATCCATCTGTCACTTTCTTTTTACAGATGCATTTAAACCATTTACAGTCAGTGTGATTATCAAAAGGTATGAGTTTATTGCTGTCATTTTATAGTGCTTTTTTTGTGTGCGCGTGTGTGGTGCTGACAATTTCTTTGCTCCTCTTATTCTCCTGTGCTGAGTTCCTTTTGTTTGTGAAATTTCTTTTCGTTTCTTTAATTATTATAGAGTTTGTGTTTGCTGAGACTTTGTTTTTCTTCTTTATTTTGATGAGTAGATTTGTTAACTCTCTTTGCTGTTACCTTGAAATTTATCCTTATCTAAGTTTGAAAGTCTTTTATTACTTGATATTGCCTTGACTTCCTCTCCATTTGAAAGTTTTATACCTACACCATGTATTCTCCCTTTTATTATTCTGAAGTTGTTGTCATTTACAGATTGACGTCTCTAGTTTCCTGTTTTGAATCTTTTAGTTTAGCTTTATCCTTAAAAGTTCATTACCTACATCAATATTTAGCTAATACTCACCTGTGTCCTAGATTTAGGTTGTTGTCTGATTCTGTTGGTCCTCTAACTGAAAAAAAAAAAAAAACTGAAGGACTCCCTTTAATAATTCTGTAAGTTTGGTTTGGTTTTTACAAACTCCCTTAATTTTTGTTTATCTGGAAATGTCCTAATTTTGCCATTATATTTGAGAGAGAGTTTTTCAGGATGTATTATTCTTGGTTGGCAATTTTTTTTCTTTCAAGGTTTTATACATGTCATCCCATCACCTTCTTGCCTGCATGGATTCTCCCAAG